>NC_135065.1:7500000-8750000 GCF_051401765.1 Calliopsis andreniformis | reverse complement strand
TGGCACTGCTCCATTCGAAGGGACGTGTTATCGAAATTTCACGCGTTTTCGGGGCTCACCCATCTGTGCAGACGCTGATAAACAGACTGTCGTTCGTCGAGACGACAGTTTCAGTTATTCTTCGTCGAAGAATCTTCCTTCGTTCTTCGTTGCTGCCCTGACTACTGTGCGCATGACAGGGAGGATTTCATCGCGCATCGATCTTAATGCTTGATATTACGTTATTATTGGGCTGCAGGTGCTGCGGGGACTTTTATCGCGGCCGACGGCCGCTGTAAGCAGGATTTATGGTGGTGATACGATGGTGGATTCGCGCGATTATGGGACACCTTTGATCTCAAATTATGCCCAGCTTCCTTTTACGGCCTGTCGCGCGCTAGGGGTATCCTTGTCTGACGATTGTTGAGCGTGGGTGATTGGAGCTGGGGTGGTGATACGTGTTGAGGGAGGTTGTCGAGAGACGTTTGCTTGGGAATGGTTTTTATTTGGGGAAGGTACTATAAATTTTTAGGAGACTTGACTTTGAGACACTATTTGATATTCATATTCAATTGCTGGTAAGGTTTGAAGATTTGTAGCGCTTGATGTACCTTCGTATTTTTATAGAGTAGCTTAAACTGGGTTTGAAGGAATGAAGTTTGTGCCTTATAATCGCAGATGTAAGTCTCTGTTCGTTAACATTTCATCGTTCCTTCGCTAGAGCTCCAATCTCCATCACCTCTGAGGTCAATTTTCCCGGAACGGAAGTCATCGGAGCGTTTCGAAGGGCACTAATCGAATCTTCCCTTTACCAAATGCTACTCTCAAACGTAAAAGGCCGAAACATCGTTCTTCGCCGTGGAAGGTTCAAAGCAGCCCTGGTCCGCTGTCTATTTATAGGGGATCGACTGGGACACGACTGGACGGTGCATTGTTTAATCACAGTCGATTAAGCGGCAGAGGCCGGGCCAGCTTGAGGCCAGTGTCCTTAATGAATCGATTTGGACACGGTCTGGGATCATCAATCCACCGAATTCACTTCGCGCGTCTCTGGGACGCTTCGATAGATCGATTCAAGCGTCCACCGTGTCATCCACGCTCTTGGCCCAATAATTAACGCCAGTGCACCTGCAGGCAACCAGAGATTCAGTCTCGTGACTCCTTTATGAGCAAACACCGTGTGAATTGATGAGACAAATATGGCTAGCCCACCGAGTTTGTCATGATATCGACATACTGAGCACACGTGGTTCCTTCCATGATTGAAGGATGGTGGGAATTCGATGGTGCAAATGGACTAATTATATTTGAGATGCATGAAATATTTGTGGACATAAGGAGTTTCATCGTGGCCTATGGGAATTTGCATTGTGGATTCAAGTAGAAATTTAAAAGGAGTTGAAGAGCTGGAACTACAGTATTATTGAAAAAATAACACCATTAGTAGAAAAATCTATATATCCTTTCCTCAGAAATTCAAGAAGAATCAGACGAAAATGTTGTCAGAAGTTATCGTTGAAATTGCCCAATTCCAATCTGCCTGGATATCTACTTTTGAACTTCTGATAAATATTAAGTAGTACAAGTAAACCGAAACTCAGACGAGATATTGAAACTCAGATTCAAGAGTACACATTAATTTCGATTCCATCATTAACAACTACACAGATCAAAAAGCAAATATTCAGGAAGAGTTAAAGATTGATGACATCTTGAATCCCTGACAGTAGTTGCTGCCCTTTTAATTTGATCTGAAGCAATTAGCGTCGACACGCTCGTTCTTCCAACCATTCTAATCGGTGAAGCAATCTTCTCCAGTAGCAAAAATTCCAAGAGCGCTTCCTGACGAGTCGAAAACTTTGGCGAGAAGGTTTTAACGCAACTATCCCCTGGATACAGACATCGGCGATGGTTTCCTCGGGACGGATCTACGAGGAACGATTCCATAGGAGGCAATCTGAAACTCGACCGAGTTTTCGAAAGTTTCGAAGTACCTTAATAAGACGAGGGAAGCCTGGCCGAGCCCGAGTTATCGATGACAGTTCCCATCAGGGGTGATGCCTCGAACGGATCCCCCAACTCTCTTTAAACCCTTGGCGTCTCAGATTTATTATTTATAACGAGACACCTGGCTGTAAGACATCGCTCCAGGCTGTAGAATAATTAAAGGACTTAAAAGTTGAAGATGGTCCGACGATCCCTCTTGGTCCGAGATGGAAAAGTGAGGGATTTGAGAGATTACGGGACGCTAGAACGAGTAGTTCCCCGGAAAATTACAGTGAAACTACCTTGCTGGAAAAGTTTCATTACAAAGGGCACTTCAGAGCTTGGGGCAGACTTTGGACGCGAGGGCTGGGCGATTAATAGAACGCAACGTATCCGTTTAAGAGCGTTCGTCACTCTGCGAGCGCGGTCAGGTGGAAATTAAACAGACACTCGATGTCAGATTTAACAGTGGAGCTGGCAAAGAGTTTATAACGAGTGGTCTATAGGGAACCGTGAATTTGTCCTGAAGGATTATTAAACTTGCGTGTTAAGGGAAATAGGAAAGTATTATTAAACGTAAAAACTGGAATCGTGGAAAATGAAAGACGAAAATGCAGCATGATAGTTCTCGTCGTTTTGAAGTCTAGGTTGTAAATGTATTTAAAAAAGTCAAATATTTTTCCAGTAGAGAATCATGTAAATTCGATACTGAATGCACTCCATTCTTCTGAGCCAAAATTCAGTTTTCAGTTCCTCAATTAATTAACGATGTGAAGAGATTTGATTGAATTTGAGTCTTCCTGCCTGGTAATCACTCGTAACTGTAATCAACGTTGACGTTAACCTTAATCAAGCCGTGAAGCAGTGTTTGTATCGCAGAATGTATATTCTACTGCAAGCAGATTTTTTGCCAGGAACGATCCTTTCCATCTTACTGCTCAGAAACTCCAATAGCTGTCCAAGAATAAGGTACAAAGTTCATGAAAGCGAACACTCGACAGGCGGCTCTCGATATTTCGTTAATTAACGTCGAACCGACGACAAGCTTGAAAAATAACCGTGAACAGGGGATCCACGGGCCAGTCTAACGGACTAATCCACTTCACTGGTGGAAAAGCGCTCGGGCAACGGAAAGCTGGTCTAGTAATTTACTGTATTCACTGTATATAACGTAATAGCTTGGCCTGGCTCCAATAAATGAATACACTGGTGAGGGAGAGCGCG
Organism: Calliopsis andreniformis; assembly: GCF_051401765.1. Classification (NCBI taxonomy): domain Eukaryota; kingdom Metazoa; phylum Arthropoda; class Insecta; order Hymenoptera; family Andrenidae; genus Calliopsis; species Calliopsis andreniformis. The sequence continues at coordinate 8,746,811 of NC_135065.1, read as the reverse complement.
AGGAACACGCGATAGAATAAAAAGCGAAACGTTATTTCCATCAGCCGACGAAGCCCCCTTTTTCTTTCTGGCCCTTTTCACGGGGAAACTGTAGCATTCAGTCATGGATGGCCTAGGGTTCAGGAATTTTCGAAGCAGAGCACATGATGCGATTTAGGATTGTTTCGACAGTTATTGGGGAAAAGAGATCCATCCAAAAGCTTCAATTTTTACTGTTTTATAGACGCATCGTGGAGTTTTTTAACTGTTTTTTTTATTTAATTCCTGGTATCACGACACAAGTTTATGTTTAGAGCAGAAAAATCTACTGTCAGTGTTTTTTCTGGTGTGAATCGATTCTTTTAATTGCTAGCTGGGATTTTGATCTGTCATTGAATATAGAATGCCTAACGAATCGATTTGATAAACGGATTACGTGATATAACCGTGATCTCTATACAGTTTCAAGTTTTAAATCGTCTTTTGTGTTGAAAATTGTATAGGCTGTCGAACAAAATTATTTCACACTTTTTCATTCGATTGTATCATGATTAATCGTCTCGTACTGTGAAAGTAGCTCGTAGCGAAGGTGTTCATACAAAAATAACCTTTCTCTCTATTTTGATTATTCGATAGCTCTTTGCTCTAATGTCCAGCGTGGTCCATGGGAAATTCTATCACGCGCTAATCGGGACACTTTGTTATGCAAAGCTTGTTTGCATTTTTAAAGAAGGTTTCCGCGAATTCAGCCGTGCTCGTTGCTCGTGGCCCGTAAATTGAAGTTGGGTCTTGAAATGTTAAATTTTTCATGTACTCCATTTTGGGATGAGGATCGTTCTTGCATAAAACTGGGTGGTGCTGTTAGATTCCACTATGTTCGCCTACCTTAGTGGGTGAAATTGTCATATTAGAGTTTTGATGGTAGTTTTTCAAATTTTTAGAATTTAATTTAGAATGATGTGTTGAATATATAAAAAATAATAGGTACGTAGTATTTGTGGGTGCCTAGTATTCCAGATACTTAACTCCGAGTGTACCTTGCAGTGTTTTTAAAGGACCAAAGTCCACGTGCCCCTTGACAACACAAATAGAAAGAAGTTTATACATATCAACTTTTGACTCACATTCTCTGAATACACTCAGTGAAATTCGTGACCTTTCTAGAATTGAGGAGATTACAGTCTAACCGAAAAGGAACTCTGTCCTCAGGTCTCTTCTCCCCTTCCCTGTAACTCTTCTCAATAAATATTTGCCTCGACCTGCCACCGATGCTAATACGGGAAAAGGCTGGAGGGTGTTTCGAAGTTGCTCGAGAAGCAATAGCCCCACGGCTTTAAGACGCGAACGACGTCGAAAGCAACTTCGAGACGTGGGAGCACCCGTCCCTCGTCGCTTTGGGCCTCTCGTCAATCGAGGAACGGTTAGAGGCGATTGCGTACGAGGAAGGTTCCATTCAGGGAATACGGTGAACGTGTTCGAGGCGATGAAAGGAAAACTCCAGGAAAATCGGTCAATCTGATCTCGCGAATAGAACGAACGATTTACGTTGTTGAAACGAATTTAATTTGCCGATGATGTCCTTTAGCATGTCGAATAAGGTCGTGCTCAATCGAAAGTTGAAAAGTCGTTTAAGATTGGATCTTTGGATGAGTGGAAAATTGTGAAAATATTGGCAAAGAATTTGATTAATATTGCGAATTAACATGAAACTTTTTGACAATTTTCAGAACACGCAGAACATTTTTCTGTTTTTCTGAAAAATCTGGGGAAATTCAAAGACAGGTATTATAGATAACTCATTGCCAGTAATTCGAATGTTTCATAAAATATTTATCGTATTATAAAAGATATTTCAGTGGACACTAGAGCATAAAATTTCGCTACGAAGTGTTGGTATTACCAGCACATCACTCTTTCTGTTCCTCGTTCGCTCGTTCAGGACAATAATCGAGGCGAGCATGATTTAAACGAGCCTGGCAACCACTTAATGGTTAGCGAGGTAAGTTTTTGCGCAATCAAGAATGTTCACGCGGCAGCGTTTGGCAGCATGCCATGGGAATTCTTAAGATATGCTCGGTTTTTGCTTTTAACGTGCCTGTGGAACTACGTTACTCGGAAAACAACGACTAGACCGAAGAAATGATAACGCACGTATTACTTTACTCTATGGGAGATATAAATATACCTTTATTTTGTATTCGTAACATGCTAATTTTTTTCGCCTTAAAAGAATCTAAAGTGGTGTCGAAATACCAGAAAAAGAATTGAATTATTTTGACCGAGTAAATAATCTCACTTATTTAAATCTAAAATTTCCCTCTAAATTGTCCAAGTATAGCAGCTCGAGGGATTAAAGGTGGGAATCACGCGCGAAGGAATTGAAAAGTGGCGCGCATTCACGAATACCAAATAACCACTGAATGAATATGTAGAACCTCTAATTTCCATCCGATGAAAACGACCATCGCAGAGATTTTAACCACCGAAACGCAGAGTGACTTCATCCCCTAACCGTCTTGGAATAAATTCCCCGTCGACTAGGACCATTCACCTCGCTCGTTTCGGTCCCTACGGATATCTTGGTTTCTGAGCGTGGGAAAAAAGATGGATTCCTTGGGGTGAACGTGTCTTCATTGAAATATCGTGCGGAGGACGTTCCACGGCTGGGAAATTACCATAATTAGTTACCACCATAAATTACTATTACACTGGTGTGCATCCTGTTGAAGATTACGAAGCGATTCTTTCTCATTCGCCTGGGTACCGCAATAATTAATACTAATTGGGTTGGTAATCGTCGAGCCTGGCGGAATTTTATCTTGAAACTGGATTTGAGTTACTTCTTGGACGTGAGGCTATATTCTTCTGTGAAATGAAGATTGTTAATTTTTCTATGGAATTTAATTTGGACCAGTGTTCTACTCGAAAAATATTAAAATATAGTTTTCAGTGAACGGAACTTGAAAACTTCAGTGACCACCTAAGAGAACATCTAGTAGTAGAACATAAATTGATGAGAGCTATCCTTTGAGATTATACCTATTAAAAACTGAAAAGAAACTAGTAGGAGCTTTTGAATGAGAACGCTGTTCAACAAAGATAATCACCGTATCAGAAATTAGTCGACAGAGCAATGGTGAACAGCCAACGAGTATTCAATTACAACAGTTAATTATCGTGACCACCGAAGACGGTCGTGTCACAGATTTCCCAGGCTTTGTACGAGCACCTTGCCCTGGGATGTATTTGATCACGATTCGGCCTTGACTGGAGCAAGGGGCACTGTAATTCCCTGCGCGTTTAACGTTCTCGCTATTGGCTACGAGGGAGTCGTGCTGCGATCTAGTAGTCGAGATAAACCACTGACCCGAACGTTCCAGCAAGTGTTATGGCCTCTGAGGGTGCAATGTTGCGAAAAAAGATTCTGATGAAAGATCTACTTCATATTAGAGTATTTGGGTTCACTTAGCCGTGACGGGTCCATTTTTGATAGGTTGTGGGATTCAAGAATCTTAAGAGTTTTTAGTGAAGAAAGCATGAAGTAAGGTAGTTCAGTGAATATTTGGTTATTTGGGTATTTAGATATTTCGGTATTTGAATATTTGAAAATTTGAATATTTGAATATTTGAAAATTTGAATATTTGAATATTTGAAAATTTGAATATTTGAAAATTTGAATATTTGAATATTTGAATATTTGAATATTTGAATATTTGAATATTTGAATATTTGAATATTTGAATACCAGAAATAATTGAGAACTCGTGTACAAATCTTTACCTCTACCTTTAAAAAATGATGTGTCAAAGAAATGAAATTTTCAATTTAATTCATAGGAATTTCAATCGTCTCTCACTTCTAAACCACAAGATTTCTTGTTCCTGTCTTCTGGCTACCGCAATTCTGATTCCACTAATCTCGCCCGAGAACATGGTTTCAACGTTCGTTAACGAGACACGGTACAACCGTCGTAAAGACGATTAGGTCTCGTAGCTGCGGTTAAGGTTCATCGATTTCAAGTACGAGCAGAGCGTAAAACGGTCGTGTCGGAGGCTATTGGCTGGCGCAAATGGGCAAGGGTTATCGAATTTTCAGGATATTGGCAGCCGGAAACGGCATATCTCGTGTCATGCGTCCGATGCTTACGCTTCTAAAATTCGCTTTTCTTCCTCTCCGTCGTAGAGTTGACGACCGAAGCAACGTCGTGTACTAAAACTCGGTTCATAGAACGCGAACAATGCTCTGTTTTACGAGTAATGGTTGGCTTTTATTCTTTTCTTTCTGCGTTGGATGCTATCATGATTCCAAACTTCGAAAAATTCGTGCCTGATGGATCATGAATAATAGATCGATAATGACAGACGAATCTAAATTATCGATTATTCTATGTTCATTGAACGTGGAGGTTGTAAATCTAGAAGGCTGAGTAGCGTGGAGTAGTTGAAGGAATAATTTAGCTATCGAGTGATTTGGCAGAGTAATTAACTAGCCGGTTGTGTGGTTAATTCATCAGTAACCTGATGGTTTGATTAATCATCTCTTTAGTTATCTAATTCACTGGTCAACATAGTTCTAACCTGATTAGCCAGACAGCCAATTATTTTCTGGAATTATAGTCTGACGAATCCAAACTGTAAACCGACTACAAATCATAATGGTGGTGAAACTAATTCATTAATAGGTTGGTTCAGCAAAACAGCCCGATTAGGAGTCATGAAAAGACGTTTCAGAACAAAGGGACTGTCTAAGAAGAGGAACAAAAGCGAGTTTAATCTAAAAGCTCCCTCAACCGAAAGCTGTCCATGCCTTCGGTTAACTTTAAAGGGATTTCTCCGATTTCGCCTACGTGTATGCTTGTGATTACCGACACAAAGGACTTCTCAAAGTAGCACGGAGCTCTCTGAATCTAATCTTTAATCTCTTGTCTGAACAGAAGCAGGACGATCGAGAGGGCGCGATAAAAAGTCGTGTCAGAAGCGTTTTAAGCAAACGCGCATCTGCATTTAAATTTAAAGTATAATTTATGGTCCTATTTGAAAGGGAAATGTTATTTTATGCGGAACGTCTGGCTAACAAAATATCCTGTTGAAGCTTTCTTAACATGAATGCTCCCGCGCGAATATCAGGCCGCGTCTCGGTTATACTTTATCTTTACTACTGAAAAGCCTTGTTTCGAGGTACACACTCGCCCAGCACCATGAAACAAAGAAAAATGTCTTTAACGGTGATTCCCGGCGTCGCTATTTCTGAATGTGACACCACAAGAATCCTTTCTTCTATTATGTTAGAAAATACGTACAAAATTTCTCTCAAAGGATTCAGAATGTTTCTTTTTCTTCCATTTTTAAGTGTTTCGCTTGCGGCAAGTAAACAAATTATCATATCTTGAAAACAGAAGAATCAGAAGACACAACATCACTGTTGACTGTATAAACGATTCAGTTATTCACTTTTTATGTTTCGTTCGTAAGATTTAACGAAAACATGCAGAGCCTGCATCCTGTGTTTTTCCTAAAAATCACTGTGGGTAATTCGTTTCCGTCTGCCATGTTTCCAGTTACTGAACGAAATGTAAAATACCTTTGGAATTAGAATATGAGTTTATTAATGCCTTGTGAACGCACTCGCGAGTCACTGTATTCTTCTGCATAGGTGAAGGGTTCTATTTGCATCAAATACGATTTCTTTTGGGGGCTGATGGAATTTTCGAATAGATATTATGCTCAGAGCTGCGATTTTCTCAAAGGAGCAGAAAAAGGCAGTTGGCAAATTCTCTCAGTGCATTTGCATTTCCATCCGATACTGGCCTAGTCTACTATATCATGCATTTAAATTCTGAGAATGCTGATTGCTGTGCGCTTATCCGCTTACGGGAGTGATAGGCACCGCGATCGATCTCATAATCGGCCCATAATCCGCTATCATCGGTAATCGATTGATAAATGTGGAGATGCGAACGAGCTTCGAGAACCTTTTGCCTAGAAAGATAACGAGGACATTTCCCTTGGTGGCCTGCATTACTGCATGGGACGGCGACAAAGACCATAGCAATAGCCAAAGCTAATTACACCTTAATCCGTTCTATCGAACACGATGGGATGAAGTAAATTCCCGTTAAAAATGACGTTACCACCAATTTAACGCGGTCACGGTGTTCTTGTTCGCTGTTCACTTGCAAAAGCACTAATTCTAAGTTACAGTTTATCTGATGAAGTTTTACGATATCTTGAGTTCTAGTGGAAAATGAAGCAGCGTATTTTAGAAGAGAGAGTTGCTCAATAGCTGATTTAATTCTTTGATGTGCAGAGTAATGCAGTGCCTTTTCAAAGAAGATTTGAATTTTGTACCTTGAAAATTTGAAATTTTTCAAGTTTGAAAATTTAAAAATTTTTGAATTTTTAAAACGTTAAAATTTTCAAATTTTTAAAGGGCTTAAATTTTCAAATTTTTAATTTCAAAAGTATAATTTTCTATGGCATTAGAATTTTCTCCATGTTATAATTTAGCAAGGTATAGCGTCGCTGTACATGCTCCAATTTCAAAGTGAAAAGAACTGATTCTTTAAGATAAAGTGCATCGGAAGGGTAGAGAAGTCTTTTCGTGCGAGCTTTCGTTTTCGAGATATTCGAGTTTGATGACGACGTGGAACGGCACTTGACTCCGCGGAAATTTCATGAGTCTTTGTGAAGCTCTACCCTACATCTTCAAACTCGGGATATTTCGGGAACGAGGGTCGTTCCAAAAAACTAGTTCCTACCCTTTTCGTATATCTTTGCATAAAAAGTCGACTTCCTCTTCAATATTCTCTACAAAAGTAGCCTAAGTGTATTAATCCTAGCAAGTCAAAGGTAGATCACACAATATCTATACACTTTCAACTAACTCATTATTAAAAAAAAAAAAAAAGCAGAGCACATTCACCTGCAATAACCTTCTTTTAATCACAAAATAATTAAACTGAATATAAAGAAACTGTTTAGGGTCGTAAGTATATCAGTGATATACAGTTTAACTTTAAAAAAGTATGTCCCGTAAACTAGTGGTAACGCCAAATGAAATATACGAGCTCCATTCTCGTGAGTCGCAGATCCAGTTGCGTCGTTGAATGCTTCCGAGCTAATTATCCCGGTCTTAACAACGTTGCTTTTGCGATTTCCATATAACATGTTGCGCGGATTAATTGTATGGGTGGCTCGGTTACATGTTGCAATAATTCTGCCAGCGAAATGCTCCGCAGCCAGTGTACTGTTGAATAATTACTCGCGGTCGAATGCTATTGTTCTCCTCGATGTGTTTCGATCCCTAATCATCAGATGTAATCTACGTGGTTAAAATATGAAACGAGCAACTGACATGTACTAGAGGGTGTATTGTAGACACTTCGATTCGGTTAGTACTGTAAATACCGAACTGCAATTAGAGGAGGTATTGTTTCTTAATGGACCGAGTAATGAGCTCTCACAATGAACCGATTTTTATTTCAAAAAAAATCGTATTCTGGGATTATGGCGTATTTAAATTAGAAATATGAATCTCTCCAGAGGTAAATTTACCGAAGCTGGAAAAAAATGATTCAGGTCTCTTTTCAGTTATAGTGTATTGAAATGACTTTCTCCTATCCTTATTGAGAGATTTTCCAGTCTATAAAAATGTTTGGAAAAAAATTTGAAACGGACCGAAAAATTTTATCGGTAGGAATAAATCCGTGGTGCAGTATTTTTGCAAAGAAAAAAGGCAAAGTTGGAGGATCGATGAAATTTATTTGTGACTGTTTCAATTAACTGCGCACGCGTACAAGCCAATTAGGCGCGCCGATGTATATTTAATTTAATCAGGTCATTGATAGTGTCGGTTAATTGAACGAAACAAAGTAACGTGACCTCAATAGATCAAAGAGAGATTAAATGAACCTGGAAATTTCATTGCACTTCTATATTGTCGAAACTTTGTGAAAATGTGGCCACGGAATTTTTCCTGCTGTAATTTTGTCATTCTCAGTTTTGTATTGTGACAATGCATAACAGGGGTGACAGTAAATTTCGATATCTTCCGGAGCGAATATAGTTATTACTGATAACGGAGCAGGCATTTCTATAAATCCATCCGTGGGATTTTATCTGAGGATCTTTTCCAACGCCTCCTCGTAAAGCACCCGCCAAATCTATGCGGGTAAACGAGAAATTCGAAAATCGTTTCGAACGCAACGATGAAAACTGCGGATAAAGAGTATTCGGGCAAAATTTCTGTGGAAATGACGCTGAATCCTCTGTCGCGTGGAAAAATTCCAAATGACACGTAAATGTGAAACTACGAGTTCTGAAGATAGCGAGACAAAGATAGTCAGCTCATTGCATTACTGTACTGCAGTTTCTGATAGGGTAAAAAAATTACGAGAAGAGAGATAGCGATAATAGCTGTTGGGTTTTTGGAAAGATGAAAATATTTGTGTGAATATAGCACAGAAGATTTCTCTCTAATATAATATCACAAAGTTAGGCATCAAATAATACTGAGTATTTTCTCAAAGTATGTTAGAAATCGAAACATTATAAAATGCAAACTTTCCATCACAAGATCACTTTTTCGATCCCTTCTTCATATAGAGAGCTCACCCTGAAAAGCAATTCAAGCCACCGTAATTTCCTTTCAAAGTCGATTCAACGTCGTCTCGCCATTCGCCGCGAGAACTTCTTCAACCATCCATTGACCGCAAGCTTCCAAACCCGTAATTTCATTCTGCCAGTGCGTTAAACCCAACAAAACCGTCTGAAGTCGACTTGAAACAGACCACCTACTTCCCCACGACCGCAAGAAAGTATCAATCTTGGGCGTTAGCACGCCCCCAACCAGACAGACCCCTTACCACTCGAGTCCCCTCAAAAAAGGCCTTTCCAAGGCGAGCACGTAGACAGAAAAAACTGGACACACCCTGGGCGGTTGCAGGAAACTAATTGCTCCCGAAGGAAGTTTGGAGAAGCCCTCGAGCCTGTTTGTCGACACAGAGGCGATTCGTGGCACGTTGGTCGCGGTCGAAAGCCCAGGCGATGGTCTTTAACGCTAAATCGCTTCTATTGTCTAGCGTCGCGCCATGGTGAAAGACGACACCTGACCAGGGATGACACTCGTGCAGGACAATACCGAGATTGAGTTATGAGCCTTGAAGTCGGTCTTTTGTCCCCTGGGCTCGCGACGCGGGAGCCAGGTCGTGTCTGAGCCCTGACTCCCTTTGTTGGGGCGTTTAATTATTGCTGAGACTCTTCGAAGCGCACGGACGCAGAAATTAGTCGTACGAGCTGGCTAGGTGAAGGGAAGCATACGGTTTGTTTCTACTCTCATTTTGACGTAGTTTCGAGGGATGGAAGGATATGGGGAGGGTCAGGAATCAGGGAATGAACCCTGACCCTTGCGCATCATTGACTTTGTTCCCTGCTTCGTGAGTACTCTATTAAAACATGTTTGGATTTCTGTGGAAGTTGGTGAGACGAGTGGGTTAAGCCAGTTAAAGATTCTGTATTATAAAAATAATTACTGAAAGTAGAGATTGTATGACTTGAGTTAAAATATGATCATTACCAAATTAAGAAATTACTTCTTGCATATCTGCTCCTTAATTCAATTTTGCCAAAAAATTAAGGTGCTCCTGAGAAACTGTATTCTATATTCTGTATTCTACCTACAACTTTCATTATCCTTAACTATCAACATTCTCAGAATAATTTTCGCCATCTCGAAGAGATCACGTCAAAATCGTAAGGAAGCAAGCTGAACGCTTCCTATTCAGGGAATAAGGTTCAACGACGTTCGAAGAAAGCCGCGATGTTTGCTCGCCCGATGCCTCTATGCTCTCTGCTTTATGGGACAGGGGGTGGCTGGATTTATGAAAATTACCTCCGCGGACGTTCGAGATTGAATTTTCTCCGCGGAGCAGTAAAGAACAAGTTTTTCGGGACGTTTTTGAGCGAGTTTTTAGAAAAGGGTCGCTGGCGGAAAGGTCGAGAGATATTGGATATTCGGGGGACAGCGGGTCTTGGTTGAACCTGGGCAGGGCTCTTGAGAAATTTCTGAGCTTAATTCGACGCGTCACGCGCGGGCAGACTACGTTGAACCCTTTTTACTTCGGTGGAATTCGACGTCGTATAACTGGCGCGCGATGGAACTAATAAAACCAGGACATTTGTAACAAGGCTGTCCTGGAGGAAGCGCAGTAAAAAAGCTGGGGTACATGAAAGAGTTTAATCCAGAAACTTTTAAATCCTTCCTTAATGTCTCTCCGCTGCCATGATCGTTGTTGGAATGGGGAGGAAGACAGTCGTTACGACTTGGAGAACCCAATACAGTAGAACCTCAATTGACAATATCACATAAGATTTTTAATTTTAAGTGCTGTGTTGAGATAATAGTAATTTATAGCATCAATTCTGTACATTTAGTGAGAAACATCTGTGACTCTAAGACACAAGTAGTATAAGTCATGTCAATATGATTTTAATATAGCACATGTAACAGAAATGAGATTTTAGGGGAGAGTATCAACAAAATGAAATTTAACAAATATTTAAATCTCTATACCTACTAAAAACCATGGTAGGTACCACTTTAAAATTAAGCACCCTTCCTATTTCTAATTTTACTATTTTTATCAGCCTACTATTAAAACGTAATTTCAGTTTCAATGGAAGTTCTACTGTATTCTTGTTACCATTACACTGAATAACCCTGAATGAAAGAGACTGCGAATAATTGAGACCTAACAATCAGGGGAGGGATCGGCGAGAAAGTTGGCGAGGGGATAATTCAGTTTTCTCGGTCGAGTCTGACTTGGCCGAGATACCAAGGTAATTGATGGCGAGGAAATCGGACGCGCATATTTTAATACCTTTCGTAATCGATCGTATCGACATCCTCGGTATTTTAGCCTCGTATTGTGCCACGCTCGAGCGAACCAATCCTGTTACCCTATCGCGCGCTATTAATCATTGTTCGGAGTCACGAAAGGTTAATATGCCGTTGGAGTGTTACCAGAGAGTTCAAAGTTGCAAATTGTAATCGAAATGCGAGGTCGTGGCCGTCCGGATATCCTGAACAAGGTGGTTGTGGTCGCTGGGCTCGAGGAGTGTTCGGTTCGACGATTGAGCTCGATATGGGACTGTAAACGATATATCGATGAATATAGAGGTTTCGAGATATTGATGTCTGTAGATATTGACAAGTATCAGTTCCCTGAGTTTATGGCAAAAGTGAATACTGCGATGAATATTGTTTTTAAAAGTTATCGTTGTTCGAGGCTGTAGATACTCGTCGATGGATATTGAAATATTTATCGTTACATAAATTATCACTGCAATGTTGCATATTATGAGTATCGACAAGCATTCATTTCTGCAGATTATTTATAGTTTATGATGATATTTGGAATTATACTGTTATGTAATTTACAGATATTGATGAGTATCTACATTGAGAGCTATCAGTTCAGGAGAACAAGTCAATATGTGCTCTGACAAATGGAGTTGGGAGGTGTGAATGGAATGAAGACAAGAGTCATCTTTTTCATACTTCAGATATTTTATAGTAAGGTCTAAGAGGTGTATTTAAGTTACGAGAGAATACAGAAATGGCTTGTATGTTGAGTCAGTTTTAACTTCGTATACGACAATGTGTGTCAAAAAATAGATATTAATGTATAGAAGTAAAGTTCTAGGTATTAAGAATCTCGAAATTGAAAAACATGAAGCATTTCGAGCTATAAATAGTTAAATATTAACATTTTTAAATATTTGGAAATTTGAATATTTGAAAATTTCGATATTTAAAAATTTGAATATTTGAAAATTTCAATATTTGAATACTTGAAAATTTAACATCACCCCCAGTAAAAAACAGTAAAAAATTCTGCAAAGGTAACGTCGACTCCCATAGCCCGTTGTAAAAGGTCCTATATTGAAAAAGCAAAACATTTTTAGAGATTCTTTTATTTTGCAATCCCAGTGCTCCTGTCGCTCTGGGCAACCGCCCACCTATAACGAAAAAGCTGTAACGACAGATATAACGATTCTCCGAATTGTCAATAAAACAACGCTGTCGCAAGTTATCCATAAATATCGATGACAGTACTGAACGAATCGACGTTAAAGTCCAATCGATAATCGTTAGCAGCATCCTCGGCGTAAGTGCCGTGTAATGTTTCCGTATTCGCGTCCCGCACTGCGCCGATATGAAATAGGCATCGGACCGAAACACGACCGCGATATTAAGCGAGCCAGTTTTCAGCTGTGAAAAAATTTATGGCGCTCCCCGTACAAATCACCAGCGAGCATTATACCACTGCCACGGGCCCGTTCATAATGCGGATAAAACGTCCCCAGCATCGAGTTCGACCGTCCGTCCCCCATTGTTTCTTCGGTCGGTTGAAAATTCACTGCCAGCACAATCGCCGCGATTAATTCGATCGGCGGTAACCCGGAAACGGAGAATTAATAAACCTCGATTGCCGAAGCAATAATTGAAATGCGCTCGGCTTTATCCTCGGCTTTCGTACCTCTCCCCATCTCTTATTTCACTCTTCCTCCCCCTCGACCATCAACGCCGCTGGAGAAAACTTTCTCTTTGTCTCCCCTCGAAGGTGATTTATTTAATCGTAAACATCTCTGTTTAGCGAACAGAATTATCTCGACAACTGTGATGGACGATGCACGAATAACAAGTTACGAGTCGCCTCCGGCTGTATCTCGGGCGCGTAACTCATAGTGGATAACGGGAGGAAAAATACGAATACCCCTCGATCGTAATTTCGTTGACGTGCACGTGGAACGACGCGACGCTTCCCATCGACGTGGCCACGATTCCGCCACTCGCGTACGCACCGTGCACTAATTGCGATAAAGGGCGACGTGTTCTCCAGCGACTGTCGGGAAAGAAAGAGGGCGGAAGCACGAGGCTCGCCACGCGACGGGAAACTGTAACAGATGCAGGCTCGACAGGAAATGCGAGGGGCTCTGCACACGCACGTATAAATCACGAATGCACGTATTACCTGGACGATGGTTCATGCATCTTGCTTTATTCAGCAGCCGCTGGGACAGGATAATATCGAGAGAGGTTTCGATCGGAATGGTACCACGAGCGCATCGAGTGATTGGAAATAAGATAATCTATGGAGGAATTAAAGTCGTGCTTAACTCTTAACTGCCGGCCTGGAGACCGTAGTGTTTGTACTCGGGGCTTTTGTTAGTTTTGGTATGAATCTAATGAAACTTGGAGATAATAGTAGAAGTCGGAGAGATTGATGAAGTTAGTTGTAAACTTTTCGTATGCTGTTATTAGTGTGGTATCGATATTATAGTGTAATAGGATTAGTTTTATAATAAGTGAGGGTTTATGGAAAGCTTGCTACTTTTCAGTTTAGTAGCTTCTGTAAATTATTGATAGAAATTCAGGAAGAAATTTTGCGTCAGTGGGAATTTTTGCTTGAATTTTCTGCTTGTCTTCGTGAATAAAATTAGCAGGAAGTTATGTCAGAATAAAATTCATATTGGAGAAGACTGTAACGTCGACTGTGCGGTTTTCGACTGGAACCAACGTTTTATGACTGTAAAGTTCAAAGACCTGAGGTCAAAGCTTTGGTTGCCTACGTTGCACGCTACTGCAAATACTACTAATGGAAAGTAAGCTTTGCTATTGACTTTAATACCTAAATTCAGAAAATTCGGCTTACTAAAAAATTCAAGATAAATCCCAAAGAATTTTGAAGACAGTAAAACTACTCTGCTATATCCAATGAATAATAAAACTTCTCTTGAGCATTACATACGACCTTCGAATGATAAGAGCATTAGAAGGGTTAGTTTAACTAAAGTGAGATAGGTTAATCTCCATTAAGAGTACATCGTGTTAGGGAAATCGTATATTCTTCCTTTGACATGGCCTGGGAGTCGAAGTCGAGGAGCTATCACTACAGCTGCAGAGCAAATGGCGGAGGCACGTTATTATCCCGAAGGATTAATTTCGAGGCAGCCCGTGACCTGGCTCGACGATTCTCGCCTAATTGCCGCGATCCCATTCAACTCGATGTTGAAACCAGGTTAGGAAGAAGGGACACCGTGAATTGGACCTCCCTTCATATTTTCTCGCCCCTTTTACTGTTATTAATACCCTCCGAGAGCGTGAAACTAGTTAGCGAGTTTTTTAACCTCTGACGACGTTGACTGGTAATTAATTAAATCGCAGATAGGATACGCGGGATCGTGAACGATTGTGTAAAAAGTGTAAAAAGAATCGCACAGGGGTTGCGAGAATACTGTTAATCGGGAACGAGGGAAAAGAGTTGGCAAAGAGAAGGGGATCGTTTTTACCTGGTAGTCGATATCTGGGGCTGGTCACTGTCTTCGTTGAACTGGTCCATTTACGTGTTTGTTTTTGGAAAAGCACACTGCAACGCGTCGCGATGCAGTGCTGTATAGTTGAAGTATGCAAATACGAGATTTTTCGATTTTGCCCTATGTTCGTTGTGTCCCCTGAGCCTTTTGTGTGACAGATTTCGATTTCGAGGGTTCATCGCTTTATCTACAAATTATTGCACCGAGGCGTGGAATTCGTTTCACGAGGATCTGTTATGGCTGGTGATTCCAATTATATTTAATGGTCAAATGTTATATTTGATGGTTAAATTAATTATTGTTTAGGTATCAGGTGTGCTTGTCCCTCACAACACTTGCAATCTATAGTTCACATGTGAAATTATGCGATTCTAGCTGTAATTAGCTTTGCAGCTTTACTTACTATTTCATTATGCTTGTACTTTCAACTTTTATTTACCTTAATTCTCTACTTGCAGCTGCACAATTCTAATTTACCCAAACATGCTGTTCATTTAGTATTTGCATCTGAATGCGTAGCATGTAATACGCGTGTCCTGTTTTTATTCATACAAGAGATCTTTATTTTCCCGCTGCTGCTGCGCGTTCATTTCCATCAAATCTACTATACAATTTTCAAGTAAATTATTGTTCCCCAGGACATCAGGTTATGCATGCTCCCGAGCATTCTCACCGTTTCGAATTTTATTGAAACGATATTCAGAACTGCATGTTCATAATGTATCGGCGTCCGTGCTATCGTGCAGCGGAAATCATAAAGAAGTGCATTCTAAAGACAACCATGACCATGTTTGGCGCATCGAATTTCTATTCCACTTTCCGTGTATTTCTCCAGGGTTTGGTTGCTCGAAATTTCCACGCCGACGCGAGCAGTTCTGACCGTCTTTTTACAACGCGATGCAAATACCGGGGACATTAACATGAGAACTCAACAAACCCAAATATCGAGCGTTCCTATCTTGTCCAAGCAACAGTTCCATCAAATTTCCACTATTCTGTCGCGTGTCGAACTTTCTCAAAGGGACATGATCGAAGTACACTGGCGAATTTCAATTTCAAATCTGCATTGCAATACTCCATTATCAACTTTGCTTAACTGTGTTTAAAGTTCCACATTCTACCTGAATGTGCCTATTGGATATTAAAAGCTAAATTTTGTGTCGCATTGCTCTCATGAATTTTCCTGTCTCTATAGGTACCACACGCTCGGTAGTTGAAGTATATAATGACACTAGCGACTGATGAAAATTATTATTAATCCACTTGCTCAACTTTTAAAGATATTTCACTCTCTATACAGTAATAAAAAAAGCACATAAATGTCTTTTTTGAAGACAACATAAATGTGCTTTTTTTAATACTACTTTTATTACTTTTTATTACATAAATTTGAGAAATTCTTTAAATATATTCTACAATTTTGATCTTTAACTGAAAAACTTTTTAGAATGAAGAGAAGTGTATTTACCAAACCAATTCATAGCTACAATTAAAAAATCACGTTTTCTAAGTAGTCTCACTTTTGAAGTACACATGCAATATCTGACTCTCAAATACCTCCGCGACTTCTCTCTTTATAAAACGTCTCTGATGATAAATCTGGCGATAAATCACTGGAAAGGTGTCAGAGGCTGGTAATCTGTGTCCCTGTAGCCGAATTAATTATGCCAGCGCCGCGATTCGCTCGTTCGAACAAAAATCCTTCAACGATGCCTCTCGTGATCGCGACGAGGAGGGCTTTCCACTCGATAGAGCAAAGATTTAGGTGAACCGGAACGGCGCCTCTGAAACCGGCGCTGTTGGAGGTCTTTAAAAGCCTGCTCTCGTGCGGGTGCCGTGCAGGGAAAAAAGGGAAGGAAGGATAAGAAAAAGCGTGGAACAGAGGCAGACACAGAGTGTGCCAGGGTGAAAGGGGGCCGCTGCTCCGTTCGTGGAAACGCGGGGCCCAGGAGATCCTCTCAAACTCGGGTTGAAATTAAGATAAGTCGACCGGAAGTGATACTCGACCCATTGAAAAGCGCCCGTTCCCGCGGAACTTCATTTTCTCTGGCAAAAATAAGTCGTTCGACGTGCGCGAGCATCCAAGCTGATATTAAATAAGTTCCTCGAACTGTGGCGAAGGAATTCCATGAATGAATTCTGGTATTCGTTGGATTCAGTCTTCCACGTGAATATTTTTATCACGAGATGGATTTATTAAGAGAAGAGAAGCTCGTACAGCGACCAGGGCATTTCTGGAGCTACAGTTCTGTAATGTTTTCATATCTTTGAGTTTTTGAGGGATAGATTTTTTTTAAAGAATCTCGTTTTACTATGAAATTATTGTTCTATTTTGTGGGCTTCTGTATACGAATGTTCATCATTTGATTTTAAGCTTGTTTCTTTGATTTTTAATATTTCGAAATTTGAGGTAGGACACCATAGCTAGCTGTTCAACAGCTTGTATTCAGAGAGTTGTAACTCATTGCCAGTTTGCTTCTCAGAATTATTTAATTCCTGAAAGTTTATTCTACCTGTTGTCGAACACCCTATAGAACTACCACTTCCATGTACTTTTTCAGTAGATAGAGTGGTTCGCAAATTTGTTTTCGTAAAAATCACACGTATAAAATTTATTTGCATTACTTGCGTTCCGATCGAGGCAGCACGATGACAAGTGTACCCGATTCTCTGTGTCTGAACAGTTTAATCGATTATAGCATTAAAAGCGTGCACGCAAAGGGTAATTAGCTTCGCTCTGACGTAAATCGCGCTCGATTCGTTTCCATTTCTGCTCGAAACTCATTCTGGAGATGGCCTGGATAAAAACGTGTAAATATCTGTCGACATGAACCGATAGAGACGCGTTTATCAGCAGCTGATCAAACACACGATTGATCGGGAACAGGGCTAAGTACCGATGCGAGTTGATGGCCGTATTGCAAACGTTCCCAACGATTGTACAGTACCATCGACAATTATCGCCTATTTACGCATGGGAATTATAGGTCCATGGGTAACAAGGTTGGTCAACTCTTTCAGGTTTTGCTGGGATGAGCGTACCGCGCTTTGGTATTCTTTCACGTTTGCTTTCGAGAGATTTCAATAGTGGAATTCCCGAGAGAACGGAAATTTAATGTTTAAAGTTGCTTTCCTGAGTGGGGATGAAAATTGTATTTGCTGGGGAATCGGGGGTTTTAATGTAGTGCTAATATATGGTTGAAAATTTGATTGTTTTTAATAGACTATGCGAAAGTTTGAAATTGATTGCAAGTTAGAAATATTGGGCTTAGTGTTCGAGGATCCTTGGAATTACAAGGGTAAATCACTAGCTTAAATAATTTCTCTTGGGAATTCAAATTACGACCTCCATGATCCTCGACCACTTTCGACAAAGTAAGTAAAAATACCATCATGTTAATGCGAGGAAATTTCTCTGATAACTCTAAATTTGCGAGAATCTTGATGTAACTGTCTGTCTACTCGTTTCTCCAACGAAAACAAGCCCTATTCATGAAAGGACATCGTGCATTCAGGTCACAGATGTCTGAGTAAACACGTACCAGTACTACTCAAGATACGTATTATCTGCAACCACGAGATTGTCCTTTCACAATATCCTAGAGCGCTAACAGTTGATGGCAATTGAAGCTGAACAGCACTTTCGTGCCATAAATTCTATCGCTTTCATGTATCAGAAAATTCGCCAGCTTTTTAGTGTTCGTCTATTGATCTCGACAACTCTGAACGCTGAACACTGGACATAACAGCTTTCGTCCACTTCCTAAAAATGCTATTGTAGGAAATGTACCTAAAAGTATCGAATTCATTTCCATACTCAACGAAGCACTCGCTTCTAAGTAGATACAGAAATTAATTTTAATTCGTAAATTAATATAACCCTTTAATGACACAAACTCAGTCTCATCTTTCATATCATAAAGTCTACAAAAAGCTGAAGGTATTGTTACCTCAAGCTTCCGCTGGCATTTATGTCACTCTAAAACCCTCGTAACTAATCGAGCTGTCTCCAAGTAAGCCAACTCGATCTCCTCGGTCTCGCTAAACTGTCTCCGCAACTGGGGTCAAGTTCCTGCACTTTAGAGAAACTTATCTGCATCAGCAATAAAAACATTGGCAATAGAAACATTAGCACTCCTGTCTTCAGGCTCAGTCATTAAAACAAAGCTCAAGCCTTCCTCAATCTTCCTCCACCAATTTTCTTTCTCATCATCGCGTACACAGATCATCTAATTCTTCCCGCGAGCATGCGAGCTTTCGTTCCAGTCATCATCCAACAAATAGTCTAGACTTGCAGCGTGACGTGGCCCCAGGGGCAAACACAGTTCGTGTCTCCCGCAATGCGAATATTTGCTTTCTGTCGGTCGTTCAGCGGAGACGTCGCATAATAACGGGGGTCCATAGCCACTGGCAAGATGTTCCCTCTGACAGTGTTCTCGTAATCAAGGGAGCGGCGGTGAATTAACGGCGAGGGCCATTTGGATCGCTGACAACCTCGTGATCTGCATCGTGTTTGCGGATGAGCGATCGAACGGTTTCGTAAACAGACGGAAATTCGCTGTGCTAGCGCATCTCCCTGGCTATAATCCATTCAAAGTATCGTGCCGTGTAACAGCAGCCTCGCTGCATCCGCTTTCGCGATCGATTCCGCCGCTTTGCCTTTTATCCAGGCGTTTAATAATCCCCCTACGTGGGTATGACCTTCTGTGTAATAAAAGGTTCGCCACGTGGCTTGCGTTCTCGACACGAGCGACGGGGATTCGCGTGGAAACTCACCGAGACTTTCAGACATTGTCTTCACTTCGAGTGGCTATTGTAGCTTTGCTACGGGGAAGGTGGGTGTGCACAGCGGTCGTGGAATCTGTAGGGGGTGCGAAAGTTGACGTATTTGGGGTGTCGGGACAAGAGGGTTGACACTTTTTTGGAGGTGAGGAGTCTGGACCGCGCTCAGGGCTGTATGAAGTGCTTCAGCTGCGAGTTGCTTCTCTTAATTCAATGTACAGGGAGATTCAAGTATTGAGACACTTATCTTACCAAATTTTAGTATATGGGTGTAAGAAAGTTTAATATCAAAATTATTGAGTATTTGAGTATTTTTTAAAGCAGATTCTTTCGATCGTACATTTTTCCCTAAATCAAAGCCCCTCTTCAGGTGGAAAATAATTTTGTCCAATGTGGAATCGAACAGTTTGTTTCTCTCGTTCTCAGGTCTCGTTATTCCATTCTCCATTGTGTTTGCCTGTTCACGGGCTCCAGCGAGATTCCAGGGTAACGAGAAGTTCGACGAGCCATTACGTCGGCGTCGTTCGCGACGCCGTCGCCGGAAATTGGTTGTTTCGATTCGGGCTCGACTATTCACTGCGAGAACTTGTCGAGTGCCTGGGTGTTCATTGGCCTTTTTACCAATGATTCGATCGCCAGGGAATCATTGGGACCCTGCTCGCCTTTGGAAGAGTGATACTACGTCGGAATAACGCGCGACGTGACGTCGTTGAGAACCGAGAACCGATCGTCTTCGACTCACGTCGTTTGTCGGACTTCCGCCTTCTTCGAAGAGCGGTGATCGAGCAGAGAGTTGTTCTGGAAAGTTATAGGGAGCTACTGCCACGAAGGGCTCGATTTAAAGTTTAGAAGGACTCCTGATTAGTCTTTCACTTTTGATTATTCTGTTTTTCAATCATTTAGGGAATTAAGTATCGTGTAGTATTTTCGTTTTATTGCAATATTAGTATGTATTCAATTTCAGAGTTTAACTTTAAGACTCTGACATTTCAAATATTTTTGCTGAAAATAAAAATGTCCTTTTCATCATACTTCTCTCTCTCAGTTCTATTTATTTTTTATTTCAATATTTAAATCTGTAATATCAGGGATTATGTCGAGTAGCCCTTGGCTGGATTCTCCAGCAGCTTCCATGAAATAAGAAATTGGAATGAAGACGATTCCTTGATGAAATTTGTCCTCCCTTCTACAGTTAAAGGATCAAGGAAATAGGAGTACGGATAAGTAGGAAATGACTCGCGTAAGCTGTAATCGAGAGTAGTTTACGCCATCAGCCTCGTCTAACTTGGAAAACGAGAAACTCATTGACGCGAATATTTCTGTTGGTCGTGAGTCCATTGAGAAGCTTTTCAAATCTCTCAATAATTTTTCCTTCACGACTGTCAAAGTCTTTTTATCAGTCCAATTTTTATCTCGTATATTTCTACTCAATTTTCTTCATAACGAAAATTCTGTAATGAGCAAAAAATTAATAGGTACTTGACATCTAGGAAATGATGTGCACGTAATCCATAATCGACATTGCTGTCGAAATACCATGAGCGTCAGTCGATTTCCGTCGCTGTGCAATTATCATCAGGCGATAATGAATGCACGTCTCGCGAACAATAGTGTCCTTCCCTGCATCAGTTTCGCCGAATTCGGCTAATCTGTCCCGTTTGACGTTCAAGATACCGCAAGTTCATCAGCTAATTAGCGATCTCCGGAAGGAGGAACGTGCGCGTCGCGGCTCATTGCTCGTTTCAATGCGTGCCGCTGCTCCAATTAGCCGAGCTGGCCCGATGCTGGGGGTTAATTGGCCTCTGATGATCGATACGCATTAAAAACGGACTCTGTCTCTGGGTAAATGCTGGCAGTGAGGGAAATCGACTCTCGATTGGCGCACTGGCTCTCGAACGACTTACCTTCCTCCTTCGGGGGATTGTAATCCGATTACTCGAGGCAGGTGGTCTCTCGATTATAACTTGGTGTCCGATTTTAATTGATGTTTAATATTTGAAACGTGTGTTTGTTCGCTGTGTGTGAATTAAGTATGATCGTGGGGAATTATATGGATAGGTGGTACCTGAAATATGGAATATTAAATATGTAGCTCAGGTTTGTGGGACCCAAGCGTATGAAATGCTTGAATAATTGAATACGGGAGCTTCGTATTTAAGACAGTGTAAAGTCGACACTTGGAACACCTGAAACCATAAGAAATTTTGAAATTCTAGAATTTTAGAATTTTTAATTTCTGGATGTCGTAAAAATCGCATTGAATTTATTGGGATATTTATGTTTCTATCTGAAGAAAGAAATCGTTCAGTTTGTTCATTGGCGCATTTCGGAAACTTTTTGAAAGCCAGTTTTAATTAAAGATGAACTGCATGAGAACAATGTAAATAATATCGGGGAGAAACTACTGGGTCGATGTATCAGTGATTTATATCGGGGATGTCGGATAACGATGTCTGGTTTTATAACCACGCTACGTTCGTTTTACAAATATAATTAATAATAAAGAAGGGACGTACACATTCAGACTGGTTAGATAATGACAAACCGATTGTTATGATGATTCGTAATCACGATGCGCCGTCGAGCGCAAGAAAGCAACGTCGAAGCTGTTGGATCTGCGCTTTTAATTAAAACAGTTTCACGATGCAATCATGTGTTTACTTGTCAATTAACAACGCTGTTCTGCGCGCGTGACGTTTCTCGTAAATGTCACAAGCGGATCGTGATTTCGTATTATGATTTAGAGCACGTACCAATGTAAATTACAGTTTAAAAATACGAGCGACATTTTTGAGAGAAGAAGAAAATCGCAGGTGTGTTATAAACCAGAGAAATCAGTAGAAAACGAGATGTAATCGAGATGAAGTCGACTGACTATTGGAAGCTTGGGAGTGTTACTCCTGCCTCCCTTTTTTTGTTCATGAAGGATAAAACAGGGGAAATTCATATACAGTAAAACTGGAGATAACCTGCAATCAGTTTTGAAATTTTCTAAATGTTTCTGCCTTCGTAAAAATCTGACCGTTTTTTTTTTTTTACTATTCTGCTCATCTGAGATCAGCGTAAAACAAAATTGGAATTGAATATTCAGAATCTAAGCTCCGCTTTTACTATTAACAACTTAATTTCCCTGTACAACGTTCAGAAAAAATGTTCAAAAATTCTGCAGCGCAAACCAATCAAATTTCTGTCCCGAGTTAAAATATTTGACCACCTAGTGGTATAACTACTGTGCAACGAACGATGCATGAATAATGTCGGTTCGCGGGTCGAAGTTTCCACCCTCTGCCTAACTGATGAGGGGGACTGTGAAGAAGTTCACATGACGAGGATGTCGAGAGGAAGCGTCGATGCAAGAGTCATTTCCGTGCAGACAGTGATGACTCGAGGAGAAACGAGAGCCTTGGCGAGGTAATTCTTTTGTATCCAAGCAAACATGCGGAGTGAACCACTTAACGTGGCCATTTTGAGGCATCCTACCCTTCATTCGTTGCTTTGAAAATGGTGTCTGTGCCGAGGAATGCCTTAATTGAACCAGTCTCCAATTCCATCCTTAACTGAACCCTTCAATCTCGGTAAACAATGAATCACTGCTCGTGTACGTATAGCCCAAGTTCTTGGGAACAATTTTACGGTCATTGCGTGTGCCACAGTTCAAGCTTAGCGTAACCTGTGGTTCACAATCTTACAATATTCAACAAAAGTCTCATATTACACTTCTTATTATTACATTACATATAATTGTCATAGTACTCCATTTTCAATTATGAAAATTGTGAGTATCCTGTATAAACCAAAACCCTGGTATCTGATATTTCCATCCTCTATCTCGTATTTCCCTCTTCTCTGTTATGAACCGATGTAGGTTCATTCAATTGATCCAGCTTCCCATTCCCGAAGGAGATGGAAGGAGCAGTGGCAAAAATCGAGGTTGCAAACATGCCCGAGGCCTCGTTCTCTCGAGGAACGTCGGTCAACTGTTTGTGACAAGCGAGAATACGACACGGCCGTCTGATCCGTTGTGCGTCGCGGAAAAAGGAGGACACAGAGCCGAGAAATGTTCAATTTTTCCGTCTTGTCCGATAAAGCACGGTTCATGTTAACGCTGCTTGCTTCTTTTTTTCTATCCTGCTGCAGACGTCGTCGTGCAACGACACCGACGGTTTCCTGGCCGATCTGGGACACCAGTGTAAACCTGATAAGCTCCTTTTAACGACCCCTAACTGTCGGGAGCACCCTGCCACCCTTTGGCATGAAAACAGACACGAAGATCTTATCTGTTCTCCTTGATATCAAATGCATACCGTCGTCTCTGAAGTGTCAGCTTGTAGAATGAGCTTCTATTTTATTTATAGCAGTATTAAATATTTAGAGCTTGGATAAGATTGATGTCGAAAATATTGGATCGATTCAAAGCTACATTTAAAAGTATATCTAATGGCAGGATTCGGCAGAAGGTATCTGATTTATGTCAGTATCGTTGTGTATGGGGAACAAAAGCTACATTGTTTTGAAAAGGACGGAAAACGGGATAGGTACAATATTTCTAGTTTGGAGCAGCTTTGTTAAATGGATTCATAACGCTTTCATAGTATTGGATTTGGTAGGGACCAGCTATCGTAGATTTTTATCGAGTGTCCTCTATTCAAACGCACAGCGTTGACCCCTAAAATTTCACGAGTACCAATTAGATTTTCAATATTGTTAAAAAAAGTGATGAAATTTCATTCAAAGCATTTCAATACGCGTGTAGTATACACTTGCTGCAAGCTAGATAATATTTCCACTATTTATATTTCAATTTTTGAAATCACTAATATCGTCTTTCGACTTCACTCTCTCTGCAATGCAGGTACGATCCTTTGAGACACGAATTTTGTGGCTGAAAAGTGCACTTTAAACAATAAGGTCCCTAAAATTGAAATACAGAGGTATCTGTTATTTTTACCCACTCTAGGCTCATTGGTTTCAATCTATGGTAAGACCACAGTGAGTACTCCATTCTACTCAACCAAAGTCCTACAATCTTCTTTCCTCTTAAATCCTGCTTTTCCTCATCTCTCGCCTCGAAGAAACCAGAGGCTCCACAAGTTGCATCTGCGGTCACCCCGCAATCGCTGTCAACAGAATAATTCCCTGTATTGCACCGTTTGTCGTGGCATCGATTAGTCTGTCGTCACTCGTTACTTCGATAAACCTCTATTCTACCGAGCCCACGGTGAAAATGGGCGTCGCGATGAAAGGCTGTCGCACGCAACAACAACGCTCGCAGCTTTCGACGCCGGAGCTCGCTACAGAGAGCGTGAAAGCATGGCTCGCTGGAAGCGTGTGGTCTGTGTACACATGGGAAGGGAGAGTTCTCTGCGGGATGAAATCAATAATACAACCGCCGTTCAAAGCGATGTCTCGACAACCTGGCCCTATGGTGTGTTGCCACTCGGTGTTAACTCGTGTTTCGCCGACGAGGCAGCCCAGTGCAGACGTTTGCGAGAGCTGCGCCAAAGATGTAACGCGTCGAGGCTGCTGCTCGTCCCATGCTTTGGCTGCTCAGCTACCTGCGTTGCACCGAAATTTGGAATTTCAATCGCAAGATAGATTTGCATCGGGATGAAGCTCTGCTGTCGCGAGATTTCAGCTAATGACTGAACGTTTCTGACTGAGTCGTTCACTGTAGTAGAATGGACTTTGATTGAAGTAGAAGTTTGAGATGAGGTAGATGGGTTGCAGGATGAAGACTGTGTACTTTGGGGTTTCTGTTTGAAAAGTGTTAACTGTGGGGTTGGTTAGTGATTTCTGATTATGATGGGGTTGTTGAGTTTTTGGATTGACCAAGAAGTATCCGAATATTTGAATATTTGAATATTTGAAAATTTGATAATTTGAATATTTGAATATTTAAAATTTTGAATATTTGAATATTTAAAACTTTGAATTGTTGAATACCTAGATCTCCAAAATTTTGAAAATTTAAATGCTACCGTTTGCACCATACCATTTATAATCAAATTTTTAACTGTGAAATGATTAGAAAAAAGTTTATTTCACGTGCAGTAGAATAGTTTTTAAGTATCAGCCTCGCCATAATGATTTGTTTCCTTAATGGACAAATATTTAACGAACAAATGGGGAGGAAAGAAAGAGAGCGTGGTTAACGAGGAGAATCAGTGTCGGACAGGGGACCGAAAAACCCTCCTTCAAACCTGTCGCGTGCATTAATTTAACGAACGTGTCAGGGTGATTCGCGGTCGGCTTTTACGGGCTAGATCGTTTAAACTTCTCTGGATAACAGTTTCGAGGCTAGCTGTCGGGCGAACTTGACACTTTTACCTCGTTTCATTGAAGCTCGGTTCTGTGGAGAGACACGGGCGTTTATTTCCTGGTAAATCTGTATCGTTAAACGTAATAGAGACAAAAAATGGATGGCTATAAAAATGGAATAAAGAAATCGACGTCGATCCAGAACGAAAGAGGATAGAGAAAGCTAATCTGTTTTTATTACACATAAGTACGATAAAATATGACCACATGAAAGAGTTTATAATTTTATACGTCTAAAGGTTTTGCTGGGTTTAACGATAAATTGGTCCCAGTAAACGCAATTCTGTTAGATTCTTCGAACGATTTAACTTGGAATATTTTGGGATTAATTCGAAAGGAATTTTGGAATGAATATTTAACATTAATATGCCAGATGGCATTTCAAATGAAATGAAGTTATTAGGATATTTCTGTGAAATATTAACGCAGATCGAGAATATCTGCAAACGCTTAACATACTTAAATGCAACCTAATTCACACCTAAATGGATTTTATGTCCGCAAAGTAGCGATTACGATTCAAAAGGAAAACAAACGAAAAGCCCCGAATGTAATTCCAAAAAGGAAATGATCGTTTTCCTATGCGCATCGTAATAACGTCGATCGTTTGCCTAGCAACTGCTACCATCGACGTCAATTTCAGCATCGATCGGTAATAATTATCGGCGAACGTGCGGAGGACCACAAGAACCCTTTAATCCCTGGAAAAAAGGAACGATTGCTTAAGCCCGAGAAATTCAATTTGTGCTCTGCAAGAAATTAAAATCGAAACCCCTTTATTTCTGGATTCAGGGGGATTTCCAATGGCAAAAATGGCGGATTCTTCGGTCGAAACTAGCAAGCGTTTCTGCTGATATCGCGTTTCTGACGTTCTGTCTTCGATCACTGGTACGCAATCTTCTGGACGCCTTATCGATAAGTCGATCAGCATGTTGCATCTTCCGTAGCAACGATCGCGCGATACGAAGAAGAATAGCGCTTTCTTTTCAAAGCAGTTCGGAATTTCTGGAATGCCGTTATAAAGGCTTTACGATACGAACAGTACTATTTCCTGTTCAAAGGGATTTGGAATTCTTGGGATCGATACTGAAAAAGTGACTTTTATATCAAACTGAGACTCAAGAGAATTAGGAGGGAAGCGGAATAGATAATAAAGGGATTCGAGTTAATGAAGGGTAGAATTTTTATAATATGGTGTAGAGGAAGATTAGGTAGGCAGGATTAAAATGAAAATTTAATCGTAGCTGTCTATTTTAAAAACTAGGTTAAAAGTACACTTTAATTCTTATATCTTTCTTGGACTTTATTTCGTTGTTACTAGAGCTTGACATTCATTTTTGTTTAGAGCTTCACTGTCTGGCTCTCTTAACTCTTAATCACATTGCATTCTCGAAGAACCCACGTAGAACATCACATAAACCGGGTTCCTGACACGACTGGCAATACACCTAAATGTTCACTCTTAAAGTTGCTCCTTGCTTTTGCGACTGACAGTCTAGTTTAATAGTTCCTAGTTAACCTGGCGAATTCACAGTATCTTTGTAACTTGGAATATTTACCGAAGGAAATATTTAAAATTTAAAGAATTAATATTTAAAAGAAACCTTGTATCTAAATTCTATCTACTTCCCTAAGGGTTGAATGAGACCCAAAACAGGACCAAAGCTCACCCCAGACTCTCAGCTAAAATAAGCATTTCTCCCATCACGTTTCCACAACTTCCAAAATTCTCTCGAAACTTTCCCTCATCGATACACCCCTCACGATCAGCAATTTACAGAAGCAGTCATACCGACGCTTCTGTTATCAGTGGAACCGAAGTACAAAGACGGAAACACAAGTAGATCGAAGTTCCTTCCTTGGAACACGTGCCGTTCGCATGGTCCAACTTGCTCTGCTCGAATCCACCCCATCGCGAAGGGAGGATCAGGAGGGGCTTGGAAGATGACAATTTGTTCTCTGTTCCGTCTTCGCCAGTCCCTGTACGCCTCTTGGTGATGTTTTCATATGGAATCAGTTGCGGCTCGACACCCAGGGTCCCACGATCGCAAACCACATGGTTCGCTCCACAGTGGATTCAATCTAGCGGGATTATCCACCCTCCATGGACGACCATCGAGTTGCTATCTAGCCACGATCGGAAGTAGCCTGTGTCAACTGGCATCTTTCGCCAGACTACCCTAATACTCGACTTCCATCCAGCACAGGGGAATATGAACGGTGGAAGATACACACGGGGTTGGCGTGAGTTGAAGGAGGGTGGTTTTGTTGGACCCTCGCTCCTGGGGGAGATTGGCAGGCCTGCGGGTCTTGGAAAGCCTTTGAACCCAGGCTTTTTAAGAACGGGAGGATCTTGCGACAGTGTGCACAGTGATTTCCCTCGTTCTTGTTGGAAGACTGATGGTGTCCCCTTTCTGAAGAGGATGCAAATGATGGACGTGGAAAAGGGTTGTTTTTATTGGAGTTGAGCACGCGTTGGGAGGAAGTGGTTTGTCTGCTCAGAGGATTTCTTGTATGGAGGGTAGAAATACTGAGTTGTAGAGTTTTTTAAGAAGCACGTAGCATTTGAAATAAAACGGTTTTTTTTATATGAAAAATATAGACCTGTCTGATCTATGGTTTTTGACGTTGTAATGTCTACTGTGTAGAGTTGGTAAAGCTGCATCTGAGACACATGTTGACGTAGTAATAATTTTCTGTGTACAAGGGTTATTAAAAACCGAGAAGGTAACTTGTTTTAACTTAGACTTAATTAGCAGTCACTTACGAGCACTTTGGCCAATAATATACTACGTCCCAAAATGCATACAAATTCAGGTGGTCCTGTCTAGAATAATCGCGTACGTCTGCAATTTTTCCAGATGCAGCCTTTTCAGCTCTGTACAGTATTCAACATTGATATTACAATGCAAGAAGGTAACTTAAATACAGACCGCTATCAAAAGTAAAGAAATGCTTCTAGAATTCTTATATCATCTTCAACATCAGAACTTCAAAGATGTTATAAACTGCCTCAGCTTCTGCTCACTTATAGCAGCGCCAGTAAAAGTTTCAACGACTTGGTGCGTCGGTGGCTGACTTCCGTTGCGAGACACGTTTTGCCGGAGCCTTACCCTGGGCATTTCGATTAAAAACGGTTTTAGAAGCAGATTTACGGTCCCGTTGTTTTTGCACTTGCTACGAGAACTCCTCCTTTTCGCGAACGGCGGTAAAGTTGAAATATATGTTGAACGCCAGCGGGGAATACAAATCCACCATTCGTTTCTGGCCTCCGCCTCTTCCCCCTTATTGTAGAACTTTGCTGCACAGTCGCGACCCTGTTACTGCTATATCGAGTTCACGAGGCGACTGGTCATTGGATCAACATTGGAAATCGTAAGTTTCTTGGAACTGATATGATCTCGCTGAGATATCGTTCAAGGAGGAGTTAATTTTAGGAGCTTCTGAATTTGTTTTTCTGAGGATGAAAGCTGGGATCAGGAGAAAAATTTAATTGCTAATTTTTGGTATAGTAGTGATCGATTATTATGCTTCAGAAATGATAGTAACCGTGATCTATGTTATGCAAAACGCTCAAAATTATATTTTCTGGTTTTTGGAAATACTAGAAACTGGGATTCATAAATATAGAGTTTTTAAGTATCTATGTTTCCTGGTGTAGGTATCCAGTTAATCAAGTTTCACAAGTGCTGTAATAAATTGAGTCGCAGCGCTTGAAAATTCTCAGTTTTGAACCTGAATTTCCAGCGCCAGAAGGATAATATTTAACACTCGACTACCACACGCAGAGAATGTTCTATCCCCCAGATTTTCACCAATTGGAAATCCTGTCATTGAGTCGAACGAAAACGCGTTGCAAATAGTAACGAGAGGAATCGACGGATTGAAAATCGCAATATTCAAAGCTCATGTTTCGAAAATCATAACATTGAAGCTTTTCATTTCCAAAATTCTAGTCACCGGCTCTCGTGTGCTATGAATACTAGTACACACAGTGTTCCACGCATGAAGAATCCTAACGACTGAAATTTGAGCTTTAAAAGCTTCACATCTCACATTCCGCGTGTAACAAACTGCTCTCACATATTACAGATCACAGCAACTAAAAGTATAAAAAATGACTGCAATCAGGTTCGTTGTAGACATTTGTTATCCGACAGTCACGATGCGCTGAATTTCATGCAGCAGGAGCCATCGTTACAACGTTACTGGTCCCCCAATTGTTGCAATCCAATTGTCCTGTACAAAAAAACGTTACCAAGTACAGATCCCAATAAACCAAGCGTCCTTGTTAGCTTCCACTGGCAATCTATGCGGAAAACCAGCAAACGCAACGCATCCACGCACCAGGACGCTGTCGGTATTTAATTTCCCTTAACACACTGTCCACGAAGGCACAGAATCGTCCAATTAACACAGTCGTGCCCGTCACATACGACGAACACAGCGTGCATGCGCAACGTTATTGGGGATATTTCGAAAACGGCCGTGGCGGAGTCGCTGAGCTCGCTGCTGCATACAAATGCATCCCATGCAGCCGCAAGATGTACGATGCTCGCGAAAACTTGGCATGGTTACGATGAAGCGGTTTTGCTCTTTGCAAGTTTCCCTTGCTTTTTGCTTCTCTCACTCGCCCTTTCTCTCTCCTCCCTCTTTGTGCGCGTGTTTTTTTTTTCACTCGAACTCGAGATTAAGGCAAACGTGACGTGAACTACTTTAGGCTTCGAGCCACGCGAATTGTTCCTTTTTTTTCCCTTCGTTTTATGCTCGCTGTCTGGGGAGGACGTACGAACTGGCCTTTTTACGGTTTTGATGTTTGTTCTGCTGCTAACGCGCACCGTTTCCGCGGGGATTCTTGGCCAAAGGACTCGAATTGTAATATTTTTAATGGGGGAGATAGAGCGCATTTGAGTGGGCGAATAAAACGTTGCGTTCGTCTTTTATTGAAACTGTGAAGCCTTTTCTGTTGGTAATGCGTTCAGCGTGCAGGTGAAGTGAGGGATCGATGGCTGTGAAATGTTGATCGAGATGAAATACTGTAATAATTATAATTTTTCATAGAATTTTTAGCTTTTATTTTTCATAGAATTTCGAGTTCAGCGCTTCAACTGCTCTTAAGATATCCGTGACAACACTTTTAAGTTATCTGAAGGCTCCGAGGAAGCCTGGTGAGAATTTACAGACTTAATCCATCACAATCTTCTTCTCATTCAACACTATCTCGCCTGCACTCTCATCCATAATATTCAAATCGTTAGCGTTTATGGCTCGTCAAGCAGATGTAGTGTCTATCAGTAGCAATCTTGGTAAGGAATTATACTCTTCTTCTTTTATTTATCACTCTTTCAAAGCAATACAAACTTTTACTCTGAAATCGAGAAATAACATGGAAGTTCGTTTTACAGATTGTGCAAGAAAAATTGTGCCTTAACTCTACAAACATTAGGTACTAAAGTTTCCTTTTTAATCTACATTCTTACAATCAGCTAAAAGCAATAGGTCTTCCGAAAGAACTTCTTAGCGATGCTTTAATTCTGAAAACAAATCTTCCTACAAAATAATGATCTCATTTAAATAGATCTCGTTTGAAATCCACGCAAAAACTTTTCGGATGACCTATACCTATATAATATAAAATATTTCACCGAATATTCTCTTAATAAATTTCAATATTTCTCACTTCAGGTGGCAGTTCTGAAGCAGTTCGCGTCACGGTTCTCGTGGAATGTCATCGAATTAACGTTCGAGAGAGAAGATCGCCGCGTCAATGGCGATTAAAGAAACACCTCGGAGCGTCGGAATCCCCATCTGTAATTACCTCGAAGTGGACAATCAGTGAGCTTGAAACGACCAATCGACCAGTGGTAGAGAGAGAAAGGGTCAGTGAAATGCACGGTCTGCCGTGAAAATGCTGGTGGACGACTGCGGCAACGGGATGGGGTGGACTTCGGCCAGCGTCCGTGGGGGTTGGTCCACCCCAGGCGGATGCAGGAACTCCGCGATGAGCTTCGGAGGTAGCGTGCCCTCCCTGCACCCCGCGGGCTCGATAAGATCGTTGCGATCCCAGCACTCCATGCAGGTAATAAAAACAGTTGGCTCCTCGTCGTTTCCCATCGCGGCCACGTTTTTCTAGGAAACACGCGGGCCAGTTAGTGCATCGCGGTAAAAACACGCGTCTCTCTTGTTCCTCGATGTCCCCTTTCTTTCGGTGGACGAGCATCGATCGCGGAGAGTCGTCTGTGTTGGAAATTCTGGTACTTTGCTCTTGTGTAGTTCGAACGTTGACAATTGACTCCCCCAAAGTTCAGATGGAAGTCATGGCAAAGTGCTTTCTAGGCATAGGATGTGTAGGAGAATTTCTGTCTTTGGTATTTGTTGGAATTATTTTGAATGGACAAGTTTTGCTTTTGTCTTGAGATATCTGTC
This sequence comes from Calliopsis andreniformis, assembly GCF_051401765.1. Classification (NCBI taxonomy): domain Eukaryota; kingdom Metazoa; phylum Arthropoda; class Insecta; order Hymenoptera; family Andrenidae; genus Calliopsis; species Calliopsis andreniformis. The sequence goes on along the minus strand of NC_135065.1, from coordinate 8,714,930 downwards.
GTATCGCAGACAAAGGGCACTGGTACTTCGATCAAACTTCGAAGTAAACACGTTGGTAGTTCGTTTCTAATTTCACGTGGGAAGTTTGAGGCCAGAAACTGCAGGGTTTGAAGTTCATATCTTGAAATTTTTGAATTTTCTTGGGAGTTTGTTTGTTAGTTAAAATTTAATTTAATAGAAGGTACGTGAGGGGTTTGAATTAGTAAATGGTAAATTTGAGAATTCGAATATCTTTTGAATTTGAGTTTTTTGAATGTTTTTCAAATTTAAAGATTTGAATATTTGAATATTCGAATATTCGAATATTTGAAAATTTGAATATTTGAATACTTGAAATTTGAATATTTGAAAATTTCACAATTTGAAAGTCTGAATATTTATCAAGATTCACATTCATCTTATTTTAATTTTATAAAGATATTTTAAATTTCACAAAGTCCCCTAGTTTAACGAAGCAAGGAACAAAATCTTGAGGACATTACTCGTAACTACAACGGGTCACTTCTCTACTAAACTATCTGTGAAGAAAGTTGGGTATTGAACATACCAATAACTCCAAATCCGATATCACGCTTGAGCCTGCAAGATTCGCCAATGTTCATGAGAATTTCGTCTACGTTGTCAGGGGATCATCGAAAGGCAATCTTCGGCGAGAGGACCTAGTCAGCCAGACGGTAGCATTTAATTACAGGGCCACGAATCGACGTTCGTTCACCGTTTCCGTTCGCCCCGGGGCCAAATCATTGATCCGAGGATCCTGACGAGAATTACGTCGCGCCATTTCATCCCCCCTGATCGGTATTCCGCGCGCGCGACGCTCCTCAGCCATCGGTGGAGATTCGACGACGTCGATTTTCCAGGGTACCGCGATGCCAAGGCTCCTACACGCGCTCACGGTTCGATTACCATCGCCTTTTCGTTCGTGCATTGCAGGACACTTTCTCTTTCCTCAGGGCGTGCCGGAGACACCGCGAAGATGCATGCACTGTCACCCAGTGCACGTGCCCAGCACACCGAACAATTACGTGCACCATCCAATGCAGTATTACACGCCGAGCCACTGTCCCGAGCCGAGGAACGGGGTCTACACCCCTCACCGTGGGAACTCCTACCATGGTGGTGAGTTACGATCGTGTTTCAATTAGTGTTAATTGCCCGCGGTCCACTGGCGAAGCAGAAATTATGGAATCTCGTCGTAGAATAAAGGATTAACATTATTAGGTCAATGGGAGGAATGTTGTTTTTAGAGGGTTTGTGGGATCGAGGGTGGAAAGGATTAAGCGAGGATTGTGGTTCAGAATGGGCAATGGCCTCTACGCTGTTAATTGGATGTTGTTCTGTAAGAAGTACTTTGATGTGGGAACTCTGAATCTTTGAAGTGGTAGCTACTGAAAACTTTCCTATCGTTGCTAGTTGCGTCTGGGTATAGGATTCTAGAGACATCAGGAGGATTTTATTTCTACAGAATTTTTGTGAAGCTACATAAAGGTTCCAGTCGTATGAATTATTATCCCTGATGTTTTAAGCTGAAAATTTATGGCTACTGAAGCCTGATACCCTCGAAGTCTTTTTCAATAGTTTTACGGATTTTAGTGCGCCTTGACTACTCTAGAGCCAACAGAACTACTTTCATGGACTTCTATTTATTTCCACTCTTTCAATACTCTTCCCACTGCTCTCGGTTTTTCCATCATCGCATGCATTTTCTACAGCTCTGAAATAATCTCCATAGAACTCGAACGACACAAATATCGCTTCGGCAATTCCTGTTGTCTACCGTATACTATTGCCAGCAAACGAAGAGACCTAGATCTCGATATTTCCGCGGACGCGATTCAAGTAATCCCCAGGAATTTTTCTACGATCCATCCAGCGAGAGGCAGAGGCGTGCTTTAATTTAACTTGTCCGACGGTCTGTTTTGCGTTTCATTCCATTTGCGGGGAAACATCTTTCAACGAGATTGCACAACTTTCTTCGCGAATCCCTGAGAACAATAACCCCTGTACCCTTTCGGTCGCCGCAGTAAACTTCACCATAATCTTGGATACCTCTGTTTTCGTTCCGTTGCTGTCGCGAGAACGCTCGCCCGCTAAGAAACTGGCCTAATCCGCTTTTACGAAGTTCCGCGACTTTGTTCAATATTCACCAGCGTACGGCTGAGCCTGGGAACAACGGAATATGGAGCATGTCAAATTACGAGCATTCTATCTCTTCGTTGCAGGAGCATATCTAATGGTAATACGGATGGATGTAGTTAATTTTAAGTAGGTGTAATAAGAATAACATGAACTAGCTTAACGCATTTAATACGCGTGGGTGTATGGTAAAATTTTATCCTTAAATAGGAAGAAAATAAGGATTATGGTAAATTATTCGTGATTTAGATTCTTTTTTCTCGGTTCAATTTTGAGTCACTTTTTATATTGGCGAATATTAGGCATGTAAATTAATTCGGTGCTTCTAAATTACCTCTTCCTGGAGATTATTTGAAATTCTAATGATTTCCCATTTCCTGAAAATTTCGAAGAGCTAGCATCCATTCAGAAGTGACTTCATAAAATTTTAAAGAGGTTGGTGAATGGTGTCTTTCAGAAATATGTGTTTATATGCATTGGCCAGATAAGTGAAACGTTCCTTCCGTTGTCAGACATAAGTGGAATAAGTTCAGTGTACTTCGTGCTCGTCCAGCATTCGTTCCCGAAGTCTTCGTATTCACTGGACGCAATCATTGTTCCTGTAAATACCCTCGCTCGCTTTTATTACGTCTTTAAGGAAAAGAGTGCACTCGAATTTGGGGCATGATTTCATACTGGCTGTTATCGATTATGGCGATCCCTTCAAAAGACAATATGTTCGTTCGAGTTGAATTGATTTTTGTTCTTCCGGCTTCTGCCAGCCCTTTCATCATAGCCCAATTTATCGAGTTCAGCCTTTGTGGACGCGGAAGAAAGGAAACGGGCTTGGAACAGCTTGCCTCGCTGAAAGGAAAGCAACTCCGTCCTTGTATTGTTTAAAAAATTACTAGACGAACTGAGATGTCGGTAGAAAATGTCAGGAAGTTTGAGACAATGCGAATTCACGGAAAGAAACAGAAAAAAGAGTTGAAAATAGACACAAGAGAAGAAACGTGGTCTGCTTTTACTAATTGAATCAATCGTGAAAGAAAATCACGTCTGGTTGTCTATGATATTGTATTTAATATACCTGAAAAATCGCGGTTTATTTAATATTAGCACTACACATACATTCTTTTCCAAAACAAAAGAAAGAAAACAGAGAAATATGATGCAATATGTCTCGTAGATTTAAAAAGAAACGGAATGCCGCAAAATTGAATAATTTTTATAAAAAAAGGTTCCAAATTAGTCACATAAGACTAGGATTTTAATCGAGATTCTAAAGACCTTCTATTACAAGCAAAATACATATTTATTATTCAGAAGTAGACGCATAATAAACCCCTCAATTCTCCACACACTCTGGCATTATCATAAGGAAACAAAAGTCCATTTTCCACGCGTCGGATATTTTCTTCCTCCATTATTATCCGCCAAGAGATTGCACCCAAACGTTTGCGATAGCGATCGCGCCATAAAGCGTAGCAGCCGCTCGTTCCTCGCCAGGAAACTAGAGCGTTTCGACCGGAAGTAAATTCAGATAAATCGGATGGCGCTGGGGAGATATATTACCGAGGCAGGCTGCGTTGGATTATGTTGCTCTGGAAAACAAGGCGTTAGGGGGGCGGCATTTGTTCCAGTGTATCGCGCGAGCGCGCTGTAATCTTCCACCAGCCTGTGGAGAAGCTGTTGACGACATCTGACACTGATTTTTCATCGACTCAAGCACACTTTCGTGCACTCCGAGCCTTGCGATTCGCTTCTCGGTCGTCGGCTGAGCTGTCGCGCTACTTACTCCCTTCTGGGATTTTCCATTTTCGGCAGTTCATTGTTCCTGCAGCTGTCGAGGATAAAGTCGAACGATTTTGAAAGTTGACGCGTTAGAACTCTATCAGTATATTTTATCGTGGCTATTAGGTTGGTTATTTGTTTTGAACTTTGAGGATGTTGGAAGAATTTGGAATTTTTATGTAATTTTTTTATGAATTTTTAAAAGCTGGAATTTTTTAGAAGTTTTTATTTGTGACTGTTTGAAGTGTAGTGTGTTTAGCAAAAATTTCGGAGAAATGAAGCTACTTCTGTATTGGGAGCAACACGTGTCTGAGCATAGGCGGACCTGTATCACTTGCGCCGCTTCTTTTAGCTTGTCTTCTGTACATATGTATACGAGTTCTTACTTTGGGATTAAGTACATCTTTCTAGATACTCCGTAAGATATTTACACCCATAGAAGCTGTGAAAAGATTTGTGAATATAGGAAAATATTCAGATACGCTTTTTAAGTAGTATAGCCTGAAATATTTTCTACTTAAGTCTCTTGGCCAAAAGAATTTTTTTCAGTTTTTTTTTATTGCTGAATAAGAATACCTCATTTTTCACTGAGTAATTTCTCAATATTATTAACTAGGATAACCGGAAAATTTTATTAATTTTAGAAAAGTCAATTTCCACTGTAACGATTCTATTAGGCAGCTTATTTTTGTACACTACTTATTTTAAAGAAAGTAGGTTATATTTTATGTCGGGAAAAGTCGTCGAAATTTAAGGTAATAGGAAACTTTCCGTAAGTTCCATTTAAAGAAATCGGATTTTGAGGGAGGCATGACGACCGCGACATATTTCAGCAGAAAATTGCTGGTTTCAAGAAAACAATTTTCCGAGAAACCAACGCGATCTCAGTATCGTTGCATGATCGAGGCAACCCCCAGCCATCGCAACTGATCCTCGCGAACTAGATCGTCGTATTTCCTTCAAAATTCCTCGATGCTGCGGCTTCTTTCACGCTATCGAGAATCTACGAAACCTTTCAAGGGATGCCTGTTTGTCTCTTGGTCCCTCTACCATTTGATTTTTGACAATTCTCGCGTCGAGCACATATCTCAGCTCGAAGGTTCGATCAGGAAGTCTATTCTTCTTCATTTCTACTTGAAACGAAGACTTAAGGAAGGAATACTGTGTAAAAATTCTGTTTGTCTATATTTTTATTTCAATAATAAATTCTATTCTACTAAAAGCTTCGAGTAGCTTTTAACAGAATATTAAATATCATGAAACGTAAAGTTGCAATTTACACATTAATTAATTAATGTAGAGTATATTTTCCCATCGGACAGGATACATGATGAACATCATAACACATTTATTAATATACAATTTCATTTACAAATACATGAAAAGTCACATCAATCATTATTCCACGACTGATTTGCAATTGGTTCATTATTTATCACCTCGTTTGACAATCTGCACTGGACAGTTACAGATAAGTGAAATAGCAGATGATAAAAATTATGACACTATTTTTTGAAATTCCTTCCTGAAAGAAATTCCCCAATATTCTGGTCGTTAGTTTTGTATCAAGACGATGATTCATGGGTAGCATCAGAGGCTTACCACCTCTTAGAAAGCCTCGTAATTCCTTTCGCAGCAATTTCATCGCAAAGGCCCGCAATTTTTCTAGCCGCCCCTTCCGACACAGACCACTCTGGTTCTTCGTCCATTTTTTACCTCGCGGTCCATTCTCGGCCGACTTTCTCGCTTATCTCTCCCCCACTACCCTCGGGGTAATTAAGAATATTTCATCTTTTCCTCTGATTCGCATTTGCGGCCGAATCCTGGGTATTATGATATCAGCTGCTATGGAAAAAGTTCCTTTCTACTTTTCCTCTTTGCTTGCTGTTACTCTGCAACGAGCTCTGTGAGATACGTGGTTAAAAGAGTCTTCCTTTTTAAGAATGTTTCAGCCTCGAAGCAATGGGAGTTCATAAGAAGGGGTATTAAGAAAATTAGATATTTTTTTGTTGTGATTAGACCGAGGAAAATTGAGACAGTATCAAAAAATTGAAATTGGGAGTGGGAAGCCAGTTGAAATGGACTTGGCTCAGTGTTGAGGTTCTTTCTGTGCTAATGAGTGTTTGCAAAGCGTTCTTCGTTGATTAGGTGGTGAAATTTTATAAATTTCGAAATCTCGTGAGCTCAAGAGAAATTTAGTTTTTTAGTCGCTGTGGTACTTATGAGTTTGAGAAGTAAAATTACTCCACAAAGTGTTACGTCACTGATATTATCTTAAGTCTTTTTTTCGATACTCTTTAATTGATTGAAATCTTCATTAAGATATATATGCTCAAGAGAGACTGGAGTACCATGAAAATGCAAATGACCTGGCTGAAACTCAACTCTGAATCGATTAGATGCTGGTTAACTCCGTGAAGACAAATTTGGCTGAAGTTTCTTGTGTCGAAATAATTAACTCTTCTTTTATGTTGTTCGTCGTAATTGACCAAGGGAAAAAAGCAACATTTGGTGGCTGTTGGACAGCTAGAATTTAAAAATGTGTGTCGTACTTTGCTCTGCTCTCCATCATTATTACTGTCTGCTCACGTTATTCACTTTTTCTCTTTCTCTATTTACATGTGATTTTTAAAAAATGAAACGTCGTGTTAATTATTATTAACGAGTGAATTAGTATCCTTGTTTTGTGTAAAATTAATTACACAAGCCATTAAAGTTGCAAACGAGAGCTTAAAAAGTGTTTGACTGGGATCAGTAGAATCATACCGCGTTGGTCAGACAGTCCAATTGAATTCCACTAACGCTTGTTAGAACGAATACCTGTTAATACCAGTACCGTTAACAATATTATACGAATGTTATACGAATTTGCGCAAGCAAGCAATAAATTCATTCCAAGTTGCTGCGACCTCCATCTTTAATAATACCGATTTCACGGTAAACAGTGCTTATCTTTATCGCCTGGCTTAGCAAGGCACAAAACAGGCCGCCACGCTAATTCATTGGTCGCTTCTGTTGCCGCGTTCGCGGTGTAATTAACTCCCTGCAAATATATCGTTGAATTACGCAAAAACAGGCGAATGTAATCCTAAAGGGTTTAATCCTCGCGACTCTCTCGATTTGCATTTAACCGAGTTACGAAGATCGTCCGCGAACTTTGCCCTTTCAGATTCTTCGTCTTCTTATTTTCTTTCGTCTCTCTTCCCACTTTTTCAGACACTCGGATGCGGTACATGGACCCTGACGAGAGCATCGCCGGGAACAATAATTGGGTGCTCGGAGACTTGAGGAGCCTTCATCGCTGTGTGCCTGCCTTTCGTCGACCAGGTACGACGCTAACGTCCACAGAGATAGTCTGACTTTTTATTAAACACGTTCGAAAAGGTCTTCAAACCGCCTCTCGGTTGTTAACCTTTTGTTTTCGGTGAGTGTTTAAGGTTTTATCACTGGAAGACATTTCAGGAGTATGAGCAGAGAATTATCAGACGGTGGATGTTCTTCCAAATCAATTTGTTTTATGAATGTAATGAATGAAATATTTAGGAGGTAGATATAATTGTTGATATTAATTTTATTAGACAGTATAGTGTGTGCTTTATTTTGGAAATTTTGCAATAGTGACTTTTTTACATATTTAAATTTCCCTTAAATGAATAAACATCCCCAGTCTAGCAATTAGTTTCATAAAATTATTTTGGATAAAAATTTGGATAAAACTTCTACTGCATATAGGGTGTTTCAAAGTTAATAATATCGCTGCTTTTGCCAGCTGTTTTGCGAAGGTACGATATTACAATATTTAGCGATTTTAATATAGCTCTTATGGGAAATGAAAAGTATTCAATCTTCCATCTTTATTCGAGAATTCTGTTATAAAACACTTCGACATAGTTGGACATTGTAACTTCGAAACGCCTATATTTCTTCGAAAATTGTGACCCAGAGAGAGCGTAGATCACGCGGAGAATTTTATGAGATTAGAGTGAGAACTGAATGTCGAAATGGAAGCCTGAACGAGAAAAACAATTTGTCGGGTAGCTGTATTGTTCGCGTTGGTGAGAGCAGGAGGGCGCAATTTAACGACGAAATCGTAAAGAGGGTAATCTTTCCCTTCAGGCATAGACGTCGCCGGCATGCGAACACATTTCTACCCAGATGGTGGCTGGGGGTGGTTGGTCTGCGCAGCCGGTTTCCTCGCCCTGTTGCTCACTACAGGAATGCAGCTCGCTTTCGGGCTTCTTCATGTTCACGCCGAGCGACACTTTGGCGAGGAACACCTCATGGATTTAGGTACGTCCCATTTCTTACGCTCCCCCTTCGTAGTCCTTGTCTCACCGAGTTGCCGAGAATTTTCTACGGTGACTTTAAATTTTCCCTCTTGGGAGCTGAATTTCACGAACGAAGTTCCGAGCAATATTTCACCTCCTGATGAATTCATCGTTCGTGAATTCAGGAACTTGCTAGATTGAAAATTTGTGAGCTTTCGTTGGTCAAAGCGTTGGCTGTTAAACAGTCGACGGAGGAGTTGATGGGTTCGAGAATTGAGAATGGAAGCAGATAGTTTTTTAATTAGAGGGGATTGCGTTGATTACAAAGAACGTGTGAGGCTGTTTAAGTATCAGCTGTGGGACTGATGCATGATGACTTTGCAGTCACGCGGGAACGCATGAAATTTTCATGCGACGACTGTGAGCTGCGTTTCGTTTTAATGAGGCGCACCTCCCGTGTCGCAGACTTTGAATGCTGATTGCGTCTGACAACGAAGCGTTTCTTCCCGATTGAGACACACTTTCGCTTGTTTGCTTTCTTCTGCTTCAGCGGCGTCGTGGATGCAAACAATCGAACTTTTAGGCACTAATAGAAACTGGCGTTTACTTTTCCTTCGGATGAACGCGTAGGAAATTGCTCTGGCGAAGAGTTGATACAGTGATTTGAAACATTAAAAGGTCCTTTTTTATGCTGTAGAAATGGAAGGCTCTCAGAAAATTTGTAGCAATTTTTTGAACATTATGTACGAAGTTGCTTTAACTCTTGTATCGATTTAAGTAATTTTAAATTCGGTCAAAGTAATTTTGAACTTCTTTAACTTAATTTCAGCTAAAACTTAATTTTTACTTCCAGTGCTTCTGTGATAAGAATTCTACTTATTTGAAATTTGCTGACCTCTTTTTCGTGGTGAAATACTTTTCACACTATTTTATACAGTTGTTTGAATAGTGTACAAGGGTTAGAGAAATTCTTTTGTCAACGTTATGCAAGAGCCTCCGTGAACTCGCCCCTCCTAACAGGGGATGAAATTCACATCACGTCTGCTTGCCTGATTACTCTCTAGATCCGGGTAGAAAAAAAGATTACTTTAAATTCTATCCTGCCTCTATTATTAAATAACGGCCGCGAGAAAAATGCGCGACGCGATTCTGTGCGAATAAATCTCTCCCACTATGGCTTTACACCACGGTACGTTTAAAATATTCCGAAGAAAGGATCCTTTTTCTCGCTGTCCCGCGAACTATGGAATATCTTTAGACGGTGAAAAAGCGAGCTTTTCTTCGATTCGACAAGTGCTTTGTTCTATGTGATGTTTTTATGAACAATCTTTTTACAATGTCGTTCATTGAAATTAGAATATTTCGTTTGAGAAATTCAGGATTTGAGGAATTAACAATTTGTACAATATAAAATTTTGGAATATGTAGAATTCAGAGGATTCAAAATTTGATAAGTTTGTCATATATTTTAGAGAGTTTATAATTTGTGTAATTCGAAATTTTTAACGATACAGAATTTTTTATTAAAATTTTAGTACGTTGGGGTTTGTTATTTTCATATAAAAGTAACAAAAATCGAAGCTTCTTTGGCGATAAAACTACCGTGTCAATGGATGGCAAAGAGTGGTTAAAGTTTCAACAGGATCTTTCCTCATAAATCGTATATCGTGTACCTCCGCTAAAATCCCATCGGGATATCTTAAAGACGACACATCATACACGTCAAACAGGGATAAAGTGCCTAAGCACTTAAGTAACTACAAAGAGGTGAGCAAGTCAATTGAAATTCAAGAGGCAGAAAGGATGATAGATGCATCTGCTTCCACCACACAGCTCGGTTCGCCTTAAACCCAGAAGAAAATTGTTAACGATGTTACCCACCGTTCTTTTGAAATCTTCTATCTGACGAGCTTCACTCCAGTCACGTACAAAAGTTTCGCACAGTTGCTCACAAAACTTGCAGGAGTTCCACAACAAAATCCAAACATCGCTCAAAAGCTACAAATTCTCTTCGATACAATTCTGAAAATTCATATCCTTCTATTTTCTCTGTAAATCGATCGTGCATGTCCCTCGTAGCAAATACTAAAAATTGAATTAGAGTAAATACTGTGATCCATATCGTACCCGTAGGGGATTAAACGTCACGCGTCCATTAGCTTGCACCGCGATTCGAATGTTAAGGGAACAGGGGTATTAAGGTCAGGCGTTAAAAGAGGCCTGAATTGAGGTCTACTGGAAGCTTTTTCTCTCGATAATACATGAAATACGGAAGCCCTCGATAAGTCGGAGCTTGTTTAAAGGTAGCAGGAAAAATAATGGCCCCCGAGAGGGATCCGTGAACACGTTTGATAGGGACGTTCTCCTTCGGCTGACAGCTGATAGATATTGGTGGAGAGCTTATCGTTGACCTACTCCACTTAGTTATCTGGTATACATCATACGGGGGTGGCGAGTTGAAGAGTTCGGATCGATTGGTACATTCTCCGTGGTTCCCGTGGACGACCGCGTAATTTATGGGGTGTTGCGAAAAAATTACGCGATATTTTCAATATTGCGCCGACGACCCTAGGGGTAATTTATGGCGACGCTTCGACCGGGAGTCGAGCGATCAATCTTCGCGGTATGACGTGGCGACGTCGTATTTTAAATATCTCCGCTGGACTTCGTGAATTATGGACTTCCGTTTATTCAATTTGCGAGCGTACAGGTTGCAGTCGGGCTCGGATAAATTATTATATATTTAATTCACGCTCCCCTTTCTTTGTCACGCTGGTCCGTTTCATCAAGTCCCGCGCCAGGTGCGCGTGATATTTCATCCCATCGTTTCGCGTGAAGTTAGTTATTTTCTCGAGGTCATCTTACCGATGTTAATTCCGTTACGTTTATTCATTGTGAAAGGCAGCGAGTCGGGTAATCTGAAAGTTTCCGACAGCGTCGGTCCATTGAACCCCGTCTTAGACTTGAAAAGTGCTTGAAAGCGATCCCACGGGGGTATTAAGCGCGATTTTGTCGGTGATTTTCCTAACCAGCGGTCTGTTAAGAGCCGCTTAATTTCCACGGCGCGGGATGAAAGGTCAAAAGGCGGGATGGAGAGCAGGCTTGATTACCATGGCGACCACGCGGCGGAAAAGTGAAAGGTGTTTCCTCTCGAAGTGACATTTTTCTGATCTCAGAACCAGTCGAGCTTCTAACCGAAGATATTGTATCGATCTCTTGTACGCTCCTCTGGTTTACGTTGAGATACCTTGTGAGGAGAGTGGGATCATTATAATTGTTAATTAGAGAAATGTTACGTTTTGATTAATAGATTTTGTCATTTAGACTGTACTATATTTTTTCGAATTTTTATTTGGGATTTGTAGAGAGGGAAAATTAATAAATATTTGAGGATACTTGTAAATGTTGTAAAGAGCTAGTAAAGCAAAAAAGTTGTAGGTGTATTCATAAATTGAAGATGCTCCTGTGTATACCTTGATAATCTTCAAAGTTTTGATAGTTTACGTTACAAATTTTGCAAGTTTGCAAAACTCTGCAGGTTCCCTGAGCCGTAAGCCTCAAATAGAAGTCCGAACTTTTAATATTTGGCATGAAAGATGTACATTAACAGACTACAGGGATTAATAAACTCAAGGGTTGTGAATTTTCTGTATAATACTACCATTCATTTTTTATAGTGAATTCACAATAATCCAAAGTATGGATTAAAGGCATTACAAATTATTCCAAGTAATTATAAGTTCACAACTTTTACAAATCTTTCCAATGCCTAAAGCATCGATTGAATTATTAAGTAAACAGGTAAACAATTAATTTTCTTAAGGTTCAGTTCTTCAGTAACAAACATGCCATCGTTCCACATAGGGTGAACTATGTCCAGCAGAGACTTAGCAATTTGCAGATGAACCTCTGCAACATCGTCAGAGATAAAGGTCGCGGCTTAAAATATAGTTCAGTGGTGAAAAATGTCAGCGCGCTAATGTCCCGCTGCGAAATACTCCTCCACGTCTCATCTGGTGCCTTCCGATTGTTTCCTCCTGGTTGAAGCGTCTGGCAAACTTTTCCAAAGAGCATTGAACAATCTGCTCGCGTGAAGGGATGTGCGTCGAAAGAACCCGTCAAACTTTGTACTCAGTCTTTGCGAACTGAAACATCGAAAGATTCGCGAGCTTTTCCATATCGGGAATCGAGAAACGCGTTTTAAGGCTCCTTGCTCCGATATTTCGTATTTTCGCGACCCTGTCGATTTTAGGGGATGGAAATGGTGTCGTTGAAATCATCTGTCGAGTAAGAGATGATGGAGAAAAGGAGCAAGCATAAAGGAAGACGTTTTCAATTTCCTCTTTGATAGTTTTAGATTTTTTGTTCCTCGAAATCTCAAAATTGAGAACGAAATTGCTGTTGCGCTTTGGCGCGGGACTTTGGAATATTTCGAGCATAGGATAGAAGGACTTTTGTGATGTTTATCCACGCAAATGTGGGTTTCTCGGTATTTGATGGAATCGGGAGCCAAGTTTCATAGTTTATCTGAAAATGGATTGAATTCGATGTTTTTGAAAGTGCCAATCGTGGATATTATATTTTCTGGGATACTGTTTGGTTTGGGTGGTGGATGGTGCTGTTACCTCAATGAGAACAATTTAATGCGAATGTAGTGTTCACTTTTTAATAAGTTGTTGTCAGTTTGGAGAACTAATTAAGTTGAATTTACTATGTACAAGTATATGGATATTTCAAAATTTGAGTATTTAGCTGAGACATTGAAAGTTTTGAATATTTGAAAATTTGTAAGTTTAAAAATTTGAATATTTGAAAATTTTTAAATTTAAAAATTCGAATATTTGAAAATTTTTAAATTTAAAGATTTGAATATTTGAATATCTGTATATTTGTAAATTTCCAAGACTTATAAAAAGTTGAGCGTCACATCTGAACCTCTCCTATAAGTATTTTCTACCTACCCCCGTTGACGATAGAAAGAAAAATTATCTACCAGGTACCCACCCACATAAACTCCCTCGCATTTTCCACCAGCACCATTTATCATAGGCTGTTCACATTTCTGCGTCGTTCTGACAATCGCATTTCTCAGTCTTCTGTCTTCACGATCGGAAGAAAACTTCACAGTAGGAAAAGGATCGTTCGAGTCTCCAGTGCAGTAGCCTAGCGGGCATTTATTATTTACGGGGAAGCTAGCTGTTCTCTGTCCGTCACAGGGGATCCCCCGCGACCCGTGACATTCAATTTCCACCTCGGCCCAGGAAATGGGATTTCCCTGAATCCTCCAGGCAACGAAAGCTCCAGAGAACCACCGTTTTAGTCGTTCCTCCGCCGAGCTGGCCGAGTCGAAACTATCGAACGTGTTTCCTCTAGAATTCTATTGCTTAATCTATTATTGCGTTATTCGGTGGTCGAAGTGACTGTAGGAAAGAGATTAAGATTGATGGAAACGACCTCTGTATGAAATTTTGTTCTCTTCACGATTCTCTATTTCAGAACCAATTCACTTTATTACAGCATCCTATTTATCCTTCGTAATTACTTTTATATCTATTGAATCTTCTGTATAGTCTTTTTAATTGAATTTGTTAATTATATGATACTGGGATTGGTGGAGTAGCCAGGGTCAGATTTTTCTACTTCAAAACTAATTCACTCTACCATAGCATCCTATTTATCGCTCGTAATTACTTTTATATCTATTGAATCTTCTCTGGAGTCTTTTTAATTGAGTTTGTTAATTATATGATACTGGGATTAGCGGAGTAGCCAGGGTCAGGTTTTTCTGCACGAGGCAATCACTTGTGCTTGGAAAAAGCGAATAACATGAACACTAGACGATAGGATTGAATGCCAAACGTGGAAAGCTCGCAGATATTTCGCATTTTTCGCAATTCAGCTCGTCGAGCAATCTACTGCATCCGCGGGTACATGGGCTGGATTCGGTGTTCTTTAATTTACAGTGCGAACAGCTGTCACCGGTCCACCGAGATTTTGGACGAGTCACGATTAATGCGCAACGAAGCGAGCTCACTGGGGATTTTTAACTTTTCCCTGTGATTTATGATGATTCCGCTGGTGGTCAAGGAGAAATTGACTCGTTTGCGAACGCGGGATAATACGTGGAAGTGGAATAGACAATCCTGTATCAAATTTAAACTCGAGAGAATGTCGCTTTTCAACTCGTCTAGACGAAACTCCAGAATCAAAGTCTCTGAGGCATTGTTCCAGGAACTTTAACCTTTGCGCTCTACTTATCATTAATAGTGCTCCAAAGTTAACGTAACTTTATTGCTGCCATGATTCCTCTTCGCATTCCTCGTCTGTATACTCAGTCGAAGATTGCCACTTCTCCTTAGTCCCTCGTTCATAACTGAAATCGTAAAATAAAATTTCACTTCACTTCTCTGAAAATTGTTCTACTCCTTCCTCACTCGTTGAACTGTAAGTAAAGTTCTCTCTGCATTTCTGGTTCACCTTCTTGTTCATGTTTCGTGCAGAATCCATTGTCATTCTACTTATGGAATCAATTCTGTCAGATGGATTTAACAGTTACTTTTGTGATTTTATACTAAGTAAAAAATTAAATTATTTTATTCGATTACTTAGTTTCATAATACTTATATTCCCTGTGTGACTTTCTACTTAGCAAAGTGAAATATAACTTCGCAGTGTCCAAGTAAAAATTCAAAAGAGACATCTGCCTCTCCTTAACTAATCCACTAGTACAATCATTAATATAATCATAGTTCTATACGCGATAGCTATTCGCAATAATTGCCGTTCATACCTCAGAAAGCAAAAATTTCACCCTCAAGGGAAGCAGAATACTCCGCCAAAGTTTACCCATTTGTTTCGGTGTCACCCTGCACACGTATACCTCGTTCCCCAGCAAAATTGATAAATATCAATCACTTGGACAGCCCGTTCCAAAGCCAGTCCCGTTTGCCAGTGCCTGAACGCGTGGTCTGAAACCCTGGCAGAACCTAGACAATGTGGCAACAGGATCGATTCGTCCATTTAACTTGGGCAAACTCGCAGCCTGTTCTCGCATCCGCGTACGACGTGCGTGTCGATAATCGAATCGAGCCTCCATCCCCAAGTCGAATGGCAAATCGATACGGCAGCGTGTCCTGCTGACACTGGCTGCTGCAAGGGAACGCGCGTGCACCCGCGAAGAACTCTGTTCCCCATTATGCCAGCGTTGCTTCCCCTGCGGGGGACTTGGCGCGCGTAACGTCGTTACTGTTCATCGTCTGTTGAATATCGCGGCTAGTTGGACAACGACGCCTCGCAGGACAGCTTCGTCGACGGCGTCGCGACGACGGATGCACGCAGGCAAACAGGGAAGGAGCCCAGCGACCGCTGGAGCTTATTAGAGCGTCGGAACGTCGAACGAGCTTCATGCTGATATCACCCTCACTGCATCTTTAATGACGTTTCACGGGTGGATATTAAATCTGCCCGATCGCGTGAACCGCATATTGGATCCTCGCGAATGTTCATTAGGGATGCAGCTCGTGGTGCATACTCCCCTCGTGTTATTGGATCATAAGGTGCAGGATGCCGCGATATATGGGACGCGTTGTTGCCTGGAATGGGTTATCCTGCGCTGAGTTTTTCTTCTTTAGGATCTCTTGAGGATTCTTTCATCGAGTTAACGCCTTCAGAATTTGATGCCTCTAGCGATTTTTTTTTGGAGAGTATTCTGGAAGGAGTTTGAATATAATGGTTTCTCTGTAATCGCTGTTTTGGGAATAGGTTTCTTTATTATTGTAGAGTTTCTGTTTTTGTGCTAGAATCTTGGTTAATGGGATCTTGATTATTCAGGTTCTCTGAGTCAGGCTTTTAAGGACTTAATGACAGCCTAAGAAAATTTGGAAAATTTGAAATTAAAGGGATACTTTAATTTCGAATTCTGTTCTAAGTTGATCAGTCGAGGTCGTACTCAATTTTTACTTATTTAGAATAGGAAACAGAAACAGATAATTTTAGCAAGAAGGAATCCAGGAAATAGAAAATTCGATTAACATTTAGGTGGTCCCTTAAGCAAACTGAGCGTCCATCGAAAGGTTTGCATCCTAGGTCTAATTTTGACGAAAAGAAACGAATAACTCCAAAGAAAGTGGGTCTATCCCAGCCTGGTCTCTGAATCCCCGTGAATGCAGACTGCACGTGCATTCAATAGCGCATCGTGGTTCCTCTGCATCCCTGAAAAGAAATCCCTAAAGCTTCAGCTTCCTTACGTAGCTGCCGGTTATATACTGGCCCTGCCAACTGATGCGACGAGTATCAAGCACGAGGGAGATCACAATGGAGCCGAGGCTGATGCGTTTTCCCTGAAGATACTATGTCAGGGACACTGTCAGGACTTTGAACGAATTTGAATTCGCATAACTCTCTTCCGCGTGAGAAGCTCAAGTTGTCAGGGAAGTGAGTTTGCAACTAATTTTGGAGAATCGACCGGAAGAAAATCTAAGACGAATATCAGAGTATTATGAGAGAAATTTGGAAGGTCTGAAAGGTATCTAAGACAGATTTAAAAAGGCTTAGAGAATTAGAGATACAGAGACGCGGAGATATAAGAAGCTTTAAGTAGCTTTAAGATGGATCTAAGGAGTCTAATCGTACTCAAAAGAGGTTTCAAGCTCTAGGCGCAATCTAAAAAGCATGTGAGACAGATTTACAAGAAATCTAAGGAGCCTTAGAATGGATTTGCAGCAGCCTTCATGAAGATCAAGGAAAGTGTTACACGAGAACTAGAAAGCAAGTAGGACATCATTAATACAGACCTAGCGGAGACTTAAGGAAGACTTAAAAGAAATCTAGATAAACTGTAAGAAAAATGAGAAACTTATGCGAGCTGTAGAAAAGTCGCAGCAAACATTTAGAAGCAGTATATACACGCAGAGACAACTCAAAATTGACAGAATAGCTTGATTGAAAAATGGAGTGCAAAAACTACTCTTGCCCTTTAATAACGAATCAAAGAACTTTTTCCTCGTGGAAGCTTCGCAGGAAAACTTGCCACTGTTACTGCAAGTCTGTTAACAGCGTTGTCTAACGTCGTCTATCGATTTCGTGCCGCTGTTTCTCGAGCTTCTTTCTCTGTATTACTTGAAAAGTTTCGCTGCTTCCTCCCTGCTCCACCCTCGATTCCATCCCTCCTTTTTTTCAACGAGGAACCTTCCCAGGTTTTCCCGTATTAGCCCATTTTCGCTCACAGCTCTGGCAGAGATCGTTTGTCAGTTGCGTTGGTGAAGGGACGTGAATTATACACGTTTCGTCTCGTCCCTGTAAATCGTCGACTCGTTGAATGTTTAAGAGGATCGTGGCCCTCGTCGTAAATCGAAAATTACAGGCGAGCTTAAATCCGCTCGCCACGGCTGCGCGCGTGAAATATTGAAGTCGTATGTCACAATCGGGCCTTGGGCATTTCGCTAATCTGGGTTTAAATCTGGATCCCGCGCAGGCGGATCCCCAGTTTTTACATAATTTGTTTCATCCGAGAAATCGCGTCTTATCGCATCTTTCACTTTGAATTGTTTTCTTAGGAGGAGGAAGCATCGTTAATTTGGCTTACTTTGGTTGATATTTGGATCTATAGGGATTCATGAATTTGTTCCTAAAGGATTACGAAAGTTACATGTTCGAGTTCTAATACTTAATATTTGAGGAGAGTGAAATGTAAAGGGGTAAAGCAAGATAGTTATTACAATTAATTTTAATTTCAATTCCTCAGAATGTTGTATACAAAATTAGTTGTCAATGAAACTTCTTTTGATCTATGTATCTAGAGTTCATGCTCATGGTGTTTACTTGGCGTTGAAGGATGCTTCGTATAACTCGGATACGCATGGATTAAGCACGAGAATAATCTCACGCAAGGGTGGAAGGTTAAAGATTCAAGGTCAACTATATTGTGCCATACTGGATCCCCATTACAATTTTACTGTCGCGATATATTAGCCGCAATGCACCATCGGTTATCTTTTAAAGGGTAAAAAGGCGGAAGCACCTAGCCTATGTTACTCGCTGCTCTTGACATCACGCGATTTCCTTGGTTTTTTTCGCTTTACCAGCTTTGTTTCCTTCGATCCTCTTCATCCTTCCAGGCTTTTTATAAACTCGCTTACTAATACAGGCTTATACAAATTTGAAAATTCATAGTACATCGCAGATTTCAAGCTACTATTATAGACAAATTCTGAATAATCTGGAAGTCTGATTAAACTCAAAAAATTCAAAGCATCAAGTATTACCACATTTCAGTAAAATACACCTAAGTTACCTCTTGTCCTGTCAGAATGTCCACGTGAGAAACTCTCAGCTTTCCCTCCTCGAAATCTGGGTCAAAGATTTTGGAACGTTAAACGGCAGCGCGGTGTAACGATAATTAAAACAATGAAACTGGAAAGTGGAGGAATCGCGGTCGCGAGCAACAATGGGCTGCGGTTTCGTGTAGCCAGGCTCGAAGTTTTTCCGCGAAACACGCCAGGGACTGGTCCAGGATCTTCGTTCTTTGTGACTGTTCGAGCTTTTGTTCGTGTAACGAACGTTACATTGCCAGCCAGCCATTTCAGTGATTTCTTTAACCGTGTTAATGAATCCTGGGAATTCAGGTTCTTCCCTCTATTACGTAACAATTGTGAAAAATATTTTGCCACAAGATCATCGCAAGAGGGTAATCTGAGGAACGAATAGATTTCCTTTTCTTCTGGTTTCGCCAACTGGTTCTCTTTGTTTTCAAGGATTCGTTTTTGTTGCTACAGTGTTACTCTTCTTTCTCTCCTGTTTTCTAGATCTTCCTTTTTCATTCGCTCTCTATTCTCATTTCTGCATCGTTCTTATCTTCTAATGTTTCTTCTTGCTAGCTGTTTCTTTTTATCTCTTGAGTTGACACTTCTTTTACACTTCCTAAGCTTCCATTCTTTGCCAGTGCCTCTTCTTTAGTTTCTTTCAGTCTTGACGCAGCTGCTATTTTCTCTGTTCTGTTCTTCTATTTTTATTTGGTTTTTCTTGTAAATTTTCATTATCTTTTCCTGCGATTGCGTTTTCATTAAGATAATTGCATTCTATTGGATTTTATTGTTGACATGATTGTAAAACGTAGAAATGAAACATTATTACTTTAGTAGAAAGAGTATTGAAGACAGTTTCATTGAAATGAAGAAATTAATGCGTTAACTAAAAATTCAATTAAATGTGTTCCCTCTTTCTGAAATTATCTGCTAAAATATTAACTTGGAGAATATCTCAAGCGCAGGTTCGGAGATTTGAAAATTTGAAAACCAAATAGCATAGTCAAGGCTTCCTCTTGTGCCACTGCCAGCCTCGAAAGAGCTTCAAACGCCGAAACGGTCCTCGTCGATGCTAAAATGTATTACACCCGGTGCTGCAGGCAGTTTTCATTAAAATATTCCTCTTGACTAAAGCGACGAGAAAAAAAGGAACGAATATCAAGATATGTCACCTAGTAGCTGTGTGCTAAGGGAACAAGTTAGATGATGAACGATCGCAGTCTCATTAAATTTTCTAATCAGAAGGCAATATACTTTCTCTCCATAAAAGCGCGCAAAATTAATACTTAAAAGAAAATTAAAAATTGTATAAGAGAACAGTTGTATTATAAAGTTTCTCAACAATATCGATTATTTAACTTGTCACTATACTCTTGCTTCTCAGCCGTACAATGATGCCTTTGTTAGGCATAGAGGACTCTCGAAGAGGTGCCGCAGACTCGTTCTAGCGTTGATTGGAAAACACCACTTGGGAAATATCCTTTTTCGCTTGATCGAATAACACTTCGTTCCTGTATTCTCTCCAAGCAAATTTAACACTTACCCTTTCGAATTTGTTTGAGAACTACTAAAAGAGGCTTCTAAACGTCACTAGAAAAACCATCTTTTCGACTAGGGACATATGAGCAGGCTCGATTAAAATCGCCTTCAAAATTTGCAATCAGTGATCAAAGTTTGACAAATTTCTGATAATTTGTAAGTGGTTGGTTACTAGAAATTATTATTTAATTAAATTTATGTAGAACTTTAATTTGTAGAAGTTCAGAATTTTTCAGTACTTAAAAGTCTGTGAGACTGCTGCCTGCTTTTATTAAATAGTGGTAGGAACTAGTTAAATTCCACAGAAGACTATGAATTATCCATCGATATTTGATCACCTGAGTGCAAAATACGGTCAACGTTCTCGCAGATGTACGCTCCGCCCCTTATGAAGCTTCAATTAGGTCTTAACATGCAAATTTCATTCACGGTGTATCTTATGATCGTTCGAAACGTTGTTCCGCGCCGTCATGCATAAACTGATTAATATTCGTGCCTGAAAATTGACCAAATAGCCCAGCCAACGAGGAGGATGGCCCAACGATGGTCGAGGGGCGAAATCCCCGAATGACACTTTGATACATTGGATATTTTATGCGATAGCATCAGCAACAAGTGTTCCCCTGTTTAGACACTTTTTGTCAGTAAATTGTTGAGATAAATTCTTGACGCGAATTTTGAAGCTTCTTCAGGATCGAACTCTCTGAACTTTGAACTATTGCCCTTTATTCATCCCTGAACGGAGAGTCGACCGATGAAAGTAAGGTTTGATCGTCTTCTTTAATCTCCCATCTCGCTTAATAATTCAATGTTCCGGTTCCTGACGTATCCTGAATTATGCAAACTATCGGAGCAGCAAGAGATGCTTTTACGTTCAGAAAGAACCAAGTCTACCAAATATTTCATGTTCTCTTAGTTTACGTATTCAAGTTCCCTGAATTCAGCCTCATCTAAAAGCTTAATGGTTTCTTAATGTGGTTGGAGTCACAAGGAATTCTGGATTAATGTTACGAAGCGGTTGCTGATTACTGCTATTCAGTATTTACTCAATACATCATGAAGCGGTATATCAGTTCCAGAACATTAAATAGTAAATAGAACAGTAAATAAAAAACAGAATATCAGCAGCATATCAATTTAAATGGCAAATTAATTTAAACGAGAAATAACTTCGTGCAGCAAATCAACTGTAGCAAGAAATCAATGCCAACAGCAGCTCAGCTTGAGTAGTAAATCAACTTCAGTGCCAATTCAATCCGAATAGTAAATCAGCTTCAAACAACGAGCCACTTGAAGCTACGAGGCACCTACAAAAATAGGGAGCAACTATATCAAAAAGGCCAACCATTAAATCAGCTCGAAATAAACTGGAGACAATCTCAAATCTCTTCACCATAGCCAGAAGTTCTCGAAAATCTCTTTCAAATCTTCCCTCGCCACGGTCGCGACGGATTCATCTGTACAAAGCTGCCCCAGTTGCCCGAGGAAACGTGACTCTGTCGCGCGTATTACAGTTGCCGATCCTGGCGCAGGAAGTTAGCAGACACTCCATCCTTGGAACGGCGCAGCGAGGCCGATGCAGTTCTGATAAGACCTCACCTTTCACAGAAGACCGTTTAAGCTCCGATGTCCCGGGCACAGAACCGCCAGATCTGCGACGAGGTCGGCTGAGGACAGATGGATAATTATCTGAGCCAGCGGAGGCCCAGGATTCCACGAGGCGAGCTGCGGATAATTCTCTGGAGCAGTCAGACGTCGAGCCAGTAATCCGACTGCAATTAAGAGGGAGGTCGAAAAGTTGAAGGGATTCGACGTGTCCGTGTTGGCTTCGAGGATATTTCGCCTGTTTTCGCGATCCACGGTCGATCCGAGATTAAAACTGGTAGCCTGTATCGTAATAACGAAGGCTCGACTAACAGCTGTCGAGTGAGAGAGGGATTTTCGTTTTGACGATAGAAATTTTTTTATTTGTCCTGAGAATCGTGGAGGATTGTATGGGTAGTTGCAGAGAATTGTTAAGCAATTGCATAATAGTAGAATTTCGAATTTCTAGATTTAGACACTTGGGAAGTAGTGTAAGTCACTGGATAATCAGACGTTGAATAGGTAACTCTGTTGAGTAGTATAAGTCACTGGATAGTCAGACGTGAAGAAGCAACTACGGAGTAGTATATGTCACTATATAGTCAGGCATCGAAAAAGTAACTGTGTCGAGTAGTATAAGTCAATGCATCATCAGACATTCAATAAGTAATTGTATTGAGTAGTATAACTCAATGCATCGTCAGAAATCGAATACGTAATTATGGGAGGGAACTTCACACAGAATATGAATTGGAATAATTCCAACTGTCTACAATGAATGTTACTAAAATTGAAAATACAGTAGGCTGAAACAAAACTACACTTTTATTTTAGCTCTAAAAATCATTGAATTCTCCATAAATGATAATAGTAGATGTCTGAATATTAAAAGTGTGTAAGTAGTAGAACTACTTTATTCTCAAGCACCGAATCAGTAGAATAACCCAGTACGCTGTCAGACCGACTGTAGGGGGTTAAGCAGACTTTAAATAGTAATTTGACTGGAATTTGCAATAAACGTTCCTGGAATTGAAAATGTAATAACTGGAGGTACACTAAGGTGGAAAATGAGCAGATGATGAGCTGAGAGATGTACGAAGATCGAAGAAACTACAAGATGAAGAACAATGAACTGAAAAAATTAGAGCCACTTTGACTATTGCTGTGATTATCTATTAAAGACGCCATGAATCTTGAATACTCTTAACGACTGTTAAAAATTTTGATAGCTCTTCGAAGTACGCAAGTTATAACTTGCCCATTTATCTTCTCCCTCCAAAACCTACTGACTTTAACCAGAAAAATTGGATAAGGGGAAGGAAAGAAAGAACTACCGTTTCACCTCGATACTTCGGAAGATATACATTATCTTTAGGAAGGGTTATGTACGGGGTAGTCGTAAAGCACAGACCAGAGTCAACTTTCATTTATGGCTAACAGTAAGTCTGTAAGGTCCTCGTTAATCCAGTTTGGTTAAGCACTGGGGATGGTTCGAAGAAGGACAATTCATGGATTAGTGAAGTTGTAGGCCCACGACATATTGCTTTATCTGAAGGATGGAGTGGAAATGAAATAAAAATAGGTGGAGATCCAGCACCCTAAATAAATAAAAAAGAAGGGAATACTAAGTTAATCAGCAGTTCTAAATAATCTCATCCAATTTCATGATAATGGGGTGTTACAAAGGAAGAAATGTACAGAAGTCCTCAAATTGGAAACAGTTTCTGAGAAATTCTGAGAAAGATATTGGGAATTTTAGCGCCAGCGACAGTTGCACATAATGCTGAGCGGATTAATAAAATTTTATTACACGCGAATAAATATGTGATGAAATCCCGTTTATTTCACTGAATTTGCACTGACAAGAAATGAATGGAAGGAGGAATTAACAGGAAATCTGGATTAATAAAGCTCTTTAGAAATCAACTTTACTAGTAATCGGAATCTACTTGGAATCACAATTAAAATACCGTTTATTATACCGCTATAATTAGTAATACAACCAACCTGCCTCTTCTAGCTTGTATTATATTACACAGACTACAAATAGCTGCATTTGCTTCTATAAATTTTTCTCCGAACCAGCGGCGAAGTACTTACTTTGAAAAGCTTGTAGCTAAATTTAAATTGCAATTTTGATCATTTAAATTTATTACTCCAGGGTATACTTGAAATTTACTGCATTTAATATTTCCGTACTTCATGAGAATTATTCAAGCAAGTATTTCGGTGTGTAAAATTAATTTCAATATTACGAAATTTCAATAACAAAAGTGTCATCGCATGTACCATTCAGATTCATCGAAAATAAGCTCTCGTTAAAAACAGCTTCCCCGCGTATCTTGCTGCTGAACATTCCGTCATCTCTCAAAAAAAAGTAAACTGACATATCGACATAAATATGAACTAAATATTCGTTATTCTGCATGTCTGAAATAAATGAAATTCACCTGGACACGTAGATTTGATAACAGTCAGGAGAGAAAGCTTGAAAATATGAGGAACGATATGATATATCGCTAATTACGAAGTAATAGTCAAAATTAGTCAAGGAAGTTAATGATAACACGAGACCGCTGTTCAAACAGTAGCATTTAGAGGCACGGTTGTTGCGTCGAATTTAACACGCACGAGCACGGTTAAAATATAACAGCAGCGGAGAAAAAATGAAACGCACGTCTCGTCGGACGAGAGATTTTAAATTTTAAATCAACACCTACGTCGTAGTGGCATAGCAATAACGAGGGAGCGCACAAGGCACCGCGGAGTAATTCAATGAAGAAACAGTTGAAATTTATAGTCTGCATGTTGCATAGCGCTGGCAAGATACGGGTTTCGCGTAGGTGCATATTAAACTGGAAGATTCACGCTCGCGCGGCCGCGAAACGCCGCGAGCAGGGAGCTGTGATTTCACTTTGAAATATTCGAAATACATTTGATGATTTTTACCGCTTTTCTAGGTCTTTGTCGGAATAATTTCATGGGACGGCGATTAGCCCGTGGACCGCGGCGATTCAGCGGTGGAATAAACATGAAAATTGCAACGAGGAAGTTGCCGAGACTGTCGGCAAACGATAATTAAAAGTTGCGCAACGAGCATGCAAATTTCAGCCGGGTATTTTCAGCGATAATTGCGCTCGCGACGAAAACTTTTCGAATTTTGCTAATCAGCCACTCGAAGCTGCGCTCAGGCTCGCCTTCCCAGACGCCCTTACGATCGTGCTATTGTAGCAAGAAATGAGGCTCCTTAAGCGAAAAATAGGAGTGCAGTCGTTCCTGTACTTAGGCAGGATTTTATGGTTCAGAGAAGTAATGGAGATAGAAATTGAGCTAAATATTATAGACATATACATTTGGAAGTAATTAATTTTAGTGATGCCCTAAGTTTGAAAAGTAATTCATAAAAGGAGTGATGATATAAATTGTCTATTTAATATTTCGCTAAGGTATCCCTCTATTCCATTTATTACAAAATTAAAATAAATTGAAGATGAATATTTCGCGAGTTCATATTTTTGGGTTCGATAAATGTAGAAGTTCTTGAAAAGAAATTGATGGATATTGGTAATGAGACTATTATAGAACGCGAAATCCAGTCTGATCCGCGCTGTTTTCCTCTCGGCGTCTACTAGAGCCAAGTTTTGATTGCGGTTTCCTCGGTTTTGTTGCATTCGCGATGCGTACGCATTTGAAGATGCTTTTCCTCGACCTGGAGCAAGATTTACTGCCCAATGAGTTTCTCGTTCGTGAAACTTTTGACGATTGCCTGTGGCTAGTATCTCCTGGGCGATGTTGCATTGAAATTCGATCATGAGATTCTGAAGTAGCTGTTGAAGGCACGTGATGAAAATATCGGATTAACCACTCGCGTTGGAAAAACGTATTATGTGGGCTTTCTGTACTGAAATTGCCATGAAACGTGCTGTACAAATCTAAATTTGTTCATTTTCTGGAAATATTTAATGTCTAGAACATTGACGAATTTTTCAAATCTTCATATTCTCTGATTTTTAAATATTCGAATTTAATCAGGAGATAAATGGTGCAATCACAGTTGTCAGAAATTTTAAGGGTTGATTCTACTTCCTAAAATAGAACGAAAGTGAAGATAGACAGAATTAAGTTTCAGTTTTGAGGATCATCATTAGAGGTACTCGAAATTAATCGATGCCCCTAATATTCACTCCAC
This sequence comes from Calliopsis andreniformis, assembly GCF_051401765.1. NCBI lineage: Eukaryota > Metazoa > Arthropoda > Insecta > Hymenoptera > Andrenidae > Calliopsis > Calliopsis andreniformis. The sequence continues at coordinate 8,689,140 of NC_135065.1, read as the reverse complement.
TTCGCTAATCCTCAACCGTATTACAGCTCATCTAAACCAACTTCAGAACCAGACAAAATTTCTAATCTCCAAACGACCCAAGTTCTCGCCATCGAACCACAAACGCCGATCCATCAGAATCGCCTCATCACCTCCCCGCCTCAGAACAAGAAGCATTCGAAGCGACGAAGGTCGAACCGATGCTGGAACCACCCCTCGATTCTCTTCGACCCAGAGAAATATCGACTATGGCCGGTTCTCGCCGAGCCAGGAATTTCTGAGGCCCTTACCGCGGGACCCTTCAACGTGATCCAACTTTCGGACAATGCTGGGCGAATATTACGGATGTTTCCGCCTGCAGGCGGCTCCAAACTGGAACGAACGCCAGAAGGGTGGTAGGGAAGGGTGGAGGGGGATGATTATCGCGGAACAGGACGAACGTTTCTCGCGGAATTGTTTGCTAACGAAACGTCAGCGGCTCAGTCATTCAGACGGAGTCGCCGTAACTTTCGGCTCCCTTCTACTTTTCCCGCCTTTTATTTCGACGACCAGCCTGGGGGAATTTGGCTGACAACGATCGTTGCTCCACATTTCATCCCCGAAACTACCTGTGAAACGCTGCACCCCCTTGTTGTCTTGCAGGAGCGGTTCGATGGCTCAATCCAATCGATGTCTATCGCGATTTCTGCAACGCCAGCGCGATAGGACGCTCGTTATATCACGCAGGTGACACTGTAAGGCGAATTGTGATTGAAAGTTTGATGGGGATGGGGTGGTGGGGAAGTTGTGGTTGAGGAGACGTGGGGCTGAAGGGTGGTTTCTCTAGATGTCGATTTGTTTGCTTGTGAGTGTCTTGTAGTGGGATTTTTTGAGGGTTTGAGGAGTTCAATCAGGCTGTCAGGTTGATTGACTACCTTTTGTGCTAGCTTTAATTTTGCTATGGTTTATGACGAGGCACTAATTATATTAGCATATATAATCGTGGTTTTATAATACATGCTCGTGTCAGATATTTTTAGTGCTGTGGTAATTCTAGTATCCAGTTATGCTGTGAGGTCGTCTGTAAGTAGTATAACACCATATGTGGGCAGACATTCGGGCAGTAGTATAACTCTCCATGAATTTATAGTTGGAGACAGATGGGTGTGAGCTGCGGATTCAGCAATTGTGCAGTTTTCAGATGGTCGTTTATGGAAGCAGAAAGATTAAACTAAAAATATGAATTTCCATCTTACTTTTTACTACTTTTATAACTACTTGAAGTATCTTCTTTGCTACAGCTTCATAACTGCACATGCGGTTACCAGGCAATCTTGAAGTATAAAAGATTCCTCGACTATTACTTGACTTTCCTTGGCAATCTACCCAATGCCAGCCGTCGCTCAAAAATCCAAGCTCGGTGGCTATAAAAACGCAATTCTTCATTTCACTGTCATCCTCAACAATACGAAACGGAATCTGACTGCTACGAGTCATAAAATTTCAATCTTCTCGCCAACCAGTTTCATCCCCATCCGTCATCATAAATTCGCGCGATGCGCCACAAATACAACACTTCTTATACTTTGAACAGAAACACACTCGTGCAATATCATTTGCATGTAGTCCTTTGCTCGGCAGCGATGGCGTTGCTGCGTGCATCGCGGCCCAGCTGTACTAATTACTCAGTTACGCGATTAATTAATCCGTTCGCTCTTGCGTATACTGTTCCAGCCTCCTTTGTTTTTCACCAACCCACTGGTTCTCAAATCGTTGGAAAATATTTGTGTCAATTAAAGGGATTCCCAGTTGTTGTTTCAACTCAGACTGTTTCAAACTGAAAACCAATTTTCTTCGTTTCCAGAGGATATCTTCCTCGACACATTTTCTATAATTAGGTGCACAGTTTGTCGGAAAATGATCTGCGAGTTGCTAGAAGGAAAACTTCTTTCTCTTCTGGGAATAACTGAGAAAATTTACCTCACGAAGAATCACTTTTCGCGATATTTTTGTTGAAAGACTGTCGACGATAATTATTCCGAGAATCACGTGATTCTCATGTCCTTTAATGACAAATACTGAATTAAATATGTATGTACAGTGATGACTCATTACCATATGAGTCATCCACGTATCTTCTCCAAATTTTCGAACTTATATCTAATACCTCAAAAACACGTTTCATCTGAAACTCAAAGCTAATGCAAATTTTTGGAAGCAAAAAACTGGAAGACTCCTTTAATACGATCGATTATCAATATACGTTAGTCCCAACAGGAGTGGGTGAAACTTCGCAGAGACGAAAGTTAAGAAACGACCCTAGGAACCGCACAAACTTGGCTCGAAGCAGCGGGAGGAAACGGTTCATAGTGGTCGTGCCTTCCTGAATAGTCAGGGAACGACCGTATCTCACGGGCCAAACTGGGAAATCGATGGAGCACGTGTACAGCCTCCCAATAATTCACGATTCATGCACCTTACGGCCGATCGACTGCGTAAATTGAAGATTTCGTTAATCGGGATATCCTGATTTTCCGTTGGTTAACAATGGTTAATGAACACCATTCTGACCTCGTAAATTCAGCGGTTCGAGCGAGTGTAGGATAATAGGGTAAACTGGGTGATTCAGGAACTGCACACGTGCTGGTTGATCCTAGGAGAGCATGTTATAACTCGAAAACGTGGATATATAACATCGAATGACAGAAAATCTAGCAAAGAAATTATTATGAAAGGTTCAGAGTATAGAAAGTTGAAAAATTGTGCAAAATGCTGTATCTCTGCAAATGATATCAGAAAGATTAATTAATTCAGAATTAGAGGGAACTCGTAGAATTGTCAGAGTTGGTAAAAAAATTGGAAACTGAGATTGTTAAATCGAATGCCACGTTTCTTATCGAGGTTCCAGCTCTTTCATCAGAGCTGGTTCAATCACGAGATTTTAATCAGCTGGTAAAGAAACACGAATTGGTCACGTACCCGGAGTTTCCCTTAATCCTATGAATGGGGCTGCCGAAACCTGTTGTGATAACAGGTTTAAGATCGGGGAAGTTAATAGACCTCAGCCAACCCTACTCTTATCAATTTTCGCCGAAACTACTTTCCTCTCACTTCGTCGGTGGAAGATAGAAATCAGTTCAAACGAGAATAACATTGTGAGAGGTGTTAGGAAAGCCCTTAGAATTTTCGCAGTAATTCTCAATCACGAATTCTCTCTCAGAAGCAAGGAACAGGATGGCAGAGTGGCTCTGCATAGGAGAAACTGAGTCAAAGAGAAAATTAATTCTTCGCAATTAATGGGACGAACGTCACCTCCATATTGTTACAGAAAGTTACAGTCGACGAGTCGGCTCGTTCTAAATTCGTAAAAAGGACAAAGGAAACGCGAGAAACGGAGCTCTTTCAAAGGGTCAAAGTCAGCCAGTTTGTGCAGTCACTTGTGGGTTCGAGGCTGAAAGCGAACAAAGGAAGAGCAAAAAGGAATTTCCACATCGCGAGGAAATGGCTTTGAAAAGTGAATCAGAAGGTGCGTGAACGTCTGCATCGTCGACGTAGAAAAGGGCTACGTAAATCTTGCACTCGTTCGTCGGTTTTCAAACGTGACTTCCGATGCTGCACTTCCGCGTTCGCTTCCAGCTTCTATCTGGAGCCGCGAGAACTTTCAACAATACAGATCTGATAAAGAAGCCTCAGGTCTCTCGAGAACTCCTGTTTCGTAACAACTTCTGCTATTTTTACTTTTGATACTGTGATTCTGGAAGAGCCTGATAATTATTTAATTTGAGTTTTTGTTTGTTATTTTGTAATTCGGAATCAGAAGCTTTGCATTGGCTGAGATAATTGTGCTTGGGTTCAAAGTTTAAGGAAGGTTCAACATATAGAATGTTAGAATTCAGGGTTAATGGTTCAAGGTTCAATTATTAAGATATCGATTCAAAGTTCAATACTAAACATGTAAAATTTTAGTAACAAAATTCACTGTATTCTGAGTCCAATTTTAAACACTTGGTACGTAAAAATTTCAGCTGGAGAGCTTAAAACAGTTTTCACTTCAGAGCTTAGGTCAAGTTACAGTATCGGAATTCAAGACTCAAGTTCCCCAAGTTGCAAGATATTCTATAATCCAAGTAACTCGCCACAGAAACCGAAACACCTCTAGCTTTCAACTTCTAATTAAACTCAAGAGTTTCCTGCACCTCAAACGCAAAGCATATACGGAGACAAGCTGATCCTCAGTTTCTCCACCTTCCCTTACAATCACTTTTACGACTACCAGCTCAAATTTAACTGAACATAACCATATAAAACCAAGCAATAATAAACACCAACAAAGTACACCTTTAAATGTGATAATACAACCCTGTATATCCATCTCAGTTCCCCATTAAAATTTCGTAATAAACCTTTTATACTGTTCCCAATATCTCATCCTTATCTCGTCCCCCATGACTCGCGACGTAAACATGAATTAGAGTAATAATTTCGAGTGTCTCGTTCCATGGTTTGCTCGATGATCCATAAAAGGGAGCGGAAGGAACTTGGGGACGAAGGGGGGCTCATTAACTTTCCAACTGCATCGTGGACCGTGCTTATCGGCGTTATCAGGGCTGTGCCAGTATCTCACGAGGTAACTAGAAATCGATGAGACACGTCTCGACCGTCCGCCGCTTAATACTCGCGAAAATTATTGACCAAGTTTCCTGTGGCCTCGCTGCTCGGCTCTGCCACCGAGTAGGAAGAAAAATGGCGACAGGGGACTTTAGGGAAAGGACATGGGAATAAAGGGGACACGTTCGACCTGGTCGATGAATAATGCAAAAAGCGTGCCCTTCCTGTTCTGCTTTTATGCTTGCAACTGCTTGTAAGTATACGATCCGCGCAGCCAATGTAATCTGATGGAGGCGTTCGAATGGGAATTAACGAAGCCACGTGTGTCTCGTTTATTTAGAGGGTTGAGTGTGCTGCTACGATTCGTTAGAAATTGAGATGCAATATTTGATTGGTAATTATCCTTTTGGTTGGTCTGTGGAGTCTGCTTGGAACCCCTGGTTCTAGGTTTTATATAAATAAATGAGACAGAGGTGTAGAATTTTCTTATGTTTGGCTTTAGAGGGTTGTATAATTTTTGTAGGTTTCTAATGGGTAAACTTCCTAAATGTTTTATATTGTTTGGGTTCTTAATTGGCGCGTGGAATTAATTATCCCATGTACTTTTAATGGGAAAGTACTTAGTAGCTTGTTGTAAAAGCTAAAATACTGTGTACAGAAGTTTCTGTTCTCCAGAGAATTTATTGTAATACTATTTAGTCAATTAAAAGCCAAATTAATTTGTTAGAGGCTAAGTAGCGAAACAGTCCAACTTCCCTCTTGTGATAATTTATTCTTTCTAATATCAGCTAGGGACACCGAGACAATTCGTTCGTTTATTTTTATTAGCAAATTTTTTAGCTTCAAATTTTCTTTTAATGTGCAAAAGATTAAATTTTTCTCATTTTTTCGCAGTAGTTTGTTGGTATCAAAGCGTTATAAAAAGAAGCAAAACGAAACAGAATGCAATAATGTAAATTGCTCAGAATAAATGGCAAGATAACGGTTGGTCGTTAATGGTTTAATCCATTCTTTTCATTTAACATCCACAAACCAGTTTAAGTCACTCCAGTGGTCCAACAATCATCGATCACCCACCATCGTCGAATTCTAATTGCACCCCTATTTCCCAGAAAAACCCATACAAATAATACCAGTTTAATTAACGTTCATAGCCGCGACGCTCGAGTTGGCTCATTAATTACTTCTACATTTTACCTCAAAATCTCCGGAGAATCCTCCCCCATTGTTCCCGCGGAGCGTTGCATCCACTCGCATCCACGAACAATAAAATTCCGAATAGTTAGTCCTGCACAGAAGGATACCCCTCAGTTGTTTACAACCCTCTTGAGCGACTATCGGAAGGAACAATAAAAGGAAGAATAAAGAAAAAAAAAGCGAAACTTCCAAGAGAGGATTCGTGCTGGCCGAGCCCCTGAGCCTTTCATCGTGGAAACTAATTAGAAAACCATAGCGCGAGAAAGCAGACTTGCGTTTAATTACACGAATTGGCCTGGCTGAATCGCGGGCTCCTAATTAACCGTGAAACTACGCTAAGCTTGCACACTGGCTCGCGAGGAGCGATTCAGAATTCAATGGGGGCCCTCGAAGAAAGAGGTGCCGCGGAAATTGTATACAAATTGTATAAAATTTGTGGAACGCGCGTTCCTGTCCACTGAATGCTCGGCGTTCTCCTTTTCGCCGACCATTTTTCACTCGTCGCGTCTGTTTGCCATCCAACGCGACGCTCGACGGCCAGAGCATCCTCATACTGGTTCCACTCGTTAGCAGAGCGTCACTGCTCGCGCGAACTCGCGACCAGAGGGACCCAAGGGGACGGGCCAGAGAGGTTTGCGTTTAATCCTGCACGGGGCAAGCGTCGCGCCGCGTAATTTCAATAAAAGAATAAATTGCGAGAGCCGCACCGCCTTGGGACGAGGAAATTGTGAAGGCAAGCTTCTGCTAGTTAAGCCTTTCTCAGATGGAAACGAATGGCAAGGGGGAGTGGGTATGATGAATGACAATGGATATTGAATGGAGGGAGCTTAGGTGATGCGTGGATTGATGGTGCAAAAGCAATTGTGGTTTATTTTCTTAGCGGGCATTTTATGTTAATATTTTTAAGTATCTTTAGTTTCTATTGAATATGTTCAATTTAATACAATTTAATATATTTTAGACATTGTGCAGGCCTTCATAGTTCGAAATATACTTAGCTTTAACTAGTTTGCTAATTTTAGTGTGTGATAAGTATGACGTTCTTCTTAAGTAGAATAACCCAGTGTGTGGTCAGACACACATTCAGTAGTATAATTCTGAAAGAGCTTATCGCTAAGACACATGGGTATGAACTGTTGTCTGAAAAGTTATGTAATTTTGAAATTTTTGCTTATAGAAAGAGTACTATTACTCTTCCAAGTAGTACTAGTAAGTACTTGTGTTGAAGGTACTTCTAGTAAGTTCCTGTGAAATATTCAATGTTTCAGAATAAAACCTTACAATTAATCTTACTTACAAAAAAGGCATACAATATTTGCTCGACACAAGCTTTGTTCTGTGTCGAAAAAAGTAGCTTGACATCTAACACATACACGCAAAAATCGCTGTCACGAGTCGTCAAGAGACAAGGGAAGTTTATTCCGCAAACTCTGCAGGTGTTTGCTCTCTAACCATCGAATTAATGTTGCAGCGTGGGTTGGAGCGTTGAGTGCTGCGGTTTCTCGTGGTTCGGCTCCATTGGTCGTGGGCGCGTGTCGTCGTGGAAGCACAAGGGTTACGGCAGTGATTGGAGGTCTCGTGCTGGCATTGGCCTCCCTCTGCACCTCGTTCGCCGTCGAGTTGCACCAGGTGCTCCTCAGGTGAGTAAGAAGCCTCTTAATCGCGTTAACCGACTAAACCCTGCCGCGGATTAAACGTCCACCAGCGTTGTTTCTATCTTAATATATAGGGCGACGAGTTGAGCTCACGATAATCCTTTGATAAGTTCTGGGTCAAGGGGTCTTGCAAAGAATTTGGGGAATTGGCAATAACGGGGTCCTGTAGATTTTGGGATTGGAATAAATGGGTATCTATATAATGGAGGTGCATAATGAGTAATTATTCTGGGGTTAGTTGCGATAGCAATAATATTATTTAATAATAATCATTGATCAATGATGTGGTCGCTATAATGGTTAACTCTCAAGTGATATGGCAATGGTAGTGTAATGCAATGAGATGGATTATAGTGATTCTGTTATCGAAATTAATTAATAGAAGTGTGTAGAATATTCACAAGTTCAATTCATAAAAAATTGAGTCAATAGGAATATCATGATTTAATTACATTAGCTAAGAGATTAATTATTTATGGGACCACATTTTGGCCAACCACACGGGTATAAAGAGATTAATTGTTGAGGATATAAACAACGCATGCTTTCATATTTCAAGGGGTGCTAGGGGAGTTCATATGGAACATACAATCTTGTATGACATAATTTCCAATCTGCAGCCCTTTTGCAGTACCAATGCATTCAAGCTTGCGCTACGTACGTGTTAATTTTAATTACTGTATTATTATTAATCGAAAACGGAAGCAAGTCGAATTATGTCGAAACATTTTGTACTCCAGTTGAGCTATTCCACAACCCCCAACAATATGAGAAATATTCACATATCGCATAGAAATAATTAGTTACCTTTTTTACTTGCAAAGTGTTCTATCGTGAACCCTCAACATCAATTTTCCTCCACTTGTGCCCACACTACCAACCCATATTAACTCACATTTCGTCACCACAAGCGTAGAAGCCTTTGCATGATCCGTGGTCAGGATTTCCAACGAAGACCGATCGTCTCCGATTTTCCCTCCGAGGGGAGCAGCTATACATCAAGGGGACCTAGGCAAAGGTTCCTAGGCATCTATTCCTTCGCGTCTTTGTTGCCTCGCCTCGTCATTTTTCACCCCTGTCGGAGACTCTGTTCAAAATAAATTACTGGCGAGGTCCACGCTCCAGCCGCGGGCGTTGACGCGTCTCCCGCAAAAACTGTGGCTCGTTCAGCGACCCGTTAATTTGTCTCGCGTTTGCCTCGCATGTTGAACACAAAGGCGCGCCTTAATTACCAGCGAGAACAAATTCACGGTAGGAAGGAATCGTGAGGTCGCGGTGAAACGCGAAACGACAAAGTGATACCCTTTCATTCGCCTGGCTATGATAATTGTCTTTGGGAATGTGGATGTTGTTTGACAGTGTTTTGGGGTTGTTTGGACTGCTTAAATTTTACTCCAGAGACTAAACAAGGCTGGAGGTCTGAAATGATTTCTGGAGTTTTTTCATTCGAGTTCTTTGGGAAATTTGTATTGTTAGTTTAATGTACAGTGACTCCGGAATTTACTCACGAAGTATTGTGCACAAGTTGCTCAAGTTCTCAAGGTATTAACCCTTCAAGGACTGGAGATTTGCAGATATAGAAACACTATGTAAATGAAACTTCATTAGGAAGCTTGTCTTCTGACAATGAGTTAAGTGGTGTAAACTCATTGCTATGAAGAAGTACAATACAGTACTTTTAAGATAAATTAATACTCTGAGTATACCTGATTGGATTTGTGAGTCATTGTATATTACTTATGGAGAAATTTTACTATATTAAAAAAAAAAGAATTTTTTAATTAAAATGATAGCCATTAGTTCCGCAGACCTCCCTCTTTCGTATTTCGGAAATTAAAATTCTCATACTGCTTTCGCTTCAGGTGAACCTTAACTTTTTATTTAATACAGTAGATCGAAAAATAATTGCTTGACGAAGGGGTTAAATTAACACTGAAAAGACCTCCTTTGACGGAGAAAATTGGCTCAGATGGTAACCAGAGTGCGGACATTTAATATTATCTTAGGGGAGGTCGAAAGTTTCATGAATGCATGAATATTTACACCGATATTAAATACCCTTATCAAGCACAGGTTCAAAAAACGTCACAGAACACGCAATTCGCTTTCCCGCACAGAAGGAGCAGCCATTCAAAGACACGAATTCCCCAAACAATAAATGAACGCAGCACACATCCCCCGAAAGTGATGGGCCAACGTTGCCCAATTTCCAGAGAAAACAGCCCCGAGTGTCAGCATAAATCCTGCTGAAACTTTCCCTCAGTCCGTCGGCTCCTGGTCTCGTGCACCTGCCGAGAGCGTTTCACCCTCGCCTGTCCCGTCCCCTGTCCGAGGAATCACCGTCCTATTCCCGAGTCGAAATGCGCTGCAAACTCGAACGATTCACATTGACGAAATGTAACAGCTACGGTTTGGTGCTGGGTACTGGGGCCGGTCTCGTGAGGGAAACTGCTGGCCTGGTGCTGGGCCATTACTTCAGAAAACGACGAGAGTTCGTCGAGATGGTAGTGCAAGCCGGCGCAGGAGTGGGAATAGTGCTCTTCAGCGTCTTCTACAGGGAGGCTGTCGGGTAAGTTATTACTTGTGCCTCCCCGCGTCCTCTCGATAAAGCGTCCAATCAGATTCTTCCTTTCGCGGGGGAAGCTTGTTGCACTGGATGGGAAATCGGTGCACTGTTTCCCTTGGAGGAAGTCCGATCGCCAATTTGCGAATGTTCTTGGGGAAATTGTGTGGTACATACTTTGGGACGACTGCTCTTCTGATACGAGGATATTTGTAGTAGTACGTACAGGGTGGTCCGAAATTCATTGTACGAATTAGGTTGACGAGATTCTGTGGCTCGATATAAGACGAAAATGAAGAATGCAGAAATTCTGTGGGAGGCTTCGTTTTATAGAAAAATGTATTTGAAAATTGGTCGAGTACAAGTGCATCTAATAAATTATTCTTGATTTTCGTTGTATTTTGAGCCATAGAATCTCTCTGACCCAATTTTTACCATGAATTTTGAAACACCTTATATATTTGAATTGATTATTATGTTGTTGGTGGATTTGTGGAAACTGAAATAGATTTTTCTCTGGTTTCATAATTTTAATATGGAAGGTGCAATATGTTCAGAATTTGGCCACGTAGACGTACTCCTTTCTGAACAAATTCTCAAGTTACTGTAAATAATACAACGTACTGTCACACGGACAATATAATTAAGAAGTGTTTCAGGTAAGGTTTAGACTTGTAGATACGAGCGTCTGCACTGTTTTCAAGTCTCTAAGTGGAGTAGGGTTATGTAGATCAGACAAGTAGAACAGACTCGTGTTACAGCCAGTAGAATGTTTCCGTACAGAGACGGTCAGGTTATATCGAAGATGCACATGGGTGCATCAGTGGAATAGGTTCCTGATTATTTGAGCAAGTAGAATAGACGTGGAAATGGGCGGACAAATGAAACACGTATGTATACGAGAATATCGAGGAAGTAGAACAGTGTCCTGTGTGGTTATACAAGTAAGACAGTTTCGCATCAAATCCCACATGACCTGTATCTAACCAGACAAGTATAATAACCTAAAGTAAAGGGAGAACTGTATGAATGCTGCCTCATTTGCATTTGCAGACGGATACAATTTCCAAGTATTTTTAACAAGCTACATATAAATGTGGACTTTAATATGTACCATTTCGAATAACTTCATTCTCACTTATAAATTCATGAATTTTCCTGAACATTGATTCTCCAAGAGCTTCTGCCATTCCAATACGAGTCGATGATAATTCTAGACTATTTGACCTGAAACCTAATTTTAATTTCCAATGGTTTATATTAAGAATTCAGTGTACATAGTTAACTTTTCGTAATAATACTCAAAGTAGACATCTCCATGAAAAAACTTTGCACTCACAAAAATTATTTTTTACTCGAAGCGTTTAAAATAATTCATCGCTGGAAATGGCACAAAATTGATATCTGTAGAATTCAAACATCCCTTTCTCTGCATCTCGATTTCTTTCACATGTTAGTCCACGAGATCAAACAAACTTCCGTGAAAGCACACCCGATGGCGATGTAACAAATCGACAGTTAATTCCAGAACGATATTAAATTTCCGTATCATCTGCTCCGTCGGGGCGCATTTATTCTTTCTCCGTGTCGATGAAAGCCGATCGCCTTCGGAACGAGGAAAACGGAAAACGATTCACCATTCCCGCGAGCAGACATCAAAGGCGGAGATCAGAGTGTGTCTGTTAAGTATTGGCAAACAACGATGCCCGACGCAAATCGCTGCGGATAAAATTCCTCTTTCCCAGAAGCTGGAACGCGTCGAGAGGAAAAACACTGCTCTCAGCTCGCTATCCTTTTTGTCGCGCGCTTTCCCTCAAGCATATTGTACCAGTTTTACGATATTCGACAAACGTGGAAAGTGGAAACCATCGAGCGATTTCCATGCGAAACAATTAGACGTCCATTTCCCTTTGTAACAATCTGTCCCGTCGATGGAACGTTTTGTTTGGCGTCCTTGATTGCGGTCTGTTAGTTCGTCGGCGGAATTTTATGCGAAACTCGATGTCTGATGACTTTGGGCTCCGAATCTATACGAATAAATCATTTTTAGAAAAATTTAGAAAAAGTCTGTAAAAGATTTTTGCTAGAAGAAATTTATATTTAATTTGAGGTATACTCTATAACTCCAGCTAAAGGGTTTTACCAAAGTTTAACTCAATTTTGAGTTCCTATTTCAGTTCTTGAGAAACTAAAGTAGATGGTTCCATTATGTGTAATGTTTTCAAAATTTTCTTCAGTGGTTTTGTATCAGAAATTATTTTACACGGAGTACATTGATCCTGCTTATCGGAAGGCTCCCATCGCGTCGATCGAAAGCAAAAAAGCGTTCTTAATCCCGAGAGTCGGGAAAGTCCTCGAACACGAATTACTTTACTCGCTGCTCTTAATTGCGTTAATGGATCGATCACACTTTCCAACTGAAGATATTAAGCGGCGATGACGGGAGAAGGAACTGTTTCTGTGGGGTGCTTTTAATTAAACAAGCGGGCAAGGGGGAGAGCTGTAAATTCGATTGGAACCGCGCTCATAATTCAATCTCGGGGAAAGTGAAGGGACGAATAAAAGGAGAACCGAGGGTGAACTGGGAAACGTTTGAATCTGGTCAGTAGATAAGCTATCTCGCAAGATGTTTCTCAACGATGTCTGTCCAACACGAGGTACTTTCTACTTACTCTCTCGTGACAAATGAGATTCTCTAAACTTTAAAGTATCATAGGTTTCATTAGTATCGAGTGTTTTTTGAAAAATGGTCAACAGAAGGCTTTTCTTTGTTCAAGTGTTGAAGATAAATTGAGAGATAACTGAAGCTTATAAGATATTAAAAATTCTATTCTATTCTAGAAATAGAATTCTAATTGCATTTAATAGAAAAGGATACTTAATTTTAGAGAGTGTGTTGTCGTGACATGTGTACAGTAGACAGGCTGAAATACGTTATTGGAAGCGGGGTACTCAAACAAATGACGTGTTGCATCGTTAAGATAGCCTAATTGTCAGAGATGATTCTAGCCATTTGGGGCCAGACTAATGCTTTTCCCGACCTCTAGACAGGTGATCCACGGTTTACCGCGAAGCTACTGCATTGCAGGTGCAATATACGAGCTCTGTTTCTTGCAGCGAAAATAATCAAGATCTACAGCGAAATCTGGAGTAACTGCCGCATATATCAATATCAGAGGAAATAATATACTGTTGTTGGTTGAAACATGAGAACACTTGTGGTCTTCAACTAATCAGAAAGGTTATTAAATATCTCCTTCTCTCCTGCATCAAAATATTTCGATAACAACGTCGCTGTATATTTATGCAAAATGAGACTCACATCTAACGATCTAGCTTCATTTTCTTCAGTTCTCTAAATAGGTATACTGATAACAACGCCGGCCGAGTTCATTTAATTAGTACCAAGCAGCAGTCGTCGTCGGCGATACAATTTCATTTTCGCTAATTTTCTAAACAGAACGACGAGGACGCGAAGTCACCTCAGCTTGTGCGTAATAAAACTCGCTGCTAACGAGATCGAGCTTCATTTTCTCTAGGTTCCTTATCCACTGTGTTCGTGGGGATTATCCACAAACTGACTCCTGTTTAATTAAAGCGAAATCCCCTTTAAATATTAGTCGTAGATATCTTTACTATACTATTATATTTATGTTTGACTTTACTGTAGTATGAATTCTTTTTCTAAATTATATTACTGTACTTGTATTCGATTATTTTTTATGCTGGCAACAGTAGGTTAAATTCTTCTTTGAGGATGTCCATCGAAACACTTATGTATTCTAGTTGTCAGTCTAATCACTTAGCTATTCTACTTGTCCGTATATCCACTCGTCTGTATATTTACTGAGTCGTACTACATGTTCGTATACTCACTGGTTTATACTACTTGTCCATCTGTTCGCTGACCTGTACTACTTGTGTTTTCCCACGAGAATGCGACACATCTCAGAAGCCATCAAATATTTATAATCGACCTCTTCTTGTCATGTATTCCACACCAACCCATTAGTACTGCACTCTCAAGAAATCTAAACAAACGAGCCCAGTCCATTCGCCAAAAGGAATCCGAAATTTTCAACTGCAACAGTTTATTTTCACCAATTTCTACGGTACACAATAGCTACGACGTGGAACCAAAAATTGTTCCTCCCACGCAATTTTCAGGATTTCAGTGGAATGTCTGTGGGAGAATCTCGATGCGCGAATTTCCCAGAGAAACTGGGCACGCGGAGATCTTTCACGACAAATGTAGGTTATAGGAGGTCGTGAGGCGGACGTGTAGGAGCTCCCTGGAAATACACGTGGATCCTGACGCCCCCGCGGTCTTGACTGTTACCGAGGAAACACGCCCACGCGATTTTTCGCGCAACATTTCCCGTGCCATCCCACGCGCGCGATGAATCTGACCTCTAACTGAATACGGACAGAAAAAGGGTAGAGAGAGAGAGAGACAGAGTGAGAGAGCATTAATCAGCATGTTTGGAACGCGCGCAGGAGTTACTGAACGTCGAAATGATGTGGACATTTCGACCAGGTGCCATCAGTCAAAAGGGGGGTCGACATTCCATCAATCAGCGATCGGGAAACCGTGATTCGGGAGGCAAAAGAGCATTTAAGTAGAATATATAGTGACACGCAAATTCCTTTATGCGCGCAATCCCATTCAAAAGTATTAGGACAGCCACTATCGTCAATAAACTTCCATTTTATTCTGGAAATGATCAGTGAGTAAAAGTTTTAAGGGGTGATTCTACAGGCTAAAATGAGATGAGTTTTCACTGTGTTTGAATTTAACAACTTAACTAGAATTTAACAAGTCGAAGCGTATATGTGAAAGACTTTCTAAATTAAAGATTTAATTTGCTCGCGTTGGAAAATTGGACATGAGATGCCACGATAACCTCTCCTTGTCGTGCTGAGGATTAAAACTCAGCTAATTTTAATAATAAAACCACTATCCCTATTTTAAGCTGAACCTAATCTCGCCATACATTAAATCGCCGAAAACTCCAAACTAAAGTGGCCTGGAATTCCTGAAAACGACCATGAAAGCATCGTCATAAGTTCCCTCGCCAGCCATCTTCTCCAAGGACTAAAAGCATCGTAAAAACTCTGGTAGGATCGGTTCGTAAGGGCCGTAATAGGAGGACAAGGAATTTAATTGCATTCTCGTAATCGGAAACAGCGACGCCATTAACGGTTCAGGTGGAGAGAGATGCCGCTTCGAAACGGAACGTCGTGTTGGCCAGTAGTATAAGCACAGCATTAACGCGACGCGTTCACCTGGCTGACGAGCTGTTCTGTTACTCCACGAGGTCATGATACGCCTCGTCGCTCGTTATTTATTGTCCTGTAGCGTCGCGAAGGGGATGGGGAAACGATACGCTCTCGCGAACTATATATCTCATTTTCGCGAGACGAGAGCGTGCTGCCTCTCGACGAGATCTTGGAACGTCGTAAACGTTGCTGAGAGGTCTGCTCAGAGAGCTTCGTGTCGGTAATAACCGAGGAGCCGTGGATGGTTACTGGTTGGAGGGGAAGACTCGTGCCTTCGTGCTTCGATAGGAACATGGGCCAAGAAGAAAGTGGAATCGTCTTGGACTTTATTGTGCAGAACATAAGGAGTTCGAAACGTCTGGAGATGGATGGAGGTGCAGTGATTTGCTCCTTGTTCGATTGAACGTCGATGAGCTTTGAGTGACGTCTGATTGGACGAGGAGAATGGATGTTCCTTGAACGAGGCGAGTGGAATTGATGTACAAGAGACCAGCCAAGGGGGTGTTTTATTGCTTCGAGTAAAATTCTGAAGCTACATGGCAAAATAATATTTAATTAATTTTTGGGAATTTGAGTAGAAGTCTGCAGGAAGGAATTTCTGTTTTTATAGAAAAAAGATTGAATTAGTGGAGCTTTTTATTGAGAAAGGAAGTTATAATAAGAAGCAAATTTATGATAATTTATGATATAGAGTTGAGGTTTTCAACTTCCTCGAAATTAATAATATGTAATTTATGCTGTTCTGCTGTTTACAGATATCTTACTATTGGTTAACCATTTGCACTGTGTCTGAGTGTTGAATACAAACTCTAATCGCTACTGATTTCTAAAACATCTGTAGAAACTAATAGCAATCGATATGTTAGGAAAGTGCTGTTGGTAATGCGAGCCTAATGCACTTAGGAAGATAATGTTGACTCGTATTTGCAATAGCTATAGTGTCGCCGAGTAGAAGACATATATCTCTAGGGAGTCAAGTGGGATGTATCCATAATCTTTGGGTAAATAGTATGAAATTCTATACGAAGAAACAAATAGAAGATATTCGTATGAAGGAAAGCTCGTAGGGAGTAAAATAAGCAGACAAATAGAACAGGTTCATGTTAAATGCAACGAGACATTCTGAGGGACTGCGCTACAGTTAGATAAGTAACTGTAACTAATACGTGTGTATACAAATGGAAGAGATCTCTAACAGTATCAGCAAGTAAAATCAACTTGCACACAAAGATAGAAATAAAGGAAATTTATACGCAGAGAGACAACTGAAATTAAAATAAATGTAAGTAAAATAGAAGAAAGTTGTGTGTAAAGTCGCAAGTAGTATAGCTTCGCACAGGATCCGCCATCCAAGACCAATAAAACAAGATCAAGAATTCTGTATGGACTTTTAAGGAACTTGTAACCAATCAGAGAAACAATGTTCTTCCACATCCAGTGTTACAAGATTTATGTGTAGTCAGACATGCTGGCTCGCAGAGAGAACAGTTCCGAGTATTGAACGCAACAAGTAGAACGTGACTGTCCTTGCTCAGACCAGTCGAGAAGGGGAAGAACGACATAGATAGAATGCAGTATTATAAAAGTAAAATCAAAGGAAAGATTTCTACTGAATTATTTCCTTGTTTTAAAAATCACAAGTAGTATAAGACTACATGAAGTCAGACAAGTCTCGAGTCTTTAAATATTTAAAAAAAAATGTTTCGATCGAGTCCTTTTTTATACTCTTAAGATCCAAACACGATCTTACCCTTTATTCCAAAGTAAAATTTCTGAGTTGCATGAAACTGTTGCCAGTACGTAGATAAATAGAAGAAGCAGGCTCGATTCAACAAGTGACATAAAATTATACAGAGTCAGACGAGAAAATAATTTCACTGAGACTTCAAGGAGGCAGTGGCTTGCACAAGCGACAAACAAGGATGGTTATTGTTGACGAGAGGTGCTCACGAGCTAGAGGTAAAAAGGACTCCCCGTCATTTCGCAGGATCCCAAACGATTCCTCCGTGTAAAGTTTAAAGCTGGTTGAAACGAGACAGCGTGAGGGGCTTCTGGCTATTCCGTGGATCTCTCTGCTGGCAGAAACGTTGCTGATGTTTCGTAACGGGCTCGCGTTATGAACTTTGCGGTCGCTTTGACCCGTCGACGAAAGGGGAGCTCCCAGTTGGCGTAACTGCCTGGGTCCGCAGGTCCATCATGGAGACTGTAATTTTGTTGGAAGACCGAGGCATTCTCCGCTGCTACGAGAAAAAGCTTTCTTTTTCAATGTTCCTTTGGCCGAGTATCGTAAATTCGTCCTCCTTTCGAGAAAGAAATTCTATCCTTCTTTAATGAATTCTAAGCTTTGTTAAAAAAATTGCTCATAAACAAACACTGATGTTCAGTGTTCCCCTGTTAGAAAATCGACGCTGTTTTTCATGTCTCTTGGAACTACTTTCCCAATATCCTTCGTGTTCATATTTGATAAGACAGGAAGAAGTTGCGTTCACATGAGTTAACTTTTCAAAAATATTGTCTGTTCTTTATTAATTCATTACCAAAGTTCGAGTTTATGGAGGGTAAATACTGTATTAGAGAATAAAAGAAAGGAAAGAGGGAAAGTTGTATTGGAGATGGTACTACGATCTTATTTTTAGATCGTGGCTGGCTAGAGAAGTTCATGCTCCTATGGGATCTACGTAGAAATTTGTTTTACTTTTTAAATATTCTAACCTGCACTTAATTTTCCATAAATGCATAAATGTGTTAGTTATATGTTCCAAGTCTCATACTAAACCTTAATCTCTAACCAAAACTGTTTTCTTCGCTTTGCCCATCAGAGCTTCGATCACTTTAATAACTCATCGAAACCGATAGGAAAGCACACAATTTTCAATTATCGAAGATCCACATTAACGTTTCCACTGAAAGCATTCCTCTCCAAAGATCGAGCTGGAGAACAATTCCCCCAAGAATTTATTCTTCGGTATTTACGTCGTCACAATATCGAGATGCGGGATCAGGGGAGAGGAAGTTCGATCTAAAAGACAAGTTACGTAACTCAATTTAAGGGAGCGCCTTCTGTAACCATTACGACACGCTATTTTCTCAGAAAGCTGGGCTGGGAACGCGGGATGCAGTCCATAACAGGAGCTCTCTCGCTGGCCTTCTTCCTCGGCTTGATTTACAGGAGCGCTTCTCTCTACCACCCCCAACGACGGGCCATGCTGCACCTGAAGAATCAACGCGGCAAAGTGAACGAGAAGAGGCCTCCGAACAAGGTGCCCAGACAGCCCTGGGTCGACCTCAGCCCTCTGGGCAGTCGTCCTGTTAGGATGTTGATGTTGGCTGCGGGAGCCGCTGGTTTCGGCCTCTACACCCCCGCGTTTTACATCGTGAGTACTCTAATCGCACGTTCCGAGTCGTTACTTCTCTGTTTCTCCTTGTAGCCCACTTTAGTCGAGATGTAATTAGAGATACTGTTGAGCAACAGTGCTGTAATGAATTTACTGAGGTTTCTATTGATTACGCTTTAGAATGAAATTGGTTCAAATTTAATTGCTCGAAACGATATTCCACCGCTTGTGCAGCAAAATTCACACTATGAACTATTCAATTAATTTCCAATGGTGGAACAATTCCCTTCAAAATTATTTCTTCGAATAAGCTGAAACAATACTATCTCGAGTAACAATATTTCACATATAGGTCTAATTTTAACCATCACCCTCTCCTCTAATTCATCATTAGATTCACTAGAAACTACTATATACTCTACCCAAATTTACGTTGTTCATTTTTGCAACTGCATCTTTCTCCCTCGATCACTAGCAACTTCGCAGAGTCCACTATCACACAGCGCAATCGGCAAACTGCCAGGAACACACGTGCTTCTAACACAGGCTATTCCAACTTCATCTACCAGCGAAGTTCCCTTAGAATTAGCCAGTTTACGCGCGCAGTTTAATCGCGGTTGACCTTTGCACCCGAGTACACGGTATTTCGTTGGCGGTCTGGTCTTCCAGAAGTTTAGGGAAACAGTTCTGCAGGTTACGTATAGATTCCAGTGATCGGTGTTCATTATGAGAAGCAGTCGCGCGGTTCCCTTGCAAGCGTTTCCAGCGAGCGATTATCTAACAAGGATCATCGGTTTCAGGCTGTCCAGGGGCACAAAGACGGCTTGGAGGCCAGCGCCCTGGTGCTGTTGCAGACCTGCTTGGGCTTGGCAGCAGCCCTCGGCTGCGCGGCTTGGGGAGTCGTTACAGCCAGACCATCTGCTCAGTGCCTGGTGTCCAGGCAGTATCTCTGCCAGGCAGCACTTTTAGGAGTTGGTCAGTATACGCTAGACGGCAGCCTAGATGTGGGAGCTTAAGATGTTTTACGAGCAAGCTGACTGGTCTCTAAATGGCTTAGGGGAATTTACATTCAGAGGTTGCTTATGCGAGGGGTGTTTGGGAATTACGACTGTATAATTTTTATGCTGCTTTGTATTGCACTTCAGAGGAAGAATTCTTTACAAAAACTAGAAGTTTATGTATTCTAACGTTGAGTTTTAGGGTATAATTCTACTTACGAGAATTTTTCTCTCACATAATTTCTCAATAACCCTCATTTCTCTTCACATAAGAAATACCTTTCCACTGCATTCTGCATAAAATATAAGACAGAGAATTCTATATTTATTAGTTCTTCAAATACTAGCTGCAGGTTCAAGGTTCCAATTCGCCAGAGACCCTTCGCGTTTTAAATTCAGCCCTCTGTCCAGAGCAAGCAACCATTAACGATTCGAGCGAGCCTCCCCGCGGTTCTCTCCGTGACCAAGGCAAAGAACGGCAAGAAAGCGGAGGACAGAGAGAAAGAATCGAGAGGAGACTCTGGGGTTGGTGACTCTGGGGACAGAATGGAAAATACTTTGTGTCGGGAGCTGGAGGGTAAGCCGACTGAATGAGGGGCAAAGGCGTGTATGGCGGCCGACACTCGAAGAGCTCGCCAGCTTCAAAAGGGCGACAGAACGGGCTGGGAAGGGGTAGGGAACGTCTACTATGGACTGAATGAGGGCTACGTTTAAAAACCTCCGGCCGTCGAACCTTTCGAAGCGCGACACACGCGCGATGGACACCGACCGCGGTTATTCGAGATAGCCAGCGTGTCTGAGACTGGAGCTTGGATTTCATGCGTTCGCGGGGTAACAAAGAATGAAAAGGATAGAGAGAAAGAAGAAGAGTCGCTATTGTGTGGCGAATAACTAAGTTCGATAATTGTGTCAGATTCTAGGGAGCATGTATGGAACTATAATACGCCCCCCAGGGGCTTAGTTATGTTGATGGAAGTATTGTGTTATAATATCGATTGGACTGGAACATTTTAGTGCACCCGTGATACGATATGAGGACTATATAATGATATAACATGAGATCACTGCAATTTCGTTATGAAAAATGAGCAATAATAAACAGAAAGTTGACAAGTTTGGGGTTTACCATTCTTTGTCAACTGGTAGCCCTATTAATAATTAAATTATAGATTATTGAGAGCTATACATTTTTTAAAATAAGGAGATTGAGAAATTCATGAACAGACAATATTCAAGCAACAATATATTACATCTAGATTATTGAAATGAAGCTTCAACTATCCAAGTTAATTTTCTATGCTAAATATCCTTTGTTAATGGTAACTCTACGGAGTTTAAAGTAGTAAAAGATACAAAAAAAGGATTACATCGAAATTGCATCGGGACAATAATTCCAACAACGATTATTTCTAAAGCGATCGTAGTTCTGTGTTTCAAATTTCTCTTCAAATACGATATTCAGAAGGGGCTGTTGGATGCAAAACGTACGAGCAAAAATTTCAGGGTGAACGTAACTCGTAATCAGCGTAGACCCATACATTCATCCTCGAAAGAGACAGGGAAGCCAGCGAGGTATATATGGAGACGCATACAAGCGAAATAATGTGGAAACCCATCTCTTTTTCACGTCGGGAAGGAGACCCGACAACCGAGAGCCAAATATACAAGCAGTGAAGGAGGAAAAGCAACCCCCCGTCGAAAAACTGGCTTATACCACCCCCTACTTGTCTACTGCAAGCATCGCTGCTCGCCCACAAGAGATAAACTATCCTAAAAAAGGGAGGATATTTGCAATTTCCTCCGTTAAAGGGCGACTTACGTTTCGTCACGATCTACTCCTGTTTCCAGTGATAACAGTCAGGATCCAGCCTGGCGGAAAATAATGTTCGAATTTTTTTAATCGTTTTAGTCGAGAAGAATTGTTTGGTTGAACATTGGACCAATCTACTGAAAGCTTCAAGGAATTATGGCAGTGGTATCCAAGAATAAAATTGAAAATGCACTGGATGTTCCGAAATTACAATATTTTTTATGTTAATGCAGTTTAAAGAATCCATGGAACTCTATATCCATTATTTTGTGTTTTTGATCAATTTCTCAGATTTTTAAAATTCGCAAAGTGAATCCAAGCTTTTATCTCACACTGTATATTTAGTCCTCATTGCCAGTAGTAACATTCCAACAATATTGTAATAACACTGGGTTCATGTAGGAAGCTTAATGACCCTAAAGCAAGAGGACACGAGTGAAACTATTAATTCCGAAGTACAAGAGGAAAAAATAATAATTGCACGAATCTCGCTACCTAACCCAACTCAGGACTCATTATTCACCACTACGCTCATCATCCCACATTCATCGTCATCGTCATCTCACACTTACCGCCAGACCCACGCCATCGTCATTTCTCTTTCAAGTCACCGACGTCGCTTTGAATTGGATCCGTCAGAAGTCGTCGTCATCTCGCTGCAGCGTCGTTTCTGCTTGAACCGCCTCATTATCTCGTCCCGTTTGCCAAGCCCTTCATATTCGCAAGAAAATCGGCGTCACCCTAAAACAATCGTGCCCCGCTAGTTTCTGGTGCGGCGCTTGACCTGTTCCACATTCGGATCGGGCTGATCTCGGTCACGAGAATAGCGCAGGATTAAATCGCGCGATGAATGAAGAGGCGCAAATCGTCCAGCGACCAGGTTATTAACGAGCAACGCGTCGATTATTAATTCCAAATGGGCCCACCCCTATCCCCTGTCATCAACAGTATCAGAATGGAAGCGTCAAAGCGCAGAGCGTTGGCGGAATGTTCCAGGTTCGTCGTTCTATTTCTGACCGAGCTCTAATGATCGTGCAGCGTAAGCGGATTACGAAATAAACTGCACTGTCTATGCGCTGCGAATCGCTGCATGGGATACCTCGCAATGAAAGTGGAAATTGGAATCTTAAGAGTCCCATTACGAATTGCGACTCAGCTCGTTCGCTTGCGAGAAGCGTTCACCTGCCTCTGTGGAATTGTTTTGCTGGCGTTTGAGCGATCCTTGGGGAGGCTTGATAGGATCCTTGATGAAGACTGTTACTTCTTATTAGAGCAGTCAGCATGCTTATCATTGCCACATAATGTTGAATTGGAAATTTATGAATTTATCACTCGTTTATTGACCAGTTATTGCAAAGTAGATATAGTCAGACTGCAGATCTTAACATTTTAAAACTTCAGTATTTAATATTTTAATACGTACTTGAAAGTGCAATATGCACACATCTATAGTATTAAGAAAATGAGTCATATCTTTTTATAGACCCCATTTCCGACGTTATGAATTGGCACAAACATAAACTGCAGTCTAGTTATAATCACATTAATTCCTGTCCTAAAATTCTCCAACCACGAAAGACTTCAATTTTACTTACATTTTATACCTAAAGCAATAGCGCAAGTGGCACTGGGCAGCGTTCAGGGCTACCACGGACTAGTGTTGGCGTCTGGCCTTTACGGCGCTTCCCTCGGCGGCGCCCTTTATTCCCTGAAAATGTTGGCACTGGAAAGGCTGAGGGCAAGACACTTCGCGAGGGCCTGGGCTCTCGTGCAGGCCGCGGAGGCTCTGCCTATTCTTCTCGGAGTTCCTCTTACTGGTAAATCACTCTTCTCAAAACCTCTCCTGATAATACCATCCTAGCCTACCTCTATGAGTTGACCTCAGAAACTTCATCTTCATTGCAAACTCGTAGATGATTTGAGAATCTACAAGGAATCACTGCATGAAGTTCCTATTTCTTCAAACAGTGACCTAAATAATGCAGGAAGTAAAGCTCGTTCCACCCTTTTACAGGTTACATGAACGCGAACAGCCCAAGGGTGGGTTACTACGCGTGCACTTTAAGTTCCTTGTGCGGTGCAGCGTTGCTCTTCCTGGTCGGATGGGGTCGTCAACCCGCGACCCGTGTTCTCTCGGGGTCCCATATCTCCAGCGGGGTGGTGCCACCCCCGTGCATCTGTCCACCGCCACCGAGGCCCAGGCTGCCGAAATCCCAGTCCCTCCACGTGCCGCTGGACATGGAGGAAAATCTTCGCGACAGAGAAATCGAAAGGATCCACACTGCCGACCATTACTATCAGCCTCAATTCTACGGGCCCTTGAGACCTAGCAAGAGCGTCCCAGAGGGGCTGAGTCATCAAGACTCGTACAGGAGTCGTCCAAGACGGCACCGTGACGTCACCGTGATCGAACAGATCACTACTAGCGTTTAAGGTCTTGGAAAGCGAAAATAAAGGTCTGATATTGGAAGTCAAGCGCACAGCTGGCGTAACAGGATTGAAGGATTGAAGCTCTGAGGGGACCAAGTGGTCCAAGATGCTTGGAGGTTTTGAGGATGTTTGGTCGTTCTAGGGAGGCTGAGGCAGACGATGGTAAAGGAGAGTTGTGACACAGAGAGCCTCTGTTGAGACTGAAGAATTTCTACTGCAGCTGAAACTGAGAGAAAATCGAAAGCACTGTTGGAATATTGATAGAAAAGCGTATCTTTCAAGCTCCAGGCAAGAAGAAAACTCGACGATTAGGAAGACTCACATGCCTTGGGAACTGAGTCTGCGATACTTCAAAGACTTTCGACTGACTGAACACTAGAAAATGACGGGACACAAAATAAACGAGTGCATAGGGTCGCTTCCTAGATAATACGATAAAGAATCGTATGAAGAATACGGGAAAGAGCATAGGCAATTTTAGCGCCGCTGTCTGGAATAGAGTACAGAGGGTACTCGAAATCACGAAGAGCTTCACTTAAAAGAGGAAATCCGATAACTGGGTCAGCGTCAATACTCGGTGGATGGAAGAGAGCGAATAGTAACGTTTGGAGCTTGGAAATCAAAGACGCTAGACAAGTTAATTACCGATTCATAAATGGCTAGAATCAGGTTAGAATTTAAACTCCCTCAATTACTGTTCGCTACGTGAGGAATGCAGGAGTGTATAATGGCTGAGACTCGTTAATTCAAACGATCTTTCGCGGTATGGTATATTCGGTGAACAATAGGGATGCCATTATCGCGGGACAGCGTGTTGGGGATGCTCGACGCGGATGACCAACATCAAAATCTCGCGTCATCGGAAATTCTATTCAATGGGATCAGCCAGGTGGGGCGATTGGCAAACTCTGGGGTCAGGGATGCGTGGTGTCAACACCATCGCGTCACGTATAAGATTACGAGCGATCGAACGCTGCCTGTGATTGCATTCGGTCGGTAGTAAATTTCGAATTTGTGCGATCGCTCGTGTTTGCAGTGGCTGCAACGTGCGCCATCGAAACCTGATCGCTTTTCCTGAAAATCCTGCGAAAAATGACACCCATCAGGCACTGGGTTGAGTAATGAGTTCGCGAGTAATTTTCACGCTGTTAATCGAACTACTTCTGGACCAAATATCCCTGCTCGACAGGAATTTGGAAAATAATTGGGAACTATAATTTCTTTATTAAATTAGATCTTATTATTTTAAGGGTACAAACGCTGTTTTAAGAGGAGAACGGTTCAATTTATTTTGAACACCTTGAACTGGTTACTCAACTTCGGATTTGAACGCAGCTGCGTTATAGAAAAGTACTACTGTGAATAATTATGGAAATTTCATAAGCTAGATATTGAATCAAAATAATTTATAAAATCAAATTATGGAAAGTTAGTAAAAGGACTGTTAGACTGTTAAAGTACTATGAGGAGATTCTATGATCTTCGTCTATCAGTGATGAAGAATTCTTATGGGGTTAATGTACGTGTAAATGGGAATTAATATAGTCTATCTGATTCACGATTAAAATTTTGAAAAAAGTTAGGGAAATATATTCGTGTTAATGGTTTCTTAGTCACGATATTATTGTGAGGGAAGTATCTATCGCTGTTCGTCAGTAATTACTTCCTCATGGAATTTTTATCCAATTTCCCAAGTCAAAGAATTTCGAAAATATCCAAATTTTACACCCTTTAAATGCAAATCGCTAAAATATTCCAAGAGTTTCATCACTTCCAAGTTCCATTGCTCCCTGTGATATTATTTTACAACGAGCAATGTTACGATCGATATTTCCCCCAATGTGTGTTCATAAAATAACATTTAGACGCAAATGAAGAGAAATAAAAAACGATGGAGCTGGCCTCCACGATCGTCACACGAATCGCTAGAGACTTCGTTTACTTCTAACAAGTAAGATACAAGTAGAAACCTCGAAAGTAAGTACAACTTAGGGTCAACCGAACATATACACGTTATATTAAAAAATCAAATACTTACAGTAATCAGATCCTTGGGTATCCTCCCATTTCGCAGAGAATAAAATTTCTTGCAATTTGTGCCAGGAGCTCAAATACTGTCTCTACTAGAGGGGCACCATTTCCTTTCGGATTCCAAAAGCTTTGAAAAATAATTAAACACTTCGTAACAGGTCTGATCAAAATTTCGATGAAGCTCTTGCTTGCCGAGAAGTGCTTTGACGAGTAACAAGTTGCACAGGACTGAAGAAATCGAAAGATTCCTTCGAAAGAAGAAAGAAAAAGTAAAAGAATCGTCTCGAGATTTCTATACAGCAATTAAGTCACCAAACGATAACGCGATTAGTACCTGAATATTAAGTGTTATAAGTGTCCACGACTATTTAATGCGCGAGAATCCTTTCCACGTGAGAGTTTATTGCTCGCTGAAGATGTTCGAGGCAACTTCAGCCTTCGACATGGTACTTTAAAGGCGAATTTCATATCTAACAGGAACGTGGAAAGAATCAAGAATATTGCAAGAACTTCTGCTAAGTTTAAGGAAACTTGCACGAACTTTGAGACACGTAAGCTTCGTTTTCTTATTCGTTTTTTAATACATACCTTTGCTAAACTACATGATTCTCTAATGTACTACAATATTGAAAATCGCTTTCTTATTTTTTGTCAGTTGGAGTTTCTTAAGGGTAAACGCAAAGATCGAAGCTAGATATGGTAAAGCTCTTTGAGGAGGTCCTTTCTATGAAATGCTTACAATGTTTTCTAATTTTTTGATATTTCATTAATCATACGAATTCAGATTCTTAATGTGTGGAGACTCGAGTACTTAGGAGAGTTTACAAATATTCTTACTGTAAAGAATTCTTTTGATCGCTGGTAAGCAACCTTCGTTCTTCTCTACAGTGAATTGTTTGTATACTGTCAATTTTTATAGAACACCATTGCACTAATGTCTCGACATATTTGTATGGTACGATCGTTCAACAAGCGTAAAGTGTTTTAAATGTACCTTCGAGTGTGCAACAAATAACTCCACGAACCAACTCGCTCGTTATAGGGTTAATTATCTACGATTTTTGGAAAATTTACTGTATCTCGAATGATTGCACGTAATTAAGAAAGAGAGATCGAAGACAAGGGTTTCAAACTTTTTGAAGTCCATATTTCCCAATAATTATTCTACTTTCCATGTCATGTAATGTTACTCTGATTAAATAATCACACACTTCCCGGACTTCGAACTTTGAATCCACGTTTTCGGTCGAGAAAAAAGTAAAGAAAGATACTCAAATTTCGAAATTTATTTTTCAACGTATACGATAGTTCCTTGTTATTCTCGATAGTCGAAGTTTCCTACCTGTATCGACCAATCTCTCAATCTCTAAAACAAAAGATTCGTCGTTTTTACGATTACAGAGATGCTCGGTTATGATTACACCTACTGTATCGTGGAACTGTGTCCACGAAGGTAGACGATTTTCTTCCAGGAATTGCTCGGGAAACTAATTAGGAATATCCTGTGTAACTATAACCGAGCGTCTTTCTATTTAAGTGTATTATTCCAAAGAAAATTTTGATCGTTTGGAAAGACGAAATAGGGATAATTTGTATGGATTTACAATTAATACCGATTTCTTCCTTTATTCTTGTTCCATTTCGTTACTCTGTAACGTGTGACCAAAGGCACGTTTACGTGAAAAATCGAAAGTATGTGAACTGGAGCTGACGTGTAAATGACCGAGTGAACATTTTGGAAGTTTCACTGAAAATGTTGTTAAGCCCTGGAGAGTGTTGAGAAACTTTCTCACACACGGGGGATTGAGTGTTAATTGTTCGAGCGGACTGTATAGAATTCGTATTAAACTTTCGTAGGTGGAACGAGGCTTCACAGCAATTTGTATTTGCACAATCACGATAGACTTCGAATAACGAAAGGTCAATTCAGTATCGACTTTTCTGGAGAATCTCTGTTAGATGTATCTCGAGGAATCTGATACGTATACAACTATATGTATATGTACAGCAAACAGCTTCTTGTAAGAGCAACATTTACTGGTACACATCATTTCTTTTCACCTTGTAAATATACGCAAGGTATCCCATTTACGGAACGTTGAGCATTTTGTAAAGTTTTATAAATAGTTCTATGTAGTTGAACAGCTGGACCAATAAAACGTATATCCGATTGTATGTGTCAATTACTTTCACTCATGAGAGGAAATGTTTAATTGACAGAGAAAAGACTTAAAAGTAGAGTATAAGAAGTAGAAATAGTAATAAAGAGACAAAGCAGAATATTTAGCCTGATAGGGGGCGAAGTACATACAAAAAGGGGGAAACAGAAAAGAGGGATAACAGTAGAAATAGATTCAAAATTTGAGAAAAAACTTAGTGGTTGTCTAAGATGACCAGTGGTCATAGTCCAACTGCCCACTGGTCATCGTCCAACTGCCCATTGGTCATCGTCCAACTGCCCACTTGTCAGGGATGTCCAGGGGTCAAGGATGGTCCCAGGTCCAGAGAGGTCCAGGGCCCAAGAGTCCCTCCAGGATCCCCAGGGAGGTCAGCACCCACCAGAGGACCCGCGGCAAGTGAGACACTCGTGCTCCTGCAAGGGTATTTATACTCCCTTGAGAAAGATGAGAAACCAAGCAAAGAAGTTCTTCGGTTGATTAGAATTTCGAGACTGATCTAATGAACAATATCTAGCGAAAAATTGATATTTGAATTTATTATATACGTATTTCTTGGTATTTCTTACTTTCTGTGTCCTCACTGATACAGTATAGATACAACTGAATATTTCAGAAGTAAAAAACTAGTCTTCTCATTTAGAATAAGTATTTTCACTTTAGATAAATTTTTTGTAAGAATATATCTTTTGTAAATTGCATTTTCATTTACTAACTGAAATTATGGGTATAAGTAAGAAGGATAGCTTAATGGGACACCTTGTATATTGGGTGGTATAGTAGGAATATTTTCTCGTTTGCTGGCATTACCAGCACCAGTGATGAACATAATGTATTCCCTGCATCCACCGCTCAAAAATCGCAGAGAGCACTCGAAAACCAGTGTTTTTTCGAGAAGTCGGTACTTCAGAACGTGAAACACGAAAGTCCATTAAATCTCCTGTCTGTTGCATACTCGCCTGCAGTCCTGTATACTTGTTTGTGATACGGTGTATCCTATATTCCATACCTCGTCAGCGATCGTACACTAGAACGCTCCTTTATCGACCACGTATAAAGCGTTCCCCTTCAAAAGTAACTCGCATGCAGCACGAGAGATCACGCTGCTTGATACTTTCGCGTCATCGTTGCGAATTTTTCAAAATTCAAACGCATAATCGAATCCCATTTAATTATACTCTTCATCTCGCGTGTGTCTCTTAAATAGTCCACTACTGTCGTAATGCTTTTAGACAATGACACATTAACGACAGCGTTTCTCAGACATGCGACGAAGGAATAAACGCGTCGCCATCGAAATTACGAACAGAGTTTCACAATGACGAGCTAATTGGCTGCTGGCGTGACGGGTTGAATTAATGAACGCTGAACTTTGCCTTTACACACGTTATGATCGGTTGAATCGATCCTCGACGCCCACTCGATCCATCCTATTGTACTACGCTGCTCGATTTCATTCAACGTCTTCTGACTGAAAGATTTTCGCGCGCGAATGTTGCACATTCTTTTCGATCCTTCTCATGAACTTACGATTTTAATAAGACAAGGCTGTTAGACCTTGCTACGAATCCAGACAAATTAATAAATTGTAACATGTATATTATTGAATTTATGAAGAGTGGAAAAGTAAGTGAAATTAGTCAGCGATCAGGTCGTACATCTTGAAAAATTAAACATGATAATCTTAATAATTGTGGGAGGGACATTTCGATTTTTTACATCGTGAATTCTGGATTATTGATAATTAAAAATGTATAGTATTACTGTTTGGAGGCGCACCTACTTTATGGCTCATTCCAGAAAATATTATTTGAAAGGAAAAGGAAAATATAATAGCGTAATTATCTATTTATTAATATCTCAATTTGATCATTTTCCTAAGTTTCATAGATATCCTTCGAATAGAACTGAAGGAATATTTCGTAGTACCCATTCCATACAGTCTGAAAACGCAGTCTCTTCGCTGCTCGAAGCGAAATAGAAACTCCCTATAAAAAATTTAGTAGTCCAAGAACTCGTAATTCGTGAAAAGAAAAAGAAGGGCGGCTAGTTTCTTCACAGATCGTTGAAGAAAGCGAAGAGCGATCCACGAGCGAGCGTCAAAACTGTACCGACGATCAGCCGCAACACAAAAGATCGGCTCGCCAACGATCGAGGCTGGAGAGCGACAACGATGAGGCAATAATTGTACGCGCGAACGAGCATTATTGCCAACGTGACGTTGACAAAAACGCTCAAGCTAATCACGAAATTCCACGCGGTCTAGAGTCGGGCGTACGCGTTTAGAAAGTGGAAAAAATCGATCATACCGATCGATTCGCTGGCCGTGCCGCGTCGATAGAACGATTTCGTTCGGCCAGATTCCATTGTTCGTCGTTTATCGGCGTATCTCGTCAGATATCTCCGATTGAGATAAAACTACCGCTTCCCAATCACAATTAGCCTCGCCCTTTGCCTCTCAGCGATCGCGATCGTTTCTTTGTTACATTCTCCTCGCCTGTCTGAAACGGATACGGAGTAGCAGCCACGTGTTAGTCTAATTAAAAGACGATACTGTCTGTCCTCGAGGAGTTGCAGCTCCTTGCGAGCAGTCGAGTTCTGAATATTCATCGTAACGAAAAAAGGAAGAAAAAAAAAGAGAGGAGTAGTTGACGCGTTCGTGTTGGCAATGCCATCGATTTCTATCTCGCTGGCTTCCGTGGTGGCGTCCAGCGATCCTTTTAGGAGACGCTGGAGAACCATGCTGGATACAGATTCCTTCTTCTCGTCTCTCATCTCGCCACGTCGCGCGCGCGTCTCCTTTCATTTCAACGCATGATCGCACACGCGATCCGACCCGCGCAACACACCCACCGATCTCTAATCCGCTCCTCTACGCACCGCCGCTTTGGCCTCGTCGATCTCGCGGAATAGAAAACGCCTAACTCCGCGAGCGAACGCTTCTCTCTAGATATCTCTTACAATGGAGTCGTCTTCGCGTCGATTCGACTTGGATGAATGAACAGAGAAACCGTAGAGCCGCTTTTGCTCAGCGATTTTAGTGCTCTTTCCGTCAATGACTGCTGCGCCTTTATTATACGTATTAGTAATGGGGGATTTAATACTTTAGAGAAGTACTAAGAAGACTGTTCGCGTTATAAAGTATTAGACGTAATGGTACTGAAGAATTCCAAAGTAACTTTTAAAAAAGCATACATTTTTTATCGCTAAATGCTTCACTATTTGAACAGAGGAAATAAAAAGTGTTGTAAGTGTCATTTAAAAAAGAAATGTTTTCTTTCATAGAAAGGATGGTTATATAAGGCTAATTTCAGGACATTCTTTCTCTCGCTACTTTAAGTTTGATACCGCCTGTAAGTGCTCTTTTATTTTCACTTTTCAATTAATATAATGCTGTATTGTAACAAATTTCAAATCAGTTTCTTGTAAGATGTATTTTCTTTAGGTCTGGCGCTCTTCTAGCAGACCAACCATAAGGTTAGCAATCCTAGTGCCAGGAGATTACAGTGATCGAGAGATCCTCCGCGTTTATTCCCATGGAAACTCTCTGTTTCTCGATTCAGGATTTTCATTCAAGAATCCTCGTTCCCTCTTCCTTTCGTCGCGGTTTCGACACGATTCAACCTCTCGTTTCGCAGCTCGTCGCCACTTTCCATGGATCGTGTGACGCCGCCCCGGGAAAGAGGATCGCGATCGATTTCGTCTTCCGTCCCGATCCGCGATCTCGATTGGTCCAACGCGTACGCTCATGTGAAACCCCTGCTTTCCTCGCGCCAAAACGATGAATTCAGATTACTTTCACTGTTTGACGAAGCTTGCAATCCGAACTGTCGATTACTCGCCATATTTCTTGGTCTACCTGTGCTACTGGATTAACACGTTAGAGGCCATTGACCCACTCGTTGGGTCAGGGGATAGTGTCTTCATTAGCTGAGGAAACAGCATTTGAGTCATTACTGAAGTTAGAAAATTGATGTCGATCGCAGTGGACAATCTTGGTTAAATACATTATTGAATACATTATTCTGTGATATTTTCTGTTTTTTTCATTAGTAGGACTAGTTTCTCATTAGAATGAAATAAAATTAGCGCTAGTGTCCAGGTAACAGGACATGTCCAGCTACTGGGACATTTACTCTATCTCAGATGATCGGGGGATTGAAATATCGTACGACGAAGGACAAATTGCGGGACGCAAGTTCGAATATGAAGAAGCTCGATCCTTCTCTCGACTGGGTCCATTACTGGCGTTCCCTCGGTTGTACCACGTCGAGATAAACAAGCCGATTAAGCGAAAGATTAACTATCGCGCGCTAAAACGAGCTTATCTGCGCCTCGGTTTCGACACGAGGCCGCCGTCATCCTCGCTCGCAACTCGATGCACAGTTAGGTGCTCGAAAACAGTGCTGATGCTTCCGCGATCCCCGGAATAGGAGAGTCGAGGAAGCATTCTTCCGAGTCGTTCACAGTATTCTGAAAAACCTGTCTGAAAAATCACAATTTTGACTAATTATGATTATTCAATTTTTGAGGTAATTAGATAAGTTCCTAAATTTTTGAGGATCCTTGTTTGAAATGTTATTTTGCTATGAGGAATATATAAATAGGGTAATGTTTTTAGAAAAGTCTAGTCTTTGTAAAAATGAGCCTTTAAAAGTGGAATATGGATTCTGTGCAGACTTTATTTGCATACAAGGAAACATTGGAAAAACTTGTGGTAGGTTTAAGTACATCCTTAGTATCTTAAGTATCTTGACAGTGCTTAACCATATGCATATAAGTTCTTCAATGATTTCCACACGTCTAACATGAAATACCTATACTTAGGCGGGTAAACAGTCGTCTGAGACCATCATGCGTCGGCGTGAAAAATAGAGCGATCAGTGATGTTTCTCGGCCTTCTTTTTTCTCTCATTATCTCGAACAATTTGTAACGAGCGTGTAGAAAAACTTGCCGCCGCGTTTCGTCGTTACAAGAATCGTATGCAAAGCGAGAGGAAGAAGAAGTGCTTTACATAATCGATGTTCTATCTCGCGATCGGGACGCGCCTTGAAGCGCGTCAACGAGCCAATCGATCGACGCAGTCCGGTGCATCGGAAAATTTCCATCGACGACCGCGTTCTCTTATCTCGTCCGTGGATCGTTACAAATTATCGAGGCTCGCGTTACAGAACCACCTCTTGCCACCGCGGAAAAAAGGCCACTCGTCCTGTTGTGCTCCCCTGAGAATCTATCGACCTATCACCTCGACGCGATCGCGGTGTCCTCGGCGCGAGGCGATCGTTATCGGCCGCGTGGGCGGTTTTCGCGTCGAGCGTCTTCCACGCCGTGCCTCGCGCGACGAAAGACGCCGCGCGCGATGACTTAATCGCTGCGTCGATCGAGGCTGTTCAGGGGATTCGTCGCGGAATTCATGCTTCGTTGCGAGGTGAATTTTCTGACCGATGATCGAGCTGCGTTTCTAGGCTCCCGCGACGGGGTTGGAGGAATCTCAAGCGTGACCTGAGCGCAAACAAATCAGAGTGTGGGAGTCGGCGGCATTGGGCGGAAGAACACGAAGCGGGGACACGTGTGTGAGCTACGCGGAGACTTTACGCGCAGGATCTGTCGAGCAAATGCCAAAGGATTAAAGCGAGTGGAGATGCTTGCGTGTTCGAGGCACGCCCCTTGTTATACTGTGTGAGCCAAAATGATTGGAATTGCTTGTCGATTTTTAATTAAGATTTCAGTGTGTGAAGGGGTCTTAATATTATTTCACTTGGACAATTTCATTGGTTGTGATTTAGGAATTCTCGGTTGCATGATCTCAGGATTATGAGAAATATTATGTAAGGTATTTGATGATAGGTGTTAGGAATTTTAAGAGACGAGTCTACTTACTCTCTAATCCAGAATGATGAAAATGCAGTCGAAGTCTCATTACAGAGTTATTAATTATTGAAAGGAGTTTTCTAAGCTTGTGTGAAGTGTGTCTGACTTGGAACTTATTCTACTGAGTTTGTTGTGACTGACTTGGGAGTTATTCTACTGACTTCTCTATGTCTGTCTTGGGACTTATTCTACTGGCTGGTTTATGTCTGATTGGATGCTCATTCTACTGACTGATCTGTGTCTATCTCGATACTTATTCTACTGACTTCTCTGTCTGACCTGATTAGTAAGCGTTGGCAGTAGAATAAGTCCCAAGTCTGACTGACACGACGCCTTAAATGGAATTTCGTTATTCTTGTCTCCTACAATAAAACAGGACTATATAACAGAGACCTGAAATTCAAGACAAGTACGTACTATCAATACCTCTCAAGTAATAGCGCGTGAGTTATTCGCCTTGCAACCATAGATTAGTCACAGCAAATAAAATTAGAACCAGTATAAATGCTATGACCCTTTCTTTCAATAAGAATTAATATGAATTCCACGCTTTTGGCTAGCAGCACATATCTCGCCAACTATCTAACACGAGTACATAAAGAACTCTTCTAAAACTGAGGCCCGTAGACCCTCCGAGTTTTAAAACAGGATACCTAAGTCTCAAGATACCAAGCGTTCCTAGAGGTTCCATGTGAAATTCCATCGCCCATAAATGACCCACTGCCGATACGTGCAGCCTCAGACCAGGAAGAAACGCTGGCTCTTATCGCCGATCGGTTAAATATCAAAGACATCCACCGCGAGGGATTAGAGGCTGGGGCTCTGGGTGGAGAACGGTGGTGCACGCGTGTGTGGTACGCGCGAGCGCGCGCAGTGTTGCGCGAGTCGAAACTGAAATGTCAGCCGACGGTATGAATCAGATTCTGCGGCGAGAGAGATCGTCCCATTCACACACGGCGAGCGTCGCCGAGCGGCGACGATGACATCGGTAGCAGGGATATAAACTCAGGGCTGAAGCCGACGGATCAGATAAACTCGAGCGATGTTGCCTGGATATAAATCTTGAGCGGAGAAGACTGGTAGCCTTGTCGATATGAAGCGTTTCAAGGAATCCAGGGGAGGCAAAGGCGATTGAATGGAAATTAGCTGTGAAATGGGTTCAACGCCGATCGGTGGAATAATTATGGAATACCACGGGGTGGTGACATCAGGCTGTGAAGAATTGCATGTCTAACTTGAAGAGGATTATCTGTAAACCGATAACCCATTTGTTGGGTCAGATGATTAGGTACTTGCTCCTGTATCTGTGCTTTCAGATTAAAATCAGTTGTAGAAAGGGGAACCTTTGTATATATAAACTGAGGAATTATTTTTTTTAAGTATACTTATTAACAAGCAAGATTTAAAGAAGGTAGTAGACTTTTAATAAAAATTCTTTTTTATAGATGATCTTAATCTAAATGCACAGAAATAGGAAAAAGTACCTTAGTTCTCCTCATTAACTTAAGACACGATACTTGACATATTTGTATTAATATTTAGAAGACTTGCACCGTTGGTTGCAGATTTAGTAAAATATACACTGGCTTCGAGTGTGTTAAGAGCCACAGGAAAATCGAGGAATGTTCTAATCGTCTAGGGAAATGAATATTGCGCAACGTGGGAGAGAGCGGTTCGTCAAATCACGAGCATAATTTCGCCGCGATTCTTTTCGTAGGCCGAGGGAAGGATCAAAGGGGAAACGATCGTGGGTAGAGGAGCACGATATACGCGCGCGTGCACCGTAGTACCTGACACACGATCACCGTCCTCCTCCACATTTATCAACGAGCGAAATGTCAGGGGAGCCCATGAATCGAGCCGGCGAACGAAGATCATCCCATTCACATGGGGAGTCGGTGACATCCCAGCGTCGAAAATGTCAGACTGCTTTTCGCATCCTGGGAACATCGCGATTTCTCGCTATTTCATTATGAATTTGCACCCCTGCCCCAAAAGTGACACAAGGGACTCAGAAATTTACGAGACGTGGTTTACAAATGACAATCTTAAAGCAGATTAATACTAAGGGTACCTATAATTAATCAATTATTTCAGGATTAGACACATACAGAGAGACATGAGTTTAAATATTTTTAATTATTTATCTAATCAATTATATATAATCTCTATCATTATGCTTGATTTTATATTACCTCTTTGATGTTCTTCTTCTTTCTCTCTATTCTATTTTCTGTTTAATTCTTCTCATATAAAAATATAGGAGGTTTAATTTTAGTACTTATCTAAAACAGATTGCCAACTTATAGATACTTCTAATACAAGGTATAGTTTAAGGTAAACGAACTTTCTCGAGTTGTGTCACTTCCAAGGCAAGTGTGCGAATTGTTCCATCGCATTGGAGAATTCGATGAGCCTGTAGCGCCTTAACAAAGCCCACAAATTGGCGGCTGAATTGCCGACGAAAGTGGAACGGGGGCAAAGTCCTTTCAATCTTTTCCCAAAGGATAAAAAAGGAAAAGAAGGCCGATTCTCTCGTTAACGAGGCTCGTTAGGAGAAGCGAGCCGGGGCGAAGCGCGGGAGTAGCGTCGAGATAAATCGAGGACCGCGAAACGGGTGACGAAAAAACGTGTACGCCTTACATAAACCGACCACGCCCTGGACTGTACGTTCTGTGTACACGTTACCTAGGCACACGTACACCACCAGAGAGACGTGGAAGCGTTTAAACCTGGCCAGCGCGCGTGTGTGCCTGTTTCCATGCCTCTCGGTGCTCCTCTCGAAACGTGTCGATAGCTGGCTCGATCTATGGTACCGTGCCCTCTCCTATCGATACACCGTGGCGTTACCTTACGTGGGTGTTCGTAGGGCACCGGAACGAAAGTCTCTCCGGCAGCTTGCTAAATCCTCGAAACGCTCCAGGAGATCCTATCTCGACCAATCCGGACGGTCGACCTGGTATTTCCATCGCGAGCGTTCCTGTCGATTACACGACCGCGTCCATTTCCCGCGATTTTCGTCGACCCTCGTTGCCAAATCTCTGCCTTCCTGTCTGATAGAGTGCTTACTGAGATCTGGTAGCGTTTGCACGTGGACGTTCTTTAAGCTAGTTTTCTGTTTAAGGAAAGGAATGAGGCACATCTGTTAGGAAAGTAAAAGTTCTTAGAATTTGTGGGAGGTTTCATGCAGGACAGTAGAGCAAATAAATTTTAATGTAAAGAGTAGTGGGAGATTTGCAGAATGATTTTTATAAGGAGATACTCTGGATAGGTCAGGTTTTCGTTAATTTTTCTTTGTCTGTAGAAGTTATTCAGCTGAAATGCTAGTATTCTTTTGTAGGAACATTAAATTCCTACAAAGATTATTTCGTGCATCTGTGATTTTGAAAAGGTGCAAATACTCAGTCTATTTCAATATTTGAACATTTGAAAATTGAGAAGTTCATAGTTGCAAATTTTGGAATTTGAATATTTATTTGTTTGATAATTTTTCGTGGCTCATACCTCCCAAAATGGAGGAATGAATTAATCTATATAATTACAAAGAATTTTAAGAACGACTCATCTGCTTCCATCGGCACACTATTTCAAGGCAGCGTTTCGAAGGCATCCTCGAGATGGTGCAATAGGGTGACCTCGAAATTTGATGATGTCGAATTAATCGAGCAGTCATTGCGAAAGCGAAATGAAGAGCGCGCTGGATTCAGTGGGAAGGTCGATCCTCTCCTCCCTTCCCAATCATCGACGATTACGGAAGATTTCCAATCGATAGACCGTGAAAAGTAGATCACTCCACGAAATGTTTTCTTCCTCGAGATATCGCTACACGGCGCAAGGTTCTCTTAGCGCGGCTCATCAGCGAATCGTTCGCTCTGGATATCTCGTTCTTATTTCTCTTCCCAAGGAGAGATGGCAAGCCTAGTAAGCCACGATGAATAAGCTTGTTTCCTCTGATCATTATTATTTCCCCGATCGATTAATGCATCATCGTAGCCTCTGTCATCATTACGCTGGTATTACCTCCGCTAATGCCTCACAATTATGTTATCGATGTTTCTGTAGCCTTTTTGCGCGACGAAGAAAAATAATCAAGTAGCAATGTTAACTGCTGTATCAGGGCAAAGTTCGTATTGCGCTTCGATATTGCACGTTGCAGATAACGAGGTACCTCCGCCAGGCGGAGAGGAAGCTGCCTGGCAAGGAGATTGAGCGCTCACTGCGCGTTCTTCTGCAGAAACTCCCAAGAAGTTATTAATTCGCGCGATTAACGCCAACCATCCGAGGGGTCGCGGGAGCAGCGTGCCTCGAATTCCAGGCCACCTCGAAAATTCCTCTCGAATGTTCCGCAACGCCTCATCCTCGCTCGTTCCGCGCCCTCGACCTCTCGCTGAACCTGAATCCTTCTCGTCTAGCCACACCTTTTGGAGCCGCTGGAAATTGCCGCCGCTGTTCGCGTAACTGTATTAAGTCAAACCTCGCGATGCTCCGCGGCTGCTACCGTTATCGCGAAGACGCTCGTCCTCTGCTCTATCGCGTGCTCCGACGCAGCTGACCGCTTGCGGTTCTTCGAGGAACGCGATACTTCGTCCGTTACAGTCGCAACAGTCGCTCCTAATGGTAGACTTTTCGTCTGGGAGACGATGCCAGACTCAGTCGAGGAATTGGACGACCTTGCTCCCTTGTGACCCTGTTGATCGATCCTTTGTTCTGGTCTCGACAGCGTTAACTCGATCTTTTGCCGGTCGTTGAGGGGCGTTCTTGACATTTGCGCGGAAGTGGAAGGCGTTATTGTTGGCATTATTCTTGTCTTCCTTAAAATGGAGCTGGATTGTACGTGTGCTATTTAGATGGAAAACTTTTTATTGGATCAGAGGTCTATTGCACAGGGAGGCTTTATTGCTAATATTTCTGAAGATTAGGTGTCTTATAGTTTGCTTTGAGACAGTAAGCTAGATATAAACTCGTTCATCTAGATTGGATAAAACTAGTAGAAGTTAAGTGTCCCAGTACATAGACGTTTAAGATAGCAAATGACCCAGTAAATGTATAATCGAAAAATGTAACTGATACTTGAACTGTCTCTGGAGACCATAACTTCTACTTATTTTCTTCACGTGTCCGAATCACCCTCTACAGATTTAACATCACTGTTTGCACTCTTCATCGACACTTGTCTCATCCAGCACAGTCGCGCGCCGTCACTTCCGACAGACGCAGCTCGGTCCATCGGTTCCTCAGGAAAAAGAATAGATAGGCAATTTGTGAGAAGGAGGCGATAATTAAGGCTCGCCGCGAGGGCAACGAGCATTTCTAACGGTTGTGTGCGCCCAGTGTAGTACAGCCGTTGCTTTCTAATTATAACAGTGCAGTGTAATTACACAACCGGCGCATAAAAGGAGCAATAATACGTAAGCGTGCATACGTACGATATAAATTTCTGATAGCCGAGTCGGGTAGTGTCGGGGCTCGGGACCGAGTGTCGATAATGGCGGCCGCTGAAAATCCATCTGCCAGGGGAGAGAGTAACTGTACAGACAGTCGTAAAACGCGCCGCGATAAATCACGGGTAATTAATAAATCCCAACGTTTCCTCCGGAGACGGCAGGATAATCGCTCGGCGAGTCTGTAAAACCAAAGACCGAAGACAAAAAGATTCGTTGAACTGGGTCTGGGGTCCATTTGCTAGTCCATCTTAGAACTCGAAAACTCTCTCGATGGAACGTAAACCCTCTCTCCTATGCTATATTGCTATATAGGGTGTCCGCGAATCGGCGATGTGCAAGTGGAAAAGTGATAACTCTTCAGGAAAGAAACAAGTCGAAAATATGAAATTAAATTTGTTTGAGAAAACACTTTTGGACATATTTGGAGGTGGTAACTTTATAAGCTGGAAACTTGGGTTTTTAGGGGTGGACAGAAAGCTTAGGTCTTTTTAGGTATAAAGTACCTGAATTAGGTGCAATTAAAAGGTGACATGCATAGATAGACACTGAACTAGTAAAGGATTTTATTAGAGATTCTCTTTGGAACGCTAGACTCCAATGCAATATAACATGAATATCCATGGAATTTTTTTTCTCCAAAAAAATACTTTCTTCCTTGAAAATCTTCTACTATATTAAAAGCAGCTGAAATAATTAAGTTAAATAAAATCAAGCAATATGATCCAGAAGAATAGATTTCTATTACAAGGAATCCCCTTCGATTTTCGTAATGTACTGTTTAAAATCACCACCTTTTGACAAATATCAGCGATTTCGAGGACACCCTGTACAGAAGAACTGTCTCTAAAAATGCCCATGGAAAGTAGAATCCCAGCCGATCGCATCATTCACGGAACACATCCGTTGCGTGGGATTCGGAATTTTGTATAACGCAGCCAGCAGAAAAGATGTGCCAGACAGGTTGGTCCGTGCACGGACGTTCATATTTCACTTGCCTTGGCGGACTTACGAGGCAGTCTGGACGGGGCCCGACTTTCTACTAATACGAGCTTCGATCCGAGCAGAAAAACGGCCGATAACGCTCGCGACCGATTAAAAGGACAACAGAGAAACTCGGACGAGCGAGCACCAGGCGGAGTATCGGTCTCTGGTGGTGGTCGCGCGGGGTAGACGCGAGCGAAGAAAAATCCCGATATTTCCGTGTATCCTGGCGGAACATAAATACGCCCGATACAGATAGCGCTTAATCTCTCAATACGCTGGCGCGGAACGAAAGGAAGAAATATAGCGGCGGGCGGCTGGATGACACGAAAAAGATGGCTACAAGGGCGAACCTCAGAACGGCGAGGATCGAAAGGGGCAGGGAGGGGCGAGGATACAGAGACACAGGGAAGGGAGACAGTCTGCCAGTGGACGGAAAAATACTCCTGAAGGAACGGTAGGAGATTCTTCGTTTAATGAACTGGCCGTACGCGATACGCTAACTACTCTCCACGGCTATAACTCTGCTATTGCAACGCTAACGATGCGGCAAGCCTATGACGACTCTAATCAAGTGTATGACTTTACGACTTCTTCGAGGCTCTGCGACTCAATCTGTCCTCGTGCCAGGCGTACGCATCTCGAGATCTCTCTCCCGTTCCTTCCTCTCCTACTCTTCGCGGGATAAAGAAAGACAAGCAGCCCTTCACCCTCCAAGGAGAGAAGCCTATCGCAGAAGGCGGATAAGAGTGAAACAGACCGTTCTCTCCGCGAGCGGCGGGATAAAAAAGAAAAAATAATATGTCGGCGCGGCGGTGAACTGGATGAGGGCGCCCCAAACGCGTATCGCCTAGGTGGTCTTGGCGCAAATAGGAAACCCGTCCTGGACCCCGATGGAGCGTGGAGCAACCGAGCGTACACTACCGCAGGAGAATTTCCTACCGACGATCACCGCCACGACGAGCACCGCGCACACGGACACTCTCCCGCGGATCGGCCACGCTCGGCCCTCGCGTTCCCCGCTGATCT
Source organism: Calliopsis andreniformis (assembly GCF_051401765.1). Lineage (NCBI taxonomy): Eukaryota > Metazoa > Arthropoda > Insecta > Hymenoptera > Andrenidae > Calliopsis > Calliopsis andreniformis. The sequence continues at coordinate 8,647,772 of NC_135065.1, read as the reverse complement.
CTCGCGAGAGAACGACCGAGCGAAGCGAGAGTGTGTTGGTCGGGCGTGGTCGCGGTGGCCATGGAATGCGCTCACTTTCACCGTGAGCGCGGCCAGACGAGGATCGAGGAGAACACGCGGCGAGAGAAAGAGAGGGGCTGCTGATCACCGAAGGTGCACGCACACGAAACACGCCTCTACGCTCGGACCGAGTGCAACACGCTCCGCGACGCTGCTCGGAGATTGCACTGCATCGGTGCAGCCTACTGCTTCGCTTTGTTCCACGATCGACGAGACTCTGCTGGCTTCTCGCCGATACGCGTCAGGCTATGATCTGAGGGTAGTGATTTTAGGGTGGATCTGAGATGTATACAGTGTGTAGGATGTGTATTGGAGTTAAGTCTTATTTAGTTTAGGAATAATTAATGGGTGTAATTCGAGAAGGAATTTATGTAGCTGTAGATTGTGATATGGGTATAGTAGTAACATTTTATTGAGTTTCTATAGGTGCAAGGTATAGCGATATGAGTCACATTTTCAGAAAAATGAAAGTTGATGGAAGTCCATAAGGTAGAGTTTAGGTTTTCGATGTGCTTCATTTCACTTTCAGTCATCAGAATCATAAAAAAAAATTGAAACGTACTTCCCTCCTCAGCTTCGACTGCTGTCATCGATTTCTAAATTCATTAGAACCGATCAGAGAGCAGCTGCCATTGGAAAGCGACGCAGAGCGATACTTTGCATAGAGATCGCCAGCGCGAAGCGGTAATCGAAGGAAGGTCATTTCTTTGCGTCGATACGTCGGCGGTTCACGTCGAAAGGGAGGCGATACTCACGCGTTCGCCGCGCCGCGAATACTGCTCGATTAACGGGATGAATAATGGTCGATTGAAAGCGACTGAATAGTTAATGGGCAGCCGCACTTCCGCTCGGTCTAGCCCCGCTGTTGGGACCTCTTCCTCCTCCGAGTTTCGCCTGATCAGGTGCAACCAGACCGCAGACACGAAACTGGACTCGTGCTAAATGAATCCACGAATATTTATGTAATCCTTTTAGCGACGCAGAGCGTGATTAAGCAGACTGGAATCTTTATTTCATAGCCCCGAGGTGATTCAATTCCGGATATGTTATGACGATCCTTGGGCAAACTTGCTACGTTTTGTTATGTTCTATGACCCACATACGGGTCAGGACAATTTGGAGGATGGTGCAGCAGGTTGCTGTCTTTATAGAATTTATAATTTTGTTTGATTGATATTTTTAATAATTCTTTGAAATATACGTCGACTTCCTGAAGGGGGTAGGGAATGAATTAGCACACTTTTAGTGCAACTGTGAATATGTAGGAATTCAGTGGGATCTTATCTGATCGTGTTGAAGTTGACAATAACATTAGTCAAAGATTTTGTTCTCTTTTCGAGGCTAATTTACCTCGAGTAGAAACTTGATTAATAATAGCCTACTGAGAGTAACCAAAATTAGCCATCCAAATGGTGCATGAATCTTTAACTCCTCCTTTATGTTAAAACCTCCACTAACGAGGACTTTTTAGTCAGACAGAAGTTTTTGCACAAAGTTAGGATTCCACGATGGAAGCAGAGAAAGGGGGAACAGTAATTGGACAACATCCTTGGATAGCCAGACATCGAAACTTTCGACGACAGTGATCTTCCTCAGTGACAGTGTTCTTAATTAGCGAACTCAGAAGGTTCGCATTTCGGCACTTACGTAAATAACTGGAACCTCGAAGTTCAGAAACATCTTCGTTTTTGGGTACAAGTTACCACAAAGGAGAAAACGAAGAAGAAAGCCAATCTTATTATTGGGCGCGCCCCAGTTTTATTGCCCTCATATAATGACATTTCACATGTGTTTCGTAAAAGCTCCTTGGATGTTAAGAGGACACCTTTAGTGAATGTTATTCTTTAATGGCTCACCGAGTCTCAGAGATTACACTTTCTAAGGACAGTACAAGTCTTCAAGGAATCTTTTCGAGATTTGTCGTCAATTTATCTCAATCTGATTGCATTACCAAAAAGGTGCATTACACTTTTTCAAAAAATGGTGTAAATTCTTGTACATTCTCTTTTAAGTATTTACACAGTAGTGTACCCTTCACGCTTTACATATCCAACAGAAACATGCTCGACTCTAAAATATGTCACTAAATTGACAAATACAGTTGAATCGACGAGTCGAAGAAGAATTACAAGTCCAAGATTATCCATTTTCGAATAATCTGAGAATTATATCTACACCCCAAAGCCATAGTCCATATTCCACTTCTCTTCTCTGTAACGCAACACACTTTGGCTCTGAGTCCCAGATATACTTTTCAGATTACTTGGCAGTGGCTAATTTTCGTTTCACAGCGACCGAAGTTTCTCTCTTCTTTCTGCCGCGTGAGAATCCACATTAAGACACACGAATGAACGTCCCAGGCACGCGATCATCCTCCCAGAAGACACTACAGGTGCCGAACGCTCTGTATCGCAGTTAGGGTCGGCCTCGAGGCGTAACGCGCGCAACGCGTTGCACGCCACCGACTTTTCCGCCGGTTCGTCACCGTGTTCGACTGGATATATCGGATGCACGGTTAACCAATTGGCATTTTGCTGGAATAATTATACGTTGTGCCGGCGTACTTTTCACCCGCGCCCGTTCAACCGTGAACGCAGATAGCGGCTCTCTTCGCCGACTAAAGTGCACCGGGAGGCGAGGGAAAGGGAGGAAATAAAGGGAAAAAAAGAAGGGAACACGTTGCAGCGAGACGTTGCACCACGTCGAACGGCAATTAGATCGACGGCTGGACCGACGTCGCCACGCTACATAGATCCCGATTTTTCGGCTCAAAGCTTCGCCGCGATTTTGCCTTATTACCCGCGGCCAATAGTCGCTGTTTTACGATCCTTCTCGTTCGTTTCCTGTTACGCCGACAAACTCGCAACGCCCGAGGTCCTGCCGCCCGATACTTTCGATGTTTTACAAATGCAAAATTAGGGGTAATTGCTTAGAAACTGAGAAGCTGTCGTAGATTACCCGCGGCTCGGAAGATTCAGTAACGAACGAGATTTCGCCGAGTCGACGAACCTTTTGCTCCTGGGGTTCTGTGAACAACGAATGACGCAAGGACTTGGGGAAATTGCAAGGCAAAGTCAACAGTTACACTGGGACATTTACCTTATGGTAAATTTACTTTGCAGACGTTGCTGTAGCTGAGTGTACTATTCTTACTATTTTATTATACTACTTCTTCTTTTGGTTTTAGTTCCATTGGAATTTTTTAAATTGAATGTCAGTCCCTGGGACATTTAGCTTATGGGAGTAAGGTGCTCCATGAAATTGCAATACAAAGTCAACAGTTACACTGAGACATTTACCTTATAATCAATTTATCCAGTGCTAACCATCCCAGTAGCTGACCATGCCTCAGTACTTGAACACTGCCACTAATTTCATTCAGTTTAAAAAATTCTAATATAATTAAATCCCCAAAAATAGTATCATAAAATAGTAAGAATAGTGCACTCACCCACTGCAACGTCCTAATTCACAAAGTAAACGTCTAACACATAAAAAATTCTATAGAATGTAAAAGCAAGAAATAGTAGCTTCCATAAAATATGAAAAATAGCGTATCCAACTATTGCGACGTCATCCTTCAAGTATCGATTGCATTTCCAGTCGGTTCATGTACCGGGACATTTTTCTTCCGAAGCGTCCGGGTATCGGGACATTTATCGTCGCGAGGATTCGACGCGCGTTCCCAGAAAGGCGTGTTGCACCGGTTCAGTCGAATCGGACGAAGGAGGAGGCAGAAGGACGGAACAACGGCGCAGATAAAGAACCAGCCTGGGCGAAGGTGTAAGAATGGGACTGGGTGACAAAGTAACGCGTGCAGAGTGGCGGAGGGAAGAGCGAGCCGAGCGAGAATGGGCGGCTGATTTGTGAACTGCCAGCTCGGATATCGTCGTTCCGGACGCGGCCCACGGCTTCATCGAACCTCCATAAATTTCAATGGTTCAACATGGGAGGCTCTCTTTCCGGGTCCGCGTCTCGGCAACCGCAGCTGCGCCAGCCGTGTCCTTCCTCAACATTCCGAGCCGAGCTGTTTCTCCACCTTCCTGCTGCGGTTCTCCTCGCCGAGCGTTAATGAAACGCTAATCCAATCTTCGGCATTGAATTAACCCTTTCTCGTTTTTGCCAGTTGCTGCCAGTTGTTATGGCGCTAACGCGATACGAGGTGCTTCGGAGTAATTACTTGGTACTTGATGGGAATACTGGAGAATGGGCTTCCTATACTTATGACTTCGAAGGGAATTTGCGTTAATATCAAAACGAGAGAGAATTTTTAGTGGTGCTCTTTTTTGTTAAGTATCTCCTATAGGATGAGGCTTATTTCATGTGTCTCGAAGCAAGTGATGAATTATCCACTTGGATAATTTCAAGTGGTCTTGGATGATTTTAATTATCATAAAAAACGAGGTTCTCACTTAGCAGAAACCTAACACACGTAATCCTAACTCACATCTAACCCAGATCTCGTGGAAGTTGTTCAGACTTTATTTATTCCTTGACTTTGCCTCGATCTCTGAAAACAAACTGGCAGACACATTGCCGCCAGTTTATTTTTAAGATATGTACCACCGACAACATACTTTGCAAAATGTAGCCTCCATATAAAAAGTTAAAAGATCGGACCAGCGATGTAGCCACTCTCGATTGCTCGTCCAGCAACCTGTTCCCATAAAAGAAGCCTTTACACGCCGCCGACTGATGCACGCGTTAATTGGAAATAACCGCATGAAAGTATAATGTGAGCCCATAAATAATGCACGAAGGTAACATCTTGTTCGAAAAACGAGCACGAAGTTCGAAAACTTCTTCCGGTTGGAAGAAAAACATCGCTGGCCCTTCCTCGATTCTAGGCTTGATTTTCTCGACTGATCTGAAGTTCCAGGAAATTGGAAGACGAGATTGAACATCGTCAGGATGATAAAGCTACTTTACAAACAAAACAGCAGGTGTCAAAATAAGGATGCAACATGTCAGTGCAATGTCCATCTCTAATCGACCAATTCTACTGTGTGCTTATTCACCAGAGTCAAGACCGAGACAGCCATTTCAGCACCTAGTTTACAGAAATTTTATTATCAGCAAGTGTCTATTGCAATTTAGAATATCATTGATTAATAAGATGTCACGAGCTTCAGAAATTTTCCATAAGAAAACAGCTTGACTGAGTACCCTCAGATAAATAAATTCCTCAAGCAGAGGATCAAGCAATCCATTCAACGAGAACACCTCGCTGCAGCGGTGGAGTGAAAAAATTGCGCAAGGGGTCACGAAGTCAAGAACGGTCCAGCAAAGAAGAACGGCGACGACCGATGACCCAGGACGTTTCGCAAAGCGCAATAAGTCTCCTCTTAATCTCTCCGAAGTTCGATCATGGCGGGAGGTCAGCAATGATGGGCGTGAAACGCAGTAATTGCGGTCCCTCGTCCCGATTTTGCGTTAACGTCGCGGCAGATTACAGCCAGGGCATAATAATCGCTAAAAGCTCTCGCGAAGAAGCTGCGTCCTCGAGCCACTAACGAGGATGAAAGAAGGGAAAAGCGAGAAAAAAAAAGTAAGCAACTCTTTTCGCGGGGACGCGACGTTGATTCATATTCAATCAACCGCGTATCGGCCTCGGATCGATCCTCGGGCGATGGCGTTTCGCAACGAAGCTTTCAAATGTTGGCACCGAAGGCCAGATGATCGAACCTGGCCGCTGCTTTTCGGCAAATCGATCGACCGGCTGGAATCGCGACCGAATGGATTCGCAACGCCAATACAGCCGTGGATTAGTCACGGCGTTCGTTGATTTTCAGCCGAGTTCTTTATCCTTCCCGCGGAACAGTTCTGCGGTTTTCGCGAGGTTTATGCAATCGATGCGCTCTGAACGATCGGGCAGCGCGATACAGCTCGCGCCAATACGCGCTCGCGATCGGGCGCGAGGAGTGGATGAGGTACCGTTATGATTGCACGAGGCTCTGGCGCTCCACGTACTCTGCGAGCACCACCGACCACGGCTGTGGTAATCGCGCTGCCAGCAGATAAGGCGCAAAAAGGAATGCGACTGCGCCGCGTGTTCGCCACCTTTGTTTCGGTTTCGCCATCGGAGCTGAAAGTTTCAATAACCTTTCCTATTTCATGGTTTTTCGAAAGTGGAAGTTAATTTGATATTCGAGGAAGTCTGACTATGAAAGACACTTCTACTTGTCTTCTATAAGCCATGCGTTTGCTATCTTTGTTTCCTATCCGATGGCTTTTCGAAAGTGCCGATCAATTTGATATTCGAGGAAGTCTGGCTATGAAAGACACTTCTACTTTTTTTCTGTACGACATGTGTTTGGTATGTTTGCTTCTACTTCACTATCGACGCTAGGATTAAATAATCTTTCCTATTGTGTGGCTTTTCAAAAGTGGAAGTAATTCTAATATTTGAAGATGTCTGATTATGAAAGGAACTTCTACTTATCTTCTATCGGCCTTATAGAATATATTGTGACTGAATGTTTTAATAACCTTTCCTATTTTATGGTTTCCCCGAAGTCGAAGTAACTTTGATAGTCAAAGTAGTCTGGTTATGAAAGACACTTCTACTTGTCTTCTATACACCATGGGTTTGCTATCTTTGTTTCAATCTTCCTCCGTAGCTTCAAGATATAATAATCTTTCGTATTTCATGGTTTTTGAAGAGTGGTAATACCTTTGATATTCGAGGACTGCAAGTCTGACTATAAAAGAGACTTCTACTTATCTTCTGTACGCCGTGTTTGCTATCTTTGTTTCTATTTCACTATCGTAGCTACAAGATTAAACAATCTTTCTTATATCATGGTTCTTCAAAAGTAGAAGTAATTTTGATATTCGAAGAAGTCTGATTACGAAAGACACTTCTACTTATCTTCTATAGTCCATGTGTTTTCCACCCTTGCATTAGTTTCGTTGTTGTGGCTGAAAGTTCCAATAACCTTTCCTATTTCATGGTTTCTCGAAAATGGAAGCAACTGATGTTCAAGAGAGTCTGACTATAAAGGACACTTCTACTTGCATTCTATACTATGACATCTTCTATTGCAGTTTCTGTACAAACAGATTACAAAACATTGAAACATATTACTTTCAGTAATGTATAGGCATTTTTTGCACTGACACAAATGAAAATGAAAGGATCGATTTTTTAAGTTCAGAAGTTGAAAGCTTTCTTAATACACATAGGTCTTCGGTGATTTTAATGTTGTGACTCCTTCACTCGACAACTTTCATATCTCAATCCCTCGACAGTGCTCAATTTTTGTTGTTACGTAATCTTTGACGAGGCCTCTGCCTTTTATCAAGCTGGAGGGAGGCGTAGGCCCCCTGATGGTACCCCGATGCGTTCGTTTTCTTATAATTATGGGCGTAGCAGGGCTATCAGGGCAGCGATCGCGCGCACCCTAATTATCGCGGCGGAGAAAGTGCGGTGCAACCGGTGCCACGAAAATAAACGGCAATTGCGTAATTAATAATAATTCATTCACGAAATCGTAACGCATCTCAGAGTCGAATCTCATCTGGACGCCCCGTAATAACAGGGTTCCGTTGCAGCGACGTTTACGAGCCGAACTCCATCGGCTGCGCGCGTTTCTTCGTTCTTATCGTTCTGTCTGTTTGTAATTGCTGTCGTTTCCGTGTTATTACGATCCTGCTCCCGATATGTAATTGAACGAGTTGTCTGTTTAATGATCGACCGTTTCCACTGCTGCGACGGATCACCCGTAAGATCGAGATGCTTTTCGAGATCGAAGGGATTGACCAGAGATGGATATTATTGTGCAAACCTTTTAAGTTTCAATTTCATGGCTGTCGGGAGACCCTCTATGCCTACTGCCTCGAGTCTTTTATTGAAGGCGTTCCATTGGCGAGAGGACAAGCGAATCGATGGAGGATCGAAACGTAAACATCGATTGTTCAAATATGTACTTCGTGAAAATATTGTAACATTTTCAAAACATTCGGCTCCTAATTTCATTCGTCATTACTTCTTGGCAAATAATGAACTTAAGGGGATATTCTGGTCTAGACGCTCATTCGTTAAGGGTTTGTTGGGAATTGCTTTTAAGAAATCAATAGACTGGCTTTTTACTGAGCTTTTGCGGATGTGTTTACTAACATTTAAAGTGTACAAATTATTTTTATCGAGTGAAAATAATTATAATTATACGATCTTTTAACTTCTTGGTCTTTTAATAAATATCTCCATTAGGATAGATGTGATTATAGGAAGAATTCAAATCTTTAAAAAAATCTTGATTTTTTCTATAGGCGAGGAAGTGTCTAAAAAATCGAAACTCAAGCTTTGAAGGGTCGCCATTGTTTAAATTTTCAAGATTTTAGCTTCAGATTAGTTCAGTAAGATTTCGATTGATATGTAGCCACCTCACTATGTAGGCAAAGAAAGGGTTAATTAACATACGATGACACTACAGTGGTAGTGCCACGAAACACTGGTGCAAGCCTCCTTCCATCTTCCGCGCAGCGAAACCACGCTCTCTCGCTACCTTCGTACGTAAGAATGTCGCTTAAAGTGTGTACGCCTAGACCGGTCGCGCGACTAATATGGGAGTGCGCGCCAGGCTGAAGCCTCAACTGGATCACCGATCCAGCTTGCCGATCGAATCGCTTCTCTGGACGTTAAGCTTCGTCCACAATAGCAAATCTGATCTCTAGTAACAGTGCAAACATCAGTTGTCAAAATAATCCTAGAAATAGAAATTTGAAGGGGCGATTCTTCATACTAAAATCAGAGGAAACTCAAGAATAATAAAACAGCGTTTGAGTATTGTTATAGTTGTTCTACTGATTTTCTGTGTCCAGCATAAGACTTATTCTACTCATTTGATTATGTCTGACTTAGGATTTATTCTACTGTCTTTTCTGTGTCTGACTTGAGACTCATTCTACTGGATTCTCTGTGCCTGACCTGGCTAGTGCATCAGCCAGTAGAATAAGTCCCAAGTCAGACATTTGTTAAGTCAAATTTTGAAAGGAAGCCTCAAATGCAATTTTGTTATTATTGATTTTTGTCCTATTTTGTCATGGAAGATCACTCCTTAAAATATCTCACTTTAGTACACAAAAGTGTACCATTACTTAATTTTGACGCCTAAAATAACGATCAGTGTACATTGTGGACAGAGTTTAAGAACTCTTCTCGTAACTACGGAGACCAGCGAGGCGATCGAGGGATCATAAGGTGATCGAGGAAGTCCCTGATCTATGGCACGAGTCTGACAACTTCGTGAGCTTCCGCGGCCAGACTGGCTCCGGAGCTTGCGAAACCTGGCTCGCTGTCCGCCATTTTCTCCCTTCATTTTCCTTTCATCGTTCAGCAGAAATTATCGTCGCCCCAAAATGCTCGTTCGCTCGTAATTCTTTCGATTCTTAAATTATATCATTAGCTGGGAGTATTTTGGTAGCCGATCTTGCGACAGAGGGTACAGCCGCCGTATTCGCACCTTCGAAAACTGGGCGTTTCGTTCGTTATTTATGGCATCGGAGAATACGCATGAAACGTTTGTAACACCGATCAGGGGAATATTTACGAGCGAAGACGCTCGCGACGCTCGAGAAAAATAAAGTCCCGAGTCGTTGCCTGGTCCACTTGATCGACGATTTATCGTGGCTGTGCCTGGACCCAGGACCACCTACTGAAATATACGGCAGCCTCCCCCGATCGCCTGACACCGCGAAATCGCCTTAATCGGCTATTACGTTGCTTTTTATTGCGCGGCTCGCCTCGTGGGGACCACCCACCGAACTTTTCTGCCTGATTTCCCAGGACCGATCGTTCATTGTGGGATCGACAGCGTGTAGAAGAGAGATTCAAATTGGCACTGCAGTAAAGAAAAGGTCAGAACCGTCGTAAAGTTAGCGAAATAATAAAACGAACGTGATGATGACCATAACGTGCGCGAAGTAATTCGTCGTTGGTGAACGACGAACGTGATTGAGGATATTTCACGGTTCAGTCTCTCAGTGTTTGATCTTTCTGGCAAGAAGTTTTATAAGAAGGAAATTACATTAGTAGTATGAGCATATGTCGAAGAGAATAGGATAGAAGGGTCGTAAAACTGAAAAATTTCTTATTTTATATAGGTTTAACTTGTTGAATATGTACATACTCTCCTTCATTTGAATACACTTGCTGTCTATACGACAGAGTTAATAGTATTTCATCCTTATGTAAGAAATGTCAATATAATGTACAGGGTGTTTTGTAAAATCGCTTACATTTGAATATCAGTTTACATTTCAATTTCAATATGGAAATTTTTATGAAACACCCTATATAACAAACACCAGATACTTAGAATTAAAGCTAAGTACAACCATGATAGATATCAATTATTCTCCCATGTCTAATCAATCAAAAGCCTCAAGAGATCACCGTTCCATCTTTCTCATGTTACCACATACTGTTAACAGAGGTAGTACCAAAGTTCTTTCCAAACCACGAACACAGACTAGGCAGAGCCTAATTAAATGTTACTAATTGAAGCACTTAACCACTTAGAGGCACCCGCTTTTATTTCTAATTCGTCCCAGAGGATTACGTTCCAAGTCTACATTTTTTCTCTCGAATTCCACTGGTAACACAGTCTGATCAGCTACGTCGTGTTTCTCCTTGACAATTCTTTCCTGCAGTTTCTCCAGCAATCGCGTTTATGGTTCCATCGGTCCCCGAGCCACGGTTCACTCTTGGACAGGAGGAAGAGGAACGCGGCTGTCCACGTTCTTGGGCTGGGCTTCTTTTTCTCGGCGAAATGACGGAGAAGGTGGACTCGTGACAGGAAAAAGAGCGCAGATGCAATTATCTAATGTCGTGGAATGCGAGACCTTCGCGCTGCGACTTCTGAGAATGTGTCTTCCCTTCGTTTGACAAGTGGACCACGCGGTTAAGGAAGAATCGAAAGGTTTCGAAGAAAGTGGCCCACGCAGATCATTCTACTGCTTCTAAGAGCAACTGACTGTCCCAGTGTCTCGCAACTAATTTATGCAATTATACTCGACTTTCATATACTTACTTACAAAAGTTCCAATTCGAAGATAAAACAAACACCGAAGCCGCTCGCCTAGAATGCTTATGGCTCTCGAAGGGGTTAAAGACACCCAGTAACAGTCGTTAAAATCCTAGTCAAGCGCTGGAACTCTACACGTTTAAGTCGTCGAGACCATAATTCAGAAAGTTAACGACCTGTAGTTCGCGGCAGGCGATCGAGCAGTAGCCAATGAGACGCACCGGTACTATCTTCAAGACATTCATCGCGACGGCTACTGAAAACTGTTACGCAACGCTTCCGTGTGCCCGCGAAACCGGAAGCGAATCGATCTCGCCGATCCACAGCAAAAATCCAGATATCGATCGCCGAGTGGAAAACCATCGAAAGCGTATACGCGCGTACGCAAAACCGCAGCGTCGTCGTCGCTTCCGGGCTGCTGGGCCCGGAAGCTCTCTTCTAAGTCGAGAGCGTGGACGAGTCCTTCGCTCGTCGCTCTGAGGAAAGAGAATAGACCGCACAAAGGACAAAAACTGGCTGAGGAAAGGGAGGTGAATCGGCGAACGGTGACGATGGGATGGAAATAAAAAGCGGAGAAAGTGATGGAGCGAACGCGTTCTTCTGATGATTAGTCTGTACTGGTTTATGCAGATTTTTAGATATTCTTGTGAACACATTCAGAGGAATCGAATTTATGGGGAGGTCTTCTGGGAATACAGAATCCAGTAGAATACACTCTCGGTTATAATTTGGTCGAAATTTGTAGTCGATTTTAGAGGGAAAGAGACATGTTAAGAAGTTAGTGAAGTCTCTTGTAGAATTCATAGAAGTACTTTAAGAGGAGTAAATGTAATAGGATGTAATAATCGACTTTGTAGATTTAACAAAGCTACTCTTACTATGATCAAGCTTCCTTCGATTATTTTGCAAAGGTATATAACGGATCTTACAGAAGTCTACTCTGCTTAAATCTATTTAGGAGACTAGAAGATCTCTGCAACTACTTGTTTCCGCGTGGATACCTAGAATCTTCAATACTACCTTACACAAATCGTAATCATAAAATCAGCCTCTGATCAGTCTCAATTAACTTTTCCCTCGAACTCTACACCATTATAAAACAATTCCATCTTCTATGTTACAACTACCCGCGCGTCAGTTCGCTAAAGAAACTCATTTGCATCTACGCAATGCTAACATGGAGTAACGATGTATATTCAAGCACCGTCGTCAGACTTATCATTTACAAGCTACTGATTAATCGTCCGGGCCCAGGGATCGGCGAGGCATCAGTCGAGATTCATGGGGCAGATAGAAAGGAAGGAGACCACCGTGAAATTCCGCGCGATAAATCATGTCCCCGTCGAATCTCTAAGCGCGAGGCTACCGGAAGCGGTCCGCTCGCGTCGGGCACGTTCCCCTCGCGGGCAGGTCGGCGGAGGCTGTTGATAATGCAACGCGACGTTCCATCGAAAAGGGAAACGGCCGCAGAGACACTCGACGAAACGACGCGCTGGAGGTGGTCAACAGTGGTGAAAGAGGAGGCGGAAGGGGGAGGAGAAGGAAGAGGAGGTGAGCGTTGAGAAACCGAGGCGTAATCCGAGGCGTAGATGCATCGATAGCGGCGAGCTAGCTCGACTACCACCGACTTCCAGGAGCGTTCTCTCCTCGAGGCTCGCGGTGCACGCACACGGCCCAGAGATTCCACCACCTTCTCCACCTCCACCTTCTCCTACTTCGGGCTTCCTCGAGCGTGCGTGCGCGCGAGCGCGCCAGGAGAATGCGAGCGGACCTGTGTATGGGCGGTCTGGCCTCTCGACGCTTGGTCGACGTCTTCAAAAATGTTGGGAGTGGACGTCGCGACTGCTCGCGATTAGTTTCTACTTTCGCGATGGAAAGGCGTCTGTTGGTCAAGGTTGCGGGCTCGAAATTCTGGCTGGCCACCTCTAGCAATAAAAGAAACCGAGAAACTCAACGATAGGTGCTCTTTGCTGATATTCGATTACTGTTACAGTCCATTTCGCGTTCTTGTTGGACCTGCGCCCAGGCCCATGTGGAAACGAGTCTCCAGGCGAGCAGCAGCGATTCGTTGGTCGTCGGGGAATCAGTGTACCGTTCACCTGGGTCGCTGATAGCGGTGATAAGGCAGCGAATAGGCGGGGTCGCGATGAGAACCACTGGTTGGGGAGCGGACTCTTGGAGCACTTTATCTCCGGGATGTGGGTCGCGACTGCCGCCCGCCACGCGAGCGCACCGCAAACACCAACACCATCTTAAGGCTCGTCCACACCTGGTTGCACGTGCGGTCTAAGCTTCAAACGCTTGGAATTATTCTGAACACAGCTCCGCGTTCGAGAGCGATCTTGTCCCTCTTCCTCCTCTGCTTTTCGTCTTCGCGTTCTTCCTTTTTCGTTTCCCCTTGATGCATAGAGAAGGTTCATCGCCCGGAGAAATTTTCGCGAACGCCTTGCGCTCGGGTTTTCACTTTCCATCTTCGAAACGAGGCTGTCTGGCTATTGAAAGATATGTTCGAGGAAAATTACGCGTTCTATGAACTTAGATATTTGCGAAGGCACGTGAGGTCTTGGGAAACTTTGATGAGTGGAATTGAATTTAATCGACGAGCTTTTTCATTGTATCTTCTCATACCTAAGAAGAAATTAGCTACACGAAAATACTCCGAAACGTCTAAAATTCTCTTGAAAGTGTGTCTGACTTGAGTGTATTAAGTCACACACAGGAGGATAAGTAGAATAAGCCCCAAGTCAGACATGTCTCACCCATATTTTATGCTTTTCCTGAAGAAGTAATAAGTTAGAAACAAAACCTGAAACACAATTTCATCTATCTTCATTCCTGCCGTATTCTAGCATGTAGAATCATCCCATAAAATTCCTGACACCTGTTTTCGAACATCCTGTACAAGTATGTAGATTTCCACTGTTCTTCGCTTCGATGCATAATAAATGTCGCAATTTATTTGCGAATTGCATCGCAAGTAATGGAAAGGAATCAGCATTTAAATGGCATCCGAATCTCGGTGGAACACGTATGAATTACAGCATTGCCGCAACACTCATCGGAGGTTTGCAACGAGCTGCCGCGTCGTCTGTCACGCACCTGCGACGCGAGGCATCAATTAACGTAATAACTGCATCCGTGGGCCTGGAATCGGCCGCTCGATACGTGTCGCCCGAACGCTCGCGTTTCTTTCACCGCACGCGAGCTCGGCTACAACGACCCCTTGTCGCGAGACATGGCCAAACGATCGCTTTATCATCCGACTACTCCTATTCCAGCGAGGGAAAAGGCGCCGTTTGGCATTCCTCGGGAGTTTCACTTAGAGATTCAGCGAGACGAAAAACATTGACGATAAAGAAACATCGGCAAAGTAACTTCGTTACTTCATAGAGCAATTGGGGCGTGAAGAGCGTCGGCACGGAGGCGGACTCTCGATTTCATCCGTGGAATCGCGATCGATTTCGCGAGGCGTCTCCGCGCCTCGACGCGTTCTCTCTCCGTGAACGCTCTAATCCGCAGCGATGAAAATAAATGATCGGAACCGGAGAGTATCGGGGACGTTTTTGTTACTCGTCGGCAGCTTCACTTTCGATATTACTTTCGAGGCCGGCGACGTATCCAGTATCACTCGAGCCTTCCACGCTCGGACGAGAGAGTCTTCGCTTTCATCGCGCGGACTTCGAGGAGGAAACTAGATTCACTATTTTTCCCTTAGTCCATCTGATTCATTTTGCCTGCTGATGTCACTGTATGTGTACCTACGTTTTCACTTGCCTCCTTTTGATACTTCGTGTTACAAAACGTTTCCAAGGAACACTAATTTATTGGAAGCTGTCTAAAATTTTGTTGAGACTGAAGCAACATAATTGGAGGAATATGTCAGGTTTATTTTTGCCTCCAAGCGACGTTTGTTGATGACAGAAGCAAGAGGAAATGTGGAGGAATATTAAGCAATGAGGTGACTTCTTGAAGATACTTGAAACAGTAATAAAATCATCCGAGAGACATAGGGTACTAGACTCTATTAGTGTGCTTGAACCTAATAATATACTTTACATAGATTTTACATGAAAAGTATAGTAATTAGTTCAAACACAGTAATAGAGTCTAGTACTCTATGTCTCTAGAATGATTTTGTTGTTGTTTCAAGTATCTTGAAGAACTCTACTCGTATTACTGTACCTGGACCCATTACTCTACTTAGAACTCTCCTCCTATTACTATGTCTGAACCTATTACTGTACTTTCTATATAAAACCTATGTAAAGTACACTAATAGCTTGAGGCATAGTAATAGAGTCTTGTACCCTAGCTTTAGCCAAGGTACACACGCCCGATAATCAGTGAACAACAATTTTGTCGCTTCTAGAAACCAATTACAGACTGGACAACCTTTCTTTTCCTATATAATGAATAGGAACCCAATTGATAAATATACCTATTAAATTCTCTTAAGTCTGTAATCGATTTTCGTGCACTGGCTTCAGTCTTGCTCAAAACAGTCCAACTAGCCTGTCCTCGTGAAATACCTGCCACCCTTCCTCTCCATCCACCTTAATCCACCTCTCCAAGATTCTTCTCCTCAAAACCTCCCTATACGACGAACGTGTAAAACTCTTCTCCTCGAAACCTCCCACACGATAAACATATAAGATTCCTCTCCTCGAAACCTCCCCACACGACCGACATGTAACACCTCAGCAGCCATGCCTCTGAAAAGGCGAGCGCTGCTTACGTAAAGGGACCAGCCGATAACGTGGGTCTAGTCTTCGAGATCGATCCAGGTCCCCTTCGATTCTGGCGCTCGGAAGCCGTGAGGAAAGGAGAAAGGGAGGTTCGGGGAGGTTGTAGGAGGCGAGAGAGGAAGGAACGTGTAATGACATTTAAGTGGGCACTATTGCGACGTTATCTTCGTCGAGGCGGGAGCACGGAGCGGCTTCTCTCTTTCGCCAGCTGGACTCTAAAACGCGGAGTAAGCGACCGAATGGGCAGCGGGGCCCGAGCTGAGGCGATTCTATGGGCAGCGAATAAAAAACGGCACACGCCTCGCGGTGGCACGATCGCCGACCGTGTATATTTTCCGAGGCGAGCACGGCGAGCGTGCAACGCCGAGCCGAGTAGAGCGGACGGTGCGCGCGAGCCTTGTCGAGGCTTTCTCTGGACCACCCCGCCCACAATCTGTATAACGTATAACGTATACCGTACACCGTGTACCGTATACGCGCCTCGATGGAGATGGGATCGAGCCGATCCCGCGAGCGGATCGCGCGGGGCGCGTTGCGATTCGCGCTCCCGCCACTCTTGTCCGCTTTCTTAAGCTGCGTTTACATTAGGCGAGCTTTGAGCAGCTTGGAATTCATCGAAATTGTCCGTACAGAGTTGTAGGATTTTGAACAAGTCGAAGCGATTTTTAATGTTTCTAGTGGAAGTAAAACAGAATGATAAGGAAAAATATAAAGGAAGCACTTCCTCGCTTCGACTTATTTTTTTTTGGATGATAGCTATAAGATTAGTCCTACCAACTAATTAATGTTCTGTGTAAAGGAGTCATCTTTTTCCTGCTGTCTTTAATGAATAAAATTATCCTGGCAGCTTTCTGACAGAGGTATGATATCGATTTTGTATAAATTTTCTTCAGTCAAAATTACTGAGATACTTCCTGTATATCTTTCTTTCCTCTAAGTTCATTTTCGACGCGTTTAGACACTGTTATCTTAGTTTCTCATTTATCTCGTGCAGAGCAAACCGTTTTCCATTCGACGATAGGACTCCAAGCGTGTTTTTGCCCCTGGTTGTGCAGAGTCTTTCGAAGAAACGCGGTCAGATGCTGAGGGCCTGAGGAGAAGGAAGTCCGAAGTCTGGAGAATTTTCTTCAGCTCTCCCGCTAGAGCAGCGGGGGGTCATGTTATCAAAGAAATATTGGCGCCGTTAGAAACTTCGCAGACTATTAGCTTAATAGTTTATTAGCTTTGGGAGCCGCGCAAGACTTTCCTGACGCTCGAATCGAGCTCGTTCCCATTTCTGCTCAGCGTCGATCCACGACTCTCGATCAGCCGACCTTCGTGTCCACTGGCCGTTAGAGCGTTGCCGATGGACAATTAAATAGATCGGTTCTGCGTTGTCTGGTCTGACATTCTGTGTCCTATCGGACGCCTATCGCGAGCCTTGTACCGGAAATTCTAGATACAGCAATTTTTCAAGAGTCACTCGCTATTGAGCAAGTCTGGGGAGTAGAGGACTACTGGTCTTTTTGCTGTTATCGGTTTTTCTGCCTTCAACTTCTGTCGTTGGAATATAGTCTTTCAGAAATGGTTCACATCTTGGCTAGAAATTGTTTGAAAAATTACGTTAACGAGCAGCTAAGAAGAAGATTCGCTCGTTTGGCAAATCTGACGATTGTGATGTGTTTAGATGATATGGAACACATTTCACAGCTACCCTGCTATGTTTAGACTTTGTACCAGGATATGTCTTAGGTGGAAACCTTGTTCCAGTTTCGTATACATATATAGAAACTCAAAGAAGTGACACGATAAAAGTGCACGCCTCGAGTCCAGGACAACGTGAGACGTCATTATGGATCCAGGTAGCTATTTTTTGAGTAGTTTTTTTTATGAGTAGTAGCGACAGGATTCGTCAATATTTTTAAAAGACTCCTCGTATCTTAGATAACAATTCAAAATTTGAATAAAGATAGCATCTGACGTGTTTTAAATTTTTTAGACATATGGACACTTGACTTATCCAATGCCTCAAACATTTCCATTTTACCTACCATTAGATTAATCTTACGATTACACTATATTTCTACTCCAATTATATTTCCATATATCAACTAACAAATAGAATCTTCTGACTTGGAAAGTCTCTTCGGTTCCCCTCGCCCTCAGGGCAAGCTCAAAATAGCCCAGACATTTTAGAGAGAGCACTCGAATCGAAAGGGAGTGGGGAAGAAGGTACAGACACCCACGGTTTTGGAGGAAAAGGCAGTCGCGTCCATCGGAACTTTCGATCTTCGCGAGCGGCGCGAAGGCAACCGAGCCAGCGCAAGAGGACCAAAACTAGATCACTTCGGGATGTGGTCTCGTGGCGACCACGCCAGCACGATGGCGATACGGTAGAAAGAGAGAAAGGAAGCACTGGCGGCGTTCACACTGACTTGTCCCAAGAAACCGACAGTTTTCACCGACGAATCGTCTCCTCCAGAAGGCCACGAATCTCACGAAACATTGTCGAAACTTTCGCTCAACTGACCACAACCAGTTCGATAAACAAAATATGCGATCTTCACTCGTATGATTTTCGAGAGTAAGTTGTACCATTTTGGAAAGGTGTTCATGAGAATTTCACTAACATTGCAGGAGGCATCTTTAGAGGGTTAAATGACACACTGAGAACAGGGCTTATTCCTGAAAACAAGGGTTGCCATATGAATCCCCTCCTTGAGTGTAGTGAGGGAAGAAACAGCTATCTTATCTAAGGTCTAGAGTCTAGACCTATACCAATAGGACACCCGTTATTTCTTCCCTCACCTTCCACTTTTTTTCCCATACCCAAGAAGGCACAGTCAACCCTCCTGTAATGGGATTAATTCCTGCCGCGTTATATGGAAAAAAGGAGAATTCCCCATTAATTTAAATCGTAAAAGTATACGTACAGGGTGATCAGTTTAAGTAGAAACTCTCCACGTGTTGCCAGCATTTGTCGTAAATATTGTTAGCATTGTAAGTGCTGCCAACACTCATTAGAGGCTTTCCAGTTAAACTGATCACCCTGTGTCATAGACACATCGCGTTTCAAAATGATCGCCCATTGCAATTTTTGCCCTGCGTTACGAGAATACCGCATTATAGCAGAGTGTACTATAATTCGCGTGGCAGCCCTGCCGAAAACCACAATAATGAAACCAGTAATGAGTGTACGTCTCTAGGCCGTGAAAGCCTGAAATCTCCAAAACATGTAATCGGAAATCGAGCGATGCAGCGGAGCAGGAGCTCGGAGGCGAGCGTAACACGTGCACCGTTCCGACAATCAATTAACCAGCGGATTTCACCGATCGCGAAAACGACGTTAGAGAAAAAGAAAAGGCGAACCGGATGAAAGCTAAGCGAGTCGATGGCCTGCGCTTCCGCGGACGGCGGCGCGAGGGGAGCGGCGCTCCAGATCGCAGCGCGTCTCGGTTTCGACGAAGAGGCAGGATTTTCTTGCGACTCGCATAATTCCCTCGATCTCAACACCTTGCGAGCCTTTCGTCGAGGGAATCGCCTTAACGGGATCCTCGATAGCGCCTCATTTGCGTACAGCCTCCCCATGGAGATCTCGAAGAGGAGCAGCAATTAAGCGACCAGCGCGAGGCCAGTACAATCGGCTGAACGAGGGGAGGGGGTAAAGGGGGGGAAAGGGGTGGAGTGACGGACAGGCACCACCGTTAACCAGAGCCGACGCGGCTTCGGGCGAAAAGAGGAACAAGGGGCAGGCCGAGAGGGAGCGAGCGAGATCGAGTGAAAGTAACGCTCGGCCACGCGCCCTGCCCGCGCGTAACGCCGCTTTTCTGCGTCGTATTGGAAGCACACGTGCACGCACGTGGACGCTGCAGACTGGAACGCGATTTTTCGCTGAACGAACCGGGAGGAAGAGCTCCGAGCCTGGCAAAGAGAATAATCGTGGGGACTTCGTGGGGTCGAGAAAGTGTGAACGGGGATAATTTGGAGCGACGGAAAAAATATAGTGAGAGCACAGCTTGTAATTAGAGTTTTGCTCGAAAGTGCTCCCTTGGCGCAGGTGCGTTAGATAAGAAGATATTTGGCGCGCTCGTTGGGCAGCCGTCGTATCATAATGCAGTTTCTTGATACTGATAAGAACGAAACGCAGAGGCGATATTTAAGAAGGCACGCAAACTGGTTCCGCGGCCTTCCTGTACGGCGGATCGGGCGATCGCGGACTTTCTAGCTTCAATGATACGGTGCGGTTAATTAGCACAAAACACTGCTATTTCCTCTGGGGAAACTGAATTTGTGAGCATCGCTTGAAGCGACGTACCCTGTCGTGGCAGGAGCTATACTTCACCTACCAAAAATACTCGAAAGCACCACATGAGATCATAGTAATCTTCCACTGGAACGCTATTTTATACGTGTAAATATTAATCACTATAAATACAGTTCAAATACTATAATAGATATGACTAGGTACTACTATGTATAAGTCGGGAGAATCGGGAGTTAGAAGAAGAAATAATAGCTGTTATATCTAGCCCATCTAAAAAATGATTTTTCTGAGAGAGTATGATTATTAAAGATTAATTTTAATACTTGCAGTCAGTACCCAGGAACCTCAGAAAGTGTCTATAAAATCCACATCTGTCCAATGAGCCACGGTTTGGTCATTGTTGCTCTATACACTACAGTCTATAGTACTAAAAAATTTGAGTAGTATGTCTAGCCACTCATGATTTTCAAAGACCCTCCATGTCTGAAATGTACGCCAAAGCTTCCACGTTGAAGTTCATTAGCCTGTTTCATCCGCAGTTCATCGACAGGCCCCCTTAATCAGACCTGAATTCTCTGTTCATCAATGATCCAGAGGACTCTCCATCAGCGCCTCGACGAGCAACCGTGCACAATCAACTGGATTAAGATGTAGCATGGCAACAGTTTAACGATCCATTCATAAAGTCCAGCGGGCACGTACGACGCGTAACCGCGTGGCAGGGTTGATTTCGACTTGCTCCCATTAATTATCGCTGCTCGGAGTAATGGCTTCTTCGGTGTGGATCGATCGGGGCTATTAGAAGGCGACCGACTCATCGGGTTAATGGCCACGATCATACAGACACAGCGGCCATTAGAATCGTTACGCCGTGTAATTAATAGAATCGGATCCTTCTAACCAGGATCGTTAGCGGAAAGAAGGAAAAGGACACGATTCGATTACCGTATCTTTGTTAGCCCGAGCGTTGTTTAACTGTTATTATTTTAACGCGAGCAAAAACGCGCCGTTGACGAGCATGCACGCTCGCAACCGTTTAATTATAGATTACGCTCATGTAATTACGAAAGCTGAGCGCAATCTCGTGGCAATAATTGCGCTCGATTTCGAACGTGTCCGAACTGGATCGTTCCGTTGCGTAAAATCGCGGAGATAACCAGCAGAAGGGAGCCAGTAACGATTCCAGTGATGGAGAAATGTCGAGCTTCCGGTGATTTTAATAATCGCCGAGCGGCCTTTTTGCTCGTCGTACGTTCGACATCAAATGACGATTAGGCGGAGCAAGAAAGTGAATTAGATCATTTTCGAGGTGGTAAAAACTCGGCAGTCTTCGCTACTTACCGTGTTCTTGAAATTTTCAACGCCACCTTTCAATGCGGCACTCACGCAACTCTCGAGCGATTCTTGCGCAACGATCCCAGGCACGATTCGTCGGGACAGCAGATTGTACAGGATGAGATTAGACGATGAATA
This sequence comes from Calliopsis andreniformis, assembly GCF_051401765.1. NCBI lineage: Eukaryota > Metazoa > Arthropoda > Insecta > Hymenoptera > Andrenidae > Calliopsis > Calliopsis andreniformis. The sequence goes on along the minus strand of NC_135065.1, from coordinate 8,626,224 downwards.
CCGGAAGTGGCGCCATGTCAGGTTCACCGGCCATCCAATTTGTACGGCAATTTCACGAGCGATTTATTCGACGATCTAGGCTGCCCTCCCTTGCTCTTTCACCAGCCTGTCGTGTTTCTCTGCGCCTGGATCCTCGCTGCCACTGCATACCAGCGCCCATTCTTAGAATCCTTTGGAAATACCGGAGCTGTGCCGACAATCCTATCGTGCTGATCGGAACTGTTCTGTGAATTTCTTGCCGCTCTTGATGGATATTCCTCGCGGCATTTGCATACGAAGAAGTTATGCTTTATCCGAGTGTCTGTTAAGAGAAATCGGTTTTTTCAAAATTCAGACTATTATACATACTGGTAATATGTCTATGAATAATATTAGAGGTGATGTAAGTTAATGGGTACTTGTCTATAGAAGTGAAGATGTTAGGCTTCAACCATTGAAATTGCTGCACTTTAAAAATATTAATGCTTTTGGTTCAGCTGTGATATCGGGAAGTCATCTGTGTTATACTGATAGATATTTGTTATTAATCTGAATCCCTTTCTGTACTTGAAATATAGGTATATTTAAGTATTAAGTTTATAATTATATCTATATTTAACAAATATAGTATTCTAAGCGAGTGCTGCAATTTTATTAGTCACTACTGTAATGAGTAATTAGGCCTTTGAAAATCAACACAGCTAACAAGCAGCTGTAATCTCCCTCGATTCTAAGCTCTCAATTTGAAGAAAAGAGTTGAATTCTGTTCGCAGTGAAACCACGTGCGCCCTGCTATGTATTCGGCGCAAGTAGACACAGCCAGTCTTTGTCAGACACGGTCTCCATTAATCCTAGGGGCTTAAAGATCGCGTCAATAACTCACAGGATATTTTCGAATCAACATAGACATACTATAAGAGGATTATGTACGATTTTGGTGCACTGTTTCATACAATCTACGTTAATATCGACTTAAGATCACTGCAACTCAGAATTAGCATAACCCTGGTCCACCGTATCCTACAGACAGTATATCTCAGGTTTAATGCCTCTTTGGGCCAGCATAATCTGAGAGTAGCGTAATCGGAAGATAGTTGAAGCCAGAATTGGCTTCGACGAGGTCTGCCATGACCTAGGACTAACATAACCAGGAAGTAACGAACCCCGACTCGGCGTTATCTATCCATAAGTTACCTCCAGCGTCAGTCGCGATTAACATATCCCAGCGACGGTGTAATCTACTTGCACCACGACCTGAGGTGCTTGCGAAATATAATGTGGCCTGAGGATCCATATGACCCAAGAGTGTGACATGGAAGAGCGTAAACAGGTCAAGGAGTACTATTGAGTGCTCAGAAGTTATCAGTGGGTTCTTTAAGCTCTGCAAAAAAATGCATAAAGATGGTACACACGTATTTCTCTAATTGGCCGAAGTGGTCATAGAATTGATCACTCTTACTACTACTTGCAGCGAACTGATCATGAACACACGAACATGAACACGTGAAAACACATGATTTCGTATTTGACATCCATAATATGAGTCGACGTTCTTCCTTATTTTAAACCTATTCTGCTATCACATAAAATAAACTTACTATAATATGCAACGTGACAGCATGTGATTTTACATAATGCGATATTAATTTGTTTCGACCCTAAATGCAATAGGCGTGGAATGGCGGCACGTGCGCGGCACATCGGATGCAGCGGCCATTGCGGGCGAGTTTCGTCGCCTCTGTCAGAAGTGATAGTGACACGGAGCACGAGTTGGTCGCCAGTGGTGGGGCTCCAGTCGACGTTATAAATTAAAACGATTCAAAAGGCGAACGGCTGCAAGCCAGTGACGGACCGACCGATTTCGCCCCAAGGCGCTCGTGGCTGCTCTACACGCCCCTGCGTTGCGAAATCCTTATTGTCTATTTTCGACACCGCCTCGCTGACTACAATCGTAAACAGTTGCCTCGAGCCCTGTGGAGTCATTCAGATTTCTGAGAAATAGATCTTTTTTACTGCAGCCTTAAATCACTTGACTGGAGTCCTTGTTTAGTTTACTGTATAAGTTGAATCACTCTGAGGAGATTGGTGATCCTTTAAATAATATTATAAGAGTCATAAGATTGATATTAACTCATCAGCTCTTAATATTCAATGTAATACATGTAAGGGAGAGCAATATATCGTCTTAATTGAATGTTATAAGATACGATTTCTAATTTGGGCACGAGGTGGGATTCAAGAAGCTTCTTCCTTTCAAAGAGTACCTAAATATAATAACAAGTAAATCCATCAAGTTTCAAAGTCTAGTTTTCCAGAAATGAATACACCAGAACACTAAAAATCATCTTTACACCACTTATCCATTTTTATCACTGAAATTTCAGTGATCCTACCACATTATAACCCTGACGTCACTCGACAGTTAATAGAAGCTCCACCTATCATCTTCCTAATAACCAAAATCCATTACGAATCACAGTTCAAGTCGATTCCTCAGCCCAAGCACACTAGATATCTCCGATACCAAAGAATCGATCTAGGATTTCAACAAACGCGATCGTCCCGATCGAAAAATCCTCGCTGGCGTCCAGCACATGGTGTCCAGTCGGGACGGAAGCCGTAAGTCGATCTTCCTCGAGATCCTATCTTCCCACCCACGTGACGATTCGGAAGGTGGAACGAGAGGATTCCAGCCCCTCCTCTCTCGCTTCTCTATTACCAGCGGCGGACATTACGATCGGTGTCCGTAGCATCCGATACCAGGCCGATCGGGACGCTGGTCGGCTGCCTACACGTATTCCCGAGGTGCTCGCTGCACCTAGTGCTGAACGGTGGGCTGGCCATTTTTTCCCTGGACCACTCGAGATTATCGTCCGGTCCGGGACAACTGGCGAGCTCGGTTCCTTCGTTTCTGAGTCACTGCTCCGCCCTCGGAGCGGGCTGCGTAGACGGGACTCGTGACGGAACCAGAACCCGAGCAGCAAAGAAGCGTTCCGTACCGTTAACCGTCTCGAGGACTCCCATACGGGAGGTGCAAGAGACGGGGAAGCTCGATTTACCGTGCCCCTAGCTTGCTGCTCTCCTGCGCTGTATTGTTACTCTTCACTGTGCTTTATTTAAGGACAGCGTTCGCGAAATGTTCGCGAATAGTGTGGAAATTAAATTTCCTGGTATCTCTTGGCATGATGCTTTTGGTGTTTGCGAAAAAATTGAGTTGTGGTAGGTCTACACTGCAGAGAATTGCTTGTGGACACTTCTTGAGCAGCTTGCAAGCAGCTTATGAATGAAGACAGTAGGGAGTACAGATGGAAGCTTCCTGAGAGAACAATGTTCGTTGTTGATTGAGGAGCTTGTTATTTAGTGTTTGGTAGAGAAGGTAAAGAGTACACACTATAATCAATAAGATCCACCTGTTCTTTAATGAGAAATTCTGGGAAAATCTAATGGAAGGATCATTTAAATTGGCCTGATCCATATATGGGTCATATGACTCACGAACAGGTACAGGAAGTTAGTCATGCTTGTTTGGCTTGAAATATTGTTACATTCTAAATATCAATATTCAGAGTATACTCACGTATTTGATCTAATAGAAATAAATTTCCTAGATAAGTATACAATATTCAAACAGCTCACCTTAAAATACCTGTAAATTTTATCCAAGACAAGCCACTCATATTTTCCCAATGAAACAAAAAGAATCTTCCAAGTCAAAAGTTCAAGAATCCCATTTCACTCATCCCTAGAACGCAAAGGCGCGTAAAGAATTCCTTCATAAGCATCGAATCGCGTAGAAAAAGCCGCGCCAGCGAGCAAACAGGCTTCGATCAAAGCAGACCGACGCGTAATGTCAAGAAATCCTCTGGAACTGGACCCATAAGCTGCTTTCCTAGATCAGCTGGAGATCGGAAGCACAGTGTCTCGCGATTCCAGCGGCTGATTTCTGCCAGCCGGAAAGGGAGCAGCGTGAACCGACTCGATTACGACTGGCCGATTATCCGCGCGGAAATCGGAGGAAAAGGAAGCGAGAATCGAGGGAAAGGGAAGTGTTCTGTCGCTGGACCAGTGGCGACGATACACCGTGGACGTAATTACGAGGGTATCGAGATTTATCGCGGGGCACTGGATCGACTGGATCTCTCGCGAGCATATTATAATGCAAACTGCGAACCGGTTTCCTCTCTCTCTCTTTCCCCAGGGTTTGACGCAAATACGAAATGTGTCGAAATTCTGGACTATCAGCGACACGCCTCTGATTGTTTCGTAACCGATTTCGTATCAGAAAATTGCCTGTCCGCATAAATATTCAGGAACGTAACCGAGCTGTCTCGGCAGACAACTTTATCCCCCTTCTTTTCTCGCCAAGGACCACTCGGATGCCTCCGATCTTGAGGATGCAAATCGGTCGCTCGGATCGCGAGCCCGCATTCATTTTGCAACGTGACCACGGAATCCTCCCACGAGCCGACAATTCAACATCCTTCCGCGTTCCATCGCGACGTCCCTTTTGTTCGTCCCACGTCGGCACTGGCGATGACTAGAGGAAATTAGTGATTTAATTAACTCGTCCGATAGATGAGTCACAAGGTCCCTTATTATTGAATATAATTTCTTTAAAATTGAAAATTTAATAATTTCAGAAATTCAAATATTTCAGGATTTAAAATCGAAAGTTAATAATTGCAAATACTTAATGAATCTTAAATACTTTAGGAAATTAAATATTTACTTAATAGAATTAGAAAATTTGAAATACTAAATATTGAAGATTTAGTAATTTCAAATGACTCATCAGAAAAGAAGAAACTTGTAGTGCCCATATGCATGAAGGAAATTCCACGACGCAGCTTATTTCACATGATCAACGTTTCCTGCGTCGAGCACTCTAGATTCCTGAGCGAATCCGCGTCTCGACTTTCTCGGGACTGGGAGCGTTTCTCGGTTTTCCGCGCAGGAAGGTCCAGCGCGTAGCTGAACCTTTCGAAAGCAGCGGCGCGATACGGGGCGACATTCTTTTCCATCGGTTCTGGAGCACAGCCGCCGCTTCTCTCAGTAGAAACGGCGTCTCCCATCGCGCTGGAATTTGCATTTAAACGCCTCTGGCTTACGTAACGCCGAGGCGAACGCGTTCAGGAAACACCGCCGCCAGAGATCCGATCCGCAGTTAGAAACTCGCGGGCTCGCGTAAGCGTCTGGCTCGACCGTGGAGGAACAGAAACCTCCTGGTCATCGTAAAGACTGTCTCCTTATCACACGAGTATTAAAATACAGCCGAAAATTACTCACTCGATTAACCGTCCCTCGCTCAGCCACGTCCAATTTCCCTGAGACATCACGGGACACGGTGCTTGGCCACTGTAATTATGAGACATAACTCAGGGGAAACGCCCGTAGGGGCAGGCTGTTGAAAATTAATTAAAGCGTTACGCGTCCTTGGAGCCTCTTAATCAGACAAATTGATCGAATTACGATCCATCGTGAGCGCTCTGGTTCACTCGACGACAAGGACGCTCAAAGGCGGACGCAGATCGCAACGAATTTTCGCCCAGCTCGATTTCCCGCGTGGACTCGCGCAAGGCCACGGATTAGCATAGAGACGGACCACCCATGCTACGACCCCGCGCGAGCAACGGACCGCTCTTCAGCCTCATAATAAGCGGCCGCTCATGTCGGATCCTCCGTGTACAAGTACCGCCCGTGTACCCATCCGTATATCTCGATTTATATCGTTATCGATCCTTTATTGGCGTCAATATATATTCCCGCTCGGTCCTTACATCGATCCTGGCTGCCTCCTCTCCTCTCGCCGCGGCGAGGCTCCGCGACGAGGCTCCGCGACCCGCCGCGCGTAGGAGTCCGACGTCCCTGGAACGGTATCGGCTGACTTTCGTCTCTTCACGCTGCGCTGCGTTTCCCTCCCTTTGCTCGATCGCTTTGTGGTACACGAGGCGCTTATCGGTTGCTTGATAACGACAGTGGTTGGATAAAGGTGGACCTGTTTGCTAGCGACAACGTGGTTTTAAAGAGAGGCTGGAGAAGGGTGACGGAACGGGGGTTGGTGTTTTATGGATTTGTGATAGGGTCTTTAAGATGGCCTGTGATGGTGAAATGAAGATAACAGGATGGCGTTGTTGAAATGAGTATATGAAAGGCAATGATTATGTTAAGCGTGCGTTGATGGTCGATAGCTGGTGTTTTTTTTTAATGCTATAAAGTTTGGTAGTGGAAGGGTTGTATATTTGTGTAGACGAGGGTTGGTTTAGGTTCGTTGTTCGGTTTCCAAGCCGAGAGTGATTGAGATAGCATGTTTTTGAGAGATTAAAGAGCGAAGCTTTAGAAAAATTAGATTTTTTGATGGTTCAGTTGGATATTAATGACTTAGAAGTATTCTCTGCTGTTATTATTCTTGCCAGCGGCCTTAGCTGGGAGAAATGTGCCGGTTCCCGTAAGATCACCAATGGCAAACTTCCAGGTCGGGGGTGTGGAAAAGGGTGGACTCGCTGTCGATGCTGCTGGCAAGAAACGAGAGACTGAGACTAAGTTTTCAGGGAAAAAAGAAAAAAGAGAAGCAAAGTATTAAAATTCTGAATTCACAAAACAGACAGAGAAAAGTAAAGATAGACAGAGAAAAATAGGGCATAATTTTCTCTAAAAGAAACAGCACAGTATTCACCTTACAATTGATGTTGTAGTAATAGCACATAATGAGAAAAAATATAGATATACAAAAGAAGAAAATCAGTGACACATCTCAAGAACTTAGCGATCCACAGTAGATGCATTCCGTATAGTACCAGACAATCCTAAAAGGAATACACAGATCCACTCGCAAGTTATATTACTCATATTGCATTTATGTTACATTTTCGACCAACTGCACACAATATCTGCAGGTCTCCTTGCCGAAGCTAATTTCAAGGCGATGTCTGTTCGTACCACGAAAGACTCACGAGCAAATAAACGAAGAATCTTGTCGGTTGCCCAGAGCTTATCACACGCCTGTGTACCATATTTATTAATTATCCCGACTCGCCAATTATTCGGAGTAATTATTGGGGGGCATCGACAGGCCGCTGTGATGTTTCTCATGGGGCAACAAGTGGTTACGATTCGAAGTACACGCGGTAGATCGTTAAAGAGTGGACGTCCATACGCGAAGGACCTCTTCGTTACCTCGGTTAATAAACGGCTCGACAAATGCGATCTGTTCGAGGGTCTGTGTTACAGACAGCGAGATGCTGGGTCGAAAGAACGTCGACAAAAAGAGGAGAACTTTTCAAGCTCGAGGATCTCGAGCAACAACGACCGTGATACGAAGGACGTTCTCTCTGACCATTCGTTGCAGCGTTCCTCGCAAGAACCGCTTGAAAATCGCTGTCAGCCAGCAAGAAAACCGCCGAAAGAAATAGCCTTCGCTCCTTAGTTCGTTGATCACCGCGATCCCCAGCCATTCTTGTCGTTTCATTTGCGTAACTGCATTTTTCCGCGACCATTCATGCATAGTGAGCAACCATAGGCTCGTAGAGATGTAACGGGACATAAGTAAATTAGAAGCCTTCGAAAAAGTATCAGGTTGATTAGCGTGATTTGTACTAGAACTGTCGATGAATTGTTGTGATCTTTTAGGTGAAAAACAGACGGCATTGGTGGCCTTGCGAAATGGTATTTGTACTTTCCATATTTTTGCGAATCTTGCGGCATGCACTTAGTTAATATATAAAAAAGTGATATAACTATTCCATTGTTAATAGCATTCAGGGTTGCCGCACGAATTACTTCTTTTGGTATAGCGGGGGAAATTGAAAGGTGGAAGAAGTAACAGGTGTCCTGTTGGTATAGGTCTAGGCCCTAGACAAGAGTGAGACCTTTGCAACGTAATACAACGTAATTATTTCTTCTCCCACCTCCCAATTTCCCCCACTATACCCAAAAAGAAAATTCCTGCAGTATCTTTTTCTTTTCCATCAAAAATATTCTGAATAATTCAAGTTCCAACTCCTCATTTTTCTCAGTAGCACCTGCTGCTCGACCCCTCCATAGGTCATGTCAGGCCCAGCGCGAACATAACTGATCGAGTCTTTCGAAGAATGTGGGCCCTCATTTCGGTGATTTACGCTATCGTTAACAGCACGTTAAGCCACCGCGATACTCAGATGATCATTTTCACAGCATGGAAGGGGTGATGGAGGTGTCCACCGATTATCGATTGCGCGAACGAAACTCGATCGGAACAGAAACTTGGCGTGGTGTAATTAAAAAGTGCGTCAGTTATCGATCCTCCTGCGATGATTTAAGAGCCAGAATGGAGGGACCACAGGACGCAGAGTATCAATTTTCTACCTGTTGCACATTAATTCTTCTGCGAGGAGTTTCCCCTCGCAAGCAGCGACGTTAATGCGTGACTTATTTATTGATTAACGAGTCGGTAGTCTTTAGGGTCACGCGAAAGCGCAGGAGAGTTGAAGTATTGTATCATTGAAGATCGAGAGTGATAACGTTCATTCAACGAGGAAATCCTTCCGTCTGAAACCGCCGATCGCTGGACGGTCCTTAAGGTCGATTTCTAAAGCTACAAAAACCAGCGACGTCACTCAGGGTTGATGGCGCAACGGCTGGAGTCCTTGTGAAGAGAAAACTCAGTTCAGTGGTTAATTCGAGGATCTGTCGAGGATCGAGAATATTTTTCATACTCAACTCGGAAGGAAGATACACGGGATAACGATACCAGATGTTTCCATTTCTAGCAACTGTTACGCTTGATACTCTGGTCCATCTAAGGCGATGATCATTACCTTGTTAATCCATCGATCTTTGTCACGGAACAGTCAGTAAATCCGTTTAATAGTATCCCGATCCAGGGAATTCTGAGAATCCCTTGGAACTAGTCTCCACTTTCTCCACTCTTGGATCTTCTCGCTTCCCTTTCCTCTCTTAATGAACACGTCCTAACGAACTCCGCTAATTGAATCCCCGTCGCAGTGTGCCCAGCGTAAAAGAAACTGGAACAAATTTTATAGTTTCTTCCTCGAACAGCAGTTAACGGCGAGCGTAACGATCGCAGTAACGATTCCATCTCGTTCGCCACGCAGATTCCTCGAAACCGATTACAGATTCGCGAGGCGATATATTGTGCATTCTCGTTATAAACTCGTAGCTATTCCTTCGCTTCCTGGGATCATTTTCTCGTTTCCTTTGGAAATAAGACCACGAAACAAGTCCCATAAATTGACCTAGGGAAGATGCTTTTCGTTGTCTATGGGGCTTGCTGCCTGTCTCTGAGCTATCTATAACTAGCAGTCGCTGTATTTCGAGCTGATGGTCTTAGCAGTTTAATCTTGGTATCGTTAACGCGTGAGGATAGTTAGGGAAGAGGACGTTACATCATACAATAAACAGCGCATACCATGGTGAACAGCGCTGACATTTATTACAGCTCGCGCTGACACAGAAGTAAACGCGGGTATTCGACTCACGTAATTTCGTGCAATTCATGGAACGAGTCTCCGCGAGCTCGGCCTGGAGAAAAAGGAAGACGCTTTTTGGGTCAGGAACGTTTATCCTTCATCCCTCTTCCTCGGAGCGTCCGCTGCTCCGCCTGGCCTTCTGCCTGGCTCCTCTCCCTTTTAATCGAGTAGCGATGGAAACAAGTGGCTTCGTAAAAACGCTCGCTGTGACCTTCTTACGGGAGAGTATCTTGAAATAAATTTAGTGATCTACAAATTCGGTCATCTTTGGAATAAGTTCGTACTTTTATTATCATTTTTATGTGATTATTATACACGAGAATAAAAATACAGGGTGTTCAGTAACAGGTGTCAGGAATTTTAAGGAGCGATTCTACATGTTAATTTAAGAGAATGATGAAATTGAACTTGAGGAATTAATTGCGAAATGTATCGTGTCTGACTTGAGACTTATTCTACTTGTGGTATTAGCTAGGCTAGGCGCAGTGATATCAGTAGAATGGGTCTTCAAGTCAGACACACTTCACGTATATTTTAGGTGTTTTCTTAACAGCTAATAATTTAGGATGAACTCTCAAATGCATTTTCAATATTTTAAACTTTTCGATTTCCTTTTTATTTTGGTATATAAAATCACTTCTTAAAATTTTTGACATTTATTCTCAATCACGCTGTATGTACTTTGAATTGAAGAATAGGAAGAATTAAATCAGGAATACTTGTCAAAAATCGCGCAATTTGGGAAAGGCTACTTCATTATGGAACCCTCATCATATAGCATCATTCTCAAGATAGCTCTATATTCACAGTAGAAACCACAAATGACAGCCAGAGTAGAGTAAAGTAATATTATCTCCATTAACTACTGACTAAGTAAAAAATTCTCAAGATCCTCAACAGAGGCATCTCCACAAGAAGTACCAAGGACTTCTATCTTAGCCAGAGGTGTTTGAAGTTTCGCAAGCGCATAGCCTTGCCCAAGATGGGACTGAAAAGGCTATCCAGAGGATTTTCAAAACCGCTCCACAGGAGGATCGCTACAGAAGGCGTCGAGAAATCGTATCGAATGACCATTGCTAGCCAGCGACTGGTTTTTGCCGATGCAACCGAGCTGAGCCAGAAGCACTGGCGGCTGTGTCCTCGCGGATGTCGGTTAGCAGTTTCCTGGGAGAGTTGGCACGTATGCACGTTCGTCCTTGAAGCCGTTACACTCCCTTGCATCGAGCCTCGGGTTCGCCACACTATTACACCCACCGACACGCCTCTACCGTCTCCATCCATCCTCGATGGACGCGTCTCTGATCTTCGGCCGAGTCCGATGGACTCTCGAAAAGCTTCCAGCACGCGTGGACTGCGACGATGCCTGATGCTAACGATCGCCCTGGTTCTGCGTTCGATGGTCGCAGTGAAAGTAATAGAAAGTGAAATAATAGATGTGTGACGAGCGCGATGGTGCTCGACTCCCGCGAAATCTCGGGCGGGATGCCTGGCGAGAAGCGGAAGATTGGAAAAAAGGAGCTTAAGCGTAGAGAAATGATTGGTATCGGATCATTAGAGCAGCCATGTAAACGGATAATGGGCCAATAACCGAGAAACGAAGATCACGAACGCGATCATGGATGGAGCGATCACGATCGTTGGAAAGATCAGTGATAAATTTTATGCCCTCTTACTATATCATGCATGTGTGAAATAGTGTTGAAGTTTTAGGAAAATTGCGCAAAATTTGAAGAATGTTCGAAGAGGGTTTCATGTATCTTCTAAGTGGAAAAGTCTCGGTTTAGGCTGCCCTTGTGAATTTATTCTATAGTTCATAGAATACTGTATCTAAGGAAGGAATAATACTAATTACAGAATTACTGATCACATTAAAAACAGTTCTAAAACAAGTTTAGAATTCCAAATGAATAAAATCCTGTTCTAAAATCTACTTTAATTAGGATCCACTTAGAATCACTTATTACCAAAAAATTTCATTCTCTACCATCTCAAATAATTAAAAAACTGGAACGATCTTCCAATCAAGGAAGCACTTACCAATCATCAGAACGCATCGTTCTCGTCTAAATTCAAGATGCATCAAACTAGGAACGAATTATACAACCAGCGCAACGACTCTAGCACACCCAGAGTCAAGGCGTACATTAAAAGCTAACAAGAAAGAGTCACAATGAAGTAATTCACAGGCGTCTGGCTCGAATGGAAATATAAATTTCATTTCCACGGATCGGTTTCGAGCCGCGGCGATAAGCCGATACGCGCACAGATTTAGAATCGTTCTGCAGAGCAATCCCGCGAATTCTGGGATCGCCGATCGATATATGGGCGTGACGACGTCGCACATTGGCCCTGTTATCCTTTCCTTCCTCGTGTGGAAGATCTGATTTCCTTACAATGTATAGCGCGGATCGCGTTACACAGTACCGTACCTACCACGGCGCACATTCGTTATGGTTTATGTAAATTGCCTGGTACATAGGTGATTCGCCTGGTCGTTGCTTCCACGACGGGGATCGCCGCGATTTACGGTGTCGTCGATCCTGCTGTCGACTGATAAATCGACTGAAAGTGGTAGCTTCATTTGCAGACGAGGTTGTTAGCGCAAGGGGGTGCGGAGAAGGAATCGAGGAGCTGAAATTGTGGATGATGTATGTGATAGAAGAGAGGGGAGGTTTTTAGTGTAATCCAAGAACTTGTATCAGAGATTGGAGACCAAGATAATGGAATATTGGGCCTTTGAGAAGAGTCGAGATGAGGTATATCAAATGAGTGATGAATTCAATGTTTCTACAGTTTCGACTTAGACCACTTTCACGACTATCGACACACCTCAAGAATTATCAATTTCCAAGAGAAGGAACACCATCGTTTACTGCAAGAACTGTCCTCATATTAATGACTTCATGGCTTTTAGAAACACATTACTGTTCTTAGCAAGAAATACGAAAAACAGGGTATTTAAAAGGGAAAATAGGACAAATGCAGAGTCCCAGGTGCAAGGGTCGCAAGATCCAGGGAAACGAAGTCATCCAGGAAAAGAAAGTGCGCTAAAAAATGCAGTGGCTCTACGACGCGCGGGAGATCGCGGAAAATGAGGAGATCGGGTCTGCATGTAATTAGCCACGGCGAGAGGAACAGACGGGCGATCGTAGCGGCGGATAATTGCCGCGTGGCGCGTATCAGAAGCGGGCGCGACCGTTTCGCAAAAAGTAACGAGCAGCAGAAGTGTTTTACGAGCGGGAGAATCGCTTTCGTTTCACGGCTTCGGGATTTCACTTCTGACTGACGCGAGGAAATCTCCCATTTAATGCGTGCAAGCCTTAAATTTATAACCGGCCGTGCCCCTCGCGTTCAGCTTCCCAAATGAAATGCAAATACCCCGATGCACGCAACTTCGACGTCGGTTCGACTCGGTGTTGTCAGATGCTGGGATAAAATGCTTTCGTATGACGACATACAGTAGAAGAGTAGAAATATCGCAGACAACGCAGTCAAATATCGCGTGGCACCACCACTGTTCTATTATATGACACGTATCTGTGGCTGCAAGGCAAAACGACCTAAGCCACATAGGTCGCCTCTTTTATTCAGTAGCCAGGAATCGTTCCTCGATCGCAGATCCACGATCTGCCGCCACCGACGTCGCCGACCACTGGCACTCGATAATTACAAGCGCCTAATTGAACGAGGACTGGATTTGTGGCGTACGCAACGACGTAATAACATGTCCTGCCGACTTGATGGAAGGGAATAGATAGAGTAATTGTCCGTCGCGGTTTCGCAATCAATTTTGTCAGCTCCAGCAACTCAATCGCGGAACAGTGGTTACATGAACTGCTGGGTTCTAACAATCGAACCGAGTGAATTGAATTCAGTATTTCAGAGACTCTGACGATAGTATCGTCACTGGAAACTGGGTTCGACGTTCTCATCAAGTCATAAGCCTGCGTCTATTAATTCAGACACTGTCCTTTCACACCTGAGACCCAGTCTCTACCTTCTAATGGACTCCCATTAGAAAATTCAACCCAGACACGTGGCAGCAGGAGAAACCGACGTTCATTAAAGCCATGACGAGCATATCGGCCCGATTACCCTTCTTACGAGGTCTCGTTTCAGGGTCAGCCGTGAAATGCGTGTCGAGAAAGGATCCCCGAGCGCTCTCGATCCGTCCCCTCGCTCGATCGAAAGGAGAACGTCGAGCTCTGGAAAAATCGCTTCGTATCGGAATATCGCTGTGCGTGCCCGGATCACGTGCAATTTCTGATACCGGGAGTTCGAAGTGCAGTTTCGTGGAATAAATCCGCGGTTGCATAAATCCTGGCACCTTCGTGCCGCGCAGCACACGTCGCTGAACTTCTCCTCGTCGAGGCGAAAATCTGTCTCTCGTTCTCCTTCTCCCGACGGGCTCTCGCTCTGTCGGAGAGAGGAGGCAGAGGAGAGCGATCGAGGGAGGGGGGAGGGAAAAGGAGATCGAAGAGAGTCGGTGTTCACCTACTCGCGAGGGTGTGTACCAAGGCGTGTGCAGAGCCCGTACAGAACGAAGAATTCGCTCTGCACGAGACAGCGATACCGGTGCAAGGAGGTATCTATCGCTTGTGCAATAGTGAACGTATAGCGGATGTCAAACCGCCGGCACACGTATCGCACACCCCTGCACCGACCGCGCCGTGGCTCCACGTACGTGCATATCTGCATCGTGAGCTCCGCGGGTTGACAACTCGCGTGCATACGCGCGGCTTTCGCGAGCCCGCCGCGCTAATTTGCAAACAGGAAGTGGAAAGTCCACAGTACGCGAACGTGGACGAGCCTTGCCTGGGGAAATTATTAATTGAGGACTTAAAGGGGACTTTGCCCTAATGGGAATGAATTGGACGATGGTGTTCTTATGTCACTGACTGAGTCACTTATTGGAGAGTTAGCGAGCTTTGTACTCTGGATGAATTCTGGGGATAATGTAATACTAGGTACGTGACGGGTTGAGAATATGCATATGCATGCGATTATTTTCATGAAATTGGATTTTAGCTATTATGGGAGCAGGTTATGGTAATGAACGTATAGTATTTGCTTTATGAGTTTGTCACGCAATGTAATTGGAAAATTATTCTGGATTAATAGGGGAGATGTAATATGTGAATGGGTAATTAGTGTGTAGAATGTGATTATATGAACAGTGAGACTGTAGTGACGGGGAATGTTTAAGAACAAAATTTGTTTCTCTTCGAGGGAATCGAGTTTTCTTATCTTTACTCAACTTTCACGTTGTCGAAGTTTTGAATATTTGAAATTTTTTAATTTATTTAAAACGGATTGCAATTTCTGGTGAAACAATTTTATGTACAATAGAAATACAGTATGCTTTGACCTGAATTAAGAGAGAGGCTAGGGGATGCAAATGTGCGAGGCTTCACCCTGTAAGATGCATCATTTTTTCATATACTACTTGAAACAAATTTCTCTAAATATTTAAAAGAGAAATTATTCTGCATGAATTACTGATGTTCTTCAAAACTCACATTTACTAAACATTTTCTTCCATGCAAGGATTGAAAATAGTCATCCCTTCTAAAATCATCTCAAAAAGTAGGAAATATATTAGCATAGCTTAAGCTTCACAAAAACCTTAATCTGGCACTGACTTTCCAATAAAAAATCGATCCCTCTCGGTCACATCCAAGTTGTACTGATCCCACTTAAGACTCAGTTCCACATGTTCGTACCTCACGCAAACCGCTCGTGGCAAGATTTTCAGTCAGCCCAGATTACGTCACCAGTCACTTTTGTTCAAACCCCGATATGCCCTCACATAAACCGCGAAGGTGTAGGCTATGATAAGTCTCGGTTATGGTAGGCTTAAGTTATGTCGGAGGCAAACGATGCCGAACACAAGGTACAGAGAAGCTAGACCCAAGTCCTAGTAAATATAGAATACCGTAGGCCTTAGTTATGGTGAGTTCAGGTTACACTCGGCCGTGCCTACGCCGCTGGAGGAGCCGACACGATCGCGAGCGAAGCGCAAAATCTATTGCAAAATTAATCTCCCGTTCGTGGCACTTGTTGTTCGCGAGTTACACTTCGCTTCATTATCCACGAATCGCTAATTAACCAACGACTTCGTGAGAACGATTCTGGAGAAAGAGGCCTTTCGTGATCCCCATTTCTTCGGCGTCCTGGTACGCGCTCGCGCGCGCGATCCAGCGCGTGTCAATGCTGCCAGATCAGAGGCGCCAGAGGCGGATCGAGGGTTACCGAAAAAAAATGAGCACAATGGGATAATATTTCACGGGTGCAGATCGCGATCGCGACCTTGGCTCGAGCGATCGAGCAAGATCGACGGATCGATCTCACGGTGCACAGGCGTTACCTCGAACCGACTGTATTAACAGGTACGCTTTCGAGCGTGTTTACAAATATTACAGCAAATCGCCGACTCCCAGCAGCTTCATTGTTACTCGCCCTGACTTGCAACTCTCCGTCAGCCTCGGTGCACGCACTCGACCCGGATTTCGCGCGGCTTGAAGGTTTCTCTGACTGGGTTTCGCT
Source organism: Calliopsis andreniformis (assembly GCF_051401765.1). Classification (NCBI taxonomy): domain Eukaryota; kingdom Metazoa; phylum Arthropoda; class Insecta; order Hymenoptera; family Andrenidae; genus Calliopsis; species Calliopsis andreniformis. Next base: position 8,610,235 of record NC_135065.1, on the reverse strand, counting down.
TTTTTTCGCCGAAAACGAAGTCGCGGCTCTGTTTTTGATTTCTCCAGCCTCGGGTCTCTTGGCGACAGTTCACTTCTTCCTACACATTAGCAAAATTCGAGTTACATCAGCAGGCTTTCACGTATTTGTCGCTTTTACTCATTCTGCATCTCAGAGCCAGACTGATTCAAGTCCATTTTTGGTTTCTTAGGAGAACATTGCTTGACATAGTATTTGAAGTAATTTACACTATTAAATTTCCTTCACTTGTAACGTAATTTAACTAAATTCTTATTATTCTAATAAAATCAAGAGAGAGCAATGAGATCCTGTAAGAAACTGAATTTTGAAAAAAATGTACTTGGGATAGTCTGGCTCTGAGGTACAGTATTCATGCTATATCTACATTGAGGCAACGAGGAACATTTTGTCCCCTCTTGCTCATATTGGGTAACTAAAAGACAATGCTCTTTTTCGTTTTTCTTATTTTTTTTGCATAAGTAGCTACAAAATGTTGCTCGTTGTTGCCTCAGTGTAGACCCAGCTTAATTGAATTTTGCTGATAATGGGAGAAAAACGAACCATTGGCAACATTCGAGGCACAGGCAAAAATGCATGCCTGGCTGCAACACAATGCCATCGAGTACCAAAAAGAAGAGAATTTTAATGTGGCGAATTCCAGCGGCAGATATACGCACAGGTGTAATTTGGCCGACGAAAAACAATCCTCGATTTGCGTTGCTGCCTGCTGGTAAATCGCTGGCGTTGCGACATCTTCGAAAAACGGCGCGATCGTTCGGGCCGAAATTCGCGCGTAAATCTCGAGAATGCCGTTTTTCTTGTTAACGAGTCGTCCTTGCTAAGCGGACCTCTGTTTGGCCCGATTGTACGTCTCGCCAACAATACCCTGGCCCCCCTATTAGCTGCGTGCCTTTTTGTATCGACGAATTAAGGCGCACATCGTTCGACATGGTTGATATTTACGGGGTCCTTTGAAGTAGAAAGTGCCTTCGCTGATTTCAGCCAAGTTGAAATCAATTGCAGAAAAAGCTGGCATTCGAAGCGTGCCTCTCTCGAGGATCGTGTTTTTCTCCTAATTAGGGTAACCGAAATTAAGAGGATTATGCGACTGGTTAGCTTCTTTAATTTATGTGGGGTCAGTGCTGATGATAATGATACGGTTGCTGGGCTCGACTGCCTTGGAGATTTCGATCTTCGCGGGAAAGAAGCGCGTAATAAAAAATAATGGAGGAGGAATTGAAGAAATTATAATCAACGAGGGACGATAACGAAGAAGTCTTTGAAACGAACATTTAAACGAATGAATTTTAATTAAATGAGGATCTATAACTAAATCGACCTATTAGGACTATATATGTATTCTAACCCTGAACTCTGAGGTCTGAAAATCTCGATGTGACATATTTTTATTATTGCTCTCATCTAAATACCAAAGACTTCATAATGAAAATTGAGGAGATATGTCAAACCTCGTTTCCACATTCCAATTAACACTATATTTGTTTTAAAAAGGTTTATTATCCATACATTTTAATCAAAATCCTCGTATCTTAAAATTACAGTGTCTACACTTGCGGGTTAAATTATCAAGAGAAATTTTACATCCAATAATTCTTGAATTTTAAACTGGTCTCTCATGTGTTCACTCTGAATGCTTTCGTAGAGTGCCTACTTTTCTGTCCACTTTCACTGACAGATTCCGCTCGATTTTCGGAGATCACCAGCTAGAGATTATCAGATTTTAGTTCAGATAACGCATCTGAAATTACTGACATTAACATGCACGAGGGCAATTAAGGGATCGATAGAGGTTTAATGTGCGCAGGGAAGAAAAGAACGAAATTGGATTTCGCCGAGAGCCGTCAGAAGACGCAAGGATTTCCGCCAGGGGCAAGGTGATCGAAATTCAATAACCTTGTCGACCTCATCGGGATCGTCGACGAGAGAACGACGCGAGTTGCATTACCGGTCGACATACCTTCCACTCGAAGCATCCTTGTTCCGAGTTCGTCCCGGGACAGGCCCATTTACTTTATCGCCGAAGACCCTGAACGACATATCCTCCTCCTCCTTTCCTCATCGTCACCGTCGTTCGATCCTTTTTTTCCTACGCATAAATATTCGCAAGGTTACGGGCCCGATTAATTCTGGATCGAGGACACGCGTAAGCGACGTCCCAGAAAAAACGGTGGATCCTGCTGCGTAAAAAACGCTGAGACAGCGATTAATTATTTCGGAGCGAAGTCGCGATTTCGCGATTTCGCGCGTTTCTTCACCTCTCACCAGGACAGAGGCGCGAGTTGCATTCGTAAAGGCCTCGATTAACTGCGCGATAATGCTGCTGTTGTATCGCCAAATGTAATCGCTGATTTCGCTGTTTTGCGAGGACAGAAGAATGGAAATGGCTTCGATTTCCATTTGGAGAAATTTGAAGGTATGGTGGCTGAATTGTAGCAGTGGAAGTTTGTTTAATGCTGTTTTTCCTGGAATAGTATTTTGTATTTATTGTCGTAGAAAAATAGTGCACTGATCATTGAAACGGAATTGTTTTTTCTAGACACAACCTTGGGTATGGTCATAAATTCATTTAAGAGGCCTACAGGGTTTCCACCACCATCTACCCTCTCGAGGGTAGGCATTGTTGATTTTCGAAGAGAGCATTAGTCTTTGGTTGATACTCACACTGTACGTTGTAGTGCGCTAGTAATACAGAATATTCTAGTTAACTCAGAAGATTCCTGGGAATCCAACACGACACATTTATGAAAAAACTATGAGTACTTTATCGAAATTTCTTTTCTTCAATTCTCCAATTCTATGTCACAATCAACTTGACATAGAACTCTAGTACTTGTCGCTTTCTTTATCATTTATTGGAGATTAAAATCTTGCAGAAAGGGCTCCCCTCTTTCAAAATTAAAATCTCTAGAATTCTGAGGATCTTTAATATTTAAATATTAATATTATAATAATATAAATTTAATATTTAAATATTAAAGATTCTTAGACAACGAGTAAAATATCCAAGAATTCTCTGAGCAGCGAAGTAGCAGTATAGTATTAAGTTTCCTTCACTCTATTCTAGAACACTTCTCATCCTGTCGATTGCGCAACGACATCCGCGATATCGACGCCTATCGAGCGGAATCACTCGCGGTCGAGGCGATCTTAGCGTATTCCGAGCGATCCAGCGGAAACGGCCACACAATAATTTCATTAACGCGTCAGCGGCGATTATCGTTTCGCCACGGATCGATACGCGGTTACGAAAACCTCGCGGTTCTCACAGGTCGAAAGATAAGAGGCGAGAGCGACGGTGCACGTGTAAATTCCGCGCGCGATAGAGGCACGCAGCGAGATCCTTGCGCGATTACGAAAGGCTCCGTGGCGCGCGACCTTTGCACGCGACACTGCTGGTCGCGTAATCGTATCAAAGAGCGGGTTTCCGGTCTCCATGGAATAGGATAGAGTCCTCAGAGGTAAATGCATCGCGAGTCTTTTGTGTGCCACGTAATTCCTTCATTGCTCGTTCTAACTCGTTTTAACCAAGTTTGGAGCGGATGAAACATAGATGTGAGATTTCAGAAATCGGGAGAAAGGGATGTGGAGATTTTTAGTCATTGAGATCTTGAATTCTGCTGGAGATATAAATCGTACATAGGTTCTTAAAATATTGAGTTAGTTTCTCAGATAGTTCCTGCTTCTAGAAACCACTGACAGTAACCTGAGTTTCAAAGATCTAACTATAAAAATTTGTAATCATTGAGAATCAAAATTCCACTAAGAAGCTAGTACATAGACGATTCTTAACTCTCCAAATCACTGACACTGAAGCTCATCCCACAGACTCCGCATACTTTCTCTCTCTCCCCTCAGACCCAACTAATTACCTCACGTATCATTGCATAAGTCCACCAAGCCAAAGCCCAAAGCCTCAACCTACAAGCTCGCACCGAAGCGCTCGGTAGATCTCTCCGAAGCTAAATTCCCAGTGGCATCGCGATCCGCTATCACCGATCAGGAGATAGTCGGCCAGTCTCCCTAGCAATCGAAACTCCATTCATGGCAGCCGACAGGATGAAATGGAAACCTCGAAGGAGCGATTACCTCGCGTTGGAATCCGGAACAAAGGTTGGACCCCACCCGGCGCCGACGCCGCGTTTTTTCCAGCGGTCCCGTTGCGTATGCGTCGAGTTTCTCAGAGGCTCCGCCGACAAAAGGCTGGCGGGGAGGATCGATAAGCGGATCGATTATGATCGAGCGCTAGGCAAAAAGCGCGGCTCGATGTCCGGCCCAGCTGGCCGTGTATCGGTAATTGCATCGTGCGCTTGTCGACGCTTATCTCGCGGTTCTCTCCTTGGCATAAGCGCACGTACGAGGGCGTTGCGGATTTTCTCGAAAGGAACAGTCGGCCAGTCCTGGCTGCAGGACCGGCGCGCGCTCAGAAAAAGGATCTGCGCGGCGATCGGCGAGCGTGTCGGTCACTGGACGGACAAACGGTCACTTCAGAGGCTCGTGAACGAAGAAATTAAGTTGAAACGAGTTCCTTTCGGAACCTCGCGTAATGGCCGCCTTAAGAAATAATTGTGAGCTGGTTTGTAGAGGGCAATTTGAACAAGCCAGGTGGACAGATTAAAAATAATTTCTTTGAGAAGATAAAAAATTTATTAGGTTCTTAAAGTTGGTACAGTGAAGTATCTCGTTTCATTTGAGGAGGTAGATCACTTTGATCACTAAAAAAGTACCAGTAGATGATTTTTAGGCGATGTAATGAAGTATATTCAGTTCTGTGGATGGAGTTATTGTGGGGAGTGGGTGGTTGGGCGATATTAAAAAGAAAGGTCATTAAGAAAGGTGATTTTTCAGCGTTTTGGTATTTCTTTTATAGGTAATTTACTTACTGAAAAATCCCGCTTTCTTTTTTAGTGGAATTCGTGTATCTTTCAGCTTCATTTTTTAATTTCTTTAAATTAAACAGCTAGTTGCTGAACATTATTCGAATATTAAGAAATTCTTGTAGTTTAATGATTGGAGACGAAACCAAAAGCCACGCAAATTTGTCTAGAATATTTCTTAATAAATTTGTCTACCTAGATCGTTTAAGTCATTGTGTGGCTGTCGAACAGAAATCACTTTCAACGCGCACAACGAGGACCTCCAAGAGGTACAGTCGTTATTAATTCTTCCTAGAGACAGTGTTCGAGTAATACCCAGACGAAACGTTATCGCAAAATCGATAATCGACGCGTACGCTGACAGCCGACCGATCGATGACCAATTAAAAAGCCAAGGATCCGAGAGGAAAAGTAACCGGATCAGAGAATGATTTACGAGCTGCCCGACCCTTCCCTCCAGGCATCGATGTCTCCGCTCGGACCGAGTCTCCGATCAGTCTTCCATCACGAGCCTCGCAATAAAATTTCGCTCTAGAAACGTTTGTTTCCCTTCGGTTCATTACCATGCACTGTCTGCATGTTCAGTGCACATAAAACGTCGTACTTCTAGGAGGCATTAAACGACGATGATCATAGCCTGCGATAAGGAATTAAAGCGTACCTCGGTTGACGCAGCGGTGGACTTTCTATCCAGATCAACATTAGGCTCGTCCTCGAAAAAAAGAAGATCCACCGCTTTCCTTGGCAGTGAAATTGAGAAGAAGCAAAAAGGAGGAGAAGGAAGAACGGAATTAATCAGAGCCACTCGCCGAGCGGCCGATTAACGAGCAGGTGTTCTGAGCCCGTAATCGAACGTCCGGATGATATTTATATCTGAAACAAGCCGCTGGAAGGAGAAAAAGGCTGTAACCGCGATATCGCTTTTCTAAATCTCTCGTAAAAGGTGTACGAACGATGTGCAATTGAATCGATGAGTCGAAGAATAGTACGAGTCCAAAGTTGGTTATTTTTCAATAATCTCGAAACTGTATCTGGACACCAGAGTTAAAGTGTATTAAGCTTAATTATCCTCTATGTGACTTAATACACTTTGGCTCTAGAGTCCACACATATTTTCGAGATTATTTGAAAATGTCCAATTCTAGACTTATTCTGTTCTTCAATTCAATTCAATTATTTTAGCTAGAAACTAGAGCGATAATAGTTAGCAATGAAGTAAGAACTCTCAGATAAAGACCACTATTTCCTATGGTACCCAGAGAAATAGTACCCACCGAATGGCTCACCAAACACACCTGGACAATAAATTCATCCTCGCGTGCGCAAGATTATGCACTGCCTTCAGTTGATGGGACTCGAAATGAGGTCTGAACGGGGTCAGCGGCGTCACTGGGCCAGCGTTCCGAGCATGACTCGGCTCGAAACGCAAGAGTGCCGCGGTGAAAATGGCTGTTGAAAAATCACGGGGACAATCATCCTTAAACGCGAGCAAACAATGACTCCAGAAGAATCGACGTTGCACGAGTTCCATGTTTATCCTGCGGTCCCTCTACGACTCTCGGTTGTTGCCTCGACGGTCCCAGACGGTTACGAAATCTCGAATTCCACGAGTCGAGTCGAATCGAGCGCGATTGGGCGATGTCGACCGATAAGAGGCGTTGATCGCGACGACCAGCATAATTAATAACCGGTAATCGAGTTGCCCTAGAGGCGATGCGCGCGAGGGGCGATCGACCCAGCTCGTTGCTCCATCCTTCCTGCCCGCGACGAGAGTCGTGGACTATTCCCTGCTCACGAGGAATTAATTCGATCGCAAATTAGCTCGAGCCACGAGGCTCCGTCGGCGCGGGATAATTGACACGTTGTCGGGGGAGAGGGCGGAGGGCGAGGGGGAAGAGAAAAAGAAAGGGAGCGAGAGGTCTTCAAGGATGTCCACTCTTCCAGGTGAAGGCGGCCACAGGAGCGTTGGAACGCCCCACAAATCAGCCGCGGCCTGAACGTTCCGGATTCGGTTCACCGAATTTCACCGGAATCTCTGCGCTCTCTTTCGTTCCGGCGACAAATTTACGCTTCTGCCTCTGAAGAATTCGCTTCGCTCCGCGCCAGATTCGCGCGTCCTCTCGCTGTGAAGGCTTCAGGCAAACGGACGCGTCTATCTCGGAAGAGGCAGAAACAAAGAGGATCTCTTTTAACGAGCCTCGTGGCTTCTCATTATTGAGTACTCCTTTCATTTCCTGTTGCCTGTTCTGTGTCTGAGAGCCAAACTAATTCAAATCCATTTCCTTTAAAATTAAATTTCATGCAGCATCTTACTGCTTTCTCTTCATTTTGTTAGCCTAATAGAAACCTAAGTATTTCAATTACGTTTGATATAAATAAAGGAGATTTAACAGTCTAAAGTAGGGAAATAGCAAAAAAGGACTTGGGTCAGGTTGCCTCTCAGGCACAGAATTTCTTTTAATGTGACTGCTAGAGAATCTATGTTTCCTATTCTGATGGTGTTCTCGTACTCATACATTTAAGGAACACATACGTTCTTCGTATACTTTATGAGACGTTTTATCCCGTGGACCACCCTGCTGAGCGTTCTTTCACTCCGATACACCATGATCATGACTTTCTTCCAAATTACGAGCTACGTGGGCATCCGGTAGCTAATTTCTGGCTGTCGTTGGAGTAACACGAGCACGTTTAGCTTCTATTAAACGCGTGAGTTTTCGTATTATGGAAATTGCTGGGTAGAAATGGCGAAGGATCGATTCGATTACACATCCTCGGGATCGGGGCCCAGGGATGCACTTTCGATACGGGCAGCGGGCGCTCGCCACGATATTGTTGCACAAACACGATCCCGCCGCGGTTCGTTGCTTTCTACCGCCGAACTCGATCGATTCGCCGCCGTGGTTTCGCACCTCATTTTCCGAGCTGCAACGATTCCTCCGATTAACCAGGTAAAGGGCAGCGGCAGGCCTGTAATCTTCCACGCCGAATGAATCGTTATCCTCAAACTGCAACGAGATGACTTCCCCATGGCCTCTCGTTGAGTAAATTTTCATTGAGCGGCTGGAACGCTCGTGCCTGGGACATAAATGTCCTCTATACGTTGGGAAATTTGATACAGTATAATTCTCTAGAAAAAAAAGAATGTGGTATTTGGTTCTAGTAAGTGTTGTAATTATTCAGAGAAAAAAGGATATTTCTGTAATACTTGTCGATCTTTATGGTTATACTGAGTAGGTACTTAAGTACCCACTTGTATATTAATACTAGAAATTTAAATACTTTTACGTTCATATATATTTTACCTATTTTAGTTAAGTATGTATGAAAAAGTTTGAAGCATGAAGGCTTTCAGGAATATATTAGCTTCCAAAGTGAATTCACTTGTGGGCCCCAGTATTATTTCCTCAATTCTAGCGAATTCAAATTTTCAAATTTCAAATCCTTCAAATTTTTGTATATTAAAATTTTTTAAATTTTTATCTGTATGTTTTTTAATTTCCTGAATTTCAATTCTTGGAAATCTGTGTTTGAGCCTTGTTACGAGAAGGGTAAAGAATACTGGGGATTAATTATCGTTCTGTGAGAGGTTGGGATCTACTACTGTTGAGACAATAGACCAAGGCGAAATAGGATCGAGACACAAAGGAGTCTGTTGCAGTCGATCGGTTGCGAATTAGCAACGGCTGCCTGCCGGATAGCCTCGGATCGCTTCACACTTTCTGCGATTAATCCGTCGGGATCGTTCGTGCCGCCTACTTAACGGCCAGTACGGTCGTTCAAGTAGCGATCTCGACGTTCCACGGTGACCTCTTCATGTATCGCGAAACGGCACGGGTCACTGGTGTCAAGTCGTGGCTCGGCAGCCTGGACTTTGTTAACCAACGAACTTACTGCTCGCCTCTGCTTCCCTTCGTCTCCTCTCTGCTCCTTACGCTATCGTGGCCTCCCCTGCTGATTCTCCTTTAACAGTTCTTCCTGTCATGGCGCAAGAAAGCTACCGTTGCTTCCCCAAAAGAAGAAAATCGATTCTCCTCTGATTTACGAGTAGCGATCGTCGTTCAGCCGAGTAATTTAGTGCAGTCTACTTCTACTTTCTTTTCAATTTTAATGCCCATAATTGTCAAGTTTCCAGAGTAACCTGGTTAAATCTGTCGTTAAAAGCGTTGACCAATCGCCGCTGTAAATTGAACGAGCGACGATATAGGGCAAGCGAGAAGAGGCAACGCGAGTACGTTACGGTTACAACAGAGTGCCGTTCACGCGGCGAGCTGGTTCAAGCTTGGTGTTTCCTCCGTTGTGTCCTTAAAAATCCACCGGATATATTAATATCCTCGCGAGATTGCATTCCCACGAGAGAACATGTCGAGGAAGTAGAGGCAACCGAGACTAGTCGACTAGAAAAGGACGACTAATCAAAAGAATTCTACCCTCTTTTACACTCTTTTACTCTCTGCAGCCCTCTGAACTATTCTAAAATCTGAAGGTCCATATTAATTCCTTTGTAAAAAAAAATACAATTATTTAGTACTAAAAATCTTTTATTAATAGGGTCTATTGAGATGCCATGAAACAGAGAGTGTAATTACATTTCTGGTCTCCTAGTAAGGATTAAATGTTGTCCATGGCGACTTTTAATTTCCAACTTGATGAAGTAATATTCTAATTTTCCGCTTGGGACAGTAGGTCGTGGAGGTTCCGTAACTGTAAAACCTGGAGAAATTGAGCAGTGCGTAATATCTCAGGCGATCGAACGACGTGGTGTTCTTACGTTTCGGAAGAGTACGTGATCGACATCGAGTCAAAGAGTGAAACTGCATCCGCCTGCAGGTTATTCCGAAACACCTAGGCTCCTTTCCCATTTTTTGCCACTAGTCAGTCGGTCGATTCGACTCGGAGTTGCTTTCGTCTGCAAACAAACTTTGTAAAAATCAGCTTACAGTTGTCTATCGTTCTTCCTGCTCGTTCCTTTTTATAGCATTGTTTTTGCGGGAATGTATCTGGGAACTAAATTGGAATTTAAGGTGGAGTCAGGGAGAAGGTAGATGGCAGAAACTTTTCAGTCTTAGTAAAAATTTCCAAGAGGTTAAAAATAACAAGGGGTTGCTGAAGCTGCTCCAAAAATGTAGAAGTATGTCTGACTGAGGAACTTATTCTACTGTACACTAGCCTGGCCAGACGCAACGATGCCAGTAGAATAAGTCAAGTCAGACACACATTTCTCAACTTCTATCTTCTTCATCGCCAGCTTTAATATATGGCTGATGGTATTAAAGTGAACATTTACAGTATTTTAGCGATTCAGCAACTTTTGCAAGTAATTACCATACGAATTCCTGTTCACAAGGAACACTCTCATGACAGCAGTCGAGGAAGTCGCCAGGCGGGTGCGAGTCCCGCTCCTAGATACAGTTTTGTAGATAGAACGCTGCGAGTTGGACGACGCGTGAGAACTGGGGCGGCAAAGAGAAGACACACGACGAGCTTTATCAGCCCGTTAGAATATAAATAAAATGGCACGTCGCGGGCTCGCATGCCGCGTGAATCAGCCTGCCAGCGACGTGTAACGTGCGTGGCCGTGTAATTGGCCCGCAAAAAGCGGAAGGATAGCATTATCGCAGGTAAACGCGCGAAGGAACGCATTATTGCGATACCAGTTAATCGTAACGCGATTACCGACGCCAATTGCGACGTAGACGCCTTACGAAACCATTGCAAAAAGTCACCACCTATTCTCCGCGTGTTGCAACCGTCCATCGAATCGATTCGCGTCAATTCGGAGATTTTGCATCGGGTTGCTTGGCCCCTGGAGTCTCGTAGACCCACTGAGGAAACCTCTGTTTGCGGGGAGCGCTTGGCAATCGATCGTTTCTTCTTTTAGGGAGCAGTCACGCTCAACCATCATCACCGATCAGTCACTGATCAAATTTCGAACTATATTCAACTACGAAAGTCTTAAGCTGCGATTACATTAGGCAACTTTTAGTCGAACAACCAAGTTGACAATCTAAAGTCGATCAAAATTATCGTTGCAACTTGGTTAAAATTAGGTTCACATGGTTAACCTGTTAACCAGGTATGACGAAATATTTCGTTGTGAAACGAGCTGAAGAAAAATTAATTCCCCGATTAACAGGTTAACTGATTATAAGCCTTCTGCTACAAAGTCTTCAAGTCATCAAAGACTATCGATGCAAGTCTCGAAAGCGTTCCGTCATGGGAACCGAACAAAGAGATCCCCGCCTCACGTGTGCATGATTTTAGCCGAAGCAGGAAGACCGCGTTCGGGTTCGAAGGTCTCAACGTGAGAATCGAGACGACTGATCGAGGCACGGCTGGCGAAGACGCGGCCGCCTCTATCACTCGGCCAGGAATACATCAAAGGACACGGAGAGCGCTCTTTCATCCAGCGCGGCGTGGTACCTCGGAGGTCGTGGAACATCTGAGGGCTCGTCCAGGATATCGTCGGCTGAGTCGTCCCTGCTTTTCTGGACGAGGCGAGGGGGGACTTGCGTACGGATCAACGATAGCGTGCAGCTTATTTTACAACTATAGTTAGAGATAGAGTAGATGGATGAACTGGTAAGCGTTAAAGAGGAGTTCAGTGTTATCGTCGTCCTTGATTTTTCCATGGGCTCCGTGAATTTTATGGGGATGCGCAGGTTGATATTGTTTCGAGGGGGTTTTCTGATTCCCTGCAGGAATCGGGCTGGGTCCCAATGGGGTGGATTTCGTATCGTCCATCCTATATCAATCCAGCCAAGAGCAAAATTTCTTACAGCCATGACGATCAAGTGTGGTCTTCTGGACTCGTCTCAATGATTCTGGTATGGATAAGAGCTGATTCATTTAGGTCTGTTCCCTATGGAAGTAGTTTATCGCCCTAACATCATCGACATAAGATTCTAGGAATTAGGAAACTTCGAAACGACAGGAGACATCTTTATGGCTGCGGGAGACTATTAAATTGTGGGGGAATTTTGGCAGCCAATGATTGCTTTTGAAGAGACTCGTGTTTTTCCAAGGGTGATCGATCGTTGGGGCTGAGGGTTGAATGGTACAATAAAAGAGGGGTCACGCCAAGGGAAACAAGGGATGTCAGAACACTAGAACAGTTTATCGAGTAACGAGTCGTCAAGGCGATCAGACCTATGGTGTTTTCCTTAATTTTTACGCTATACATGAATATACTCTCACACAATGCACGCTCAGATTTCCAAAAAGAAAGCGTACGCTAGTGTTATTATTAAATCACAGCTCGCTATGAGGAAGCACTTCGCAGTTTCCTCTGCTTCTTTTTCACTTTCTCCTTCTCCATTCCTCCTTTGTCCTCCCTCGCTTTCTCCGAGTCGATCGAGCGCGGCTTAAATAATAAACTTCGCCTCTTTTGTCGCGCGTCCGCCGAGTTACGGACGGCGTGAAAAGCATCACGACGCGAGCGATGCTTATCGGTCGCGTCGAAAGGACATCTGTGTCCCCGTTGTCGCAGGACAGCCAGCTCTTCGAGATAGCGAGGGGAAAGGAGCCTGGCTCTCTCGATATCACTGAGGTGATATCAGTGCTTCCCGGCGCACGGTGCCACGCCTTGAGTCCACGCGACACACAATGCAACGTGCTCGGTAATGACGATCGTTATTGGATGAATTAAATCGACTACCGCCTGATTCTTGTCTTGCCGGACCTCGCGGAGACAGTTTGTAATAAAGCTGAACGCTCCACGCTCTGATTACAGCCAGGAACTGTTCGTCCTGTGTGGAAGGGACTTTTCTGTCATGGGAGGGTTAAAAGAGTCTGTAATTATTACAGTATCTATTCGAGAAATCAAGCGACACGTGTTTCTTTATATCTACGAATATTCAATTTGAGGGGTGAAATATAGTTTCAAAGGTTTAACATGTCAGAAGAATATTTTAGACTTTTTTATAAGAATATTGAATTCTTATGTGTGTAGGGAATATTTTTCGTGATAGAGAAGCTACTTTAGAATTCTAGCTTTTAAAGTTTGTTTTTTAAAGATAAACTATTTCTATGGTGAAATTTTTTTTCCAAATAAAAAAGTGATTTGGAACGTATTAAATTTAATAATATTTCTAACTATCGAATGAAGAGCACCTAATTCACAAATTTGAAAAAGGAATCAAATTTGCATGTAGATTGAGCTCTCTAACCGTATTTATAAAAATATGAAATTTCATAAAAATCCTCAGTCTACTAATGATTAATAATCGACATTTCCCAAGCAAGGTTCGAGACAGACAGCTCTGTCAGGTCGCTCAATTATCAGCAGCGAGTCGTCGAATCCAAGGCGACGGATAACTGATAAGGGTCCAGGGTTCCACGTCGCTGCACGAAGAAAAGGAGAAGCCCGCGTCCTTGTTGACCGAGCAGCGCGTTGCAACCGAGAAGGGAGCGTTAAAAGTTCCTCGCGTCGATAGCACAGCTTGTCGGTGCTTCCCGAACAAGAAGGCAGAGGGAGAGAGAAGGAGAGCCACGCCTAGCGACACAATGCAGGTATCTGGCAGCTCAGGGCAACGTGAAACGCAGCCGATGCAACGTGCAACTTGACGGTGCATAGGCATCGAGGGCTATAGATGCAGCCAGGATACCGCTGGCTCTGTGTGCACGTCAGAGCACGTGAGAGCCGCGCGTGTACCGGCTGGTTCGCGCTCCGTAAACAATTTAGCTGGCGATCGTGAATGGGGCACCGATGGCTCCACGCTCGAGAGATCCAGTCACGGAGAGTTTCGTTTCGTCGATAACAGCGACTGGGGAGGGCCGATGAAAGGCGTTTGCTCTGAATTATGTAAAAGACAGGCGGTGCAGCTTTTAAAGCTCGGCGGCCCGATAAAACGCGAACGGAAACCGAGGGTATTAGCCATGCAAATGCGCGGCGTCACACTCGACTCGGAGCGCGTGCAGGAGCGGGCATACGCGAGCGTAACGCCTCGCGCTAGGCCAGTCGTGCATTCTGCTTTGTTGCGACTCGCTCGGTACGCGCGCCGAACGATTTTCCAGACGATCTTTTATCGATTGCCACATCGTGCATGGATTTATCTGCATCGTTAAGCGGCCAATAATGCCCGCTCCGTGCACGACACGCCGCAGAGAAACGGAGGAAAGAAGCCTTTCCCGCCGCGCAGACACCGCGAAAGGGTGTAGTCGCGCGGGACTCTAGGCGAAGATTTTTCAACGATCGATCGATCGCCACGTACGGGGCTGGCCCGGCGCCACGTGACACTGTTAACCTTTCGAGCTCGCGTTTCGTAAGGAATCGGTGGCTTATCAAGGGCTACTTGGTTGGAATGCCTGTCTAAAGAAATTAGAGGAGTGGCTTTCATTGACTACAGTGTCTGATAAATTGCTCCTAGCTTGCTGGTTATTCATAATTGATTTTTATAGGATTGGTATTGAAATTGAAAGCTGACTTGTATTAGAAAACGAGTCCTCGTGGTTTTCATATTTTAGGATCTTCAGGGTCTGAAGAATTGATAGGAAATTTTGTGAAGAGATTTGCCTCTTTATCGCTGATTGTTTACTAGGTGTTCAAGGAAAGATGTTAGAATTTTTAAGGGGTGATCCTAGGTATTAAAATAAGACGAAAATTAAGAAGGAATAGAATGTGTTTGAAGCTTCGTTTCCGAGTTATTAATTGTTGTGGAAACGTGTCTGACTTGAGACATATTCTACTGATTTCTTGGTGTCTGACTACAAAGTCTATTCTACTGATTTCCCCGTGTCTGATTTAGGATTAATTCTACTAATTTCACTGTGCTTGATTTACTGTGTCTGCTAGTGCACGCCGACAGTAGAATAAGCCTCAAGTCAGACATGTTTCTCGAACTTATACATCTGTCTTCTCAAAAATCAGTAATTCTAAAAATACCCTCAAAAATTCAACTCTCTCACTCTTGATTTTGCTCTACTGTCGTTCAGTCTACATAAAAAAAATCTCAAAAATACCTAGAAAACACTAAACCCTCCCATATTAAAAATTTCAGAATCAGAATAATCTCCCAACTAAATTATCCAGTATCTCTCGACTTAAATTTTGCTCTAGAATTTTGTTAAGCTTCATATCCTTGTCCAGAGACCATAACAGTCCAGTTGGCGAGTGATGTACCGAAGCTATCGTTGCGAGTATGGTGCTCGAGCGGCTGGCATTCCGGCGCAGCGCTTTTATCGAGCACGGAGAGTTATTCAAGCGGCGGCGTGTTCGGTTGATAGTAAAACCGAACGCGGCGAGGTATCGATCATTAATGATCGGCAGAAACGCGGCTCGAATCGCGGCTAGATAAGATCGCCAAGCCCCGCAACAGCGTTTTTCAAGCAAAAGCGCGGAAAACGAATCGCGCGGAATGCGAGTTCCGAGGAGGGTCGCGAGATCTATCGCGTTTCGCTCGCGTTCCGTGTCGGTGAACCGCGACGGAGGGGTCACGATGTTTCTGAAATTAATTTATGCGAAATGCATCCATTGGCAGCTTTGTGCGCCTTGGAATTATGTAGCTGCACTGTCAGGGAGACTCGAATGTTTTCAACACTGTTCAACTTTCAATTTTAAGTAACAGATGAAACCAACTAAGCAGAATAAGTGAGATGGTTCGACAATGGGTGATAGAAATTTTAAGGGATGATTTTATATAAATTAGAAATTGTTAGAGACGTACCTAGGAGGGGCAGGAAATGTGTCTGACTTATGACTTATTTTACTAGCGACAAGCATTAAGTCACTTTCCCAGTAACTAAGACAGGAACATCCTATAAACGAGTAAACCAGTGTAGGTCTTCAAAGAACAGAAAAGACACTTTGCCAGAGGCCTCTTCCCACAGGCACAGAAAAACGTTGTTAACGATCATATTCAGGCTACCTAGATCGTCCAAAGGCAGAAGCTACTGTTCGTCGATTAAAGAAAGGATCGAGTCCCAACAGCTCGGATTCGATTATTCGCGAGCGACTGGTTCAGGCTCGGGGCTTGCAAATCAGCTGGTTATCTGATAAAATTATTCACTAAGCGTCTCGCTTTCTCGCACAGCGGTTCGAACAGCTCCGCGCCATCGGGACGTTCGTTGTTCTCGGTTCCTCTTGGACAATGCCACCGTTAAAAGGAGCAATAAAGCGGGGAGCCAGGCCGAGCCAGTGATAAAGAGGTTCGCTGGGTGCTGCTGTGCCTCGGCTCCTCCTCGGTGAATGTATCCGCGCGGGACGCGCTCGTAATAAAGTAACGCTTCGCGTTTATCTGACGCCTCTGCCCGAAGAAGTAGCTCGGGCACCGGTAGTCCAGTGATCTCTTGCGCGGTCACTGGCAATAATTTCTGGCTTCGAAACGCCGCGAGAGATACGCTAGTTCTGAAATATAGAAACTCCAGGCAGAGGAAGGCCATCTATTTTGAGCCTGTTGCAAACCGAACTTGAACATCGTTCACGCCTTGCTTGGGTTCAGAGTGCATTCACATTGAGGGGGAAGAATCGATTTGGTTTTTTCATTAGGTATATGTATGTGTAATACTAGATAAATTACATTCTATTCAGATACTGAAATTTTGTAATATCTGTAATATTGAAATTGCCAAATATTGTAATACTGAAATTTTTAAATTTTCAGATTTGGTAATATTGAAATTTCTCAATTTTCAAATTTGCTGATATTGAAATTTTCAGATTTTCAAGTTTACTAGTATTCAGATTTTCAAATTTTCAAGTCTTCGAATTTCCTATTTTCCATATATTTAAATACTTCAATCCTAAACTTCCCACACTGTGAAACTACAAATATTTAAATTCCTCAGGAGGATAAAACAATAACTATCTAATTAAAACTATTCATATCACACGAAGAGTACCAGTTCAGAGATTAAATTGAATCCCGAAGTTCCTCGAAAATAAAGAAGAACTGAAACACGGACTGCAATAACAAATTAATGCGCAGATTGAGAACGCTATCGCACAGGTACGACCAGCCATAATCAGTTAAATCTCCGTCGCGTGAAAGCAAGGAGGCAAATTTCTCGCCTATCAAACGCGAGAGATACTAAACGCGAGCAGGAGTAATCTGCCTCTTGGAGAGATTAAAGGATGCTGCCTGACGACCAGAAAATTAATCTCTGCGTCGCGGAGTCTCGGAATTAACCCAGATACGATCCCGGAAAACGGTTACATTGCGAGGTGAACGGACAGATGCGCGTCTCTGCGTTAATTAGCGACTTTCGATGGAGAAAAACAGAACGAATGAATTATGCGGTTAATTATAGGTAATTGCCTGCTCGTTAATATTAACCTGGCCAGGCCGAATCCCTTTAGTCCACGATCTCCACACACATAACCCACATCTCTGTTCAGACCCGTTGCATCTGCGCCAGCGTCCAAACAAATCGATCTCCCTTGACCTTCGTTAATAAAGACATTACTGTAATGGTATTCCTATAAACACGACAATAATAGTAGACAAATGGCGCGATCAAGCCAGTCTCGACGTCAATTTATCACGATTATCGAACCGCTCGCGACTGATATATCATTGCTCCGTTGTCTGACGCCAATCGATGAAATATGTTTCTCTGCACGTGGTATCATTTTTCCGTCCCCGTGTAAAAACGCGCCCTCGAGCCTACAATCATCCAACACACTCGTACAGTACTCTCGAGCGTAACTAAATGCTACAGGTCCAATATAGTCGCTCGGGAGTTGTAAAGAGGACGATTACAAAATCTTAACGTGGAATCAAAAGTCAAACGCAGCAGTCTGCACGCCCACGTTTTCGCAGAAAAAGAGAGAAGAGGAGGAATGAAGACACTGGAGGTAGTTTCGCGTAACCCAAGACGCGCCTCGTATTTCCTCGCGACTTTATCTGCGTTAAATGGCGGGAATTTGCATGCAAAAATGCGGCGATTCCTCGGGGAAGTTTCCCTGCGCGTACACCCACGTGCCTCAGGGCGGCGTATATCTCAGCGAGCCGAGAGTAAATCATCCGCGTGATGAATGCGAGATCTATCTCGCCGCGTTTTCCCTATAAATTTCAGAGGCGCGATGCGCGCGGCCAGGCACGGTGCACGTGGGCGTGAACGCTGGGATTCAACGGTAATGGATATATGAATACGTATCGCGGCCCTTCAGAGCTTCCTCGCGAGCTGAGACAGTCGGAGGACGCCTCTGGCGAATTCGCGTCGCTGTTAGTCTTCGCGATGTGCACCTGGGGGATCGTCTTTAAACAGAGGACTCTTCCATTGGACTGATTCCTAGGAAGTAGTGTCTGCTGTAGATGCTGTTCCATTTTGTTTAAAATTTGTTACAATTTTTATTCAATGTTATTACGTAAGTTATTAAAAATTCTGGGAGATTGAGAAGGAGTACACTTTAAATGAAAATTGTTTTTCATGAAAAACGATTGAATGTGTCTGACTTGGTACTTATTCTACTTACTTATCTTTGTCTGGCTTAGTGTATATTCTACTGGCTGTACTGTATCTGATTTGGAACATATTCTACTTCCTTTACATGATCGACTTGAGACTTATTTTACTGATTTCACTGTATCTAATCAGGCTAGTGTACGCAGCTACTAAGCAAACCAGTAGAATAAGTCGAAAGTCAGACATTCTTCAGATCTACATATTACAGGCTTTTCCTAAAAAATTAGTAACTCGAAAATGAAGCCTACCTTCATTTGCATCTTATTTTAGCATGTAGAATTACCTCTAAAAATATCTAACTTGAAAATGTTCGTGCTCTAGAACCTTTAATATGGCAGTGAGTGTATCGAGTTATGTACGCACGTGGGACTGTTGTTCCCAAAGCTCATTGGTGAACGCGCTTTCGTTTCTTTCTCCTGTACCTCTGGGGCCTATAGCCGACAGCCAACAACGGCACCTTTTCGAGCAAGATCGCGGACAGAGGATGCGTGTCTCACGGTCCCAAGTCAAAAACGTGCGGGCACGTCCGCGGCAATTAGTGGCTTTCGACTTTTGATTGACGTCCACAGGCTGTGTTCACCTGTTATACGCCGCGTTTCACGGCAATCAAGGATCATCAAGGATACTTATAGGCGTGGACCACGGGTATCTTCACTTTTCCTTTGGGAAGGTTTAAGATTTCTGTGTTACGTGATCCGAAATAACGGTTGATTTTTAACACATATTCAATTACAGAAGTGTAGGATCTGTTGAATTATGAATGATTTTTATTTTTCGGATGTTGAGTGGAATTTAATGTTTGTAGGCCGAAATATCTGAGGCACTCTTAATTTTTCAAGACACTGACTGCCATAAATGGTCCTTCACCACCCCTCTAAAGCTAGAAAGTAGTGTCACTCCACTAGTATTTAATGAACTATTAAACCCAAGAGATTCAATATATTTCATTTACTCAGTTTTTACTATCCACACTATTTAATATTCAATGCTGTCTTTTAATAGAGCCAAAGGGGCGTAATCCTCTCATAAACTCAGTTTCAATCTCAAGAAAGATCCCGAAGTTTACATTCTGAACAGCGTCCTTCCCCTTCGCGTAATTACCATGCAAGGAACGCCAAGCTTTCATCTCTAATCAATCCAGCGTCTACTATATCGTATAATTTAGAGATATTAATCAACCACAGGTCGCATAATACAGGTATTCCAAGTGTCCCAAGGACCTCGCTCGATTTTTCTTCGCAGACTCGAAACGTGGGAAGGACGAAAAGAAGCTGCGTCAAGGCGATGGCACCCGTCTCTCGATGCACTTCCTAAACGGACGCGATGACGTATCGAAGCAAAACCTGGATCTTTATCGACCCCGATCCTCTCCGGTTTCCCTTGGCGTCCTCACGAGTCCAGCGAACCATTTTTTGCCCCTTGGCTCGCTTGACAAGTCGCTTTCTTTCTTTCTACAGTCCTCAGACCAATTGTTTCTATTCAAAAATCGAACTCATGACCCAGTTCCACGATAAAGGCGTTGACTGAGTTGCACAGCGAGGTTACCTCAGTGCCATTTTCCATTTCGCGATGGAACGACCAGCTGAGCAACGTTGTTGCACCCGCGGCGTTGAAATTACCGCTCGCTGGCAGATTACAGTGATAGGCAACAATGTAATAAGGCGCTATTAAAATGATTGTTCAATCCTGGCCAGGGCAAGCATCGCTTATCATAGTCTTCGCTGTTCAGTCATCTCTGATCGTACCAAGATTCGTTCCAAGTTAACCATCGCGAGCCTTCGAAGCACAGATCCACTCTGCTCCGTTTCGGCGTCGCCTTGAGGAGGCCCCGTGGCCTCTGTCTACTCGCCGCAAAAGCCGCGACCTTCCTGCCGCTGGAAAAATCGACGCTTCCAGACCGGTCGAAAAAAGAGGATCGCGCCCGAGGCCTTGAGACGATCGAGTACGCGATCCCTTATTAACTTGTCAGGCTCTTCCGAAATCCGACGCGACTGACCGAGACAATCCGTGGCTGGCCGAGGCTGGAGCGACCTAAATACGAGATCCTCGCGTGTTTCGTAAGACGATGAAACGTCGAGCCACGCTGTTGTCTCATTTACATTTTCTATTGACTAGGTTTAACACGGGAAAGCCTTCAGTTAGGAGAAACAGCCATGACTTGTGTTTTTACTAAGTGATCTGGTAGGGCTGTTAGAAGACATTCAGAGTGAAACAAGGAGATCACTATACTTGTATCGCTATGTAGGAGAGTAAGATAAATGTTCCAGTAGCTGACTATGTCCCGATACCTGGATACCAAACTAATTTTACATCACTTTAAGCTTAAACTCTGATATAAAACCAGTACTACTAATAAAAAACAAAGAATATTATCATAAAATAGATCAGTTACTAGGATGCTATTCAAGTGTCGAGATACATGCATATTTTAGACACGTCCCTTGCCACAAATTTCGGAGTAGTAACAAGGCAGATAAGTCAGGCGAAGATACAGGAAGTACCTCTGTCCCGCGCGATCCCCTTTCTGGACATCTGGCTTCAATTAAATCGAATCCGCGTCGTTCGAAGAGCAGTTAACGGTTCGAGGATCGTTGCTCGGCCCTCGGGACCGTTTTCGAGCGATCGTCCGCGTCGATCTGCAGGACATTCCAAAGCATTGTCTTAAAAGTCGGCTGGTTGACAATGGGCCGGCAGGAACGCATTTAACTGTACAGTCGGTCGATCGGTTTTAGCCGATTATCCGCGGACAGCACGATGTGCCGTTTGCGCAACCGGTCCTACGTCGTCGTACCCGATCCAGGGAGCAAGCCACGACCGTTAGACCTCGGACACACGAGAACGGCTGGTCTCTGCGCCACGCCACTCTCCCCCTCTAACAAACGAAGTTAATAAGCAATATCTGACGGCGTGCACTGCCGTTACCGATAGCACGGTGCACCGTGCCGCAACATAATGGTGCATGTAACGATCGCGGCGGCGTTCTACTCCGACGATTGGCTTCGTGTATCAGTGGCACGCAAACTGGGGCTTCGTTACGCGTAAATCGCCGCTGATAGCGTGCGCCATCGACGATGAATAACGCTGCGCTCCTGGCCTTCCTGGGATCCAGTTCTTCGTGGGATTCACTGGATTTGTTGTTTCTTTTTCTCAGCTTGTGAGACGTTTTTTTCTGTTTTCTTTCATCTCGTTTAATGACGAGTGAAGACACTCTAGAATTAGAATGCATTGGAGGAGGACAATTATTCGTGGGTGGATGATGGACTCTTAGTTTGATGGGATATAGAATATAGAATAAATTAAATTCTAATATAATCTAATGCAATTCAAAATACAGCTACTGGAGTATCTCCTCTACACTTGTTCTAGCTATCTCAAATTACTTCCTATTATGCCAACTCGCTCGATTTCAGTGCTCCGACGATCAAGAGGTTTCGATGATCTTAGAGTAACACTAGAAGCGAGAAGGTTGTACAAACGATGCCTAGTAGGACTGCCTGGTTTGACAGAAGCGTCTCTGCCCAGCCAGCTGGTTAATGAGAAGCGAGTCGCTGGAGCTGAATGAAGACGGCAGGAGGACGATAATGAAGGCTACTCAAGGGACCGATGTTCCTCTGCCGGGGGAAGATTTAAAGATTATTAAGCGAGCGTTGTTAAACGCGTGGTACGCTAACTTGTCAGAGGTAATACAGGGTAATTGCTATTTATGATGGGATCACAGCGTTGCGTAAAACGTTCTTCAAACATGCTGAGAGGTCGTAATTGCTTCTCACGATTCCATTGTAATAACGACAGTTACACCTCTCTCACACCTGTCCATCGATTATTATATCGCTTGATAGACTATCCTGCCAGTGGGAGGAGGATGGTCTTGCAGAAACGCCAGTGAGCAGTCTCTCTCCTCGATAATGAATCTTCAGCTTTCGCTTGGGAATGACAGGTGATCTTCAAGTGGCATCAAATAGAATCCGCATAGTCGGATCGCGAGGTTTCCCTGAAACTAATTTCTGCTTTATCAAATTAAACCTCAGCTTGAGGATCACTTAAAATGTTTATGGGACAGACGAATCTATTCTGTAATCTGAAATTGAAGCAGGATGGGCTACGTGATTGGTAGAATTTATTATAATTGCCGGCTGTATTACCGGTTAGCAATTAAGTGACTTTACAAGATTCTTTATTTCCTGCTGATTTCAGTATCTCTCATGCATCTAGAGCCTCCATCATCTTCCCTTATACATAGCTTTCGAATAGGTGCTTTTAAGTTACCGATTAACGACTGACTATATAAATCATCGTGAAATCAGAGCTCTCTGTCAGATTCTAGTACCGACATAAATGTACCGCAAAGGGGCCCATGAACGAACCTAATTGGTATTCACTTCAACTTAACAGATGCCACAGTCTAATAAAAATACAAATGTCAACTCGTCCCAGTTACAGCAAAAAGGAATGAAAATTACTAAAATCACGGACTTAACACACCCATCAAATTTTCTTCATTTTCATTCTCTTCTCCCTCGACTAAAAACAAACAAATTTCACTTATCCTCTAATCATTCCTACATAAAAAAATCGCCAGACGAGAACGAAAGTAAAGGAGCCCAAGTCCCAGAAGAAATTTGAGTGCCACTGTGATAGAGGGTAGCAGGGAGCCAGCCGGCTGGCGAAGTGAGCGAGGTCCAGAGAGTGATTGTAGTTATCTGCGCGCATATCGAGGCGCACACGGACGCTCACGACCACAGCGACGCCGGCTGTAGGCTCAATAGTCAAGGAACGATGCGGATGGCAGGAGTGAAAGGCCCACGCCCGTGCCTCGGGCTCCTCGGCAAGGGCGACTGGCCCCTCAGCACGCGCGCGTACCCGCGCACAGAGACGCTCACCTACTCATACACACGTGCTGGCACACGTGCAACAGGCCATCCACGAACTCGGCCGCGAGCTCTCCTCTCCTTCCCTTTCTCTCTCTCTCGCTCCACCACTGTCTGAGCCGTTCTCCGATCGCAGAATCCGGCGCTCTCTCGTTACGAGCTACGCGCGAGCACTTATGCAGCGCTCGCGGCTGCACTGAGGGCTCATCCTCCCTTTTTCTGTGGAGGGCCATTCTACCTTCCACTAGGCAGGACAGACCTCTCATTATAATCAGGTATGTTGATTGTGTGAAGTGGGAGCTTCATTTATGCCTTGGGTATTGATTAGTTTTCGAAGCGGAAATTATTGACTCACACTACTTGCTGTATTAGAGGTTTTTGAATCGTGAGGGTTTCTTCTGGTTCGCTTTTATTTTTGCACATTGTCTGGGTATAGGTAGGCATTGTTTTTGGGATATAGATTGTTGAAGGTATAGCTAGTAAAATGTGGGAGAGGCTGTCTGACTTGAGGACTTATTCTACTGATGTCGCGCTTCAGTCAAATCAGGCGAAACGGTGTCAGTGGAATAAGTCCACAAATCAGACAAATATTTGTAGTATTTTCTGGGAAATAGAGCCTGTAATTCAACTTTGTCATTTTTTATTTTCTACTTATTTTAGTACAGAAACATCTGTGAACATTTCTGACAGCAGTTATTGAACATCCTAAACAATTTCTGCCTTCAGAAGCGATAGTGTGGCAACCATTTATTAACGACCTAAAACTATACAAAACAATAAAAATAGTATCCTAATATCCATTCACATATTAGTGATCCTCATTCCCGTAACCCCACGTAAAAAAAAATATTGCAACAGGTAAAGTAATTCATTTTATAACCAATATCACCAGCTGTCTTCCAGAAAAGAGAAACCCAGAATCCAGATTATCTACAATCTTATCTTTCTCAAAATTATTAAATTACGTGACCAGGTTAAACCGTGGTGACCCTTCCCTCCGAAACCCAGCAAGTTGATCCTGAAATACGCCCGATCTTTTCCCAATTAGTTCAACGACGAGCGATATAATTTTGAGAGGCCATTCCTCCAGCGCATATTCGCGGAATTTCGCCGAGCTCGGTCGCGCAGGGCGTTCCTCGCGATCGTTGGTTACATAATCCGCTCGTGACGCGCGTATCTCTCGCTCCTCGTGACGTAATTGTACCCTTTAGCTCCCCGAGAGTTTGATCCTCGACGCGGTCGCGATAAAGAGGGACGCGGCAAGTGTGTGGATCGGAACGTAACGTTGGCTCCCAGCAGATGCGCCGCGGCGGTTTCGCAATGCGGGAGCAGAAGACGCCCGGTGTTCACGTAGCCCGATCGGCACTGAAAGGCGAAGAGGACACGTTCCCAAGGCGTATTCCGTACCGATCGCATAATGCGCTCCGTCCGTCTCGGTTTAACCCGTTACTGGGCTGTCGCGGAAAAATCGGGACGCGTTCTCAGGCCGAGGAACATCCGACTACCCTGCAATCGGGTCGTTTCTACTTCATTACCATACGAACGATGATCTCGACCCTAAGCTATCGATTTTTCACTATGACATTTCGATAGCGACAATGTTGGGAAGGTATAAATACCTAGTGCTACCTTTGGCTGTTTTTAACGAGCTACTGGTTTGTCGATGAGTTCTCATTGAGGAACTCGTTTTCAGTTCAAGCTGGATCGTTGTTGGATCGCTTTGGTTGTATTAACACTCGCGGAACGGTCGCTGAGTCTTTTTCGACCCAGGAATTAGAATTTTGTTATCTAATTCTTTTCTAATTAATGTCTTTAATGCTTCAGAAATGGTGTGCTTGTAATGTATATCTCAGTTGAATGGACATGGAGAAATGAAAATGTAAGTAAGCCTCTTTTACTTAAATATTAGCATAAGAAGATCAAGGTGTAAAAAGTCTCTTTTGCTCTGGGAGTGTTAGAGGTGTGAGTAATAGTGGATTCTAGTAAAACTTTTATTTGAAACGATTCTAAATGGGCATGGTGAAGAGCTCATAACGAGGGAATACGGTACATGTAATCTAGTTTCACAGAAGCATAGATGATATCGAGAAATCCTGCAATAGAAATCTAGTTGAGGATCGTATAAATAGCCACGCAAAATGAGGTTTACGATATTGGGTAGCCTCTTAAACGATCCAAGTGATTAATGACACATTTCTGGATCCTTGAACCGAATGTCGCGACTCGACGATCGATTACCGATTCCCGACCAGTCTGTACGCTCTTCCTTGGCCAGTTTTTGCTTCATGCTGCGCAGCTCGGTGGCACAGCTTAAAATCCGCGAAATGTATCGCTATAAGTGTCCATGGGGCTGTCGATCATCGCGGTGAAAATAGATGTGGTGAAAGATTTAGTACTTGGACGTTTAAAGTAGGCAGGGAACATTACAGAGCTTTCCAATTACTGTATTCAATCGAAAGTCGCAATTATGGAATATTTTGAGACATATTGAGAATTTATTTATTATTCTTATAATGATTTGATACTTGAACACCTTGCTATGAAATTTCACTCTACTAGTCTACAGGCATACACATAAAAGAATAATACGAATTTTAGTTTCAATCTCTCAATCGAAACAGTGTCTATTAGAATACACTATTTTCTCAAAAACAAATTTAAGTATCTACCTATACTAAATTATTAATTGTCTGCGGACTTTTAGTTGTCACGTATTTGTAAGAATGTCAAACATATACAAACTTGCAGACTAGATACAATATTCAAAAGCACAGCAAGCTTAGAAAATTCTTAAAGCATTTTTACAAACATGTTACCAATCCAACTAGATATCTGAAAAATTTAAAATAAAATAATTTCACTAATATTCATTATTTGCACCAGTGTCCAAATAGTGGGCGTGTCCAAGTTCCCCAGCCTTATTTGCCCGACTACCGGTGCGATCCTCGTCGATCACGGTCGCGTTTCGCGTTCTCACACGCGTCGGGAAGATCGATGGTCGCCGATCGCAGCGAGACGAAACGAGACGATCGATCGATCGATCGGGGTCTCCTTGATCGCCGGAGGCGTCTAGACCGGAGGTAGCGCGGCCGATCACGGATGAGAGTGGGTGGAGTCGCGGCTACGTTGCTCAACGAGCCGCAGAGGGAAAGAGAAAGAGAGACGATGTCCTCGAGAGTTATCGCGATAAGAAAGGCCATCCTAAGGACACGCCTGGCTTCGGGAGAAGGAGCCAGATAACGATCGACATCGTCCCTCTCGGCTGGTATCGGCAGCGATGCTCGATTCCCGAACGCTGCCACCGAAACGGCTCGCAATGACGTTCCTTATCCGCGGGGCTTCATCTCCGACTCGCCTGCTAACCGCGGGACCGCTGTTGGGTCCACTAAATCGCGTTAATTGTGCTCCACGGGATTAATCGAGGGGATATTATCGGGCTTTCTTTCGGTTATGCGGAGGTACACGTAAAGCCACTCTGCTCGTCCTTTGCGTCCGTCGAACGAAGACTTACGACGGTGTCGAGACCGATTCCGTTACGCTTCCGCTTAAGGAGCAGCCAGAGGACTGGTCATCTATCCTTGGCTCTTGGTGAATTCAGTCGACTGTGACCGTCAATGAGGTCATCCTTGCTTTGGGTAGACCAGGGGTGGTTGTTTTATAGTTTAGCATTAGTGATTATGTGTACAGGGTGTTCGATATCTGGTGATCTTCTTCTTGAGTGGATATTGAAACGAGAGGAATATCAAGAATGACGAAATTACGTTTGAGACTTTGTTTAAGAGTTATTGATTGCTTCAAAAGCGTTGAAAATTTGTGAGTATTGTGTCTGAGGTGGGACTTATTCTACTGTCTGCGTGTATTTGGTTGGACACAGTGGAGTCAGTAGAATAAGTCACTTGTCAGACAAATTTGAGGCGTTTTTTAGACGTTTTCTCAACAAGTAATAACTCAGCTATACACCTTGTATAATACTTAAAAACAAGGTATAAGTTAGAACTCTGAAACTAGTCGTCTCTGAAAGCTCCGAAAAGTGTTATGGTTCCAATTATAATTTTTGCCACATCTCCACTTAATAGCCTGTAATCCCCTCGTCGCTTTGACATCATAACAAATGAGATTGCACTTAATTGGAATTTTGAATCCCTTTTCACGTGGGAACCTGCGTTTGTCACAAGCGGTCCTTATCTCTTACGTAACTTCGAAGAAAGTTGCAGTTTTTAGCAGTGGCCGTAAATTACCGTGAACAGCAGCTGGTACCGAAGCAGAAGGATGAATACATGAAAGCAAGCTCCTTACCATTATCAATCTTAATTGAGCGCTGATTGCATGCAATGGTGTATCGACTTGAAAAGGTAGCAAAGAGAGGACGTATGGTAGCTTGCAGTAGAGATCTCAGGAGATATAGAGGACATGATCGATCAGTAGATTCAGTAGACACGATCCAGACGAATTCCGATCCGCAGATCGATATGGACCCATCAGTGGACAGACTCCTCCTTGAGTTTACGCGGGAATAACGGAACTCTGTCCACGGAATCTTAAGTGATTCCCCGTGGATCGTTGATCCTCAGAATGTCGACTACTTCGCCAAGAGCATCGGCTGGGAGGCATTACAACCATGGAATTTAGATCCACAGCTGACTTCCTCTTCTCGAAGACGAAGTTGCCTCATTATCACGAGTTTTTCCTCAATTCGCTATTTTTAAGTAAACTACACCAGTTTTTGTGTTCTCGTTCAAAGATTAATGCGCAACACATGAACGAAACACGCGTCGTTTCATTGCAACTTCTTTCGTTCTGGATTTTGCATAACACGAAGTTCGATTATAACATTGCGGGTGTGTGATATTCGCACAAGAACGACATGTGCGCAACAACTTCGCGTAAGTGAAGTAAAACATATTTCACTTGCTGCGTAATAGACGAAGACTGCCAGGGACTCTCTGAATATACGTTTACAGAAAGAGTGATAAACTCAGTCTAAAGAAGAAGAAACAAAAAAGAGGAAATAAAAATAGAGGAATTTTAAATGGAAGAGAATCATAGATATGTCTAGGTACCTGATGAAAAGAAGAAGAATAAAAAAGGAGGGTTTGAACTTAGTTGCACACTGCATAGGAAGTTATTGACAATCAATAAGATTGCAGGAGTGCATAGATAAGACACTTATCGTTGGATTCCAGTATTTTGAAGACATAAGAAGACAAGAAACATGAACAAATTTTCCAGCTGGAAGCACTTTTTGTTTAATATAGAGTGATCAATTTATCTAAAAATCCTCCAAGCGTTTATCCTAAAATTCTAAATAATATTATCATTGTAAGTGTTGCCAACACCCATTAGAGTGTTTCCAGTTAAACTGATCACCTGCCCACCCAATGACCAACGTGACAGCAGAACTCCCCGACAAATCGCCTCGTCAGACTCATCCCAGATCCCTCAAAGTTCTCGTTAACCGAAGGAAGTTGCCTCCCATAGCGGTACAAAGAGAATCACTTCGCAGAAGCATCCTCCTTGGGAGGGATCCTCAAGAATCAGTTTCTTCTCCCGATTGTTTTTGCCCCGATTTAAGCCACGAAGACCACGATCCATCAACCCAGAACGCTTCTGCCTTTCATCTCCCGCTATCCATCCGCCGATGAGTCATCGCGCGATTCCATAGGGGTCTATTAAAGCTTTTTGGTCCTGTGTCATTCTGATCGCTGACCGTTTTTGCGGTCGAAACGGAGAATCCGCTGACGCGGCCGCGCGGGATCCATGGAAGCAGAGGAGCAGAAAATGAAAAACGAGCGAAAAAGAGAACCGGTTCGATCGACAGATACAGAAAAGAGATTGTCTACCGTGCCTTCCTCGTGCGCGGTGTCCGCAAATAGCCGCATAATGATAGACTCCGTGCGCTGCTATCCTCGACGACAGCTTCTAGGGAAGGACGATGGCAGGGGGAGGCTGGGGAAGCCGAAGGAGGAACGAAATTAAACCGACCGCTGCCTTTCTGCCATTTCTGACGAGAGGCTCGCAGAAGGCCATCGACGACGATGCTTCACGGAAATCGGAGCAGGT
The DNA here is from genome assembly GCF_051401765.1 of Calliopsis andreniformis. Classification (NCBI taxonomy): domain Eukaryota; kingdom Metazoa; phylum Arthropoda; class Insecta; order Hymenoptera; family Andrenidae; genus Calliopsis; species Calliopsis andreniformis. The sequence goes on along the minus strand of NC_135065.1, from coordinate 8,581,008 downwards.
TTCGGCGACCTTGATGTCCTCCACGGTGACGTCCTCCGCGACAAAAATCAGGATTCGAGACGGCGCGGTATGCGCGAGACGTCGGCCTATGAATTCACGTCCTGAAGATTTCGGGACGACGCTGGCCTCCAGTGGATTATGGACGGATTACGCCAACACCTGGCCAACGTTAGATTGACATTTTGCGAAACGCTGGTTGCGTTACGTGGGCTTTTAAGCATTCTGGACCATGGGCAGAGATAAGCTGGACGCTTGGCTAGGCCTGAATTCTGGTTTCTAGCGGCGTTAGATCTCTGAATCATAGCTAGATGTTGCTTTCTGTCACTTGGATTACAATCAGGGGGAACAGAGGATCCATCGAGACAGAGGTGAATTAAGGTTTCGTAAGAGCCGTGGCTGATATTGTATTGGAATATTCCTTACTTTTTGAGAGGATTTAAATAATAACCTTTTCTTAAATATTTCCTCAAATACAATTTTAATATATAAAACAAACGAGGATCCTTAAAGGGTGAAACCAGAGGCTATAACCCCTAGCTACCTGTATCGAAATTACATTTACCTAATTGTGCTGGTGATCATACAGATTGTTGGACAATGAGTACAAAGTCAGGAGTCTCAATACCAAGTAGCTCTTCAGAATCCATTGACATTTCCAAATATGATCGGTGACTCGTGGACGAATCAGTGGATCAGAAATAAATAAATAAAGGAGAAGCAGATAAATCCAGCAGTTATTATCAGCTGGAAAGAGCGAGCTGGGGATCCCAGTCGTGCGACTCGGGGGTCACCGAGGTCGGTACCGATTGGATCGTGCAGTTTCCACGTAGAAAATCGAACCGCGTGCTGCAACTGCAACTGCGCAGCTTCAACGGGGGCCGAGGGAGCCTATTACCGTGATCGCAATGGGTCGGAGAGGCACGATCGACGGATCGACAAAAACCGGGAAATCCATTGCCGTCCCTCCCTGCATTGATCTATGATTTAGAGCCCCTTTAGCTGGTCTTCTCGGTCTTTAATGAGCCTGAGGGTCGAGGAACTAAATAATCGATGCATTCTTGGCGCAGTGCGTATGACATGGGAGTTTGATTGAATGCCTTACAAGTTTATGGAATTAAAACGACTCGAAAGGAATTTTCTTCGCTTGTAATTAGGATTGAAACATACGAGATTTAATGATTCTTCGTGAATACATTCTAAAGTCATTATATTTTTATATGATACGCTAACGATTGGAAACTGTAGATTGGAAGTTTAGTGCGTAACATTGTGAATGGAGAGCCGAGTATTTAAGCAAGGATTTATTTTATTGACATTTTCACCTCGATTCTAATACATTTCTTGTAATGTCTTACTTTATAGTAAGATCAGACTAGATATCCAAGCCACCAGCAAACATAAAGAATTGCATCCTTTAACGATTATTGACCTATCAATTTACCTCCAACTAATCACCCAATTACTCGACAATTAATTTCAATGAAACTGCCTACTAGTCACACGCATGCGAGCTAATAAAATCTCCCAGGAGCCTTCAACTTGCGAAATCGGGACCACAGAATTGACTAACACTTTGACCCCAATCTGATAGTGGTCCAACGAAAGCCGATCGCTTCCTCGATCCGCCGCTTTCCATTTCGTCGTCAGCAACGTAGCAGTGTCCAGAAAAGGCTAGGCCATCCGCTAAAAATCCAGTTCACCGCTTGCTCCCTCGAAGAATCACTTTCCCCGCGATCTCGTTGGAAGCGTCGCCGACCACAGAGTCGTCCACGTAATCCAGGGCCTGACGTTCGCCAGGGTAAGGCGATCCAGCAGGCCAGTCCTCGCACCGATCCAGAATCTAATCCAGTCGGATGCCCCTGGGCTTAGAAAGGCGTGGTGCGCCGCGGCGAACGTAGGAGAGAAGGTGTCGTCAGAGTCGAAGAGGACAGAGCGTGTAGGTGGAGAGCTGTTCTCGTGCAAAGGCATCCCATCGTTTTGGCCCTCGTAATTAGTCCCGTCCACAACTCATCGGTCCACGTCGTCACGTCCATCCGGTTCTCGTGACGTAAGACAGGCGAACATTAAGGTCACCCCTTAAGGTAAACCTGAGCAGCGAGAGTAAAAAAGAAGGGAGAACGTATCGGTAATGACGAGTCGTTACATAAGACAGGCCCATCGCTGTGCCCCTCGAAGAATCACCGAAAGACCTCTCGAAGAGGAAACGATCCTCGAAAGATGCACTAGAGGAGAGGTTATTAATCGTTATCATTCGTTACTCGAGGTATCGAGGGTGAAAGTGTCGTCTCGTTAGCGGGCGAGGCATTGTGCAAAACCTTCGAGCAGAAAGGGGAATAAAACGAGCGAATGGAACACGTGGCTGAGCCGCGACAAAAGGAAGGACGAAAAGGGGACAGGACGCGATTGTGCTCGTTCCACGGAGGCGACAGGATCGCGCAACCGCCTCGTCATCGGACGATTCGACGCAGATACAAGGGGCGTCCTGTCATCGAGGAGGAAAAGGACTGAGACGGATAGAGACAGAGAAAGAGGGGGGGAAGGAGAGAGGGAGCAATGGGTATTGTGGCTCGGTGATGCAACCCAACTCCGCCCCAGTTACTCGCAGAGATCTCGCCGCGGACCGAGAGTGAACAGAGAGAGATCGGAGAGGAAGAAGGGGACAGAAGGAGAGGAAAGAGCGCGCGAACGCGGTTTATTCACGAGGAACGAGCCGATAACTCCGCGAGATCGTTGCTACCTATTCATTATTTCGCTAAACGTCGATCGACCAGGCGCCAAGGACGCTGGTTCGTGCCTGCAGCTCGCCATTGTTCCGAAATATTCGTCTGGTTCAATGAGCACGCGTGGGCGGCGCACCGCCACGATCGAAACGCCAGCGATTCGATAAACGCGCGACTCGACCACTGGGGGTGGCTTCGTCGCACCCCACGACGACTGGAACTACTTGCTATGACTATTACATGTATATTTTAGATATCATTTAAGGCCTTGACTTGAATTTTTGAAAAATGTAATGCAGTTCATTCTGCCTTACAACCACAGGAACAATGTCATTGTAAACAATTACACGTAGCTACATGACCGATATAACTGTAGAGGTAGGGCCTTGGGTCTAATGGTTTTATGATAGGGCCAGGTGATAATAATACACACCAATGATTCTTGGAAGGGTGGGTTACCCAAGGGTGACTTTGTCCACTGACATCAGTTCTTCGCTAAACGTCAAAGCAAACACAAGCAGTGTAGTGATCGTGAAATCATTCAGTTACTAGTTCTTCTCACTTTCGTTCGGGAAATGCTCGCAGACGCTCGTGACAATTGATTATCGGGATCGTCTGGTTAATTAGAAGGGGTGTATAAATAGGCGGCGGCAAACAAACGACTTGCTCAATGCCGGATCTAACAATAAAAGCGACACCAGTGTAGGAAGATAATTCTATGCTGCGCGATACAATTATCGTTATTTACGCTCGCCTCTAATCCGCGACGCGGAACAGAGGACAATCTGGTCGCTCAATTAATTTCATTACCATCCGTCGAGAGCCCGTCCTTGCGTCGACTGGCTCGAGGGATCTTTGTTCGAGAGTGGAATACTGATCTCGAGTCGACGTAGACGAGAGTGGACGAAATCCTCTTTGCTCCTTTTCGCGAAGGAAAATCGATGACGGTTCGGGGAATAGCCGAGGGACAAACTTTCGCTGGGACGGGCAAAGAAGCTGTTCCTGGTTCGTTAACGTGGGTCACGTCGCGGCTCAGCGAGGATTACGCAGCTGGAGGACCGAGGGGGCGGAAGAAGGCAAAGTGGCGATAAATTTAGTTGAACGCTAGAACCAAATCGCGCGTCAGGACTAGGTGTAGGCGGTTATATTGCCTGCGCTGCGACCCACTATAGACTATTGCACGCCGCGCGGAGCACTAAAGGAATTTAGCCTTATAAATCAGCAACATGACTGCACCGCGCCACACCTTTCCCTTCTTGGGGCAATCACGAGTCGTCACCGTATCGGCAACATCCCTGGCGCTCAGACTTCTTGCATCGTCTCTTTGTAACTGAGAGGACCCGACTGTCTATTACGAAATTGAAAACTTTTGGCTGTGGGACTTCTGCGACTGTTTGTGCTTTCGAGATTACGCAACTCTGGAAATTGAAGGAATTTGGTAAGCACACCCCTTTTTATCATGAATCTTTTTCTAAAATCGTAATATAGATATATTAGAAAATGACTATTCAGATTCAGAGTTTTAATCCAATCTCGAATTTATGAAACATTAATATGCAAAACTTCGACTATCTAAACTATCTCGACTATCAATCGAATAGAATTTCAATCTACATCGTTTTGCTTTAGAATCACAGTTAAATCATTTTCGACTTGTATTTAGTAAAGGGAATATCTTAAGTGACTCTATTTCCTAGTACAATTAAAACAGAAATTAGATAAATAATTAATACCCAGAATTGAAAATACAACAAAATTAGCATTAGCGTAACCATAACCGAGGGCCTTCTAATAGCTTGTACCTCCAGGTGTTAAATAGCAATTTTAAATTCCATCACTCTGACCCAGTCTAATTTAGGCTTCCTAGATTTCCCCAGCATTTGACACAGACACATTGTAACTCGTATAGCACATAATAGGGACCTAATGCCACAGCTCGCAAGCGTATTGTTTGCGCAGCTGTTGAACAAACACACCGATGTCCAGCCCAACGAGGTGTAACGAGGCATACAGAGCCACTTACCGAACTATATCAACGTCAGAGCTCGAAGGCGATGACCCAGGGAAAAACGAGTAGCCTCGGCAGGCTCGTTCTTCTTGTCACGATTCTTTCCAGGACGCGCTGGAAGAAATCATTTGCAAAGCAAAAACCGTGTCCCTTTCGGCGCTGGGAATCTAGGCCGCGGCGAAACGAGGAAGAACAGCCTTCCGCCTGGGGATGTGTAAAGATTTAAGAGTGCATAGGTGATCGATGCACCCCTAAGGGTGCGCGCGGACACGAGCCAATTTTTAGTTGCCCCAGAACACGCGAGGTTCGACGCTCGACAATGTCGATCCGATCGTGCACGCGTGCGTGTACCAACGCCGAGAATTCTTGCCAGCTTGTCGTGCCGTAAATTGAATATTACAAAGAGACTCTAAACAAAGCTCGCTGCGCTAAGTGATTGCCGGTGTTACCGCAACCTCGATTTATGTCTTGCCTTGAACGCCGACGGATTGCGATGACGCGACGCCGCGGACGGTGGAGGGGTTCGATTGAACGAGATGAACCACAATACGTCAATTATATAATAATTATTGCGGGGCTGAGGCCTAGGCTTGTACATTGTACAAATTGCTCTGCTCGAAGTAAGATGAAACTATTTTATACAGGGTGATCAGTTTAACTGGAAAGCCTTTAATGGGTATTGGCAGCAATTAAAATAAATGCTGTTAGCATTGTAATTATAGTTGCTGCTACACATGGAGAGTTTTGAGATAAATTGATCACTGTGTACTCTAGTGTCTTTTGTGGCGTGAGATACCTGACTTCTTGGGTCCACATTCACTCTTTAATATTTAGACTCTTAAGTTGTTATCTAAATGTAGAGATCTACTCCATGGCAAGTGGCACTACAGATTTCAGTCCAAAAAAAAAAAATAATAAAATAGGTATCTCACCAAATAGTCAAGAAACAAAATCAGATCAATATATCGATATGTGACTTCAAAGTAACACAGCATTATAGATAGCTAATCAATTAAACAAGAGTGAATAATGCTACAGTATTTTTCTGCTCTTCTAAAGTAACACAAAAATCGACAAGCGTAGTTTTTATTTTATTTCTTCAGCTTCGTCTTCACGACTATCTTGAAACCAGATTTCGATGAAGACGTCAGTGACCCATGGTCAAGCCTGACCAACTGACAGTACACCGCGGTTGAGAGTCGCAAATAACGAAACCACGGGCATCCTCGTTGTTAATAAGATATGGGGGCGACGACGCGCCATTAATAACCGTTTTCTCGTTGAATTCGCCGAAGGGCCACGAGCGTGAGGACCGGTTGGTCGACTAGAGAGTTCGCCTCTCTTAATTGGCTCCCGGGGAGAGCATTGTGCGTGCACAATGGTCAAAGAGGGAACGCGGGCGAGGAAGGACAGACGTCGAAGTGGAGGTCGGCGCGGGTGCTTTCGGCGCGCAGAAATCGCGATCGACGAGACCTGTTGCCGGATTGAAGGCGGAATTTTAACGAACGGAGTTTCTTCGACCGAGCCGCGATTTTCTCGCTGCTAGCGGTTTTGCCTCGCTGCCTTACCTGGACCAGAGCAGAATCTATGGCTCATAGAGGTCTGGGTTAGGTTTGCATTTGGTGGAATAACCGATCGGCGAATCCCTCGTTCGATAGATGGAATTTTAACGATCGGAGTTTCTTTAATCGATTGACTACTGCTTCGTCCTTATCTGGAGGTATGCCTTATCTAGACTGTGCCAAGATTTGCGCATCTGTGTGTCTTAAAATAGGGGTATAAGGTGGAGGAACGGCAGATATTATTGTCACTGAGAAATGGCAGCTTTGAGAATAGTTTTGAGAGGTGACTCACGCAGCTGTATCACCTGAATTTTCTTGTAAAGTGTTTGTTGCAATAACAAATGTGTCAAAGGAAAGTTATTTGGTATTGAGATTGGGATGCTGCTCTTGCTCCACGCAATAAATAGTTTCATTCTACTGGCGACGTATACTGATCGGATCAGACAAAATGAAGTGAATAGAATACACTCCAAGTGAGAGATAGCAAAGCCAGTAGAATGAGCCCCAAGTTAGACACAAAGTAGCCATAAGAATATGCTCCACCCCAGGCATAAAACAATCAGTAGGATTAGCCCTAAATAAGACATAGCGAATTCAGTAGAATAAGGCCCCAAGTCAGACACAAATAAATCAGTAGAATAAGCGGCAAGACAGACACAGCAAAGTCAACTCGATTAACAGAATCAAATTAAAATCCATCTGCTCTCAACATTTGCTTCACCTACGTAACTATTCTTCCCCGACTACAATGTTACAGTCACTGCAATGCCATCACCATTACGGTATTTTCCATCTATCGTACACCGAGTTTCCCCCCGCCAGTTTTTGCGACTTCCTGCAAATAGATCCCACTCGCCGCCTGAATCAGCCGCGCTCGATAAACGGCCATAATCGCGCGGAGGTTCTCGCTTAAACGCTACCTCATTTAAATCGCATCGCGGCCGATAAAAAAGATAGAAGACTAAAAGTTACGTGTCGTAATCGCGTGTTTCCGCGAACCGCTGGAACACACGGCCTGCGCTCGAGCGTTCCAGCGAGCACGATGATGCAAACCGCGGGAGAAACCTGCCCAGCGGAGGACGACATTGTAATCGAGATGTAAATTCCAGACGTCGGTCTTATCAGCGAATTATGCGGCCGATTTTCACACGGCTCGGCGGCTGGGACGAGGATTCACGGAGTCGATGAGGTTTCACGCGCGAAACGGTACCGCGTGCGACACGAGATAACCGGATAACAGGGATTACGTAACGATCCGCGAATATAATTATGCAGATCGCCTGGCACGACGTGTCTCTCTTAACATTTACCTTTAGCCCGACCTGGATCGCGGCATCGAGCTCTGAGGACAGGTCACGCATGCGAATCTAGCCGGTTCCTAGACGACTCCGTCATCCTCGAGGGTTTCCACGGTGATACGTGCTGGAGAAACGGTACTCGACGCTGTGGAATTTGTCTTGATTCGAGTTGCTCGGGCTCAGCTCGAAGCATTACCTTCGACCTATTCCACTGCGTTCGTGCTGTATAGTACTTTGAGATATTGAAATATTTGGGAACTGTCGATACAGAGGTCAAAGGTCGCAGAAAAATGACGAGGAAGTTATAAAGTGTAGTAGTTATCTATATGGTTTTATAGAAGAGGGATTGAGACATTGATAGACAGATGAGAAACTATTACAGAAGCTAATAGGAAATTCGTATATGATTGATGGTTGTAGGTAAATTATTTTACTTAATCCCTTTCAAAGCCAAATGGCATTTGTATTACATAAGTGCATTGCCAAATGGGAATACGTAGGTACTGTGTATAAGGGTTACATGATGTGGAGGAAATACAGTGATGGAATGTGATTTTAAATGTAATGTGTATTTTTTAGTTGAAATACGTAAATAAGGGAGATAAAAGGAGAAGTATATTATAGTAGCTTTTATGATATGGAAATATTTATTCTGAATATAGAAGGTGCTCGACAACCAGTGCTACAAATTTTAAGAGATTATTCTATATGTCGAAACAGACTTACGTGTCTGACTAGTGACTTATTCTACTGATTTCTCTTTATCTGACCTGGCTAGTGCATTTCAACAATAGAACAAGCCCCAAGTTTGACTTAGGACTTATTCTACTGTGATTCTACACTATCCAAGTCAGACACAGCAAACTTAGTAGAATAAGTCCGAAGTCAGACATATTCACAGAAATATTCAAAGCAAATCAGATATTACAATAACTACAGACTAAAATACAGAACTATCCTATTTCTTCAATCATACTTAAAAAATTTCGAATTCACCTAAACATCCACTATCCACTCATAGCAATCTGTTACGCGGATATACCCTCCACTTCATCTTCTATCAGCATTCCCTCAAAGCTCTCCACAGAATGTTTTACCAGACATTTCACGGCGACCATGGCAGAACCATGACCCACTGCGATCTGTCTTACGATCTCCCAAAAAGATCTTATCCACGCGCGTGATGCGCAACCTTAACGCGTGCTCCCTCTCCATAACGACGATCCTAGCCGATGAACATTGAACGAAATCCTCGAGGAAGAGCAGATCGTTTGAGCCAATCCGACCGCAGAAAAATCGCGAGCGCACCGACGTCACGACTCGGCGGCGAGCGAACGATTGGACGTATCGCGCGGTATCGGCTCGCCAGGGAAGCAGAACGCTTTCCGTGGCTTTCGAGCGCGAACCGGAGAGAGAAGGACGCAGAGCAGACGCGGTCTCGACGCGAGAAGGAGAGAGAAGCGGATCCTGGCAGACAGTCACGTTGCTGGCTGCCGGTTTGCCCGCTGCTTTCTTGGCGACACGCCCTGCCCTGATAACACCCACACCAGCGCAGATAAGACGGTATTAATAGATGTGCGTCTCGGGCGGGTTTCGCAATCGCGGCGAGCGCCCGCGCGCACTTTGACGCGGAAACACGGCGACGCGCGCGGACAAGCGACCGCGGGATGCGTCCGCGTGGAAAAACGCCTCGGGAACAGTTAAAGACCAAGGGTCGACCAGATTACTGGTGTCTATAAATCGCGGAAGCCTGGCTGCGATTCGACGCGACGCGATAATTATATTTAATCGTGATAATTTGTAGCGGACAGCCCATAACGATTACTGATAACGACGCTCTCGCGATCCGTCCCAGGTTTCTCGTCCTTTTCCCGTGCGGCCTTATTGAATTTCCGCTGGCCAACCAGTTTCTCGCGTCTCGTTTAGAGCCACGATTACGCCGCGACGACGTCAAGACTGTCCACGCCTAATTAATGCGAATATTCGACACGGTTCCGCGATGCGTTCCCTTATCGTCGCTGCATCGCCAGTCGGGGAGATGCACCCATCGATCACTCATTTTTACGCGAGGATAATGCTGGACGTGTCTTGAGGGGGGAGGGAGGCTGTCGCAGGTTCCATCTTGTCAGGAGCTTTAATTATGTTCACTGTCCGCGTGTAATTAAGTGGAGGGCTACGTGTGGCTGTGGGACGATCGCGGTCTTCCGTGGGATCTGTCGCGGATTTATCGAATCTCGCCTGACTTGTAATATACGGGTTCTGTTTCAAAGTGTATCGCTCCTTGGCTAATGCGGTCTCTAGTGCTGCAGGTATAGATTAATGAGCAGTGGATTGTAAATTGAGAGGCTCGATGGAGAAGAGAAATATGCCAGTTTTAGTTCTAGTCGTTTCTGGTTTTTATGTGATTCAGCAGTTTCTAGAGTGCGGGATTAATTTTAATGAATTTTAATGGTGTGGTATGTGGGTGTCTTCTAAATAGACAATTCTCTCATCTGGCTTCAATGCATAATAGGTATTCTTTTTATGAGAAAAGGTCCTATAACGATGGAACAGATTTTTAACTCATTTTAGGGATCAAAATTATAAAAGAAATTCTAAGGGAAATATTATCTAGTAAGAGGCGCATGAGTAATAGACTGTGAATATTTATGCAAATTGATATTAAAATAATAATTACTTGATAGAAATTTCTTTCATCTTCTAACATTAATAACGTGTATTTTACTTTTTTTTAATTTACGCATTTTTGCATGTTACGTATATTCTGTACTCCTTCGCGGTCTCAAAGTTTTCATAAATACATAAAGATCCACAGCGTCTTGGTAACAGTATTCTATGTACAAATATTTCCTCTCATAAATTCGAACAATATTCCCCTCGTCTCACTCTTCTCATCGAAACCCATCTGTCTACAACAAATAGATACATTAATAACACCAAAGTGCTCTACACCGACATCTCTCATAACAAAATTAAGAAGCGGTCTCCCAGCAATCTTCGCCTTAAAACCTCCTCTACTTCCAATTACGCTTCGAAGAGTAAATAACGACACTGCACGCGATTGAACGATTCCTCTTCTCTTAATGACTCTTTTTGCCTTGCCGAGGAAAGCCAACCTGCGAAGTTACATAAACACCGGTTTTTTCGTGTTCGCGCGCGTGATCGAGCGCAAAATTAACACGGTGGAAATAACCGACTCCTCGGTGGAAACTGGCCGCTAGGAAATTATCAATTAATCCGCGCCCGCGCCTTTCCCTGTCTCGCCACGGACGACTTTTCAAGGTGGTGCACCGCGGTGCTTACACCTGCATGATTCAGCTTTCTATCTCTCCTCAGTTTTTATCTGCATCCTGATTTTTCTGCAGCTCGCCGAGGCGAGTTGCGCGGCCACCTCGTTTCGCAAACGGAACCATTCGCCTCGCGACGTCAAACGTCCGAGTCGTTTCCAACGCGATACACTTCCATGGCCACTGGCCTGGCTGTCGACGTCCTTTCGGGGTGAGAAGGATGTGGCGCGAAACGATTCGCGTCCTCGACGCTGGACTCGTTCCCGCTTATCCATGGCTTCCTTTCCTGTCGGCCACTGGAATTTGTCGATCCCCATAGAGCGCGAATAATCGATGGCGCAGCGGTGGACTGGCTCGACGACAATAATTTGTCGATCGGCATAAAGGTAAATCCCATTGATCCGATTAGACGATCCTTTGGGACAATTTTTCAGACTGAGGGGTGACAGAGATGTCTCTATGGGTCTGGTAGGACTTACGTGATTTTGCAGATATGGGGAGTATCAGTTGTTTTTAGTACTGCTGGGGTTTCTTGATATACTAGGGACTTGTGAAGAGTTTATGAGAGAGAAGGTTTTCAGATCTGTTCAGACTCGTGATAGTTCAATTTGGTAGTATTGTCTTTATAGTCTGGCAGCAGAATAGATGACAGTTCGATGTCCATGTGACTGCTTACTAAGATTGCAGATATTAGCTATGAAATGAAATCGATAATTGACCAATGATTCACAGACAATAACTGCAGCCATAGTAATCGCCCACGCAGACATCGAACTGTCATCTACTCTTTCAACTAATAATCAGTGGGTAAACTATAGCAGACTATTGTATTTATTGAATTTTAATCGTAGTACAATTCCTAGCCAAGAAGAAAATCTACTCTGATGTAAAAAGATTTTCTTCTGAGATAATAGATCAATTATGAATGAATTTTAATACCTGCAGATTATGAAAACCAAAAAGCCACAGTTTGACCCTCCCTATTCTACATGTGTTTGATCGTAGAATCTAAACTACAAGGGAATCTAAACCATAAGAGAATCTGTTTTAAATTCTGTTGGCGCTGGGGAATCTCTAGAGACGAGTTTCGATTTCATGAGATAAGAGGTCGCCGTCGATCTCATTTCCCAAGCCCTTTACTGGGATCAGTATAAGTAGAGAAACCTCTTCCTTCTCTTCTGCTTTTGACGGTGTTCGGTCTGAAACCGGATTCGAAGAGAAACGTTGAAATTGCAACATTGAGTCGAGATAGGAAGTGAGAGTGTTACGTATGTGTAACTGCGAGGACAGACTCCAATCCTCTACGCGTAGAATTATTGATGAGTAGATGATCGAAGCTGCATTCGTGTCCGTCAGTTTTCACTGCGCAGAGCCCATTGAAGAATGCTTCGATAGTAGCCTGTCGCTGATTAAATAGTATAAATCCAAAGGAACCTATGCTTAGCAAACATGGGACTAACTAGTAGCACAGCAGCTGAATGTTCCATCGACAGTGAATACTCTAGAATTGGACTGATTAATCCCCTCCGATTTCTCTACCTATCAACTAACTGAACTAGCCCACGGGAGATTCTGCAAATATATATTCATCATGTCGGTTGCTTCGGATCATCTCGACCAATGTCAGGAAATGATTCCTCGTGAAGGATCTCAGTACCTGTGTTGCATAGTGTTTTAAAATTGCTGTCTGACAGCGAAAACCTATAATTTTTGTCACTTTCTACATATGATGTATCTGCAGATATATTTCTAATATCTTTCGATTCTTTAAAGTAGGATTTGCATCGATGATCAAAGCAAGGAAACATGTGGAAAATTTCTTATACAGCATTTTTCAATTCTGTTCGACTCACAATCATGGTCCACCTAAATCATAAGACTGAAAACGTTTAATTTATCACTGATTCTGTAATGTAACAAGTGCTTCAGAGCCAGAGTAACCCAAGTGCTTTTTTGCCATCTTTCAGAGGAGCCGAAAAACAAATGCGATACTATTAAATTTCCTTCACTTACAACATAACTTAACTAAATTCCTATTACTCTAATAAAACGAAGAGAAAGCAATAAGATCCCGTAAAAAACTTAACATGGACTCTGGTTACCGTGGTACAGCTTTGAGGTACAGATCTGTCGGCACAGTTGTCAAGTAATCCGAGATCCCCGTATTTTCATAAGAAAATTTCTAATTTAATAAATACAGGAAGTAGAAAATTATCGACAGAGTTGTCAAGTAATCCAAGATCCCCGTATTTTCACAAAAAGATTTCTAATTGAACGAATACACGTTCAAAATGAAATAGCGTCTCGTAGAAAGAAGACTACTTAAAGGCACAGTGCGCTTCGGTAAACAGTTACAGAGCAGTCGCGCAACCGCATCCGATTACTTGGAGCTCCTCGCTCGGGGGTCGGTTCGCGATGAGGGACTCAAATTAAGCATCCATAAACGATGAAATTGCACCGAGCCAGTTCACTCACGATTGCCCGTGCCGCCGATCACCAGCAAGGATTGCGATCGTTTTCGCGAAGGGACGAAGGTTTCACGAATGGAAGGTCCCAGCCTGTTAATCGGATTACTCGTTTCCCGCGTAATGGAAGGCCACAGCGAGAGGCAGAGGGCCCCCGTTCGAGGCAAGCGGGGAGTCATCATGTTGCAAATGACCTCTGCCTACCAGCGAAATTAGCGGATGGTCTTCAATCCAAAGGTAATTGTAGTGCCACGTAAGAGATGCTTACGCTCCTTGCGGCGATTACACGCTGCCTCGAACCCTTAAATCGCGAAAAGAAAGCAATCGGTCGGGGGGGCGAGAGAGGAGGAAGTATTTTCGAGAAAAGAAACCTCGGAGTTTCTCGATCCTCCCGTTCCCAGGCGCAATAAAATTCCGAGATCCATCGTGGATTGTACGGTTCGGCGGAATCGAAGTCGATGGTAATTGAAAGCGAAATCGAAGCCGATGGAATGGTCTCTGTAGAATCTGATAGCTTATGGATCCAGCTGCGCTCCAGATTCGAATGGATCTTGATGGGTCTGACTTCTGGTCAGTAAATTTCTACTTTCCTCGTCGATTTTTTAGCGATTCGGTATAAGTAGAAGGCTTAGATTCATTTCTCCTCTAAGGCGATTTAATCTCTGAACGATGGATCAACGGCTAACGACGTACGCGTCGATAATTGCGCCGATTCCGCGGGTATAACGTATTCACCGTGAAGAGGAGAGGCGAACCTTGAAACGAAAGCGGAGGAGCACGCGGCGAGCGATCGAAACAAAACGGGGAACCGGTTTCGCCTCGCGTACGATTACTTTCGGCAAGAATTTATTTGGACGATAATTCAGTGGCGGAACGAATACATCGGATCGTTTATTATACGCCGAATCGAACGTTAATTTCTTACAAAGAGATATTGGAAAGGCCCGAGCGGCCTCTTACGGAAACGGCGCGCGGCCGTGTTTATATTCACGTAATACGGCGATTAATCGCGCGCTGCCAGCATTAATCAAAGTTCTGCGTGATGGATACTTTTCTTACGTGAAATCGCGGTGGCACTCCCGTTAGCATTTTTCTGCGAGGGGATCACTAACAGGGGAGGGATTTTTATTTCAAGAGGGAGATTCGTGTGGGTGTATAGGCGTCTTGATGATAAATGGGAATCGTTGTTGAATTCCTTTGAGATTCACGTACGCACCTGTTGGAAAATATTCGAAACATTTGAAATGATCGAACATTCACTTTGCAATATAAAGCGTAAATGTTAAATTGCTTTTTGTGGGTACAAATTCCATTGCCAGTACATACAGGGTGTTAGATAGCAGGTGGCAGGAATTTTATGGGGTGAAAATCAAGAATGACAGAAGTGCGTTTGAAGCTTTGTTTCAGAGTTATTAATTGTTGAGAAAGCGCATAAAATTCGCGTGAAATATGTCTGATTTGGAAATTATTCTCATTAAGGGTGTCAGTAGAATAGGTTAGGCATAGTAAAATCAGTAGAATAAGCCATAAGTTAGACATAGCAAACTAGTAGAATATACCTTAAGTCAGGTACAGAGAAATCAGTAGAATAAGTCTTAAAGTAGGCATAGCAACATCAGTAGAATAAGCTCCATGTCAGACTCATAAAAATCAGTAGAATAAGTCGCAAATCAGACATGACAAAATCAATAGAATGAGCTTCAAGTCAGACACAACGAAATCAGTAGAATAAGTCGCAAGACAGACACAACAAAGTCAGTAGAATAAGTCCCAAGACAGACTTGTATCATGCGACTTTTAGGTGTTTCCTCAACAATGAAAGAAAATTTTAAACCCACTCCCTCTAAAATTTCTGACACCCATCATCGAGCACCCTCTACAGTGTAACCTAATCAACACTATCTGCGAACGCAACTTAAAATTAAGATTCCACCTTAGAACAGACTACTTGAAACTTCACAAAAATCCATCAAATATTTAAAGCATTTCCCCAACTCTCAGGCATATTAGTCCACCACCTGATACCTCGAATCCACCTTTAAAGAACCCTTTCATTCCACGC
This sequence comes from Calliopsis andreniformis, assembly GCF_051401765.1. Classification (NCBI taxonomy): domain Eukaryota; kingdom Metazoa; phylum Arthropoda; class Insecta; order Hymenoptera; family Andrenidae; genus Calliopsis; species Calliopsis andreniformis. The sequence continues at coordinate 8,565,606 of NC_135065.1, read as the reverse complement.
GAGCCATTAGCACCAAACGATTGATAGGAACGGTCTGTGCATGACAGATATGGTACTCCTCAGCAGTAGATCACCTCGATCCTCTGTCGAAAGTGAATACTCTGGAATTAGACTGAATTAATCGCGCTCGATTTCTCTGCCTAATCTACGAGCTCGCCGCTCGCCTCGAACGTACTTTCCTCCGCGATCTCGGTTCTCCGAACTCGGGTGGTTCAGTGTCTCCATTTATCGGCGGTCCACGCGAGCGTCGAAGAAAAAAATTGGCGCAGCAGCAGCGGCCTGGCGCGAGCGATAAATCCGCGCGGCGCGTGGAAAGGGCGAAAGATCGGGGCGTGGAAGGACGATTTTTAAAGGCGACCCGCTCTCGCGTATCTGCGTCATAGATTGTTATCTACTCAAATGAATCAGGTGCCGGGTGCACCTTCGACTTTTTTATCTCTCGCCACCCGGCCAGCGAGCAGATCTGCTTTCGCAATTAGAACTCGTTATTTCGTTGCGCCATGTTTCCGTGTGCGCTCGTGTCGATAAGACGAATGGTAGGGTGGCCGATTTGCGCCATCGGTCCGCCACCTTCTCGCCGAGGGATCCGAGAAAACGGGAGTTCGCTGCTCGCAGGAAACGCGCGAAACGTAGGAAACCGAGAACACGTACAAATCACCGAGCTATTTTCTGTTTCTTTTCTTCCCTTTTGCATCGTTCACTCGGTCGAGGTAACGCGGCTTATCGTCGACGTCGCGTATCTTGGTTATGATTCAGATACGATCGACAGACCGCGGATCGAGCGGGATACCTCGACGCCGCAAAACAAACGAGGCAAATCGCGATTAGCGGCTGGCTGATTCATGAACCGCTGATTCCGTATTTCATTGAAATCGTAAAGAAAGGACTGTTATTAACTAATCGGATCGCGGGCAGGATTCGCGGGGAACGATTTTTATGGCGCTGGGAAGGCTTGCTCCTTTCGTTGCACTGTCGATGGTTATCGACTCGCGTTTCAGAGATCACGGACAAGAAGTTTATTATCGAGACAAGATTCTAACGGATCTGCATATGTGTGCAGGCACGAAGAGCTGATTAAATTGAAGCTTGTGTATCATTGAAAGGAAAGTATTCTTGAGGATCCTTGAAAGTGTGAACCAGGGAATTTGTCTCTCAAATTCAACTTTAATTCTTCTACTTTGTTACAGTATTATCTATATGCCACAATTGTTCTTAAAGCTTCCTCAAATATTTTCAACTATGTACTTCAAACCTCTGCAATCAAACTATTCAAAAAAGGTTAAAGAACCAAGTACCAAGATTTTCCATAAAATGCAACACGTTTCCCTTATCTATATACAAATTTTTCCTGGCCTCCAGAAGACCCTAGCGTGCCATTCCACTGCCTATTAACAAACGACGCAAGCTCAAAGTCCTGAAACCCAACTTTACGATCGCATCAGTGATCACGGAAGGTCAATTATTATTTTCCGCTGACATGCTTAGCTTATCAACTATGCACTCGAGTATCTAAAACGCCATAGACCACACAGAAAGTTTTCCTCCACGTCTGTAGGAAACCCCTCAAAAATGGAGCACGCGTTATCTTGACGAGGCCGCGGAATCGTTGGTGCAGAAAAAATCCTGGCAATATTGTGCGAAAGAGCTCGGGCGAGCGCGATAGGCGGCGAGAATTATGGAGAGCGCGCCGTCCGCGCTTATCGTCTTCGCCTGGGTTTATGGCAACTTAACGAGTTACTGACTGAGAAGCAGATCGCCGCGCGATAAACTCTGCTCTGCTATTCCCGGTATTTGATAAACTAATTGGCCGATCCGCCGGCGATCCGCGGTTCGTCGTAGCGTTTCAATCAGCCGTCCCGTTATCGCCGTTAACAGGTTTGCTCTCGGCCGACTCCCACCGACTGTTCTCACACGAGCGAGCATCCTTCTCCCTCGATCGTCCTGACGAGCGATTCCCGCGACAAGCTAAGAAACACCTAAGGATTTCGTGTCGAGTCGCTAAAAAAAAGACAGGTTAATCGAGACTGGTAATCGTGCTTCCGCGAAATGAATTAATTATGTGGACGTCTGCGCGACAGATGGTTAAGTAAAGAGAAAGAAAAGTGTAATGTGATAGGGATCTGATGGATGCTGGATTTGACTTTGGGAATTGATACAGAGGAGCGGTTTTTTGCGAGAAGATTGTGAATTTTATTGGTTAATGTGCCTCCTATTGGCGATAATGGGGATCGTGACAAAGGGGTACGTGTTTGCTCACGATGAGAGATTTAATCGAAGAGGGAGCGAGTAAAGTCACGGTGGCATGTTGGGCAACGATTGGGAATAGCGTTATCTGGAAATGTTTTAATGAGAATCTGATGGCTACGATATGTTAGTGTGTACGAATCTATTAGTGTTTCTTTGGTTGGGTCATTAGTATTTTGGTGATACTCTGTTAGTCAGTAGAGAACCCTTCTAATTAGTAATGTAATCATAATTACAATTTTTAAAATTGTTAAAAATGAAATTTAAAAATTTGAAAATTTAGCTACTTAAAAACTTAAGAATTTAAGTACCTAATTTTTCCAATATTTGAATAAATAAATTTTTTGAAATTTCTACACCTTTCAAAAAATTCAGATGCATAATACTAACCAAGATTCAGTTCATCAAACTCAAGAAACTAAACAAAGAACAAAATCAACTGAATAAACTGAATAAACTGAATAAAGAACAATCGTCATACACAAGAAGATACCTTTCTAAATAATTTCAAGTTACAATAAACGCAGCAGCGAGCACATAACGAGGGGATACTGTACCCAACAAAAGCAGCTCGTCAGAGAAGCGCTGAGCAGAATCGGTTACAAACGAGGTAGAAAGTCGATCGATCTCCTAACGATCCCGATTTCGGGCTCGCTAATGAATCGCTCGCCGCGCGGCACGTGTTTCGCGTCACATGGAAACAGGTGAAAGCCGCGGAATGCGGGATTAATCGAGCTGGACAGAGGCGGAAACGGTGGCCGAGCGATTTCCACGTTTCGTGATTAGATCGAGTTCGAAAGGAATCTTCTGTTCTCGGAACAGCTGCGCGGAACATCTGCCGAGTATTCTCGCGCCGCGCTAATCGACCTATCCATCATCGTGGATTATTCCCATTAAATGGCCACACCAGCCTAGAAAGCGCTCGCGAGCAACGGTACCGTGCCTCGTCAACGATCGAACGCTGGACGCGACTCGCATTGCAGATTTTACGAGAAATAGGTGAAAGTCACTCCGAGGGAATCGACCTACCTCAACAAGGCATCCCTGGAATCGCTGTCCATCGCTCCTCGAGTTCTCTTTGCGCACCTCTGCCCGAAGGCACGCCGAGAAATCAATGACATCGTTTGCGATTACGATAGGAAGCTCGTAAAACGGATTAACTACTTTGGTTTCGTTAATTTTACAATCGTTCTACTTAAGGATAATATACATGTAGTAGGTTGGACTGAGACTAACATTCGCGTCAGAATGTTGACACGCAAGGAACAGGGATTTTACATTCAAGATGATGAATTAATTAAATAGGATGAAATTAATTCTGTGGCTGTAAGGTAGACTAACTTAAGTCACATATTTTTGATTCTAGATATTATCAAGTAAAATTTTCAAGTTTAATACTGTCCTATAGACTTCTGTATTTTTGAAAAATTCTTTTAATACTCTTCTTTCTCAAAATAATAAATTCTATATTCTAGATCTCAATTAAGGCCTTAACTCGAGTTTCTTAAAAATGTGACACAGAGCAGATTTCGCTTTTACACTCACAGAATTAGTGATTCAAAGTGGGTAGCCAATGGCATGACATATTTTCGCGCAAATTCTATCTCTTAAATAATTTATAGACAGAGGACCAAGAGAGTTACCATAACCATACCACAGAGTTATTACAGTACTAATGTACACATTCTGATAAGGTCTCCAGTGTGAGATGTTAAAAGAATATTACGCCCTGTCGAATACGTACAATTTAACGCACACATCCTGTGTGTCAACACGACCACTGCACACGTGAGAAAGAATTTCATTGCAGACCGACTAATGGCGTCCTCGTTCTCGCGTGAACAAGCGAGACTTGGAAAGCGCGTCGCGGGTGTTCCGGTCCCCCTTCGATTATCTCGATACCAAAGTATCCGGGCAATTAATCGCTCATACAGCACGCAGACTAGATCCTCCCCGATTTCCTAGGCGGCTCGACCTTTCTGCTCGCTCTAAGCGGGCATTCCTGTCTAATTGCGCTCGGGTTAACCATGTTAATCATTGGCTGGACGCGCCCCGCTTGATTAATGCGCCCACATACAGTAGCCCACGAAAGTATTGGAAGTCTGAGGTGAAACATTAATCTTTGAATTACTGTAATCTTGTGAAAAGAAGGCGTACACCAATCTTCCTCAAGGCATCTTAAAGTACGAATCCTCTACTTTCCCTAGATTGAATTTCCATGAAAGTATTTCTGCACTAAGAAGCGGATGGGAAAGTGAAGTCAATTTTTCTCGAAAAAATTGTAAGCATCCAAACGCCTCCAAGCATTTTACAAAAATTCTTCCTCGAAGTTAAAATCATCACAGAGCTGCATAAAAATTAAAGTTTCGCAATTGAGAAACCTCCATAAAAATTGATGAATGGATTTTTATTACTGAATCACTCAATATAGGATAGTAGAAGTCCTCTAGCAGTAGAATATTCTCCATATAAACTGATTGCAGGAAGTTTAAAGAACCTATGACTTCTTCTCACAAATTGACGTTTCGTCCCAGTGTTTGGACACTTTCTGTGAGTTCCTGAAGAAGCAATTGCCACGTGCGTCAGCCATATATTTCAAGAGTTTTGCCACGCCATAGAGGGGATCAATTTTTGAGCAGCGTTTAACGACGCTTTCTAAATCGCGAATTTCACGCGATACGGGCCGTCGATTAAGCGCACTGACGTTAAGTGCCGTTGATCGAACCCGTTTCAGCCACTGGATTGGCGTGGATATCTGATCCGATCATTCCCATCGAGTTTACGGCGGACGTGGAATATTGATTTGTCAGGTATATTCGATTTGATTTATTTGCGGAATTGATCTCCACTGTACAATGGAAACACTGCGAGTCGATCTTGCGAGAGGAAGGTAAAAGTTAGGAAGCAATGGGAATAATACCTCCAATAAAACTGGGACAAATTGACTGTGAAGACTAATAAGAGCGGATGTTGAGAGAAGAGAAGTTTAAACCTGGTTAAGATTCCAGTTGAATAATACTTATTTAACTATTTCTTATACGGGTAAAATACCTTAATGTATAAATATATTTAAAAGATAGAGAGAAATATTTCTTTAGTAAGATGGAGAACAGACTAATAAGGAAAGGAAATGAATTGTAGTAATGTTGGGCATAATATAATCAAAATGGATAGTAATATATATAATTTAGTCGTAAGTTATGGATCTGGTTTTTAAGTAAGGAGACTTTAATGCCAAAAGTTTTAAGTTTTGTGGATCAGTCGTTGGCAAGCTTGCAAATCCTGTTTATCGGGTCAGCATAAATAAGCCGAGAGGTAGTGTGCCGATCTGGGCGGAAAATGGAATATATGATCCTATTTGGATGCAAAATAGTGCTAATATTATCCTGATTTAATTCTAAAGTCTCAGACTCTAAAGAACGACAATTCTATACCAGAGAGCCAGACCAAATCCATTTTCTCAAAATTAAACATTTATGCAGGATCCCACTCTTGCTCTTCATCTTATCAGAATAATAAGAATCTACTCAAGTTACATTATAAATATAACAGACTTCATAGTATATAAACTGCTTCAAATACTACTAACTTTACCATATTAAAAACTAAGTAATCCCATTTATTTTTCAGCTCCCCTGAAAAACACTGAAATACCAAAAAAGCCTTAGGTTTCCTCTCAGTGACAGAGTTCTACCTCACTTTCACAAAGCACTACCATCGATCAAAATACCAGTCAAACGAAGATGAACAATGGCCAAGCTTCGAAAGGCCTCATTCCCGTTCACGCGTCGGAAACGTCCCAAGATGGAAGTCGGAGCGGATTACCAGCGAGTGGCCAGATGGGCAGAGAGCGGTGTCAGGCGTCAGTCTCGCACGTAGGCAGATAATGAGCAGAGATATATACGTACAGGTCCATGGATGTAAATGATACGCTAAATAGCAACGTAGGAAATGCCCTGTACGGCGCTATGCATCATCCGCGGGCCAGGTGGCGGCCTAGGACGCACACTCACTCTCCCCTGGCGGTCTCTCCACATTGTGCGTCACGGCGAGCCTCGCCACCGAATCGCGTTTAAGGTCGGCCGACCTTATACGCCCTAATCAACCTTAACGGGCTGACACAGCGCTGGTTGGTACTCCTTCCGTGTCTTCGGGACGCACGTGACGGCCTACCGTCTCAGGGTCGACGCTATCCAATAAACGCGAAACGATTAAGAGCAATTACCAGGGATAATTAATTCCTGGGACCCCGTGGAGCTTCCTTTTTTGCAGCTTCTGGCTCGAGGCTTCTTCCAATCGCTCTGTTTGGATGGCTCTCTGACAGAGTGAGTATCATTCGAATACGTATGGAGACTGATGATCTTGTTGGTTTGAATATTGATTTTCTGTTATTTATCATTCACTGAAATTAATTGTTCGATTTGGATAGTTATTGGTACGTATTTGTGGTCGAGTAGTTCATTTGAATGAAAATCATTTTTCACTTAAGATTCAACTAAATTCCGTTTATGGAGTAGTAGCTCAACCCTGGAATGGCACATCGGGATCCTTCACCAGTAAAAACCTAGTTCCTGTTACTGTAATGCAATATAATTCTAAGTAAAAATGTTCTGTATATTTTTGTAACATTTGAACTTGATAATCTTCAGCTACACACTTGGAAGTTTGTCTATGAAACTTGAAAGATTTAGTGTGTGACAGTCCAAAACAACAGTGTGCCATTCCAGAATTAATAGTACCTAATTTAATTAATTTCAATTAATTTGTGATTCCCTACACTAGGAAAGTACTACCCATCTGTGCTCCCCTAAGAACTAAGATTCGATCTCTGAGAATGTCTGAACAGTGAAGGCAGATTCTACTGAAGCACTGCTAGTTTGGTGAATCCACAATCGTCCTCCCATCATCATGCTTTGACTAATCATTTCCTTCGAAAATCATAATGAATGCAGGTTGGGAAGCAAATAAGGGAAAAGATACCCCTTCTTGTTCGAACGTTTCGAAGAATAGAGCTTCTAAAGGCGCTCAGACGTTTACCAGGACCGAAGACGAAATCTGAGTCCGCACAAATGTTAATTGACCCACTTGTCACGCATGGATATCCTCAGGTGGCGCCCCCGACATCGATTTGTTCTTTGGACCCTCCCTTCGCTGCAAAGGAAGATTGGAGGGCAAACTGTGTTCCACCGTGGGAGGTAGCAGATCCGAAACCGTGAGAACGCTCATCCTTCCCATATCCCTGCAATCTTCCATCCGACTTTTTGGCAGCCCCCTCTTCCTATCCACGTTCCCCCTTCCGCCTAATAGCTTCTCGAAACCCGACCTCTTGTCCCGAGTCCTTTTTTATTTCCGTTGGAGCGTCCTGGATCAGATTTCACGAAAGTTTCAGGGAGACTGAAGATTACGTAAAGATCTGACTGCTTCGAGAAACTTCGCGCTCCTTCGCGGAGGATTCCCTTCGGAGGATCAGAGGATCACAGGAAATAAGGGATGATGACGATTCATTGAGGGGTTCAGAAAATGGAAACTTTGTCTTCAAGATATTTTCAAGAAAATTTTGAAAAAATTCTTAGGCAATGCTTTGGACGATAGATTCAGAACAACGGTACCTATTGTACTTTCTATATTAATATAAGTGGAGAGAACATGTTGCAGTGTCTATAGAGAATGAATTGTGAAAAGAAGCATTTGTGAATTCTGGGACCATGAATTGAAAACATATTTGAATGAGATGAGAGATTAATTCAGAGGTGAATCGAGGACCCTCAGAAGCCTGGGCACAGAGGATCCCTCGGACAGTAATTTATCGAAGCACGCGATGACTTTCTCGTATATGTTGCTAATTTCGCGCCGAAAGTCGCGGCTCAGGGACAGTCGTGCCAAATAAATCCTCGCGCGAATGTAGGCTGGATCCAGTTTCAATTGTCGCCTGCGCTCGACAGGGAAAGAAAGGACGAGGAAAGTGGACAGCGAGAGAGGAAGGAGGAGCTCAACGATCCGTCACTACGATCCAATTAAATCTCACGACGAATTCGAGAATAAATCTCTCTCTCCTCCCTCGTGAAAACGGTCCCTCTGTCGTGGACAATAATTCGACTCCCCAGCAGGGGCTTCTGGTTAACGATTCCGCACCCACGTATGGTTCACTCGTGAAACTGCATGTGGCCTTGCTGCAACTCTTTCGAATATGGGACGAGGAGTCTACTTTGAATATTTTCGAAAGGAAGAGGAGTATTTTTCAAAGCGATTTTCAAGGGGATACATTTCGTAATGAAGATATGGATTCAGGGAATATTTGAGTCAGAGCAAATGGAATGTAATGAAAGGAAGAGTGACAAGAAAATGCGATATTTCTTATTAATGTTAATTATCATATGGCAAGATTTCTGAAGAGTTCATTTTGCAAAGTTGAATAGTATCATATTATTGCCAGCTACAACGTTCCACAAAGTAGCTCGACTCAAGCCAGGAGCAGAGTCGCAGGGAGCCAATCGAGCGACCGTGGATCTCGATCCTTGCATCTGCGAGCGACGTCGAGCGAATAGTAGGGCGTGGGGTGGCTGACTACTCCAGGGCCTAGATCGCTGCCGCAAGGTGGCCTCAGGTGGGGGGTTACGGGCGCAGGGGCGAGGGGCCGACGACTTAGAAAGTGAAACTGAAAACGCCAAGTCGGATGCGAGAGGACCCCACCCTGGCGTGGTCTACTCACACACGCGCACCCGCGGACGTCCTGACACGATGCACGACGCTGATAAACAGGCACATTGCTGATAAACGAGGACTAAAACTCAAGCTCTCGGGAACCTCGATACCAGGACCATTCAACCTGTGTAGCACTCTCCCGAAAAATACCAAAGAGATTCCTCTGAGTGTCAATTATCCAAGAAGAAAGAGCGGCTGGAAAACTCGAGGAACTTCCCTTCACTTTTCCCTCGGAGGAAGCAAAATCGAGTGCAGCACACGAAAGCAGAAAATCGGCTTCGTCCTCGAGGGAGTAGGTGTACCAGGACACGTCGTCGCACGACGAGACTGTTCAGGAAGGGGGGGCCTGGCACCGAGGGAGGAGGGGGGATGTTAGAAAGTAAAACCGAAGAGTTAAACTTCCACCGTCCGCGAACCCCACCCTGATGAAGCGGCGCTCCGCTCCTGCTGCCCGCTCCACGAATACACTCGCGCGAGGAACTCGCCTCTCCTCTCCTATGCGCCGTGTCGGAGCTGCATACACACACGTACGCATGATTAGCGAGCGACTCGCTGCCAGCAGTCCGTGGAAATGTGGTGCAGCTCGCGGACGATGGGATTCTCAAGAGCAGAGTAAAAGTGGAACGGCGCGAACCACGCCAGCTTCTTTCCGAGTCGAGGGAAGAAGGATCTTCCCGTTTCCTCCGATGGATGGGAAAGGAAAAGCTCGATTCCTGGGAGGTGGACAGATCAGATCTATTTTTAGATGGGGATGTAAAGGGACTCATTTAATTTCATTTAATTTAATGTGCTTTTGTTTAATTTAATGATTCATTAAGATAGGGTCTTTCAGGGACTTTGATACTATTTCACCAACAGGGTTGAATTCAGTGTTTCAATGTATACGAGCTTTTGGATATTTCAATCTTTAATTTATAATTTACTAGTTTAGTTTCCTGGGCTCTACCTTTTAAATATTTATTTTTGAACTTTAGGGGATCCTATGTTAATGTGATCGGGATTGATAGTGAGATAAAGAGTGATCAAGGGGGAAAAGAGATAGCAGAGCACAGACACTTTGGATCCAAATTTTATTTTCGACTATGTAATTGAAGCAAGTTTATTACAGCAATCATTAGTCATTGTGAGTTCTCCAATTTGCTATTGCCTATTAAATTCTAAGAAATGTGAGAAGATAGAACAGCAATGAGTTAATGACGAAAAAGTAGGTACTGTACCGAGTTCGATGTCTGCAACACGATTGCAAGAAAGTGTTCTCAGTTTCCTGATTGTACAAGAGTGGTTGAAAGGGAGCCTAAGGCCTGACACGGTTGTACGCTTGTAGATACAATGCTGTACAAATTCGAGATTGCCACAAAGCACTCTCGTGAGAGGATCCAAGGAGAGAAACACATTCCTAGGCAGGGTAATTAAGAGGGGATCGGCGCGGTGGTATCGAAGGCAACCGCGAAAGAGCATAAGACGAGGGGGGAACTTATTTACGAGTACATCTGTTTAGCCTGTTAAGGCGTATCGAGGCATTCCTAACTGAACCGACTGGGACGATCCCTGGTAGCGACTGCCCTCGCAGCTGGGATAATGGGTCACCGCTTTCGCACTGGCACACCTGCGTTCGAACGTTTCCCTGTATTCACCTGAAATTTCATGTGCCCTCACTGTCCACCGATTTCACGTGGCCTTAGTTGGTCACAACTGGGATGTAGCTTTCAGCCCCATGTTTTACGTAGAAGTCATAATCGTGATAAAATAACAGGATCACAATAAAACATTTGTAATATACAGTAGGTAACAGAAACGCAAGACTAAGTAAAAGTGACAAGAGTTCAGTTCGATTTAAAGCAGTGGTTACTCAAGAAAAGGAAACTCTCGTCAAAGAACAATGAACGAACCACCGCCCCTCCAATCACAGAAGGACGCTTATTTGTCTTCGGCTCGAATTAATTACGCGATGCCCCGTGGATCGATGGCGCGATAAAACGGCGATAAACCCTTTTCTCGCGCCCACGTCGATCCAAGAGGAGCTATGAGAACTCTGGCCCGTATCTCACGCGTCTTCCACCTCCCACAACGATCCCGTACTCTCTGTCAGACATTTAGCGCCCATTGAGAAACATCGCAGACGATGCTGCGCCCTGCCGCCTTCGTTTCCACCGAGCTGCGGTTAACCGCTTCCTAGGCTGGCTCCGTTGACTTTGAACGCCTCGAAATCCTCGAGCTAGCGTCTCCCCCCCTCTGATAATCTCGCTCCTTAATCGCGCCTAATTCCCACTGGCGGGGGAATAATTGAATGCATTCGGCCGAGTTCGACGGTGCATCGCCACGCCGCGGTGTATCAGCCTTCCCACGGCAGAAAAACCGAAGATTCTCCTGTCCCGTAAACGGTTCGGATGTTCCCTTGGCCCATAAATGGCGCGGCACGGTAGTGGCGGCAAGCCAGTCGAGAGTTCGTATCAGCAGCAGGCATCTGAGGCACCGTGTACCTACCGATGTGTTCTTACACGTGTGGGAAGAATGTGGAATATCGCGAATGGAATGGAGCAACCCGGGACACGCCGTGTGTAATGCTCGCTGGGCCGCGCTCGTGTCCACACGCGCGAACACACTCGCGCCCGACCAGCCACGGGACCCATACACGGCCCTCGATGTGCTCGATTGCGCGTGTAAGCGTATAATCACTCGGAGGAACAAAACGTCGCGAATTACCCGCGGGCCACCACCTTCCTAAAGCGGTCGCTTCTGCGGGCGAGGCGAGGTTCCGCGATGGATCGCGGCGATTTTTGTCGACACGGCGTTTTGGGAACGTGATACACCTCCGATGCGTGGGGGACGGTGATAGAAAAGAAGTTGGAGGGACAGGTTTGGATTTGGCGAGTCCTCGAGTGGTTTCACGGTTTCTCTTAAGGGTATGTCGAGGCTGGGGTAAGATTTTTGTGGGTTTAATTGCTTGCATTGGTGGGAAATATTAGAAGAGGCTATATAGGGAGATAAATTGTAGGAATATTTGGTGGCAGGGATAGGTACTTCGTGAGTGGCTGGAATTATTTGTAATTTCTTGTGTATGAGGGTATCTATGAGTAACTGCGAGTAGCAGGGAGTATCTGAAGATATGTGCTAATACCTGAAAGTACCTACGAGTACCTGTGGATGTCTCCAGTTATTTGAAGGTACCTGATAGCACGTGCTATTATTTGTGACTATCTGCAAGTACCTAAGAGTACCTAAAACTACCCTACGAGTACCTACGAGTACCTACCAGTATCTACGAGTATCTCTAAAAGTCTTTAATTATCTGAAGGTACCTATGAATGTGTGTCTAGTACTTAGAAATATCCCTAAGTACCTACAAGTATCTAAAAATATCCAGAAGTATCTGCGAGTACGTACGGGTACCTGTAAATATTTGCGATTACGTCTACCTCGATGGGAGCGCAGCAACGCGTGGTAAATTACATCGTAACGTGGATCCATGGAGACAATAACCCATGCCCACGTGTGATGCATTCGTATCTGTTTACAATGCTACAAAATCGTGACCGTCGACGTGGGACTAGATAATTACAGAGGAGTCACTTTACGCAATCGCCCGTCCCGAATTACTTTAAGATGAACATTCCTAGCGGAGCCTGAGTGGCTTGTTTCCCCGCGAGCTCTTAATTTGATTGAAGATGCTTGACATGCCAGAACAATAATTGCCGAGCATCAGCAAAAAATATGTACATTGTGTCTTGTCTGTTCAGTAACATTCCACTTCTACTGAACTCTGTTCTATTTGAACTGACGAGTAGCGAAGAGTTTATCACTGAGGCAGGGTTCTTTAAGGCAATTCTAGGAATAACTTTGAGCAGATATTTTGCAAAATACTTTGGAATTTTCGAAAATGTTGAAGTACATGTTCAGAGGGAAGTTCTGATGGATTATTACTTCCAGTGATGCTGGAAATCCAAACGCCAAAGCCTCGCTCGAGCCTCTCTCAAGAAGAAAAAGAAGACTCTCTGGTTCCCTCGAAAACGATTCAACTTTTTCTTTCTGTTACTCAACCGACAGCCACTACGAAGCATTTTATCGTTTTCTTCTTTTCAGCTGATCGAACCGGGCGAAAATAATTCGCTCGTCCAGGAAGTTCCCGCGGCGTTTACGTAACAACGAAAACGCCTGGTTTCTCGGCGATCCTTCTTGTACTTCGATCAACAATTACACGCCCAAAGACCTCGTGGACATATGTAATGAATGATCCCCTCCGCCCCATTCAATTAAAAGCACACATTTAATTACACGCCCGCTGTGAATGTAAAACCAAAGAGAAATCACCGACAGAGAACTAGATGCATCTCAAAATTCGTTTGGTCCTCCCCACCCACTGTCTTCTGTCAGCTAATTAAAATTCTTCGGTAGAGAGAAAGGCCTGGTTCAACGACTGGCCCAGTTATGGTCGAGAGTGAAAGAGAGATCATTACCGAATGCGATCGAGAGATCAATCGTGCGTGAGGTGGGTGCACCGAGGCATCGACTTGCTTTTAATCGCGACATCCTGCAAGATTTCAAGGACTCCTCTAGCCTAGACATCGCGCACCACGCGAAAGACCATTTCGCATGGCAAGTCACACTTCACGATTAATCAACCAGTGCAGTGCTAAAGACAGCGAACTATTGAAGGAAAGATACGCCTCGCTCTTTGTCTCCCCTATTCCCCTTTCGATCGAGCCAAGAAACTTGCAACTCATAACACGATGCGTTTTTCCCCTGTCGCGCTGAAAACGAACGTCAACGTTATCGACACAGCTTTTTTTACCACTCATTGCGCCAGTCGAACAGGTAATTACGCTCCCCCGAGACATTACAGGCGGATAAAGGAATTCCGAGCGAGGACTGCTTTGTTTCGGCCTGAAAATGGATTGCAAAAGCAGTGTGGTAAAGTTATCGTGTTGTAGTATAAAAATAGGATTAGAAAAGAAGTGTAGGTGAGAGTGTCTTAACCCTTTAAGTCCTCAAAAGCCCATAAATCAGCTTCGCGAATTTCTCAAGAAGTACCATGAGTCAATATTTCCACTTTCCATTTTTAATATGTATAATTGAAACATCTCTAATTACGCTTTATTTTTACAAAATAAATTTCCATAGTGCCACGTTATCTATTCCATTAATAGATGAGAAAATAATTGTGTTACATTACTCCGTTATAATTAAAAAAAGACAGGCCGATAAAAGCTTAGAATATTAAAGTTCGTTCATTTCTTTAATCTCTTTTCTAACATACGCTTATTTTTTAAGGCATTTTTAGGATTATATGAGCGTATGTGGAAAGGTATATGGAAATCTTGTAGGTGCTAAAAGGGTTAAGCGTTCTCGAGCAACAATCGACGAGTTACGAAACTGATAGGTCGCGAGGTGCGTAATATCGAGCGTATATCAGGTACCGCTGCGGTCTCGCGACGTACTTGGACGCCAGCGTAAAATGCGAAACCGGAGACGCGCCCTGCTCCGTAGGAAAAACAATACCGTTTTATATGTAAATCCACACCATGAATGTATCACGGGGAGCATTGACTCGTCGTCCTCCGCGATCGAGGCTCGGGTACGTCCTGAAACCTCGAGGAATCTGCGAATTTCGCAGAAGTTCCCTTGGTTATCTTGCCACTCCATGAGTGGTCAAGTGGAACGGCTCAAGATTTCAAGATGATTCACCGAGAGGAATCCTGCGAACGCGCTCGTCTTCTAAGTCGTATCGAATCGATCAGTGCTGAGGATCTACCGACTTGGGCGTCATGGTTGGTCAGAGATGCATGCGTCAAAGTGGAATGAAATCTTTTAGGGACCTCGTTTGGAGAATCTGGAATCTGACGTAAGCTGACCAAAGATCGTGAATGCAATTGAAGAGGAATATGAATCCTTGTCAATTATTGTCTTCTTCTAGGAGAGCAAGAAATACTGTGGTATTGTTAATATTAATTTGAACAAAATTCGTCATACTAGAAATATTAAAGATTCTTAATTTATTAGGGAGACATTATTATACACTGGTGTTCCACAAAATGTACTATTTTTCTACAGAGGGTGATTCTCCCCAAAAGACTCATAGTGATGGATAAAACATGTTTAACAGACTATATTAACTAAAGTCTCTCAGCGTGCAAGAATTGACAGATTCCTCGAATACTCTTCGGCTCCTTGCCTTCGCCGCTGTGAAACACGATCCCTCGAAAAATCTGGCAAATTCGCGGGTGACGTAACGCTGGAAAGGTGCGGGTAATTGATAACGTATCAAACGCTACATTGAAATATCGTTCGGAGAGCGGGAGAAAGGTTTCGCGAAGCGGTAGAGCGGCGTGCAGCGTGTTCCGGGCCCTTTCTCGGCCTGGAGATCGTTATCGAGTCGTTTGATCTATCATTCCGCCACCAGAAGTGCAGTCGCATGTATGTACGCGCGCACGAGCACGCACGAAAGCGCACGGTCGCGTCCACGTAACGCCTCGCGAACGTAATGAATTTTTTTAGCCGAATCACCACCTCTCGACGCGTAATAACACTGCTATCGCTAATTATGGTTATCAAGGAAAATAATAATTGCGTTATTATCGAGGGGCAGTGGTCTGGGTTAGATGGTTGTTCATGGAGAAACGCTACTTTTGCCAGGGAGGCATTTCCCAGCTTTTGGTCCAGCATTTTTTCTGACCTATTCGACAAGCTCTGTAGTACAGCAGTGGATTTGGAAATTTTTGAGGCATTACTTTATAAATACCAGTGGCGTTAGTTTGTCTCAGTAATCAGTCGTGTTATGGGGCACTAAATGTTCAATTGACTTTTAATGTTCGATTCGTAAAACGATTTAGTGTAGGTACCACATTTGCGACGCAGTAGAAACATCGTTAAGTTGAAGCGTGTAAAATAATTTAATCAGGTATTATAGTATTTCTCAATACAAAATATTGTGGTCTGTCTTAATGATATGGGAGGGTAGCTTAAGTTGTAGAGTTTAGTGAAAAATATTGTAGGAGTTTCACTATGATAGTGGTCATTTCAGTGGCAATTTGGATACATTCTTCTTGGGACTCTCTAGAGCAAAGTAGCTCGAAGAATAGAAGGGGAAACGATTAATCGCAGGAGCAGAGGTGAAGGTCGCCCCAGAACTGCAAACAATTTCCTTTCATTTTATAACGTCCACATATTTGACCCTCAAACGATACATTCAAAGCGAATCATTCAGAAAAATTTGAAGCATTATTAATTTCTTAAACTGATAATTAAACTCAATATTTGAATTAAGTTTATTGTTGAAAAGACGTCTAAAATACGCGTGAAATGTGACTGAGCTCGGAGTTATTCTATCAATGGCCTAGGCTAGTGCACACTCGCAGTAGAATAGGCCCTAAGTCAGACACGTCGAAATTAGTAGAATAAGTCTTAAATCAGACACAGAAAAATCAGTAGAAAAACCAGTAATAGAAGTCTCAAGTTGGACACAGAAAAATCAGTACAATCAGTCTCAAGCAAGACATACCGATGTCAGTAGAATAAACCCCTAGTCAGACACGTTTCACGCGTAGACTAGACATTCTATCAACAATTTCTAACTTTAAAAGGAAACCTCAAGCCCATTCTCGTAATTCTTACTTTCCTCCTCATTTCAACACGTAGAATAATTCTAAAAATTTCTGACACTCATCATCGAATACTCTGCACGTCCCCGAATACTCCCAGCGTCCATCGTCGCCGCCGAAACCTATCCATCTTCATCGCGCGACAATGACAGAAACATTTTTCTCGACCCAAGAACACGTGTTCCCCGATACATTAAGCGTGTCCCTACAAGCTTCTCGTAAAAAAGCCAGGCTACCTCTGCCGTGGTAAAGAACAGCCAGCCGAAAAGAGTGACCGCGGACAGCGCAGCAACCTGCGACTCATTTTTTCCCTCTGTCGGCCCTCCCGAGATCGCTATCGAGATTCCGCTCGGCTCGATGCATCACTCCAGTCGGTGCAGCGCGTGCATTGCACACGCTTCGCCGCGTGCGCGGGCATGCACGGCCTCAGCCTCGCGGAGAGGTGTAACGACGCGGCTGGTAGACGTACATCTCGCTGACAGCTACGTGGGCATGCATTATGCGCGTCCATATGCATCCGCCGCGGTCGGATGCCGCGCGAGCGCGAGCAGAACTCCTCCCACTGAAATCGTAACGTCGCGCTGGCCAATCGAGAGGGGACGGTAGTCGTTTTTCCCCTTCCGTCAGACGTCGACGACAGCGTGCCGTGAATTACGCTCGCGCACGCTCGACGCGGCTCGAAGATGAATCGGGTGATATGAAATCAGATCGTTGTAATGCACTAAGAGTTCTTTTTTGCGAAATTTGATGAATGAAATTAGGGCAGAAATAATCGTCATGATATACGAAAGGATACAAATCCTTTTGAACTGGAGTAATTAGCGTTCTTTCTATACAGAATCTGTTTTCCTCCTGAAAAGAATGCCAATACCAATCTTGTATCTGAGAGCCAGACGAACCCTGTCTATTTTCATCAAAATTAGTTTTTTATAGAATGTTACTGCTTTTTATTAATTTTATTAGAATAACAGAAATTTAGTTAAGTTACGGTGTAAGTGAAGGAAGTTTGATAGTATAAATTACTTTAAATGGTGTGGTATCTATTATTTTAGTACTACTTTAAAGTTATCCAAAAATGCAAAATATTTAATTTCATTGCTAAGATCTCGCCCAAATCATAGACCTAGACCTATATCAATGGGCACTAATGAATTTTTGTCACCGCCTCTTTATTTCACCTCATTGTATCCAAGCAGAGGATTCCTGCGACAACTCTATTCGTCAGAGCCTCTGAAGCGGAAAAATTCGCGGCCTTTAATCCCCTGAACGGAAGCACTGCTTGGACGTTGGCCAGTTACCGATTGGAATTATTGTCAATTCCGCTTCGATTCGCCGCGGTCATTAATCGCGTTCACGCCTGGCGTGTGCACGTCTGGCCTCGATTTTTTTGCCACGTTTCCTTTTCCCTCGCCGCCGCTGCGTTTTCGTAACGAGCCAGGATCTACGAAAGCCGAAGTCGTGCAAGCAACCGGGCCCCTGGTCCCAGAACTGGACGAGCCGCATCGGGACGGCTAACTAACGATGCCATTAAAGGAAGATTTAGAGCGCCCCGTTCTCGCAAGGTGCCGCGAAAAGCGCAATAACACTGCGGGCGGGATTCAACTATAAAGAGGATCGAGACACCCGTGAATCGACGATGGAACCTGAGAAGGCGTTACGATACCGCGATTGGCACACCGAGATTTCAGTCATCCGATTCCACGTTGCCTTAAACCCTTCTGCGCGGGAAATACCTCGATGCCTCGGCTGACCTAATTAGTCGAGCGTTTCAGTAGAATAGGCACCGTCCGTCCATGGACTCATTCCACTTGGCGCTCGAGCGTGTTGCCGCGCATCAGTAGAATAGGGCCTGTCTGTCTACAGACGAGTATTCTACTGTGTATTGAACACTTTGTTGAAATTCTTACTGTGTACTGTATATTCTACACAGTAGAACTGTGTACACCAGATGAAATTTCTGTGGCCAAGTTAGAGGGGTTTGGGTACAGTAACATTCGCGTATAATAATAATTTATGTTTCAGTAATACTGATAATTTTTTTTAAAGATCAAAAATGGAAATTAAGAGCAATGCAAAAGTTATCTTAGAATAAGAAGGAAGTCTTTTCATAATGACAAGTCTGAAAATATACTTAATGGAGTAACTCGAAATCTGTTGGGTACTCGACATTGCCAACGACATTTCTCACCGTGATCAGCCTCAATTCCAGTCGTGGGTCTTCTGTCGCGACGACGACGCGTCGCGAGCGCCTCGCGATCTTTCCTCGCGTAGGCGTCTAATGATGGGTTCGCGCGTGCACGCGCGCGTCCCGTGTCGCGTCAATCCCGCGGGAAGTGTCATCGTACAGAATAGAATGCGAGAAGGAAGAATCCGTCGCGACGCGGTCGCGAATGCCGACCCACCTCTGTCGATATCGCGATCGACGATCTACGATCGAAGCTGTTCGATTCAACGCAGAATACGTCGTCGAGGAAGCTTGTCGAGGAAGTTCGTCGAGGTCGACTGGAGGGATTAGAAATTCGAGGATGTAAAGCCATCGTAGAAAGGAGCAGGGCTTTCTGTCTGCTGGAAAGGTCGCAAAAAAGCCATGAAACCGTGAAGAACGGGAGAGAAGGGTCTTCGAGAGTGGCTCACGTTTCTCGCTGGTCTTTTTTCATTTCTTTAATCTGGCCAGGCAGCGCTCTGACCAGGTAACTGTGTCAGGACTGTTGTGCCCGAGATCACCGACGGCGGCAATCGTTGCGCAACAAGGCGGAGCGAGCAGATCCACGAGGATCCGATGATCTAAGGTCTCGAGGCGTATATACCTACGGCTGGCCTCCTCGATTTACTCGTCATGCTTAGTTTCTCGACCGACTCGGGCAACCTAAAGCTAAGAAGCTAACCGGAGATTGACCCAGAAAGCCGCAGCTTGGATAAAGTTTCCTCTAAATATGGCGACGCGGGATGAGTAATTCGCGCGTGAAACGATCATCGACCGATCCACCTTCGTGGCTTCGGTCATTCGGAGAACTTGTCGCGTTTTAATTATCGCTGCTTCTTCACTCCTTTCATGGTAGAACAAGGCTGGAGTAGTTTCAGTTTGAACCTTGGTTGGATGGCTCGTGGTTTAATGAGGCCTAGCCCGAAAATCCCGTAAACTCTGGTGACCCGTGACACCACTTCCTGGTACGTGGGGTCACTGGTCTGACTAAAAGACAAAAATCTACTCCTGAAAGTAGAGTACCATGAAAAAAAAATAATCGTGAGAAGTTTAAGGAGAATAACAATTGCTCTATATTTTTTTAATTATTGTAGGGATTCTGTACGTAACATCATAAAGAGTGATCATAGAAAACCACAAGTGTTTCCGCAATTTCTCTCAGTCGAACCAAAGGAATGGCAACCGATGAGAAAGTGGAGGGGATCCATGAACGAAACAGTAACGAGGTGGCCTGGTCCTAGGACAACCAGATTAGCATCGCTGGAGTCGAAAAACCTGCAGCTGAGCCACGTGGTGGGGACAGAGTTAATGAAGGAGAATTAATAGGACAGAAGTCGGACACTGAGTGAGGGTAATTCGATGAGAAAGGATAGCATCTTTAGTTCTCCTTCAATTTATTAATACTCTATTCAACAAAATATTTTGATTTTAATAGAGTAGCTTTCACTGCGCAATGAATCTCTTTCTTGGCCACTGGACTGTCTTCTCACTCATAAAATAAATTTTCTGTTCCATGGAAAAGATTTCGAAGCTTGAAAAATCCCGAAGATTTAAAAACCCCGTTCCACTGAGGAATTAATATGTAACTACTTGAGTGACCCCCACCTTGGTACCCCAAGGGTTAACCACAATCCTCCCCTCCCCAAACCCTGTAACCCAATTCCCAATACCGTAAGGGTTGTCGTTGGTCAGTACCTGCTCGGCCAGGAAGCGGCTCGCAGTCGCGCGAATGGACGTGAAAGAAGGAGAAGAAAGGGGCTCCTGGGTGGGGTGTCGGTACAGTTGCAAAGGTGAATTAGTCGGCCGGGAGGTTACGCGGCGATTAACGACGGAGACACCTTCCTCTGCTCTCCTTCGTCCTCTCTGTCCCTCGCCCAGCGCATGGTGGGAGGATTCCAGTGTATCAGTGTCCAGCGAGTAGGAGTGGTGCCACTAACACTTCCATCCACCTCGAGATACCAGTCCGTCTCGCTCCGCCGTTTTTCCTTTCGCGGCGAGCGCTGAGCGCAGGGGCGGAGGGGGTAGGAGAGCGCCGAAGAGGAACCTAGGCAGAGGAAACGATCAACGTTAGAAGGAGAGGTCGCTCGCGGCAATAGGAAGAACACTCTGGGGGGAGAAGGCGAGAAGGCGAGAGGGCTCGAGGGTAGGAGAGCTCGAACAGAGACAGAGAGAAGCGTCGACGGGGTGGGAGAGGGCAGGTCGCGTGCCGGCGTGGTGCTACTACGAAGAGAGGAGAGCACTTACCTTCCCGACGTCTCTCACGATCGCCACGCAGGGGAGCTCCTCGCGATCCGCGCACCGACGAGATCCACCCAAACGACACAAACGAACCTCCGTGTATTCCTCGCGGTTCACCTACCTACCTACCTACCTACTTACCAACCTACCCGCCAACCTACGGGTTCAGTCTCCCCGCCCAGTCGACAGGCAGCCTTCCTCTGTGTGCGTTCTCTCCCCCTCTTTCTCTCCCTTTTCCCTCTGTCTAGCCTCCCTCCTTCACCCCTCAGACCATCGTGGTCTACTTTCCTCTCTTTCTCGCCTCCCCTCGCCAGCTTTTCCTCGCTCCCTCGACGTGTCCTCTCCCTCTCTCCCTGTCGGTCGCTCGCGCGACTCAGCTCACCGATATACGCTCGGCTTACTCACCGGAGGCCTCTCGTCGCGCCGCGCCTCGCCTCGATCCGCGGGACCCCTCTCCTCTCGGAAAGCCTCTCGAGTCGCGTCTCACGAATCTCCTCGAGCGGCGCTCGCTGATATTCCGCTTCGTCCACGAGGCAGAGCCGACTGGGAGGGGGAGATATCACACGCCTCGAGAGAGGACCTGGACAAGGAGCACCAAACGATCGCCGGACGGTGCTGAGCGACGTGGTTCCACTCCTTCCGTTCCTCCGTTCCTCCAGAGCCGAAGCAGTCAGGACTCGGCGGTCCTGTCGACACGACACGCGATCGATCGTGGACGAACAGAGCAGTGCCATCGGCCGCAGGTGCGCGGGTGAGAGATTGATCGGTGGATCGAGGAGTTATCGCGACGGGATCGAGGGACGACTCGGTCGCTGAGTGAGAAGAGAGTTTGGATAAGGGAGAAGGGAAGCTGGGAGACAGCGGGCCGCTGATGGTCTTGGATCGGGGAGGATCTGCCGCGTGAGAAAGCGGACACGCCGCGGGAACTGTCGCTGGGAACACGTGGTCGGCACGAGGCGCCGAGCAAGCATCCCCTCGCGGAGGCTCGAAGGAAGGCAGGATGTTCGATCGGACGTTTCGATCAGGATAGAGGACGATCGGGAGGATCGATGAGCGAGGAAGAAGAAGAGTGCACGATTAGTGAGGATAGTGTGCTGTTTGGTTGAAACGAGAGTGCTCCTTCTCTATCCCCCTTCGCTTTCTTCTTTACCTCTTCTTCTATTCCTCCCCGACTGACTGACTGTTTTTATTCTCTCTCTATTCTGTCTCTGTTTCTCTCTGTCCCGTGGAAATCGTGGTGAACAGTTAACCGTGGAGGAGGAGGGAACGAAACGGGAACGAGTTTGAGGGAAAACGAGAACCACGGAGGAACAGGTGGGAAAGTGAGAAACCGTTCACCGGAAGTGCAGCTACCCCCCCGGCTTCAAGGTCGTGGAATGACGCATAAGGTATGTCGATTTGTTTTTATACACGTTCCCTGCCCCTGTGCCAAGGGTCCGCGCGGTACCGACGCGACCGGCGCCTCTGAATATTTATGAAGCAGCCCGATCGCGCTCAGAACCTCGCCGTGTGAATCGGAGACGAGACCACGAAGAAACCGCGCCGGGGCTTCAAACTGATTGAGACGTTTTGCTCCTGCGCACCAACGCCGAACCGATCTCTATTTCCACTGTCATCCGTTTCTTCATCTATTCGTTGGAAGTTATTAACCCTTGGACAGGTTTTACTCACTCGTGTTGTATATATATTTCTTACTTTAATCTATCTTATTAACACGAAGATTGAATAAGGAAAAAATAGGTACTTGATTTTTGTAAATTTATTTTCATTTTTGAGGGATTCTGAGGTGGTATTGTTTAATAATTCCTGAGGAGTATGGTGAGATAGAATATTGATGGGAATATTTATTTTAGAGAAGGTATAGCAAGAAGGTTAATATGGATCTTAAATGAACCATTAACCACTCAAGCTAGAGTGGTTAGAGTAACTAGAGCCTAGCTACGTGCATTGAATGCAGAGTGATACAGGGCAATGCAAAACTGCACCTTTGCAAATTGAATGCAAGTTTCTGTGACACTGTAGTCTGTATTTAATATCGTTTTTCATTGGATACAAAAAACCCACTATTACTCATCTATTCAACGTAGCTACAAGTTATACAGTGTCTTTTTAATACAGGCGACTGACAGTACTCTCAAATAAAGTTCTTCCTTTCTAAATCATTTCAAACTACATACGCTGAATTTAATCAGGAGAAACGTGGAGAAACTGTAGTTTATAATAAATCGTTGTCCAAGGGTTAATCTTTAATCTCAGGGACCATCAAGGACCCAGTTCCTGATCCCTTAAGAATAGAAAACATAGAAAAATAAATCAAATCCAAAAAATATTTTATTATACATACAAATCTATCTATCATCGTCAATTTATTACTGAAAATAGTGCGAAAATAATAACAATTAAACCATAATTTAGTCCTTAAAGTAAAACATCTAAAGGCAGCAATAACTGATCACTTAAATTACCTCTTACTTGACGCTATTAAATTCCACGTATAAATATTAATTACTTGCTAATTTTCTGGAACAAATTTTTATCAAAATAAATTTCATATATACATTTAAATACTAAACTGATCAGGAATTGGGTTCTGATCAGCCACTGGGTCCACGCTACCGTGATTACTTCTGACACCACTAAAGTCCCAACAGTCTTCATCACGCGAGGGAAATCGAGGTCCAATGCCTCGAATAGGAAAACTCGTGACACTTAAAGCAAAAGGGGATGACGAATAGACCCATAGATCCTTCCCCGCAACGCACCAGCGCCGCAGGATCCCCTCGCGGCACCTCCCTCGTCTAATTCGCCCAGGAACCAGTTCCCGATTCCGCTTGAAAAGTGCTCGTCGCCCACGCTCGTCCTTATATCACCGAACGGTTCGTTCTGCCGCTCAAGCAACGAGACACCGCGAAAGCTATGTTCCCGTCGCGATCCCCGGCGTTTCCTCGTTCATAAATTTACGCGCCTCCAGACACCGCGAGGGACTGCGCCCATTCGAGGGACCGCAGTAACGCGAGATAACCCCGCGCAAGGTGATCGCCCGTGCTGGAGACGCGACTGACGCGGAACGCTCTCTCAGTGTTCGTGGGAGGCGGATTTTTGCCTGTCCGAGGGAATCCCATCCCGTGGTATGCTGGGTTAAACGTCTGGAGTTTAGTTTAACCCTGTGATGGATGGCGCGTGAGTTAGGAGATGCAAAGAAGGTTCTTAACTCTTTGGGGTTAGATGGGTTAAAAATTGTCTCGCGTTCTGCTTGGCTTTTATGCATGCTGGGATATGTTTTAACCCACCTCGAAAAGGTGAGGTTACTCATACTCGTACAGTTTAATATTTTATTTAAAGTTTTTCATTCAGTTGGCAATACTGTGAACCAGCGGTAGATACGTAAATGAGGGAAAACATAAAAATTTATAAAAGTCTAGTCAGACATGTTTGAAGAGTACTTTAAGCTCTTTCTCAGCAAGTAATAATTCGAAAATGAATTCTGAGACATAATTTCACATCGCTGTGTCTGACTTAACACACGCTGGCAGTAGAATAAGTCTCAAGTCAGACATACTTTACCTTGGAGTTTAGAGGCTTTTGAGGTAATTAATGATTTTGAAACAAGACCACAAATACATTTATATCATTCTTGATAGAATCACCCCTTAAAAATTCTATCACTGCTTATCGAACACCTTGTACACTTCACGAGGTGTCACAGTGTCAATTCTTTGCACTCCAAGGTAGAAGTTGGTGTTCTACTTCTCTACGAGTATGTCTCATAGTCAAGCTAGACACTTTCTCATGGGTTGAATGAGATGAAAGGATTTATGTGCGGAATGGAAATTGAGGTACAAGGAGTGCGAGGGATTGGAAATTGAACTCCACATAGGTCTGGGAACAACGAAGTATTATTTACTCAGAGGGTAGACTAATTGTAACCTCTATTTTTTCTACATTAATTTCTTACGATTCCTACTTGATCAATAACAAATTTTTACGTATCATAGTTAATGATTTCAAGGCTCATTTTTCATGGTAGTATTTTTTTATTAGAAGCTTAAACGTTACATAAAATTATATAAAGAGTGAACAAAGTTATCATAAAGTGCACCCTCGAATTTTCCTCCCACTTTTTCGTTCACCCTCCCACACACTCATAACCCAAAAATTTTCTCTCACACCATCTCCTTTCCCTGCTCAATCTTCTCTTATTCACACGAAAGAAGGATGATTCGCATAGTCTGGCTATCCTGCTCGTGGGTGCCGCATAAATCCCGGCGAGTCGGTCGTTCGTCCGCTTTTAACGATCCAATGATTAAATGCCACGAATTCCCCGAACCGAGATACATTATTCATAGAGACTAGGCTCGTTCGATAGCGCACGCAGCGCTTACGGTTCCGAGGGTGCAGCAACGTTAACAGTTAATTGATAACAGGTAAGCCAGCGGCGAGGCGCCTCGATTTTTGTTGCAGCGACCACGCCGATCGAAATAGACCGACAACACCGTTAACGGTGCGCTCTCGCCAGCGCTCTCGAAACGCGATCGTCGTTCCTTCTCTCTCCTCTTGCTCCGTACCATTATTCTTTTTTTCTTTTTTACTCCCGACCCATTGCGCGCCACCGCGATCGATCTCCCCATTAACGACTCCTCGCGTCTATCTGCGTCAATAATTCACCGACCACCGTCGCGCAATTAACGCGCCAGCGACCGATAAGGTCGAGATCGAGGGCGGACCGATTTATCATCGAGAGCGCTCCTTGCTAGTATCGCCTAGATCCTCTACTTGTTTACCTGGGGTCAGGGTACGAGTGCACCTTAAACTACTGTCGTGAGTTGATTTTTGATATCGTATGTGCCACTGATAATTCTTGTGGGCAGTTACCAGTGCAAATGCTGAGAGACGAAGTAGCTAACTAAGTCTATTCTCTATAAAAAAAATGTTTTCCTGTGAAGATATTAATTAAGTAGCAATTAAGTACTCGAGAAAGAGACTTCAAACACAATTCTACCATTCTCTGTTTTATTTAATTCTTATTCATGGGTAAAGGCCCATTTTTACAATTGTGATGTACACAGGCAAGCATAGTAAAAGCAAAAGTAAGCAAACAGATACAAAAAAGAAAAGAAAGAAGAAATGTCCACTTATTTGAATATGTAGAATCTTCTCTCAAAATTCCCAGCATAATCTAGATACTTTACATATAAAATTCAAATAAACAGACCGATACTAACTCAGAGAAAAAGACATCCGATCGAAGGGGATCGGAAACAGTAGCACCGTGTCAAGTGGAGCAGAGTTACGCGACCGGCAGCGGCTCCCTTTTTTCACCGATTGCTCAACGATCGCGATGCGTAAACGTGTACCGACGTTATTTGAATACGGCCACTGTTACGCGAATAGAAAGGCACGACAATCATGAGAGACTCCCAGAGGTTCGAACAATGTCCTCGGCCCGCGTCTCTGGACTGGCGCAAACGGCAATAAAACGGTTCCCGAACGACAACGCTGTCTTTGAGGCCCCTGTCATCGTGTTATTGTCCGCCAGCTCGGAAACTCCTTCGAACCTCGGCGTTACCAACCTCTCGTCTTAGAAATCTGCCCCAATCTTGATCTTCTGACGCGAGGCTGTCTTTTAGAGGACCTCCTTGTTTTGGGACACTGAGCTCGAGCGTTGCCAGTCGAGACAGTTTTTTAACCAAGATATTCGTCTCTGTGCTCAGAAGTCAAAGCAGCCAAAGAAACCACCACTCACGATTTGAGCTCGTGGCCAGACTTGAGCTGCAGCCCTCAATCGAATCATTACTATAAGTCGCCCCCGACAAGATTGTTCCACGCGCGAGGGCAGAACGTTCCCGCGTAGAATCGCGTTTAACGAGAATTTATACGTCCTTTTTCTAGAAGAGCCCTCGCGGTTGTAAATGCAAATTCGACTCGGCCGAGGAGGGACGCGGATGTTCGGTGGCATAAAGCCGCTGCGTGGGCACGCGCACCGAGCGTCTATTTATACGCGTGTACGCGCGTGTACAATGGGCCTCGACGCTGCTTTCAAATTAAATTCGAGCAGTATCGCAATGCCATTGTTAAGCTCATTGCCGTCTCGCGGACTCCACCTATCGTAGACAAGCGATGCACGCCCACTTTCTCAATGTGCTGAAAAATTCGACGAGCCTCTGACGAGGACGAACTGAGGCCTCCTTCGTGAGGAGAAGGTTATACAGGATGTTCTAGAACTGGTGGTACGAAACAAAAGGGGGTAATTCTATATGACAAAATAAGTTGATATTACAGAATATATTTCTTTGGTATCCTGCTTCGTTTTTGGGAAAATTGAGCTTGAATTATGGTTGGGTACAAGCGTCAAATATAGGGATCAACGCCAGCTTCAAAATTCACGGTCAATTTTTGTTTTACTTTCGATAAATCATTACTAAGTGATAGCTTGAGGTTTACTTAAGCCTTTGTATAGCTTCCTTGTATAATATCATTAGCACTCCAAATACCAAGAACTCTAAATAATAAAAATCGAGGAAAATCCAGTTGGGATAATCGACGCTCCTGTATTTTTAAACAATTTCGTATCGTTGCGTCTGATCGAAAACTTTTTGCCAGGGGTAGCAGTAAGAAGATGTTTTCCTCTCACTGTGCCATCAGAATTACGTTTTTAACCTTTGACACGGGGGCGACGTGGAAAAAGAGAGTACGGTTTATAAAATATCTGCAACGCAGCACGCAATTCGTTAAAAGATCGTTCAGGAGGTGCCGCAGCGGCGTCGTGACATTTTTACGAGCGCGATGGAATCGTCGGACATTAGCATGGGCATGCAATTTTTTCTCTCGCGGCGTTGATTTACAGCCGACAGAAGAAACGAAACCGCTCTCGGTCGGTGCAACAAAATTGCATTCGGTCGACGCTGGCCGAATAATCGTTACTCCTCTGACGCGTAAATTGCCCCAGGAATTCGCCTGTTTGCGCACGATCGCCATTCGTCGAAGAAATCGTTCCTCGGGGCGGATATCTCGGATCGGGATTCGGAAACGTCGTCCTTGGTCACCGCGAGAAAACAATTCCGCGGCGGCGGCTTTGGCGGCTTAAATTTGAGGCCACAGTCTACATTCGTGACGTAAGGATGTTAATCGAGGCGCAGCCGTAACGCGGCGAATAACGAAACGCGATAAACGTGCGAGTCGTTTTAACGCCGCCTCAAACCGACCCACGGTTGTTATTCAACGCTTAAGCGCGGCTGCGTTTCATCGCGGCGCTCCCTCGCGGCGTCCCAGCCGAAAATCGCTGCTTAAATCTTGGTGAAAGTACCACCTACCAATAATCATCGGCCAGTAATTAATTGTCAGCCGCGGTATCGAGGGCCACGGTTCTTGCCTCGCTTTTTACATTAATTTCATTATGCAGTGCGCGATCTTAACGCAGTCTTTACGAGGCAAACGATGAATTATGACCTCGATGCCGATCGTTCGAGTGTTTCTGGTTAACGGTTGGGTTACGGTAAATGTGTCGACACGGGGAGATTTTAAGCGAGGGGAAACTGGAGAGATCATGACAAAAACAGCCCTCGTCGAATTTGACGATATTTTTTACCCTTGGAAGGCGAATGGTTTTCGATGGCCGCTGGAGACGAATACAGGATCGTTTTGATTGATAATAGAGTTTCTATTGCAAACTAGTTTTGTGGAGGACTTTAAGAAAAAGTCTTCTTTAAGAAAAAGAAAAATTGACAAAGTCGTTTTTGTTACGAGATCTTCAGTTCACTGCTTACAGTCTTTCAAGTGTGGGTTTAGCTGTTTATAGCTCGAATGGAATGAGATCTTTGTTTCGTTTTGTTCTAAAGCTTATAGTACTGGGTCTCCAAACTTGGTGCGTTTGGTTAATCATGAATGGCCAAGTTTGGAGGAGATGACTCCGAGAAGCCAAAGTGCCTCGCAGGTGATGGATACATTTCTTTAGCTTTGTTGTGTGATTAATGAAGTACTGACTAGTAGTCTGAAAATTTTGTCTCATTGAGCATATACTATTGTTCACTTGAATAGTCTCACTTGTTATTTTCTTCTTTGTAGAAATTAGAAAAGCAGGTGATAATTTCAAACTAATAATCAATAACTGTACTTTAATTTCCTCAATACTTAAAACTTTCTAAAAATTGTCTACAATCAATTTATTAATCTTTATTTTAGATACCATCCAAATTTAAGAACTATTGGCATCTTTCCTCCCCCAAATTTCGTATAATTTACTCTGCTGCATCTCTAAATTATACTACCCACCTATTTCATTATTCATAAAATTTAAAATTAGAGTTATTGATACTAGCATCGTCTCATGAATAAATGAATCTATATTATAGTAAACTCCTCTCAAAAAATTAGTCTCCAGAGTGTAATCGAGCTCATTACAATTTAAAATCGACTAGCAGTTTTTTTGCAGCATCCCCACTATTACAGTTCCCACATTATTTTATCTACCTATGTTGTAGCCTACAAGTGCGCGCGTAATAAAACCTCGTATCACGATCATTACTCTCTACACGTTAACGCTAATGACGACTTGTACTCGACACCAAGTCGCACTTAACGCCTTTGCCGAGCAGTTCCCTGCGACGTACCACTCAGGCTTGCGCTGCTGACAAAGTCTGCAACGCGTGCACCTGCGTCGTGATTCGTCCAATGCGCTCTATTCGTAGTGCCGAAGGTCGCGCTCGCGTCTGCGTCCACGTTTCCCAGCTCTTTTCCCTCGGAAGTTCGGAGATCGTCGATCGACGAAGGAGAGATCGCGACACCGATTCGAGGCGATCAGAGAAGCAGGGATTTAGGCTGTCGAGCAGCGCGTCGAATTTGATAGTAAAATTAATGCCAGCTGGCTTATGTAAGAGCGAATCGATTCACGAATCGGCTCGATCCCCTCGCCAGGAGGAAAACATGAACACGAGGCACGCAGAAAGGAGCAGAAGGACGGCGAAAAAAATGTGGAAGCTGTGTCAAGTTCCGTGAATCCTTCAAAGGATCCTATCATTTACGCTGCTCCCACAAATGATCAGCTACCGATGGCCTTGGAAGGACGAAGGATTTGAATTCAGACCTCAGGTCCCTACTTGGCCAATTTGTAGCTCGATTAGGAGTTCCTCCAGCTTCCTGGAAGGACCGCTGTTTTTTCCTCTCGCCGCCAGTCCACCTGATCTCTGGTCCTTTCGCCGCGGGCTGAGGAAGGGATTCGCGTATTCTCGTTTCCTCCGAAACCACGCAGGAAACACAGCCGATTCCTCGAGGCAAGCTTTTTCCTGGAACGCCGATTACCGCAGAGGAAACGCCTGAATTCGTGTTACGGACGAAAGTAGTCGCTAGGAGCGACGAAACGGTAAACCAATCGCGTCACGTTCGTGGAAAGTGGGTGATCCAGGGTCCCTGGGCACCGCTGACCACAAGTATATACAACGATCGGCCCCGAAATCAGGAATAGATTTTCATGAATTTTCCTTCGAGCCCGTTGTTGCCCAGCCATCGGTTTCGTTCCTCCTCTGCTTCTCTGAACCGAGGTGTCCTCTTCCGCGAATCCCTCTCTCCCTCTGCCCCTCTGTCCCATCCTCTCCTCTTATCTCAAAACGGGTACATTCCTTGATCTCTGTCTTCTCCGTGGCATCGCCTCCAAGACCGTTTTCTCATGAAATATTCACGCAGCACGGGACGAAATCGTCTGTTAGTCAACTGTCCCTCCCCTCATCGTCCCCTTTTCTCGGTCCCCAATACCGTTCGATCGAGAAACTGTCGCCATCCCTGGCCCATTTCTTTCCCCCTTTCGTTCACGAACTTCCGCGTGACGTAACTGGCAGCCAGAGAAGAAGGATTTCGAAACGGATGATTTACAGTGTTTCAATTTGCGGGTTATTAATTTGCACCCCTCCTGCTGATGGACAGCCCTCCAACATGCTCCAACTCCATCCGCTCCGCGTTTGACCCCCCCGCGGGCAGCGCGATCAATCACGAGGTGGTTTACTGGTCTCGCCGCGGCTAGCATCGGGCGCGTTAATTAAAAGACACTTTCTAATACGTCGAACTGAATTACAGGGGATCATCGATCTCCTGGCGTGGCGTCGCTCACGGGCGTTCCCTGTCTCCGTTCACCTCGGTGTCGCGCTGCTCGTTTTCTCATCTGCCACGGATTTCACTCCTTTTAAATCACAATCGCCTATTAGGAGCCAGAGAAGGCGCGCTCCCATACGTAATTTTCGTATCTCGGTCACGAGCGGGACCGAGATCGTCCAATTATATAATTGGATTCGATCCGACGCGGTTTTATCCAGGAACTGGGACCGCGATCCTCGCCCTTCTCTTCCCGTTTTTCCTAGGCGATCGGAATTTCGATCGTATGCAGCGACAAGTAGCGGCTCCACGGCCGAAAGAACGTTACCGATCGTCGAGACGAGAGGGAAACCGCTCCATTATCGACTCGTTTTGAAATCGACGAGAGGCCGCCGAGCGAGCCGATAACTTTCCTCCGCGCTCGTCCGACGGTTTATTAGCGCGGAAAAAAGCTCGTATCGCCGCGCACGCATCCAATGCACTTTCAAACCGATCGCAAAAACCCTCCGCGGATGCAACGTTCCGACACGTGTCTCGCGAGCCTGGCGATACTCCGCGGAGAGATTCTGGACCCTCGTCAAGTGTCAACGGGGCGAAAAGGAAGTCGGCGTGAATGTTGCGAAATAGGGCTTATTAGGATTTCTACGATAATAAGAGAACGCTGTGCAGAAGTGTATAAATTCAGGTGATCGAATTTTTGTGAGTGACAGGAATGTTTATTTCTTAAGGGGGAAGAGAATTTTGGTGAACTCAGATTCTTTTTATTTTTTAAAAGTGAGGGGTAATTTGTAGTTAGACCTAGAATTCTTAAGTATAATTGAGTATAATTGGGAACTACTAAATTCCATGTCTACATGGAGTTCTGTTCACTTGAGGAGTGAAACTGAAAATTTAGGTACCTATATAAAAATGAAAATTTATATTTTCTGTGTTAAGTGGTTCGTACACATTGTAGAATTATTGAGAAATTATTTAAAAGAATTCTATTAAACAGAACCAAGATATCAGGCTTATTAGGTACATGGATTTTCATTATTGAATCACTGAGAAGTTTAGTTACCTATACTTATAACAAGATTAGAAAAAGATGACCATAGAATAACTAAGAAATATGTTTCAGAAAAATGTGTAACATTAAAATCACATTACTTATTTCATCAGGGTTTTATCCTTTCCATTTGTTAACGAAACGTCAGTCCAATGGAATACTTAAGTACTTTTAGAATTCTGATTAGCTCGACGTGGTCCCTACTCGACAATCGGTTTCGCAAAGTCGGACGTCCGCCAGGGGGCATTTTCCAGTCGCTGGAACCAGAGAAAATGATCGTGGCCTGGTCGATCGGCTTGTTTAACGGCGGAGTGAACCGTTTGATGTCTTTGTCTCGACGAACCCTTCCTTCGTTTGTAGTGCCTTTCTCTTCGTCCGGCTGCTTCCCTGGAAACGAACGATTTTCCGACGAGAAGGCGTAGCTTCTTTCGACACACCGCCCCGGGGACGTTTGCGAAATTTTTCCGCTAGCGGGATTGTCTAATTTACGAACTTTTAGAAAATGTCTTCGAATATCAGCGAAAATGTATTCGCATATTCCTTGATATTGCAAAAAGAGATTGAGTTACTGCATATGAAGTTATCGTTTTAAATTGAGAATGATAGGTAATGACTTTTGTAACTTTTAATAAAGGAGAAATGAAATACCAAGTGGAAGTAGATTCAGTCTGTGGTTGTCAGACACGGTGTAGGACGTACATTTCCAGTTTCAAGGTATTTACATTGGAAGTCTTGAGATACGAATCTTACGTTCTCGTCTCTTTTTTGTAAAGGAAAATTCAAATTGAATTCAATTTCAAATCAAGATTCAAATTCAAATTTAAATTCAAATTCAAATTCAAATTTAAATTTTCCTACACACAAAGAATTTCCTCCTAAGTGTTTACGTCTTCACTCTGAAACAGCCTGCATACTAGAATGACAAAAGACATGACAAATCCCAACGATTGAATCTCAAATCGCCACGAAAGTGAAGGATGAGTGACAGTCACTTCCATCCCAAGAGCAAAGCTGCCGTCATCCACGACGCCTGACGCAGTAGAATTTTTCCCCGATAATGTCAGACAGTCCAATAAGTTCGTTTAATTAACACATGTAGGAAATTATAGAACAATGAATAGGTAATTCGTAATTTAAACCTAGTGAACATTTAGTTAACATTTTCCAGCGATCACTGCATACTTCATAAAATTAATAGCTTCGAACTGGAGAATCGTTAAAACGAAGGGTTAACACATTCGAGACCTAGTATATGTCCTCAACAGTCTTTTCAGCACAAAAATGACTCACACGTTCTGTCTTTGGAGAATCAAGAGAGCCATCCTTTAACCCAATAGATGGGTCATCGGACTCGAATGTATTAAATTCCACCTGGCAATCACGCTAATCACAGGCAGCGACAAAATCCCCTCCCCATTTCTCCGCACGAGTCACTTTCTTTTCCCATTCCTTCCTCGCGTGCCTCTTCTTCGCGTCGTTCTCCCATTATCGCGTAATTTGCAGACAAATGGCTGTTACCGTTGCCAGATGCGGGCTAAACGCGTTGCGCGATCCGTGAGAAGAGTTCTCACCGTGCCATTGTCGGCCGCTCGATCTGACAACCATAAATGGCATAATCTTCTTCCGGTGGTGGAAATATTTGGCGAGCGCCGAGACGATTACCATTCCTCTGGAAACGGGGCAGTTTTGCATACTGTCACAACAAACGCCTATCGAACACGTCGACGCGCCTTCCTCCACTTTCCACGCTTTCTTTGTCTTCCCCTACACTTTCTAATACTACTCAGTCTGCGCGCCTCGCATACGTCACGCGCCATCGTTGCTTACGTGATTTTTACCCTTCGTTCTTTTTCGCCCGACGTCTCGCGCCTGTTTTCGCGACGCGCAACGCGGAATCCGTGACGTGACCGCGGTGAGAGTAACACCAGCGAAATTCCAAGCAGCACGCCGATAGCTTGGTTTCGTAAGGAAACGCCTGAAACGATTCGACATTTATCGAAGTCATAGAGAAAACTACCGAATGTTATCTCATACGGGGGACGCTGAAATATGCTTCATAGTTCCCCAGAAATTCTGCGAATCGCTGCGCTGGAAAATCGACGAACGTATCGGTCTGTCGGATTTTTCTCGATTCTCGAATTTATAACGAGTTTCTATGTACGGAAAGCACCTTGCAGTTGCTTCGCGCCGCAGCTTAGTTTCGCTTCGGCGAGTCTCAACTGCGGGTCAAATCGATCTGGTTGGCGGTTCTGATCCATTGGGTCGTTGGACTGGTGGTTCTTGTTTCGTTGAAATGCGGAGGTTTATGTTAAAAATTGAACAGTGGATGGTGGGGACAGCTGGATGAGTGTAGGAGCTGGGTCACTTCTGACCCAAGTTAAATATGTTTACTTGGAGGTGTCAGACAATGAATTGTAATACATTTTTACTTGTATGTAGTGTAACTAAAATTATAGTGTTCTTGAATAATAATAATTATTATTATATTACATAGGAAAAGTAGTTCTTACATCACATGATGATATTATATTATTTCGAATTTTTTAATTATGTCACTATCGAAATTATTCTTTTTCGAAAACGCTCAGTATAAGTACCACTACAATGCTAACTATATAGGGATCAGAATGGGCTATTCGGGAAGGTACAAGGTGATTATGGAAAGAGGTCTCAGAGGATAGAGGAATCATGGATGATACGTTGCTTCCTTGGAAGCGGGATTGCAGTCACCGCTGACAGCATTGTCTTTCCTCGATCCTAATAGGCGACGCCTATTAGGGTCAGAGTGTCTGTAAAAGTACCGGAAGGGAGCCTTCTTAATCCATTCATCGCGATCTGAATGGAGAGACTTGCCAACTGGTAAGGCTACTGAAGCAGAGTATGCGTCTAGGGAAGTAGAACGATGGAAAGAAAATATCGTTTCCTCATGGGACTCGATGCTTTCGAATCTAGACATTTAGTATGATATCATTAAGTGCTGATCTTTTAATACACGAATCAATTGTATCACTATTAGCTCGTGTAGTTTATAATTACTAGTCGAAATTTCACAATCTTATTTTTCTATTTGAAACTAGATAACAATCTCCCATGTCTCAGTAATTCTATAACATTTAGCTTTATATAAAATTGAGGGTACTAATGAAAAAGAGGCAATAATTCCTTAGAGAATTAATTTTCCTACTTTATTATTCTAGTTTTCCTCTACTTGTTTCCCTCTACTTTATCACAAAGTTTCTAATGACAGGAACGAACTCAATTCAACAAATTCTAAAAGCTATATGCTTACGTATTGAAACACATTTTTAAGATTCCATTCATCTGGAATATGTGGTACAAAAGTCAAAGCTAACTCGAAGACCTCATTTACAAAAATTATTAGAACCAGCCAAAGCTTCTATTCCATCTTCCACCTCGACCCTTAGTTTCAATAATACTCTCCCATCGTGCACATCATTTTACCCTACTTATATTTTTTCGTAACACTCCTAGCCCATAAACCCACATCCACAACGCGTTTCCTCGCAGAATCGTTTAGCCATAACGTTAACACCGAGCGAAGGCTGGAGCACAGGATCGCGAGCACCGTCGCAAAGTAGAATCTCCGCTCGAGGCGTGTCTAACTAGGGACGGACAGTTTCTACTGCGACGGAACGCTTTCTCGACGCGAGCCAATTTGCGAGGCTCGCGGATTAGTCGCGACTATTTATTCGAGCCGTCTTTCATCCATCCATTCGCTCGTGGACATTCGAGGGCAAAGAAGAGAGTCGACGCTCGGGACGTCTCATTAACGTCAAACGTATCGAGACGCGATACGATCGGAACGCGACGATATCGTCCCTTCACCGCATCCTCCTTTTCGGCACGATTCTCCATCTGCCTCAAAACACAGTCAGAGTTGAGGAAAATATTATTTTAAATGATGAACAGACTATTTTATATTAGATTGTATGTGTTCTTAGGAAATGAAATATTTAATTTGTGGAAAAGGGATTTGAGAAGAATATTGAAGATAGTATTTTATATGATTAACACAGATAATAGTAGAGCTTATATTTGAAATATTTTATCTCTTTACTACTTTTATTTCTCTACCACTTCTCCGTCAAGAAATTCAATATAAAATAGACGCAATGATGTATAAAAAAGACAGGATTAGAAGCTTCTTGAAAGATTTATCTTAAAAAGAAAAAAGAATAAACTCAGTGTGCAAATACTACGGAAACATTTTATTCCATAACTTTATTTCCACTTTAAAGTGGTGGAAACAGTATCTGAAACATTTGCGTTCCATAATAAAAATTTCACTCAGCAGTGAATAGCCGCGACAAGGTGTCCGCGAGGCCAGTCGACTGCCAAGCAGCGCGTGGGCGTGATCATCCCGCGACAGAGCGCGCGAGCGTGGAGCTTTTATGTCGCGGAGGCGAAATCATAAATAATAATCGCCGGATAATCGGCGATGCACGCGCGCCGCTTGCGTGTACGCGGCTCTGGCGAAATGTTGTCGACAAATTAATTCTGCCAGCGCGGCTGGCGCAAGCACCACGAAATACGAAGCTCGATGAATAATGAACGGTGTCGCCTGTCAGCCCGAATGAAAGTAACATTGAGAACGATTAAGCTGGCGCACCAGCCGGACGCCGCGAGCTTGTAGCGCTCCGCCACCTTTCACCGACCCTTCCCTTCTGCCCAACTTCATCGTTTCTACGCTGATTCGCTTTTAATTTACTGACCCCTCGCGAAATTCGTCTTTCTCCGAGACGAGGAGCCTTTGCCTGATAATTATCCGAGTTTCTCCGCGTTCCTGGGAACACCTGAGACGCGGTGGCCAACTTGTGCGTCTTTTTAGGGTGGATTTATTGAGCTTGGAGGAAAATGGGTTAACAGACTTTTTGAGTATAATTGCTTGATAGGTTTATCTGAATTTTTAATCGTATTTTAAATGAAAATGTAAGAGAACGATGATCTGGCAGAGAGTATACAGGGTGTCTCGTTGTTGTATTATCTGACATTTGTTTGTAAAGTATTTGTTGTGTAAAAGAATGTTTCAGGCGAAAGGTGAAGGTAAAATTTGTGACACCTGTAGTCGATAACCTTGTATATGAACGAGTAGAAATTGTAGAACTACCTAGTCTTCAAAATTTATCAAATCTACAAAAAGAAATGTCTGAATGTTTGAAGAACTTTGACATCTTTCTTCCCCTTCGTTTTTCATTCTAAATCCCTCAGCGCAACTGAATTCTCTTCCCCTTAATTTTCACAGAAACTAACTCCTCCATCCCGACTAACAAGCGAAGTGTACACTGTTTAACTCCTCGCGTGTATTATGGTAATTCCCACATAATTGCCAGAAGGATCTCCACTCCCTAACTAAAGGTGTTCTTCCCACTTATTTGGAAGCCGACGAGTGAATTACCGTGAAATTCCACCCTTTGAACGCTGTCTTCACGAGCTAGCCTCCTTTTTATCGTCCATTTCGATCGAGCAACAACAGAGGCGCTCGTCAGCCAGCCAATTACGATATTGCAGCGGCAGCGCGGGGCGCCGATGTAATTGCATCGTTGACGAGTCGCGACGATGGACACCTCGAAAATTGCTGGGTCACGGCACACGCGCGGAGGGATATTTTTGTGGCGAGTCGCGCGAATCCGACGACGCGTCGCGCGCTTAATCTGAGACAAGCTGGTGCTTACAGCGGCGCGCGTCGTAATTAAATGCCGGCACCTCTTGGCCCCCTTATCAGCGGGAACGATCACGCCTCATACGGAGGCCGTGCAACGAGGAAGGACACGGATCGATGCGTCGTTCCTCCTCGTTTTCGTCTTTTTCGCTGTGTCGCCTTCGTGAGTCGGGACGGATTAAGGGAGAGGCGAGGGACGATCGAGATCGCTCGAAAACCGCTGTAACGGGGAGTGACGAGTGGAGGGAACTTATTTATTGCGGGTGTCCCTTGATGGAATCGTTTGTAGCCTTTCGGCCACCAGAAAGAAGTCTGTAATTTCTTAATGATATGATTATATAAATTTGATTAACTTAATGGGTTCGTTTAATGGTACAATAGGATCTTGGTTAATTAAATTTCTTGGTTAATTAAATATTGAATAACGTAATGAAAATAGGTCAGTAGGAATATAGAAAATAAGTTAATAAATTCTTAAGAACAAATTAAGAAGTATGAGATTGAAAGAAAAACTGGGAACTGTTACGTATTAATATCTATTAATTTTATATTCAATTAAATTCAATATTCGAGAGGTGTCAGGAATATTAAAGAGTGATTTTATTATACTAAAATAAAACAAATTTAGTTTCAGGTTTCATTTTGGAGTTGTTTATTATTGAGAAACTGTCTGAAGTCACGTGTCCGACTTGGGACTTATTCTACTGTAGGCGTCCACGAGCCAGTTCAGACGCAGCGATGTCAGTAGAATAGGTTGTCAGACACACTTAGTTTAGGAGCATGTCTCACAGTGAATAAGTCGGAAAGGAAGCCTCAAAAGCAACTTGAACATTTTCGTCCCATTATGGTATTCAGAGTCACCTCTTAAAATTGTTGACACCTGTCGCCGAGTGCTCAGTATAAGAAAAGTGATCACGTGAAATGTCTCTATTGGGAGAGAGTTGCCCGAGAGCAAGAAAACAGCTCGTTAACTGCCAAATTGGAATATTTCGTGCAGAAGAAGACAGTGCGTGTCTTTTTCTGGTCCCTCCATCCCGTCTCTTCCTACCGATCAAAAAAGAGGAGAGTTACGTCACGTAAAAAAAGAAACGACCGATTGAAATCTTCCCCTTGAGCCTGACAATCCGGCCAGGGACGTGGCCCGTTCGGGTAACAAGTGGCGAACGATTGTAAGCGTTACGTGTATGGTGTTTACCAGCTGCAGGGACGTACCTGTAACAGCCTCTGGGAATTTAGGGTACAGTAGAACCTCGGTTAAGCAAGTCTCACTTGTGCACCTGAGAGTCAGAATAATCCAAGTCCACTTTTTCCTAAATAAAACTTGAAAGGTCATTAAGTGCCTGTTCCTTTTTATCCTTTTATTAGAATAATAGAAATCTATTTACGCTAGATTATGAGTGAAGAATTAATAATACAAGTTATTTGAAATATCATGTTTAGAAATGATCATAAAGCTACAGTAGAACATCGACAGAAACTAGGGCTATAAAATAATAATATGCAGGTTTTTTGTGCAACATCCGTGCTTCCTCTTCCCTACGTACAATTCACTAATTAATACTATACTTTCTCACATAAAATTTCCAAATCGATTAATAAATAGGATATACTAATAAGGCTAGGTTACAGACTTCCTTCCCAAGGCATGCAAAAAATGCAAAATCCATAGAAAACATCTCCTCAGGCATTTCCTCCTCTCGACTCCGTCGCGGAACACCGAGGCCTCCTGTTGTCGCGATCTCTCGATCCCGAAGATACAAGAGACCGCGGTATCGCCCGCGTCCATCGAGGCTGCGGCCCTGTAGGCGCACTTATGGTACACGTAGGTGAATGTCGGGAGAGAAATCATACCGGCAAGGACGACGGAGCGAGATGCGGAGGGTGAAAGAGCAAGAGAAGACGGAGAAAAAGGAAAGAGAGATAAACCACGCCCGGCTCATCCCGACTTTCTAGAAACCGAAAACTGGATCGTGAATGGCTGGGAGGCGCGGATCTCGGCCGATCTCGAGCGTCAGTCTCCGACTTGATTCACGTAACAGATGTCAGTCTTTAAGGATCGTGCCCCCGCTTTCCTTCTTCTTATTTCGACGGTCGTTCCACGGAACCAGCTACCGTTTCCCGAGGACATTACTCAAGAAGTCGCTCCGGAGAAACTCCACCTTTCGGGAGATAAAACGCTGCCACGACCGCTCGCTCCGCTCGAGGGAAACGAAATTCC
Organism: Calliopsis andreniformis; assembly: GCF_051401765.1. Classification (NCBI taxonomy): domain Eukaryota; kingdom Metazoa; phylum Arthropoda; class Insecta; order Hymenoptera; family Andrenidae; genus Calliopsis; species Calliopsis andreniformis. Next base: position 8,525,601 of record NC_135065.1, on the reverse strand, counting down.
GAGAATCGCGATTAAGTTGCAGGGAACCTCGGAAGGGAACGCCAGTATTGGGCGTCCGCGGGACCCGATTAAGCCCCAACTCGCTCGTTAAGTTGGACGAGAGTTCGACCGTTCGAATTCGCCAAAGGAAAACGCATTTAGATCGCGCTATCTTAAGTGGACGCGTTACGTCGACGGTGTTCCCCTGAAAAATCTGATTAGCACACGCGAGTTTCTCCTCGCGGCGGACCATCGAAGGGGAACAGGGGAAAGTACCATATGTAAATCGAACTTAATCAAGCTGATCTAGACGGATGACACGGTGTCTATCGCTTTCTTCGACGGGGAAAGAGAAAAAGAGCTACGGGAAACGAGGCTGTTCTTTATGGACGTGGGTACGGTATTGTGGAGCGAGCAATATAGAATGTGATCCAATTTTATATTCTGATTTGCTAAGTAGTTTAAGTATGCTTTGATGTTAGACGAAAATGGATATGCCTTGATTAATGGAGATAATTAGATACGTCAATACGCTCGATGCAACTGATCGTAAGATAGGTAGCTAGAATTTAGACAGTGCTTTTAAATTTGCCAGTCACGAGAAAATCATGGACTAATGATTCAATTCTGAAAATAACATCAGTGTTCTAGGCATCAGAGAAGACTAAACTTTGTGACATGTTTGATAATATCACTAAATAGGTATTTATTGAGTCCTCTTGCATTCATCTAGCATTTATCTAAGAGAGGAGTCACGGTCTAAGGATCGTATCCTCTCTAATTGTACGACCACGCTAGGTATTTCAGCGACAACTATCCCCACTGAAATAATGAAACAAACCACACAATTCTCTTCGAAACTGTTCTATCTAAATGAGTATGGACTATCTGGAACAAGACTGTAACTCAAACCGCAAAGAGTTAACGTCTTCCTCCTTGTCCATCAGCGATCGAGGAATACCAAGGATGAACGCCTGGCGTATTATCGCGACAACCGTTTCCTCTGCTGGTACACTTGATCCAACGTTTTTTAAGCGCGACGACCGGTTAACGGCTCGTAAACGAAACCGTTCGGCCGTTCCAGATCATCGGCGACACCGCGATAGGAGGAATCGACGGTTTTGAAACGCACGGTAGACTTTCGATTCCGCGCGGGACAACACCCAGCTGTCGTCCTCGCATTCTCCGCGCTCGTAATTAACGCTTTTCACTATTGTCGGTCGCGGCGGGCTTTCTGCCTTTTGCTCCTTTTACGCTGGAACGGGGTTCTTGCTCCTCCGCGTCTGCTCCTTCCCTCCCCCTTTCCCCCCGCCTCTGTCAACGTCCCCGCGCGGATTTCTCTTTCGTTGGAACCGGACAGCCAGCTGAGGATTAGCTTCTTCGGTAACTAGATCGTCTCGCGTGAAACGACACCGGCTGTGAAAGGAACCCTCGATTTCTCGAATCGACCAGGGCTTCCTTCGCCGAGGAATTCGACGTCCGTCGAAAGGCGGAGTCGGTCGTACAGGACTGAACGAATTCGGTGAAACGCGAGCACTGATGGAGACTTTAATGCTCGCGTAAGTAATGCTCGAACTCGGCGATTTCGACGGCAGATAAGGGGAGCGTTAATGCGACGGCTCGCCTCTGCTGTGGTGTGTAATTTCACATAATTTTCTTGTAAATCGCTGTCCGTGTGACGTTGGATTATCCGCTGGATTACAATTTCCTCTGATCGGGGCTCGATTGCGAAATCGATTGAAAAAACCGAACGACTTTCACGGAGATATATTTAGGCGGCTGAGGATGGATATAGCCGCGATGCATGGGCTCTTAGGTGGCCATGAAAATTATGCAAACGAGCTCCACCTTGTTTATACGAACGAAATTGGGGCATGCCTATGGGTAATTTAGTCGGTTAGATAACACGTGCCATATAAAGCACTACTGAGTTAATTGCTTTTTACTGAGGGGAGTCTTCAAACTCGTACTTCAATTTTCAGTATTTTATATGATAAAAGAGTGTGTGTAAGGTGGGAAGTTGTAAATGTTTATCTAGTAAATCAGCTGTAAATTAAAATGTATACTACAATAAGTAGTTTTTTGAGAATTTTTTATACAAAGAAAATATCTTAAAATTAATACATATTTCTGGAGTTGTAGTAACCACCCTTTTAGTATTCTTAGGGTGACTTTCTTAATTTTCGTAAAAATTATTCGTTCATTTATTATTTCAAATTTTTCTGTTTCCACAATTTTCTACGGCACACTAATCTGTGGCAGTCACAGATGTTACACGTATCCGCCTCTGGCACTTTGTAATATCGTCTAAAGTCGAGACAGAAAAATGCGACCAGGCGGAGAGATCAATTTCTGCGGCCCCTAAAATTGCCCAGAATCGTCGCCTCCGGCCAAAGAAATATTTATCACCTGCCAGTTGACGCCTTGATCTATCTGTTTTGAACTCGGCAACAAGCCCCGCCGAACAGAAATCCTTTCACTAATGTTTCCAAATCGTCACCATGTACCAATGGTCCTAATGTGATCGTTCATTCTGCGCCTTCTTCGCTGTAGCCTGTTGTGTCAGAACGAAGAAGGAAAATAGAATGCTTCTGATCCATGACAGGTCGGCTTTGCTTAATCGACGTCGACTTGAGTATTAAAACCGCGGCTCTGGAAAGTCAGAATCAATAATTATCTTTAGAGACCAGGCTGAGTCTCCTTATTTTTAACTGAATGTCTCCTTTACCAATTTTTGGATTTTTCTTTAGGACGAAACACAGGTTCATCATTCTTGTTTTACCATTTTATGAATTTGTTTTTTCTTCAAAAAATAGGAATTAAATGTAAATAGCTTTCAGCTTGAAATACTAACCAGGGATATAACTTTCGTTTCCAGGTCACCTCGAGCAACGCGCAGGAGCAAAGACGAGGGTGACAGAGGCAGTGTGATGAGCGGATACCTCGACAGCATCACCCTGCCCCCGACGTTGCTGCACGACCCGAAGTACCCTCCAGCCATGCGGGAGAAAGACTCGAGCCCGAGGAAGATGCCGGGGCACATCAGCCCGAAGCAGGCGAGCATATACCCGCTGAGCGTCCGCGTGCCAGACGTGGAAGAGCTGCCGTACGACTTGAGCCACGGCCACGGCCGCGGCCTCTCGAGTCCCACGAACCAGCAGCAGCACCAGCAACAGCCCCACATGAGCCCCGCGGCCCGACCTCCGCAGCCGCTCCACCAGGACGAGCTGGACTGCGAGCCACTCGACCTCCGCGTGGACCACAAGAAGGAGAGGCTCAGGGACGAGAACCAGAACGAGATTGAGGTGCTGAACCAGAACAGCCTGGGCAGCAATCTTCCCTATCACACGGTACTGTTCCCTCAGACCCCCGCGGTCCACCCCCTGGTCCTAGAAGCCATGTGGCCCCACTCGCAGGCCACGTCTGTCCCAGACCTGCCCAAGATCCAGGTCAGGAATCTGCCTACCATGGTACCCCTGCCACCTAACAGGTTCTCCTCGACAACCTCCTCCACGTCGTCTTCCTCCTCCCAGGTTGTCGCGAGGATACCCAGCCCAGGTGGCCAGCAGCAGCACAGCCACCCCAGTCAACAGCAACAATCACCCAGCCTCCCACCGTACTCTATTAGCGTCCAAGCTGGCCTGAAGCCCAAGGACCGATACTCCTGCAAGTTCTGCGGCAAAGTGTTCCCCAGGTCGGCGAACCTGACGAGACACTTGAGAACTCATACTGGCGAACAGCCTTATAAATGTAAATACTGCGAGAGGAGCTTCAGCATCTCCAGCAACCTCCAGCGTCACGTCAGGAATATTCATAATAAGGAGAAACCATTCAAGTGTCCCCTCTGCGAGCGGTGTTTCGGTCAGCAGACTAATTTGGACAGACACTTGAAGAAGCATGACGCGGATGGGCCGACGATACTGGACGAGGTCAGGTCGAGGTACCATGGCCAGCTGCCAAGGGCAGACGAGTCGTATTTCGAGGAGATCCGTAGCTTCATGGGCAAGATTACTTCTCAGAGACAAGGGATACCTTATTTCACTGGGCTCCTGGGCCACGGAGCGGACGATTTTCGAAGCGACAAGCAGCAGCTGCAGATGGAGGAGAAGAGAGGAGACTCCTCCTACTTCAGCGACAGGGATAACCTCAGCTCCAGGTCGAGCACCACGGCGAGCAGGCCTGAGAGCGTACAGGAGGAGCAGAGGGAGGTCAATTCTCCGCCTGTGTCTCCTGGGAACAATACCTGAGCCGAGGACCCCAGCACCTGCGACGAGGCATCGACGGGTGCGATTAGATAGAGGTTGAAGCTTCCTTAGGATCGCTAGGATTCTCTGGGACCGAGGTTCAAGGGATGTCGAATCTCTGCCAATGGATAGCGCTTGGTTGTATTGGGACCTGCGTTTGGGTTAGGAAAGCTGTCTTTCATAGCGTGAGGATTCGTCACGATGGACTCTCGAGATTGGGAGCAATAAACTTTCGAGCTAGGTTGATTCAGTGTTCGAGTCCATTGGGAATAGATAAGAGAGAGATTTTGTAGAGGTCGTAGACCAACAGGTGCCTTAACGAAGTACGTGCCTAAAATATTTTCTAGGGTCCGATCGTGCAAGGTCGGACGCGTTATACAGTTCAATTAAGTAGGTAAACTCGACCTAAGTACCAATCCTTTAGTTACTCGTAGGAGAGCGAGGATTCCGTGAAAGCGCTTCTATTGTTGCAAATCAATCTGCGAGGGAGGCAGGAGAGGACTATCACTTGCAGTCTATTACAATCACACAAAGTACAATGTTAACTCTCTCCTGGACCTTGCAGGCTGATTTACTGGACCCCCGTGACAGAGTAGGAGTCGACGCGAAGCATTTCCAATCTGCAGGCTGTCGGGATCGGTCTCTGAAAATCGGCGAAATTCAGGGCAACGAATTCGAAGCAATCTCATCGCAGGAAAATAGTTTATTCACATGTTGTCTATAAAGGAGAGGAAGGAACCAATAAAATGTGAAATACGAGTTGAAAAACAGCGGATGGTCGTGGACCGATTCGTTCCAGCAAGAAAGAACACCTGAAAACGATTTTCGATTTTACGATCTAGAAAGTGAATTTCAGCCACTCGACCGGTTCGGGCGTAATCCGCTGGAGACAGGTGATAAAACAGATCGATGAGAGTGTCTGGTAATTGGTCGGGAAATTGTCTTCGGTCGGAAACGACAGAAAATTCGATTCAAGTCATTACACCCTCCAGTGAGAAAATTTGCAACCGTGAAAGGGAACCGAAAAAAGAGAATTCGATTACAATAGGTATCAGGAATAGCAGAAAATAATAAAAATTCGAACACCAAAGCATTTCTAGCAAAGTACTGTTGAGAAGAGGAAAATCATCGAGGTTAAAAATAATTCATTTCCAGACTTCATTTTTTAAGATATACAAAAAGACTGAGAATGAAGATTCTTAAAACATCTAAGACTTCTAACGAACTGACAATCAGTGATGGAACCACCTATATTTTTTACGAGTTATAGTAGAACCATCATGAAGATAACATTTCACTGATCTTCGTATTGAACCTGATCCCATCGTCGACAATATCTTCCCCGTGGGAAACTCCACAACTTACCTCCATACCACGGAAAAGCAGTTTCCTGTCAGTAGTGATCAGTAAAAAGAAAAAAGCGCAAAGCGAGCGGAGATGAGCATCCCACACGATCAATCCCTTCGATCCCTGCGGTTGCTCGCTGAAAACTGTACCCAAGGCGAAACGATCTAATCGCCTTCCGCTCTTGACTCTCTTCGAATTCGTCGGCACTTTCTAACCGACAGGCTACCGATCAACGCCAGTGAACGAGAGGCTTCGACCTTGGTAGTAAGTGGCTCGGTTCGATTAATTACGCCAGATCTGGACCGAGCAGCGCGCAACGTGGATGAATCGGTCGAGGCGAATCCTCGTGAGTTAGACAAATGTCGACGATTCGAGGAACAAGCAGGGCCAAAAGGGGGAGGCTGTGTTTACAGAGCGCAGCTGCAGCCGATCCAATCGCTGCCCAGGCGATATTAGGTGGCGATTTATCGGCACTTTCTACCTTGCACCTTCACCGCGCAGGTGTGGAGGCACCTCGTCGGTCCACGGGGGCAGAGGGGCCTCTTAACCTTGGCAGGCTCGATCGAACGAGTCGTAACGAGGAACACGGGGGAAAGGCGTCCTCCAGATCGAGGGGTGTGTGCGGGACGAAAATCCGCCCGATGAAAATGAGAGATAGACCGCGGTGGCGCGTGAGAAAGGATTCGCGCTTTCTACCTCGGAACTCTGGCGATCCTTTAAATTGCTGGAAAGTACTGGAGGCTCGCTGTCGGCGGGAACGAAGAGCCCTCGGCCTTGATAACAGCCGATAGCTATCGGAAGGCAGAAAAAACGCGCGAAGCCGTGACCAGCGATACGGATAAAATGGCGACGATACGAGTCACCGAGACAAAGTTGCAAACGCATGAATACAGAGAGGAAGGGCAGGGAGGTCGCGCAGAAATGAAACATTCAAGTACCCGGCGAGAGTGCATCAGCATGCGCATGAGGAATCGGGTGTGCAACGAGCTGCTCAAAATCCATTTTAAGAGCGTCGATTTCGTAAGTAGATGCAACGCGCGAGGTGTGACTAAGCTTCTAGAGATCTCTCCGCTGAGGTCGAGAGAGGATGGCAGGCCCTGTTTTTCTTGCCTCACGCATACACGATCCGGGCCCCGCCGATGGCCTCGGACCTCTCTTGCTTGCGTTACACTTTTGCCACGCCCCGATCGGACGGGCAAGCTCATCGCGAAAGTGAAACGCAATAAAGGAGCCACGCCGTGCGAGAGAGCGATCTCGACAACCATGAAACGCTGACGGAGGGATAGCGAGAGAAGGAAAGGACCCAAGCGTTTCGTGCTCGAGAAAGAGGGAACGGGACCAGACGAGCGTGCCAGGAGAGAGGAAGAAGGATCAGGGATCGATCGAGACCTCGAGGCTTGGAAATCGGTTTCCTCGCAGCCTCCCACAGTCGCCTGTACCCCTCTCGAATGTGTCTCGAACGAGAGCCCACCGATTTGACGCATTAAGCCGTCGCCTGGGCGATCCAGCTCTCGACAGCCGACGTTTCCCCTCTCTCTACGAGGGGATTTCGTTTCGCGAAAAGCCTCTGGCCAGTTGCGAAATCGCTGTTGAATGGAAAGACGTGCCCGAGAGCGAGACGCGTGTCCGCGGGATATCTACAGGTGACGCGTTTACCAGGAGCCTTTCGACAATTTTATCTGTCACGACGACGACCTGTATCGGTATCATAACTGGAGAAGGAAAACGTCGCGGTTAGAGATCGGCAAGTTTCCACGATGGGCGATCCTGTTGACCAAGTTCCCCGCCTCGAGCGCAAAAACGAAGCCGCGAAATTCCTCGGGGACGAGTCTATCCTATCTGCGAAATCGTTCTCACGTCCACGCGTCGCGGTTTTTTCGATCTCATCTCGTTCCAGTTTATACGCGTGATTTCACCGCGAGGACGGGTCAGACTGATTCGAATTGCGACAGCCTGCTGTGTTGCAGGAAAAAAAGAGGGAGGGAAATGTTTCTGCATCGACTTTTAGAAAATCCTCGTCGTGTTCGTCGGTACCTTAGACCCGTTGTTCTTGCGTTACCTTTCGACCCCGAGTAGCAATTAGACGGTTCCCTTATTGCCTTGGAGAGCTTGTGGCAAGTTGATGTATACGAAGCGACACTTTCTTTGCAATCTGGCTTGGATAATTTATACCTCTTTTAAAGTTTCATACGCCCATGTTTCATTAGTCAGTTTATCAGCACTCAAGCTGGGTGATTACAGGTACAAGGGAACAAGGCTTCGTTTGTGTCAACCTGCGCCACACGAGCGACCTATAGTTTAGTGTAGTGTAACATATCTGTACTCGTACACACGTGTACCTATAGCTGCTAGAATTCGTATCGAGGCTCAATTTAGTTAGTCGAAATCGTCGCGAAGACAGGGTAAGTGTCTGTCTGAAAGCTACTTTCAGACTATTTTCAGTTGCTCTTGGAAATTGAATTTGCAGATGTATACAGTGTTGAGAATCTTCTTTAAAGGTGGGATCAAGTTTAGTCTAAATTACTACGAATTTTAGATGATTTTAATATTCAAGTTTCCAGTGAAGTAGGTCAACGAAGTTTCAAACCTTATCAATGAATGTTCGATTCTACTTTGGAAGCACTGCTTTCATTTCCCGAAGTATTCATACAAGAAGTTTTGTCTCATTTAGCTTCGAAAATACTTAGAAGTCTTATCTTTATAGAGGATTTAAATCCACTCAAAGATCAAACCTATTTAATCAAGTACTGTGATTCAAGAATAATTAAATCCACATGTTCTGAAGTTACAACTATTTTATTTTCTGTATTGAAATCAAGGAAACTTGAATATAATTAAACATAGAACTCGTAAATGGGGTACATAAAAAGAAAACTACTTAATTAATTAATTTTTAAACTACTTGTGAACCGACCAGCGATTCTCTATACTTGCCCCCATCCCTACTACTCTCAGAAAATAATTACCATACAAAACTGCAAATTAACACCATTTAAAATTAACTTCGAGAGTACTCTCAAGAGCAGCTACGATAGAAACTCTCAGATAGACATATACTCTTAGTTTCTCGCGCAACGACGAGCTCCCCAACAGCACGAAACCTAGAAGAGAATGAAACGAGCTCGTCGCTGCGCGATGCAGAAAGCAGTTAATCGTGAATTAACCGTGCAATTAAAACTCGCCTTACACGGTCGTCTCTCGACGCGAAGGGCTCGTGCCCGGAAATGGGAAGATCGAAATTCTGGGTGGGGGACGTACTCGCGCGTTTCCCACCCTCTCTAATTGATAGTCAGCCGCGTGCGAGGTGTACCAAGCGGAACTGTAAAGAGTACGTTATAATTTTGATACATAGACGAGACACACACCACACACAATCTATATATAGTATATATGAATTTATATATACACAAATGAATATAAATAGAAATAATATATATCATATGTTACATGTATAATGTAAAATCGTACCACGATTGTGATTTCACCGAGGTTACCGAGTTATACGTATTTACTGTTGTTTAGCCAGCGAACGCAGCGGGCCGTGGGGCCGACAAAGCGCTCGTTACCTTTTTTAGAAACCGCTAGATCGTAAGTGTCCAAGCTCAGATCATCCCATTGGGTTCTCCCGTACGTTCACGCGTTAGTCAGAAAATTCCATGGAGAGCCGAAGTGCCTCGAGACGAAAGGATCGAAACGGGTGTCGTCGCCTCGAGATCGGGCCACGTTTTTTGCCACCCCTCGAACGAACCCACGCCCCCGCAACACTTGAGATTACCTGCGCGACAGACGCGTCTTCTGGACGCACCGTCTCGTCGCGAGGACAAAGTTCGTCCATCGAGAGGCACGATCGCGTTTCGAAGCTCCTCTCGCGAACGATCCGCCCCGTGGACGATCGATCGTTCGTCGCTCCTAACTTCCCACTAAACGGGACCACTGTTTGTAGCATAATGGTGACTGTATATATGTTCATATGTAACATTTCGATTTTGAACAAATATATTATATATATATATATATATATATACACGTACAGAGAGGAACACGCGCGCGGGGATTCATTTTAATGAAACTCTCGTGTCTCTTGCTTGCGTTTACTTTCACCGCGTTCCTTCGCTCCTGAGCCTTTCATTAAACTCCCCGGTTTTCTCGTCGCCATGAAATTACGAGCTCCTCGTCGATCTTGAAGAAGGTCTTGGGAAAAGCTCGTTAAGGATCGCGTGGACTTCCAGTGGATTGAATCGTCGCGAAGTAATTATCTGGGGATCGAATGGTTCTAAGGATGGAATGTTTGACTACAGATGGAGAGAAATTTAAGGGATGAAAACGAAAGTCAAGAACGAAGTATTAGAGAAATAATGATAAAATATTGAAAGATAAATACGCTTTATAGTACTTAGAAAGTGAAACAAATCTTTAGTTAGATTTTATTTCTTAACAGGTGTCACAGATTTTAAGGGGTGTGACAACAGGTGTCAGAAATTTCAAGGGATGATTCTACGTACTAAAATAGGATGAAAATGAAGAATAATAAAAGTGCATTAGAGTCCTCTTGTCAGAGATATTAATTGTAGAGCCAAACTTCTGAAATGTGTCTGACTCAGGACTCATTCTACTGCCTGCACTGTGTCTGGCTTGAGACTTATTCTACTGACTTTATTGTGACTACTGCACAGTAGCAGTAGAATAGGTCTCAAGTCAGACACACTTTCCTCGAATTTTAATTGTTTAATAATAATGAGTAACTCTGAAACGAAGCTTCAAGCGTAATTATCATTCTTGATTTTGTGATATAAAATGTAGAGTCGTCCTTAAAAATGACTGACACCTGTGGTCGAACACTGCTCATTCCTTAAAGGAAAAGAAGTTAACGAATTCCATGAATCGCTTTCCTCTTTGCTTTCGTAACCAAATAGACTGCAAACGGAGTAAACATGTGCCGATGGGATCTACGTAATTTCACCTTCGAGTCCGAGCAGCATGCAAGTCTAAGAAGGGCTACCAAACGCTTCGCCGTATAAGAATTTCTATGAAGAAGTGGGTTTCCTCCAGACTCGGTTCGCGTGGAATAAAACTGAACAGTGGCATCTCTGTGGTTGCTACAATTTAGAGTATCTCGCTCGCGGAACTGGGAAAAACAGGTTCCTCGGAGGATGGCTCTGTTTCCAGAAAATCAAGGTGTTCCTGTCCTCTGCTAGGAGAAGGACTGGATAATTAACGTGAGAAACGTTAGGTTGCCCAGGGTCATAGGTGTGTGAGAACCGGAACGAGAAGAAGACGTGACCGCGTGGACAAACAGCCAGAGAGTTGTCTGTCCGACGATCCTAATTATAAGTCATTTTCCGTCTCGCTGACGCGATATCATGTTTTTACCTATCACTGACTCATAAATCTCCGATCTGAGACACTTTTTTGCCTCCCGTTTTCATCGTAATCCATCATCCCCCTCTTACCGATTATCTTAAACGATCCTCCTTGGTAACATCGCAGAAAACGACTTCACCATTGTCAGGCTGATCTCCTTGCACTTTTTTTGCTCGACTAATGCAAGGCGAGAATATTCAACCTGTCATTTAAACTCACGCACTGATCTTTGACGCTGCAGTTTTTCTTTCGGAATAGAATTTTGAAATTGTCTTTCTGCATCCTCGCTGTCGATGGTAGGTTGAGCGAGTTTCCTCTGGCGCTGGAGGAAGACTCATCAGTATCGATCATCGTCCCACGTGATGAACATTGCCTCTGTGTTCGTGGAACGATACCGATCCATAAATAAAGGCTCACTCATCTCAGCCAAACTTGGCCTGGAGGTGATCGTATGCCGAACGAACAGGGAGACTAGGCTGACTTCGAGTTAAGTGGCTTCTTGGCCTCGCTGGGGACGCGACTTTGACCCAGATATCGTTAAACTACGCCAAACAGGCCGTGGACACGAATTTTATTCCAGTTGGCCGTGTCAAAACGACTGTCGAATATGTTTTCTCGCATACGTAAATTCTATGCATTCTGTTTGTCGAGTATTTAATTTTTTGTGCAAATGTTTTGGATACGAAGGAGGAATATGAGATCGATGGGAATAGAATATAGTAAAGAAACAAATAATTAGCATGCAATTTGTCCGCATACACAATGTATCCTTGGAGACGGTGACAATGAAGATGATTCGTCGCATGTGACCTCAGCCACGCGGTGAATCATAGATGATGATCATCTTCTCTGGAATCGACAGTAGCAGATTATCTATTTAAGGAATTTCTAAATTGGTCTGTGAAGAACGCGCGACACGTGCGTTTACTCGCGACATCTCCAAACTAGTCGAGCGATAATCACTGATTCGACTTTTTTTATGTTGCGAGAAGGCTTCACAGCCAGTTCCGCGGATAGTCACTATGTGCATAAACTGCTGAAATATGTAAATAACTATAATGAACTCTCCGTTCATGCCTCGAGCGAAAAATAAGAATAGTAAGTGGAATTTACGAACGCAATAAAACATGAGTCTCATATAAGTTTATTTACAGAGTATCAAATGATAGTGCAAAAACACTCATCGGCGTAAAAAAAGATACAAATTACGTGAATAACTTTCGTAAAAGTGTCTTAAAAAATATATTTTTTACGTACATAGCTGCTGTCTTTTTTGATAAAATGCTCCTGCTTCAAGTATAAAAGAATACTGGTAATGTCATTTCCAAGGAACCGATTCCAGCAGCCATTGCTGATCCACATTTCCTGTGCAGGCAGCTATCACAGGACCCTCGTCCTTATTCGCTTGCAAGCACATACCAGAGGAAATATGCAGAAACGTCTTTTTTTGCTCATTGTACTGCCACTTCTGCTTGTCGTGGCCACTGCAGGCCATCATTTTAACCTTTGGTGTTTTATGCTGAGTGTCGTTCTCGGGAGCATCCAAGCAAATGCTTTCGTCGTTCATGATAACCCCAGACTTTGTCATCACGAACATTTGGCTGAGCATTGGCCGTGGGACACACGATTCGAGAATTGCGTATCCCGAGGGCTGCGAGTAACTGCCTTTCGCAGTGGGCCGCATGATGCACTTGTTTGTTTCAACATGAATGATCTAGCAACAAACGTGTAGAAATTAACCTACCAATCTATCATTACCAGGTGTATTCAAAATCGAACTTACCCGTCCGAAGAATCGATCATCTTTGGGGAAAAAATTCTCTGGCCACACATTATCTAAATACCACTCGAAGCTTTTGCATTGCAGTCTTTTGCGCAGAGCTAATCTGGATCGAACTGGCTGCTTGTCTCTCAGTCTTGCGGCCTCTGTAAGTGAAAAGGACAATTTCAGTGACACGCTGGTTTTAATTGTGCATCTAGATTCTCATTTGCAACTCCTCTTACCTGGATTAAACTTAAAGTAAAATTCTGCCCAGTCGTCCATCCAGACTAGAGCCACTCGAGCCAAGTTTCCATACAAAATTTCTCCTACACCGCCAGGGAAAGTGTACGGCGAGGATTTTCGGAAAAGATGGCCCACGTGAGAACAAGGGGCGATTTCGACGCTGCCACCACATTGCCACACGCGGAAAGATAACTCCAAATTTTCTCCACCCCAAATTCTCATCTGTTCGTCATAACTGCCCAACTCGAAGAAATAATCTCTATTCATTGAAAATAATCCTCCAGCCATGGCGGGAGTTTTGAACGGTTCAACTATATTCTCTCGTCTCTCTTTAAACAGTCGACCGTTCAACGTTAGCCAGCGGAAGTGCAAGTCCCAATTGAATGCACCCCAATGCAACTCGAAGGATCTACAATATATTGTTTTGTGGCGCTTCAGATAGTTTCTACCACAAAAAATAATGAAGATAAGAATTAGTCTGGATTTATAACTTACCGAGTATAACTAAAGGTGTCGTCATTTATTATATCGATAACGGGAGACACAACTCTCGTTCTGTTCTTGTTAACCGCCTCAAGCAAGGGTTCCAACCATCCTGCGACGCAAGAAAAGAAAAATAATATGCATCTCTCTAATGCTTATGATACACTTCATTGAAATGATAGAAAAGGCTTACCTACCAACCGTGCATTCGCAATGAGCATCAAGGAATGTGAGAACTTCACCTTTAGCTTCCTTTGCGCCCAAAAGTCTCGCATTCACCAGACCTATACGTTTCCTAGAACGAAGAACTTTAGTGGGCACTTCTAACGTCTTTACATGTTCGTCTAGAGCATCCCTCAAAAACTCTAATGAGAAAACAAAAAGAGTGCAACTTAGTACGCAGAAAACACACAAATTAAATGAATATTAAAGCACTTTCGTTTCAACTCACCTCTGTCGCTGTTATCATCAACGAGTATGATTTCTTCTAATAAATGTCTCGGAGACCTTCCAATAACACTGTATACGGTTCGAAGCAAAGTACTCCAAGCTTCGTTATGAAATACAATAATTATCGATGTTCTCGGTAAGGTGCCCAAATTCGCATACCGTTTGATACACCTACGAAATTGTTCTTTTACCTACTGCTGATACATTATCGACTATAGAAACAGTAGGCAAAAAAGTTACCCTCGTCTCCGCACATCCGGAAGAGATCGATTCAAAGGTATCCTGTCGCTAGCCATCAAATTGAATCTATTAATTTGAAACAGTTGTTGCATTTTATAAAAATCCTTCGCTGGAACGAGAACTGGACTGCCATTTTTTCCCTCAAATGGCCGTGGATTGAACATATTCTTGTTAATGAGATCTAGTAACAAACAGTTAGAGACCATGGTGCAAATACAGGATCTATGTTATGAATTACCTTTTGTGATGTTCGGAGATTTCAGAGGATCTACAGAATCTCCTATATAATGGCCCACTACCACATGTATCCCCTTACGGTCTATATAATCCTTTTCATCATTAGGAAGCCTGGAATTTGGAATAAGAAACGCTGAAGCTGGTGCAATTAGTGCTCAGATTTTACTCTAATGGTAAAGATGATTTTTAGGGAATCTGCCTTCGTCGATCACTTACCGCTGTAAAGAATCATTGCGGAGGTCCTCAGTTTTCTTCGGCCAAATGAAGAATATTCCTATTAGCACAACAATCAAGAGAACCATCAACCACGTGCGGCACGGTCTTTTAAATCGTGGCCACATCGTGAGCCTCATCGTAAGAATGTCTGGAGCTTCGGTAATTTTTCAAAAATCCCGTTTATCTCATCGCGGGATAATGAACTGTTATCTTCGAAGACGAACTTCCGTTATCACGAGCTTCTCACGACGGGTCATCGCGGAAAAGCAACCAGCTTCGACGTCTACCTTGAACTGAAAAAAGTTACAGAAACCACGATTACATTTCGTAATGGATCGCTCTTGCGTTAGCAACAGGGTGGTTGAACAATCCGTAAACTCTATTCCTAAACGTTTTTGGTAAATTGTGAACTTGTTTATTCCACTGCTTACCTTGATTCTTTTAATTGCAACAAAGATTCCATTAAAGAAGCACACGATTCGCTCCGTTTAGACAGATTTACACCAAAGAAAAACGACTCTCGTGTTTCTCAATTTGCAGGTATCATTTCTTAAGGAAAAGTTCCACTCATCGAAAAGTTTACGCGAGTAATGCAACACTAAATCGAAACCAATCAACAGAAAACACTCTGCTCACACTCTACCGATCCGGCGAGTGGAATAAGCTTGAAGGAACTACGAAAGACTGCACGACAGTGTCGTACCAAGCAATTCATGATCTGAAATTACGATTGCAATATACCTATTAAATTAAACAAAAATACTTGTTGCAATTGCTAATCACGTTCAAATTCTCTATTGTTAAATACAGAATGAAAAGTACTATGAATGAAAATTAAGAGAACGTTTATCCTTTCACTTGTTCGAAAATATAAATTAACCTCAATCGGAGCACATAATGAAACGCCCACATAAATAACATTAATGCAACTCACCGGTTTCTATGCATTTCACGTTAGAATCAGGAAGCTAATCTTTCCATACATTTAAGAGGGATCTGAAAGAAACTTAAAATCAAATAACTACACTTGCATCTCTACGTAGATTATCAGCATTTATGTTGATCTTATGAATGAAATACACTTTATGATAAATAATAGTACTCACAGTAACGTGGACCGTAAAACAATTAACGTATTACGAAATATAATAACGAAATATAGTATTTTTAAGAAGGTTAACTGATGCTGTCATTGTGATAATAAACATCTATGTTCAGATAAATTCCATAGTAGTACAGTCTGCTCCTACAATCTATTCCATTAGGAATAAATATTATGCTAGGAGACGACTAATTAATATTCTTTTAGGATTAAAGTAAAGTTGTTCTAAAAATAATATAAGTGTGCAATCGCGAACGATGGAGAAAAGAAAATACTTTTTCTCTCCTTTTAAGAGAATTTCAAGGAGAACGATTCATTTGAGCAGACTGTATTAATGGATCACGAAGATACGAAAGAGGTCAGCACCAATTCCATCGTATAGTTCGCCACGTTGGAAGAAGTTGACGGGTGACTGCTGCTTGTTTGACGTTAGAGATTCATTTCTATAGATTTTGTTGGATTATTCTTAACTATATATACTAAGGTGAGGAAATGTCGTTGAATAAAATTCAGCGGCTTCTGTACTATTCGTAATAAACAGACAGATAACACGCATATGTAACACGTGTTACAATTTGATAATACTAGGTCGCTGAACCCTTGCATTACATGCAGTGCAATGCATGTAAGTTTGTAAATCTACATTGAAATAGTCGGCTTTAAGTTTTTATTGCAATACAAATTCATTTGAACGTATTGTTGCTTAAAAAAAGAAGGAAGAATGTGTTGTGATCATTGGATAGCTTTGTTAACTTTTGTACATGTAACATAGTGTAACTAAGAAATCATAAAGCAAATAATTTGTATTACAGTGAATCAAGGATGAAGGTGAAGGAGTTATTGAAGACTGTCAATGTAGCATGGTCACCGCCTGCTCAACATCCTATATTATTGGCTGCAGGAACAGCAGCCCAACAACTGGATGCAAGTTTTAATACATCTGCCAGTTTGGATCTGTATTCTTTGAATTTGCAACAGCCTGGATATGATTTAGAACTTAAAGCCAGTATTGCAAGTGACCACAGGTTAGAAATAGATCTTTGTCATATGTGAACAAGTATTGATTAATAACTTTACGTATACGTGAAACTTTTAGGTTCCATAAAATAATATGGGGTTCATATGGGAACAACCCAGCTGGTATAATTGTTGGAGGCTGTGATTATGGCACAATAAAAATTTATTCGGCAGCCAAACTGTTAGCCAATGATAATAATTGTTTGCTAAGTAGTCCAGATAGACATACAGGACCAGTCAGAGCACTAGATTTTAATCCTTTCCAAGCAAATTTATTAGCTACGGGTGCAACTGAAAGTGAAATTTATATATGGGACATTGTTAATACAAATACTCCAATGACTCCTGGATCTAGAAGTCAACCATTGGAAGATGTACAGCATATAGCATGGAACAAGCAAGGTTTAACTATTTTATTTAAAATATTATGCATATTATTATGCACCTCAATTAACATTTATTTTTTTTTTCAGTACAACACATTCTTGCCTCTACCTTCTCACAGAGGTGTGTCATATGGGATTTGAGGAAAAATGAGCCTATAATCAAACTAACAGATGCAAACTCAAAAGTAATTTTGTTTTTATATACCTTGAAACATTGAATTATATCTTTAATATCAGAGTTTCTATATTTACAATGTTCTGATTCAAGGTGAGATGGAAAGTGGTTCAGTGGCACCCAGATGTTGCAACACAACTGTGCCTAGCATCAGAAGAGGATCAGGCTCCTATAATTGAATTGTGGGATTTAAGATTTGCAACATCACCTTTAAAAACGTTCCAAAGTCACCAGCGTGGAGTTTTGTCAATTGCATGGAATCCACATGACCCAGACTTGCTACTAAGTTGTGCCAAAGATAACAGAATATTGTGTTGGAATCCTAACTCTGATGCACCAGTATGTTTACTAGTAATGAACTTGTGTTTTATGTATTAATACACTTAAATAATGTATTATTATTATATACAGAATGGTGAAGTGATTTGTGAATTAGCACAAACGAACCAATGGAACTTTGATGTGTCTTGGTGTCCAAGACATCCAGGATTAGTTGTGGGAACTAGTTTTGATGGGCATGCTGCAATTTATTCTTTATTAGGTGGTCAACAACAGTCGTCTGTAGAAACATCCAACAAAATCGTAGATTCTTTCCCAGGAATGGATCCTTTTACTCAACCTCTTACAATGAAACAGTCAGAACCAGCAGCTGTTTTAACGAAGGCTCCAAAATGGTTGAAAAGACCGTTCGGAGCATCGTTTGGCGTAAGTTTTCATTTCAGCGTAGTAGTTTATACATCTGCTGTTTTGGTAACCTTGTATGTAAAAACGATACACTTTTTTTAGTTTGGTGGTAAATTAACAATATTTGAGAATGAGCCTATAGACGCCAACATGCCACCAAATTCAAATCGAAAAGTTATTATATCGCAAGTAGTCACGCAACCAAGTTTAATCCAGCGATCTAATGAATTAGAGGAGGTTCTTAAAACAGAACAGTACAACGATTACTGTAAAGGAAAGGCTGATAATACGACTGATGTACATAGAAAGAAGATATGGAATTGTGTGGGTGCATACTTTGGTGAAAATGTGACAAAAGAAATATTGCAATTACTCGGGTATGATGTAGAAACAATGAATAATAAATTAAACCAGTTTGTTACTAAAGAGGAAATTAATAACATTACAGAAGGAGTGAATAATCTAAGTAATGTAAGTTTTAACAAAAATTATTCGAAGTATGTTCGATAAAATTTGTGAAATATGCTATAAACTACAATTTCTATAGGTACTTAATGGAAACATTATAGATGGGAGCGCAGCATTCGATGCTATTGCACAAGAGCAGTGTAAAAAGGCAACCACAGTTGCGCCTAAAAATAACAATTTTCAATTAAACGTATCCGATGGTAATTTTATATAATGCTGCTTTATATATTTTCCTATATCAATCAGTATTTATTCAATAACATCATCATTTAATTTATTATAGATGAGGATGGGCTTATTACTCAAGCAATTCTCTTAGGAAACATTGAAGCCGCCGTATCTTTGTGTTTCGCGAATAAAAGGTACGCGGATGCAGTCATTCTGTCCATGGCTGCTGGACCTGATTTACTAGCACGAACCCAGTACAGATACTTTGCAGAACACTCTGGAGCTCTGAATTCTCTTATCAATTCATTAGTTAGTGAAAACTGGGCCGAGGTTGTTAAAAATACTGATATAAACTGTTGGAAAGAAGTATTAATTGGAATATTTACACATTCCATTCCACAAGAACGTTCTGCTTTGTGCGGTATGAATCAAATTATAGGTTTTACGATAACCAGATAAAACATACGGCATATCATTTTCGAATCTCATACATTGCAGATATGCTCGGAGATCGCTTGGTATCGTCTGAGGATTCGACTCTTAAACAGCAAGCTCAGATTTGTTATATTTGTTCCGGTAATTTGAACAAGATGATCGAATCTTCTGATGTCGAAATTCAAGAAATCGTAGAATTGGTAATGATAATGCAAAAAGCCTTGGAAGTTCAAGGTATCAGAGACATCCAGATAGAAGGAAAAATAGCTAACGTCTTATCCCAGTACGCTGAAATGCTAGCAACACAGGGAGAACTTGACGCCGCTTTGAATTATCTTGGCAATAGTCAAGATGAGAAAGTCGTAATGCTGAAGGATCGCCTGTGCAGAGCTTTAGGTTATATTCAAGAATCGAAGGCTATACCGAAAGCGTCGACAATGCAAGGTTATTACGATCAAACAAGGAGATCTATGCAGCCTGTACAAAACCCATTACTTGTCCCAAGAGCACAACCATTCGATACAAATATGGCTCCTTCGAAGCAATCTTTTGTACCATCCATGAATCAGTTTAATACACAAGCACAACAGCAACCCTTTGGACTAGCTCCTCTTCAGCCACATGTACAATCTATGCAGTACGATCACTACCAATCGTCTCAGCCTTTCGGTTCGACAGTTTCTCAACCACCTCCGCCACCACCTCCCACGAGCGCGTCAAGTGGAGTTGGATCCCGACCACCTAGCGTCGGGCCGCAAGCAAGATCGAAATACCTAATAGATCCGTCTGTAAAATCTACTTCATCGTATGGACAGACCGGTTTCCCTCAGCAAACGATGCCATATAGCAATCAACAAATTCCTCCAGTGCCAGGCTACTCGTCGCCAAACACATACCAACCACAACTTCCTGTGCCTTCAAGTGCATATCCTGGACAGAGTTATACGACCAATCCAAAAGAATCGGAACCGTTTAAACCAGTTCAGCCTAATATATTATCACCATTACAGAACCCATTACAAAATCAAACATATGAACCAATTAGAACGCAACCACATCCACAAACTCAAGTTTATGAAAACGAGAATGCCTATCAACTACCGCCACAGCCTGCTGGATGGAATGACCCGCCAGCTGCGAAATCTAAGGCTCAAGTAAGTGTTTTCATCATTTCTATTTGTCATAGATTAGCACAGATCGGGTTACGCGTTGAAGTAGTAGTTAATCGCGTGGAATATATTTCTGACATAAAATGTTTACACTGATGTTATGTATATATGCATTCAAATAATATAGCCAGTACTGGCATTATGCAACAAAAATGAAATGTCTGCGGAACATGCTGGTACCAGGAAATGGAAAGAAAAGCATTCGAAGAATGTGAGTGCAAAGGTAGACAACTATAAAAAATTGAGTGCCGTTTCCAGTGTTTCATATTTGCAATCTTAGCGAGATATATCCGCCCCCTTATGTTGTATTCAAGACTTCGATTGTGATCGATCGCAAATAACAGTTTCAGTTTCGTGTGATATTAAATTGACTAATACCACAGTGTGAAATGTACGACATTTTCAATCGCTTCATAAAAAGATTAATGTCGCGTGAATATTGCATTTGTTACGATACATACATGTCGCTAATGTCATTGCTACGATTCATTTTTAAGGCTTGGAAGCGTAATTTTAAAAATACAATTTGACATTGTTTTCAGACAAAACTGGATTACCAGCCGCAAAATCCAATTTTGCATCCATTAAGAGGTGCAGTACCTCAGCCAGAACCAAATGTAAGTAATCTTATTTAATTGCTGTAAAGTGTTGATTGTACTAACACTTTTCCTTGTTCTTTTAGGTTCTGCCCCAAGATCAATATTATTCTGACACACAAGTACCTTATAATCCACAGCAATATCAACAGAACCTTCCGAATATGGGTACTCAGTTTGCCAAACCAGTAGAAACTCTACAACCTTTACAGCCTGCAGCTCTTGCCAGGGCACAAGAGCCTGAGAAACCGAAAGCTCCGATACCAGAGCAACACATGCATTTAAAAACAGTATTTGATGAATTGAAGAATCAGTGTTATGAGAGTACCAAGAATCCAGTGAGATGAATTTTTTGTGACTCAAATATACTACATTCTGTTACGATAAAATTGATTAATCATATATATCGTCTTTTCAGCAAATTAAGAGGAAAATAGAGGATGTGTCAAGGAAACTCGAAGTCTTATACGATTGCCTTAGAGAAAATAAAGTATGTATTACTTTTTTGTATCATACAATTATTCATGCTAAAATACGTTAAAAACATTTATATACATTTTATAGTTATCGCCCAACACATTGCAAGGGCTGCATCAAATATCACAGATGATACAAAGTGGAAATTACACTGGTGGTTTAGATCTTCATACACAGTTAGTGTCAGGGCCAGATTTTAGTCAAATATCTCCTTTCATGCCAGGTATTAAAGTATTACTATTAAGTGCTCTTCAATTAAATGTCTACATTAGATAGAATGCAATATATGAAATGTTTATATTTATTCATTTTTACGATTTGAAAATTTTATAATCCTTAATATCCTTAAACTGAGATCTTTATGTTACATTTATTTTTTGTAATATTCAATGCAGTATGGATAGTCACAACTATTTGTGTATGGACTTTATTGCTTAATTGTATCATAAATAACAAAAAATTTATATTCTATATATTAAACATGGCTTATCGAAGGTCGATGAGCTTGCATTGTTATTCCTGTACAATTAAAAGGATAATTATGTAAGAAATAATGTAAAAAGTAGGAAGATATATCGGAGTAAAGAGCATCATGAGTATTCCTATAAAAATTGTTAATCAAATTTTTCGTTCTAGTTAGTATATTTTGTACATAAGATATTAAAATTGGCTTTAAAAAAAACCATGTGCATATTTTTAAATAAAAAAATATATAATTTTATTCAAATTATATATTGTATGGCTGATATAATTTATTGAATGATTAAACTGTGTAGAATAGCAGCCTTTTCATTGATAATAAACTTTTGTAATAACTCATCTAAAGGATCGACTCCATCTCGAGCCGCTTGCCGACGCATCGCCTGTTTCACTTCTTCGCGTACTCCTTTATCAGCTCCACGAGTAGTAATCCGACGATCTATAATATTTTTGCAAACGTATAATAGAAACGAACACATGAAAATACAATCTAAACCATTTAGTAAATAATGTATACACGTACTTTGTAAAACTCCTGAGCCTGTGGCTATGTCCAAAGACACACCGCCGCCATGTTCTGTCCACAGATATGTCAATTCCTCTAAAATATCTACGCATATAATATACGCTTGAAACAACGGATAAGTAAAAGATCCACGATTGACAATTCTCTCTGTAATTGTGGATAAAGTACTAGCTTCTTGTGGCCAATCAATTTGCATTAACACTAACGCATGTCCAATGGCCAAGTCTCCCACGCCGCTTGGTAAAGAAAAGTTTTCCTGTCAAAGTAATTCTCATCAATATAAAAATGAAACTATGACATACTTAGCCTCATCTCTATCTCAATTACCTTTATCGCAGAAAGAAGCAATCTGCAACAATACTGTATGATAGGAAATCGTGCAAGTGTTAAATAATGTAAATGTCTTGCACAAGGAACTGTCAAGTTGTGAGAAACTTTTCCAGATGCTGAAGGTAATGCACTCACTACTAAAACTATGTACTCTAACATTCCCTGAGATGGTATCAGATATTTAAATATATTTTTATACATTGGTAAAATGTTAAATAGAAAAACATGTAGTATACCTTATAGTCTTTCAAGAAGAAACATGTGCTAGCTAAACGAAGTTGAATAGATAAACTACCCGTGTCTTGTGATAATCTCGCTAATACTTCGTGATGTATCCCTTTGTACATAGCTAAATCAGTCAGAAATGTGTTTAGCCACGTGTCTAATCGAAGTTGCTGATTTAGTTTTCCTATTTCCCTTTGCAAGTAATCGCTACTGTGCAGCAAGTCCCATAACTTTACAGCCAATGCCAAACCATTGCCGCTATAATCACTGTCGCTCGTTACTACGATTCCTCCACTATCGTCTCTTTTGCGTTTCTTTAATTTTGGTTCTACGTGTAATCAAAGGAAATGCATGATAAATAGGATTCTATGGATTTGAATATCTAGATGTGTCCACTCACCAGCAGATGAATGTACACATTCTCCAAATGCCTCCACTAAACAGTACATATTTTCGTCATTATTAATAAGTGCATTATGTTCATTTAATATTCTTAATAATACTACCACAGTGCACATTAGTAACTGCCTAACTACCACCTCTTCGCATAAATTTGCAGAATGTGCAACTGCATATTGATGCAACCTTTCACAATATGCATCTCGAGCCCAAGGTAATGAAAATAAGCTACTCAATTCCCACCCTAATTTTTTCCCAATTAATTCCACTACTTGGAATAGTCTGTCCCATGGATTCTGAATTTGATTATCCTGTGGTTGTTGTATATATGCTAAATAAAATTCCACTGCTTTGCAGAGTAACCTTAGGCTAAGTCTTGGATTCAATTCCACAGGTGCAGTGCCAAGAAGTGGCAGTGCATCACATGCTAGGAGCCTCCTAAATCCATTTACTGTACGTCCAGGATGACTGTGTTTCTCTGCAGTGAGAAGAGTTTCTACTAAACGTGGCTGAAAATGCAATGAGCTAAGAAGCAAGATATTTAATACTGATATCTCAAACAAATTAGTTCCAGATGCTTACTCCATGAGTGGCAATTGTCTGTGGGAATCTACGCAATAATAATAGTAACAGTTTACAATGTTCCATTGTATCTTCACTATGATCAGCTGTCATTATGAGCAGTCTATGTTGAAGTTCCTGAGGGATATGTTGAAACATCTGACACAAGAACTCTGCCTCTGGATCGCATTGCTCCAATCTGAGGCATGCTGTTACTGTCTCTATCTCCTTCCATATATCACGATCATCTGGAAAATTCTGAAATCTATTTTCACGCTTAAAAGATTGTTAAAACGTTCGATGAAAATTAGTCAAACCTACCCTACATTATTACAGGATTTTTCACACTTACATTTCGCTGAAACATTTTGCCGCTTCTTTCACATTTTTCGAAAGCTTCTCAACTCGATATGCCTCAAACTGTCACACAGATGACAATAATTTATTTCATATTTGTTACAGAAATAACAAACATAAATTAGTAAACAAAGACACTAACCTGTATCTTTGCGCTATGAGGAAACAAGGATTTTGCCGTGATCAACCAAGATTTAGCCGCGTAAATGTCAACAGGCAACGCATCTTTTGCGCGCATAATTAAATAATCCTCTTTGGATAATTGATTAATATCCGTGGTGGCTGTTTTTTCCAGCATATTTGAAAATAATCAAAACTACAGATGAGTTGATAAATTCATGAATAAACGTGATAATCTACTTACCACTAGATGGCTAGAACGACAATATAATATCTCTGCATGAAGTTGCATCGTTGATAATATTTTATTCGGTACAGTTGCACAACTGCCGCGCGAGACACACTTCACGTGTTTAGATTCAAGAACAAACCATGTGGTCGGTTTTAGTTTGGTTATTGATAGTGTAACACGTGTAATTGTCAAAGTTTAACTTTTTTTTTACGTTACTTCTGTAAATTTCGCTGTGATTGATGTATGGAGTATATAATAAGAGACGTATTTATCGAAAGCATTAGTCTGTCGCTATACAAGTGACAAAATGCAGATGAAATTAAATGCACGACGGCAATCTGCCAAAATTGAACTAATTGATGTAGATGATCTAGTTTTAACAAGAAAAGGTGGTGGTAGTATAATTGATCAGCGACCAGTCTTTTCCCACGATGGAGAGTAAGTTTCAATTTATTAAATACAGGAATTATAATGTTATATTATTTATTAGGAAGTACTTGTGTCATAACTGCAATGATTAAGTTCTCCCTTCAGTAAAATAAGACTTTTATTATTATTCTCTTGATTATTACATAGTATTATTAGATAGTAAAAGTTATCTAATGATAATTATTTCAGAACATTGTACATAGTATGGAAACATGTTATAAGGGCTTATAGTACACAAACTGGAGATTTTGTCAGAGAATTAGAACCTGCTAATAACAGAATAGCAGGATTAACTATACATCCTGAAAATCCTAGTAGCATTATTGCATGTACAGAAAATGGGGAGCTGAATTTTTGGAGTTGTCAGAGTGGCATTATCACTAAGAAATTAGTATGAATATTAAATGTATTTTGTAATAGCATATAATTATGTTATAATAGAAAATACATATATTGAATTTTCTCAATAACTATATAATTGCATAATTTCTTTTTACAGAAATTGAAGTTCCAAGAAGAACCAAAAATAAGAACCTTTCATATTGTAAATTATAAAAATCATAAAGGAACTGAGTTACGTCAAGTGCTTGTAACTTATAATTCTAGCTGTAATGCACAGATTTACATAGTTTTATTTGATTTAGATAGTGGACTTTGTCAAAAATCTACCTACATATCGTAAGAAAAAGTTAAAAAATTCTTTAACAGTAAAAGAATAATAATAGCAGAGAATATATAATTTTTTTTTATTGTTACAGAAGTAGTTCCCATGAATATTATGTTGATATTATTGGAAATCATGGAGATAACTTAATAGCAGTTCTTCATAATGTAGATTTACACATATTGAATCCATCAAGGAATCTTATTGATAAACTGTATGTATATAATAGAGAATACTTCTAGAGGAAAGAAATTTAATAAAATATTCATAGGTAATGTTTTATAGACATAAAACAGGTAAAACAGGTAGAATACCAACATGTCTTGCTGGTCATCCAGAAGAAGAATGTGTTGCCACAGGGGATTCCACTGGTCGTGTAGTAGTATGGAAGAGTTTATTCCTAACAAGGCCTTATACAGCAGTTTATCATTGGCATACTTTACCAGTAACAGAAATAGCATTTAGTAAATCAGGTAAGATTTATGCTGACTTTAATAATAGTAATATTTTTATAACATCAACATATGTATTTAAAATATCATAAAAATTATAGGCGGACATATGTATACTGGAGGAGGAGAATGTGTACTAGTAAAATGGGTATTAACAAATTCACACCAGAAATCTTTTCTTCCTCGATTACCAGCCCCTATTAAACACCTTACTATTGCCCCAGATAATTTATATGTTGCTGTTTCTACTTTAGACAACGGTACTTCTTCTCTTTGATAATATTTTAATATTACTTTAGCTTCTATATTATATCTAATATTAACAATTTTTTATAGGTATTGTGGTTGTAAATCCACAGAAAAAGTTGACGTCTGTAATTCAAAACTTCACGTGGGGAGTTGCACTGTCTTCTCAAGACTTATTTCCCGCTGGCCTTATCGTTGATCCACGAACAAATTGCCTTGTTCTAAATAGTCGTACCGGACATGTTCAATTTTATAACACTCATACAAAGGGTTTATTGTACAACGTGAGTGACAATACAAAATTTAAATCACTGTAAATTACATATATTAAGATGAGTTCATTTATTAAAATGTCCATCAATTTTCAGATAAACATTACGGCGCAAAACTTCTTAACCCAGGAACGTAGCGTAATTATTGTAAACACAGAAGTTACAAAAATAGCTTTAAATTACGATGGTACGTGGATGGCGACAGTTGAGGAGCGGAACGATAAAATATCGTGTGTAGAAGTCAGGCTCAAGTTTTGGATGTTTGATACTAAAGACCAGTTGTAAGTAGAGAGTGTCACATTTTTAGTTTGATATTTGTAACCGAAACAACTCTCAGAGCACACCCTAAAGTGTTCTGTTGCTCAGCCCGTGCGCTGTAAATATCACATAGAAGCGTAACTTAACTATAGTACCAATTTTATAGATTCACATTAAATACATCGATCGAGCTACCGCACGAAGGAGGCGTCAACGCTTTAAATTTCCAGCCAAGCACTCCAATCGATGAAGATGGAGCGCTAGCAATTACGACTGGTAGAGACAAGAAGTTCAAATTGTGGCACTTAGTTGAATCATCATCTTTGTATAGTGTGTAAAATTATATATGGATTATTGTCTATACCATGAATCACACTGCTCAATTACAAAATGATATTTATTCTAGAAAAAACGAAATATTGGCAGTGTCACAGTGTGGGGGATTATCGAAATCTGCCTGTAACGGATGCTGGCTTCTCAGTAGACGGTTCTTTAGTTGGCATCGGTTTTGATTCCAGCGTAACGATGTGGACACCTGATACGTGTACATTCAAATGCAGTTTGACTCACAGTCAATATAAATATCCAGTAACGTAAGTTCTTTAGGAAATAATAGTAATATTATTTGTACTGCTTGTGTAAACGTTGTTTTAATTTCATTAGACGAATTGAATTTGGACGACAAGATGCCTGTCATCTTGTAGTAACTACATCGAGCCAGCATATTGCAGTTTGGAACATATTATCTCTGACATTAATATGGAGTGTGCCTTTGAAAGTCACGACCCTCGCAGCAGATCCAAAATCTACGTACATGGCTGTCTTTACATCTGACAATTCTTGTGAGTTTACAGGCTTCTCGTGAACATATTGAACTTGAACTCTTTCGTCCAAACTAATCTATTAATTTATTTCAGTGTTTGTATTCTCACCTCACAGATCGTTACACGTTTACGGAAGAGAAAATGTTATCGAGAACAGCAATTCTATTTTGGGAGCAGCGTTCGTACCGCATTTGAAAGAAAAACGAGATCCTTCTTATAGGCAGTGGCAACGGAAGTCGCAGCTTTTCTTTTTAGATTCTAATCAAGTACGTGAAAAGTAAATGCAGTATTGATGTATTTTGTATAATAATATATCTTTACTCTATCCGTTTATAGGAATTGTTAACGTTGGAACCAGAATCGGAAGTTACAATTTCTCTCGAAAGTTTGTCTACGAATTCTGTACCTGCGACTACCTTTGCTAGCATGGTGGCAGCTAAAACTACGACAGAAAAAGAGACGACGACTCCGTACATGGACGAGGAAGTAGGAGTATCGGGGAAAGGAATGGTGGAAGAAGTAAGTAGCTTTAAATATATTTCACAGCTTTTCTTTTTATGAGTAGATATGATGAAGCATATCAGTACAAGTAGGCGATACCTATTTTAATATACATTTACGATAAAAAAAATAAGTTTATTCTAAAACACATTCTCATTCTACAATGAGATCAAAACGCGTATGTACAGTTGCCTACACAATATGGTATAAATAATTCATTATAAAACGTAAACGTACAGCTGGTGTTAATAACTTAATAAAACGCAGACAACTTTTATTCATCTTTTATAGTAAAATACTAAGTTATTAGTTTAATGAAGGTTTCAGTTCTACTTCTTTATCAAAATAATTAGATTTGAGTATTAGACTTATAAAAATACAGTCTTGAAAGGAATATACTATGACGGGAGTTTAGATCTACGGTGAATGATGTTTCGTTTCGTTTCGTTTACATAATTCCAGAATATTTTTGTGCCGAGTTCATTTCAAATAAACTTAAACATGTGTAATAGAACATTTAGAACAGCTGGTCGTTGGAACTTGAAGTGTAGGGATTTGTTGCTAGTCGTCGATCCAGGTTTGCGGTGCTTTTGTATTTGTCAGTGCTTCCTTCCAAGGCGATAGTTTCGACAGCGACGCACCAAGTCGAATTTCCTGTAGCGCAAACAATGCCACTGCGGTATCTGTCTCATGTTTTCAATCGCCTGTAAGTTATACATCTTAAAAAAATAATTGGTAACGATTAATAAAACTCAAGAATCGATTGCGAAGCAGAATGAGGTATAAATAAATTTAATAATCAATTCGAGGATATTTATTACTGGATTGTTTTTAGATACTGACTCTGGCAAGTTTAAACTCTGTTTACAGTACGATCTACCACCTACGGTTCAGTTTGATTAGATATACCAATACAAGCGGAGAAAGAAGATTGATTTAATAAGGATCGAATGTGATCAACGTTCATTTGTGCTTGCAGTGGCATCCTATGCATCCCACTATGCATATATCTTAAGCTTCAGTCCCCAGACTTTCCTAGTATATATATATGTATTTGTTGTGTGGTAATTGGAATATCAATGACCGACTTATGTCATTCTTAAGAGAATACTATCGGTAAGCACGTGCGGTCCGTTCTAGTATCTGCTTGCTCCATTTGGTCAGAGGCAAACTTACGCGACCCGACGATAACATTCTGCGATTACTATAAGAAAGTGTGATTTGTTTCAATTATAATTTTTACTGGGAACGAAGCTGTATGACTAGACTTCAAAAAATGTTACTTCGTTGTTAGAAGATTATTACACGGTTTCTAAGTAGCCAATTTACGATGCATTAGCACCGTAATGACTCACGGTTGAATCTTTCTAGACTTGTTTAAACGTCGTGCGAACTTAATTCCCAACGAGGAATGGGCGTACGAGTCAAAGACCCCGAGCAACCAGTTGCGTACTCGCTACTTTCAACACGTGGCTAAATTCGATGCAAGAAACTCGTAACGAAGAAGATAATTAAATTCTAAAGTCTCGGTGAAAAAAAATCAGAATATTAAATTGAATATATTGGACTAATGCATCATTTCTCAGTATTATTTTAAAGAAATATTTTAAAGTAACTTTTAGACGATTCTGAAGCACCTCAGCATCAAATATTCTTCGGTATCATATTTACCAATATGAGTTTCATTGGAGGAACAAGATGCAGGAAAAAGTACTCACTATTTCCGGGTTGCTGGCAGGGTATGCAGATGCAGTAGTTGCCAAGAACAAGATAACGACTAGGATGCACGATACAAAACTCCACCCCGTAAACTTCATCCCCAAAACTTGCTTTCACAGAAGGCAAGGAGGATCGCAGCTGATATACACTTCAGAGAATCAACTTCCTCAATGAGGAAAGCACAAGTATGCAAAGATTATTTTAACGAAGAGGTTCAAGAATTCTTGTGCGCTTATAGAGGGTTTCAATTATTTAATTTATTTCGATCTATTTTATATTAAGTAGTAGCACTATTGAGCTAACGTTCACTGGAATATTTTCAACAAAACAGTAGCAACTTCCCGCTGCAAGAGAAGTTCCTTTGGGGCTGAAGAGTTTCCTCGCGTGGTCGAACGCTCGACGGAGGACTGACTTTGGAAAGTGGCCTCGCCATGATTTAATATAGGAGCTGCTACTCCGCACTCCCACCCCCTCACGGCGATCCAGTTGTCCCTCTGACCTAGGGCATTGTCTTCGATGGAGAACCTAGCACACGTCGTATCGAAAAATTTTCCTCATTGTTAAAACTGTTTAAGATCAACTATAATCACCCCTGATTGCTCCTTTAAAAATTGAAACCTTTAATGGTATTTCAAACACACACTAAAGTATAGGAAACTTATCATTATTGAATTGAAGCGTACAATTAAAAAGGTTTGTTCCAATCTTCTTAAGCAGGAGAAATTTCTTATATGAGAAAGCACATATTCCCTTAAAAGTGATAAGGGGTTCATGATTATTGAGAATTGAATATGGTAGAAGCTGCTTTAAAAATAGAATGTCCAACTGTTTCATGAATACGCGAGAGAGATTGTGCTATCGTGACGGTCATACGAGTACTCGAGAACAATGAAGTCAAGCTCCACGTGCATCCTCGATGCGGAATCGATACATCAGTAAGGCCCTCAACGAGTAGTTATCACGGAGGACATGCAACAAGTGTAGCCTCGCCTTCCCTAATATTGTGGTCATTGGAATTAACGCGATAATGCCAGCCGTTTCTAAAAGTTAAATCTTGTCCCATTTGGAGGCTGCGTTAGTCTGGAGGCTAAGCGAATTAAGGATCATCACTGCCTGGCGTTCCTTGAGACCGTGTGATAGCTAATGATCGCAATGCTGAAGAATGTGCACGAACATACATTTACCAAAGTCTCATCATTTCGCGTACACGATATTGATTTCTTCGCCTTAAGACATATTAATATTAATAAGTATCCTATAATGTATAGAAAGACAGCGGCGAGTCTTTCTCATTATTGAAGGTGTCTCGGTGACGTCATGAAGCTGAACGTCAAACGTCGGAGCACGTAATTAATTGCGTACGTCCACGTCGTTACTTACAGCGAACGGATATCCGCTAGTACGCTGCTTTCGTTCTTGCTTTACAAATTGCGTCAGTTTCACGGAACTAACAAGAGTTAATTATTTGTTTCGTGCTGTTATGGAGAATGAGGTGCCAGCATTTTCTCGTTGACGTTTTCATCTTTTTTCCCCGCTTGCTCAAAGACAAACAAAATTATTAAATTCCTTCCTCGCGTGGAGATAATATTATCTGATGGATATTCCATCATTTTAGGTATCACGTTTCTCCGTCCTAGTAAATGAAGTAGGATGTATGCAGAGCGGGATGGTGTGTTTCAGTTTTAATTAAATTTTCGATACTTCGACCGAGATGAACAGGCGAGGACGAAGTTCCAGCCCAGGGCACGAAGAATCAAACTTTCCACCGTGCGTTCCTTTATTCATTCATGCTACAAAGGGAGAACGTGGGCTTCGACCGTCGCTCCGGAATTGTTTGCAAATGTTCCGGTGAAACCAGGTCAGGACGAACCTGTTGGAGAGCCAGGAACAAAATCTTATCTCCCACGGGAACTGCCCTGATTGTTTCGTTACCTATTAATAAAATGGCATTCCCTGCGTTACGAGGAACGCCTCACAATCTAATCTCATTAAATTGTTTTAGACGAAATCTTCACTTGTTATTGGAACGCTAATGTTGGTGCTTTAACTCGATTCCTTTCATGAATTGCGTAATCAATTCATTTATTGATATCAAGAAATAATTCAATAATTATTTCTCTCTTTTATATACTAAATTTGAGACATTTTTCTTCGGTGCTTAATGAACGTTTTAATGGTGATTATTGAAATGGAAGTAGAGTGTGACAAACAGTTTTCGCGTGATCTTTCTGACGACTTTCCGGCGAAAACTGGTGTATACTGAGAAGGAGGTTCGTGTAGGTCGTAAGAAATGCGTCAACCTAGATCTGAAGTAGAAGATTACAGGAATTGCAGGAATTTTACGTTCGGGGGTGTACCGCGTCAGCCTTAAAACTAATTAGTTAATCGGTACCTCGCGAATGTCGTGCGTGTGGATGAAGTAATGAACGTATTTTAAATTTTGCGTAATTCTTCTGACTGTATTTTCGTCATTCGATTGTTATCTTTAATACAAGGAAAAGAGTTGATCTGTCTGATGAATACATGATTCATGTTTTTTCCTCTGAAGAAAGATGAAGAATAATATACAAGAAGATTTTAAACTATAATGCTTTGAATTAACATTAATAATATGTTTCAGCTCCTC
Organism: Calliopsis andreniformis; assembly: GCF_051401765.1. Lineage (NCBI taxonomy): Eukaryota > Metazoa > Arthropoda > Insecta > Hymenoptera > Andrenidae > Calliopsis > Calliopsis andreniformis. Next base: position 8,493,141 of record NC_135065.1, on the reverse strand, counting down.
AGCGTCTCGGCCCACACTTTGCCACCTATGAAGATGCTCTGCTCATCTTTCATCACCTCTCTGTTGATGTCATCGACATCGAAAACTCAATCAGCGGATGACAAGTACGACAGGTAATTTAGCAATTCGTAAAAGAGTTGTGAGACTATATAACTTCTGTTTGTTACCTTCCAATTTCATTTTGATCTGAAATCTTTTTTAGGGATGATAAGGTCCATAATGAGGAGGAGTCAGATGACGAAAGCGAAGAGGAATATCTGCGTCTAACGAAACGTGAATCTTCTCCTGTTGTTGAAAATGATGATTCAGACGAGATTAAAGTACAAGTCTGCGATCATAATTGGTCTTTCCTGTCGAAAATACTTCCAGATCGAGAAAGCATGAACATTGATGAATGAAACAATAAATAGGCGCTAATATTTTTTCTAAATTAAATCCTTAATAATGAGAATAGCGTAAGTCAACTTTTATTTCATTCGAATAAATTAATGCGTATAATATAACAGTATTGTACACATGAAAATACCTCGATCTTTGACTTACACCACTCTCGTTCCTAGAAATTCAACAATTTAATAAAGAAAAGCAGAATGTGAGCGTTCACATTTTTTCCATAAAATATGTAAATAAATGCAGATACAGCTAGATGTAGCTATTATTCCATGTAAACTATTTATTATATACCGTTTGAGAAATACAATATTTACATTTATATATATGAAAAATTATAACTAATACATAATATTGTGCGATGTGTAGATATTCTTTAATGCTACGTGGGTTTAGGTAACTCGTCGAGCCGGAAACTGATCTCAACTAATTCAGTAACGACGTCTGTTAGTCTTCTACCATATTCAGGATCATTCTGGATATTCTGGAGTACAATCTCATTCCTGTTTTCAAATACATATTCACTGTAACTCTCAGGATCATTCATGATCTGTGCTCCCAAATTCTCGTCCAGCAGTACAGTTTGGTAATACGTAGCGGCGGTGATCAATGCTCCTAAGCGCTGTTCCTCCATTCCTTGAACCAACTCCGACCAAGGCGGAACTTCCACTGAAATAGCCTTCGTCAAATTCAAGGTTTCGCATAGTACACTGTAATAATGTTTCAACATAGTTTCCTCCGAAGTTTCTCTAAACTTGCGATCGGCGCAAAGATACAGAAACTGTGCTACATCATGCGCCAAGGGGGAATATCTGAACAGTTGGAAATCTACCAGCAGACATTTTGGCGGTACGCTGTCACTGAACATGAGATTATTACTCCACAAATCTCCATGACTGATTACGTTCCTCTTTGTAGATGAACTCTCCATGGCTGCGAACACTTCTTCACAAGCTTTCGGTATCAAACTCGCGTCGAGGCCAAGCTGCTTCGCAACAGCAATAATAGCTTTGACACCAGTATCGAACCATTCCCTAGTCTTGCCAGTTTGACAGAACGCATTCTCCACGAACGTGTAAGGGTACAGCTTCTTCAGGCTCGTTCCAAGACGTGCCTCTGCTAGAAGAGAAGCTGCGTGTAATCTTGCGATAGTTGTCAGTCCAGAGACGATGAGTTCCTTCGTGAGCAATTTGTTCCTCATTGAATAGCCATTCGCTCCTAAATCTTCGAAAACTAATAAGTTCTCCTTGGTCAAGTAACAGGCTGGAGTCCATGGTTCGCTTTTGTATTTATGTTGCAGCTGGGGAACTATGTCACGATGGAATATTCTTTCTTTAAGAAAAACATATTTATCGATCACGTACTGGGCCTGAGCGGGCACTTCGTAAGGTACAACTTTGACGAAGAAAGTTAAAGTTTCCTTTCCATTTTTAGTTTTAGTTTCTATGCTGAGTCGTTTATGAGATCCCAAAAATCCAAGCTTCCCGTCAGAATATGGTTTCAAAGAGAACTTGTGCGCCTCTGCTTCGCTTCCTAGTGCACGCTTTACTATTTGCTGGACTTCGTGAAAAGTCAGTAGATTATTATAGATGCTAATGTCAGAGCGTGCTGTGTCTTCTAATTGTGTGGATGTAAGTTGTACTTCTAGCTCTGACTTTGCCATTGCTATGAAAGTAAAATATCTCAGCGGATGATGCTCTTTATATCAGCGGCAAGCACGAGATTTTTCATTTAAAACACACGTGCTTTATTTGTTAGAATCATCTGTTTTTCTCGTGTTTAACGAGAACAAATATTTTGAAGATAAAATCGTAAGCGTGGAAAAACGGTAGAGCTTTAAGTGGAATATAAGTCAGTAGGATCTGTGCAGCGGGTACTCAGCCTTTACTTTATCGGTTAATGTATCACACAGCACTTATATTTTTGTATTACACGCGACACGAAAACTGACGTAGGCAAAGTGTGACAACAGGCATATAATAGTAAATCAATCTTTTAATACCCAGCTGAGTAAGATATTTTCAGACTATCTTGTCACGACGAATAAATAACCAATATGGTATCTCAAAGATGCTTAAAATACTAGCTCCCATGAAAAGACCAGCCGCACTTCCGACTGCAACTAGAAATAAGAAGTGCAACTTATATGCGCCTCAAGGGGAAGAAACCACTGTGATGAATTAAAAAAATTATTATTAGTCATCACTGTGGTTTCCTCCCTTAACATCAATTAAAATAAAAAAGTAGATAAGCACTGAATCTCTACCTATAACATCCAAGAGATCATTCACCACGTATCGACGATATCTCATGGTTGGATGGGAGAGCAACGTGAAATGAAGTCGTGAGTAAGATGTATCAGGAGATTCGTACTCATAAGGTTCCATTCGATTTCTAAAACACGATATGTATTCTATTACATGCAAATTGAGCATATACTACAAAAGATATTATCTTTGCAGGGTCCCTACATGGTCAACGCAGTGCCCTCACAATCAGGAAGACATCGTTCATCCTTCACCTCCTGCGACATGATGTTTGCCTTATTAGCGATTAGGCAAAGCATTTCAGTTCCATTGCAAACTCGTGCGCCACTTGGTATAAAATAGTAAAAATTCACGCAACCACAGAATTTTATCATCCGCTCTATCATCACCTGTCGAGATCACGTAATTCGCTAATGTTATCTGCATAAATTATAGTCCCTGTGGCGGACAGAAAGTCAATGGGAATTGTTTGCGGGAATATTAAATAAGGATGTACTTCAAGATAACACGAGTCGCTGCTATAAATGTTGAATAGATTATTCGGTTGTGTTTCCTGAGGGAACCGACAGTTTCTGTGCTCGACTGCGATATGCTTCACACCTTCCTCGTTAAACGTGTCCTCCATTGTAAATCCGACGTTGGTTGTTTTGCCAGGTTTTATATGTATCACGTTCTTCTCGAAGTTAGTGATCAACGGCAAGTCTAAATTGTTGAGTAGAAGCACCTGGAATGTACAACCGTGTGTACTTAGATGTAATTAGTGCAACACAAGTCGTGGTTACTACTTTTGAAGAAGTTATAGATATAGTTTTTGACTATGAGGTATGATAAAAAAGATTTATTGGTTTTAGTTATTAAAAAAGAAGTATATACATTTCTAGAGTACTACTTTAAAGTTTTTGTGGGCCTCTCCTCTTATGTAAGTTCAGTTGTATAATAAAGTGCAAAAGTTAATAAATTTTTCTTATCACACTATGTATGTATCTTTATTTTTCCATATTATGTTGAAAAAATATCAGAATACGAACTGTAAATGTTGAGGGCACATATTTTTTCGTGTTCAAGTTAATATGTATGTCGACGATAAGGTCGCCATATTTCACAGTCCGATTGACAAATAATTGTACACTTGGTTTCCCATTTCTGATCACGTGAAACGTGTTCATAACAATACAATAACCGACACCAGTTTTCTGCAATTCTTGAAACTCCGTACAACAATTAAATTTCACATTGTTCCACGTGCAGTCTGCTAAGAATTCTGTACATGGAACTCTCATCTGCAATAAATTACGAGGAAAAGATTGGGCAGAAGATTACTTAGAATTTCTACAGTCTCTTCAACAAATAATTCGTAAATAATATAAAAGTATACGCTATAAAAATATGTGCATTAATTATATGCTAAGAATCGAGTGTAATCTGACCTCCTCATAGGCAGATAAAAATTCTTCCGCTGTTGCCTGAATTGCTTTTGGATTTGTAAAGTTCGTGAATGTCCCTGGATTCCTTGAAACATGTCTTACTTTTGCAAACTTGTTCATATTGAAAAAACATAAGTTTTGTTTAAAGGAGTACTCGCTCAGAAATACTTGGAAGGTGAGTAACCATATCAAACTTTTTTCTTATAATGATTAGCAGCCTTTTAGAGATTCTTTGCGAATATTTTCATACTGTTACATTTCAAAAAGAGTTAGAACTTTGTACGAGATTACCAAAAGAACCCAATTTCAGCGAATACTCTATCAAAATTCTCGACTGTATTTTTTCTTTGTAATTGTACTACTCTTGATATGCTAACGCTGTATCACGCACCTCTTGGAATACTTGTTCTTTATCGTCTTAGTGGAAGAAATACAAAACGCGATTGCAGGAAATGGTGTCTGCCAATTAACATACATGGTCTCGGTGGTTACTGCGACAGGGTATTTAATATAATTTCTCAATACGTCTGTGATCATTTGTACGCAACCGTACCAGCATAACACACAAAAGATGAGCCAAAAGAATCTGCAAAGAGATTACCCCCCTTGAATCATTTTGTGAAAATATTTGTCTTGCGATTAACTCTGTCTCATTATATCGCATATTAAATCGTGACCTAATTTTATCTAGAATATCATCTAGAATATGTTCACACAAATTGTACGTAATTTAAATAAATTATTTAAAACACTCTATCACCTTTCTATATACGAGAACTGGTCATCCACGAGGTACCTAACTCCATGGATACCACAGTTCGCCAGGTACTGCTTAATAATTTTCCACCACCAAATCAATCGCTTCCACATTGTTCATTAGATTCCTGTGATGATCGTCTGGTTATTCTATGAAGACTGATACCACAGCTTCAAGTACACTTCTGGCAAAAGGTAAATCAATTTTGCTGAACTATATGTATTTCATATATTATACAAGTTCGATGGTATCATCTGCTTGTATAACGTGATTATTTTATCGCATGAAGTATCAGAATAAATCTGATACATTATATAGCATTATATATGATGCTTAGCGTTTCTATATTCTAATAAACGCGCTAAGTATCATTACGAAATGATAAAGTCTATTCAATATGTTGATTCATAACAGCACTTTTCGAAAATTTTTGAACTTCCACTTTTTCCAGCAAACATAATTGTGGCGCCATCCAGCGGTGTACCATAGAAACTAAAACTCGACCATATAATTTAGTTCCTAGGTCCCACCGCTAGATTTCGTTACCTACCAATTCCTATGAACATCTAACACTACAAAAATTCAAAAATTGAACGACGGAATTCGCAAGTGACGCCATCTAGCGGCAAAACATGGAACTAAAATTAGAAATTATATTTTTAGTTCAGACATTCACCGCTAGATGGCACCACTTGTCAATTCCGAAAACGCTCCACCGCGAACAATGGGAACTGACAAGTGGCGCCATCTAGCGGCAAAAATTCAAACTAAAATAAGAAATGATATTTTTAGTTCGGCCCTGAGCCGCTAGATGGCGCCACTTGTCAATTCCGAAAATGCTGCTCGCGAAAATGGGAATTGACAAGTGGCGCCATCTAGCGGTGCAGACCCCGAACTAAAAATATCATTCCTTATTTTAGTTCCAACTTTGTCCACTAGATGGCGCTACTTGTCAATTCCGAAAATGCTGCTCGCGAAATTGGAATTGACAAGTGGCGCCATCTAACGGACGAAGCTTGAAACTAAAATTAGAAATTTTATTTTTAGTTCAGGGTGGCCACCGCTAGATGGCGCCACTTGTCAATTCCCATTTTCGCGAGCAGCACTTTTGGAAATTTTTCGGAATTGACAAGTGGCGCCATCTAGCGGTGAAAGTCGGAACTAAAAACAAAAATCTCTAGTTTTAGTTCCAACTTTCTCTCCCTAGATGGCGCCACTTGTCAATTCCCATTTTTCGCGAGCAGCACAGGGAAATTTCCGGAATTGACAAGTGGCGCCATCTGGCGGTGGACACCCTGAACTAAAAATAAAATTTCTAATTTTACTTCCGATTTCGCCGCTAAGTGGCGCCACTGGTCAATTCCCATTTTTACGAGCAGTAATTTTGTAAATTTTGGGAATTGACATGTGGAGCCATCTTGGGAAGAAGTTAGGAATTAAAATTATAATTTCTACTTTTCTTTCCGACTTTAACCGCTAGCTGGCTCTGCGTGTCATTTACCACATTTACGAATATAAAGGTAGAAGATTAATGAAAATGGGAATCAATGAATAGCTCCATCTAGCAGTAACTCTGAGAACTAAATTTAGAACATGTACCTTCAGTTTCTGTCATCGTGCGCTAGATGGCTCCAGCGGTATCATTTGGATGGTGTATTTTACTTATAAGTATTAAAATATTACAATGTCACCTGATTTTACAGATGATATTAAGAAATTACAGATCACTATAGCAATAGTAGCATTGCTAAAATGCTGTGAATGAAATAAATGAATAAATAAGCTCAGTTTTTCAGATACTGTTTTTAGAATAAACAATTTTGATTTACTTCAATTATTGTATAATGATGTGTAAAGGCTCTAATATGTCCCTACACCATTAAATGACTCGAAAATATATAAAGAAATAAGTTAAAAGAAGCGAAAATAATTAAGTTGTAAAAGATGGCTATTATTTTATTATTTTTATTATATTTACTGTTCGAATTTAATTATTTATAGTAATTTATCTATTAATACAATATTTTGAACTGTTTTATATAATAATATTGTTGGTCTATGTTTTTTTAATAATTATGAATAATTTATTTAATGGGGCACCAACCTTTGATGATACGGTCCTTCTCAAAATGTTAGTTTGCGTAATACCGCTAGATGTCGAAGCTGTCGCCAGTATCTTCTCTTAAGGGCCGTACCATGAGGGCTCAGTGCCCCCAAGAACTTTTGTAATACTATTTTTATAATAAACAAACAATTTCATCACAATAACATTCTCTTATTTATATTTACTTATTTTATTGCTGATTCCGCGAGTTGAATATCAAAACGTGTAACATGTGAGCCTACCGATACAATCACATCGATTTTCTATTCATCAAGTCTCGTTTTTCAGGAAGCTGGTCAAGCGTCTCTTCGTTTCGCTCTCCGCAATGTCTTGTCGTATCTGAAAAGAACAGAAAGACAGCGTCAGAAACATTAAAGTCTTATTTTTAAAATAAAACAGCTCCTATTTTAAAAATAAAAAATGACTTTTTCTTTATCTTGACCTTAGCGAGCAGAGGACCAGTTAGTTTATCCGTAATAATAGTATTATCTTCCGCTTCCCCTGGTTGCATGTCCGTCGTGTCTCTTTTAGAGTACACTGTTCCCCGTGTTAAAACTTTAATGCTATCACGTGAGAGGGCTGGCGTAATTAAAGCTGCGAGCGGTACGCTTTCGTTAATTAAACCTGTAGAAAAGTTGATTAACGAATGTTTTGAACTGCAAGAACAACGAGGACACTAATTACACGCAATAAAACCTTGGTTATTAATTTTCTTAGTCTTAAGGGAGGCACACATCTGTCCCACTAAGATTCTTTGAGCGTTCGTCATTCTTCGCAATATTACATGATCCGCGTCTAAATGGCCAGAATCCTGGGCAACTTTCCAAGACTGCATAACCATACGGAATAGGAAAAACACTTGTTATCAGATCTTTTCCTCCTGAATATTTCACCGAGACTTTGAAACGTAGTCGCGAGGATGCAGTAATCCTCTTTTTTTCCTCGTTTCGCGAAAAACTTACTTTGGAATTTGATGTACGTTTAGCGAGCGCATTTCCTGAAACTCCTCGTTGCTCGCCAGTCTTCATCTTCGAGTTCTGCCAGATACCAGGCATCGCTGAGGCTTCGGTAATACTGTCTTCGTTACTCTGGCCCACGATCTTATTCGCCCAATTACTCCTCTCCATCGAACTTTGCTTTTCGTTTATACTCTTCTTCGACCCATCAATCTGCTTGAATTTCTTCACTTCAGAATATTTATCCTTATTTATAGTATCTATTTGCTGTTGTTGCTCCTTATCACGCTTCAAGCTTCTCCCATCCAATCCTCTTCCCTCATCCTTTCTCTTACCCTTCCCCTCAGAAGCAGAAGACACTTTCTTCTTGTTCTCATTTAACCGAGCCTTCTTCTTCGCTTCGAAGAATATATTGCTCCTTATCTCAGCAACTAGAGCGTCCAAACACGGAAGAGCTGGCAGTTCCAGAGTCAGAGCGACGATCTCCTTCTCCATGATCCCCTCGAATTTGAAATCTATCTCGTCTGCCACAGCCGCGACAGAAATCACGAAACACTCTGGACAAGATAACAACGATTGTCCTGATAGGGACTGCAAGAACTGTTGCACATTAGGGCGCAACAGCATCCTCTTCATTTCCTCCATGTCCCTCGCGGTTTCCATTATCCCCTTCAACTTCTCAGGATTCACGCGTTTGAGGACGTCCAATGCAGTCTGCACCAGCGCCTGCACTTGATAGTTCACCAGAATCGGCACGATCGCGTTACTTTCCAACTCCAGGCCACTGATGGGCGTGTTCAAATAAATACGCTTTCTGAACTTCTTCACTGTCAAGTCAGGGTTCCAGGAGGAGAGGATTGAGTTCGTCGAGGACTGATACTCGAATATGCCACGGAAGGGAGACTTGGTACTGGAGGTCTTCGAAGGTGCTTCCTTCATCCCCCTGAAACTGGACTTTATGGTGACGAAGTCTCTAGTAGCGTCAGAGTTCCTAGATCTGTGCATCATGGGCTCGTTAGGGTTACTTCGTTTCAGCATGGTGATCCCATAGTCCAACTTAAACAGCGAGCCTATGGTTGATCGTCTTGAGGGACTGTACGTGGACCTTGTAACCCAATTCCTATTCGACGCATTGGTAGCCCTGCTCAGCAGATCGTCGTCGTCGTCGAGACGAAAGGACAGACTCCTCTCGTCCAGGCTCAGCTCCATATTAGAGCGAAAGAACTTCTTTCTAGTCATGCCTTCTGCAAGAGCTTGCTTGATCCTCAGCTCGTGAGAGGGTCCAAGTAAAGAGTACACATGAGGCGAGATGGTTGGCATTTTCTCGAGACCTTGCAACGTCATTTTCGTGTGCTGCATGTTGCTCGACATAGTGTTGCTCACGTCCAGGTTGTTGTCCATGTACTCTCTGTACTTCTCCTCGAACTCGCGGATCACCTGATCTTCTAGAGTCTGCTTGCGAGAGTCTTCGTGCAGCTTCAGGTTCTCTGTGGTGTTGGCAGGCTCTATGTCTACCACGTAGCAGGGGAGGATGTTATTCCAGGGGCCAGAGAAGTGTTTCTTGGCTTTAAAAGGGAAGGAAAGCAATTATAGTGGAGGGTTCCAGGACAATGGCAAGATAAATGTCCCAGTCAACCATATTCCAGAACACTGATTTTATTTAATTTTGAGCTTAAATTCTAGTGTACTTAATAAAGAACAAGAAATAGTGTCCTAAAATAGTATATTCAATTATTGAGACGCAGTTCAAGCATCGGGATATATACAGTGCTGAGTAAAAGTGTGGGACCACCTGTCTTCTTATTATATAGGCTTTCTATTCTGTTATCTAAGTATGCATTATCATTATAACTATTATAACAATTATAACAATAATTTGTTTTACTATTTTATTAACTGTTTGGCCGTGGTCCCCTACTTCTGGTCATTTTTAGTACATTTTCAGGTGGTCCACTTCTCGAAACATTCAGCACTTCAAGTGTCCAGCTATAAGGACATTTACCTCACCTTTTTCCAGCAAACATGGAACAGGCCTGACATTGGAGCCGTCGTTATCGTTCCACTTGGTGCTGTGAGCAGTCAATAGATGCAGGCAAAGGACCTTCTGCGGATCGACCTCATCTTTGGTGAACAATATCGATCGTACGAACTCGTAGGAGTCTTTGGTCACCTGTTGCTTCACCGTCGAGCCAGTTTCTTTAATGGCGCCAGTGCAATGGTAGCAAAAACCAGGATTGTGAGTTTCGTACATGCGCACGTTAATAGCCTGCGCGTCAATTACTGTGTCCACAATCAGGTCGGAAGATTAGACGATGACATTATGGCGATACCATATAACCTAGCTTATCTATAAAAACGTCTCGATCTGAGCACGTGGATTCATTAGAAACGAGAAGAACGACCGCGACCTTGCCTCTGTGCTCTCGCGAGATCTTACGTTCGATCCAGTGGACGGTTGCCGAGTTTCCAGGTTCTTGTGACGCGAACGGAACCGGTGCCTCGCAGTCTCCAGCATCCTAAGCTCTGACTTTTCCACCTTCTCGAGTTTCACGAGCTCTTGCGCCAGCTTCTGACGGCTAATCTCGTTCTGCTTCGCAAGCTTGTCCTGTAGTGTCACACTGGATTTCATGGTCGTTGTCTTTTGTGCGTTTCGTCGTCGCTTGGAAATTTTCTTCCTCGAGAGGGGAGTAAAGACAATGAAAAGTCTGGTGTGAAGGCGCGATGCGCTCCCTTTCGCTTTGCTTGACTATTGGGATTGCCGATAACTTCATGTGAGACCTTGTGAATGTCTCGTTCAGATTAATTGAATGACTTGACTTCGAGTCGCTTGAGTCGAAAGAATTTAAAACCACTTTGCCAGTATGAACTTGATATCACCGAACCCTTTTTGGTCACTTTAATTTTATCCATAGAATCATCATCAATATAAATACGTTCTTAAACCTTCTCTATTTGTATACTACCTTTAAGCGAAATTTATTTTGCGTCTTATAATAATATACATAGGTCTCATAAATGTACAGTAGTGGATATTTAAATTTCAATAGAGCCTAGGGTTTGCATTGTAAATCTCCTTGTAATCTTCAATAAATTGAGATTTTGTTCTGGGGAAAAACTCGAATATGTTCCAATAGGTTTGAGTTATGCTGACCATCAAGACAATGAGTACTGGAATTATTAGAATGGCACAACTAATGGTCACTAGAATTGAATTGTAATAATTCTTACGAAATTGAAGCGTGCACTACTGTATTCTATTTTGTGCTCATTTTGTGTCTATGTTTAAAGAGCTTTTACCATTGAATTTCTCCGTTTATCTCGTTATACCCCAGGTCCCCACGAGCTAATTAAATTTCCTCTCCAGTTAATTACATTTGGAATTATGGTAAATTAATTGCGATAAAACTGTTTTCGTATCCTTATGCGCGTTTACCTTGGGGAATGATTAAACGTTATAGTTTCTTGGATATTGGATTAAATTCACGATCCTCAGAGCAATGATGGTATATAGGGGTGTTCAAAAATCCAGTTAACCATGAATCCTACGAGCATATTATGTAAGGCATTAAAATACTTGGCACGATCCACCCAGAAATGAACTTTCTAATAGGCTTTAGTTATTTATAGACAGAAGAATTTTATTTACTGCTTGCAGGGGCGCGCGATAGCGACGAGTTTGCGTCGTTCGATCGTCTGTGATCACAACAGGCGTAAATACATGCTAATCGTGCCAATTGTTACTGATTGTTTTTCTCCGATCGCTCAAGTTGATGGTATTTGTGGTCGCAACGCCTGTTCGGGCTTCGTATTATCGAGCACGTTGCGTCACTACATCCACGGCTTCCGTGTACGAAGAAAACTACTGCAGTTCTTATGCAGAACTCTATCTCGCTTAAAAGACCGCTTCTGCGTATGCTGCACGCCTCAAAAAGCAGAAATTTCAATTTCTACCTGAAGAAATATCTCGGTACACTACTCTAGAACTCTCAGTATACAGACTCTCATAAATCAATCAACACCTTGCCACACGAACAATCCAGAATAAATTTTGCAATCAGTGGCTTTTCAAAAATTTCACTAGACCTATCTCGATCGGCTTAACTAATTAAGAGAAACTATGTCGTACGTATTGTTCGGCATTCCAAACGGTATAATTATGTTCGTAATTAAACCCATACTCTTGTAATTATCAAAACCAATAAAACAAAACCGCTACTGCAGTATCTTACATCTGTGATTGAAAAGCAAAACGACGTGACTTATTCTTTCAACAAATTTGTGTTTATACCATAATTGAAGCGTACAAGGTAGAATTTATAGTTTTTGCAGCAGTAAGTAGAAGATAAGTCCGTAATCAGAATTAAGAATCAGATGTTTAATCGACAATATTCAGAAAATAAAAGTATCTGGTCTTCAGAGAGTTTTTGAGCAGCACTTTAAGGGGTGATTCCAGACACTAAAATAAAATGAAGATCGAGAATAATGATTTCATGTTTGAAGATTCGTTTGCTGGTTACAAGCGTCTAAGAATCTGGTGAAAATTGGAAATCACTGCTCGAGGCCATCTGGTGGTTAACAAATGAAGTTTCAAACGCGAAATTATTATTCTTAATTTTCTTATTTTGGCGTCTAGGATCATCCCTTAAATATTCTGCGCTCCATAATTTCCTACACGCCTGAAATTGTAGAAAAATTCTACAAATCATCTCTTAAAGTTCCGCCGTTCAGAAACCCCCTTTATACGATCTAAAACTGAATCGTTACCTGTTACATCAGTGCTCGTTCGCCTGACATCGCGTGCATTTTCAAATATTCTGCGCTCCATAATTTCTTACACGCCTGAAATTTTATAAAAATTCTAAAAATCATCCCTTAAAGTTCTGTCGTTCAGAAACCCCCTGCATACGATAAAAGACTAAATCCTTACCTGTTACATTAGTTCTCGATCGCCTGGCATCGCGTGCATTTTTAAATATTCTGCGCTCCATAATTTCCTACACGCCTGAAATTTAAAAAAAATTCTACAAATCATCCCTTAAAGTTCCCCCGTTCAGAAACCCCCTGTATACGATCTAAAACTGAATCGTTACCTGTTACATCAGTCCTCCATCGGCTGGCATCGCGTGCATTTTCAAATATTCTGCGCTCCATAATTTCCTACACGCCTGAAATTTAAAAAAAATTCTAAAAATCATCCCTTGAAGTTCCCCCGTTCAGAAACCCCCTGTATACGATCTAAAACTGAATCGTTACCTGTTACATCAGTCCTCCATCGGCTGGCGGCGCGTTGGTTGGGTCCCGTTCGGTGTTTACGCAGAAATTTGGTCGGGGCCGGTTGGATCGGCGAGGAGACACGCGCGAGAGACGCGGAGGCGCGGCGGTTAGGAAGGCTGGCAGTGTGACGGGCCGCGTGGTAGGAGGTTGCCGCGATTCAATTTCAGTCGAAGCGCGCCAGGCAGACCGAGCGCCAGCAAGAACCGGCTGTTCTCTTTTCCGCACTTCGCCGTCTCGTTTTTCGACGCGCACACCTCGTTGAATACGTATCTCTAGCCAGTGCTCGGCGCGCTCGTCCCTCTTCCCCTTGTCGGCGCGCAGCCCCACGCGTGTTCGTGAGAAAGATGCACAGGGAGTGCAGGGACGCGGTCGCCAGAGGGGGATGACGCATGTGCGCGCGCCACCAGAGCCTCCAGCATCCGAGCAAGTGTTTACATCGTGCGTGTAACCCGCGACCGTTGCTCGACAGACCCGGTGCACGTCGCGTGGTGGAACGTAGAGGGAGCATTGCCTCGTCGAGGGATCTACTCGAAATTATTCACTCGTAGAATTTTAGAGCTCATTCTTAGAAACGAGGTAGATTACTGTAAACGTGAGTTCAATCTGGGAAATCAGTGTCTCGTAAACTCTGGGCCTATATCGTGTGAAGACTACTATAAAACTACTCGCGATCTGTTTCAGACTTTCTAAGTACCGATAAAAGTGTAGGCCCCCCGTGCACGTGGAATTCTGGAGTTCATCGTTCATGGAACCGAGGTGAACTGTCGTAAACATGAATTGAATCTGAGAAAACAGTCTCTCGTAAACTGTGGACCTATATCGTATGAAAACTACCATTAAATTACTCGCGATTTGTTTCAAACTTTCTAAGTATCAATAAAATAGTAGACCTTCCGTACACGTGAAATTACAGAGTTCATCGTTCATAGAGCCGAGGCGGACTATCGTAAACGTGAATTGAATCTGAGAAAACAGTGTCTCGTAACCTGTGAACCCATACCGAAAGAAAAGTACTCGCGATCAGTTTTAACCTTTCTAGTACAGATAAAAGTGTAGATCTCACCTCTTCATGGATCGAGTCTTCGATAATTGAGTATTGAGACGTGTGTTCGATGGTGTTTTCCAAAGCGTTATGGGGAAATATTTGACGAGGTTAACACGCAATTTCGTGGTTCAGTAAGTGTAGCAGTGTTTCGATGGTTCGTTGATAGACGGTGCTTTGGAGCGTAAGGAGTGAGCACGTGACACGGGATGTTTGCCGCCATGACCGTGAAGGGATAAAGAAGAAGAGGATTCAGCGAGGATGGAATTCGGAGGGTACAAGGGCACTGGTCCCCGTGTTAGGGCACGACGACGCGCAGAATTAGGCAGACGGCTCACCAGGAGGCTGTCGCTGGTCGCGAAAATGCCGGCTGCCATTCTCAGCAAGGCGAATCCACCCGAGCCAAGGCCAGTGGAGATCACGGCGATCGCACCTGACAAGACGCAGCTTACCGTAAGTAAACGATATTATATTGTATACTGGGTTTTCTTGCTGTGACCTCGAGATGCATTGTATTCGCTCATTTCTGCAATTACGTAACTCAGAAGTCGTCATTTTAAATATTCTTTCTTGACAGTCTGTACTAATAACTGGACTGCGGATTTTTACATAGCTTTATATGTTTATAAACACAGATAAAGAAGGGGAACTAAAATAAAAATTTGCTCAGTCTTTCGAGTACTATAATTTGCACTTCATTTTTCATAGTTTATGTATTTCTTGATGTTATGTGAGCTCTATTACTGTTTATACTACTGAAATTTATATGAAATAAAACTCTAGTCTACTAATAACTTAAAAGAGATAAATTGATGTGTTATGTTATAGTAGAAAATGAGCCATACAATCATATAATAGTCGATTATGAATGACTATGAATTATGAAATGATAGTGTGTATGTCCACTTGAGAACTTTTTAAATACAAAAAAGCTATAAAAATAAATGGGTACGAAATCATGAACTATCGTAGGGATACTGTATTTATCAACTTGTCTTTTCGAACGTTCACGACTCGCGTCGTGTTTGTTCTGTGAATTAGAACCTAGAGGGGAGGAATATTTTCTGAGTGTCTCGAGCTAATATTATCGTACAGAACTTGATTATTTTAAAGCGTGTAATATAATTTATGGGGCGTAAAAGAAGTATTTAGTGGCTATTTGGACATTTGTTGGTCAATGCAGGTAGAAAAGGGGCCTTGGAATTCAAGGACAGAATTGTTTTCATTACACAGGGCGCTGCCTCTCCATTACCTTGTTGAATCTCGTAGAAAGTGAAGATATTTACTCAACTTTTTTTGTCTAGATTCCCTGTTTAATTTCCAAATAAAAATATAGGTACATTACTTCATTACAAGAACGTCGTACTAATATAATAAATTTTTAAGAAAGTTAGTTTCAAATTCTTTATGATGAAAAATTAGTGAAGGTCCTTCAGATAAAAATAGCTCACTCTTGCATTGAATTTTTCTAGATATTTAAAAAATAATTCTTTTTTAGTTGAGCACTCTTTTACACAGCTTCTATAATAGGTACTATAATACCACAGTATAACAAAAAGTAGAAGCACCATGATTCCATTACAAAAAATAATTAATACTAGATAAGAATTACAGATAAATTTATTAGTTCCAGTTTACATACTAATTTCTTTAAATTACGCCAGAATATTTTCACCACATCAAATATCGAAACTGGAGTTACTAAAAATTCTGTGATTTCCATTTCATACAAGCAGTTAGGTAATTCTACATATACATGTTCCTGCATGTGCATACTTATCTACTGTAACGACGACCCAAATCTGCATTCTGAACGCGCACTATTTACACTGCAATTAGTTGATTCCTCCAAAAACACCTGAACATCGATGACCTCAGGGATGCTAGCGCGTATCTTTATCGCAACATCGTGGAAAAGCTCGAACCTATATTCGAGCGGATTCCACGGTAGAAATCGAAACTCGGCTCAGGGTTCGACGATTAATGTAACCAACACGTACTCGGTGCACCAGCTACAAGCGATCGTACATTCTATACAGGAGTAAGAGGCGTTACCTTCGGTATTTAAACGGTCTATAGGAAACGTTGCGCGTCATTCTCTTCTCGTACAGCCTTCGTCTTTGTGCTGGTACACTCTCGCTGACTTTTGTTAGCGATCGGTACCAAGCAACCTTTATTACCAGCCTGTTCGGCTTAATTACGTCCGAGGGAATTAATGAATGTTTGGATTCTAGTTCGATTGTGTGTTAACAACATTCCCAGCCACAAGGGGTGGCATCGAAATATTGATTATGTAGAAGACTTGCATTATATTCCTTAGCGGTGGTATAAACTTCTAATTAACCTGTATGTCGGTGATTATGAAAGTGGTCGAAGTAAAAAATTCTTTGTAGCATAAATTTTATTTTATGTTTTTTGTGATTTGGTTCGTTTCGACGTGATATAATTAATAAAATAATATTTTTTCAATCTTTTACTTACATTACTATCATTATCAGATATGTAATTAATATCTATGATCATCAGATGCAATAAGATAAAAATTATGAGGCACATAATGTTTATTTTCGAAATATTCTTGTGTTACACTTAGTGAACCCTAATTCTCTATAAAGAACTAGTTTAATTTTATTAATATTTAGTTTCAAAGTGAACAGTTAACATAACTATCATCTCTTTTCCTTAAAATAAAAACAGTATCTTGAACATTTTAACGAAGGTACAAATTCAATTTTTTGAAAATACAACTCACATAGTTTTGCCACATAGTCTTCGACATTTGTACTTCATTTGCACAAACACTGTTTTCTTTTCTGCACTGTCGCAATTTGCATTCACTCGATACCCCTTCCTATCCTTATCGAAGATTGCATTCTTGGAGGTTCTGCGAATCATTGTTTACGCTACTCTTCCTTTTACCACGGCTTTCAATCGCTGGGAAGAAGAATGTTCCCATCTTTTGAATACGTTTCAATATGATACATATTGTGCGTGCCCATTCCACGCGTATACGCGAAAGAAAAGTGAAGGCGTCGCGCGTTCCTTGAACTCGAACGACTCTACGCGTAATCGTCGTAAGGAAGAAAGCGCGCAACGTGATCGATAGCGGCACTTTCTAGCGGCTACGAAATATATGCACTTTGTGTCCTCGTTCGGCTGTTTACGGACCACCTGTGCCCCGCGCACGTGGTAGCTTCTTCGTGAAGTTCTGCCTAAATAATGACTCCAGTAAAAATTAGTGGCTGAGATTATTCAACTTCTTTGAACAGATTTCGAAAATATCGTCAATTTTTTAAATAAAAATCCCACGTTAAATGGAGAAACTTTAAAAAAGAAACAATTAAGTTCCATTCAAGAGACAAAACCCAATGCAGTCGATCATTATCGATGCACCACCTCGTGTGGGAGGGAAACGATAGCAATTTGATTTCACGATTCGCATGCGCGATCCCAGCTACCGTGGACTAGATACCGAGTGGTCGTTTCACCGTCGACAGGAACGATAATTTTCCGATTTTTTCTCTTTTCCCCTGGTAGCGCGAACGCGTCAGTTATTGCACAAAACAGTCGCACGTGCACGCGCGCGTAACCCGTGCCCACGGTTGCATCGAGCACCGTGGATACCTGTTATTTCGAAGGAGGTTTCGCGCCGTTTACCTATAAACAGAAACCCTAATTAAATGCAAATGCGGTAGACAAGTCTTTCGACCAGCGATCACCGAGTGATCCCTCCACACGTTTCCCTGGTGATTTATCGCCTAATTGCTGGATAATTCGTTGCAACTATTTCCTCGGTTTCCTGCCACAGAGGAAATCGCTCTTTCGAGGTGTCTACGCGAAAAACGATACTTTCGTCATTGGAAAATTTCTTTTCAGCATGTCTTACAGTCGTGCTCGAATTTTTTTTTTTTTTTAATTAAAAGTTGCTCAACCCTTTGGTTGCTTTCACGTGGCAGCTCTCTACTGTGCACCTTTTTTTAATTCCACTTGTGTTGTGAGTGGAGTCTAAAAAAGAGTCTAAGAGCGGATTGGATACATATAGTTTGTTTTAAAACATGTGGGCATGGAATCGGTGGGACATAGGAGTAAAGAAAGCGACTTTTCTTAAGATGCAAATCTCGAAGTTAAATTCAAAGGAAAGACACAGAAATGAAGTGATTTCATGAGTCCACTGGGTCCATTCTCTCACAATTTTCTTCTTGTACTAAGCTTCCAAAAAATCGGAAAAGCTTCTGGCATACTTATTGAAGCCTCTATTTTAATATACATTAAAATTAAAAAATCAGAACTCACTGCAGAGAAAATGGACCCAGTGTGTCCACTTAGGGCTTCACGAACCCAGTATCTTCCTTGGTTCACCTGAAGCAGTCTCTAGACGACCCGAAAGCCCAGGTTCACCTGAGTAACAGCTCCTCGCGATCTTCTGGAGCCTCGATCGACACGTGATCGGTGCTTAAAGGTCACTGACACGATGCTCGCGCAGCGCGAAATTCACTTTCGACTCGGAGGATCGAGGCACTGTCGGTCGTCGTGCGCGAACGACGAAACGAACGTCCGTCCAATGGGACGGAGAAAGTGACAGTCGAATTAGCCTGGCTACCATCCCTCTATTTAGCATAGAACCGTTCAACCTCGCTGGTCCGAACGTTCGTTCGCTGCTCGATTCCTGCTTATTACGTGCGCCCGCTTATTAAGTCCCGCATGTCGGTGACCGCGAGCAGGAAACAGAGCGACGAAACTGCTTTTGCCTTATCGCGCTCGCCTATCGTTTTGTATGCCTCTGTCCACCGTATTTTCTCTCCGCGGATTATATTAATCACCAGGACCGCCGGAACGCTGCTTCTGCTTTCAGCGAATTTCCCTTCGACTATCTTTGCGATCCCAACTTTCTTCGATCGACATTTGGAAAGGTTCGATTGGAGGCTCGGGTGCTTTCATAGTGTTGGGATATTTCTGTTTCTGCGGCTGTAAGGTGAAACGAAGTGAGTCATGCCTTTGGAAAATGTGAGTTTGTGGTTTAGTTGAAGGATGTGAGATGTGGAGTTTAGAGTTCTGACGAGGGTAGAGTGAATTTTAACCCTTATCTGACTAGGATAGGGTCAGCTTGAGTTCTAATACAGATTCCTGAAAATTGAATTTTTAATATTTGAGAATTTGAAAATTTAAAAACTTGAATTCGATCGTATTGGGATAATCTTTTTTTCTCTCTTTTAACATAGGTATTAGATCCTTTTAAATTCGTAACTTTAGTAGTAGAATAATTTTTCTAGCAAATGCTCCATACATTGAGTAAATATTAGTACTATTAAAAGCCCTAATCAATGACGAAGTCATACACAGAGAATCACCTACTAATGAATTACACAACGCGCTACACTAAGGTCCTTCTTGTACCATTAGTAGGATTAGTATCAATATTAGTATCAATCTTGTTAGACTGTTAGCAAGTTAGTGGCACGTTACAAACGTCGTTAATTGTCTATATTCCTAATGTTAACCGTGCAAGGAAAAATTGAAAGGTAAGGCGATAACACCATTATTCCCCTCGCTGCGTTCAGAGATCAATTAAATTAGATTCCAGTCGCTATTTATACCCTATCCGACCTGCCACTTATTCCCCCATCGTGTCGGTCTCATTCATCCGCGTTTGGTTTCATCCCAGCCTGTCTTGCACCTATCAATTATCGTTTACATAGACTCTTACGCTCATACATGTTTTCTCTGCAAACTGGTATGAGTCAACATCGGCTAGAAACAAAGACTATTGCCATAGGATATCGTTCTGCGGTGGCAGTAGTGACTGCTCCTTTTCTTCACCAATATAATTTCCGGCATGCTTATTAAACTGACCTATTTTCAGAGACACGCAACTTCTCTCGCCTGCTTCGTTTGATCTTTAATATAACCACGTTAAATGTACTTACGGGGTGGGAAAAAAGGTTCATAATTTTTGGGGGTAGATTTCTTGGGGGGGTGTCTCCAAATGGAGCAGAAAGGCGTAATAGTTCTTAAAGCGAACAAGTTACTCACTTATTTCTTTGAAGCACGGAATTTTAAAAAATAAAGAGGCTTATGTTGCAAAGTAGATGATTGAAAGAATGAAATGTAACCAAAAAATTGTATATGGACTTTCCTGCTCCATTTAGCAAGTAGGTACCTACCCTAAAATTGATGAATCATTGAAGTGTCATTAGAATTAATTTAAAGAAGAAGAAGAAACTTAAATTAACCGATCACTAAGACAAATCTTCAGTGGATATTGAAAGATTAGACATGCTCCAAAATTTAAAAATACCTACATTGAAACGCAGTATTTTTCAATCGACCAGACCTCTAGCTATGACTAGCATACTTCATATTTGGGTCACTCTCTTCATTTTTTCGACCAGAATAAAAATGGCGTACGCTCACTTTGAGCAGCTAACGCGCTCGCTTCTAAAGCAAAAACTCGAGCAGACTGTAGCGTCCGCGACTAACTATTACGGTGTTGTAATTAGACGGACTCGAGTGGATTCATTCGTGAGATTGCGAATTTCAGGTCTCATTCTGCTCTGATTGTCAGAGTCACGCAGCCGTACGCTCGCTAATAATGCGACAGTCGGAACGCAGGCTACAGTAAGTAAACACTCCACTATTTTACCACGCTTGACCGCGACCGAGAATGGAACACATGTATCTGGTGAAAAAATAATTTAAGACCGACTGGCCGTCGTTAGACCAAGAAAATTATGTCCCCTCGACGCCTATCGCTTTTTTTTCTCTCTCTTCCCCTCTCCCGAGCGTCCTCGTTCTCCGTTCGATGCATTATCGCGTCGCATCTGAAACTAGTTCCGTCGCGGTGATCTTGGTCTAGAGTTTCTACCTGCGGTGTCTAGCCAGAGACAGGTATTACGGGACCTGAGCTATCAGAGTCTCGCAAAGCTCTTTGGAAACGCTTGAGACCTCCGATAACGCCGCGCAGGATTAGTGGAATTTTCTGAAGTCCTTCTAGGCCACCGTTCCATTGTCCATCTTCCAAAGATTTGCACTAAAACGTTTACGAGAATCTATAAAAGGAATTACGGTTTAACAGCCGCTTTCAGGCATTCTTCTGTGAACCCTCGGCCGAAAAACATCCTGAGCCATTAGCGAGAGCGAATCATCTGACCGACTGGACGAAAGCTATACGACACTGAGTCCAAATAGGGATGCTCTGTGTGGTAGTAAAGAGTCTTTTTTGGCTAGGGTATATTGTAAAATATTAGAAATGCTTGTCTTGTTTTCTGTAGGATAAAGTTGAAGGAAAGTTCGATCTGCTTATCTTCCTCAAGCAGTCATCGATGACTCCTCCAGACTGCGTGGGATGTGTATCACGACAAACAGATAAGATGCTAGCCTGCGATCGCGGAAAGAAAAGTAGGTTACGTGGTATGTTACGACGCAGCGAAGAAGAGGGCACTGGAAGGCCGTCTCAATGAACTGAAAAGTACTTAAAGTCGAGTTCGCGAGATTTTCAGGAAACGACTCACGCTTCTGAAGACCGCGAAGCTTTCACCGCTGCTTACGTCATCCTCCAGGCAGGTGACGAGCCGTGGCCGATCGATGTTATCCTTGTAGCGATCATATTTAATACGCTGTTCAGAGTAATTAGGGGATTTCGCGGGATCGAGTGTCGTGGACGAAGGAAATTTAATTGAATTCAATTTGACAGACGAGTAATGTGGATTACCGAGGATAGATCTGGAGCTTTGTAAACAGCAAATGGAAGAGCGCCAGACGTTCTCCGAGTAGCTCCATGTTGGTAGTTACGGGATGTTAAAAGAGATGTGGAGCTCCGTTAAATTTTTTCATTGTTTTAATGTTTCTATTGATCTCGAGAAAGTGTCCCACATTTTTGCTCGCAACTTGTGGATGATGCTCAGGTAGAGTATTGTGAAACTGTCCATTGCGGACTGTCTCATCGACCGAACCGTCTAACACTTTCGTGTCTGGCTTTATCGTAAATAATTGTTGGGTATAAATGTCAGAGTCGTCGTGCAGCGTCGTTAATGCGGGTGGTTGCGCAATGGACGCTATTCAATTTTAGTTTTCCACAAAGTGAGTCATTGTGTTCTGTATTTAGTCTACGGGAGCGTTGCATATCATCGCGAGACTGTCCACGCAACTTCGCGATTCGCCCCTTTGTCGTTGTCAGCTCGAGTAAACACTGTGTCGACCAGTTTAGCGACATTTAATGGAAGCTGCACGCGCAATGAGGAATCTATTTATTTGAAAATGCCGCATCTGTGTAAACAGAAACGAATCATCGGCGAGGCTGCACCTTTGTGCCTCCTACTGACTGTTATCTCTTTCGACGTTTCGAAATGCCATTAGTGAGCTTTCTTCTCGGGAGAAGATATTTGCAAATTTTCAGAATTCGAAGGTTTCAAATGAAATTTTCCAATTTTAAATATTGGATATTTGGGAATTGAAAGATTTGAGAATTGAAATACTTGGGAATTGAAAGATTTCAGAATTGAAAGATTTGGGAATTGAAACATTTAAGAATTGAACAATTTGAGAATTGAAACACTTGGGAATTGAAAGATTTCGGAATTGAAACACTTGGGAATTGAAAAATTTGGGAATTGAAAAATTTGGGAATTGAAACATTTAGGAATTGAAAGATTTGAGAATTGAAACACTTGGGAATTGAAGCATTTGAGAATTGAAGCACTTGGAAGTTGAAGCACTTAGGAATTTGTATATTCTCAAATTTAAAATTCCGAAAATTCGAAGAAAATCTGAAATTCAATAATTCAACATTTCCTTAACATTTCCATTCGAGTGACCAACGCACAAAATTAACTTAATTAACCAACTCACGCCCTATAATCCCATAACGAGTCCTAAACCTTGATGTTCCATCGTGCAAAGAAACTATCTCACCGAATGTCACCATTCGAGGCCTAGATTCATTTCTCCGACTTTCATAGAAGTCCACGCATTGTCTCCTTGTCAGTAATCCGATAAAGGAAGTCCGTTCGTGGAAACGGACACTCCTATCGAAGGGAAGTTGCAAACAGCGAATGAGTGACGTCAACCCGACCGATATAGTTAAAGCGACTTATAGCAGCTCGTGGTCATGGTGTTACGCAACGCTCCCAAGGTAGATTAACAGGCGTAAGGTTTCGTCGGATTTCTGGGATTCTATTGACATCAAATGTTGCGCGAGACAAAATAATTTACACGCACCTCGGTCGTGCTATTGCGGGTGGTATCTTAATCGTTGACGAAGAAATCGTACCCGTGCGCTATCATTCGTGTAGCATTACATGATAGCTAGAAAACGGTGAGGCGAATTCTTGGAATTGAATGCATTTCTGAGAACCCTAACGTAATTTGGTAATTGATATTCTTTGGTCTCGTTTTTCTTCCTCTATCGTAAATTTATAAATAATTTCGTGGACTGTGACAATTACAGGATAACAGATATTTACATAGAACATGAAGGTATCAAGCTAATTTGGTATTCTTGTGGGTCAGGGGTATATAAAATTTTAATTAATCAGAATATGATTGCTGTATATGCAGCATCCTCTCACAGAATTTCTTCAGCATATTAATCCCTTCGTTTCTCTTATTAGAGTAACGATATTCCCAGGCGTGCAATAATCGGTCGTAATATCTTTCCACTTCGAAGTATCTCAGATAGGAGTGCGATTGATTAGTGGGGAATATTTTCTCAAAATTTCCTATTTGAGTCAACTCGTCTTCGTAACGAACGAGCTGCCTTAAATCGTCCCTCGTCAGCTTATCAAGAATTCGATCTAGGTACTCTTTGCGAGTCTTCAAGGCATTGATTTCCTCTTGCTTCACTTTTTCACGAACAGTCAGTATCTTGCTGTACAACCTGTCGTCGTGAGCTATGGAATTGTACCTTCTTTTACGTACGTCAGAAAGTTGATCGCACCTGGGGACCTGATAGCCAGCCATGTTTAGGACATCCCTGACAAGGGGACCCTGCAAAAAGAGAGGTTCAGACGAATCGTAATCATTACCGCGAATCACACTTGTGACTCACTCGAATGCTGTCCATAAACGATTTAGAATCGATCGCACTGCTACCGTGCATCATTACGAAGGAATTCGAAAGTTCGAAATTAACTATTTGTAGCTGTAACTTGATTGCACGTGTTCGCGATTGGAGGTAATTAGAATTTAGCGAGGTAGTATCGATGTTGACGAGAAAGTTGCTAATCGATGCTCGAGCACACAGTTTCAAATTCAATCGTAGGTTTAACGAGGGGAGTTTACCATCGAAACAGATATTTCCTCGGTAATTAAAACAATGCTCAGTCAGTAATAAAATTAATTCCAATTAAAATTAAAGAAATAAGAAAAAAGGAAGTTAATGTATACGAGATTTGAACTCTGATCTTCTTTAAAGCATCTAGATTGGGATTACTAATTGCAAAGTTATCGAAAACTTTTTCGAATACCTTAATAGCCCTGTCGAGTGGCGAGTCGGTCTGTAACGAAGGCAGAGCGTTGACTTCGAGCAGCCACGGCTTGAAACTCTCGTCAAGTAGCACGTCGAACCCGTACAATTCGTAGCAAGTGTAATTCGAGGTCAGATTCTTCGAAACGGCCGAGTGCATGCTCGATTCGGTAGCTATCAGCGTCTTTACGACGATGTCCTTGATCCTGGACCACAGCTTAGCCTCGTCCACCCCTTCCTCCTTCAAGTAGCTCCATAAACTCCCGAAGGACCACTTGTGGCCTTTGAACGAGTTGATTCCATCGTTCATTACGTATTCAGGATTCTGCTTATTCACGCTGGTGTTGGTCAGGTGCATGAACTTGTCGTTCAGGTTCATGCCTCGAAGGTACCTAAAATTAAAGGGCATAGTCAGGACACAAATAATCCAAACTACCTTTTTCTTCGATGATCGAATACCTGACCGAGGCAAATCGCACCAAGCCTTCCTTATAAATGTAGATTCTCAATGGGTTGATGCCAGTTACCAGAACATAAACTCGCAGGTCGAATTTCGTACTGTTTATCAGTCTCGGTCTAGAGATGTATCTCTGAACGACCATAGAGTGCCACTTCGGTATCTCCCACCACTGGTCGATGATCCTGATGCCCTGGCCGCGACCCGAGCATGGTGGCTTAATTATCCACGTGTGGCCACCGCTGTATTTTAGCCAAATTCCCTCCAACTTGCGAGTGTCTTGAGGCAGGACAAAAGTCTTGGGCATGAAATTGTATTCGTGAGAGCCAAACTTCCTCATCATCCTGCTCAGGTTGGTCCACAGTAGGTCTTTGTTGCCTAGGTTCTGCGACCCAGGTATACTATTCACCTAGACAGAGAATTCTATATCAATAACATAGAAAATCATCTTCACAACAGGATCTTAATCCTCACCTTCTGGAAGCCCTGCAGCCTCTGGAACCTCGAGTTATCGCTAGAGCAGGGGAACCAAACCCCAGACCAGTCGTTCCCCTTGATCACCAGCTGGTAGCCCGAGTTCACCAAAATTCTGACTAATATTTTAGGCATGTAAGTGGTAACCTTCCACTTGAGAAGCTTAGCAAAATCCTTGGGCAACTGTTCCGCCCTTTTCTCATCATAACTGTGAAAGAGAACATAAGGTGGGACATGTGGGAAGAGGCTCTTCCTCATCCACAAGGAGGCAACATCCTCAGCTTTATCTCCATCCCCTCTTGCATTGAAAGTATCCTCTGCCCACTCGTTCCTCTGGAACCCATTCCCCAAACCAGTGCTTCGATTCTTGCTCGTGGGTATCTTCCCTCTCAGCACATCAGCTGACTTGGCGATGGGACGCGAGGGAGCTAGTAGACGTCCAGGTAATTCTCCTCTGAACTTCCTCAAAATGGCAGCTTCGGTTATCCTCTCGTAAGTCACCCAGTCTTCATCGCGATCGAGGTTAATCATTCCGCGGGAGGTGCTAGTAGCCGCGCACCGATTGGGCGTGTTCTCAGGTTTGCTTGGATCGGGATGGCCGAGGTCACCCAGCATCGCGATATCAGAGTACTCGTAAATTTCGCGTTCATTATCGTGCCTCTGCGTACACAGGGAATTTCAAGCAACGCCCATGACTCAACGATCCTGTCGGTTGAAGTTGCTCGCGGAACGAGTTCCGGCGTCGACTTCGATGCGCGGTGAATTTATGGAGGACACGCGGTATAAGCGATCGGCTGATTGCCGCGCGAAACGTCTCCGAAAAATACGAGCGGCTCATCGAGGGACGCGGCGATCTCGGTTACGCTCCGCTCGCTTCCCGATTAGATTCGAGGGAAGAGCCGGCGGCCGCTATTAAATCAGCTTCTGTTCACCTATTTCCTATCGCCGCGGCGAACAATGCCGCGATTGATCCGCGGACCCTTTCCGCATTTGCGTGCCATCGCGGTTATCTGGCTCTGGGAGGAGCTCGGACGCGGTAAACAAGCGTGTAGAGGAACGTTAAGCTGCGTTTACGATTTAGGAACGTGGAGGATTGAATAGAGGATGAGTTGGCTTGAGTAATATACAGGGTGTTCGAAAATAGATGGCAGAATAGGTATATTAATATAGGTGTTTAAAATAGGACGAAATTATGTTTGGAGCTTCGTTTTAAAGTGAAAATTGTTTTAAAGAAATCTAGAATTGTAGGGAAATGTGTCTGACTTGGGGCTTATTCTACTTGCTAGGTGCATTAATCTGGACATATAAGAGTCAGACACAGAAAATTCAGTAGAATAATCTCAAAGCCAAATCCAGGAAAATTCAGTAGAACAAGCCCCAAGTAAAACCTAGAAATGTCAGTAGAATAAGCCTCGAGCCAGACACAAAAAATTTAGTAGAATAAGCCCCAAGTGAAACGCAAGGCAATCAGTAGAATAAGTCCCAAGTTAGACGCAGGACAATCAGTAGAAAAAGTCCCAAGCCAGATATATAAAAATCAGTAGAATAACTCCTGAGTCAGACACACCTCATAAGGGAAGCCTGAAATGCAATTTCGTTCATCATCCTGTAAAATTATCTTTTGATATTTCTAACATCTATCACCGAAAAGTCTGTACAATAGTATCTCCCATATCAGACCAGACAAACCCTCACCCAAAAGCTTTGAAAAGGCAGTCTTTCTAAGGTTCTTCAACCTTAGCCTTCACAATATCTACAGTACAATCTCCCAAGATGATTAAATCTTTTGTGTCCGAAGGTAATCGCCATCGCTACCACTTTTATAGTTTCCCCAACAAATGGAATCGGGCAAGAGGGCACGCAATAACCACAATCCATAAATTTGGATTATCACAGTCTCCCAAAGAAGCCGAACAAGCTCCCCATCTCTAAAGACTATAACGGCCGTGGTATAATATTCCAGGGCATAATCTCCCAAGACAAAACCGTGTTATTCCTTTGCGGGAACGCAGCCTAAACTACCGTCCAGCTTAACCCATCGTTCTAAAAACCGCTCGAAAGCCCCTTGATCCGCAAATACGCCTATCGTTCGCGTCGACTCGCCACGGCGTCTAATGGCGACGCGCGATGCTAATTTGATTCCCGTGTAGCGCAATCACCGTACTGATTGTTCATGTTACGCGCATCACGCGCATTCCTGCGTGCACCCTGGTCGCGTTTTCCATCTTGCACGATTAATTGTTCGCCGTGCGTAGCCGTTGTTGGCCCTCGATCGGTCAGCCGTTCCTGGTCGCCCACCGCCTATCCTCCCTCGTCCCCTCGGAATGCAACGTGCCTCTAATCTGAGCGTATACAATGCCCGGGCACACAGAGCCGCGAGAGAGACCAGGGAATGTAATACGCGCGCGATACCAGATATAACGCGCATTTACATACGCGATCGGGGAGATCGCCGCCTCTTCCGGCAGCGTCGCGCGTTCACTTTCCCCAGGGCCCTGCTCCTCGCACTCCCAGACGAACAGAGATATCAGAAGACGCTTGATTTAGTATAGGAGCACACGACCGACGACTCTGTCGGGTTGACTGAAGGCTGATCACAGATTGAAGGAAGGCTGTCGTACATTTGGCAGCACAGCGCGAGAAAAATAGGAGACTAACGTCAATACGTTCAGAATAGTATATTATGAGGTGTTGAGTCGTCTGTGGGATTGTTTTGGACTTGGCCACTGGGTTATTTTAGACCCACTGGGGAAATAAATAGTATCTAAGATATTTTTGCTTATAACTTTGAAGCTAAGACCGACTGCTTGTTATATGTATGAGAAAAGATTGTTCAAAATCGCGTCGTGTAATTGGATTTTAGTTAGACTGACGAAATTGTATGTTTTGTGCACCTAGGCTTAAGGAGATTCTGTGTTTCTGTGGATCTAATCTAGGGAGACGGAGGGGGCTTGCAATGCGCGTGATATTAGATACAAGGAGGGTATACATGAGATGAACGAGCTGTGGTACGACTCTTCCGGCAAACTCCTCCCTCTTTTGAGATACTGAACGTGCTATCGGGCTACTAGGCTGGCGGTGGCCTTTGCCTCTCTGGTTCAGAAGAGTGAGAGATGGGAAAGTGGAGTTTTGTTGAAGGAAGCTACTACGGTGGTCTGTTCATACAGAGAGATGCAGAGTTTAACTTAGATACTACTTCTATTAAATATTAAGGAGATTTTTATTGAATTTTGAGTGACAGTATCTACTGTTCTAGGAGTGTGGTTACAGTGGATGAGTTTTCTGACGAATATACTTGTCTCGTTTATAGGATAAATAGTTCGAACCTATTCCTCAGAACATCAGTTCGTTAGAAAATGCATCCACTGTAATCACAGCCTTAGCAGAGTAGTCACTGTCACTCAAAATTCAATAAAAATTCTCTTAATGGTTAAATATTGCACACCGAATGGACAGATCATTTTCCTTAAATAAATTTTGAGATAGTATGAATAATGATCGTACGTATTCGTTTAATCATCCTGCAGTAAGATCATTGCAATCACTACTGAAAGTATTAGATACTTTCGAATCTGGAGAAACTCTGTCATATAGTAACGAAAATTGATGAGTGATTTCAAGCTCTTAGACTATCACTTTGATACATTTCACGCTCTCGCATTGCAGAAACATTTTTCATGTGAAACATATCCTAACGTACGCTCCAAATACAGATCAACTTCTGTCTCTAAGTATACACTTAGTTCAACTAATGCACTTTTACTAATCATTTCTTGCATTTAAAGGTTGAAATACAGAATTTACTCAGTGTGTTAGTACACTGTCCAACCATGGAGAAAGACAGTACCTACAGAAAAATATGAAACCTAGTTTCTTGCATCTCTATAATTTTCAACCTTTCGTGTCTTGGCAGTACAGTACTAAGCTCCTCAGTTTCTTAACTCTCACCTAGAATTGCACCAGTGCTCTAACATAACACACAAAAAATTCACAAATTCTTATTTCATGAATTCTACGAATATTCATTTTCTCTTTAAATACTCTCAGTATTAAATACCTACTAAAGAACCACTAAAAATTGTATGACCACTGCAGAAGTCTCGTTTCATCTCAAAAATTTAGCGCATGAACACTGTCTGCTCTCCCATTGTTCTTCCCCTCACAGAAATATCATTTCTGGCTTCACGCCTGGTACACGCCCCGCGTTGATAATGCGATACATGGCGATAGTACGCGCGCATAAGCGTCGCACGCTTTCACGGTCCACGTGGCAAGCATAATGCGTCACGAATTCCGCCGTGCGACTTTTTGAACGGAAATCTATCATTAATATACGCGTGTTTCTCTGTGTGCGCATACTCGCGCGCTTAGTCGCCGCGCAAATGAAGGATCGATTAACGGGGCAATCGGGGTCCGTGGAAGTGGTACGCTCCTCTGGACGAAGATCCATTAGGAACGCGGGGAAATTCGCGGCGCGTTGCGAAAAACGAACGCTCGACCAATCGAGATTTCACGGTTACGCCGCGTTACGATTGCGCAATCGGGCAGGTTTCCCAAGCGATTGAGAAAAGCCGTATCCGATGGGACGTTTATTGCACGATACAATCGGGAAAACTGCATAGCTCGCGTCGATTCCAGGGATTCCGCTCCTGGATTGCGCAAACACTGTCGTTCGTCTTTCTTTCTCTTGGTTTCACTCTCGCGTACGCTTTGCACTTGCCACTTGCAGTATGCATTCTTTGGAGCGTATGGAGATCTCGCGCTTCTGGTGTCTGGAGCCGGGGGAGCAATTTTCATTGCATCCATCTTGGAATTTTTATTGGGATTTAAGGATTTTAATATATTCGTGGGAAGATCGAG
The DNA here is from genome assembly GCF_051401765.1 of Calliopsis andreniformis. NCBI lineage: Eukaryota > Metazoa > Arthropoda > Insecta > Hymenoptera > Andrenidae > Calliopsis > Calliopsis andreniformis. Next base: position 8,462,677 of record NC_135065.1, on the reverse strand, counting down.
TTGTCTTTTGAGCTGAAGTATCTTTTTAATGGAAACATCTGCAGAATCTCCATGTCCATTAATTCCTAACTCTAGAACGATGCTTTGAGGTCGCCAGCAGGCTTACGGGATTTTAAACTTGAAGATCTATTTAGCATGCACTTCGAAGTCACTTAAAATAGATTTACTTTTAATACTTTAAATGACGTAATATAGTAATTGGGAGATTGTCATAGTGTTAAATAAAATTACTCTAAAATAATACCTAGATATTATCTGAAAGATTAAGATTTCTTTTGGGTTGCCGCGATCCCATAGTGTTACTCCGAAAAATAGAAGGGTGTCATTCTAGAATTAATGTTATGTTGATTAGAAAATTCTGTAGTATTTTTCTGACACCAAGCTTCTGTTCTCTTCTCCTGTCAAAGAAGTCATCCAGTCCTTGCGACACGCAAATACCCTGAAAGATGAAAATAAGGAGGAAAGTCAGCCAAGAAAAGGAACTCACGAGAGCCTTGAGGTGTCGCAGGGAGCGCGTAACGCGCGTCCCAACGTTTACATACAGCACTCTAACTCTTGCACGAGCATCGTATCGTTGCATTGTCTCCGAATGACGAGAAACGTCCTTCGATCCGCAAGAAAAGATTCCTCGTGTGTACACTGTGCGAGGTTTCTCGGTGCATTAGCGATTTCGCAACATCAAGCGCGCTTTCCTGTCGCACGGGCTCGATCTCCGATGCATCGGTGTCTACTCGTTGACATCTCATCCTCGATTCATAACTGCAAAGCACCGATGGAAGAAGGCAGGGATAGAATTCCATTCTAAACTCCGAGGTCGATGGAATACAAAAGGGGATCAGGTTGAATGGGAAGTGAGTGGAATCGCTGAAATCGTCGCTTTTCCGAAGGTTGCGTTAATTAAGAACTCGTTGATTGTTGTCTGCGGCAATTAGACGGTCGAACACCTCGGGACGTTTCGTTTGCATTTGTCTCACGTTGAATCGGTTCAGTGCACCGCCGCGTGAATGGCTTGAAGATCCTCAGATCTATTTTCCCGATGTCTCCCTCGCACGGCTCCCTTTGAGCGCTCGAGGGACCCCCCTTGTTTCGAACGCTTCCATAAGCAGAAAGGGAATTCCAGCCGTGGTTCGCTATTCTCGTAATTTTGCAGTGCATCCACGGCCGCGTTCTCTACTCACGATGCATTAGCGATGTCGCAATGCCGGTATATGTACTCTGTTGCACGCTCTCGAAAGAGAGTTTAAATCTCGGGAGTGCATCTGAAACCGGCCGACGACAGCCGCGGACGCGTTTCTTTTTCATGCCCCCGCCACGCTTTATTCCGAAGTTCTTTATCTTCGAGAAACCATTCCCTGTACTGGGTTCTGCACTCTTGGCGCATTCGCGATTTTGCAACACCACTGCGTGCAGCGTACAGAGGGCTTACTTGATTCTTGGTCTGACTTCCACTTGGACAGGGAGAAGTTAAGGTAAATGCCCTCGATAGTTGACCATGTCTCGATACCTGGACACTAACGCTAATTACTTTAAATTCGGAGTGTATCAAGTCCACTTATCTATTTAACATACTTGGCCTCTGGGGTCCAGATATAGTTTTGCAATTATTTGAAAAGGTCTAATTTCAGCCTTGTACCATTTTTCAACTCACTTATTCAATTGATCCTGATCCTTCAATAGACTGAACTCCTTCATCTTTCAATACCTACTGCTATTGTTCTACTCATCATGGTGCCTCAAATATATCCATTTCGCCATTAGATTAATTTTGCAACCACTATTTCTAACCCCAGCTGCAATTTCACTTAACTTGACAAAAAAAGAAAAAGTAGAAGTAGTGTAATAGAGAATCTAATTTCCATCTCAAGCCACGAACAGTGCCAGCGTTATTCATTGACCCCGTTCGAACCTCTGCATCGCTGAAATTGTTTAGCAAAGACAAACGAGCCGTTGCAGATTTATTTAGCTTGGACGAGAGCGTAGATATGCATCGGGCTCGCGAGCCGCGTGGGCGAATATTTGTTAAAGCGTTTAATAAGCAGAACCTCGATGGTATCCAATGCTGTCTATCCATCGATCGTGATCGTTGAATGGCTTCAACGATCGCCTATTGCGAAATTCTTCCCACTTCATTACGAAACTCAGCATTGCCTCTGTTTTTTCACCTGATGGAGAAAAAAAATATGCTCTCCGATTTTCCTTGCCATCCCTCGCCCAGCGTCGAATAGAGACAAATTTATAGACGCTGGATGCAAATTGAATCACTTTGATCCAGTATTTATGGAAGCACGCGATCAGATGAGCTCGCAATGTAAACAAGCGATCATGTGGAGCGGATGAATATTCAGCGACTTTTTGATCCCGTTCAATGAAAGATGACGCGTTTGACGTTGAATTAATCCCAGTTACGAGGAAACGCTCGCTGCGCAGGCCTTCTCGTTGATTCGACGATTTATTAGCGGCTCGGTATCACGTGCACGAGATACATACACGAGTCTTACGTGAATATGCGTTTTACGCTCGTCTTTCATGCTCGAGTCTTGACTCTTCCTCGTGCAGCGACAACGAAATATCGCGATCGTATTTTACCCTCCGTTTTACGGGGACGATTAAAAATCAGAGGACAGAAGGCGACGCGATATATTCCCCGATCTGACTTTCGCGCAATTACTTCGGGAACTGGCCTAATATGCAAATTCTCGGCGATTCGCCAGGTCGAGGGCGTGGCATTCGATAATTCACTTCCTGGTGCATAGACGCATTTATCGTGAGTGCGTGCATGATTATCAGTCTTGCGGGGAAAAATCGTAGAAGCGACTGACCTCTGCTCTGCTGCTGAAACATGTATAGATTTCGTTCTAGTTTATTTCTCAAGGTGGGATTTTGCTGAAACATTGCTTCGGTATGATGCATTGGATTCTAGCTGGGTCTTTCATTGAAATAAATTTTAAACACTTTTGTGAATGAAGAATGGAGACTTTGATAAGTGGTGCAGAATTTTTTCAGAGTTTTTTTAAAGCTTGTGGCAGGTACTGAAATTAGGTTTGCATATAGAGGGTGGTACACCTGACCACTTAAATATCTTTTCTTATTGTGGAGATATAAGAAGTATTTTGTATGCAATTTTAATGGTACCAAGAGTAAAAGATAGTCTCTAATAGGAAGAGGCATTTAGGTGGCATAATTTAGATGGACTACCCTGTAAACGAGTCAGTCTATCAAAGAAGTGTGAGCTTATACATATATTCACCTATGAACTGCTAGTATTACAAATACCAAGACAAAAAAGCCAGCCCGTTTAAAAGCGAGTGTCTAATTGTCCAATCACACTCGTGTTGCTCCACATCTGTTTTATTTCGAGTCACTCAGTGGTCATCCATTTTAGCCCCGATGCATACGAGCGATATTTCAACCCAAGATCTCGTTACGATCATATGTCTAACTTCGTTTGTAACTGAGAATACAAAGAAAAACATGTTCATAATGAAATCGTATACTATTCAGTATAGAAGTCCTTTTATTATTTCATGCTATTTCTCCAAGAAAAAGGGTAGAAACAGTCATTCTAGATGAAAGTGCAGTTTGGAGCAATATTGTCAGTCCCCTGCATCGAGCGTTCCATCAACCTACCGATCGATCGATCGAAGAGCACACAGGAGGCAGTTAGGAACGCGGTCGGCACCGATTTGTCGAAGCGGTTGTCAATCTCTCTCCATGTTGAGAGATACGGGTGCGCGTCAAAGGCAAGAAATGCGTCAAGGCCGTCGCCATTGGGTATAGTAGACCGAATACCAGCGATGAAATGCTGGAATATCGATTCCAGGACGATTCGAAGCGATCCCAATGGATGGAACGAGGGTACAGTGTTTCCTCGATAGAGACTCACGAATTTATAGCGTGAACCTGTTGTGAACCTGTTGTGATCAAATAAAATGCATTCATTCTAAATAATTTCAAACGTGCATACAGTGAATTTAATAACGAGATGAAGAGGAAATACTGTGTCTATTGATATTTTCTACCACTGCATCTACTCTGTCAATGAAAAGTGTATATTATATTTTCGAGCTCATTTGAATTCGCATCACGCATCACACTTTCACAAGATGAATCGATGACGGTGGTTGACAGAGCAGAGGCATCGCTAGAAAAGTGCGTAGGCACGCGCCACCTTTCGCATCCATCGATGTCAGGAAGGTCTCACCTCGTCAAGGTCCTCCGAGGCACAGTGCAGCCTCTTATGCGACGGTTGTAGACATTTTTATGCAAATTCGTTCAGCATTGTGTCGTGCCATCCGTTCCACTAATCGAGCAGCGACACGATCGTCCTCGCAGCCCCGAGACGCGCAGAAAATCACGCGTCCACTCCTCTAAATTTAACATATTGCATAATCTCTACACTTGAATCTCTATTTTTCTCTCGCCGCGGCTAGGTTTTCCTGGAATTCTTAAAAAATAGCAGGACCTTAGATAAAAAAAAACACGATCAATTTTTCTAGTAGACCGAAGCTCCAGTGCTGATTCAGTTTTAACACGTCGCGAAGGTTCTACCCAGCATTCGAAATCAGCTCGATGGAAATAGAATCTCGAGTAGGCCAGGACGCTTCTAAACGAGATGGAATAAAATCTCGCGCGTGTCGTCGATCGCAGCCTGCCAAGGACTTGCCAGGTAATCGCTGCCCATTATGCAGCCGTTCGAGACATTTTTATGCAAATGCAGCTGGCATTGTGCGAAAGCATGGGTTTGGATCGTCAATGGAGCGCAACAGAGGGGCTCCCCTGCTCGTCAGACGCTTTAATCGACATCGCTGGTGATTTACGACTCGGCCTGACGGAATCCCTCGTGAATCGTATACGTAATACGCTGACTGGGATCGATCGAGAGAAATATTGCTTCTGAATCAAAAGGTGTTGAGTCAATGTCGATTCAATCGTCTGTCTCTGTGCTCCAGCTTCGTTCCTCCGAGCAGGGTGCACGCGGACGCTTTCCTCAACCGAAATCGTAAATCTACGCTCGCGACCATTAACCTCGCGCAATTACATGCAATTATCCGGTGACTTATTAACTTGACGGCTCCGTTAGCCGCAGTTCTGTGCCAGGCACGTTACTTCTATTAGTGGGTCTATTCGCTGCCTTCTTTTTGGAGTTGGATCTTCTGCAGAAATTAAAGGTGCATTATGTGGAATGAGTTTGAAATGAAGGTTGAAATATTATCGTTAATTATAATGCGGGTAATTGTATAAGTAATTACCTACATAGTCAGGTCGAAATAATCGATTTTATTTTTCTGCTCTGCTGTCTACGATTTCATTCTTGTCGTGTATATACGTGTTCTGAGATGTTCTCTGTGACAAGAGTGCACTCACGAAAAGGTACAATAGAACCTCGCACCCATCGGCTAAAAAGATATGCTCGACCCTGACAAAAACGATCTTGCATATTAGTCAATGTACACGCGCAGTGTACGAAGCTAATATGGTCACACTATGCATACCACGAGTCGCCTCGATGTGCATACTCATCGATGCTACCAAGTTGTCCAACTTTCGACCTTGTCATCGCTAGCGAAAATGAGTTGCGCTTTGGAATTCAACATTAGACAGCTTAGATCTTAGGTGTCTCTTTTAGTATATTGTATACCCTGTATACAGGGTGTTTCAAGGTTGGCAAAGTTTACTTATTGAGATCTGGAACACCCTATATATTCTTCTACAAGTAAGTACCCATTTTAGGCTATAAATAGTGTCTATAAAATTACTACATGTGAAAAGGTATAATAGTAATGGAAATGAGATTCTAATTAAGTAATGAATAGGTATCTAGTATCTAGTCCGTCTGAATCATCTGCTCATTGAATTCTCCAAGGTTGATTACCTAATATCATTACTCTGCCATGAATCAGTAATAATCAGTCTTACAATTTGCCCGAAATTCAGTCAGAACGAAAAATAATCGCAGCTCAATTACCATACATTGTTTCAATCTCCATCCACCATCGCTACCCTCTCCATGGCTCCCGAGGGTCGAACGCCAATTATCTCTCGCCGAGATCGCGGTCATGTCGGTGAATTAGCGCTCGTTTCCCAATTACCAGGGAATTAATTCACACGACGTGTAACGTATTTATCCTGAGCGCATTTCCTGCTGGAGGCTTAAAGCGCGGTCTTAGTTTTTCTGCGGCCTCTAGTGAGTCAGGTTGCAATAATAACATAATAATAGTGGATCGGCGTCGGGGCCAAGCTTTGTTATCGATCTACAAGCGATCGCGGCTGAAGCCGAGTGAGTAATTGCTACGGGCATTTGCTTATCCCTCTTGTCTGCCGCGTATTAAGTCGGCCAGCGCTGGAGTAACGCGATAATACCTCTGGAGCTGGTGGAATGTCGAATAATATCGTTGGAAAAGTGGCGATCGGTTATTGCTGTTCACGAAAATGGAATCTGCGGTCGGCTGTGCGAGATGGGAGATAATCGAGCGGAAAGCACGCTCCATCGCAGGTGATTTGTATCTTTGACTATTTAACGGCCAGCTGATTTTTTGCCTCGGGGCCTTGTTCGCTAATGGAGGAGCTGTCGGTGAATTGGAGCACGAGAAACTTACACTGGGAGCTCAACTTTTTTCGAGATTTGTTCTTGTAACTGCGAGACTGGACCTCGACTTTTATATTGTCTTAGAAGATAGGGCTAGAGTTAGGACTCTAGAATTGAACTGTGACAAAATCTGAGAATAATTGAGACTTAATGAAGGTACTATTGTAGGTAGTATCATGACCCATCTGTGACTTGCAGCAGGCTCTGTGTAACCAAAGACGAAATGTCTTCCAGTGACCTCATAGAGTAGAAAAGTGAGAATATACCACACAGTATGTGACTGTATTGTCTGTATTGTTCTACTCTATAACTTAACTTCAACTGTATAACAGTTATATAATTTATTCTCACTCTTAACGCCAATATTTTTGCTTATAATTCCTTCAAGAGAGCTGATTATAAAATACTCTAAGTCAAAATAAGAAAAAGATTCTATGAACTCACTGGAAGACATTTTGTTCCAGCATCTGGCAATCCTGTTCACAACCTACCTTAAGCAGAACACCTAGAACGACCTCACAGACCTCCCTCACTCTCACTATTACTCATGCCTCATCACTGGGTCAGAAGATCCACGCCTCAAACAGGCCCCAAGGATCAGTTGATCTCTCTCCGTCAGCTCTGGAATTGGCTCAAGCATAAAAAGAACAGCGGTCAGTGCAGTGGCTCGTGTCGACCAGCGATTTATCGTCCTGCCCTCCTTGTCGCCCCGTTCCCCGTTATTCCTCGCGTTGACAAAGTCCTCTGGCTCTCTGGTTCACCCGATAACCTTTCGAGAAATTCCTGGCCGCGGTCGTTTCGCGCCGAGTGCAGGCGATACGTTGCACCGAGCCTATTTACATTGAATTCGTCGTTACAGGAAAATCTCCAGATTGGAGCCCGTTATTACGACTCGGCGGGGCTCGTTATGAGAGTCCAGGATCGCTGGAAACGATCCTCGCCGCGATTTCTGTTATTACCCTCGATCGAGCCTCGAAAGGGGTTTCCAGTGTCGATCGTTTAAGTGAAAAATCGGAGAGCCAGCGCATGGGTTAATGGAAGTCGAGCGTATCCTTGGGGGCTTTAATTAAGAAGGAACTTTATCTAAGTACACTTGGCGACGAAAGCGTCTTGCTCGCCTGTTTGGCGCGATTTATCTGTCGCTGCGAGGAGGCAAGGCCGTACGTTAGTGTCTCCGCGGCGGACTCATTAATAAAATATAATCGACGCGTCGACGTTACACGATACGACAAGATTGTTGCATTAATTGCGCGATACGGTTCGCGGTGCAAAGTTATGCGCAAATGTAAATTCCTTCCCCTTATCGATCGGTCGTCGGGTCTCGACGTGCACAATAAATGCCCTGACGATTTCTCGTCGAACTCGCGAGCACCGTAATTGTTAATTGGTAATTAGTCCGCTGGTGCATGGACCGCTCGCGACAATTATTTCTAATCTGCATCGGGCTTGGCCTACTGCGCTTGCGTTCCAATTACAGCGGAGATATTCTGATAACGACCCTTACGGAGTGCTTTCTGCGTTTTTCAATTTCAAATACAGTCGTTGATATTATTAAATAGTTAGAAATTACGCAGGTTACTTAGCATGGAATACTGTTCGTGTTCCTTAACCCTGGAATGGCACATTGGGTCGTCTTCAGGTTTTAGCGTGATTTTTACACAGTTTGAATATGTTCGTTACATCTGTAGTCGTAATTTATTTTAAACGTAGTTTCTATCTCGTGTTTAGATATCCTTTCGCTAGCAGATTCCGCGACAGAGTGCGCAATGCAATTCTCTATCAGGTCTGACAAACCTCTTTGAACATTATCTCGTTACTCGAGCTGCGTTTATAAACTCATAAGGAAACAAGCAGACTCATTTAAGAAATTGATGCACGAGTTGCTTCAAATTTACACGTATCTTGTTGGAGACCTCACTGTGCCATTCTAGGGATTTTTATTCCTGGACTTTGGAAATGATTCAGATCAGGATCCACCGATCACTCCAATGACTCTATTTCACGCAAATAGAGTACTGAAATCACTGTCTTCACACTTTTCCTACCCTCTGTGTTCCCCAACAAGACGCATTAACCCCCTATCGGTGCATCTGCTCCGCCACGAGCGCATACATCTTGCAGGACAATATCTCCTTCGATCCATCTTACCGATCTCCTTTCACCGTGGCAAAAAGAGGAGCATAATAGGATGAGTAACGACAGGAGACCAGTTGCGAAAACCCAGAGAAGATTTATCTCTGTTGCATCGATACAGCGCGCGTGCCGCAGCCCATCCTGGAACTGTTTTTCTGTCAGACGATTTCGATGGAAATTATTCCCGTGGAAACCGTGTAACGTCCACCACGCCTCGATTGCCGCGTGCCTGAGTCGCTCGATGAGTTACGACGATCCTCGAGAGAAGTCTCTTCCTCTACACGAGCTATCCATTCCGAAAGAATTATAACACCGTGGCTAGCATTTCTCACGTGGCACGCGTGACTCTCGCTTGAGTTCGCCTTTGAAGCGTACCGTTATCGGGAGCGCAGTTATCCGCGGCTGGATATCTTCTATGGAAATGGTGCAGTGATAAGGACACAGCGACAGGGAACGCGACGATAGCGTAGACCGATCGTGGCCACGAGATGCGAGCCTTGTCGAAAGATTAAAGTCCCATCGGGCGGGGACCCGTTAGCGGAACAGATCGCGAATCCCTTTTCCTCTTGTACGTATTTCCGTTCGCGACACACTTCCGCGAGAAAACGGATCCGCCTTTCGACTGTTCTTGTCGTGCAGCAGTTTTTGTCGGTTTTCTGGTTTTTTCGATGGGATAGGAAACATTAAGATAGAACTAGATGGACTACGGTGGATTAGAGTGCTAGGAAGCACTTTTGTCTATTTAGATTCCACTGTTTTTTGTTGTGCTGATGTTGGAGCAGGTGAAGCGGAGGATATCTTGTGGGACAGTAAGAGGCTGGTGTTACGTTCTGATTGAATTTAGAATAAGCGTGAGTCAGAGTAGGATTATATAAAGAGATTTGTTGAAGAGATTTTCTGTGTTGTATATTTGATAAAAGTAGAGAAATTTATTTCGCAATAAAATGTGTGTACCCATAACTGTAGGTATAAAATATGAAGATATAGAAAGTTCTTATCATAAAGTCGAATTTAACTATCTCCAAAAATTTTATTAATATCCCAGAAGTAAAATCTTCATCTTCTGAATTTCTATTTTCTATATTTTCTATATCCAAAAGTGAAGTAGAAAATAAGAAAAAGTCAGGATTATTTCTTCCCTGCTGCTGATTTCGATTGTCCAGCCTTTCTCTTCCTTTCCCCGCAAATTCGAAAATCTCAGCAGCCCACGTGTTCTCGAGTCTTCATTTTTTTTATCGTCGATGACATCACTGGAAAGCTGTCGGAGGTCCCGAGCAATGCTACCATTTCGACGTCTCGATTCCGCAAAGGCGTTGACATCCTTTCTCGATATCCTCGTATATCGCGTGCGCGCGTTTCCAGATCCGATCGCTTGATAAAGTAGGCGGACGAGACATTGAGGAAGGTGAGCCAACCATGCCAAACCACCATGCTAATCGCGGTTTCCTTCGTTTCGGTCGCCTTTACTGGTTCCCTCGCGTGCAAGTGCGCGATGGCATTCATTAAATTGTAATACAATAACGCGTTACATAGCCCGCGTTGCGTTCGCGATTACATATTCAATTAAGCCGACGCCACGGAAAATCGCTCTGTTTTCCCTTGTTCCTTTTTCTCCTCGTCACCTGCATCGAATATGTGTAATGTATATAGAGCGTTGCAGGATTGTGGGTCAGTTGAGCAGGATAAAATGGAGCAAGCTGCAAGAAATATTATTTGATTAGCAAGTGTCCATAAAGCTTCTTAAAGAATTATGAAATTGTACATTCCAATATCTAAAAATTGTTAAAAATTTGAAAATCTCAAAACTTTCAAGTTTAAATATCTTAAAATTCAAAAATTCAAAAATTTTAAAGTTCTAAAATTTAAAAATTTGAAAGGTCTGTAACTCTAAATATTTTAGAATTGATTACCCTCTTCGATCGACCCATAACTCTAAACAACACTGTACTTAGTTGTTCCTCATCGCAAGGAACTTTAAAGTATGACAAGTTAACAATAGCCTCCTCGCGTGAAATTACGATAATTATGCTAATTCTGCACGGCTAAGCGAATCACGGGGACAAGTGGGTGTCTCTACTTTCACCATTATCGTAACGGTATACCCCCGTATTCTAATTCCCTCGGCGTGTCACCACGCGCTTCATGGTTCGTATCAGGTTCGCTCGTCCATAGTATTATTTTTCTTACGTTCGTGTACGCGCGTTTGTTTTCAACCGCGAAACGTGCTTCCCAGGAAACTGGCTTATCATGCTCGACGTTGGCTATCGTGCGTGCTGTAATCTGCAAAAAAATCAAGGAGTGATATTATTCGATCGTTTGCCATGAGGGATTCCTCGAATCCTCGTTCTCGACGTGCTCCAACTTAATAGTAAAAAGGTGTTGATGGTTGACTTCTTGGGTTACTGATCAAACTTTTGGAACCACTTTAAAAGTATTGTATAGTAGCTGGAACTTAGAGTTAAGTTGGGACTTAGTCTTAGTCTAAACCCCAAGTTCAGATTTGGGATTTAATTGGGGCTTGAGATTTACTTAGGACTTGCAATTTAGTCTGGACTTAATTCAGTAAATCCACAAACTCTCAAATTTTCTTAAAATACGAAAAAAAGTTTCAGGAACTCGCACTCCATTTAGAAACCCATCCAATAGATTTCGCGAACCTGTTCCTATGCAACGTGTGAACCTCGAAACGATTGTACACTTTCACACAGGTATTACAATTGTCCAAAAACCATAAAACGAAAAAGAAACGCTCAACATCCGCATTACTCGCGCAATTGACCCACTGGCACAGAATCCCAGCGATTTTCCATACCGCGTATCCAAGGTCAATTCCTCCGTTTTTCCTTTTTTATAGTGGAAAAATTCCGCGCAAAATCTGCCCACAGATGATGGCGTTGCTGTTCTGCGCGATTGAGTGTACACCTTGTCTCAGACGAGAGAAGCAGCGCACGTTCGCGAAGGTACACGCATTTTTAATCGGTCCCCCGTGTCCACGATTAATTGTTTCAGCGATCACATCGGCGACCCGCATCTCGTCTCGTGACGGCGACTTAATTGGCCGGCTCCATTAAAATTCTCTCGATGACTAATCCGCCAGGCGCATTCTCTTTCGCAATACGTACAAAGGAGACGCGCACCGAAAACGGTTGTGGAATCTCTGATCGCGATGCGCGCTTACTAAACTGGCGAATGGAATTGCGTGGCGCAAACGGAGGGATTTTTGTGAATGAGAGGAATTTTTGCTGGACGTTGTTGGTCATTTCTTTTTTTACCTCTGAGGTAATTGGGGGAACTTGAGTATTTCTTGTAGAAGCACTTAATTAATCACGAAATGGTACGATAGCTATGATTACTTGTAAATGCATTTTTTTTACGTGCCCATTAGCTCCTTCAGAAACTCTTTATTAGCTTCAACTCGAAATTCAGACTAATTACTTAAATTTTGTTAGTACTGATTTCCTAGAATTGTTATGTGTATGTATAATTGATACCAGAGAAATATGCTCGCTAAATATAAATGAATAATAGTAATAGTAATAATAATAATGAATGATGGTAATAATAATGATGATGATTATAATAAACAGTACTAAATTAAAATCTGTACACATTAAATTCACGAGAAATAATACTAAATTAAACTCTGTATAAATTAAATTCACAGATAAATTAGAAAATTAAAGATCCTAAAACTATGCAGGTATACCTACCATGCATGGCGAATATAGAGCAAAGTTAGTCTTATAAATTGATATCGTTGCTCTCGGTGCACCATATTATCTAACGAGGAGAAATTACAGAATCCCCGAGGGAGATTACTAGAATCAGCAGCAACGTGTCTCGTCCGCAAGGATCACGCTCCACAAATCGCAAGAGTGACAGCGTACATGCGTGCGCGAATCGTTACGGGTTAAGAATTAATTCGCCCGATGGTCGGCACGAGAAACGCGCATCGGGAAAGCCTGTCAGGCCTGGGAGACGGTGCTTGACGAGCGCGTAATGATAATTAATCGTTCCTTCGTGGACAGACGCGCGTACTAGATCGAATCGCTCTGCTCGAGCACGAGAAGGGAAACGGGGAGCGCCGTCTTGCAAACGATCTCCTTTGGACTCTAATGAAGGATGAAGTTGAAAACAGTTTGGAGGATATTGACCAATTTTTGTGCCATTAATGCAATCGTCGTCAATACAGTCGCCAGTGATTAATAACTACTGTGGACTCCTAATATTTGGGGCGAGTAGGGTGGGAAATATTGGTTTAAGGAAAATTCTCTTTCTAGTGTCAAGTGTAATTGCGTATGCTATTATACCATAATGGTAATACAGGAAATTTGAAAAATATTTTTCTTTTTTATATACAAAAGAGTTTTCGTATCCATAAATAGATGAATAAAAATAAAAGAAATGACTTGGTGCCATAGATGTTAATTATTAGCATCACTATTGGTCCTTGATATTGTCTCGAATGATAGGATCAGCCAGCACAATTGTATCTCTCTTTGTCGAGGAGAAATTCGTGTGAAATTCATCCTGGAAGAGTCCACGTACCGAGCAAACTCGACAAGCGACACCGAGGTGCTAAAACTCTCGAAACTTTCAGAAACCAGCGGATCTCTTTTCAGATTCCCGAACAAAAGCGACTGAAGGCGAGGCCCGTCCTATCCCGCGACGTGTCCGCGTTCTATCCTTGAATCCGCTCCAAGATAGATCGTATGCGATAATGTCTGCAAATAGGCGTGTGCTTGGTAAACGAACGTTCGTAACGCGTCGGGAAGCGATTATTCGGTAGATTAACGTCAAGGCTCGCGTGTTACAGACAAAGTCTAAGGTGAACGCGTTTACACGGTATTTACGTTGCTTTAATGGCCAGCGGTATAAGTTTCGGGCAGTAAATCTAAAAGAAAAAAGAGGGGCAAAAAGAGGCGAAAGAAGGGAGAACGGAGGGGCATCTACTAATCCATTACGCGTGGAGCCTGACCGTTAAGTCGGTGGACACGCGCGCGAAACCACCCACGCGAATCGTCCTTCCCAGCCGCTCGTTTATCTCGCCTTTTTCGCGCGGAGGATCAGCCTGCTGACCTAGAGAACCGAGTGGGTGTCGCCTTTTTTCATCCCGCGCCGCCACAATTAATGCACTCCGCTGGCAGGTATCGCCTTCGCTTCGATGCATACATTATTGCTAATAGCTCTTTCCAGGCGCGATTCCCCGCTCGATTTCGTCGATTTTTGACACGCGGAATTTCGACGATCAACCGTCCCCGAGAGGTCATTAGAGAGATGTCCCCACGGCTGGCTCCAGCGACGAGATTCCACGACCGAAACGAGCGTATCGCCTAAAATTAGAAAGCGAATGGTGGCCACCTTGCGCCGCGAAAAATCTATTTTCGAGCGTGTGTACGCGCGTATTGGGTAATGCAGCCGCGAATAGGTGCGACTACGCTTCCAGGAAACTTGCTTTCGACGGAGAGATCACTGGCCCCTGTTTAGGTCATGCAAATTTAGACCGAGTGAACGTCTATTCTCGAATCCGTGGCCCGGCCAGGGGATCCGATCGGTCACGACAATGGGGCCGAATTCGCGACATTTTGCCATTCGCGGGCGAGCGAACAAGTGGCCGAGTGAGTGGGCTGGTCTTGTTATGTATACCCAGTGCTCGAGAATTCGTGATGCAATCTTGGAGTGGTTGGGTTGAATAAGTGGACAGTCGACTCTTTAAAATTCGCGAGAGTATTGTGTTGTAATACTTGTTGCCCAAAGAATGCAAGGAAATTATTAATACCTGTACTTAATACTGGTTTAGAAAATCCAGAAATATGTTAAGCGTGGAATACCTTGGATTTGCCATAGTCTCATATTTAACAGCGCTTGGACCACACCTTTCTCTCAAAATTTCACGAAATCCGTGTAATTGATTCGTTCCTCCCGAGCTTGATTCGTCATCTTGGAATAGGAATGGTGCGTCGCGGTGAAAGAAATTGTCTTGAAAAACACCTCGATGCTCCAGCCCAGGTTATGAATCACGCATGGGGCCAATCTGTGGCGTAAAAGAAGCTGGCCAAACCGGGCCACGCTGGAGTTGTCAAGATAATCGCCACCTCTGCATTAATCTCCGAGTGTCACACGCGGAAAGAAACGAAGGAACGCGATATAACACGGATCTCCTCTGGTAGGAAACATGTGCGCTCCAAAAGTCACTGGGTCACCGCCCCTGGCTGGATTCTACTATTTTTGACGCCACATTGCCACTCCTGCGACCGTGTGATTACTTAGCCTTAGATATTTAACGCTTCATTTCGTTGGAAAGCCTCTGTGGCTTTTCACTATTCACTGATGGAAATTGATCGCTCAGCCTGCAGAGAACGCTATTTGTTGGTCGTTTCTTGCACAAAGAATCCTTAACGACTCCATTGTGGACAGTACTGAGCATAAACAGTCATTAGAACCTTTAACCTCGAGAGTCAGCCAGCGGAAATACCGGTGAATCCGCGCTTCCTGCCGCAGCTTTCTACTTTGCAGCCTATTGTCGTCACTCATTGTTAGTACGCTCCATTTTGGGATGGGGTTCGTCACAGTGAACCGCTTAAGAAAATTGTATAAATTGCTGAGTTCAAAACTCTAGAAGCATAGATGGTCGCAGGCTTAAGCATCTTGGTTCTACTATGTTGTATTAGGTTCTACTAAAATCTATTAAGGTCTGCTAGGTCCTACCAGGCCTTATCAGGCCTTACTAGGCTGTACTAGGTCCTACTAGGGTCCATTAGTGTCTATTAGGTCTTACTAGAGTTTATTATTACCCACTAGATTCTCCTAGAATCTACTAGGGACCTACTAGGGACCTACTAGGGTCCTACTAGGGCCCTACTAGGGTCCATTAGTGTCTATTAGGCCTTACTAGAGTTTATTATTACCCACTAGATTCTCCTAGAATCTACTAGGGCCCTACTAGGGACCTACTAGGGTCCTACTAGGGCCCTACTAGAGTCCTACCAGTACCTCCCTTGGACCTCCTCACACCTCCCAAGATTCCATACAAATCCAATCTCATCCAAGGCAACGATCACCTCTGATGAACCTCTGTTCATCAGAATTCCCTCGCCGCGGGTCGATTTCAGGTGTAACGATACTTTTCAAGCGCTATGTATAATGCATCGCGCATCTCGGCCGATCCGCGCGACGAATGGCGATTTTTCATTTACGCCTGCGTTCTCACGAATCGTCGCGATCGCATAGGTGCACGGTAGCTGGCTGGTCGTCCAGGAGCGAGTCGATTCCTCGAGCGAAAGGAACGAGACGTGGACTGTGTCGCGGTTCGACGAATTGGTCGAAACGGTCGTTCAAGCATGGGCGAGGCCTAGAACGCGCGTGCACCGACACATGCATGCGACACACTGCATGCTGCGTCCACGTTCGTACACTTTTTGCGTCCACCGTGGTTTTATCGACTACGGTGACAGTCACGTGTGTCTGATGCAAAATATACTGGGTGTTTGCTAGGTAAACTGATGGTTCTTATTAGGCTAGAGGATAGAATAGAACAGTGTATTGTTCGAACGCAAGAATGGTTGCCACAGATATGGATGCAGGTTTTAAAATACATGTCCTTGCCTTAGTTAGTCAGCTAATTGTGACTGATCTTTTTACTGTATGAAGATTCACTGACGCATTCGAAAGACAAACATGAAAATGCAATGCAGATAACCTTCAGCTCCTGGTCATTTGTGTCATCTTGTTATCTAATATGACACAAGCTTCCATTCTCTAAACTTTCAAGAAGCCAGTACAAAATTGGAAAGAACAAATAAATACACGAGGAGAAAAAAGGACCTCACGCGTAGGCAGCTGGAGCAAAAACCAGACATCATCGTCCCCCCTATGACGCACTCTGTCTTCTCCCCATCTTCAGCAATTTAAATAATCTGACGTCTTAACGGTCTCAATAGATGGCTCAAGTTCCCCACGATTTTTACGTCCCGTCGAACGCAGCGTTCAACCTTTGTACCAAATACTTGAGCAAACATTGATGCAATTCGACGATCCATCGTTAACTTTATTACAAGACTATCATACCCATCCGTCAACTATGTTTATCACTAAGTGTCTAGCTTCGGATCCTTCGTTTTATGGGGCATTAAACGCAAGAAGCGTTCCGTTAAATACCCGCTCTCTTGAATGCATTTTTTCCTTGCACCGATTAACCTGACTGTTCGATTCTCTATTTTACAGCCTTGATTCTGTTTACTCGATATGATAATGGTATCTCGGTGATTTCGTTGCGATCCCCGAGTAAGATCGAGCTTTCGCGAGGCAAATGTGTGTTTCTGGGTACAATACGCTTCGGTCTGCGGCGCACCACGGTGCCGAGCTATATATACTTACTTGGTATGGCCTTCGTTCCCTCGGTTGCATGACAATCATAGCTCGCGAGCCATTATTGGCAACCGTCATTGAGTAACGACGTTTCGGACGTTGCACGTGTTTCACGCACTTGTCGACAACGAACCGCGATGAATTTCTGTAATTGGCGACGTGGAAGTTCCCCAATCGGTTGAAACTTCTCGCCGATCGGTTCCAAAGGGAAACGTTGGACTCTTGTCCTCGGGCGTCGCTCGCGACGCAGTTACACAGAGATAGGAGCTGGCAACCGTCTGTCACGGTCACTTTCTTCTAATTCCATCGGCGACCCTTCTAAACGGTAATTGACCAATGATGTAATTCTCTAAATTGACAAAAATTAGCCTGGTGCCGCGTGCCGCGCTAGAAATCCTTTCCGAGTGGAGTCGCTTACTGCTCGTCAAGGGAATCGTTTCTG
Source organism: Calliopsis andreniformis (assembly GCF_051401765.1). Taxonomy (NCBI): domain Eukaryota; kingdom Metazoa; phylum Arthropoda; class Insecta; order Hymenoptera; family Andrenidae; genus Calliopsis; species Calliopsis andreniformis. The sequence continues at coordinate 8,445,149 of NC_135065.1, read as the reverse complement.
CATTGGATTGGCTCATCCATGGGATTAGGTTGATACGAAAATGATTGGAAAAGGGGCACTTCTTATCGTGAATATTTTAATAGGAAGCTTCTATTCCTCTGTGAAAGTACTGTTGGGAGCGCAGAAGTTGTCAGTGAAACAGCACGTGAGCAAGAGGAGTGCTCGGTTCGCTGCAAGTAGTAGTAATAAGTATGATCAATTCGGCTAATAAGGGAAATGCGTACCATCTCTGTTTTTCTGCAGAGCCAATCAGATCTGACAACTTCTGAACTCCTAACAGTACCTGGAATCACAAGCTATTAATGGTTCCCTGAAACTTTGATTGCTTTCTAAAACGCAGAAGTGAATCAGCACGCTCTTAGTGAAGCGTAAACGTGTTAATTACTGATATTTAGTTCTCGATCATCGTTTTGCAATTCTTCCTGCGTATCAGTCCAGAGAAATTAATCTCGACGTTGCGCCAAACGACTCCAGGCTCGCAGCCACGCGAAACACTCTGCTCTCTTCCGCCTCTCGACAGAATGGCCTGGTTGGTGATCGATGTAACGACGCTGATTGTCCCGTAATGAGGCTGGGAGGGACAGGATGCCGTGTATGCGTGTTTCGAGCAAATGCACGAACGGATCGTCGCAATCGGCTGCGAGCTCGTCGTCACATGGCACTGCGACACTCGACCGTGGATGAATCGAGACGTTTAGAGAAGAAAATAGCATTGTGGGCCCTCGAGTGCAACGACATTAAGGCGTTACGGTGTACGATGCGTTTAATGGTAGATTACGGTGGTATTTAATGATGGAGTGGATAATTTCAATCATTTAATTTGATTTTCGCGTCTGAGTTAGATTAGATTGAGATTGTTAAATGGGGGCTTAGTTGGAGGTGCAGAAGTAGGTGGTTCTAAGGTAAATGTCTCGCTGCTTGAACACTAATGCTAATTTTATTTAATTTTTAAATTAAATTCTGAGGTACCTAATAAAAAACAGAAAATAGTATATTCACCCACTGAGATGCAGTTCAAGTATCGAGACACGTATTTTTACCTTGTCCACTTATTTACACATTTGACATCTTCAGCATTCAGGTATTGGGGCAAGTCACTTTACTTGCTGTCTTCCTGCTCTGGATTATAAATTTTCAAGCTGTACTTCCTCCCAACATGCCCCAATCCATCCAGATCCTCTTCATTCTGACATTCAAGCACCACCAATCGAGAGTCACCCGAGGGAGCGCTGAAGCAGGTTCCGCTTAAGCTCGCTGAAGAGGGATTTAATCGGCGTCACGGATGCTCATCATGAAGTATAGAAATCGCGAGGCAATTAGGCGCAATTTCCTGTCGACCAGGGGCCCGAGTGATTCGCCTTGTGGAAACATCTCGATCATCGATCCTCTCCCAGCGGATCTGGCCGTGTCGCGAGGAGCAGTGGGTGCAACATTTAGCGCTCGCGTCTTGTAATTTCGTGGCTGCCCGCGTCGGGTGATATATCGAGAGTACGACGAGCCTCCGTCGTTAACCTAATATTACCATCCATAAAGTCTGATCCCCGACGTCTCGTTCGGTACCGAAAGTTTAATTACAATATAAAGCAGCGAGGCCAGCCGCGACCGATTCACTTTTGACCGAATACGGCTGGTTTAAGGCCTGCACGCGAAGGATGAGCGCGCGATCCGCTCGTACGCTGGCGATTTATAATCTCGCCTCGCCGCGGAAAAGAGAGAAAGGCTGCGAAACGGCGAAGGTTACGGAGCGAAAAGACGCTGGGACGAGCGGGCGGGCGACGAAAACCGAGGGAAGATGCAGGAGCCCCGAGAGTCCTTCGGTGAGGGACTGAGAGAGAAAGTGGAGAGAGAAAGACAGACCGGTATAATTATGCAATTTAGATTCAGCTTCGCGATTCCGGTTTGGCTTTATTAAAAGCGAGAGTGGGCGTACGCGGGCTCCCCTTCGATCGACGGGCCTATCTGTACGCGCGCAAAAACTTGGACGCCGAGATAACGTGTCTCCTCTTTTACACGCGCTCATTCGTCTTGATTGGGAGAGAGAGAGCGGATCATTTGTAAGTCGAGTGCTGTGGGATTAGATTCGACGATTTTCTTCTGTGTTTTGCGAGATGAATACTGCTGGCTTGTGAACAGGATTTTTAGAGTCTACTACCCTTGGCAAAAAGGTTTGGGCAAAATGTGACAATATGGAGGTATTTAGAAATATTGTATCTAGGTTTTGAACTGTAAAATAATATCGTGTGAATGTACAACAGATGTAATATATCTGGGACAATTACATGAGTTTGGTACGTAGTATTTTAGATTTTCAAGAACTACAATATTTCTAAATAACTTAGGCTTCGTATTTTTGTATTTCGCGAAAAATTGTTTGTCAGGGGTAGTATTAATGTACTCCAAAGTTTGTCAGTGTGAGAGGGTTGCTTGGGGGTTCCTGATGAGAGAGAAGTTTCTTGAGGGAAATACTAGTTTTTTATTAGTTTAGTATCTTTGAAATCTTCTTGAAAGATTCTTGAATATTCGACTTCCAAAGTTCCTAAGATATGAAGATAATGCAAGAGCCATAGACTACTCTTAAAATATGAATGAACTTTTTTCCGAAAATTCTTCTTGTAACACATCTCAACATTCCTGACCATTGAAAGATACATAATGACTCACGAACTTGTTCTCGAACGATTATAAAATCCTCAGGTTCAAATTTTAAACACACTCTCTCCCAGCCACTCGAAACGGGACTCTCATCATAAATGCACCTCTCAAGTACGCATCTTCAATTTCCCCCAAAACGGAGCAGAAAGTCATAAAAAATCCATTCGAGAGTCTCCTCTTGCCTCTTCCAAGGCATCGGCCTCAGTATCGTCAACCTCCCGCAATTTCGCAATGGCATATTTTACGTAACACGGTGCAAACGTCATTCGGCTCGATAATCGAAAAGAATGTGGTTCTGGCGTGCAACGAAACGCAGAGCTGGGAGAGAAGACGCGCAGACACAATAAACCCAGCGAATTCCTGCACAGGGTGGGTAGGGGGTCGCATTCTTTGCGCTGGAAAAAAAAAGGATTTTCGTTATGATTAACGGTACAGGAGAAGCGAGCTCGACTACCGGATTCTTCCGAATCATACCGATCGTATCGTCGAGATTGTACTACCTCGTGATCTGCGCGGAGGAGATCCACGTTCAACTGGTTATTCGGTCGGCGAAGAATCCCTCGCGAGCCTGTGTAATGGTCGAAGCCGTTCCAGGAACGGCGATTAGAAAGATCGGCGTCCGATGTCGGTGTAAACTGTACTCGGTGTAGCGTTCTGGGGCGAGATTAAATTGCATTGTCCAGGCGGTTACTGTGCCAGCGATAATTGCTATGGTAGCGTAAGGTTACTGGCTTGGTCGTGGGTTAAGAGAAATTGTACCCAACTTCTGCAACACGTTATAATTTCGTGCCCTGCGCTCCATTCGTTTCAGTCATTGGTATGTACACATTATTAAGGATAGTTGAGATTAGACTTGCTTCTATTTATAGTAACGCATAATTTGAAAAATCGTTCATTTATTAATTACTGTCTAATAAACGAAGCAGTAGTTAAAGTATTATCTCGGTATTTGATTGTTGGTATGGTCAATGCAACTGTATTCAATTAAATGTATCGCGCATGTATTGCAAAGGTGGCGCAACTCAAAGGAGTGTGATTTAATGCATATTTATCTAGATTTGGGATGCTGCATAAAAGTATTTAAATAGTAAAGTCATCGCTGAACAGTTTAGAAATGATTTCTTCAATTTATTTATCTGAGGAAAGTTATATTTTGTAAAAACATGTTGAATAGATGAATAGGAGAACTACAGATATTTGAACCACGGTCACGTGATTGCTACTGCGCATGTCACAGTCACGTGATTGTTCTGCGCCTGCGCGTTGCCTCTTAGCAGTTGTCTCCCGCTTGTTGAGACGCCAAGATCGACTCTCGCTTTTCATTCACTTTTCCGTAGAAAAAAAGTTTAATCCTTCATTATTTCACTCAGTTTTTATATTCGTGGCCTCAATATTTCGATTTTTGGTGTTTTTGTGTAAAAATTCTGTGTATTCTACACTGGAGAACGCTGTGTGGTGAAGAGTCGGTAATGCGTCGTTTTGTCGTACAAATTACAAGGTAATGTTCACAATTTTTATCATTAAATACAGTTTTGCAATTTCCCAAGTTATCATATAAGTTATCAGATACATAGTTTTACGCGTAGAAATACAGCAAAGGACAAATTAAGTAAATTCTGGTATTTTTCTTTGTAAAATCGTATGAAGTACAGAACTATAGTTTTGTACCTTGAGGATCTCTCGCCATATTACGCATAATTTTAGTATACCAAGCGTAATAATTATTGAATATAATGTTAAATAGTAGCATGTGGCAGTATTAATATTTTTGCATTGAATTTCGCGTAGAATAACACGACAAAGTGCAAAATCACTGAATTTTTATATTTTATAATATTAGCATGATGGACTCAGCATTTATACTATCTCGAATTTTAGTATTAGTTTAGAATATTAGTATAAAATATCTGCAAATTCTCTGCTTATTAGTATTAATCATTAGACAGAATTAATAACTATTTAAAAATTCACTTCATCTTTCAAATACTTGAATCTGCACTCTATTTTCCTATTTCCTATATTTTTAAGCATCATATGCATTTTGTAACTTTGTATACCTACATTTTAAATTTCCATAAATGCATAAAAATCCGCCATCTATTAATCATTCTTGTTACTGAAATAGCAATAATTGTATCACATTACGCGATAAAACTGCCATCATACCAGTTAAGGGTTAGACTCGTTCCCCACTTATTAACAGCTCCACATGTATCAAGCCTAAAAGAAACTCGAAAATATTCGCCTCGATACACGCAAGAGCGCCAAAGCCAGGTTACGCAGGTCGTTTCACCGGTGTAACTGGTGGCTCGCGAATTTTATCTGATCCTGGCCAGGGTACGGCCTGTTACGTCGTCAGATCGTAAATATCTGGCCGTGGTCGATCTTCCTCCCGCAGAGAGAGGCATCCCGTTCGCGTACGGTCGTTCGATCGCGCGTCCCTCGCGAGTCAGCTCAAAATTTCGAGCGTAGAAGAATCCGACAGGTTGTGCGGCTTTACGCGCGCAATAACGTGGCTATTTCGGGGTCTAACTTGGTCTCGAGGTCTCGTTTTACGACCAACCTCCCCTGGCCTCCCCTTGTAATTAGGATGTTCCGTGGGGCTCGAGAACAGGCCAGCGAAACAGGTATCGAACGAGGAATCGTAGAATCTTTGAAAAATTATGACCGATGCGTGATCATAGGATTACGCCGCGGAGCGTGTTCATTTGATACTTTATAACCGTGAGCTGGGATCCTATTCGGGATCGGTTATCCTTGTATTCATTTGTGATGCTTTTGGTTTCATTGCAGCTGCCTGGCGTGTCTCCTGGAGCCATTTCGACCGTGGTCGCTCCTGTGCTGCTGAAATACCGAGTATGCAGGCCCAGATTGTTGCTGGCTGGGTCCAGGGCCGAAGTCGACCCTGCTGCTGATGTGGGACTCTTGCATGGAGAGGTTTTGCTTATTGAGGACTCTGCTAGGCAGTTCGATCCGATTGGAGGTAAGTTTGTAAGTTTGTTTGTAAGTTCAGGTCTTCTTTTTCATAATAAGTGAGGCTCTATTTTATATATAGTGGAAAAGAAATCATTTTTATTAGGGTGGAGACCCTATTACTCTACCTGAACCTGTTACTGCACTTCACATAGATTTTATATGGAAGTACAGTAATAGGTTCAGGCATAGTAATAGGGTCTCGTACCCTAAGTAAAATAAAAAGATTAGGGTAAGAGGCCCATTACTAACATTTACTTAAGCTTTATAATGAAAGTACAGTATTAGATACAGGTATAGCAATAGAGTCTTGGACCCTGGTATTCTACGTATTTCTTACCATTAATATTTCTATTACAGACACAGATCGTAAGTACAGGGCAACGGAGAAGCTCCTCCACGCTGAAGAGGAGTACCATGAAGCCCTCTGCAGCGCCAAAGAATTATACGCGCGACCCTTGGCGCGAAACTACCCCGAATTCCACGACGTCATCTTCAAACCCCTCACGGACCTTTCGGTGGTTACTGCTGAGCACTGCCAAAGGGTGAGTCCATGAAACTTAACAATATCTCAAGTCTAGACCCTTCGTGTTGATCTAACTACCCCAGTCTATGGTATACGCCAGTTTTCGATTATCGATTGAAGTGATTGCAAGATACTCGACTTGAATGCACAGATTTTTATTTCCTAGCGACTGAAATGTACAGAAAATGTTATAGAAAATTCGTATAGTTCTCTCGCGGATGGTAGAGCTCTTCTTATCGACTGACTGTTCACGGTTCCCTGCTAGGCAGGCTGATTCATGCTTGAGAGATGGCGACACTTGAACCGAGTCACGTTTTCAAGTTCGCGCGGCACCTGTTGCTTCTGCGAAGCACGTTGCCTTTCCCCGCGACTACCGTGTCGCAATTGCGATGGCTCGAGTGCTGCGTAACCTTTTCGAAAGAGAATTGCGGGTGATCAGGGCCGCGGGGACTTGGAGATTCTTCTTAAGATCATCGTACACTGACAAATACCATCTACTTTCAATCCTATTGCATACTCAAAATTAGATTTAATGTGGGGAGTACTTAAAATTCAGTTTTATCAACTTTCGTCGATTAAATATCTAGATTAGTTTCATAAATTAGAACCCAATGAGGGATGTCTCGTGGGAAGGATCAGAGAGATCAACTTACACACTCATTCGCTCTCCTAATTCATACTACCCTCTCATTCCCTTATCACTCGCTCTCCACCTCAAACATTCAATGAAATTTGATTACACTAATACTACAGTTTCACGTACTATATTTCAATTTATAGTTTTTAGTAGGTATTTCTTAGAATCTCTTCATAGAAACTTGAAACTCTCAAATCTCCCAAACATCATCATCCCCCGCGTTTCGCCCTCTTTCCCCATCTTCACTCTCTCGCCACAAATATAAACACGCATGGATCCCTCGCTATTGGAGGCGACGCGCAAGAAATCTTCTAGGTGTCCACGGTCGTTCGCCAAGGTGTTTTCACTAAAAACACCCGTGGAAAATAGCGTGGTCGAGCTTCCCTATTCGCTGATAAGCCTCTCGGCTCGCCCGAGGCCAGGCACGTACCAGCTACGGGCGGACAGTGGACGTGTTTTCTTAGAGCTGACAATAAAGAGGATGCCTGTCCTTCGGATGTAAACACAAAGCCGCGCCGGCGGAGCTGGTTAACGAGTCGGGATGAGCGATGACGGTGGTTAGCACCCTCATAAATATTGACTTTTACATGACGTGCGCCGGCCTGAACGAGCATCCTGGCCGCGAGGATGCGCAACGGCCTCGTAAAGTGAAAAGCATCGAAGCCAGCGAGGGAACGTCGCTAGGGGTTCGCAGGAAACGCCTACCTTCTTTATACAGCCACCTCGAAACGTGGCCCATCAATAACAAAGTTCCTCCCCGCAAAAACCATGCAAATGTAACGATCGAGAGGCTCCTTGGCTACCACCAGATTCGCGCCCCTGATCCTCCTCGCGCGAAGCGATTATTGTCGATCGACGCGTATTAATTATGGCAACGGTCGACGTGCTCGAGAGCCCTCTTTCGATGCTTTTCGAGAGCGCCCTCGGTTATGGTGTATCACTCGATCTGCGCTCGGCCACGATCCACGGGACTTTTTCGTGCTGGCACGTACGCGAAGATCATTTTCGTTCGGTATTAAATTTATGGGGAGACGGTCGAGGGTTTTCTTTTGCACGGGAGTGGAGTTTCGCGAGCAGATCGATCGACCTCGATGGACCCCCGATGCTGGAGGACTGGACCACGCCTGATGAGGCGTATGTGGCTTTTATGGCCTGATTTGCTATCGCTTCGGGCTTCCGTGCTTTTTCAATGGGGGATCTGAATTTCAAACTTCACAAACATTTTGATTATACAGGGTGTGCTGTAATAGGGCTTAGAGATTTTGAGAAGCGATTCTAGATACTGAAATAGAATAAAAATTAAGAATGTTGAAGTGGCGGTTTGGACTTCACTTCTAAGTTATTAATTGATGAAAAAACGCCTAAGATATATGTAAAGTATGTCTGACTTGGAGCTTACTCTACTGACTTCGCTGTGTCTGACTTTGACTTGATTAATTCACGCTGGCAGTAGAATATGTCTCAAGGCAGACATATTTCGCACAAGTATTAGACATTTTTTGAGATAATTAGTACCTCTGAATCGAACTCTCAGCAGCAGTTTCATCATTCTTAATTTTCGTCCTATTTTAACATGTCGAATCACCTTTTGAAACATCTGACACCTATTATCAAACACTCTCTACATTCATACACTTCCTACAGATTTAATTTTTGATAGTAAATTCAAGATCCTCAAAGACATTTTCAAATAGTTCAAAAAGGAATTATTGCCTATCTGCTACTCGTGGAATTTGTTAAAAAAGGATCTTTCAGAAGAACACTCAGACAATACCAGTGTTCTGAAAAATAAGTATCTAATTAAGGGTAGTTAAATTACCGAAAAAAGATTATTAAAGAGATTTTCCACTTTGCTAGTATCATATATAATTAGCAAAATCTTCTTTCAGTCTGCCCTATCAGTTTCGCTCGTCCCTTTTCGTTTACCATCGTTTTCGGTAGCCCAAGCGTGGGCAAAACCCTCGAGACCGAAGGTTAATTAGTAAAAACGCCTGGAATCGTTCCCGAAGCGGATCACGAGCCACGGTCCAGTGTTCTCTTCCCCATTGCTTTTTATTTCGGTCGGTTGTCGCGTCGAGCCCTTCGCGGTCTCCGCGGCCACGGAGCAATTTCACTTTGGCAGCGCCTCGGGGCCCAGCTCGCTGGCAATTAGAAGCAATCGCGCACCTGGGAAGCGAGGGAGACGCCTCTCTCTCTCTCTGCCCCCTTTGCTGTCTTTTCGCTTCTTCCTCTGTTTTTCTCTGTCCAACGAGAACAAGCAGCGAAGAGGAACACCCCGCGGAGGGACGTACACTTCTCTGACTTTATTTGCCGCTGAGGATTCTTCCTGCGTCCTCTGGCCCGTCTCCTCCCTTCTCACGACCGCTGGCTTCACCGAGAGACCTCGGAGGATTCCTCGAAGAGGATCCAGCAACGAGTTACACGCGGATCGTCCCTCTTCTTCTATCGTTTCATCGTCACCGTCTCCTTCGGCAATTGAGCGTAGAATTTCGTGGAGAAGGACAGAGCACAGGCTACTCTTGCCTCTGAATCGTTCTTTCTTCTCTTTCTTTCTCGACGTTGCCACGGTACGACCGTAAATTACGTTTTTGCGAGACGCAGCGCGCCACGGTAACCGCGGTCATGGCGGCGGCTCCAGACTGCGCCGTGATGCGCACGTGCACCTGCACTTCTCGGTGCATCGGGGAACGCGACTGCTGGACCAACACACTCTAGTTCCTGCTACTTGAGTTTCGTTTGTTCTGCTATTTTAATCCTTTGCACTGGGAGCTTCTGATTTTCTAGTCATTTTGCGTTCTAGGAAGGGATGACCAAGTGTTGGAGGGTTAATTTCTTCTCGAGTGGTTTTCGCAAAAAGGACATTGATTGAGTGACTTAATTTTCAAGTTGTATTTTCAAGTTCTATTCCTTCATTGAAAATAATTAATAGTACTGAGCAGAAAATTCACAATTTTCTAGTTTATTATCTAGGTGTAGCTCTTGCCCATAGTTTCGCTTATGAGGGTGTTATGGATTCACTGAAACTATATAAATATTGCCTGTGTCATTCGGGAAGAAATAATCTTTTAAACAGTGAAGGAATTTTCCAAATCGGTTCAGTAGTTTCAGAGTTTCCCCTGAAAATCCAAAGCAACTTTACCTGGTTACATAGACATCTATTAGTATCCATAGATATAGATAAGTAATTCACTAATATTAAAATTGAGGTAGTATAAATTCTGCGACCTCACCATACCAGTTAAATAGGTGTTAATACAAGCCATCCCACTGAAGACTAATAGTCTAGGTACTTATACTATGAAATTTTCTATACAAATAATTGCAGCTAGAAATGACTGAGGGGTTTCTTAAGGATAGAAGCACATAAAACCCTGGTCACCACTTGCGAGCCAGCGCTGGTACTTCTCATTCTCACTCATTGATTTCTTCTCATTCCTTTCCATTCCAGCTTGTCGATTTGTCAGCGCTGGCTCGCAAGCGCTGGTACCCAACATTCTATATCTTTCTACCATAAGAAAATATGTACTTTGTGCCTCCACAACTTGGGACCAAGGACCTAGAATGTCAGATCAAGTAGCTTAATTTCCCTAAGGTTTTTCTAAATTTTCCTAACTTTTCAGCTTGTCTGAATTCTCGCCATAGTGTTCCAATTAGACCCTGCTCTGTCTCCCTCCAGTTCCTTGAACTCCCCCACTAGAAGCCCTGGCAGGAGCAGATCTATTAAGATCTTTCCATTAAGATCGTTTTCTATTAAGAAAACAGACGGTCTCTCGGGCTGTTTCGCAGGCTTCTAATTCCACCGTCGGCAAACGACGTCGTTTTCTGGTAGCGCCGTGTCGGCTCGTCCTACGTCGTATCGAGATCGTCGTCGTTAAAGTACCGTTTTAAGCATCGCCCGCGGAATTAGCTGCGATCGTTTCTGCCACGCGGGGATTTTCTGCCCGTGCGCTTTATTGCACACTAAACTCTGCACAATGCGGTAATGTTCACGCACCTGCGGGGCAGGGACCCCTCCTCGTCGACACGCGAGAATGTGAAAGCAGCCAATCAGAGGAGTTGCGGTTTCGCGAGCATCGTTCTTCTTCCACGTCTCGTCAAAAGATCGAGGGACGTTTAAGGTAGATGTCCCAATACCTGAACACTTAAGATGTCAAATGTCTCTGTAAGTAAATAATCTAAGAACGGCTAAGACTGTATGTTCAGTTACTTTAGTTATGAGGTTCCAGAGATTGAGGATACTAATTCATGACACCAGTTTTTATTTATAATTATTCTCCAATTTTTATGTAAATATGATATAGGTTTTAACACTGAAATCTAACATTAAAGTGAGGGTCTAGTAGTGTATTAAAAATCTACATATCCACAATTAGTAATCGAGAAAAATGGTCTAAGTGGAATATCTAAAAAATCGAATTCATCTCATATCCCGTGTTTCATCGATCTTCCTTCTAAAATAAGCAACAAATTCGATTTTTTCAGTCTTTCCACTTACACCGCTTCCACAATTACTAACACGCACACGTTTACCCAATCTCAATCTAATGAAATCATCGTCGATCCGTGAATTCAACGCCAAGCACTCCTAAGTACCAGCACCCGTGAACAGGTCCGCTATATTCAGATAAATCGAGTTTTGGATAACGACCCTCCGCAAGATCTCCTCATAATCAACAGGTTCCCCTGGCAAAGTAAGTGCAGGGATCCGGATCCGAGTCGTTCATTGGCTCTCCTCGACGTCCTCCGCGTCTCCATCTAACCCGAAGAAGCCACAAAGCGGATACTGTTCGTAATTCAGTTTGATGGTTATGGATGTTAATTGCCCCGTGATCCTCCAGGGACAGGGTGGGAGCGAAAAAGCCGAGTGGCAGCGTGTAATCGGCGCCTCGGGGGGAAAAATGAGCCGACCAGAAGTCACGACTCCCCGCGGTATCGCGGCAGAAAATTCTGGCGATGGTGCGTACAGATAGCGCAGGCGCATTCCGCGGTAGGGAGGAAGGGGGAGGATCCTCGGGAAGAATGCTGGAAAATTAATTAAGTGGCGCGCGCGATCGTCCAGCAGCGAGTACGTTATCGCGTGGAGATCAAAGAGTCGTCGAGCACCGACGCGTTAGTTCCTCTTGCCAACTTCTGGCGACTCCGACGAATGGAGAGGTTCGCGGCGATCAGACACGCAATTTTATTCGCATTAGGGAGAGTCGTTCCTCGGCTCCCTCGGGCCTCCAGTTCCCGCGAATCAGGCGGGAAAAAAGAACGGGAGACTGGAGGGGCTGAAAGTGGAGCAGTCGCGGAGGAGGAGGTTAACGAGGCGGCGGGAAAAAAAAAAAAAGAGAGACGAACGTGCGCTGGGGAAGGTGGATGATCGTCGTCGTGGCGTTTCGTCGGGAAAGTGGACTCTCCGAGATACCGGATCGCCGAGAATGGTTTCGATTTCATCGGCGAGGGTTTCATTTTTCTTGGCCAGGGGTGGGGCACTGGCGCGTTCCAGTTTAATTTTTGCTGCGACCTCACGCGGGAAAGTCCTTTACCTCGATATCGGCTTGCTGTTAGAGTAGGTCTGTAAAGCTCTCGAAAGTTAGAATAGTTGTGTGAAGTTCTGTAAAGTCAGAATAATTCTGTAGCTCAGAGGCTATACTAGAGTGACTCGAGTATAGTTTTTTCAAAACTAACTTGCAATCTCTTCATTTCACTAGAATAATAGGAATGTAGTTGCAAAAGTAGCTTTAGTGGGTATTTCAATCCATTCAATCCACAAACAGTAGCACAACCCTATACAACACGAAACTAAAAAGCAGATAAATGATGTGCCCCAAGACTAAGCACACCCCAGGAAGCTTCATCGAGTGGCTAATGAAGGAAGAGCCGCTCAATTTGCATCCCAGAAAAATTCCCATTATTAATTTCTCGGTTTCTTGAAAGCAGTCGCGCGCTCATAAAGACCCTCTCGCCTCGTCGTCGTATTCATCACGTCAGCCGGAGGTTTAATACCCCCGACCAGAGCTCGTCCCCACGATTCCATCCTCCGACAAAGAAATTCCATCGTCAGATTATGTGTAACGCGCCTCTAATCGACGCGCGAGCTTTTAGCGCGAGGATAAGCTGTCCGACGCGCGAACGACCAGGCTTCTGTGGAAATAAAAATCCTCGAAAGGGGAAGGCTCAATCACCAGTGGTCTCGCCTTTTAGCGGAGACATTTGGTCCCGAGGCTCTCGGGGGCGTTCAGTGATAAACGCCCAGATTCGGAGGTTCAGTCGTCGTCGATTGCATCGCTAATGGAACCAGTTCCTCCTATCGATTTCTAATTTCTTCTCGCCTGGCGAGCATTTTTCGATGCACTGCCCGCGTCGAGTGTCGACGAGCGTAATCGCGCGGACTCTCGGCGCGAATTAGTCCCTGTCGTCGTTTAATTGCGCGTCTCCCTTGCAACTTTGTCCAAGACCTTCGTGCCTCGAGCTGGACTGACGCGGCGAAGTACGATGGACCACCGGGGCGATTAGAATTCCCTTGGGAGAGGCCCCGACCGGATGTTCGCGGCGCTGTGTAATGGCCGTCCGCGGCTCGGAGGTAATTCATAAGAGGACTGGTCATAACTAATCATCCGAGCGTATGCGTGTAGGACGACAGAGAGCCTGAGCGTAATCTCTTGGACGCGCATACCGATGCGCGAGGATGAGAATCGATTCCTAGGGAACCACCTTCCGGATATGGACCTCGTCAATTGAACGAGTTGGCGAGCATTTTCGGCCGTCGTTTGGGAGGGTTTAAAGGACTTCGTTGTCTCGTCTGGCAGATGTCTAGGCGATTTGTGGGTTGGAGGAACAATTTAGGAGGATTGAGTGGCTGAAATGAGATATGATTCAAGTACTTTAGTTTTAACGTTTTTCAATTCTAAAATCTTTCAATTATTACATCTCTCAAGTCTTAAGTCTTTCAATTCTAAAATTCAAGAATTCTCAAATCTTTCAATTCTTAAATATTTATATCCTAAAATCTTCCAATTCTAACACATCTCAATCTTCTTATTACTATCATTATTTACTGATCTTATGGAGAAAAAGCACTTGACACAAAGAAATATAAAGAAAACAATTCCAAAAGTACAGAATAAAGTAAAAACCCGGAGCACAAGAGTGCAACAAAGTAGGACAAAAAAGCTACCTAAGAAACAACATACATTAGAAATATATAACTACAGGAGTGAATTAGAAGACACCAGTGTATAATAAAACAACCTGTGGACCAATTTTCCAGCACAGCTAAGCTCAGAAACGCAGCAAAGGAGGGAGAGATAAGCCAGAATAGCAAATAGCTATAACGTGAAAGTAGGAATTCGCAAACGGCCCTGAGTGCTCGGTCGGTCCTCGCTCGATTATAATGGCGAGACGTTCAGACTCGGCGAACACGCGAGAACAACGGTCCGTCGAACGAACAGACGCGTGTATACCACGAAACGCACTTTCTCCTGTCGGGGATAAAAGCGTGCCGCGGTGAGAACGTTCGCGATTTCCTAGGGTGTCTGGAGATCGGGGGCCACCGGTTTGATTAATGCTCGTGCCACGAGCGAGACGAGAGCACCAGGTCGCCTTACCCGTTCCCTTTCTAGACCGGAAACCCTGCTTTGCCAGACGATGCTTCAGCATCGTGAAACGAATCGTCACTGGTAGAACACAATTTAATTTTCATATTAGTTTCTTTATCACACGATGGACCTTTTTTGTCAATACGAAGACTCTTCCTCCATTATTGACAAGCATATTTTCTTAATGTAAGGAGTTGAAACGAACCACTATTAGAGGCTTTCCAGTTAAACCGATCACCCTGGACTTCAAGGAGCTATAAAATCCATAATTCCTAAAATTTAAAAAAATCCTTTCACGTGGGTACTCTGTATATAAAAATTTGAGCAAGACCCAAGATGCTACTTTGAAATGTGTCCCAGTTCACATGGAATGATCCTAAGTTCAGTACCTACTCCAAAACAATTTTTGCATTGCGTGAGTTGTCTCAGAAATACCATTCCCAAGCTACCACCCTCTTCCCCCAAGCTCCAAAAAAATGTACATTCATATTGGCTTGCATAATCAAGGAACCGCGGTCTCGATCCACGCAGCTCGTTAATCGGTCGCGTTCGAGAGCAAGGTGTGACCACGAGTTACGAGCATACTCGGGCAGGATCGACGTCGATCGTGACGGATCGATAAATTTCCATCGGTGCCCGTGGCAAGGTGGTCCCGTAAGTCGCAATAATCCCCGATGGAATTCGAATCGCGCCCTTTCCGCGTCACGGTCTCTCGCTGCCACCTCCCAAAAGTCTTTCCCCGCCGACGCGGTTCGTTGGTCACGGTAGTCAGTGGGATTCTTTACGACGCCGAAACGATGATCGAAGAGGTCCGTGGCGAGTCGCGAGTAAGAGGCGAGCCGTGCCTGCTGGCAGGAAAGAGAAGGAGAGCTCTTCAGCCGCGAATCTACTTTCTCCGAGGCGGCCAACGCTCTTGTTGGCAATGAAGACGAACGCGTTCGTCCCGCCACGATAAAAGAATGAAGAGATTTACATCCCTGCCCACGCGCCTGACCCTCTGCCCCCGGGACCCCTGATCCACGTGTGGCAGCCCAAATTGCGCGCACGTGTGCTCGACCGCGAAACTTTTCCTTTTGCGCTTGTGTGAGGGCTTCTAGAGAGAGTCTGCGAGGAAAACGGGGAATTTCCTGGTGAATCTGGAGCTGGGTTGCTTGGTTTGGAGTTGCTGAGGAAACTGGGCCAGAGGAACGAATCCCACGCGTTGTGTTCTAAAGAAATTCGAGATCAGTGGATTTTGGCAGAGCTGTCTTTATTGGACAACAGTCTTCTATATAAATATAAGAATGAGTCAAGTGTGTCTTTGGTTCATGAGGACAGCTATCTCTTGACCCAATAAATTGGTCTTGGTCTCCAATGTGTTGAAACCTCTCAATATGAGGAAAATAAATATAAAAGAGAGTCCAGGAGATATGGTACACCCTCTTCATGAACTTGCAATTAGTTAGCTTAATCAGAAGCTGATGAAATATAAAAAATGCCTTTTTGAAAGCATATCTTGCATTGGTAGCTTCTCTTGGACTTGAAGGTGAGAATAATGAGAAGTGATAGAATAAACCAGGGGACTTCAGAATACCTATTAGATTATACAGTGTATCTCTGCACATTCATTCAGTTATCAAGACGTGAAAAAGCATGGACAAGGGACGACTTGTACGAGAGGTTCATTCACCCGAAATTAGAAGCAGTTATAAAGACCTCTTAGTCTCATCTCCACAAAGTAATTAACACTGTCGTCATCGAATAAGAATTGTTTGCCAGTAATTTTCATAAACATCTCCGACGTTGTCCTCCATTAGCGCCACTACAGCATCGTTTATCGATCGCCGATCTCGAAGAGGAAAATATAGTAGCAGGTAAAAGATATTACGAGCTTATAATATCAGTATAATATCACTATAATATTTAGGAGTGGCGATAAGGGAGGTGGCAATCAAGGATGGGGTAAAAAATGTCCCTCCTAACCCAATTACGAATTTGTCTTCCATCATGTACGATATAGGCTACTCGTACGATTAAGGCTCAGAAGACAAGTCATTTATCGCTTCGGTAATTGTTTATGGGACCTTGGACGAAAATGGTCCCATCGTCGTTCTACATAAACGGAATAGGAAAGCGTATTGACATCGAACAGGATCACCTGGTACATGCAGGTGCATCGAATCTCATTTATCGATCGGCGATCTCGAGCGAGAGGAAAAAAGTCTTTATAGAGACCATCCAGCGACTATAAAATAATAATGGGTGGCTGAACCGCCCACGCATGGACCCTAATAACGCCCTGTCTGACCTGTTTTTTTGGGAACGCCTTCCACGTACTCGCCCTGCACGTCGCCTCGTGGATGGACGCATCGGTCAGAAGGGACGACTCGCGCGACGTGTAATTAAAACCGCCTCTGAGAGGACAGAGGCGAAAAATTGCCGATTCTCCGCGATAATCGCTGGCCCCAGCGATCATCTATTCCCTGGACCTAGACCGATCGACCGTGGCTCGCAATCTACCCTCTCTAGCGATCCTCTATGCATTATAATCGCGCACGGTAGCACTCAGGATTTTTGTTTCGACCGTATCGGAAAATAAGGCTCGATCCACCGATACTGAATGATTTAACGAGCCCTCCTCGCCCGCTCCCATCACGGGGCCGATTTACGAGTCCCCAGCGATTCATGAATATGAATAATTCATAATTAATCGAGCGCGATCGGACTTTGGTGAATAACGAAACGAATGGGTCACCGAGCTCGTACGCATCTCCGCGTGCATAATGCGATGCATAAATGCATAGGCGCGCAGCCGCGCGCACACCGCGCCTCCTCTTAACATAGATACCAATCTGACAATATAAGAAACGCATCGACACGCCGACGCACCGTGACACGTCCGCGGCTACGTGACGATGCAGCGCACGCAACTCGAGATTCTACGCGCGCACATGCGTGTCTTTCGTTTTCTTCTTTTCGATTCGATTCCAAGGGACCAGTCACTGATGGCGCAGGAAGGACACGGTCGAATCGTTCGCTGAAACCTAACGAGAGATACAGCGAGGATCCCTTCCGATGCGATCGACGCGCGCTGATTTTGAATCCCGCTCGCGATTGCTTGTCGGATCATTCTGATCTTCTGTGTTCGTTGGATGAGCTTATTTTTGAGATTCGAGTTGATTGTTATGGTGGAGGAGGATCAGTGCGTGGGGTGATTTAAATTGAGTTCGAGTGGATAATTCAGAGATGTGGGTGCTTCATTGGAAATTGGATTACATACATGAAAATTGGAGTACTTGAATCGTATCTTAGTTTTGTCAATTAATTCACTCAGCAGATTGTCCCTCCAGCCCTTCTCAGATAATGAAGTAAAATTTTGAAAATTTGAATAGCTACTTGAAAGCAATTCCTAATATCTCCCAATTCAAAGATCCCGCCGCCTTAGCCTCGCATCGTTGCAACATCGACACCCAATCTCCGCGTCAGATAGCTCGTAAAGAATTTGTTTATCGTCTGAACCCGGAATATCCCATCGTCATCGAGACTTTTTTCGTGAATTAATTAAGGTATACGTATAAAAGGGTGAAATAATTCTCGTCGACCGCGCGATGTATAAACCCAGCACGTCGCCCCGTTGAAGATGCCTTATCGCGTAGTTTATGAGTCAGCAGCTCATAATTCTAGGTCGTCTTTTTAAGGCTTGGATAAGAGAAGGTTGATGACCCGTCCCCTGAACTAGGTTCCCGGCAGAGAGCTGCTTCTCCATTCATTTTCCCGGAGCACGTGCCCCAAGGTGTTCGAGCGACTCGGCCGCTTCCTGAAATCGGTAATAGACGCGTCGTAGTAGCTTTGCTCGATCGTAGCCGCGGTATCTCGCGCAAACGCGGCAATTAAAGCGCAACAAATTGATCGTTAGCGCGAGCCTGCGCGAAGAAGCAACCTGTTTTATTACTAGGCTTCTGTCACCTGTAGCTCGGGGGCAATTAACAGGGATCGTCGTCGACGATCTCTCGAAGAGGCCAGCTGTCGGATATCCGATAAACGCTCATATTTATTCGCGATAATTTACACGCCGGGAAATGTTAATTCGCGTTTCGCGGCGATCCTTCGTCCAGGGACTTATTTACGCGACTTTCTCCTCGTTTTACGACCGCGTTGAAATTAAACGCTGAAACCTGCTGCGAGGGAGCATTGTTCCGAGGACTGTTTTGTCGAATGGACTTAGGGGGACTCGGCAGATTAAATTTTCATTTATGCAACTTTCTCTCGGGTCTACGGCCTTGTTTAGATTAAACGTTAACGAGGGGAGTCAATCAAGTAACTATTTAATTACGCTCGAGCTTTCAGCGATTTACACCTGTACCTTTTGGAAAGTTAAGAATTCTAAGATTTCAAAGGATACATAATTCCTGAAGATACTTATTCACCTTTCATTTTATTCAATGGCAAATCAAGATAAATACAATATTCTTGAAAAATAAATCGCCCCAGTCAGTTTGATGGCTTTGGCAGGAAATAAAGGAGCATACATTATTCCTCGACGAATTGTTCGTGGTTGTTGTTCGTTATCTATTATTCGAGCGAGATTTCGCCTGTCCTGGTGACGCCTTAATGCCCGCTGATAGAAAGAGCCTTAAGGACTACCGAGCTTATTCACGTCAGCCACGCTCCCCCGATGATGTCCTGATTGGACATAATGCTGCGTCATAATTCAACATACAAAATGTATGCTCGTTTCGAGGACGTGATTTAGCCTCGTGCTGTTCGAGCTGCCGCTTGATATTGACGCGCTGTGAAGTTGAAAAATTGTCTTCGTGTCCTTATTGAATGCTCCTTTCCAATGCTCGTCATTCGCCTGCCCTTCGAGTTCCCTCAATTTTTAACTCTAATATTCCTAGCTCTTTCACCACAGAAGTTCATTCAAACACTGACGCTTTATTCAAACTTTTATCGAGGCTCAATCGATTCCAATATTCTGATCCACGCAACAGACTTTCTTCCCTCCATCTAAGGTCGTGACTCGACGCACAGTGGAAGACGCAGCTCACTTTTTTTCGGCGATCAAGAGTTCTCGGCTCTTTCATCTCAGAAATTTTTCTGCCGAAAAGGATCAATTGTCCGTGAAGGTATCGGCAGCGGAATGACTGGTGGATATAAAAAAGTAATCAAACGATCGTTTCCATCTCGTCCCTCGTACAAGACTGGCGTATACCGCCCCTCGAACTCGACTCATTCGTGTATTATGCTTCATGTATTATACATGCCCTCCCCCGTCCTCCTCTCCCTGTATCTTGGTCATTGTATTTTAAGAGCCAATTCTACCGCAGCCGTTCTGCTTCCTTTCAGATCCGTGGAGCACTCGAGAATTGGAACGGCAGTACCTTCAAATCGAGTGAGTACAGACTTCATGCCAGATTTTAGATTCTATCGGCTGGGGGACTTTGAAGACCCCTCCTCTTCGTGAGGGGCTTCAGATGGCTTCGAAATTTTCCTTGGTTCTACGTCTTACTATTGAGAATATAATAATATTTAAGTCGAATTCCTAACTTGTATAATGGGACGTAGAGAATTAACGTAGAGAATATTCTATGTCTACAAGTCGGTATCTACATATCTAGCCCCCAGAGTCAAAGTGTAGATATTAAGTGACACAGAAAACAAGTGGATTTAATGCACTCTGGGGTCCAGATATTAATCAAATGAATGAGAATTCTACGACCCTTGCTGCAACTATCCACCAAGACCAATCTCACCTCCATCCAACCTCAGAAACGCAGACTCTCGTAAATTGGACCCAGGGGTAACGAATTCGCGCTGTACTCCACGAGGAAGTCTACGAGTCGATAATGGACCCGAGTAGGAGGTGAAAAGAAAAGGAAAGAAACGAGAGATTCGATAGTAAATCATGTTCCCGGTGCGTGAGCCTCTCTTCCGTGATGGCGAAGACCCCACCAGACGAGGAAGGCTGGAAAAGAGAGAAAAAGGTCGCTTCTGCTCAAACAGAAACGAGTTTCGTAGGGAAGATAGCCGGATGATGTATTGCTGGATCGAATCTCTCTCGGTCGTGACACGGGTGTTCCCTCGTCGCGGGCGAATTTCGCGCTGGTTCGTGTCTCGTGATCCAGTTCGATATTCCCCGCCCCTTGCTCAAATATGGGTCACACAGTGTCTAACAAAGGCAGCCATAATATACAGGGTGTTTCCAAACATGTGGGACACTTTTAAAGGGAAGCTTCTACATACCTAGACAATAACAACAGTTCATATGCTCAGAGAGAATCAAATCCCGTAAAAGATAAGAAAAATGTGAGACACTGAGAGGAAATTCAGATGTCAGAACATGGAAATTTAGGTTGTCCACTTACTAAGACACGTGACATCTTAAATGTCCAGATACTGGGATATTTACCTTACTAGGCTCACACGGTGATAGGCCTTAAAGAAACTATCACATATAGCTAAAAAACTAATACATTTCTGGACATATGTGCACATGACCTTTTCTCATTGCCTTCGTATCTAGACTATACTCTTCAAGAGTGTCCCACACGTTTGGAAGCACCCTGTAGAGGCGCAGAGGAGGATGGGGGTGGATTCATCGAATTCGTCAGGTAAGCAGGTCTGTTCAGACGACTCTTAATTGCCTTCGTGTACCCTGTCGCCAGGTGACTTATTCCCTGGCTCCTTTTGGAACTCTTACTGGGAATACCTGGAGAGCTACGGCGAGGCCAGGCGTATTCTGGACGAGCTGAGGGCATCGGAGGACCCCCTACTGCACTTTCTTAGTCTTAGGCAGGCGGCGGCCAGGCACTCCCCATCTTCGCTGCTTCTTCTACCGGTGAGTTTATTAATAGCTACATGAAACGGAGACACGGTATTACGTTGTAATCGATAGAATTACCCTGCCGATTAAACCGAGGCGATTAAACTCGTTTAGACCCGACAAAATATTAAACGCGACTGATATGGAAATTAACGTGATCCTCGTGCACGAGGATGATGTACGCCGCTCTTGGCTCGTTCAGAGAGCTACACGATTTTCAGTTTTAACGATAATCTACGCGGCACTTGGAGCACCTCGTTTACGCGTGACTGGGACAGACTTGGAGATATGTTAAGGATATTTCAGAGTAGGGTTCTCGCGGTAGATGCAAGGTTTAATTGATCGAGGGGTAGTTAGGTCCAATTACGTTCATTCATTACGAAACGAGCAAAGCAGCGTTCTCCTGATGGCTTCTGCGTCTTTGACGAATTACAACTGCGTCCTCGCGCGATTCAATGTATGGAGCCTCGGTAATTGACCGCAGGGACGCGTCGTGGCAACCGTCTCGCTTTTTACTCTCCTTTGACGAGCACGTTGGTCGAGTGAAAGTCCTATCCTCGCGGTGGCGGTGACGCAACGGTCTACTAAGAGAACATCATCTTCGGTTAACCTTTAAAGTTCCTGCCGCGCACGCGAACAGACAGATCGCGTCGAATCGTCGATCACCTGCTGATCAGGCTTATTTGATTGTGGTTTAGCATGAAAGTAGGCAGAGAATAAGTCGTTTCCATTTATCTTCGTATTGGTACTGTTATCTAGTGATGCGGAAATTGAGAGAAAGGAAAGATTGAAAATATTTAGAACTCAGAAATGACTAAATATTTCTTTTAGCAAATGTCTATAGTCCTGGTCCAAAATTCTATAATACGTAACGATTGATTGATAAAGTAATTTTCCTGAAAAGAATATTTTAATGAAATGTTGATGGACTCCAAAAATTGTTAAAGAACATTTCCTGAAACGTTCCAAATCCTACTTCCATCGAAGCAGCATAGCAATGAGTTTTCAATTACCTTATCCTTGGTAAAATATTCCAAGCAGCCTTTAGTTTCCTCCTTATCTTACATCTATCTATTCACAGTCAATTTGCTCGGTTACCACTGATTGCCCAGCTCTCACCACATGAAGATTGCTCCGCTTGGCGAGCCACAGAAAGATAGATGGAATCAGAGTGCCATCAATCTCCCTTTACATGAAACTTCGAATCTAGTAGCCTCCCCTCCTCGGTCCACCAAATGAAACTATCGTCTCAGCGCAGGATCGAGGTATCGCAGAGGATCGAAAGTGACGCGTTAAGCGCTCGCGGCTGATTGCAAAATAGAAAAAATCGAAAAGTAGCCTCGGCCAGCATAGTGTGCGTGTGCGTGAGATGAGCTATGTGACAGCTTATAACGGGCGTAATGATCGGAGCTACGAACAGCTTCCCAGCGCGATGGAATCGACCTCGACTTTAACGCCCGCTGAAATATGGACCTGAGGCTTGTAAGTCACGCAGCGGCTCGAGCATCTTCGTGCACTTGATGCCTGTTCCACGATGATCGGTAAACACATAGCAATTGGGAATAAGTAATTCGAAAAAAGGAGAAAACCTTATGCAAGAGTCGATAGTTCGAAGATTGCCCCATTAAGCATGACTTTATATCAGGTCCTGTCGTTTGTATTCAAATCACGCGCCATCGTGAAGATCCCCCTTTATCGGTATACTATTTTCACTGAAAATTCAATTCGTCGACAGGTCTCGTTCCCACATTTTCTCTCACAATCAACCGCATTGATTGTCCCCGCAATTTTCCAAGCTTCTTCAGTATAGTTAATATGCGACGTCGCGTTTGATCGTGTTATTTGCTATGAAATTTCACCTGCCCAGCGAAGCACCTGCAGCCACCGCGGCTAGTACGCAGCCTACGCTAAATGTCCAGTAGATTATGCGATGCCTTGTCACACGTGGGTGTCCGTGGCACTCCACTGCCTGTTCGTATCAGTGTTGCTCAGCGTTTCTACCGCTTTCCTTGTTATACACCACGATGTATGGATACAGATGTACCCTTCGCGTGCTCTAGACGAGCGTCGGTCCACTGACTTCACCAGTCATTTGGTCGCCAGGGATAGTGACGTCTTGAATTCCTCTGGCCGCAGGATCCATCCGAGTGTGCCTAATGTGGATGTAATCTGATGATATAATAGAAACGCGAGCCTAGATTAAGTGGAAATAGTAGATAACATTGGAAACTTAGATCTTGAGACACTCTAATAGAAAGTAGTAAAAAGGGGTCATTTTTTAATACTGAATGGGGTAGTTTACTATAGATATAGTACAATATTTTTTTGTAACTAATAGAAGATAGGTAGATGACGACAGTTTCACCAGTGATTTCTAATTTGCCATCCATGAGAAATCTATGGCTAATACTTACTTAAATTCATTTTAGGTGTCAGATAGGACTCTAATCTTTATGAGACATTTAATAACAGTTTTACCTGGATATAAATTCACTGAGACAATTATGTCTCCATGGAGCTACCTTATCGTGTCGATATAAGGTCACAGTTTAGAATGAGCTGGAAGCTTACTTGTGACACAGAAGCTTCAATTTGTTTTCAATTGTTTTTATTTCTCACAAGACATAAACAGTACGTAACAGAATAGTGGGCGTCTTGGCCACTATTATCCATGTAGCTTCGCCCTTTCGCCCGAATCAGCGACCACACGTGCGCCAGTGAAAGCAAAGCGGCGAAAGTCGAGCAGGTGTGCTCTATAAACTCGCGGCGAGCCTACACCGAAAGCACAGCTGCCTCATTTATCCACAGTCCTCTTAAACACACCCGATACTTCGGAAGTCGCAGATTACGCGTAATACAAGATTTTTCCAAATCGAAATGGTTTCTTGTCGCATGAATTGCACCCTTTAATGACCACGTCGACGAGGCAACATGTTCGATCGAGCGACGCAGCGAGGATAATTGACGACCATGCGAGTCAAAGTCGCACAAAGTTGCCTCTCGATGGGGGTAGTAATCTCGCGAGGCTGATCATCGATTTTTCCCCGCGGCCCCTTGTTGGAGCGTGAACGAGAGACGATTTGATGGCCGATAAACGCGATAATATAAGGGACACACAGCGCACGCTCGGAGACGAACGCGAAGGCGCGACGTGACAGCGGGTAAAACGAGCGTGCACAGGTCGTAAAGAATTTACTTTGCCATAAATTGTGTCATTCAGCTGGAGGAATGGAAATAAAACGGAGGAATAAGCCTTGGACACCGAGCTGGTACTTTCAACGAGATTAATTAACGCCAGGCGTCGTTCAAGGGCTCACGAAAACTTGGCCCGCGAACGTCGTCCAAGTAGTCGAGGAATTTCTGCCAGACGATCGCGAAGAAATCGATCGCCTCGTCGGGATGCTTTCCTCTCTGGGACAAGTCCGCATTCCGCGCGATCGCGCCCATGTTCCAGCGATTTTGTCCCCACGGATAATTAGAAAACACGACAACCCGTTTCCTGAAAGCGTCCAGGCACGTACGCGACTTCCTCCTCCGCGATGATGACAAGCTGAGCCCGCTTCGACTTCTTGGGGACGGGGGACACGGCGAGCATCGCGGCGACAACGGTCACGCAACGCGGGCAAGAAGAGGAGACTCGGGAGGAAGGTTATTAGCGATCGATCCGAGCTTCGATCCCGCGGATAACAAATTGATGCGGGACCAGTTTCTCGAATTCGAGGAATGGGCGCGGGGTTCGGAGAAAAAGGGCTGGAGAAGAGAATGGAGAAGACCTACAGTGACGAGGGCACTTCGAAGGCCTCTGTGCATTCCTTTTATTCTGGGAAATTATTTGCAAGGTCAGAGCGCGGTATCGGCCCGTGGGATTCGAGGGGTGTTCTAGTGTAGGATAGGTTGATCCTTTGAGAGTCTAGGAGAATATTCAATTTCGAATTGAACCCCCATCATGATTTTTAGAAATTTATTTTCTGGAGGAGCTAGATAAAAGTCACTATTTTTGGTCTTTGAAACGTTTATCGTATCCTTAATTTGAGGAATTGGAAATAGGGGACCTCTTCCATAGATTGGTCTTTATGACTCACCCTATGAGAGTCTCAAGAAAAATCCACTCTGAAGAGCCAGAAAAAGTCTCCAAAAAATTGTTAATATACCTGGTTCAAGGAACGAGAAACAAGGAATCTCATCCACAGATCGCAAGAGCGGGTTCCTGGATCAGAGGTGCATAAATCGCCGAGGGATGTAATCGCCGGTTGGCCATAAATAATGTAACGAAAGCTATTAGTCATAGTTCGTGGTCGCGTAAGAAGCGGTAATCGATTCGCCATAAAATCGCGTGGCACGTTTAAGGAAGATTACTATTAGTCCACTTTGTATCTTCCTCGAACGAAGAAGAGACTACGTGGAAACAAGGATACCTCGCGCGCCTGAGGGTTGTATGCAGACTGTAAAACAGTGAGCCGTCGCAGCAGGTGGATTTCAGTGAACAGAGAGAAAAAAAAAACGGGAGATCATCACCGAAATTATTTCATTACCTATTTGATACCAGACTCGGCCGATTTTTCCCTCATTCTCATTCAACCTTCACGGGTATTTATAGACCAAGACGAGACACTGTCCAGACTAGCGATTTCGCCGCGCCAGAGCCGCAATACCAGGCCCCAAGAAGCTGCTCCCCGATATCTGGGTTACAAAAACCATAGGATCGCTCGTGCACGTACACGTACGAACACACGGGTAATTGACAGCATTATCTTCTTGCAAATGGAGTAATTACGCCGTACGTATCGACCGGATAATAATAACATTATTCCTCTGGGGGAATAATTGCAGCGTCTAACCTTCGCGCAACCAGGGATACCGTAAGTGTTTTCCACAGGATCTGTAGAGAGCGTCACGCGTAAATTTGAGCGCTAACGATTACCATAAACGCGGCATAAGCTCTGCTTAGGACGACCTCGGGAACGGTTCGCGTAATTGACGGGAGGCTGGCAATTAGTCGAAAATGGTTATCCCCAATTACCAGCGCGGTTCGACCAGGAATAATGGACTGCGCAACCGAACGGCACCGAATCCTTGCGGCAGCCGATTCCGGAATGGCAAACGCCGCGAGAAAAAGGCACCGTAACGAGCCATTGTCGTGACGGAAAACGACGATTGGGTAACCGCGAAACTCGCGCGGTGAATTTTCGCGGGCGTATTAACTTTACGATGGGATAAGTGCGCGTGTGCACGCTGCGCGGTGTCGAGTGTTCCTCTAGGAATCGGGCATAAACAATTACGATGGACCTTTACGCGACCCCGAATTATTGGAATAATTGCCACGTTCGTGGCAGTTGAACGACGGTTATTACGTGCCGTGGTTGCATTCCACAGGGCTCGCGATCGCGGAACCAACGCTGAACCAAGCCCACTCTGTGTTACATTCTATTGACACGGGTCGGTCACGATTGCTGGGGACGTACGAACTGCTGATTGTTGCGTACAGGTTGGTAGGGATTGATTTATTAAGTGGTATTCCTGAGAGAGGGTGGCTGCGTTTAGAAGAATGGTTTATACGACTAGATGGAGGTTGCGAGTTCAATATGATCTACTGTTAGAAGGTATAATGCTGAATTGCATTTTACGTAACTCGATTCTATTTAACTTGACATATTATACATACCTTACCTTGATTCAAGATAAGAAAATATTACAACTTTCGAGTTTCATAACTCTATGATCAAATATTTTCTCTACGTCAAGAGAATAATCAGAAATTGAGGATTTATTCTTCTCGGGACTTATTTAATACAAGGTTTTCTTCTTTCTAGATTATAAAATAATTCCACTGTTTATATTTTACCTTCAACTTGCATACCAAGGCTTCCCACGACTCATAACCCATCAAGTATCCTAATAATATAATAAACTAGAATACTTGTCTCCATTTCTGTACCTCTAGTTACTTCTGTGCCTTAGGATTGAAATCATTTTTAATGAAACAAAATTTTCTTGAAAGTGTAATCATTTGTTCTTAATCTTACCTATTAATAAGCAAACTCAAATAAAAAAAGTAATTTCTCAGTTTATGTACAAAAAGTTCTGTTTTTATAAATGATTTTAATTCAAAGACACACAATTAAGTACAGACACAGAAACATGGACAAATAGGTACTCAAGCACAGAGTCAAAGCATCGACTGCGACTTCTCAGTCCCACTCAGATATTAGCAAGGCACCATAAAAAAGTAATTTCGTTCCACGAAAGGGTCCCCGCGCTCGCTCGTTTCGCGTGCCAATATTTCGCCGTGTCCACGAAAGAATAAATTCTTGATAATCGCGACTGATAAGGTGGGGGGGCCAGTGACTTATCTGTGGATCTCGATTGGTCGGCGCAGAGACGTGGGCGCGTTCGTCGACGCATCCCCCCAGCTTCACGGATATTTATCGGCAATTATTCCAGAAGCGATAATGGACGTGTCTGCACCGTGAAAGATATTTTATCGACGCTAAACGAAACCATCGTCGAAGTCTTGTCGGTGACGAAACTAAGCCCTGCTGACGATTATCGTCGCGATGTTAATTTATCGCTGGACTCGGCTCGCGTTTAGCTGTCGCCTCGCCATGCAAACGGCGAGCAATTATTAATAATTGGACGCTCCGTTTGAATTATTATACATTAACTGTGGTTTTATGGGAGACTGTCGTTATACCAGGGATCAAAATTGTAACCAATCGTGAGAAGAACAATGGATCGACGATGATTTTTCGAAAGGTCGACAGTGGTATGCGTCGACGATGGCGAACAGGTTGATTTCTCGATAGAATCGAGGCTAATTGCCCTGTTACGCAATGCAGAGAGATCGCTGATTTATCAACGCTTGCGACACTTTCGTCTTTTGTTACCCAGGCCTTTTTGTCATGGCTGCGTTGCGGCACACATCGAGTGATTGATTTTAACGATTTTTAATATATTTGTACCTTCGATTCCTTCGTGTGGCAAAGCTAGGTCTTGAACCTTCTTCGAGTCCCTTCGAGTACCAATCTCACGGAGGGTCGAGGCGTTCGTGTAATTAATCACGACGCAGCGCTAATCCGAGAAAACCGTGTTTAGAGATTCATACAAGCATGACCGCTAATTTCGTCACCGAAATTAATTATGCATCGAGCTTGCACAATCCCCCCCGCCATCCATCAGAATCTCCCATACGCTTTCGAATTTCATTTCCTCCCAGCCTCCAGCGCTTCCGCCACGACTGGGTAATTAATCGCAATTACGCGCCAGTGAAATCGAACTCTCGGCGTGCAGAGGGATATCGCTTTTACTAATAATTCGGTGTCTCTCTCGAGACGGGCCTCGCGTATAGGCGATATCTTGACGGACGAGTTAATTGCAACTCGGCTGGTGATTTATTCTTCCAATTATTTAATTACGATTAGGTAATTAAGGACTTGGGGAAGTGGTTTGATGGTGAGATTACGAACATCCTTTTCAATTAGACTCGACGGCGGCTTTTAGTAGTACTTTGGTGCTGGTATTTTTTGGTAGGAAAGTCAAGGTTAATTGAGATTAGTGAAATCCTTATTGAATTTTTTGTTTAATGGATATGGTATAAGGAAATGGTAGGATTTTTTGTATATAATTGTTAATTACAGACTTGCATACATAAAAGATGAAGAATTATGCTCCAAAAAGTTCAAGAAAGAAGAGTCAATTTTATCACCCCTCTAAATGGCAATCTCCCTTCAAAATATACCTATATACTGTGCCCCCAATTATAGTATCTACCTACCTAAAAAATTCAGAGGAAAAATATCTAAGGAAACTAAAGCTAGCCTAATATTTCTGTAGAATCTCTAACTTAGTACACCAGAATCAGCAGTTCGCTCCTACTGTAAGCCTACCCCACCTGCGAAGATCGTTACTCGCGGTCCGTTCTATCGGCTCGATCCCCTCGTAAATCGAAATACCCGCAACAATTTAAAAGGCCAAAGGCGAGGCGGTTAACAGAGACGTCGTATGGCGGGGGCACGTTCCACGTTGGGAGCAGGGATTCCGTTACGAGGCGACCGAGAAGGACAGCGGCAATTATTCGCGTTGTTGGCCCCCGCGGGTCCCCGATTATACAGGCCGCGGGCGAGTCACCGATATCGCTGATATATTTAATATTCAGACGTTGTAAGCGCGCGCCACCGTCGTTAAAGGTCCATCGTAAAGCACCGTCCACACAGCGCGCACGTGCATCACCGAGCCTCCCCTTTATGGTTTAAGGCCCCTGGTGCACGTATACGCGCCTCTAACCGTCGTTACATGCGGCACGTCGTAAGTAACATGTGTAAAGCCGCGTTTGCGCGGACGCGAATCGGCCCTGTTGCATGCAACACCTCCTCCCGCTTGAATATAAATACGTCGCGACGCGGCGCTCCGTTACCCTCGTACAGCCAGGGAATTTCGTGGAAATATAAGTTAAGGTAATCATTCGGGGAATCGCTGGATGTTCGGCTACCTTAGGCCCCAGAGCCGTGGATTAATTACGGGGAGACTTATTGTGGCCCGTACTTTTCGGTAATCCGATTGGACCGCTGTGGGACTGGCTGAGGAGACGTTATGAGGTATAGGACTTCAGGGGTTGGGGAGGGTAGACAGAGATGGGTGTCTAGAGACTGGGGATTTTTTGCGAATTCCTAGCTTCGTAGACAGGATTAGAGTAGTGGGACCTGGGTGAAGATTTGTTGTACTCTTCGAATACTTAGTATGAAATGTAGTCTTAACAGATATTATGAGATATAGTAGTACCAGTACCATGTAATACTCAGGACCCTAGTATTTTGTATTTTTATTCTATACTATTTTTCGAGCTTTCGTGAATGAATCTTAAGATGCTGGAAACTTCACAGTACCTAAGTACCTAAATTTCAAACATCTTTACGACACCTTTCGTATTTCCACTCTATCCCACATTCCTATCTTCGTTAGCATTCTAAATATTCGGAATTAATAAGCGTGTTATGCAACCAGTAGGAAGCTCTAGACGTTATGAAAGGGGTGCACCAGTGGCATTAATAATCAGTGTATAATCACCAAGCATCACGTTCCTCTGAGAAATATTTCCGATCGGCGTTCCATGGCATTCCAATATATTGTATGAGAGGTGTGCATGGTCCTACGATTCTTTTAGTAAAACTCGAAGATGCGCGTAGACAGGGACCGGATGTCACGCATGCATTGCGTGCGCAGCAACCACAGGGAATTGCTACTGCATCGGGCACCTCGTGGAATAATAAGCCGATCCTGCGTCTTTCCTGTTGCGAGGATCCTGCTCGAGGACGGAATCGACCAAGGAAGAGAGGAATTCGCTGATAGGTGCGTTGTCCTTGCCAGTGTTAGGTTCTTCAGTGTGTCAGAAACACTGGTTGCTTTTTTACTGGAGGCTTGGAGTAGTACTGTTGAGAGCTGAGTGTGGACTTTATTCTATTGAACAGATCACGAACTTGAGGAATAGAGGGTGACTAATGATCAGAGTGACTAATGGTTACTACTTTTATCTTGGATTATAAAGGTATCCACAATAGCTTCTCTAAATATTCAAATGACTCAGAACTGTGTTCTGCAGCTCCAAATTTCAGAGACACGAATAATATAAATTCAGTAGAAAAAAAAATTAGAGTCTTCGCAAATTTATCATGTTGAAAGGATCTTCCTTCAAAGTACAGTAGATCTGCATCTCAAAGAAAATTCATATGACTCACTTTATTCACTTTATTGAACTGTATTAGTTCCCTAGAAGACTATTAGCTCTTTGTTCAAGGCTCCCCAAGGCTTAGAAAAATCTAAATCCCTCGTTAGGTTAGAATTATCGAGTAGACACAGAACATGGTCATCAACGTCGCATGTTGTACCTGTTCGCCGTTTATGAGGCAAGTTATAGGCGGACACGTGTTGCTCCCGCCAGAAGATCGCCGTCGGGGGAGGAAATGAAAGTTACTTATTATCGAGAGGACGGGTTCGAAAGGTGGATATAATCGCGGAGAGATGAACGTCTCGCTGGTATATCTGCTGGAACACCATGGGAAATCCTGATGAGCTTGCTCTCGCCTCGGTACACACACTACCATAGTTCAATTGAGAAATTTTATATCTGTGGGATATATTTCTATTTTCTTGTCTCTGCGATCTTTTAAGATTTCTCTGATGATACTTGACTCGCTTAAAAGAACTCCAGGCAAGTTTAAATTTATATGAGTAGATTCGAGTAGATTTGAACATGTTACAAGAAGCTAGAAAAGATAGTAGAGACTATGACAAAATTTTCTGTTAAAAATGTACAATAATAATTTCAAAAATAACCATTCAAGCTACTAAGAATATCCCACTTAAAAATGGTTAAATTAACGCAACTTCTATAGCTATAATTACAAAATTAATCGTCATTGTAGAGAAATCTGGCTTTGATTTCCTCCATGTTCAAACTTTCGGCCAAAGACCCGCCCAGAGACAGTGTGGACCGAGATAGCGTGCCCAAGCCCCCAATTATCATTAATTATTCCGAGAAGAAGGAGAGAGTAAGTACAGCTTCCGCCGCGGTAATTTGTTATTACCGCGCTACCCGATATTTTATTGGACCTACAGTGAGCGAGTATTCTCTGGGCGCGCAACCGAGTCGAATTTCCAATCGAAAATCGAGACACCTATGCAGTGCATGCTGGCGTAATTACAAAAGGACGCCACAGAGCTCATGAATAAAACATAGTAGGACCCCTCGAGACTGGAGGCACGCGCTGAATTATTGAGAAAACATGTCGTTTGATCCCTCTTGGGCGTGATCTATGCAATGATCCATGGGACGGGACCTTAAAGACTTTGAACCTCGCATCATTACACGTTTCCAATTAACCAGCGCCAACCTCTGGACCCACTCATATATCTGTCACAAAAATAAAGAATAAATTCATTTTATCAAACATGTTAAACATATTTAGAAAGTAACAGCTTTGAGAATCTTAAGAAATTCCATGATATAAAATCTCGAAACAGTTATACTAGTTAACAGTGCTACCTACTGTACTAACTCTCTAGAACCAATGCACGCTAAAGATACTTTGACATATGATTTAGTTTCGATCATGTGTCTGTCTTCGTTGATCATTATTAAGAAAACAAAGGAAAACATGATCGCGGCGAGATCCTGCCTTCAAACCATCCCTAGTGTGCATTGGCCCTTGAACACATCCACAGAACGTCCATCGAATCCCAGCGCAGCATCTCGTCGCGCGTGACCCCGCGCGCGTTTCAAGCGTTATGCAAATATTTCAGCGAATTCACCGTGTTCCCGCGGCTGCCCTCCGCGAGAAATTCTTTTCCCCGCGCGCGGAGCCGGGACACCGCGAGTAGCCGCGAGACGCGCGACGCGGCGCAGCGCGTGCACGGAATCGGCAAAGGCCTCTGTGTGCGCTCCCTCGAACACAGACACAGCTGGCGCGCCTGTGTGCACTTTCACCGTCGTGCACGGCGGAACTGCAAAGTAGCCTACATGCAGGGCGTTAAACTCGGCTCCGCGGCGCGGCGGTTTGATCCACGGGAGAGAATCGAGATATCGATCCGTTGCAACAGCGAATTCCTGCGACGCCGCTGGCCGTTTGTTACGCGGCCCTTTCGATGGGCATCGTCCCGAGCGGTTGCGCCATCGACGAGTCCGCTCCTCAGACCAGCCATCAATGAACGTTGACGAGGATTTTATTGCGCTCGGTGCGCGCCGAGACCGCGCCGCGAACGCAAATATCGCGCACCGAGTCTTGTAACCAGAGTCTGATGGCTCGACTGACCTTATCTCGGCGTTGATGGCGGGGAAGCGAGAGGAACGTACGATAGTTGATCAGAAGTTTTTTAGGTGGCGCGTCTGCAGAAATTACACGATCATGACTTCATGCTGATGAGAAGTTTCCTGCGAGGTTCCTGAAGAGATTTATGTACTTGTCCCATCGTGGTAGGGGTTTCAAGATTTCCCCTCTGCAGGAATCCGGTTATTGATGTTCGGGTCAGTTTCAGGAAGCTGCATCACCTGGAAATCTCTTTTTCTGCGTAGTAGCCCTCTGTAATTAATTTTCACTTTTTCGAAGCAGAGGAGATGCAGCTTGGTTTTGTTGAAGCTTCTCACCAGAGGCACTCTTCTAATTTATCATAGTTTTCCATCTTCCAATTTCACGTGGAGAGTAACCACAATGTACCTGCCTGGTACATTCAGGCAATTCAGACTCACCTTCACTTGGGAACACTTCCGCTATACTTGGCGCAACACGGAAATTCTCACCTTCGAATAATTCCGCGCTACCTGTTCGAGGCTCGGGTAAACTGCATCATCGTTCCATGCCTGGAAATTGGCGGCCAGTGTTTTTCGATATCTCTTATATAATGTTGTAATGCAGGGTTTCTTTTCATGCATTACCTCCGGGAGCGCATATTCGCGAAACGGGTAGACCAAGGAGAGCGACTCGCTCTTCAGATAATACTGGAATCTCGTGCAAATCACGCTGGACTGAACAATAAGCACAATAACACAGGTGAAGCCGTAGAATCGATTTTCATGCGATGGTATCCGCTCAAAGGTAGCCGACTAATTGACGGTGGATCCAGCAATCCCTGATAATCCCACGATATGCGTTGTTAATCTTCGCGTGAAAGTTCGAGGAAGCTACTCGAGGGCCAGTTTGAGTGCTCTTAAGAATCTCGTATTTGTCGTTTTATCATCGATCCAGATACTCATCGGCCATGATAATTGATCAGTCTCGATGTGGATTATCAGCTTTGTGGTAAAATTTTATTAGCCAGGAGGCATTTCCTTAATGAGAGCTCTATAAGAGATCCAACCATAATGACTGGCTTATTATTATCCCTTAACACTCACGTTTATAGCGTACGCAGGTACAGCAGAAATGCTAGTATAATGCTAGAAATAAAAAAAGAAAAACAATTTATAATATCCAAAAGGTTTGTCCCAGACAGCATATGACGTTTTGAAGACATCTATTTTATGTCCATTTTATGTCTGAACGTATTACGTTATAATTTGGACGTTTTAAAAAGATCCAAGAGCGAACGTCTTAAAGACTTGCGAAATTTACGTCCATAAGACGCCTTAAAGATCACTTCATGGATGTCTTGAAGGCTTACACTTTTCGACGTCTATTTTTTGTCTGAACGTGATATAGACGTAATTTCGATATCCTTAAGACGTCTCATGAATGTCTTTTAAGACGTCCTAAAGACACACTGATTTGTAACATCGATTTGAATATTTTTAAGACTTTACTGGATATCTTTAACACGTTTTTAACACGTCTCCGTGTTATGTGGGGTGTTTCTTTGGGCAGTAAATTCGAGAGATATCCAAGGGGGTTAAAACCGAAGTCAGTGAACAGGAAACAGTGGCAAATTGATCGACGCCTCGCTAGAATTCACCAAGAGCGATCACCGGAACGGCCAGGGGAGATTTACGAAGACAAATAATCGATTCAGTGATTTTTCCAGCTTCATTGAACGCTCGCCGGTCTCCCTTCCCTGGACAAATCGCTCCTCTGGGAATCCTAGCGCCCGCGAGGAAGGAGGAGCGGCAATAAAATTTCGTCCGGAATTTATTTATCGATCCGCCGCGGCGCGCTAGCAGATGCATCCTCTTTGTCGGTGTTGCCCGGGTATATATCTCCCCGAGCAAACCCAGCAGCGCGCCTTAGAAGGTAGACGCACGATAACCGAGCGCGTCCTTATCTGCCGCGGACCGAGTGGGGACTCGGCTGGAAAATGGAAACGCTCGCGAGGACGCGTTTAAGGCTTAATCCAATTTCCTGGATCCTCTGTCGTCGATCATGTTGCCAATCGTCTGCGGCGTTTACGAGGGCAGCGTAATCGCTTTCATGATGCTGCTATAAACGTTACGCGCGTGGCCACGTAAATACAGGGAACGTGGAAGCCGTAGAGCCGCGTGTTTGTTCAGCTGAGCTCGTACAGGCGAGGCGTTTTTGCGAATACAAATTCTCAAAGGACGTCGGCCTGGCGGGGCCAAGAAACTGGACACCGGAAGCTGCTGGGTGAATTTTCGAGGGCGCCAGACTATTATACGCTTTTACTACTTTTTGGGGTTCAATGGGCTCTTGTACCTGGGAGGAAAGTATTCACGCAGCTTGTGCTGGGAATTGATAGTCGCCTGATGGGGCCTGCGAGTTTTGTGAATTGAATTAGAGCGAGTTTGAACAAGTTTGAGAAAGTTTGAAGGAGCTTGAGCGAGTTTGAACACATTCAAATTAGTCTCATTACAAAGTAATCCAAGGTCCACCTTTCCTGAGGATAAATACTGAGTATTGTCTAAGGTTTAAGCTCCTTCTATGTGACCGACGAGCCAAGCACGAGCTCAGCCGAATGATTCCAGCAACGAAACACGTATCGATAGTGTTTTATCATTTATAACTGTATATTTTTAATCTCTTGCTAGTATGTATATTTGCTCGTCTCGTGCTTGGCTTCTCGGTTGCATAAATGGACCTTTATTCATCTATTCAAGAGGGATGTACTTGTTCTGTAAATTCGCAAGTGGAAAGCAGCGAATACCCATCAACTAAAAGGGAAAGTAGGCAGTGCAAGGAGAGGAGACTCCTTTTTTCGTCCAATCCAATTATTCAGGCGGGCTGGATTGTTATTAATGTAATAACAGCAAGGAACAACGAAATTGTTCACTGGCTGGTCATCGAGGACAGGGCCGAGGGAAGGGAGGGGAGGACGAGAGCACCAGCAGTGAAATCTCGGCGCGTTTTTTGATCGGTCGTGCACGCTTCGCTTGGCCACCCAATGCGTGTCCTACAAAAGGCAAGACCGAGCCGATCGGAACGACAGCGAGAGGAAACTGAACCTGCTGATCAGGAACGATATCGACTACCACTGGGACATCCCGCTTGGACTATCATTATCGACGTTATTCAAGCGCGCTTTGAATTTCATGGATGTTTAGACAAAATCGAGCAGATTACTAAACCGCAGAAATGAAGTGGGATAGAGTAGCGTTTCTTGATAGCTGCATGTAGTTTTATTGGGCTGGATATTAGAACTGGGTTGCAGTTGCTTTGAAGCAGCAGGTGTTAGTCAGAATTCCTTTTGAGTGTTGTTGTCACAATTTTATAGAGAATTTTAGTAAGTTTGTATTTTAGTTTTGTAGGCTCCTTTTTATATTCACAATATTTCAAAATTAGTTAGAACTTTAGAACTTCAGCCAAGTGTGTTTCACTTTCATGTCATGTTGCTCACACTTCTACAAGACTGAAATGATCTAGAACCACTTGAGTCTGATCTAAAATCACATGAATCTGGTCCAGAACCACCCAAGTCTGATCTAGAACCACCTAAATCTGCTCTGGAACCACCTTAAAACCGTATCCCTGCAACAAAATCATTACCATTCACTCACGAACCTGTATCAAGAAAACCCTATACTTTGATCCCATCGACTCTGAATAATCCAACAGCGTCAATAAATTATTCCCCAAGCCAGTAATTAGAAACCGTTCTAACTCCAACCTGGCGACCAGGAAGTCCCTACGTCGTCGTGAGCACCTGATTGTTCCGCCGCCTGTGAATATTGTTTTAAATTCATAATCGTGGATATTCATGTTTGCTCGATGGGCTTCGCCATCATGATTTCGCCGCGACCGCGGCACAGGTTTCCAAGATTGGCATCGACTGTTTCTAGCGGTACCGAAGCGACTCCGTTACCGCAATTTCTTTCGGATCCTGTCGGTAGATAGCGACGAGATTGTTATTAAAAATATCAGAAATCTCACGGTCCACGCAGCGAGCTTGCGCTCGCACATGGAGAAACCAGGGAGGACCCTAGAAATATACTCACGACGCAGCTCCTCCCTGCTCTTATCACAGACGACTCTTATCGTCGCTGGCCATGGATCGTTTACCAAGTCCCATGGTCGTTTCGTCCCAACCACAGTCACTTCTCAGTCGCAGCGTTATCGTTTTCACGCGGCCCTGGAAGAAAGCTGTGGGCCTGGGTGCTTCGATCTAGCACCCAAGGATAGGTTGCTCGAAAAAGGATACTCGCTGACACGCCTCGACTTATCCCTCGGTCGACCAAAAATCTCTGTCATCATATCATCGACATACTTCGTTTCATCGCAGGGGAGCGTCGATCTGTGCCCTCGATCCCTCGCTAACCCTCTTTCCCCACGACCTACGTTGCGAGTAAATGACGTGGAAGTAACGTGTCATTGTTCTCGTGCAAAAAGGAGGATTCCCGATCCGGGCTGTTAATTATCGTCGATGAGCCATTAACGACGCCGTTATCGTTCGCGGACATTCCGCTTAATGAGATTTCCCTCGAGTTTCTCCTATCGACGATCGGGAATATGGCCGGTGGACGCGTTGTAAAATGAGCCTTCCCCCCTTGGTTTACGACTTTTCCAGGACATCACCGAGGCATCCGTGACGCGGCACGAGTCGCGCTGTACTTTGCAATTCAGATTGCGTATAAATTTAATACCGCGCGTAAATTAGATAAAAAAGGCGGGGAGGAGGAGGGGACCGGTTGAATTTGTCCGGTCGCGTAGGTCGTTTGCAGACCCATCCCCATGCGGAAGTAAATGAAGGATTGGCGAGGCGCTTCCACTTCTTGCGACTCTTCAGCGACGAGTTACAATGGTTCCGCGTTACATTTGCAAATGTAGAACAGCTCAAATATCGATCATTCTTCCGCTTATAATTAATTAGCGATCCTTTAACCTTCCTGGTCATTTTTTTCTAAAACCTTGGGCGTTTTTAACCTGGGAATTTTCAGCATAGCCACTTTTCCTCGCCGCTAGAAAACAGTCGCACAGTTGAGATTTTTTCGTTCCACCCTAGTGTACGAGCAGCGTGCTCAGCGTTTCACAAAGCCCGAGCTTTCACCAATGGAAAGCTAGCCGACGGCCAAGGTGGCCTGGCTGCTTGACGCGAGCGCTCGCGAGCCGCGTACAGTGGGTCACAAAAATTCGTGCAGCCTTTAAACGGGCTTTTAGTTCGTTTAAGGTCGTTGAAAGTGGGCCGAGAGCGGCGCGCGCTGCTGCTCCACGCGATTGAGGAAATGAGCTGATTTATGTTCACGGAGATTGTTCCTCAGTCCTCAGGCGAAGCTAGTCGAACGTTTCGCTGTTCCATTGCATCCATTTTTAAAGAAGCAGACTGTGATGCACGGCTTCCGTGACCTGCTAATTGGCTGAGGGGAATTATCCTATGCTCTGCGGTTAATTTATCGACACGTCTTAGGTAACAGCCTGGAAGGATGATTGTCTGAGGGAGCAAGGGGATTTGTTGTTGGACGAGTCACATGCTGACGTCTTCACGCGCGACCTCCGTAAGGTCGCCTAGCCGACCTTCGCAGGAAAGCGTCACCTAAAACGTGTGTCTGTACGCTCACCTGCTCGACGCGTAACGGGTAGAGATAAAGTCCTTGTGGTGGCCTTGCAATAATCTTCCAGGGAACCGCGTAATTGTGACTCTATCTCTTTCTGATTTTTTGGGGTACTTCATTAACTAGGTACCATTGAGAGCATAGAGAACATAAATTCTAAAGAAATGTAAAGAAAATTGAATTCGATTAGATTGATAAATCAGTAGGTACTAGGGTCTCCTAGTGGTTCCACCTTAGTACTCAAAGGTCTACGACTCCATCTACTTTCAATAGTACACACATCTCTCTTATACTCTCCATTTCCCAACTTCCCTCATTACTAGTCCCCCGCGAACGCCTTCCTTCTCAATCTTCAGCCTTCAATATCCGCTTGGAGTCGGCTCGATCTCCTCTCCTCGATTTGCCTCGCGAAGGCAGCTGTGCAGCCAGTATGCCCCACTTGGAACAAACGATCTCGCTTTTCTGCAATCACGTCCCGCGACGGCAGCGAACGCTCCGTCAAATCATACCTCTAGGTGTACACGGACACGGCTCACACGCGTCAACGCACTTATTCACGCACTGAACCCGGTTTGCATGCCTGTAACTGGTATTCTCGCCGCGGCGGTCGTAACGCGGATTGAATTCCTGTCGGAGCGCTCTCGGATAAGGGTAACGACGACTAAGCTGTAATATCGAGCAGGGTATCTATCGGGCCCCTCGTCCAGCCTCGAGAACGACCAAGCGTCTGACGTCAGGCCTAAGCCCCTTTAGGGGAGACGGACTTCCGTGACACGAGCTTTTTTAGCAGCAGGAAATCGCGGCTAATGATCGATGGTCTCGTTTAAGGCGGCTTTTGAGAAGTTGCTGGCCTCGTTGGGTAGGAAATGAGTTGGTGCAATTGTCGCGGTGTTCCTCTTTGTTGCTGAGACCGCGTACGTTGAAGGTTTGGAGAATTGGAGGACTGGTGTGGCGAGTGAAGGTGAAGGGGATTTGATGAGGGATTTATCTGAGATTATGGGGCTGAAGATTCGATCAAGGTATTTGAATTTTGGTATTGTTGAGAAAGGGCAAGTCTGAAAGGAAATCTAGAGACCTAGAGTAGAGTTTATTAACAAAAACAGAAAGAGATGACTCATAGGAGGACTCAAGGGAAAAAATGAAGATAGGAAAAAAGAAAAGGGGAAGGGGTCATAGAGGTAGCTGTAAAAAAACTCTATTAAGAATCTCTAACCCAGAAATCTTAGGTATTCAGACTTCTAGCAAAAAGTACTTTTCTCACGGACCAAAAGAATTCAGTCCCGGAAGGTTCAAATTCCTAACAAAAATGCTAGAGATATACCTCACGTTATTGCAATGACAACCCAAGCAATGTGCACTATTTTCCAAAGTCCTCCTTCAACTTCAGCACGCAACTTCAATGCTGCTTCTTCACGGATCTTCATCTCGAATCAAGATAGCAGTATCACCCACTCACAGTCCGTATAATCCACGATTCGATTTCCTCGAACGATCTCCCATTCGCAAACGCAAAGCGAGGGCCTCCAATTAATCGGTCGGAAGATATGCCGTTTTGCGTCAACTAGGATTTGACGGAACGTCTCACGGTGTTCCGACCACGTTAAAGCTAGCAGCGTTCCAGCTAGGCGAAGTCGTTCGGCCTGTTGAGCAGAATGCGGCGTTTCATCGATGAGACGTCGGGCCGCATCAAGTCTG
Organism: Calliopsis andreniformis; assembly: GCF_051401765.1. Classification (NCBI taxonomy): domain Eukaryota; kingdom Metazoa; phylum Arthropoda; class Insecta; order Hymenoptera; family Andrenidae; genus Calliopsis; species Calliopsis andreniformis. The sequence continues at coordinate 8,404,868 of NC_135065.1, read as the reverse complement.
GCCGTCGGTGTTAGAACACGGTGTCTAAACAGCCTGCGCAGCGTGAAGATCGAATCAGTGTAGGGAGGCAAAAGGAAGAGGCGAGGAGGAATGAAGAGGCTGAGAGAGAATCGCGATGGAACGGAATCTGTGAGAATGTCCTTCGAGGGGTTCGCCCACGTTCGTTTTTGCTTCCGAAAAGCAAGTTCTCCTGGTGTTCGTGGAACAAAGTGGGAACGAAGGAGGAGGGAGGCGACCGGTACGTGAGTCAGTCCAAAGGAACCTGGCGTAAGGTACCGGCAGCCAGGAATCCTCGCCAGGACGTTGCACTGATGCGCCACGAAAGATGTCCCCTCGATCTTCGGTCCGAATTAGGAGACGCGTCGGGATACGATCACCGCCTCCTCGATTCTTTTTCACGTCTCTCGATCGGTCCCTTGTTCTACCGCGAGCATCGCCAGCCCACGCAGCGAAAGACACGAAAGTTTAGAAACCATCGTGTACCTTCGAATTACCGTCGACTCATCTTCCCTCTCGGGGCGATCCATCTTCCTGCTCGAGACTCGTAAAAAGCTGCCGTCAACGTGTGACAAGCCATCGGGACAGAGGCTCCTCTGCTGATCGAGACACTGAGTTCCGTCATCTTTCGATTGAACCATACGTACTATTTAGAGTTGGTAAGGTTGCACCAGAGACACATTGTGACATACAGGGTGATCAGTTTAGTTGGAAGTCCTCCGAGTGTTGGCTGCATTTGTTCTAAATACTGTTAGCACTGTAAGTGTTGCCAATGCCTATTAGAGAGTTTCTAGTTAAACTGATCACTCTGTAGTAGTAATATTCTGTATATACGAGACACGTCGGTGCAATTAGTAGTTATGACCACTTCGTCCTATCTACTCTAACCATGTAGATCCACAAATTCTGAACATTAGGTACAATTCTTGAGGTTATACCTAGTTTAGAGTTGATTTTGATTCTCTGAGCGCAGCTCAAGATAGCTATACTCTGATGTAGACATATATGTCTGGTCCAGAGATATAGTAACCTAGTTTTGAAATTAATCAAACAGTAAAATGAACATACTTGAGGCACCAGACTAAATGAAGCGATAGAAATATTGTTCCCACGATTAGTTACCATCTATTTATATTAAGTAACAGTTCTACTCAAAGCCTCAACTTACCCCGCCACATTTCTGCGTGCAAACTGTACCCCAGAGTCCCTAATGACTCCAGCCAAACGAACCGCGTCATTTAGCCAGAGCATCAGTGGCTGACTCGCGGCAACAATATCCCACTGGACATTTCCATAAAGGATTTCACGGGCCCTTTGCTACACCAATTTGCGGTACCGTTAACTGGGATCATTACTCCGGCAGAAGAGCTCGCGTACGCGCCGCGGCGGTGTTCCGTGGCGCGTTTTTCCGCGGCGTCGAGGCGCGCTGGCAATGCGGAAACGCGCGCACCGAGGGCGGTTTGCACGTCGTTAGCACACTTTTGTGGAATAGGCCTGGGCATCCTTTGGATTTCTCGGCGCTGGCCTCGACCAAATGCGTCGAAAACGATACCTCGGGTTTCTTGTTCGCGATGCATCGCTTGCTACTTAATTCCTCGCGAGCCGCTCGACCAGCATTGCGCGTTCTGTTATGCAAACTTGCAACTTTCCGGTTTCGATCGAGTTACACGGCTACGACTCGAAATATCCAACGATTGCATCACATACGTAGCTACTTTCTCGTGTGCCCGCGCGGTTCCTTGTTGAAACATCTTATTGCGATTAGCCCTTTGAGGTACATAGAAGTGGACACTAAGTTCTGATGAAGGAGATTTGGTGGGAAAAAATTCTACTAGAAGACAGCTTCGCTAGAAAGGAGCTCTATTAGAAAACAGCTTTACTAGAAAAGAGATCTGATAGAAAGATGCTCTAGTAAAAAGCAGCTCTGCTAGAAAGGAACTCTAGTAGAAAATAGCTTTGGTAGAGAAGAGTTCTGATAAAAAGGAGCTCTGCTAAAATACAGTTTCGCTAGAAAAGAGGTCTGCTGAAAAAGGAATTTGCTAGAAAGAAGATCTACCAAAAAAGAACCCTATAAAAATATTTGAAGATTGAAAATTTGAGAATTTGAGATCAGAACCATGACTCAAAGAAAGATTCTGGAACCTCAAATTTCTCTCAAGAGTCTCAAGTGCACTAGATCTCAAGTGCAACCACAAAACGCACATGAAATCCACTATAATATACTTATTACAATGGCACCCATTTCATAACTCGTCCTCTCCCACCGAGCAGAGGGAGGATCATCGAAACTGGAAAATTGTCAAAGGTGGATAGCGGTCGAGGAAAGAGCACGTGCAGCGACGACAGTGGCGGTAGCAGGATCAGGCGATAATGAAATCTAAATTGCAAATTATGACGGGGCATAACTCGCGCTCGTTATCCTCCGCGTTATGCTCCATTGTCGTACGCACTCTCTCCTCTTCCATGGAGATACTCCTCCGTACAACGGTGGCATGCGGATGCCCCGTGTGCCCGGGTTTAATGCCCATTCGAATCCGCGCGTGTACGTACGAAACGGCCGATGCAATATGCCTGGGACCGTTAAGTGCCGCGACCCCGCCGCTCAGACGAAAAAAGCACGCCTGAGCCCAGTGGGGCATTGTTGGGCCCGCGAGAGGGCGCAAAAGACCGCGTGGAAAAGAAGCTCGCGTGACGTACGCCATGGGAAATGTTGCGTTGGGTCAGGACTTCCTGGCCACACCCTTCCAAGGGAGGTTCCATTTCAGAGAAGAGAAGATGGTTCAGTGTGTAGGCATTCCTACATAGTTGCAAAGCCGTTGTTATAGAGTACACCTTCCTATAACGAGGTACTCTCATAACAGGGAGCAAAAATTGCGATGAGTGGTAGTCTCAGCACGCGATGTTTCTATAATATGTACACTTTTATGGTGGAAATTAATGGGAAATTTCTCTCTTTTTCATGTAACACGGTATGAATTATTCCGATTTACGCTAATTCTAAGTTTCTTATAACGCGGCACGAATTAATCGCATTATAGGAAGATTGACTGTGTTTACTGTACCTTGAAATTATCTTTTTCTATCTACTTTAACGCATTCGCGAGGAATGACGTAGGCACTAGGTACTGGTAGATTGCAATGTTAATTGCTATTTTCAGGGATGACGTATTGGTACGCTGAACTTTACTAACCCTCTTAAGGTACGTTTTCTCGTGACAGTAAAAGTCATGACTTTTATTGTTATGACACTGTGCAAGATTACAATAGCATTAAATTTCACTGTAACATCTAGGTTTCACGACGATAACAGTCGTGACAGTTGCTGTCACTATTCACTGCCATGTAAAAACGTACCTTTACTCAACCCTCGGACACAGTACAAATTACTGGACAATAATCCACATAATAATATTCAGTGATATAACAATATTTCTTATTATTGTTCTTCGTTCCCATTTCCTGTCCAAAATCTAAAGAAAAAGAAGGTGACTAAGTGCCAAAATTTTCTTCAACTCTCATAGAGTGAATCTTCACAAACTCACACAAAAAAGTCCTCCCCTATTGTTTCAAGACCTCTCAAAATTAGCTGAAAGAGTCCCAAGGCACAGGGAACCATCGCGTGAGGTCGACTCGATGGGCTAGGCCCGTCTGGCGACGGAAGAGCCGTCAATGAGATAATGGGGCGGGCTGCGGGGCATAAATTAAGATATTATCATCCGTGGCGTTCAAGTACGACTGTGCGGTGGTGATTGTATTTATTACGACAGGCGTGTTAATCCTTCCTACGATTACATAAATAACGCCAGGGTCTGTTCGCGTTGTAAAAGTCTCGGCCTCGGAATTTACGAGGTGGCCGTGGAAAAAATCGCGAGCGCGCTCGAAAACGCTGTTGCTCCGTCGCTGTCGAGAGGGGAGGGCCGAGTCGGCATCGAAAAAGAAGGGAAACGTCCACGGTGGGTGCAGCACGCGGAAACGTTGCGTTAGGTCAAGGCTCCGCGAGCCAGGAGGACGGGGCTCTCGCCTTTCGAGGAAAACAGCCTTGCCGCGGTCGGCCCGGAAGAACGACTCGCGTCAACTCGCGACGAGGCCCCGCGCCGCTCGGTTAATTTGTCGGTTCGCTTGGCGCCGCGCGCCGAAAGTTCTCGCACGACACGCGAGACTTTCATTATTCGTAATTTACGCGAGCATCGCGGCGCTGGAGCAGATCCTGCAGGCTGGAACTAATTTCTGGCGAAATGCTGCCGGGCTATCATTAGGGGAAGTTAATTAACTGCGTTTCGGAAATTAATGGGAGATACGGGAACTGTGGATAATGGATGATTCGAACGGTTTATAGTGATTATTGAAATATAGTGACCTAGGGGAGAGCTAAGTCGATGGAGATGCATACAGGGTGGTTCAGTTAAATGAGCCCACCTAAATGTGTACTATTCATTCCTACAGACTTCTTGTAATACCTTTCAGAAGTTCCCTAGAAGGTATTAAAAACAATCCTATTCAGTCAGTAATAACTATATCCAAGTTCCATTTCTTTAGCCTTATTTATGAAAGCATGAAATTGCATAAAGATCCACAGGTCTGGTCGCCACAATTGTCACAGGCTAGGCGTGAAGAATTTCAACCCCTTCCATTTATACAAAGTCACTATAATTTGAGAATGCAGTACACCTACTTATGAAAGGATCAATCATACAGCTTGTACAAGTCCACGCAATTTTCTCTGAAATGCCTATGCTGTCCTAATAGAGGAACATAGTAACCCCAAGTTTCTACGAGAACTGTACGTTCCTCTATTTAGTAGCAGATAGCCAAAGACGATCGCGCCTCATTCCGCGAATTGGAAGATTAAGCCTCACCGAAGCCGACGAATTCCACGCCCATTGTCGAGCCATTTATTAATACCTCTCCATCATTGACCTCTCCATTAACCCGTTTACGCAAGCCTGGCCGCGTGCACGATGGCCGCGGAGCGTAGATCGCGAGTTATTAGACCGCTCGAGCGGATCGTTATCGTTCCCCGATCGATGGAATGGAGTAGTATTTCCTGGCCGGTGCTCCGCCGTGCATTCGCGACTTTCACGAAGAAACGATCTCGTTCGCAGCCTTAACTCTCGATCACATACCTTGTTAAACGGGACGGACTTGAAACCGAGCGCCGCGGCACACGCGCGAGCACGAGAGCCGGTGAAACGCTGTAAATCACCATTCTGTCTGTCCGACTATTTCGAGTATCTACGGGTTCTTGTGTCCGCGATTTTTTCGCGGCCTCCCAGCGCTCCTATCTTATCCGAGTTTCTAGCCGCTCTGGCCTCTATACGGTATCTTTTCTTGTCATAGAAATCGGGGCTTAGGAGCACTATAAGTCTTGGTTTATGTATCAATGGAATTCTTTTGGATTTTAGTTGACTGGGGTGATTCATATTCTGGGGTGGAGAATTGGTACCATTACTGTCACACTAAAAACTGATTCGCTTATTTGGAGATGTTGTATTCCCTTCAATCCATTTTCTTCAATTTTCTAGTTTTGTTTCTAGGTTTAGAAAATAAGAAGGCCCATGTTGCACTGAAATTTTATTCTTACCAAATTTGACAAAGTAGAATTATTTTAATTATTAGAGAGTTATGGGGGTGCTTGAAGAAATTTTAATTTTTCAAGATGGTATAAAAAATATCTTATCATAGATATTAAAGAGGAAGGACACTTTTACCTCCATTATGCTTCATAGAATTAAACGACTACGAGAGGGTCAAAGTGAACCTCCAGATCAGTAACCTTCGCCACTATCAGCTCCAACCACTCGAATACGTATACACGAGCAGATATAGGACTCTCCCAATGTCAGGGGAAATCGTAGCCTAGGGCCACTTCCTGCGCCTTCACTTCCGCCTCGTTCAGTCTCTCAGAACCGTGCGATAATCCTCGAAGCCAAGGCGACCTGTAATCGTTAATTCCTGGACAGAGTGAAACTGCAGAGAGCGCTCCTCGAGATCAAAGGATAATAATTCTCACACCGTCGACAGTATAATCGACACGCAACGTTTCCTTCCTCGCGAGAGCCTCCGAGCTGAGTTTGCACGTGCAGAGTCGCGCGAAGAAAATCGGCACACTTTCCCGTCGCTGGAATCGGCCACCGGAAGGGAGCCAGCATATCGATCGACGTATCGCTTCCGAGCTCGACAATCGGTCACGGTAGATTTCGCGCGGATTTTTCCTTTTGCCACGGTGCTCGCTCTCTCAGCTCCAGCAGTCCACCTCGAACGCATTATCGAGGAAAAATGTCCAATGTAAATACGCTGGCGAAAGTCGCGGTTATATCGATCCTGGTCTGGATTACGCCCGCGTGCCTACGCGAGACGATCGTTCCTCGTCGCTGGAAGGGCTTTCCGCGTTCCAAAAGAGAGTCGAGGGGCCTGAAGGAGGGCCCAGAAGGGCCTTGACAAAGGTCACAGTGATTCTCGTGATATCTGGGATTTACCGCTGGATTCTTCTGCCTTCGCGGTTTCTAGATCCCTGTCTCTGAGTGACGTCGAACAAGGACTGGTTCGTTTTTTGAGTGTATAGTTTTTTGAGTTTTTGAGATGTAGAGACGCTCGCGGGTAAGTTAAGCTGACAGGTGACGCGCGAGAGCGGTAAACATAGGTGGAAACGGAGCAGAAGGTGAATAGGAGGCAGATAGTGCGCGGTTGGTTCGCAATCGCGAGTGCATATCGCGGATGCTGCGAAAGCGAGAAAAAGAACGGGCGAAAAAAACAGCTGAGAGCGTAGACGTGATTCCGCGATAGCTGGAATTTATTTAGCCTTTGCACCTGTCGCGCTCTTGAAATTTAAGCCTCCTGCGGCGAGACCGCGGCTCTGAGAGCACTCGTCGAGAAGACTTGGACGACATTTTCGCTTTCTTCACTTGTACTTTTTAGGTGCAAAAATTTGAGGCAGTGCTTGATCTTGATCAATGGTGTCCTGCTTGTGGATGGAGGAAAATTATATATATATTTCAGTTCAAAGTATGTTCTTGTTGAAAGTATGCTACTTCTTCTTCCACTTCAAGAGAAAATTCAATTATTATTAATGAATAAAATCAATAAATGAATGAAAGGAAAATAAATAATTGTGTACAGTTTGAAGACAATTCTGAGAACCAATGCCTACCAAGTCTTCATCACTGCACCTCGTACTCCAAAAAAAAAGAAGATTAAATAACTTTCTACCAATATTAACAAACTCTTCAAAGTGCATCCACTCTTATTGCTTCATGATTCATTACAGCCAGCAGAAAGTGTCATGCAGGCTTCCCATGGAGAAAGTAAAAGACATGGAATGGCCCTTGTATCGGTCAATTCGCGCTAACTACTCGTCCGCGTACTAATTACCAAGCGAAGCCCGTGCACAATTAATCAAGTCCCATCGAGCAACCGTGCACGTGTAGTCAGGGGAATAATTGAACTTTTGACGAGTTCCCAGTCTAATGATGTCGTTCGAGCAATAAGGAACGCCGTTACGCGAGTTCGGCGTCCTTGGGAAGCCGAAGAGGCGCACGAATCGGCGTTCCCCGTTAATTGCTTGGAAAAGATCGGACGCGACGAGGCTCGACGAAAACCGTCTCGAGGCGGCCAAGCAATTAAGTAACCCCCGTCTTCTTCTTGGACTCGGCCCGATCGGTGTCTTCTCGTCCTCCTCCCCCGTTTTCGCCTCTCGCCTTTTCATACTTCGTGGAACTGGACGCGCCACGACACCCAGCCACCTTCTCTCGCTGTTCCGCACGACTACTCCCCATTTATCGTGTCCGACATGCGAGAATATCACCGCGAAGCAACCGAGAACCAGTCATCGTGCCATTAATTAGCCGGTTGACGCCTAGAAACAGGAATTCATTCCGGGGTCAGCCATTATCAATCGCTTTTATCGTGCCTGAGACCGTTACTAAGCTGGCCACGTTCCGCCGACTGCGAATCGAGTACGATGCACCCTGCGGTGCAGCCACCGATGGCGCAGTCGGGACTGAGCCTTTGGAAATTTGGGAATATTGATTATCGACTCTGTGGAGAGGGTTCTGAGTTGTGGGGCGCGATGGAAAGGTTGTGAAGCGAGTTCCAGTGGTTTTGGTCTTGGAAAGTAGAATTAACAGGTTGATTACCATGTCTATCTGTGGGTGACAGTTTTTATGTGATCGTAAATAACAATAACTTGCATAATTATGTATGGTAACAATACATTTTAGAAAGAATTTCGGAGGCTGCTTTGAACGTCTTAAAAACATCCAACAGCGTACATCTTTGAAGAGTCTTATGAATATCTAAGACGTCCTAAAGATATACTGATTCGTAACATCGTATCTCTCAGAGACATCCTAGACATTTTCAGAGCCTCATTAGCTCTCTTTAAAACGTCTCTGTGCTATATAAGAAGAAACTTCACACTAAAGAGTCTCTCTACCTCCCCAAAAAGCAAAAAAATTCGCGCAGAAATTGTCCCAGACCTCAGTTCCCCTTACGAAGGCCGAACGGCGTGTAAGGCCCAAAGGCGAATAAGACCCGATCGCCATGGTAACCGGTGCCTCGTCCTCGCGTCTGGTCGTCGTAGATCGTGAAGCTCCGATCGCGCTCGTGCCTCGTCGGCCACGCTCGGCGGTTTCCGTCGGAGCGAGGCCAACCGGTCGGCGGACGCGGTGTCCGCGCGACCAGTTCGATTCCGCACGTAGCCAGCGATCGGTGCCTGCGCCGTGGTGTGCGTCGCGCGTCGTGTCGCGAGTTCCCAGTCGCCGCCAACGTCTCTCGCGCGGTTGTCACCGCGTCCCGTGACACGCCAGTGCCTGAATTCGCGTCAGGTCTCGATCGAGAAGCCCCATCGCGGAAACCGCGTCCCCAGGTCCCGACGACAACACGCAGACTCGATTAAACGTCGTGGCGTGTTCGCGAGAGCGCAGCACGCCCGAAGGCAAATACCTGTGGCTGGTTTCGAGTCGACGGGGGCCTGACACGTCGCTTCCCGTGGCCCATCGGTTTCCTCCGCGCGATCGGTGGAACGTGTCCCGAGAAACTACCCGAAACGGCACCCCCGACGAGCGAGTCCGCGCGTGCGCGTGCGGACTTAGAATCGAACCCTGTCTACACGCAGTGATTCAGTGAGCGGTTTCAATATCCCTGATGGTCAGGGCAGCTCGCTTCGTTTCTTAGTCTCTGAGTGAGGGAAACGGGGAGTTGGAGGAGTACAAGGGAAGGAAACGGTGCGTTTAGTCTCAGTCGGAGTGTACCCAGTGTGCACCGCGCGAACCACCTGTGGATTTCGTTTCCGTGTGACAGTGTGCCCCGCGCGAAGGAACACGGGCCAGTTGGCATGAGAGGAACGCGTATGTCGGTGGCTAAGGCGAATCGAGGGATAATGTCTGTAGAGTGAAGCGTCGTTCGAAGCTCGAGGTGATAAAGCAGGTCGAATGATGACCATGTTCGGGACCCTCGTACAGAGGCTGACCTCGCCGGTGACCTCGCCGACCAGCCCCAGACGTCGGTTCAAGTCCCCCTCGCGATGGGAGGTGCAAAGTGACCCGGAGGACGATCCAGCCGCGCCTGTTAGGAAGTCTAGAGCGAAGCATCTGCTGGACAAACGCAAGAGCAAGAGCAGGGCGAGAGCTCTGAACGTGCAGGCGGAACAAGTGCAGATCTGCAACGGCGGATGGCACGACGCCGCGTTTCCGCCGCTTCGGGGAACGAAGAGCTTGGGCAGGCTCGATGGGATGAAAGAGGTGAGTCTTTGAGTGAACTTCCTAGTGGCTTTCATTTTTGGGGCTGTCTCAGAGGGGTTGACGTGGCTGGACGATTTGGAGATTAGAAAATTTGTGTATTCGGGTGGGAAAAAATGGTGGCCCCTGTGGCTGCATTTGCGTTGTTGGTTTAATGATTCTGCGAGGTTTTATTGTGAGTTGTCCTGTCTTCTATCAGGATAAGTGAGTTGATTGGTTGAGAGTTATACACTTGGGGTAATAAGGGATGTTTCTGCGTCGATTGATGAACACAGTGATATGCAGAGTGGACACTTGTTGCGTCGGATACCTCAGCTGTTGAGGTTTATACATACTTTAGATTACTCAGTAGGATGGAATGATACTTTTAGGATCTTGCGTTAATTATTTTTCGAGCATACAGGCTTTCCTGTTTCTACTCTTTTCTTTTTCTTACTATTAATCAAGAATTGGAGTACTTACACTTGTTGCTCAAATTGGAACACATTTTAATCTTTAGACAAAACGAACTTCTTTTATTTACTTACCAATGTTACAGTGCTTTAAAATTAGCTTCTATTGTCGATAAGACTCCATAATTGTGATCTTGTTTTAACCCTTGACTGATATATTAGGGTCACAGAATTTATACTACTATAAATCGAAAAGTGATTATATTGATAAGTGATTATGTGATTATAGTAACACCATGTCAGTCCAGGGTGACATTTAATTCTGTTTTATTCAATAGTAGTAGCAAACACCATAACAATACACATAGAATCGAAATCTTGCAAGTAGTTGCGTTACTTCTCCAAACGCTGTTAGCCAGCAAAAAGTTCGCTTTTCATCCCGTTCGATCTGTAACATAGCATTCTCCGAACGTTCCCGAGAGTAGCACGCGTTTGCCAATTAACGGTCGTGAACGAGGTGTCTCTTGCGCCAATTACGGTACGATCGCTGGTTCTAGTAGAGTAACCGTCAGGAATTTGAGGCTAGAGCCATTCCGTGGGTTCGAGAATGGTAGTAAACGCGGGACAAGCGAGCCAAGGTGGGCGTACTTTCTAAACGGTTCGGCGTTATCACCGATGGAACAGGTCTGACCGTTTTCCCGTGCCCGAATCGCGTCGGCGAATCTCCGATCATCGTGTGGATAACGGAAAATCCGGGATATTAGGTTGCAAACTGATCGAATTAATTAGTCGGAATGGCTGGCGGCGACGCGGCTCCTCTGCCGATAGATTTTAATTAAATCGCGATTAAACGTCACGGTAGTACGTGCCGCAACCTGATTACATAATTGCATCCAGCAACGTAATACCAGTTGTTTTTTTCTTCTCTCCTTTTCGACCGATGCTGCTCCCCCAGTGTTTTTACCTCCTGCTCGCGGATCTCGCGTTACGTAGCGCTTCTTCCATTAAACGAGAGGTTTTATTTTCCACAAATCCGAACGTTACCGCGGCCATTACCTTCGTCATAGGCCGTAGCACGATAGCACCGACGTGTGTAACCGGAACGCGAATAGGAGGGCAAAAACTACGCGGCAAGCTGAATCCACTGTTTACTTGACTTTCGAATAGGTCGAGTCGAGGCTCTGCTAACGTTTCTTGGAATCCTTCGTAGAAACAAGCGTCTCTCCCATTGTGCCTGCACGTGTCAATAACAGCTTGCCTCTGTGTTAACACGCGATCACGAAGAGACACGACGGACTCTGTTTTTGCTTGTGCTTAGTGGCTTCGGTGGGGGCCATGGAATCGAGGGGATTAACCTGCCGATTTTCCGTATTTTCTAATGCTTATTGGGATTTATCTAGAGGCCAAGTTAGATGGGAGTCCATTGTGTACCTTAGAGCTAGAGTAACCTAAGTCTATTTTTTTCTAAATTAAGTTTTGTACAGGATCTTATTACTGCCTCTTCATTTTATTAGAATAATAGGAATTTAGTTAACTTACGTTATAAGCGAAGGAAATTTAATAGTGAAAACTACTTGAAATACTATGTTAAGCAATGAATAATCACATTTGTTTTTCGACTCTCCTCAAAAACAAAAATGGACTTCGATTAGTCTGGCTCTGAGTTACAGAATTGCAGTTTGCCTTTTCTTTCATCATTCAATAATTCATAATTTACACTTGAAGAGTTCCTCAAATTATCCCCACAATTTCGTGGCTCAATAATCTCCTCTGCAATTCTGGCAAAGAACACAAGCGAAGGTACTAAACTAATTCACAGTCGTGTCTCGTAACTCGAAGATGGCGTTTCTCGAGTCGCGTCGGTTTTAAAGTCCGCACACGATACGAGGACCATCAGGCTTGTCATGAAGACAGCCCCGTACCCTCGAAAGCTGTTCTATCGTCGAGCGACTCGTTTCCGCGGCTTCCCATAATCAAAAAGCACCCGTCGAGAGGCAGAGTCTCGGGGTCGGTCGTAAAATCAGCTTTCACCGAGCGTGATACGACGTACCGACGAACAACGTGTTCGTAATTCGAGCAAATTGTACTCTCTCCGGCTGGGGCCGAGCATCGGGCCGCGAAATCGCGCGTGTACGTGCACGGGGCGGCGCGGAACGACGAAACCCCGTGGGCCATTAACTGTCGTCGCCATTGGAGCGGCGCGATTCGTAATTCGACGAAATTGCACGGGTTTAACGACGCTCGGTATTTGAACGACGACCCACCGAGAAGCTTTTGTGCGTTGCTCGCGCTCGGCGCCGCGCGTACGCGAAGGGGGGCATTAAGCTCGGGGCCCCGCTGAAGGTGGACGTTGCCAAATGTTCGTAATTCGAGCGACTCTTAACTCTTAACGACGACAGACTCGCCGCGGTCCTGTTGCTAAACCCTCGACGCCAGAGTCGTCGTCGAGGGATACTTTTTCTTTATTTCTTCGGGGACCATCATTAACCCTTTAGCTCGACGCGAGGAGGATGGAAGGTGGCTGGGTGCGCCTTCTTGGGATTTCTGGGCGAATCGGCTGAGGCAGAGATAGCTTATTTTTTGTGCAGCTGCGTCTGCAGCGAGGCAAGGAGAATCATTTTGTCGCTTCTTGTTGCTTACAGATTGTAACTATAAAACAGTGTGTTTTCGAGCAGATATGCATTTGAACTTTTTATTGCCTTTGTGGTTGGAAACTGTCTTCTACAAGTGTCCTAGGTTTCTTCTTATCTTTTACAGAAGAAGTGACAAGATTCACTTTCACCCTTTCTTGAATGTATTCGTAAAGGCCTCTGCTGGCAAATTTAAGAATTGAAAAGAAAATATATGTTTCTCGATGTTGCTTCAGTGTAGACATAGCTTTCGATTTTTCTCTTGTAGGAAATAACTTTGGATTCCTCAGTAAATTAAATAATAGATTAAATAATTTCTAAAAAAACATTCAGAGATATAAAACAATCCTACATCATTAGATCACATATCTAATCAGCCAATAATTTTGCTTTCGTTTTTCTCCACTCATTCAAGTATTCCATGTTTCAACATCAGTCGTTGCAAGACGCCCTCTCTTTTCCTACTCTTTTTCGCTCCCAAACTAAATTCCTCGCCCCCTTCGGCGGGGGCAGTCGAAAGAGAGGTTCCGTCGCGTTGTCGAGCATCAGCTCTTGCAACTGCACGCGAGATAGGGATCTGCCGGTGTGCATCTAGTTAAATCGCGACGCAGAGACTGGATCCCAGCTCTCTCCCTCTCGTTCTGTCCGATGGCAAGACACGAGGAAGTCCTGTCGCCGACCCACCGCCGCCCTTTCGATCAGATAACATCGACGATCGGAGGTGATGGAGCACGGTAGCCGAATATCCTGAACACCGCCCTGTACGCGATCGCTCCTTTTTTCCCTTGATTGTTCGTCCTGGCGGGGTCCTTGAACGCGTTCAGTCCTTGGAACATCTTTCATGAATCGCTCAGCACATGTACAAGGCTCTTCGAGTAGAAACTGTAGAGTAGATTTAGGTATGTTTGCTTGTGTGTATGTGTGTTCTTTTTATTCCCTCTGATTGCCTTGGAGAATTCAAATTTTAGGCTGTTAATGTATAAAGAACTTGGGAACGAGTAGAGTTTCCACAATAGCTCCTTATTTAAATAGCAGACTTCAGAATACAGAAAAAGATTCATTAAATATGAAAACACTGTTTAGATCGTTTTTCAAACTTAATGCATCAGCTGGCGTCGAAGCATTTTATCTGCACTCCTTAAATATTTCGACCACCATGCGAGTCACCCTATTTGGCCCCATTAAAGTGCCCATTAACCCGCGCAAGTAGTTTTCGAGCGCAGAGAATGGCGCCAGGCACCGTGGTTTGCCAAACGACTAAAATTCCATCGGTTGGAAAGCTACCTCGCGAGCAAGCCCATTGGCCCTGAGGCTTCCCGTGGTCCGCGCGCATTCCGAAACTCTGAATCAACCTCGTTTTCGTTCCCTCAAACGCAGGCCATACGAGGCTTTATTCCGTACTCGAGGCGTCGAAGACTCGTCAATATTTACGAGGAATTCGTGGCGTCTCCAGTATTTGAAATTTAATTACCTTCCAAACTCGATATTTCCTTAGAATCTCCTTCAAGCTCCTCAACTCGCGTACAACTAAAAACTCATCAATTTCGCGCGTGTCACAGCGAGATCCTCATTCCCGACAGTGTTATTTCGCCAAAATCCATACACCTCATTCTCGAAATGTGCCAAAGCGCCGCGGGAGACCCCCCTTTGTCCGAAAAGACGAGCCAGAAAGAGGATGCTAATTGTGAATATGAAAATCGCGACGGGGGTGTTCGGCCATCGGTTTCGTTCTTTACGAGAAAGCCCCTCTTCCTCGAGTCCTCCTTTTGCATCCCTCCGCGCGTTCTCCAGGCGAACGAGTTACGACATCCTGTGGCCACGTTGGCCCGCGGCTTTCGTAGAAAAAACGAGCCTCGTCGAAGTGCATCGAGTAAACAGCGATTATGGGCAAAAATCTAAACTCAACTGTATAATATTTTTTTCTCATTTTAAAAAATTAAAATATACCAAAATTTCTTACTTTCATTAAACTTTTCCAAATGTAATATTGCTTAATTTAACAAGAAATAGTAAATTGAATAATGTGATTAAAACATAATATAAACATTTCTCAAAAATATCTGTTTCTTCTAAAATAAAATCACTATAACTAAGGGAGCAAATTGGAGCAGGATTTTCTTCTATAATATTATAAATAAAGGTGTTAGGAATATGTATGTATTTCCTGTTCACTCAAGAATGGTTTCAGCTTTTTGAGAAAAGTTAGAAAATTAGATTACTAATTTCAGTTAGTTATGTATCATGTATCTACATATCTCTCTCTCTAAACACGATAAATAGTGAAATAATTCCAACTAAAACGTTGATTTCTCGATTTTTGTTCCCCGAACGATGCACTGTGCGAAAGGGGGGAAAAGCCCAGAGTGGCTTCAAAACGTTTTGACCGTGACATTCTTCCGATCCTCGGTTCGCGGCGAGCTCTGTCCTTGATCCTTCCTAGAAAATGGCTAGATCTACCGCTGGGAGCGCATCGTCTGGATGTAAATTGGCGGGGCAGGAAAAAATTAATTGCTAGCGGGGGGGATCATAGTCAGAGAAGGGACTGCGACTCGCGGAGCAGGAAGCTTCGAGGCGTCCGATTGTTATCCTAATTACCGCGGCTTTTTTCCGCCGTAATTAACCAGTCTCTGCCTTTTGCCAGCGCGCAGTTGCTCCAGCGATACACTGTCAGATAATTCGCCCAGATCGCAGATCCATCGAAACCCTTATCTTTATTTGTGAACTCGTTCGCACGTTACACGTTCGTCTCGGCTGCAGCTGAATGGCACTTTGATCGTCGTCCGCGTTGCAAGCTTGTCCCTCAAGTCTCGCCTCGAATCGCGTATGAATAATTAAACGAGCCGTGACATTAGCCGTGTTATCGGGAATGTAAACAAGCTGGGAAACTCGCGATGGTTCGCAAATACGCCGCGGTGTTAAGTGCTGTTTACACTGTTTCGACGGATTTCGCGCGTTGGCGAAAAACCTACGACGACGATAAGGGAAAGGTGTTAATTGCTTCGATAATTAAGCGAAATTAACGAGAGAAGGGAAAGATGTAAATGAACGGCATTCACGGTTCAGGTTTTCCAGCCCTGAGGCTCTTCTTGGCTTCGTTTTGATTGTATTCTGTTTCTCTTTTATCCAACACTCTCTATGCGATCCTAGCCGAGCGTGGCGGGCTGAATATCGACGCAATGAATCGTCTGGTTGAGCATGAACGATCAGTTAGAGACTTGTTAGAGCACGGAGTCTATGGCGAAATTGTCGTTTCGAGGATTGAGATAGACACCTGCAAGTAACTTGCTAGGAAACGGGATCGTTAACTGTTTGAGAAACACGTAACCGCGGTAATGATCGCAATTAAATTCGTGACTGTCTTCTAATTCTCCCCGAGCTAAAAACTAGACTGGATAAGGTAGCGTGAATGGTTTGTTCATGTTTGGTCCGATGTGATCTAATTTGGATTAATTAATATCTTCTAGCGACTGCTTCGCTAAATTTCTTTGCCTCAATTAAATCCTCTGGGATGTGTTTTCACCCTTTTAGCCAGGCTGAAATTTTTAATTGTGCCATCTGCAAAAAAAAAGAAAAAAGAAAAAAGATATGCTAGACTATAACTGAAACACTTTCAAATTTAAAATATCTACTAAAAGTTCAAATATTTGAATCTCTATAAGTATAATAAAATTTCACTTGTTCGATATTCAAGCCAAGAGACCCTCGTTCCCGAAATATTTGAAAAGTTCTCAATTTTTTCCTACTCGAGTCGGAATCGCTGCAAGAGGCATGCAAAACTTATGGAATCTAAAAAACGAAAACACTTGTACGGCGCGCTGGCGATTCCAAGGGAGCTCGTTGTCCCAATTATAGTCAGATTTAGTACGTTCGATAAGAGGCACCGCGTTTTCTCTTTTTCTCCTGTTCGAATGGGATTCCACGAGTCGGTCAGTCGGCCTCACGTTCAGCCATTACACGACACTCGGGCCCTTTGACTCGACTTTCCTTTAGAACATACTTTCATTCACGGTTAGCCTGGCTTTCGTTCTGGCCATTCAGTTAGTGAGGTGAGAGTCTCGCAAGGTGTATCGTCCGCTGCAATGTTTTGGGTAATAATCTACACAACCATCCCATACGAAAGTTGCATCTTTTTTTAATTAAAAATTAGATAAAAGTATTGTGCATAAAACAGATTATAAGGATAAGGATAAGATAAGATAAGAATGTTATCTTATCTGCTGATCCAAATTGTCCATATTACAATTGTGAAGACTCGACAATTTATTGCCTGCATAAATCGTATGTATTGGAAAATTCAATATTATTAAATAAGTTTGTCGTACGAGAATAGATGTAATAAAAATCAGAGGATATACTTGTGTATTGCATTTCTGAGGAAATATGAGCAGTTCAGGAATTTCCATGGGACTACCCCATAATTAAACCTACCAGCATGTAACAGTAAACGGTATTCAGGTTCACAAGGGATGAGTAGCGACATCCCTCTTAATCCTCTGTCTGCAGTTTAGACTCGTACTCGAGTAATCTTCCAAGAATAATAATTTAAGACGTTGTTACATGACAAAGGGGACGAGGATTGTAAAATTTTGCCTGTAAACACCCACAGAATATTCCAAAATCCCGAACAGATGATTCAACCCTCGACTGTTCATCCCCCTCGCGGCAGAAGCATAATAAAACTAATCAGAAAATTTTCAGGGACGATTATTTAAAACTATGCTGAAAGTAGAAAAATGATTTTTATTTTGAACCTAATACTAACACATTTTTTCATATTTCCTATATAAAGCATTACTAAACAAAAGACAGCAAAATGAAATAGTATATTAGTATCGAGTAGACTTAGCTCATTGAATTCTCCTCGCATCGATCATGTACAGGGAAAGGGCATGTAGAACCGATCCTAGACGTTTTCACTAACATACATTCGTAGGTACGTGTTCAGAATGAAACGAGCTGTACACACCTCCGTCTCCAGGTATTTACCCAACAGTTTTTTACCGCTCAATCCGCTCGCTGGAACAAGTCGAAGGTAATATCTTGTCAATTAATCCTGGCTAATTCCGCTCATCCATGTACAAACCTGAAACGGTTCGAAAGCAAGGTTCGACCGACGAATCGCGTGCAAACGTGTCGACGATACGGAACGTTAATTAAGATATATACTCGGATCGGCGAGGATAAATGCCACACGATCGAGCCGAGTTCTCGCCGATAGGAGGGTCGAAGAAAAATGCCCTTATCGAGGCTGACTGAGTGGCCCCGACGGTCTTCGAGCCAGAAAGAAAAAGCTCGGGCCGCTGCATTAATTCCTCGGGAACGCGATCCCCATTAGCTGAAAGCTGCGTTTTACGAGAGTCAACCCCGCTTATGAGCAACCTCTCGCGGAATACGTTCACGGCGTATAATTGTCAATTACCTGGCCGATTCTCGAACTGGAATCGACGATCTCGCATTGACACGGTCGACACGCGAGCACGCTATTAGATCAGCTTTTTGCTCGCACGGTTTCGTTGCCTTCGCCGAGGCACGTCCGCCTCGAAATGGGAAATAAGACCACCTAGGCACCGCCTTCGTGCGAGAGTTGAACAGCGAAATAGGCAAAAAATCGCGCGAAATGGTTCGATTTTATTAAGGGGGACACGGGAACAGGAGGTTAATAGAAGACGAGATATGGGAGCGCAATCTCGATTTCTCCTCGAGACCAAGGCCCTCGTGGCTACCTTGTTGCCAGCTGGCTCGACGTTAATCCTCTGTTTAACCCGAGCCCCGTGATCCACGGGTCGAGGGATCTTTGACACTGCCGACAATCATGATAGAACAAGGGTACCAGGCGGGGGAAGAGGACACGACTTGATGTCGAGGTCGTTAAGACCTCGTTTTCACTGCATTACAGAGTCGGATGGTGACTCTCGTGGATCGTGAACCCTTGTCTGGCTTTTCGAAGCGTTCTCAGTGAGCCATCCAATTGCTGGATCAGCTGATAATGATGTTATTCGAATTACATCGTTTTCAAGTGTCATAATTAAATTCATTCAAGATTAATTAAATTCATTCAATTCAAGAAAATTCATTGATATTTGATTTCATAGACACAATCTTTCTATGAAATCAAAGAAACACGATTTTTGAAAAAATGTTACTTTCGGTCTTTCTTATATTTAGTCTTCGGTGGTAACTTCAGACTTCGAGGAATAGGTAATAGAGTTTTTCTAGCAAGGAATACCTATCCAAGGCTACCGACGTGCACTTGGTCAATTGCATACGATTGCATCGGCCCTATCCGCGCGCGTGTAATCGATGCTCGATGCATTCCTCGGTGCACCGCTCCTCGGGATGACCGCGCTCCGCATTATGCGCCGCGCGAGGCGCATCGAAGAAAATGCAGCGCGATTACGAGGCGCGCAGTTTCGCACGAAACCTGTGGGAGACCAAGGGATTGAATTATGGGAGCACGCCTAGAGGAGATCGTATCTGGCTCCTATGCAACGAAAGAATGCTCTATGAGGTTGCATTTTCTAACGGGCATTTCGAGCAATTACCTTTTGAGCACCCTTGCTTGTGAACATGTCTCTACTTGCATTGTTTCTTACTACTTGCTGCCATGTTTAGTTTCAAATCAGATCAGATGAAAATATTACCTATTTTATGTAAAATGCTTGTTAAATTACCATTTATATTAACGATTTTTGAATTAGTATCTAAAATAAAGATGCTTCCTGTTTTCTTATGCAGGGTGTCCCATATTTTTCTGTATGTACTTCGGCAGTTTTGTACAAGGTAAGACTAAAATGTCGTAATAAAAGAAAACTGTGGGATAACATCCTGTATATTAGTAGCAATTTAACTACATTTTGGGGGATATGTTAACAAAGATGTGATTCGCTATAAATGGTTTCCAAGCGTTGCTGTTCACTCGTGATTGTTCAATCAGCTGCAATTTTTATCGAAGATTAACCTAAGTGCCTTAAAATTCCTCTAATTCCTGATTTAGAAATCGTGATTTAACAAGAAAATTCAATTTCCTGTAAAGATAGAAAGAACGGTACTCCAGTGGATCGTAAATTCGTGAATCCGTGTGAACAGATCGATGGCACCATTAGTAAGCAATGGAAGAATCACGATTAAAATGCCCTGGATCGATCCACGGTTGGTCAGCGCGAAGCCACGATTTTAGACGGTCTACTTTATTGGCTATTAGTTTGATTTGCGGTAAGTGGCTCGTTACGCAATGAATGCCATCGATTTCTGCCGCGGGTGCAGGGGTTCGAGCGCGCGCTGCTTGGACCCGATAAAATCGATCGATATCTCGATCGTGTACGGTTTGCCCAAGAGCGTATTAGCGCCGATCTAGTCCTGCTGCAGCCGTCCCCTCGATACGGACGATCGCGATCCCCGATCGCACCGCGGGACACGCTTAATTCGAATTACGCTAATTGACGAGATACAAAGCCTCGCAACTCGGCTCTGCCCCGCGATTCCGCGGCGGAAACGGAAAATGAAGTCTTCGTTGCCTCTAATTCGAGCCAGAGGATTAGATCGAAGCCTGCAGCTGTGTTTTCCTTGTATGCTGCATGCGTGTCGATGACTGTGTACATACTGGGTGCACTGACTGGTCAGCTGCTTGAGGACTTCCACGCGTCTGAGAAACTTGGGGCTTGGATCGACGTCGATGTTAATTGGGAATTAAAATGGGGAGTGGCTAGTGGCTAGGCTAGGGAGGATGGATTTGTGGATGTTATTTTTTTTGTTGGGGACACGTGAATTGATATTTGAGAAAAATCGTATAGGGGTTGTTTTGAAATTATAGGCACCCTGCAAGGGGTTGGAGTGGCTTTGAAAATTAAAAAATAAGGGAAATTGAATCGAGAGTAGGTTACCTATTCCCATCTCCAATTGTCCTGCAGCTTTATTCTAAATAGTAAAATAAATAAAGTCTAAATTCTAGACACTTGGTGAATTTTTAAAGTCACCTGGAATCGCTCAGGAGGAATACTTTTTAGATTTCTCATAGAATAGGAGTAACAATTAGTTCTGTAGGATGACACCTAGAATAAAACTTGAATACATATTCAACAGTAATATATAATCTATTACAGTGCTTTACACAGATTTAATCAACAGAAAGCACAGTAATAGATTCAGGTACCCCAATACAGAGTCTCTTGCCCTACGATTAGCAGAATTTCAAGCCAATACACAAGATCAGTGAAAGATAACACGCAACAAAGTAGTCGGCCAGGTAGCCATCCCTCGGTCGCCTGATTGAACCAAAGTGAATTTCGCGCGGCAGCCAATACGTTAATGGAAGTAATGGTTAACGATTAATGGGTTCAGTGACGCTTAGGCGCGTCGAACGGCGCTCACCAGCGCAGACAGGACCTTGTTCCGTGCAGAATACGGCCGTTGGGAATGCCGAAGGTTCCGGTTCTGATTCATTGTCGCGTCATATATCTAGACGCCGGTGGCTTCGTCTGTTTTGCGTGGGCTGGCACGCACGCAGGCGATACATATTCGCGGCGAGGAGGGAGAGGAACGAAGGAAGAGACGCGGAGAGAAGTAACGAGCATGCCTATCCGCGCCATTCATATTTCCTGGAACACAGGCCTCCTCTCGAGCGAGCGACCGGGCCATTTCATTTAACGCGTTACGACCGATACGTTGTCGTCCCTCTTCCACGCGCTCCTCTTTTTCGCCTCTTTCGTTGCACCTCTGCCTCGGGATTCGCGGGAACGGAGGCTCTCTCCGCGACCACTGCTTTCTCTTCCTCCTTGTGACTCTCGTTTACTCTCTGGCTCTTCGTTCTTATCGATTTTTAAAACGTTTCCCTTTTTTTCCTTCATATTCATCGATAAGTTTCTTACTTTGTGCTATGTTAGACAAGATTGAACTGTTTTAAATGTTCATTTCCGAAATTAGGGTGACTTTAGTGAGCTTTAGCTTATTAATGAGGGTGGCTTCCCTCAATCCTTCATATGAAAATTTAGTGACTTTTTCTAGCAGCGCTGATATATATTTTTTAATTGTTTTCTCATTCTTCTTTGAGCATCTTAAGAAAAGACACTGGCACGACCTGATTCCTATTTACAGAAAAAAGGAAACAATTTTTAATTTCCTTCAAAGTGCATGTTAAAATTTTGTGGGGTTGTTCTAGGGTTAAAGAATCTCTTTTACTAAAAAAGAAACATCTCGACTAATATTTTTGACGTAATTCCTATCCTCACGTGAATCAGCATTGTTCTACGAGCATTTGAATGATTCGATGCAATTTGGTCTCGGTTACCAGCCTCGATCCTCGCGTCTTTCTTTTCAGCTCTTTTTCGTTCTCGAACCGTATGCTCATTTGCGACACACCCTGCTCGCGTCGTGTTACAAGCGTCGTTCCATCCACATGTCGAAATCGACCATAGATGATGCCCTGCCATTGTTTGCAAACACCTACGAGGAAGGTAGTATTCTCCTTTCTCGTTCGACCGCGACGCGTGCATGCGTCTTCTGGCTGAGCTCGATCTTCGCTCGTCCAGTTAGATGATCCGATCATTAGGGACAGGTATCCCGACGAGCTGCTCGATAATCTGTCGGCATATCGAATGAAGCTAGTCAGGGTGCTATTGTAATTCTGAGATAATAGGTACTGGGAGATTATGTTCTTTCCTTGTGCACAGTATTAAATATTTTCCTGTACGTAGAGACTAGTCTAAAGTTTCAGATTCTTTATTCTTCTCACTAATTCCTAAACTTCTAGCTTTCCACATTTTCAAATTTAGATGATGTTCTAAGTCAACGATTGCTCATTGCAACGAGTTGTGTAATTAAATGAAAGCGTAACATCACTTATACGCCTGTACTACTCATGGTGGTCTGAACTTTCTCGAAACTCTCTGTTTACAAGTTTCCACGTTCAGTAGCCCACTTCGTTTTCGAAGGTATCGCGGATTCGCGGTCACTTGTCCATCAGGCCAGAAGAATGCCAAACAACGGAACATGATCAGAATTCGTCACCAACCAATCGTAATACTTTTACGTGAAACCGACCGTTTCACCGCAAATCTCAAGCTTCTTGCTCTGGAACAAAGGACCTCCCAGTAGATCAGCTTTTCTATTAACCGTTATCGAAGTTACAGTACTCTCAAACAACATTTCTTCAGACCTTAAGAACTAGTTCTCTGTTTCTTCTAGCTATAAAAGTCTCACTTGTGTGATTAAAATTGTCAGATCTATTTCAAACACCCTACACCATAAAACTAGTATTTTACTCTACTCATATGGTCCACGAGACTGATCAGCCCACATTAAAATACACATACAGTTAGATATACATACCATACACTCGAACAGATATTTTACTCTATTTATAATCCTCATTATATCTCATAAACGAAGACAGATAGAACATCTGTTCACATGCCTTCCTCCATCATCTCGAACCATACAATCAACTCCCGAAGTGGGTGCCACATGTCACGAAACACCGCGTGCAATCTGCAGCAAATAAATCTCGAAGGTTCGAACGCCGCGAATAATAAGAAAAAAAGGCCCACAGTCCAAAGAAAGAATATCGCATCAGCGAAAGGAGAAGACAAAGAATTTCAATTAGGATTCCCTTCCCAAGCAGATCCCAGCGCGTGGCGCGGCTCTTTGCACGAGCTGGTTGCATAGCAGCCGCTGCACCCACCCCGATCGATGATCCATCGATCGCGCGAACGATCCACCGCGGGTAGTCCCCCAGAGCGCGAGCGCAATATCACCGTCGAGATTTATCTCGGGACACGGTCCCTCGGTCAGCATCCGTGTACACGGAGCGCGTTGTCGATCGTTGTACGAACACGGGGCTGGGTGCGCGCCGATCCCTAGTGTGGGTGAACACAGCGTCCATGTAAGCGACGATCGAAATTGTAACGTCGAGCGTTACGATGTTCGGCGAGAGTGGGCCCTCGATATCATCGGCTCGCGTCTCTGCTCGCGAACGTTCCCTACGATTCTATTTACGATCTCGCGCGATTCACGAGTGCTTTCTCCCCGAGCTCTCCTCTCTCTGCCTCGAAATCCACTCGTAAACTGATTTGTATGAAATATACGCTTTTGTGCGCCGAGGGGTCCCCCTTTCCTGTCCCCCCCTGCGCCTCCTAGACTCTGATACGCGAGATAAACGCGCACGCACTCTCACGACCGCCTCCCGGCGAGCCTGGAATATGAGAGGCATGATTTAAACGCTCCCTGAGCCGTGCACCGTTAGGCTAACTTATCGCTGGTCTACGCAAATCGCATTGTGTACGTGGGCACCGTGTTCTGGACAGTTTTCGTCTCTGGGAAGGAGGCAGAGGAAGGTGATTTTGCGAGTTTTGAGGATTTCGAGGTATTTCGTCTTAATATCTTTGTATAATATCTTGTGTGTATAAGAATCCACAGCTTATTTGATTATAAAGAAACAGCAACGGTAGAACTGTTTCCTGGATTTCCTACAAAATGTTCGATACGACCAGGTAGTTTATGACACGGGAAATCTAGGGTCGTTTATGGTATTGCAACGCAGTAAGAATACTGACTAGTACCAGTACGTTTTCGGTCGACAGAGACGATATTCAAGAAGATTTTTATTTGCTGAGAGAGCCGCATTAATACTTTCGGAGAAAATTAAAATCTAAAAGAATATCGTTTGCTTGCTCAAAATTTCTTTCACACCGTTTATGCGCTAACACTTGAAGAAGTGACTTTCTTTAGAAATGGTAGGACCTCCAAGGGCCCAACAAGGGGTTCATGGGTAGGGATGTGCTCGGGAGTGACAGAGCCAATAACTAATGAGCGTATGCGTGAACTGCTCAAAGGGTACGAAAACTCGTCAACCGACAACTGCGTTCTCCCAGTGAACGAAGTATAAGTTAGAAGTCGATATAGATAATGAAGGATATTTGAAAGTCTGAATATGTAAAGATTAGTATTTTCATTTGTGTGTAGATATAGCTGGGTCTAACTAGATAATAATTAGACTGCAGGTTTTTATGCATTTATGGAAATTTTAATGTGTAAAGGGTCGTAGAATGTATATATCATTGGAAAGTATAGAAAATGTGGGAAACAGAGCGCAAATTATAGCAGCTGTTTGACAGACGAAGCAAGGTTTTATTTAGCTTCCAGTTCATTTTAATTTTCCTTGGTCATGCTCCAATTGAACCAACAATCCCCAGGGGATCCCTACGACCTTCTTACTAATCTCAGATCTTTCCTGCTGCGATCGTAAAACAGAACTTAAATTAAAAAGATATAGTTAAGACCTTAATCGAAATCTAGAATACAGTATTCACGTTTTAAGAAACTCGAAATGCATAACAGAACTTCACTTGAAAGTAACCCTTCACGGAGACCCAAATCCATAAGACAGTATTGAAGTCGAAAACCTTAAACGTCAACATCTCGAAAACAGACACATGTGACGTGGGTCATTTCGCCTTTCAACCACAGATTTAGCCGACAGGTGCGCAGGGCATCGCGCGGGGTCCCGACCAATAAAGCGCATTCCCCGCGCTGGGAGGATGAGTCGCCTCGTAACTCCATTACTTATGCATTCGTGAAGCTGGCGGACCGTGTCGCCGCGCGCAGCTCTCTCTACCCCATAATCTACGGCGCACAATGTCGCCTGATTATGGCGGGGCCGATATGCCGTTGATTCGGCCGGGTCAAGCCTACGCGCGTTATTCAAATATTAAGCCAGCGCACGCACGCTCTGGCGTCGAGATTCGAATAAGGGATCCTCGGGATCCACTGAACTCTGACGATGGTCAATAACCCCTCACTCGGGGAAAGTTACTCGTCATCGTACCTCTTCGCCTTGCCATCGATTCACGCCGTAATTGCATCTCACGGACGCCGCTACCGTTATTGTTTTTCAGGGAGATCCTTCTGATTGGTTGGGAGGATTTTATTATGAAAATCGTCGGGTGTCGGCTCGATCCCTTGGACTAAGATTCGTGGTGAAATTGGAAATGAAATCACAGCTCCGTGAGGCACTGGTCCATTCCCATCCATGGGAGTGACCGTCGGAGTGATCACTGCCAGGCGAAAGCTAGTGTTTCTAGAGAGTACAATTCTAGATACTCAGAGAGCTGACTCTGTAGTACGTGAATTTAGAAAGTAAAGTCCCCAGCATCCGTGTCGTTTTGTCATTCTGACCCAAAATCAGACTCTCTAGCAATGGACCACTGTTTTCACTTATCTGATCTTTGGACAGGGTGAATCTTCCGACTATTACATACGTGAATATTTTTTTAAATTTTCTTTTCTGTATTTATGAAGACAAATACGAGAAAGTGTTTCGAGCGAAAATTGTTCGGTGTCGAGGGTATGTTTTTTTGGTGTGCGTCTTTTGATATCGAACAATTTTCGTTTAAAATATTTTCTCATGCAATAAGCGGGTAGTTTTGAAGAAAATTGAGGTGATACATTTGCGAGACTCCGGCTGTATATTATTAAAACTCCAATTACCAGTAATTTTGTATTCCTTCAATCGCGCCGAACAAGTAGCCCGTAGTCAGTGAATCAGTAACAGAGAAAATCGATCGGCCCAGCCTTCAGGAGGACAATCCTGTTGTTAATCTCACGGTAATGGAGGAAGGTGGCTCTTGAAAGGAGGAATCCTCGCGTGTACGAATCCGCGGAGCAAATTTGCATCACAATGCCAAATCAACTCGAGCCTGCTCCAGGGGGAGGGACAGAGGGACAGGGAGGAGAGAAACACGTGGTTGGGAGTTGGGATGTTCTGAGAAAGAGGCTTGGCCCCTGCGAGGATGCGTACATATTTAAGTACCCTCGATACAGCGGTACTTAGGCGAATGGCGACAGAGGGTTGCTTTCTCCCAGAGTCGCGACTCCTTTCTCCTCCACCTTGAATTCCTGATGAATCTTACGCGCATGACACACGTTTCCACCTCTGTGCTTTCCTTTTTTCACGACCACTCCGCTGCGCGTGATTTATGCCCCGCTCGCTGGGATCCAGGGAGGACCTTTGACCTTGCCTCACCTTCGACCGTTTGGGGGAAAAAGGGAGATAAAAGTCGGGGAGGGTCCAGGTTTATATATTATGCTATTGTGCCTTTCGTGACTATTTATATGTGTAGAGAAATATTTTTAGAAATGCTCTTTTGTGATATACAAGCTACAGTAGCTATAAAAATGAAGAAAGAATTTAGGCAGAAATTTATCTTTATTTCTTTTTGGAGTGGTCTGCAAGGTTGTGTTAATAATACGTATACGTACGTATTTTGTGTTTTCAATTTTTATTAAATTTCACTTTTAGAAATAGAACATGCATTCTGTGTGCAGTGAAACTTCTTTTTAAAACTCTTCCAATTTCCTATATTTTACGCTTTTATTATTTGCAGTCAGTCGATATCGCTCTCTATCTCTCTCGAAACTAATTTTCCTCCAGGTCAAGTAAGTTTTCATGTTCGTCCTCGGTAATGGCGTTTAGATAACCAATGTCTCGACCTCGTTTCTCGGGCACGAGACAGACGCGCGACGCTCCTCGACCCATTAAATCCCGAACACGGGGCTCGATCGTGCACCGATTCCGCTGGAAACCGCCTTGTCCTTGGACGAGAATTTCACGGCACCGTCGGTTTGCGCAATTCCGCCGCGCCTTTTCTTTTTCTCTATCGTCGACCTGCACCTGCGCGAGAGGCTGCTCGAGCTTGTCTCTGAAAGGAATCGTGAGAAGCGATTCGCGAGCACGTGCACGCGCTCGTCTAATGCAGTCGTTGCAACGTGCAATCTTGCCCCCGATCCTCCTGCTTCCGCCACGACTGACGAAGGAATTGACTCTCGACGCTCCTTTAACGTCTGTATTACTCTCATAAATCGGTAATTTGATTTTTGTACCATTATAGGACGACAATTACTGTTTTGTCAGACTTCTGAGAATAAGTTGAGGAAACATTTACCTTCTCAATAAGTTTCAATCGTAAATTGTATGTTTAAATCCATGATTAGCTTAAATCTACAGACTTAAAGCCATTAAGTAGAATCATTTTTCTTAGTTTCTTTAGATTTTCGTGTTATTAAAAACAGAAGACGTATCTAGGTAGCCTGCTCCAGCTTGGGTATCCTGTACTCTAATATATGTACCAAATTGTACATAAAAGTTGGAACGCTTCATAGACAGAGGTTAGCAGTTGAGTGTATTATGTAGAAGTGTGCTTAAATTCCCCCTTGGACCGTATATCTAGGCCCCCTGAATTAATCCATCAGCCAGGGCCTCATGAAAATGTATTCCGCACATGGTGCACTAGGAGAGCGAAGAATTTCGATTTGTAAAAGTCCCTCGGGGCGACGTATGCGAATCCAGGGTCCCCCGTATTCCCATACGACCACGGGGCAAGGGGAGAGGCTTCTCTCGAGACGACCTTTCACGTTTTTATTTCATCAGTCCCGCTCCTCGTACGTTTCCCGATTTCTATGGGGAGAGAAGGGAGGGCTGGAAAGCCCGCAGCAGCTGTCGCTCGCGCAGACACGTGACGAGACGCGCTACCTTGGCACGGACGTTAAAAAATGGGGGTTCATTGTGCCCTACCTTCGACGCCGTGAATCCACTCTCGCGTCGATTTCACGGGGCCCTCTGTACTCTCGGAACGCTCTTCGAGAGAGACAAAAGGTTCGAGCGCCACTGACACTGTCCAGTTACTCATTTTTCCATTAAGACGTTGCCTCTCGTTACCTGGTGACTCACCTGACATTCCTCCACCCAGAGTCGCTTTACGACCACCCTTGGCTTCAAACGTATTGGGGAGTAATTAGCTTTAGGGAGTGACGCTTTGGCTTTAGCTTTGGAATTTGTGTCTTTTCTTATTCTTTTCTTTTTCTTTTTTGGGATTTGAAGGGGAGAATAGGATTAAAAACGAAAATTTAGAGTTCTGGAGACATCATTTTGAGAGATATCTTAAATTCACCACTATAATTTTTTCTGTCGATTAGAACATAGGTGTTCCATTTATTTGTATCGATAATTGAGACCTGTGGAGGGTACAATAGTCATGTGATCCAAATTGATCCCAAAATTCTCCCGAAATGAAGTCTTCCGAGGAAGAGAAACGTCATAAGCACGAGGTCGAGTTATAATTACCTCGGTCAGAGCAAGAAGAGCAGAAGTGATGGGCCAGAGGCAACGGTACGATCGAAAACAGCTACTTTGCATTCTCGCGAGGGACGGCCAGCTCTTCTCGCGCTCTTGTCCAAAAGAACCGCCACAACGGACCTCGTATGACAATGAGAGACAGACTTTTTGTCTAGATAACGGTAATTACCTCTTTCCCCGTTTCTTCTTCGACTGTACAGATGACTTATTTGCTTTTGACCCAGAGTGCACGTAGAAATTACCCTCTACCAGGACCATACTTGTAAGAATTGATAAATATAATAATCTGGAAAATGTTGTAGTATTTAAGTATTATAATTTTGAAATATCCAACTTGGCAGGTATTCAGGAATTTTAAATTTATAGATTGAGATTTTCAAATATTCAAAATTTCAAGCAGGTATTCAAATTTTCAAGTATTCAAAATTTCAAATATTCAAATTTTTAAATATTAAAAATTTCAAGCAGGTATTCAAATTTTCAAGTATTCAAAATTTCAAATTTCCAGATTTTTAAATATTCAAATTTGCAGACATTCAATTTTTCAAATATTCAAATCTCCTCATGCTCCATTTATCAGCCTTTGTACTATTCAAGTCCCCAAATTATTAAACGAGTGCAGTGCATCCCAAGCCACTCGCCTCTTCCCACCATTTCAACGCAATTTCACGCGATCACGGAGCCATTCATAAAACACAGTGCTCCGACCGCCAGCAATTCATTTCGAGGAGGACAGCCGTCGCCTCTGATAGGGCACTCTGATACTTTCCCTTTCGGAGCTGACCGAGAACGCGTTCCCTTCTTCGTCGACAAAGCGCGATTCCTCGAAATTTACGGACCAGAACGATGAGCGAGGAGAGACGAGCGTGTAGGAAACGCGCGAACAAAAGCGGGGACGAAAGGAGAGATAGAGAGACGAGAAGAGGGAAACTGAAGCGAGAACGAACCGGAAGGAGGCATCCAACAGGATGTGCGAGCACGTCCTTTCGGCATTGTACTTGCACCGGAACTGTGGGAAAACTTCCACAGGCTCGCGGCACTCGCGTTGCACCAAGGACTCGGTTTTCAAATATATTTACCGCGTGAAAATTGCGCTCTGATAATTCGAAAGCTTCGCTAATTACCTTAGATCATGACAAATTGCAGGAGAAAGGGTTTCAGTTTCCCTCGAAGGTGAAAATGATCTTCGTTAGTGTTTTCCTGGAGAAGTTAATTCGAGTCTTTGTGCTTTATAATCATGCTACTTTTAGATGGCGTTTCTTTGCCAATTGAGTTGTTCAGGGACTGCAGAGCCTCTGAAAATTGTCTCGATGTCCAGGTGGAACGCGATCGTTACTCAATCGATCGCGAATGAAATTCGATTCTGATGGTAGCTGCGTGGAAACGAGTAACTTTCGCTTGCAAAGAGGTGTGACGTTGCGTCGACACGGTCGAGGAAGCACCTATTGCGTGTAAACGACAATGGCCTACCCATTGCTGACTTTCATGCGAAACGCAGGTCGTTCTCTTCCTCTGGAACACTTCCTCTTAATCTTTGACGATAATACAGTTTAGCACATAATGGTGCAATTGCTCTGGTCTTAGGAATGAATGTTACTGATCATCCTCGGTAGTAGAGATATCAGAACAATAAAGCTACTCTAGGTACAATAATTTACAAGAAATCGTCAACTTCCTAGCACAGTCATTTTCTGAAATTTATTCTAATTCTTCTCATTAAATTACACACACTCTGGAACTCCAATTCATTGCACTTTAAAATACCTTTAAAAGAATTTAAGTAATCCTTTGCAATTGAAAAATGAAATTGAAGTTCCTGTCTCATATATAAGCTCTCAGCTCATTCAAAATCGTGATCTTATTTTGGCACAATAAGAAATTAATTTCTCAAATAAGTTGACGCCTCAGAATAGATCCAATCATCAGAATAGATCCAAGATAGCTAGTGTCGAACTTGCATCGAGACAGTACTGTAACATAAAATGCAAGGGGGAACTGTGGATCCTGTTCCGAATAGAAGCTCACACGCGACTGGAAATGGCTTCCTTTCGCAGCGAGTCGCTGTTCGGTTTCACCCGTTCGTGGAAAAGAAATTCAAGGAACATCGGGGGACAGTTTGGAAAAAAGAAACGCGTATCGAAACCGATTGGTCCGGCTGTCTGCCTCGTCGGAACTGGTTAGATCCGCGAGAATCCTTCGTTTTTTTTTTCAGGCGCGTGCACGCCTTACCCGAGAGGGCTGTCGCTCGAAAGGCAAGGGAGTTTCTAAAGGCTTCGATCAACGTCCTTCCTCTCGCGATCTCGCGTGGAAATCGATAAATGTCGACCGTGTGTACGTCGGTCACGTATCTAACCGGAGTATCGAAGCTCGACTCTTTTGGACTTAAGAAATCGACTCGATCGCTCGCCTCGCCGAGAGAGTCGCCCGACTCGCTTCCAAGTCAACCCTTTTTCTCCTTTTTTCTCTCTCTCTCTCTCTCCCCTTTCCTTCCTCCATCTCTCTTGGCGATCGACGTCGAGATCTCTCATAACGGACTGCGAAACGAGCATTCCGCGCGGGGAGCATCGCTCGAACATCGCGAATTGCAGGGATTTCCGCTGAACCCTAGTTCTAATTAACTTCGAGCCGATGTTCCTTTCTCTTGGATTAAATTCCTCGCTGAAAACGAGGGGCAGGGTTTTAACCCTTTACGCTCTGCTCCTGCACGCGTTAAATACGATGATAGGAACAACGATCGTAAAACCTCTTCTAAGAACGATTCTTTCATGTTTTATGGACTATTAAGAAATATTGCGAGGGAAACTGAGGTATACGCCTGATACCTGATCGCTCGCGTGGCTTTCTAATTATTGTTTATTCAATTCTTCAGATTTACTAGATATAGAATTAGTCAGGAGGATTTCTTGTAATCCTATGAGTCTGTTTCTTGTACTTACACTATAATTGGCCGAGTTACGTTCGCCTGATTTGTGGTATTGCAGAAATTTTCCTGCATGCGTATAATTAAACTCCACTTTCTTCATTTTTCGTCAAGCCGCGGCACCGAAGTGTAGCACGCTTCATTTGTAGCTATCTATAGATTCACGAGCACAATATAAGAACAGTAATAATTCCATCGCGTTTCACCCCCTCGAGTATCCAAAAATAAATTCAATTAACCAGAGATACAGGTACAATATCTCATTGATTCAGTATCAGGTACCACTGCAGAGTTCGAAGGGCCGAAAGGTCAAGAAGAAAATTGTTATGCAAACTGCAGAAAAATTCCCTCTCGTAAGTAGCCTTTCGAGATTCGAGATAAACGAACAAAAAGGAAGTCAGGCCCATGATCGGTGGACAGGGTTAAAGGGGACCAT
Source organism: Calliopsis andreniformis (assembly GCF_051401765.1). Lineage (NCBI taxonomy): Eukaryota > Metazoa > Arthropoda > Insecta > Hymenoptera > Andrenidae > Calliopsis > Calliopsis andreniformis. Next base: position 8,372,636 of record NC_135065.1, on the reverse strand, counting down.
CAACGTCGTGGGTCCATCAGCGGGAGCGAAGGATGGAAGAGGAGGGCCCAGCGTTACCAGTAACGCGCCGAACAGACCATGCTCGCCTCGACGCGAAGAAATATTTGGATGCTCGCGTCACGGAGTACCGTTACCGCGGGGTGGTCGATCGGCGATTTTTCGTGAATTTCGGTCCCCCGAGCGAGTCGCAAATCTCGCGCCCAGGTCACGACGTCGAGCAGGCATGCACGTTTCGCGTTCCAAGGAGCCGAAAGAAACGGACGAGCCTCGTCCACGTACCGCTTCTCCCTCGTTAATTAGTCCTCGCTTGCCCTCTCGCGAACCCTATTACCAACGTGACCGGACGCTCAATTATTTCGTCATTGTCTTGATTGGTCGGCCGCGGCTCCCTGCTTCGTCACCTCGATTGGGACCGACCCCTAAGTAGATTCCAATTAATAATGATTACGTTATGGGTGATCAGTGGCTCTGGAGGATTCTGGTGGGAAGGATAAATCACTTGTTCAGGGGTATAGGGCTCTGGGTAATTTGGGCGGTCTTTAAGATGAGATTTGTTTATTGCAATTGAGGGCCAGTGAATGTTCAAGTATTGGAGTAATGTGAATTTGCCACAGAGGCAGAGTAAATTATTAAGAAATTAATACGATCGCCTCTATACTGCTCCACTATGAAGAAAATTAACCCCAGAGAAATGTAAAATTAAGTTTCTCGCATCTTGGAATAATTGTGAACCTATTGCATCTTATTTTACTGCAGAAGAGCAGAAAATATTTTTAATAGATACTACTATTCTTTATAATTGGTTAACGTACTACATGACCATAGTTCTTCTCGATTTCCAAAGATCGAACCTTTTGGCGAAAATCTCGAGTCGAGGGGTCAAGGAGATGATACGCGCGCGATTCTCAGCAGGAGCACCATTTCGTTTTTCTTCTGTTTCCGCTCCAGATACAGACAACCAGGCCGTACAACTCGCCCGCGCCGATTATGGCAGGACAGGCTTTTGCACATGGCTCGTTACGTGCGCTCGCTCCGGAGCGTTGCGCCACGGCAGCTCGTCTTTATGATCGCGTACGCGCTCCCTTGGCCAACGGTAGGCCTATTTCGAACGCCACTTCCGCACTGGAAAACGCATTCTGTCATTCAACCTGCTCGTCCCTCATCGTTCCCGTGGTCTTCGTTGATTCAACCTCGCGAGGCTAAGAGCCTGCACACTTTTTGCTCGGCTCTAGCGGGCCTTTTGCCTTTCGTCTGACTCCTGTCGTCGATTCTCAGATGGTCGTTGAAGAAAGGGGTTCAAAGGGGTTGAAAATGAAATTGGAGCGAGAAATTTCTTGTTTTCCTTAGACAGCTTGAATAATTTTGTCATCCTTGGTCACTTGGCTCATCCCTGAAATTAATTATTATCAAAGTTTGCCTAAAAATTCCTACAAAGTTCCCGCGTTCTTTTTTCTAGCACCCCTTGCGCGGTCGTTGAGCTCCGAGGGGGTGGACAGAGAGGGTGGGAAATATTTAAAAAGGGATTCGCATTAATTCTCGGAAGGGACGGAGTTCACGGGGCATCGCGCGGCAAAAGGCTCGCATTACGGACGTAATAATGCAGGGAAAAAACGTCGAATTACCGTGGTCGGTGTTGTGGTGCGGTAATACGAGAGCCCCATGGAAATCTTGATACACCCACGTCCGTGTAAAACGTATTTCGCGGCGCGCTATTTACATAACGCAGTTACGTGCCGCAGATTCGTATTATACGTCGACCGAGGCGTGTATATTGCGTGTCATTTCCTTCGGGCGAAGCACGCGTGCACGCCGTGAGAGGATCGCCACGCTCGAACACGTGTCGGACACGAGCTTCTTCTTCATCGAAGAAGATCGCTGTCGTCCTCTTTAGCCAGATGAATATCGTGTTCCAGAGGAGATTTAATTGAAACGTTACTGTAACGCTCCTCTGATCAGCTGATTACACCTCGTTTCGTGGGAGATTCTTTCGATACAAGACGTGCTCTATAAATTCTCACGCCTACGAGTATTTACATTTGCATCGACAAAAATGTGAGCATAGATTAGATATCAACGCCTGGAACAGATTGGAGGGGGTGGGTTCAAAAAGATGGTGCATTAAATATAGGTGCATCCTAGACTAAGATTAGATTTGCACTAGGCGTGTTATGCTAGGCGTCGCTGTGCCAGCTCTGAACTATAGCAGACCGAGTTATTCTGGGTTCGATACTATATTAATCCTCTGATGCTGCAGCAGGTGATTCTAAGTCTTGTTGCATTTATTGATGAGGATTAGTGAGTAGGAGAGTCTTTAGGTCAGGGTTTGGTAAAAATCAACCCCTTTGGGGGTACTCGAATTATTTTGGAAGAGTGTTAAGCATAGGAAGGCATAGTACTTTGCAATATTTTTTAAAGATATTTTTAAGTGTATTTACAATCATTTCTATTTTCAACTCAGCAGTACTTATTAATACTTCCATCCAAAAACCAGTAGATACAGAATATTCGATTATTCTATAATACTGCTATTTTAAATATGGCTGCTATAAGTCTGTAGGTACACCAATGCAACCAGAATGCAAAGTAGAATTACACAAAACTGTTCCACATGCTTAGCCTCAGCATAAAACCTTTTCTCCACCACCTCAAAGGATATCCTCAAAATTATCTCATCAGCATTCGTCAAGACCCTTCATTCTTCCCCCCAGAGGATATGGAAGAATTTCCATGGCAGATTTTCCGGATGCGCGACCCTTCCGCTCACACGGGCTCCCGTCTTCCGTTTCAACCCCCCACCCTCGTCGAGTTCACGCACCCCGACCAGGCGACCTGCCCGTGCACCTGTTGCACCTCGACGACCCTCTCTGTCGCTCTGCTCCCGCCTGCTCGTTCTCGTTTGCGTATCGTGTGGTACACGATACCCGCTGTCCCTCGGCCAGAGAAACAATTACACACGGTTAGCGCGAACGAACCGCGGCGAGGGGCCAGGAGAGGCGGGACAAATTGCCAGAGTCGCGTAACCTGGTTACAAATTGCTGCATCGCGTGTCGCGCCGAGGAGACCCGTGTCCCCGCGTTTTCTTTCATCCTCGCTGCCTCGATTCCTCGATATGCCCTGTGTCTCCAATCGCGTGCGGATGCTGGCTGCCTCGACCAAGGCCGTGTATTACAATCTCCAGCGAGGGCCAGCTTTTTTAGAGGAAATTGAAATAAGGGCAAGTGGAGCGACTGAGGGAGAGGTCGTGGAATTTTTCAGAAACGCAAGGACACTTGTTGCGTGGAATTATTTAGAGACAGTTTATTACTGTCGAAGACTTCCCAAGGTGCAACTCCACTGCAGACCTTAATCCTTTTTGTGCTGAGGTACATGTACCGATCTGTTGGTAGCAGAATAGAGTACTGAAATTTATAGAGTTATTTTAATACACAATTATCTCTATAGGGGGGAAACACAAATGCATTTACGTACATAGGTATATGGACGTACTTACAATTCACCTCTCTGGAGAACCTCAGTCACCAGCATTTTCGTAACCAGCTGAACCTCTAATTCAACGAAATCGTTAAGCCAGGGAGCCCCAGGTGTTGAAATAGGTCCCTCGGAAGAGCGGCAGCTTTCGCTAGGCATTACGTCAGGCGAACCGAGATTGCTGTGTGAAATTACAAGATAATGGCCCACGTTGGACACCCTATGCGCGATTCCCGCGTCTTCGAGCATCAATCCGTACGTTACGCGTTCCCCCGCCGTTTTCCGTCTTTTCTTCTCGGTTGGGCCCTGGTGCACCGTTATGCACGATCCCATCGCGTCCAGCTGTCGGACAGCTGTGCAGGTGCGCGACACGAGTGACACGCGCTCTCGCTCGTTCCGAATCGACCGAGGAGAAGTCGGTAGTCCATGGCGAAAAGAAGAGTGGAACGGAGCGCTGCCGCGAACGAAAAACCTCCATCAGGATTCCGTGTGCCCCCTCTGGCCCCTCTGCGCCCCCGTTGCTGCTGGACTCGCGCTTTGTCCACGTCTCGGAAACGATCGAGGGGATCTCTACTCCTCTTCTTCGTCTCTGTCACCAGGTCTGCACGCGATGTGGCCTGGCGATCGATGACCGATCTTCGATCGTCGATGGCCTCGGGCGATGGATCGCTGCGGGTCTACGCTGGCGATGGATCGGTGGGTTCCTTGGGTTCGCGGAGCTGGTGACAGGGTGAAGAGTGGGGTGGGCTTCTTGGGGAGATGGAGGTGGGGTTGAATTGAAGGATTTGGGGGAAAGAATGGGGAGATGTTATGGACCTAGAAAGTAGGATGGTAAGACAGCCAGGTTCAAGGGATGGTTCAGTGTTAAATAGGTATTTTAATTTCGTAAACGTGGGTTATTATTGTCTGAGATAGTTTTAGAGAAGAGGTTTTGTTAGAAACTTTATTATATTGATGTGTAATTTATGAATGTACGTGTTCTCGGGTTTCTTTGTTTTTTTTTTTTGTTTAAAAAATATCTATTGTAATGAGTAAATTAGGAATTTTTTTCTCACAAACAAATCATCGATCTAAACACTTAGAACGTCTAGTACCAATCCCACCTTTCACTCCCACACATCAATACTCCGTCCCTGAAACCAAACCAGCCCAGCGAATTTTTCTCCCATCCACCCTCGAGTGTCACCTACTTTTCTCTCCACCAGAGCGTGCAGTATCAAAGGAGACAGTGTCAGATCCTCTCTCGAAATCATCGGTCGTGTCTAAGACGAGGTCCTAGGGATCCAAAGAACTGGTTTCGCGTCGCGTGGATGGGTCTAGCCGCAGCTAAATATAGCGTGTCCATAAAAAATCGGCACCGATCGAAGAAACTGCGACCAAGCCGGAAGGAGTATCCTACTCCGTCTCGCGTTTGATATTCAAATGACGTAATCCAATAGCTGGGCGCGCACGTAACTCGCATCTCTCGCGGCCAGTCGATCGGTTATCGATCTCTCGTCGCGCACGGAGGCTGGGAGAGCGCTCGGTTGCCCCATAGGAGCAACATCGTTGCGCATAATCTACCTACGCCATTCTATACGCGGACGATTTATGGGAACAAGCAGATTAAGACTGCGAAGCAAGTTTTCAAGCTAACTGACCTTGACGCGCGAATGCCTCGCGATTATAGATCAATCGGACGTGTTTCCTACGCGCCGAAGAAATCGTTCCTTCCTGCGTGCGATATCGTGAACCGATCCAATGTTCACTCTATCGCTCCCCTTTCGAGAGCGCGTATAGGAAGCCTCGGGAATCCGTTTCGTAAGAGTCGATCGCTCGATCGTTGGCCTTCTTTTTTTTTTTCTTCCTTCCTTTCTACCCAGCGAATAGGTGGAGCCCGAACGAAACCGCGTCGGATTGGTACGCGTCCTATCGAATCCTCGACATCGGATCGCGATAAATCCGCTTTATATTCCGTTCGCCTGGATGTCTCTCTTTCTCTCTCCGTTCGCGCCTATTTCCAGTTCTCGCGCTATATCCGTCCTCCTGCCATTGAGGATAAGACTTTTTCTTCGCTGTCCTGGCCTGGCTGGCTGGCTGTTTGCCTGGCTGCTTGTCTGCCTGCTGGCCTGCCGGTTCTCTGAATGACCGTGCCTCTCCTCTTCGCCACGCCGATCTACCTGCGCCGGGAACAGCGTTTCTAAACGTTCACGCTTCGACGTGAAAAGTAACGCGTTGACGACTGCTCTGGGGATGTTGCGGACGCGAAAGACACTTGGTAGGCTTGGGTTTGGGACACTTGGCGAACCTTTTGCACCTGGGCAAGTGACCTACACCTAGGGATGGGATCTGGAGTGCTTCGAATCGCTTGGAACGTGTTTCAAAGATTAGAAGTCATGAAAGTGTTGATAAGTTTGGAATCTTGAATTGTTTATTGGTCTTTAGTCTTGAAAGTCTTGGGAGTTTGGTGTGTTGATGTTCTTGAGAGCTTTAAAGGATGTGGGATTCAGTAGATATCTTGAGAGCTGAGTCTCGTGAGGCTCGATAGATCCCAAATCTTGGAAGTCTTGATAGATCGTAGGTTCTGGAAGTAAGATAACGCTGATTGTGAGTATCTTAACTCCCCCAATCACTATTGAAGATGCATCGATAAAATTTCTCCAATCCGTACCACTTAAAATTGCATCGAGTTCGACGAATTTCGTCGGCAAAGCACTCCACAAAAGAGCTGCTGCGCTTTCAGCCTTTGTCTCGGCTCCTTCGGCTTTACGAATCCTCGAGACTCGTGCGGCACGTTCCGATGAATCACTCTGATACGTTTCTTGGGCTGGCGTCATGGTTGCACCGTCAGACCACCAGGCGCGATCATTGCCCGTCTCGCGGGGCTTTGTTCGCGATCTTGTTCATCACTGTTCCACTGTTCCATGTGGAATTGATAGTGAAACACTCCTCCAAGGAACCAAAGCTTCTAGAATCGGCTATTTGATCTGAGCAGCAGCTGAGGTTTAGTCTTTTCCTCTAAAAATTTTCCTTATTTTAAGGAAACCTTGAAATTAGAAGGTTCCTTAACCACTTCAGATTTGATTTTTTATAAACAGAAAAATAAAAAGAAGGTGTAGGTACCAGGTATACATGACTGCAGCTACAGTTTTAGTACTTTGTGTCAGATATTGAAGTAGTGAAGCAGTGTACAGGGTGATCAGTTTAACTGAAAGCTCTCCGAGTATTCACAATACTTATTGCAAATGCTATTAGCCTTCTAAGCGCTGCCAACACTCATTAGATCGTTTCCAGTTAAATAGATCACCCTGTACATAGTAATGTGCACCAGGCCTAAAAGGCTTGATTACAGTACGTACAAAATATCGTTTATTTATTACAAAAACTTAAATGGTAGTTCCACTCTTCTACTACATCTATGGCAAAACTCTAAGCCACTTAGCTCGCTACCAAATACCATATCTACATTACTACACTTTCTTTCTTACGCTCCAGCCATAGTCATTTTTTTCGTCAACTGCATCGATGCCCCCGAACCCTCGAAAATCATCCTCCGAGCCCCTGGAATCCCGCGGCATTTCGCAAAGAGCTCGCGTATCGGGAACAGGTCCACGTTCTTCGCTCGCTCCTCGTCTTCCATTCGCTTCCTTTCCGCCACGGCCTCTTTCTCGCGCCGTTTCCCCGCTCGTCCAGGGCGGAGGAGGCGCGTGTGTCCATCGAGCGTGTGCATTCAGCTCGCACACGCACACGTCCGACCGGTGTAACGCACAGGACGGCCTTCGCGGCGAATAATTATGTAGGGGATTTTTCAGTCGCCGCGTATGCCTCTTTCTCCTCTCCCACTCCTCTCTCTCTCTCTCTCTCTCTCTCTCTCTCTCTCTCTCTCTCTCTCTCTCTCTCGCCTCGTTCCTCCTGTGTCCCGTCTCCCTCGAGCTCAGTACGAACTGGTCCCGCAGGCTCCTTCGAGGAGACTCGTCACCGCCCGAGAGAGTTCGTTCCCCGCTGAACGAGGGGATTCGTCCCATGGACTGGTCCAGAACAGGAACAGCCCAGGCCTGAATCGTCTCCGGATGTCGTCGTGGACGTGCTAAGCTCTCCCCCTTCGCCGAGCACGCTCGCGATCGAATCTAACGCCCGTCTCGCTTGTCGCGACCGCTGCTTTTTGTCGCGAGCTCGACCAGCAGCCTTTAATCGGATACTTTTATCGTAGCGACCAGTGGATGCGATACAGACACGATTGGAAGATGACATTAACAGGTTAGCGGTGATCTAGGGTGATGGATCGGTGGTTATGTAATGGGGGAGGATTTCTTGAGGCTTTGAGGACAGTGCAGGATTGTGACTTGGGGATGGGGAGATTTGAGAAGATGTGTTGGGGTATTTGAGGGTTGGGGATTTTGGGTGACGTGGAGTGGAGGAGGAATGTACTGTAGAAATTTGGGAATGTAGGTGGGATGTTCTGAGTAAGCTATAAGGATCGCTTGATTGCAGGTATTCTAGACACCAGAGCTAGAGTGTCCTAAAGTCATACAGAAAACAAGTGAAATTGACATATTCTGTCTCTGGAGTCCAGATATAGAAAAATAGAAATTTTGAAAATGTACTGGAAACCACAAATCTCAATAGTCCTATCAAAAACTACAACACTCTTAACCAGACAAATTTTTCCCCAGTTCTTTGAATCTTTCGAGAAACTCACAATCCCTCTGGACAGACTTCTCGGCGGGAGTCGCGTGACGAGGATCTCCGTATCGATCTCAGGTGAAAGAAAAATCGCGTTCTGCATCGCAGAAAAACCGCGGTAATCTCGTGACCATTCGTTGTGTGGATTTTTCTCTGGATCCCAGGCTTCGTTCCCGCAATAACTCATCGCTAATGTCTCTCGTCGCTGTTACTCCGCGAACTGGTTTCGATTGAATACCCACTGTGCTGGCCTGACGATTAGAGAGAGGATCGTGAACACCCCTGTCCCCTGCTCCTCCCCTCGATTTCCACGTCAGCCCCTTTCTTTTCTGCCCGTCGTTGCGTCGGTCGCGCGTGACGCGTCGCGCTGTTGGGTATAAATATTGCATGATCGAGTGAAATAATTCCGCGGTTTCTTCTCCCTTCCTCTCGTCCTCTCCCGTATCTCCCACGAGCTTTATCTCGCTGGTTGCTGGAGCGGCGGATAATTGGACGGGATACGGTAGGACGGAATGCAGGTGCATTTGTCTATGGTACCAGCGCGAATACGTCTCTCGTTCCCTCTTCCTCGATCCTCTCGCTCGGTCTCTTTCCCCAGGCATCCACCGATGCGCAAATTAAGGGCGATTCTGGCCGAGCGGAATCGCCATTTCGCATGGAACGACTCCTTCTTCTTCTCCTCTACTGCTCCCTTCCTCGTCGCCTTCTTGTTCTTCTAGTTCCTAGCTCGATGCGCGCCGCCCTTCCGTCGTAAACGATCGAGCGAAGTTTATTAAAATGCACCGTAATTGCGCGGCATAAATATCGACTCCACTTTGGAAGCTTTATTTTAACTTCCTACGTCGAGGGGATTTTTAGACTCGCGCAACCCGTTCCGCGGCGGTTCTTGTTTCTCGTAGCGGGAAGGAGAAATCCCCGCGATTTGCCTTCCGAGCGCTGACTTCTTCCTACTTCCCCCTTCCACCTGCCGCGGGAGATGCTGGTGATCGATAGAAACCTGTAGTGGAAGGATCAGTGTCCTCTGCGCGTGCAAATGCTGCCAATGCTAATCCCGATAGCCGCGGCTAGAGATAACGCGGGACGATGCTTCCTAGCCACCTGTAACTGGTTAATCTTCTTTCCTTATTTTTTTCCTTTTGTTTTTAATGGCTCAGGAGTTTTAGATGGCCTAGGTTTTAAAGGAGAACTGGGACGCGAATAGATACTGGTGGAAGTAATTTAGAGTTCCTGGAAAATATTGAGTGTAGGGTGCCAGCAGGTGCATCGACAGATGCAACGTTTCGGTAGCTCGCGGCAGTGGGGAAGACCCACGCACGAATGTTACCCCTGCTCCTATAGCTTCGCTTTAATGGGGTCTAGGGTCTACCAGTTTACCTTCATCAAAAAACATTGACATTAACACTTTAACGACTGTGTTGAACAAAATTGATACACGAAATGGTCTTCTGGGGGATTTATGTGTCCCTCACGGCCACAGAAAGATACTTTATTTACGTGGGCATGTGTTATTTATACTTCTCAGAAAATAATTGCAGGCAAAAGTTACTGTGTTACTTGCACAGGGGGGACAGTTTTTACATTGCGAAATTATCCTTTTATTCGGTACATAATTATACATAATCTTTGTACATAATTATAGATACTGTTGATATTAATCCTTTGAGTTAGGATTTAATACCAAGGTGTAGGATTAAAACGAATGATTTCCTTTTAGAGGAATTTTATTGCTCATAATTATAGACAATATTAATTCTTTGAGTTAGGATTTGATTCCTAGATGTTGTATCAAAGTGGATGATTTCATTTTAAAAGAATGTTTTTATCCACAAGTAGGGAAAAATTGAAGAGACCTTGTTAATTTTCGTCTTTTTCTAGAAAAGCAACAAAAATACTGTACCCATGATCTTTAATTCTTGTTCAGTATGTTTCTAAGAAAATATTCATTACAGTCCACATATTTCGTTTTTACATGATTTTACATGACAGCATTTTTAAAAATGGCATATCTTAGAGACTTCATTTTAATCCTAAGGATTCCTTCAATTATACCAACAGGTTGCAGCTACTAAAATAACGAAAGTACATAACTGCAGCTTAAGATTGCATCTCGATAAGAGCCGCCATCTCCCACCCTCTTCCTCATTCTCACGGCTCGTCAGAAAGGGGTTTCCGCGTGCCCAGTTCCAACGCGAAGTTTTCGACCCTTCCGAGTCCGTTACGCGATATTCGCGGCCCCTTGAAGTCCGTTCTCGGTCGATCGACTTCACCCGACTCACTCTGGCCTTTTTTCCCTTCGTCCTTCCGCCTGCAACATCCAGCACCAGCTCCCGAACAGTATCCTCCGCTGCTCGTCCCTCTCGTCCTCCCTCGACGTCTCTCTGGAGCGAGCCGCCCTCGGCCGTCTCTTTTTGCTCGGCTCCAGCTCCTGTCTGCATTTCTCGATGCTGACGAAGCCCCGTGGCACGCGATCGCCCCAGCCAGGAAGAGACCGACTCGAATATCTCGTCGAAGCGGCCGCGCATGCGACGTGTGTTCTCAGGTGCGCGCACGAAATACGCTCCGCTTCTTCCTCCACCCACCGTTGCTCATCATTATCTACCTTTCCTCCTCCAATCTTTCTCCGCTACGAGCCTCGTCGGTCGTGCGAGTCCCCATCGTGCACGATCGTCGAATATTATCGGCGATTAGTACCATCGAGCCTCCTCACGTGAGCAAACACGCGGTTTTGCTTTTCGCAGGCCGATCTCTGGGAAAACATCTCGACGTGTTTTCGCTCGGCCCCTCGGCTAAGTTAAACAACGGCAGAGGGTCCGCGAATAGACGGCGCCCTTTTCCAATAGACCCTCTGCTGGCTGGAACCTTCGCCAGCTCTCTTCTTTCGGTGGCTTGGAATCACCTGACGGGAGCTTGTGTTAGAGGTTCAGCTTGTGTTTTAGGTTTTACGTGTTTCGGTAGACTTGGGACTAATTTCGATGCTTTTTTTGTGTTTCAGGTGAGTGACGAGCTTCTGGTTGCTAAGGGAGTACGATGAGAGAGTAAGGGCAAGTCAGTGCGGTTTTTACTGTTGACATTTTTTTAGTTACTATTTTTTATAGAAAGTCTTTTATTACGAGATATTTTAAATTCTAGAATATCTTTAATTTTTAGAGTATTGTAGATTTTAGAATATCTCCAAACCTACTTTATAACTAGAATTAATAATCAGTCGAACACAGACCATGCATAGATCACAGAAAGATCTAAAGCTTTCAATCCTACAAAAGAGTGCATAGAGAGGGAAAGTTCGGGAACCAGAGGTCTAGATATGTCAGGTGTACCATACACTCGAATGAAAGACATCCCCTCAGAAAAAGGGGTTGCTCACCCCCAGATTATTCCAGTAATGTAATCTCCCTCTAATGGAGACCATGAAAAGGATCTTCCCCTTTTTCCACGCCGCGATATCATCAATCCCATTCACAGCAGGTTTCTTCTAATAGTCTCGAACAAGCCTTAGGGATCTTCCCAGTGCATCTAAAATCCATCTCGATGACTCAGGGACAAACCTCGATTACCCTCTCCCCTGACCTTGGACCAAGAAATTTTTCTTGCTCCAATCTCGATTCCCTTCTCAAGGATACATAATCCTACATCCCTACAATAATCTATAATCCCCATGCGTCATCAGACTTATCAGCATCGCCATAAAATCAGTGTTAACCTCCACAGAATTCTCCCCTCTCTCTCCCCTCTCTCACCCCGTTTGTCGTGGCCTATTCAGCCCAGTGCTCGTGATCTGTTCGCTATTGTAACTGGTCGGGGTCGTAGGTCAGGCCAGCTTGGAAGGTCGTCGCGCGCGAGCAACAGTATAGATCCGCGGGAATGTGTGCCAGCGGTTGCCTCGGCTTCGAGGATACCTGATTGCCTGGGTCAAGGTCATTGCCTACCGAACCTCGTCCTCCACGCTGCCTACGTGCACTCTGGCTGTGCTTGTGTGCAGGCGCGCGCGCTCACGCGACATCGAGCGACTCCGAACACGGATTCCCTCGAAATTGCGTCGACAAACTTTTTCGCCGAGGACTCGAATGCATTCCGTTACTTCGTCCCATTGGGTCGACCATTCGCCTCGGGGAACGTGAAAGGTCCCGAGATCCCAGCACGCCGATCTACCGCTACGAACAGAAGCGGCTCGCTCCAGCGGATCGGCCGAAAGTTTCGCGAAATTCTATATTAGGCGAGAGACACGGTCGAGATTACATTCACGCAGCGGGAGGGCAGAAAAATCGACGCGGAAAACGGAGGAAGGAACGACGCGGAATACGAATCGTGTCCAGCTGGGGTACAGAGATCTGTAATAGGCGCGCTTGGAACCTCAGACGCGCCTTCCTTTTCCGGTGTTTCTGCTTCTAGTTACTGTACAGGGTGCTCTGTGAACTTCTTTAAGCTTTGGACAGGAATATGAAACGTGGTGCAGGTGTAGTGGAGATTTATTGTTTAATTTATTGTGAATTGAAGGACTTTGTAATTAAGTAACTTTTGGTCGAATAACCTAGTTAAGTTGATGAATCTAAAGTCAACCACAATTATCGTTTTAACTTGGTTGAAATTGTGTTTACACAGATAACCAGGTTGAACAACTGGCTTGTCCGATCAGGAGTTACTTCATGTAAAAGTAGCATGACAGACCAAGCATTGTATATCTCTTATGCTTTATTGAACAAGCAGAAACGCTATTAAGTCTCCCATTCTTCACGTTTCATATTTTCATTACAGTTCCCTAGTGAAAGATTCATGGGTCTATTATTTGGATTGTTTTTTAGTTTTATCTTTACCCATGCACCTTGACGAAGCGTAAGCAGCGAAGACACCCAGCATAAAAATGGATTTATTCGAGCTGTTGTAAGCCTGCCGGAGGTTCCGCCTCGCCGCCAGATCTGTAGTAATTGCGTCGATGAGACGAGTGAAACGTGGAATCGTTCTAGACAAGGGAATTATGAGATATGTGAGAAAGGAACTAAATGAAAGGAAGCGGCCTGCACTTCCTCATGAACAGCGATCGCTTTTCCCATTCAGAGTCGCATCGGGAATGGAAATCGCGGAATCAGCGCGGAAACGCGTCCAACAGTCCCACGACCCGCGCGCAGGAATTTATAATACGAAGTGAAACCACGCGGTTCACGTACGCCAGTGATTGATGACGTGATCCAACGAGTTAGCCTCGTTATAAACCAATTATACCTAGGTGTTTCGCAACGCGAGCACACAACTCGAGGGCTGTATTTCAAGCAAAGTAATGAACGTTCGCGCTAGTCCCTTTGCTTCCGAGTTACAGATCCAGGGTTTCTGTAATTCTTCGTCCCACGTTCGTGTTGTGAAACGCTATCAAGTTCAGATCACTGACACGGGGGACATCTGTTAAGAGGTTGGGGTTCGAGAAACTCTGCAGAGTCTATTCTTTGCTGGCTGTTATTCATACCTTGGGGGATGAGAAGTATTCTCATACTTGGTCATTCTAGATATATTATTTCATTTATATATACAGTATTTAAGATAACATATTTCTATTTACAACCACGTCCCTTAGAGACAAGTCTCTTGTCCCAATCTAAAACTACAGGTGCGTCGATCAAGAATTCCTCCATGGCCTGCCTCGTCACGTCGCCCTTGAAAAACGCCTAGTCAAGTAACAGTCCGCTATTTGTAACTGTCTCCATCCTAACAAGTGGGCACGCTCGCGAATTAGCCATGTTCTCCCTGATGACCACTGCTAATGAGCCTTCGCAGCGGCATCCAGCAGCTGCGTGTCCAGAAATAGGTCACTCGGCCCTATCGACTCTAACTGTATCCCCTGAAATTAGAAATCCTTTCGCATCCAAAGGATCAGTTTCCCGCAATTCCCTCCATCGTCCACGTGCTTTCTTTTCTCTGAACGACGGTTGCTCGCCGTTCCGTGACATTCAGCGATTCCACGCTCTCCCGAGGAAAGGTGTTCGATCTCCGCTGCTCGATGATGCAGAGATCAGACCATCCACCGAGGCATCTCCGCTACCGTGGTACTCGTAACGCGAGCTTCCTCTTCCTCGAGCTATTGTTCAGGCTCGGCCGTGGCTAATCGACTGAGACCGATACCGTGATGTTCCCCGTAAATGATACCGAAGAATCTGCGCGCGGTTTCGATCCCGTCCCCGCGTAAACGCGACGACGGAATCGCGTAAAATCGGTGCCGCGCGATCAATTAAAGTCTACGCTGCTATTGGCCGCGCCATCGACGCGATCGTTCCCTTCCACGGCCGTTAAATTCGTCGATGCGGCCCGAGATCGGCGGCGTTCTGTTGAATGAGTCGATTGATACGCACGCGTGCACGCCGTTCCGCTGCTATCTTCACCTTCCCTCGATCCACGATGGCGTAATCTTGACCTAACGTAACGATGAATCGCTTTACCTCGGCACGAGGGGCTTCTGCTGTATGCTACGACCGTGTATGCGTGGACGTTGAACGTTGCGTGTACCCTCGGTACCTGGGAAGATGTCAATGAATGATGTTTGACTGCGAGGGGAAACACATAAAGATGGCACACACGCGCTTCCCTTATTGCACGAATTGGTCACAGCTTATTACTACTGCTATTCGCGTACCACGAGAAGACTTTTCAGGAGCGTTGAGAGAAATGTATTTCAGGGGACTTCTCGTGGGACGTGAATAATATGGGGTGATCAGTTTAAGTGGAAACCCTTTAATGGGTGTTGGCAAGCGCTGCCTTCTAAGTGCTAGAATGCTAACAGCATTTATAGTAAATACTGCCGACACTCGGAGGGTTTTTAGTTAAACTTGTTACCCTGTACTTGTAGTGAGCTGAGCTCTTAAGGTTGCTGCACGAATTTTATCCTTGGATATAGTGGGGGAAATTAGGAGGTGAGGGAAAATGTAAGTGGTGTCTTAGTGTATTGTGTTGCTAGGGTTTTAGTTGGATTTAGAGTCTAGACCAGAGCTGTTCAAGCTAGAGGACTCGTACCCTCACTGGTTTGCAATACTATTCATGCCATCCCTGGGCACCACCTGCTTCAAGTATTCCAGTATAAAACCTAGTCGACTAAAAATAGCAGTATTTATCTTAGAACGAAAATCAGGTATTCAACGCGGACATACTCTGCAGCTTTCGATGACTGTCTACCTGTAGTATTCATTTTTCGCAAGCATTCGTCCCTTCTGCGTTTTCTAATTTTCTGGTTCATCACTTTTATTGGGCATTAAATCTCGAACGAGACGATTCCTCGGATTCCTAACCTCGAACAGGATTGCATCTCATCTCGTCTTCAGAGTAAGGTCCCCGCGATCGTTTATAATCTCCCTGGCAGCGTTTTTTCATGGCAGTTTCGTGGGGCGCGGCGCTGCTGGGATGCCAGAGCGTTTTCCAGGCGACCAGCGTTCTCAGCTCTCGAATGGCCTCGGTAATTACTGGGAGAGGCCCGTTTTCTATCCCAGCATCCTCGAGGCGCTTTTGCGGCCAGGGAATCTAGGAGGGTAACGCAACGCCACAATCGTCCCATTAGTCGGCGATTCCAGCAATGTGCACGACGAACCGCGACGAGCGACCTTCTCAAGGTCCAGCCTCGTCGCTGCACGTCGGTTAATCTAACTGCACCCACGGAAAGTGAAGTGCTTGCATCTCCCTGCGGGCAGTTCCCTTTTTGCGGGGACGTCATCTGTCGCCAGGATGCTTCAGTAATTCGGAGGGAATTAACCCTGTTTGCTGCCTGAGGCCACTGCTTTCGTTGAATTCGACTCGGTGAGGGTTTTAGTTTGTGCTTGAGTGGATGGTACAATGTCTTTTTGTTTTGGATTTTGGATTTAGATAGAGTGTCTGAGGGAAAGTGTATGGAGAGACCACTGTTTTGAGATTGATTTGGGCACTGTAGTTGTGGGTAAATAGGGATACTAGAAACATACTTGTTTGGTGTGATTGAATGTGGTTGCATGTGAGTGCATAGGGGATCAATTGTAACTATGATTTTTATGAGAAGGAAGGGGGTTGATCTTGAGGAGATAGAAAGCTATTGAAAAAGGCTTTGGAATATTAAGAAATTTTTATCACTTGAAAACCTTTAGTTTCACTTAACTTTCATTAATCTCATTACACCAATATATAAATGACCTTACAATAGAGCCATACTCCAGCTCTAACTACCCTAGCATAAAATCAGATCTAAAAATATCCTTTCTTCCCTCTCTCCACCATATACCCACGATTCCTCATATGAATCACTTACAACTCGATCCAAGCTCAACAAACAAAAACCCCCACACAGTGAAAGTGCCTCAGACATCACTGGTCCAGAGGCACCCAGTAGCCCTCTTCACAAATAAATCAAGAGGCAACTCTGAACAGGACCAAAAAATCAGCAACGATGTCTCATCCTCCAGTGCTCCAAATCAAGACGGCTGATAATCTCTCATAATTCAGTCGACCTATCAAAATTATGGGCGTAGAATATAAAGAACCCGCTGCTCCAGTGTTCGGTAATAATCGGTGGGCCGGATGGTCTTCTAGCCCCTGGTTAATAGGCAGCGCGTGAAATTACCGCCAGGCGTGATTTACGATCCCTAAGGATGGAAACGATGGGTAAACACGCGCTCTAGAAGTCTGATGGATCGTGGGGCCAATAGGCTGCCTCGCTCCTCGATTCCCTTCGTTCCGATCGATCCATCGGCCACGCAGGTTCAAGGAACCCCGCTTTCGTTTCATTTCCAGCAACAGTTATCTACGTGTGATTGTATCCTGTGGATGATTGAACACAGTTACCTGTTCTTCCCGATATCTGGCTCTGCATCCCATACGGGGCTGCTCGATTATTATCCGTACTTCTTGCGATACTCCTTCCCCAGGAATGCAGCCACCCACCATGGAAAAAATTGATAACAGATTGAATGGCTTCTGATTCGCGGCTACGCGATTTTTGCCAGAATCAGTTTATGGTATGCACCGACGAGGGTAACATTAGCAGACCTTACGTTCACTTGCTTCGTACTTGTGCTTTCTTCTTTTGATGGCTGTAAAATAGTGTAGAGGATTCTACCAAAGGGTACCTGATATAATAGAACCTCGGTTAATTGTCTTGACGGTGGATAGAGGATTGAAACACTCTTTTAATGGCTGAGTTTTTATTTCCTGCGGTGATTCACTATTTCTTGTGTCACCGCTTGAGTTTTAATCAAGGTTCTATTGTATTGTTGTCACTAATTCTTGCGGTATGTACCAACGTTGGGGCACTCAGAGTTCAAACCAGATTTCTGAGAATTCGACTTCAGAAGAAAGAGAAAAATATATAAAAAGGTTTTCTAAATTAGAAGTTTAGATATTTGTAAAATTTGAGAAATTGGAAATTTTTAAATTTGAGGAACAGGAAATCGTGAGAATATAAAATTTGATAATTTGAGATATTGGAAGTATGAAAAATTAAAGAACTTAAAAATTTGAAGATTTGAAAATTTGAAGATTTGAAGATTTGGAGAATTGAGGTTTTAAAATATGAAAATTACATCAAAATGCAATCTTGCTTCATAGCCAATCATACAAAACCGAATCTCCATTCAGTGTCTCATCCTCAATCTCCGCCACCACTAATCTAGTCGCGTATTAAGCTCTCATGGATTCTTTTCCCCTTCGCGAGCAGCACAGCCTCGCATTCCTCCCCGTTCGCGCGTGTGCCTTCGTTAAAGCCGCACCAGGAAGAGATGCCTCGTTACGCCGCCTCGTATTCGTCGTCCCGCGTCTCTTGGTCGTCGTCGTTTATTTCAACGAGCCAACAATGGGAGAGAGGACGAGCAAGCGAGACTCTCTGGGAGAGAAAGTTTATTACGGGGCCAGAGTCGCCTCTTCCACCATCCCTCCCCGACCTTTCCGCGTCTCTGTGAAAGGTGCATTCTCGCAGGTGGTACGTACGAATCGGCAGGCAGCTCGACGAAAGTGGATGGCACAGGTGTAACGTCCACTCGCGGAGATCGGCTCCTTTCCTCGATTGCAGCGAGATACCTCGTCGTGTACAGCCACTGTCGAGAGAAAATGACGCTGGGGCTTTGAAAGGCCTCTCGATTCTGTTCATGGAATACGGTTTTACGTAAGGCACTGTTATTTGTCACTTGTGTGTGTCCGTGAGGGGAATGCTGTTGGCAATAAGTCGCATGTGGGGACAGTCGCATAGTGACTGATGAGATTTGAGGAGATTGAAGGAGATTGAAGGAGAATGAGATTTGAGTTTCTTCTTGGTGGAAGTTCGAGTAGGAGAAATTCAGGATTATTGAGTTTTATTTCTGACACTTCAATTATCGTTTCTTCCATATTTCTATGTCTTTTAAGAGTATTAAGAAAGAATATTTATGGAGTTTAATGATACTTTTACACAAGAGTGAATGAAATTGCAAATAGGATTTGGGAACCTACAATATGATGTTTTCATTAAACACAGAAATCGAGTACAAATTATAATTGAGTCCTAAGCTCTGAGGGACTCAAGGCTCCACAATCTACAAGATCAAAGGACCCAAGATCGCGACACAAGACACCCAGGAATGCCTCACGATTACAGGAGACCCCTCGAAGGTACCGCAAACAGCAAGCCCCTCAATATTTCTCCAAAACGACGTCCACATTGTCTCAAGGGGTGTCCCATCGAGAAAAGGCGCCTCGTGTTTCCAAAATTTCCACGGTTCCAAGAAAATCTCTCCAGGATGGACCCTCATTTTTCTTCAACCGCGTACCGTTACTAATTACAATCGTCGATCGTGGAGTAACCCCAGAACGTTCCACAGCGCCTCGATTATCTCTCCCCCTACCCCTTAGTCGAGGTGGTAAACCACAGGCAGCGGCAAGGGATTGAATAAAAGGCGGATGGAATCACGTCTTTTGAACGAGGCAGCGTCGAATCGAGCATCCAACGGGAACTGTCGTGCGAAAGGAAAGAGCTTCCTCGTCCCTCTTCGCGCTCGATGCGTGATCGACGCATAAAGAGATCCTGGGAATCATGGATTCGGGGAGATCGACGATTAATCGAGGCGTTTCTTTCTCTGGCTTCGTAACGGGGCTCGTTGAACTTTTTGACGGGCGCACAATGCCGCGGAGAGCCTCGAGCGAAGGGCAGACACGCTAACCCGCATCCTCGGCTCGCGTAAAACGCACAATGGCCCCGAGGAATGTCACGAGAGGCGCACAGTGGTTCGAGAATTCCTCGAGCATCACCCCTCGTCGCGGCCTTCCCAGCGGGCACAAAAGCGCGGACATTCGAGGAATATACGGACTTATCTCGCGTTTCTGCGCCAGGAAATACAGGGAGGTGCAAAAAGGGTGTTTTCGGAGAAAGCAGGCTGTGGAGGGAAAATTTTGGGGTTACGTAAAGGAAACATTTTACTTGAAGAATATTTTATTTAAGGAGCTTGTTTTAATTTAGATGAATAGAATAATTTCTTGATGGGAGATGTAGCTGTTTCGGTTGCTTTATCGGGAATAATAGAAGGTGAATTTTTGCTGAACCTCAGACGTATGAAATAGAAGCTGATCACTCCATAATTCATCATCAAAGTTTATCTATAATACACGTAGCTCTTATTAATAGAGACATTACTCGTTTTCTAATTTATATAGAGGTGTTAATTACTCTTTCAGAACTTCTTATTCATTTAGGTATAAATTGTATAAAATTATCGTAATATAGCAGTACTGTATGAAATTATCTACAGAGCGTATCAAGCTTATATATTACTCTTTATGTACCTAGGCATCTAGTTACATATAGAGTATTAGTTCTATAATAATTTTTGGCCTGAATTAGGATCGAAACGTTTCTTCCTTTTTCTCAAACTGTCTTCATTCTGCTAGAACCTCCCTTAGCCAGATCTGAATTATTTAGAAAAATAATAAAACTAGCCATAAAAAGAAGCTCCAACTTCGAATCTCGCGGCAAGTAGTATTTTTTCTTTCTTCCCAGACCGCGATACTTAAAATCGTCGCGTACGAGTCACGACATCCCCTGACCCCGAGGTCCCCGCTCCCCAGGAGTCAGCCACGCGAATTAGAGTCCGTGGGTTCCCCTTATCTCCGCGACAAATTTACGAGGAAACGTGCCCTTGATTCTTCCCCCGGACAGGTTCAACCTGGACAATAAGCAGGGGGCACAGAGGGGACAGAGAGCAGGGAGAGGGGCAGAGAAAAGGCGAGATCGCCCACACAATGCGCTCGGCTAGCGGAACGCTCGGTGAATTGCGATGGAGAGGTCCAATGGGGAAACAAAACCCGCGAGGCCACGAGAACTGCCACTGGTACTATGTGTGTCCCTTGAGAAGTCACCTGAAAAGCGTTAGAGGCAATGCTATCCAGGAGACTTCTCGTGGCAGATGTACACTACTGCATAAGTACTTAGAACACTTTCACATTATTGGAAATGTATGAATTACTTACACTTCTGAGATAAGATCTCTAGCCAAAACTAAATTATAGAATTTTACTTGGTGTATTTTACATATTTCGATAACGTGAAAGTGTCGAAATACTTATGCACAGTAGTGTATTGTACACACATCGCCACGACCCTCGATTTTTATGTGCACGTCCTCGATTCGAGCAGCTATTTGCGCTGCGCCCGTGCAAATATGCAAAAAAGGGGCCCGAGCAAATATTTGCCCCGTAACGCGTTTCCCTGTTGTCGAGGGTATCTTAAATGGAGGTGGCTCCAATGGAGTGGTGGAATTCCCCTCTGCGGACCAAGGTACACAATGGACTCGCTTTCGTTGCTAATTTCATTACTGGGCTACTTACGCCTGGGCCAGTTTAACTATGCCCCAGCAGTTCAGGTGGCTAAGGAACTTTCACTGATTCGATATCGGAGGATGATGGAATCGAGGCTGAGACGATTGTTTCCATTTTTTCTGGGTTCGGAATTACTGAGGGTTTGAAGTGGTCCAAGGGCACTGACTTTTTATTTTTTGGTGGAGGAAGGGGTCAAATAAGGGTGCTCGAATTTTTTAGGTTTTTGAGGGGGTTTTAGATAAATAGAATAGAAATCTAATACAATAGTAAAAGGTAGTTTATTAACACAATAGTATAAAATACATATAATAGAGTAAAATTGTCCCTTGCAATTTCTGTATCCACAAGCTTCATTTCAATCTTATCTTACCCTCTCAACTTTCCCATATCTTCTATATGCATTCTATAAACTATCACCAGCTCACATATTAAATCATGTCTCTCAAAAACTGTCTCCTAATTTTCCATAAAAACCCCATTCGCCAGCTCACTGTACCCACTGTAGGTCCCACTGACTTTCTTCTGTCCTGAGAGCTACAGAGCGGCACGAAAGCTACGCATAGTTCACTCACGCCACACGCCAGATCCCACGTCTAGATACCACTCATCGAATAGCGAACGAAAAAGGAGAAGGAACCGCGATAGCGATCTCGGTCGCGATAAGCCGCGGCGGGGTGCACGCAGATACCAGAAACGGTACACCGCGCGAGAGGAAGGGGGAGGGAAAGGTGTATGTAGGTTAGAACGTGGGTGGACCGTCGTTCGTTTGCTCATTTTACGTTAGCACGCGGCGTACGGTGTACAGACTGTGTCCGAGGATATTGCCGATCGGGGATCGTGTCCAGGCTGGCCAGAGCCTCGTCGACAGCATCGTAATGGTGTGTTCGCGGCGATCGCGACCTGGCAATTAGTTGGACTGAATTATCGATCGACGACGGGAGAGAGAACGCTGGGGTATCTGCCTTTGTGCGGCTAGATCGATGATGCCTCGAGAGACGCCTCGCGGTTAACGTAATAAGCCCCGCGGACTGGTAATTGTATTTAATAGAATTCTTGAGATCGCGGATGCTCGATCGCGCATTAAGGCTTCTATAGTTATTCAGAGGCACGAAGAAAGTGTGAAATGAGGGAGGAGGGGGAAAAGAAAAGGAGAAGAATTTCCTTCCAGGTTTTAGTAGGTACTCCAAGTAGCAGATTTCAGAGTATCGTTAGATTCTTTTTTTTTTGTCGATGACGTAAATGCATTGATCTCTCATAGATTGTATCCCTCGAGGGATTTTTAATACAGTTTCATTCCAAGGCACCTGATATCAATTTTATTATACAGACGTTTGCCTCTGTTTCACTGATTCAGTTTTTCCACCTCATAACCATCTCTAGACAGTAAATTTCACTTTTCTTCTCAATTTCTCTCAGTACCTTGAAAATGAATTCCACTGAATCGTGTGGAAGAATGAAGAGAAAAGGAAAGCAGGTAGAACCAAGTGTGAAAATATAAAATGTTCATTACGCGATTCAGTTCTGGTTTCTCGATTTTCATAAATCTTTATGTTTCTTGGGATCTACTCAGATCACTGATCCTCGATCACAGGGTAGTCCATAAGTGTAACAAATCTCCCGAGCACTTTCAGCGATAGCACACTCTCTTTATATCGTTCTTGCGCCGAGGAATCATCAATTTATCAAACAGGATCGGTGGAAAATTTTTGCCATTTTTCCCGTTTGGTCTCCTGCCCCCCCACTTTTCCCCTCGCCAGTTGAACTCGCGGGCGAAGTAACGCTGGTATAGGCTCGTACAGATGAGGAGCGAGGCGGTCACCTCCCTCGTGGAATGCGCGGTCAGTGTACCCCTTCTCGCTGCTCGACGCACACGCGTGAACGAGCTCGCGAGCGCGCGCGCTGGTTTCTTGCCGCTTCCGTACGTCATCGTTCGCGGGTGTTTCTTCTCTTTGGACGGATCGACTGCCGAGGCAGGAAACTCAGTTGACTTCATCGGAATGCTCGACGATTTTCCTGCCTCCATTACGCCTCGCGCTGAAACCGTCTTGCCAGCGTATAAACACTCCTGAGGAGTTTAAATTAGAATCGTAATGGGCCTCGGGCTACTTATCAGCTTGAGTTAAGAGTCCCTCTACTAGGTTTCTATCTGCGGCTGTAAAGTCCAAACAGCGAGAGTCATTTTAATTTCCACGATAGGGGCAGGGATATTGAGAATTTCAAGAGTGTCGTGCGAAACTCGAGAGATTCTCAACTCAAACGCAGTTCAGGGAATGTGCCCCAGTAATTCGGTAACGCGGAATGTTTCTCGGTGCTGTAGTTACTTGTACTCCATTAGCTTCGAGACGATAAGTAGAAGCTTGGGAAGGCTCTCAGATAAGCAATCAGTCCTCTGTGTCCCGTATTTTGGCGAAACACGTGTTCCACATTTGAGGCTATCTCGTTACATCGCTCGAACCAGTGTTCTTGGTATCTGCGGAAGGATACCTCTTCCCAAAAGGGATTCGATGCGAGCACAGGTGGTAGACCTTCTTAGTGTAATATCCTTGCGTTTGCTTCTGCTTCGCGAGAGCAGTCTCAAGCTTTGTCTCCATTGAAGCAGCAAGGAACATTTTATACTCTCTTTTCTTGTAAGTTGCAAAGTGAAGTCTAATGAACACCAGCTTGTAGAAATGTTTTGTCTACATTAAAGCAACATACGTACTAGATGTATGGAATACTTAGGTTTTATTTTTTATTTTTTAAGATGACCCTTGTTACTGGAAAAACTGTTCTATTTATCTATGAAGAATAGTAGTATCGTAGTTGAATAGTACATTATTCAGCAACAAGAGGTAAATTTTTCAGAATACGTGAAACAATAACAAAAAGGTCTTAATTATTTCTTCAGTGGAGACATAGATCGTAACTCCAGCAAAATTACCCCATCCTGTCCTACATTTACATTAAGCAGCTCTTGATTAGATAACCGAGTTGATCAACCTAAGATTAATTAAAATTGTCTTGGTTGAAATTGTGTTTACACGACACCTTTGATCAACTCGACTGTTCACTCAGAAGTTGCTTGATGTGAACTAAAGAATAAAGTAAAATAAACTACAAAGTAGCTTTAGCGATCAGTCTTCCCTTAATCGAATATCTCCTCAAGCTGCGCAGCTTCCGAATCGAATTTCCTCTCCTCTATTTGGAATCGACGCAAGCCTTCTAATCATCCACGAGAATTTGTATTACACTGTTTATTAGCGATCCGCGTTGGCTGCCGCTTTCAAGCGTCTGTCCGCGGACATTGTGATTACGCCACGATACGACGGGACGCATTAAATAGAAATAAAATAAATCCTCGTGCTGGGAGAGTCGAGCGCCTCGAGTAAACGGAAGAAACCCTGCGGGCCTCTGCATATTACAGCGGCGAGGCCAGCCAGGCAGAAAACACACGGCGAGGAGGCACTACTCGGGCCCTGATCTCGAATTCCCTCGTAAAACGCATCCGCGGCGCTGTAGGCGCACTTAGGCCAATCGGTGCAGCTGCACTTTTGCGACGCGTCGAGTGCACCAGGAAAGATTTACGCGCGACCACTTTCGATGCAACTTTTCATCCATTTTCGCGAAATTTTGTACTAATATTTTGTGATATCTCTGTGAGAGGAGGTTCAAATGGGGACTGTTCGTCAGGGTAAATGAAGCTTCAGAGGGTTCCCAGTTTCCAAGCTAAATTAAAAAATTGTGCATAATTCTGGCTCGTGGTTCCACACGAATAGGTTAAATACAGAGTCTAAAGGACTTGTCGATTTCACTGTAACAGCTGTTAACAGCATCTAGAACAAATGCTCCCAACACTCAGAACGTTTCCCATAAACAGATCACCCTGTACACATCAAGTACCAAATCCACTTCCCAAATGGAACTCAGCTTCTCCATTCGTTCCTTCGACAACCACCGAAGACACTTGAGGTTTCCCAAGTTCCTTCGGCTTGTCGAACACCTAGGACGTCCCCGCTGCAGCTCGTTTCTCCGACTTGTCTGACACGCAGAACGACCGCGCCGTACAGGCGAGGATTCGCGAGCGTAGTTTCTTGCGGCCGCGACTCTCGTCGTCGCAGCTTTTTGCCTCTCGAGCGGAAAGTCGAGTCGGGAGGGGGGATAGAGGGAAAAAAAAAAGGAAGAAATTCCCGACGCGTCACGCTCGCGCGTCCATCCTTTTTTCACCTACATACCAGCGCGGTCGGCTGTCGTCTGCGCCACGGTTCGAGCGGATCCGCGAGCGAGCAGAGAAAATCAGCGCGGTTCCGGTGCAACGACTTCGACGGGATACAAGCCCGCGTGCTCGCGCGTATTCGCACCCGCTGGCGTCCGCTGCAGCGCGCGTAAACGGAGCGAGAGGAGCAGGCCGAGCAGGGGGAAGGAAAAAGAGAGACAAGTCGAGCTCGCCGAGGTGCAATCATAAAACATCCAGCGCGAGCTGGAGCGCTCTATTCGCGGACTGCTGAGAAAAATATTGAAAATCCCGCGCCTGGTGAGGGGAAAAAACAGATAAATTCTGTGAAAAATTCTCACTCCAGAATTTCGTGACTGACACAAATTGTAATATTTATGGACTCTAGTTCTAGTGAGAATTCTTACTAGAATTCAGTTCTAGAAGTCACTTGGAAAGCACTAGGTGCAATGTTTTTCAAGGGACTTCTCAGGGGACATAGTAGATATTTAGCTAATAGTATCTAGAGACACTAGAACTAGGGCTCATATGAGAAGTCACTTGGAAGACATTTCTCCTTGTCCAAAACTGGATTTCAGTAAAACTTGAAATATCCTTCTTTCCACTTGTCACCCTTAAAGAAATTCCACTAGAACCTGAAACGTGTCCGAGTTGTTCGACAGCGGCGCGCAAGTGTCCTCCATGAAAATAATGGCCCCTTTCTCGGAACGAACAATGGAAAGGTGGCGGAGGTCGAGTGTCCAGTGACAAGCCTCCGATAATCCCGGTTCATCGATACACGTGGCAGTTCTAAAGTTACCATAGGACCATTCTGCTTTTCCATTTCGGCAACGCTACACTCGGCTTTGTTTTTCTCCGCGTTATCTGTGGCCACCCAGTAGTCCCTCTGACCACAGACGACTTACTTAATCGCCCAGTGTCCAGATAACTGAGACGTCTTCGGGTTTCGTGCTGTATTTGTGGCGATAAAACTTGGTGGATAAGAGTGCTGGGGAATGTGTCTCGGGAAGCGAAAAGGTGACAGAGAAGTGTTATTTCTAAATTTCTTCAAACACAATTTCTATTGTCGGAGCAGAAACCTGTAACTATAGATGTGTGTGTGGTATGTTTTCATATGCCCTGTATGAGCGAATGAGTCAGTCGTAAGGCATACCTCGTATGCAAATAGAGGCAAATTCTGGGAAATTTATGGACCCTAGTTCTAGTAAGATCTAGTAGGATCTGAGGCTTTATACTGTACACACAAAGTATCCAAGAGTTATTAATATTGCTTAAATCACTTAAAGACCTGGACAGCTAAATATTCAGATTTCTGACTTCAGATTCAGACCACTGCTCAGCCGCCCGAAATCAAGAGTACAGAGTGTCTCAATAAAAAGGGTCAATCGTCACAGAG
The DNA here is from genome assembly GCF_051401765.1 of Calliopsis andreniformis. Classification (NCBI taxonomy): domain Eukaryota; kingdom Metazoa; phylum Arthropoda; class Insecta; order Hymenoptera; family Andrenidae; genus Calliopsis; species Calliopsis andreniformis. The sequence goes on along the minus strand of NC_135065.1, from coordinate 8,346,123 downwards.
CAAAAACTCTCAAATTCTTAAATGAACATTTAATATCTACGTCAGTTTTCAAAATCTCCCGCTTCCCCGACACACCCTGCGCCCTGCCCTTAACCGCGAGGAATCTCGCTCCGAAAGTATTGAATTTCGCCGCGTTCCGCAAGGCGCGCGTTTTCGAAAGAAATTGCGCCAGGGGGAGGAGGCCATCGTCCCAAGTACAAAGCCCCGATGCGGTTTTTTGCGGTTATTATTTGCCCGGGAAGAATTCAAAAAATGAACCGCAGCGGCGCGACAGGGGAGGAAGGGAGGGGGGAGGGACAGGGAGGAACAGGAAGAGAAGGGAGTGCTGGCCAGCTGGTATCGGGCGAACGACAACGTAGGGGGGAGAAAAACGGGCGGTTAAGGACGAAGAAGAGGCGGAAGAGCTCGCAGAAAGGAAGAATGGTAAACTGCAGAAGAAGTCGCGGTCGAAGTGGCCGAGGCACCGAAGCCGCGAACCGAACGAGAAAAAGGGACTTTTCAGCGGCCGAGGAGCGGTGCGTTGCGGTGTGGATGCCAGCTTGATAAAATCGCGTTCGAGGCCTCTCAGCGGTCTCCTCTTACGACGAGATAATGCACGCGCTCGCTGAAGCGCGTTGTCGAGGATAGGGACCAAAAACGACGCCTCGAAGAGGTCGCGTCGTCGTGTTGATATCGACTTTGGACACCTTCGCGTCTAGAATGGTGTCCGATATCGGGATTCGATGGCTCTCAAGCTGACGAGAGGAAATAATATACTCTACCGTGCATCGGTGAGATAAGTATTTGGACACTTTTATATTGTTGGATATTCTTGAAGTATCTACACTTTATTTATACTAGCTGCGGTCAGACGTTTGATTCTCGTCAGTATGTGTGAAGCTTTTACAGGGTGAGTCACGCAAATGGGATGGGTTATATCTTGGGATTTAGTGATAGATAGAAAATAGCGGTAGAAGGGAAAGTTGAATGGTATGATAATGTCCATTTTTCTACGGCTTGACTTTTTTCATGGGTGCAACGATGCACCTGTAAAATGTAAATGCACTTCTTTTTCAATAGGAACACATTTTTTTTTACTAATATCAATGTCTCAGATCATTCTACTTATAAGAGTAATAGTATATCATGTTCAAGAGGTACAGTTTTTACCATTTTCTTTATCTGTTACCAAATTCGAGATGCAACCCTTTCCAATTGCATGAGTTACCCTGTATGACAATTTTTTACTTGGTGTATTTTACATATTGTAATAATGTGAAAGTGTCTAAATATTGACATACAGTAGTATAAGTCATCTGTTTCTATTTTGGAGATGTCGACGTCATCAATTCTGCATTGTGAACTTGCATTATTATCTCCGATTTTAACGCTTGAAGCGTCAGTTGTTTTGTTGGACACTTCAGCTAAGGGGTCGCAATATTTACTAGGTACGTACTTAGGCATTTAGGCGGGTGGTGGTCTACTACCAGTGCACATATTATGCTTTAAGTGTTAAGAGAAAGGTTTATCTCATTTAACCCTTTAACGATGGCGAACAAAAACTGTGCAAACGAAAAGGCTATTATATACGTAGGTAATTAGAGATCTTGTGTTTTCTAAGTTAAATGGTTCATGCGCATTTCACAATAATTGTATTACAGCTCCAGCTGATCTCTTATTTCGTTCGAAAGAAATTAATAATATGAGATCGTTCGTCATGCTGTTTTCTCCAAGCACGCCTGGAATTTTCATAGTTCTCCTTCGTTCAAAGATCGAATGTGAAGCATTTCGCAGATACAGGCAATTTATTAGTCCATTACCATAATTACCGTTAAACGCGATGCACACACGACTTCACGCGATCTAGGGGAGAAGCTCATTTTCCATCGAGACGATTAAAACACCGAGGCAGCCTCGTACAGCCATTCCTGGCTCTAGTTGCTGCACGGTTTCGCACTTAATAGAAACGGGAGCGATCTCAGTGTCCTCTTTAATTAATAGCCAATAGAACCCTGAGTAATATCCCCCGCTTGGAGGAAACTCCATTCAACTGGGATCGTTAAATCATCGCTCGACCAGCCTCTCCTTCTCTATAAGTGGATTCCTTTATGCCACGATCTGCAGTTGGAAGATTGTAGATCGCTGCCGCGAGAAACAGCTGCTTTTCATTATGCTTTCTTCCGAGGAGCGGTTTCAATTTCTGTGGACCAGGGTTTGGGAGTGTTTGGTGAATCGTGGGCTTTGATGATGAAACGAAAAATGTAGGAGGGAATTGAAGAATTCTCTAATTGGAAATATAACACTTTTTAATGAGTCTATAAATTTGTAGAATTTAAGTAGAATTTAGATGCAATTTCTCAAGATGAATATTCATGCAGCAAAAGTATGAAAATTTGAGTATTTAGAATAGAAATCTAAAAATTTACTGTTGCTAATATTTAGATATACAGGGTGACATATTTAAAGTTCTTCGGTGGTGAGAGAAGTATACAGTGCAATAATTACTTTCTTGCTGTTTCATTTTTTTTATCAGAAATGAAGGGTTTCTAAAGAGTAATCTGTTAGACCTAGCTATGCTATTCGAAAAAGTCACTTTTCCCATGGAATTTCAGAAAAACGAAGGCCAGAAGAGCCAACGTTATTCGCGTTGCGTAAGACGCTCGCCAGGGAAGCAATTTATCCAATTGTCACCATTGTTCGCGGGACTTCCAGTATATTCCCCACCAACAAGACCTTAATTACCCCTTAATGACTCGTTAGCTGAGATTCTCGACAATCTTCTCTTGCGTAACATCGCGTCTCGCTCAGATTCGCCAACAGCTTTAATTGATCGATTAGGCCAGCGCAATCAACGTTTCAAATGCTTCATAATTACTTCCGAAATTTCAGAGAGCAAAGTTCCTACAACTTTGTGCATCGATGATAGCGCGATAAAAGTGATACGCTGTTCGACAATGTTATAATGGCTAGCAGCGAGCCTATAGATGTCTGCCAGTCTCTTTGAGAATGGACGTGCCCGTTTTTTCGCCGCTCCAACGAGGAAGCACGTTCGCCGCACGGAAAGATTGCAACGAGGGGAAAAAGGGGCGAAAGATGCTCATCGCGCGTGTTTTGCCCTGCACGCTCGATCGCTCGTGCGAATCTCGCGAGAACCGAAGTGCACGTCCACGCCTGTCGGACGTATTTCGCTTGTCTTCCATCTGCAAACGGATCTAAGTGCAGTCAGACTGTAATCGATCAAAAAGCTGTTTTTGTTTGGACGCGCATTTCCTTCATTCTTCGCCGCTTCTTTCCCATTATTAACACGTGTCACTTTAGAATTAGATACTTTCAGAATTGCATATAGGTGTTATATCTGGTTCAGAGTTCTGTGCTGAGTCATTTTTTGCGAAGTGCTTTATGCAAAGTTCCTTATCTGAGAATACAAATGGGTTCAGAAACCAAACCTCGAGTCCAACACTTGAAAGTTCAGAGGACTTCATAATATGATACAAAATTTTTTTCATAAACTGGAGTACTGTTGGGAGCTCAGAAGATGTCAGTGAGACAGCACAGGGGCAAGACGAGTGCTTAGTTCGCTGCAAGTAGTAGTAATAGGTCTGACTAATTCGACTAATAAGGGAAATTATAGGTGGGCCATTTTTATATATTTTTCACTGACAACTTCTGAGCTTCCAACAGTACAGTCACTTACAAATTGGATCCCCTGTCTTCAGGGCATCGATCACATAGGTGCATAAGTCTCAGAATAATTGCAGTGCAATTTTGAAAAATTCCTGTCTATATTTCCTGAAATGAAGCTCTCACTGTCACTGAACAGTGACAGATCCAGCTCCCAATTAATCAGACTATTTTTATTCCCCGACTCACGTCGGACGCGCTCGTGGCTCGGGTCATTGTGCAACGCGAACGGCTGATATCGAGCGCGTATTAATCACCCGACTGAATATCCCAGCCTCGTGTTAAGAAACGGACAGAGGCTCGGTCGAAAGAAAGGAGGAAAAAACGTGGCCCCGTAAATCAGCGGTGATTTAAGAGGGACGCAGAAAATGATTTCTGCCGCTGGTTCCGCGGCACAGTAGGCCTCATTGAGACACCGAGCTCACCCACACGTGTCGAGCCGCCGCAGAACGGGGCCTTTATGTTACTTGCGGCCATGTCAGCGGGCCTTGCGGTCGAGCGCGCTGATATCGCGCCGTGGACGGTTTTTTCGTCGATCGCGGGGAATCGAATCGCTTCGAGGACAGTGAGGTCCTTTCTTCGCGTGGAAGAGAGTGGAAAGAAGGCCTGCACGCCCACGAGGCCGCGCGAGAAACGCAAAAAGAGTCACGGAACGATCGCCCCGAAAATTGAATAATCAGACACGGACCTTGGAGCTGATTACCATAAATACCTCGCGCCAGAGACACTCGCATAAATTTTAATCGCAGTTTCAAGTGCTTCTTTTCGGGTCGGCTCGATTTAATCGATGCCCGAAACTCAGAGGTTCATCGATCTTTGAGTACGTAGAATGTAAGAAAATAATACTTTGATACAATACTATATCATATAATATAATAGAATTGCAATTTTTCTTGGAAGTGGTCTCAGAAAATACTTAATAAAATCAAGGAGAGGTACAAAGACCAATAAAAATAATTTCTGAGTGGCTTGCAGCATCTCAAAAAATCTATCGATCAACTTCATACTTCGTCAGCTTGAATATCATTACCAAAGGAAACATTTATCCGCCATTAGAATTCCTAAATAATAAAAGGAAAATCTGCTCTGATACTTGATTCCACTCTGGTACACGGTATCGCTGTCACAGAGAACTGTATCTGTTTAGGCGATCTCGAGAATCCCTTTCTCTTGCTCACCGTTCCGCTTGGTGACGATTTGATCGAAGTCAGGCAGCTTATCCACGTCCGATTTAGCTCTATGCATATTTATGCACAGGCGTGCACGTGCGTGACCACGTGGGCTGAGCAGACTTTATCGTCGTCCCTCGATCCAGATTTAACCCTCTGCATAATTAAACGGGAGAGGAAGAAAGGAACCGATGTTAATTGGTCGTCGATGTTCCCAAAATTGAGCTCCTGAATGTTAAATCTTTTGGACCTTCTTCAATCCTTAAGCGTAGGTAGGTTCAATTTAATTGACCATTATCGCTATAAATCATTCTCCATGACTCTCCATTCTAATAGAATCAGAGATAGAGATTCTAAGATTCTAACACAGAAACTCGAAACCACTTCGTATATCATAATCGCTGTCGTACAATCAAATTATCGTTCAAAAGCGCGATGTAGAAACCACGAGAGCACACAGATCTCGTAACTAAAATAATATTTGACGAGATAATGTTCATTCAGTTCCATGACATATCTTCTATTTGTCGATCTATATACATGCAGTTTGCCTTTAGAGACAAACCCTCTTATCTGTGCGCCAGATTTTTCTAGAATAGCCAGACAACACGTGAGCACGTCTCAGGTCCAAAATCTCAAAAGCACCGCCCCGAAAAGTGCCCCTCCTGCACAGTCGCCTCAAGGATGCACGAAGTCGTAAAATCTGGGAGTGCTCGACGTGAAGGTTTTGCCTGACTAGGATACACTGACAGTGAGAATTCAATGTAAAGAGAGATAAAAATTCAAGACTTTTATGGCTTGCAACCTCTGCTTTTTTTGAACTTGTAGAAGCACAGTAACTTGGATAATAAATGTACTGGCACGCAACCAAGAGTACAAAAAAGGGTTGCCACATCTTGTGCCCAAATTTTCTTGCAATTTTCTTCAATTTCTAACTTCTTCTCTCCAATTATAAGTAGGTACTTGTTCTGCAAAAGCTCGTAAAATAAGATTGTCTTCCTCTCTGAGGATAGGGAGCACATAGTGCTCAACATCTTTCAATGTACGTATAAGGAGGGAAGTGTATTCTTGCAGACCTCCAACAACAGTTGAAAAAAAGAACTAAGTACTACCTAATAAAAGAAGGTAAATTTCATGGTCATAAAAAACTGAACAGCCGGTTTATTAACCTCATCGTCAGTCCATTATTCAAAGGCAGTTGCGTTATATTGTATCTGTATTTTTGCAACGATATGATTAAGACCCATCAAAAGGCACTCGAGAGGAGACAGACGAATTTATGTCCCTCTGTCTTCGTTCTCAATGCGAAATCCATCCGACTAATGCACATTTAAATGCTACATGCACGCCGTAAAATTCGCGGCGATGTTGTTCGGGGATCCGTAAGATAATAATTAAGAGCAATGCAACGTCGAGAGAGAACCGTACGGAATAGCCTCGCCTCGGGTGCCTTTCTCGATCCTCTCGCCAGCCTCTCCAGGGAATAAGGCCTCGTATCCTCTCGATCTAGCAGGGCCCCGAACAGTCAAGGCCCTGAAAAATCGAAACGCGTGTAATTTCCCACCGTTTCCCCCCGCCATTTTTCGTCGACAATAATGACCGATGTCCGGCGCAAAAACAGCCGATTTGCAACTTTCTGCGTTTTGTATAATTAAATGATTTGAAGGCAGGCAAGGTGTAGCCAGGCTCGGTTACCAGGAACGAGGTGTACTCAGGCTTACGAGCGATTAGGGGTTTCGCGTGATTAATAATTTGCTAACGTGCAAGATCCGCTGTAGGTTTTCCTCGCCAGTTATCGCTGCTTTCCGGTTTCCTTTTGGAGGGACGAGCCCTAAAGCCAAAATGCAATGACCTTCGAATCAATCAGAACCGCGTACTTGAGTATCTGCAGGAGATGGTCTTGCTCCTTTCGCGAGGCAGCGTGTCGCTGGGGATATACGGGGTGTTGGTTGAGAAACGAGTAAAGTCGGTGGATTTAGGAGAGGAAGCTCTGGGAAAATTTAGAGCATAGGTATTTGAGGATTTTTAAGTATGTACAGAGTGATGCATTTCAGGGGACTTCTCGTGGAACACGAATAATACTTGTGTATTCAGAAATTGAGTACAAAATAGAACTTTTCGAGATATCTGAATAGGAAATTTGTCAGCTAATATTGCACTGGAGAGTCGTCAATTCTGTGACTGTAAGACAAATTGATCTAAGTCACATGTGTTTGCTTTACTCACAAGTTTTCAATTACAATACTATTTTTTATACTACTATCTTCTCGAACCCTTATTCTCAAGTGAAAAAATTCTTTTAATACCTTTTCTTCTGCAAATATAAATTCTATATTCTGGATCTCAATTAAGGTCTTAACTTCTGTCAAAAATGATAGATAACTCTTTTTGCCTTACAGCCACAGAATTATTTCTGCAAGTATGTATTACGTATTGTCTAGCTCCAACAATAGTCTTCTCCCCTAATCTCTCCCGCTGAAACTAAACATCTCAGTCCTCGTGTCGCACCCAGTATATACTCATAGAGGAACACGATAACTCTTCGTCGACTCGCGACACGTTAATTCACAGTTGCGCGGGATGGCGGTGTGTCAGCGCGCGGAAAGCCAGAAAATAATTAAGTCCTGGAAAGGGCTGTCTGCGAGGGAGGCCTCAGGCGGTTTCGACCTCGGATCGCCGCCCTGCCATTCGCCTCGGATCGTCTATGATAAATCCACGAATTAACCCGACGCTGCGCGGCTTATCTATCAAGTGGCGGCGGGCATTATGCAATGGGCCCGCCTCGTTTTTCTCGAAGCTATGTACTAGGGTCAACATCCTCTTTTCTTGCCACGAGGCTCTATTTCTATTATTCCACGGGGCTTGGAGGGTGGACTCTGCTCGGTCCATTCCCTTGAAATTCTGGAATTAGAAGAAATTTCTTAATATGAAAAATTGGGAGCTTTCGCTTTGGAAGGTTCGTCTTGGGAGACATATTTCAGGATTTTGCGAGAACTGTTGCTAGGTTCATCAGGGGTCAAATAATGGGTAATAATAGTGTGTGTTTTGTGGTGGTTCATTATTAAGGTAGATGTTTTAATAGCTGGACCTTTAAGATGTCAAATGTCCCAGTAAAGGGACAACCCAAGAAGGCACATTTAGATTTACTTAACACTGTTTTCTAATATAGAATTTAAATTCAACACTAAATGAAGTCAGTGTTAGTGCCTAAGAACTAAAACATGGTTGACTTATGGGACATTTATCTCAAATTCTAGACACTGGTTCTGAATCCTCTTCGCCTGATCTCATTAACAACAGCCTATGATCTCGTATACAGTTTTAAACTTACAGAATCGTAAATGTGTAATACCTCTGAATAAAATATATATAGGTAACGTCTATGTACTACTACTAGGAGAACACTATAAAATAACTCTGGAAATGAATGGAACAGAATTTTTAATCAACTTAAAGTCAAGTAACCATTTAACAAGCTAGTAAACATTTAACTACTTCAAACAGGAATGTGGTCTTAATCCTCCCTCCTACTCAATATCGTTCCCATGTTATTGCTACCATCGTCATCATCCTTATCATTGACACTACTGCCATTAAGCCGTCGTTATTGAAACCCCATTGCACGCCATCGTGTTCATTCTTCCGATCGTGTCTAAACTGCTGAGCGAATAATTGCGCGCGTTCCACCGTGTGCGGGGGCAGACGAGCCGACTGGGAGACGGCTCGAGAAACAATCGACCGGTAATCACGGCCTCGAAGGTGATAAATCGGCCCGCGAGACCGAGCTCCGACGATCGCGGCCCCGAGATCCTCATAAATTTGCTCCGATAAGTCCAGCGAACGATAATGAAACGCGCGCGTTTGTCCCATTCGACGTGTGTGAGACTCCCTCGGTGGTTTCTGGATCAAAGAATCGCGAATTTTAATCACAATTGGCTCGACAAAGCGAGGGCCCAAAATCGTGGGAGAATACTTTTCCAGTAACAACATCACGAGTTTAACTTGCGAGTCTAACTAGTTATAAATAAACCAATATCACTTTAACATCGACCAACTTCGACCATCCCCAGAATCCAGCTACAGACTCTCACTCCCCACTACTTCATCTTCTCCCAAACAGCACACCTCTCATCTCCCATTGATTCCCAATCAGACTTCCCATTCCTCAAAAAATCAAAAAGGTCATCGCCCCCCAAAAATCCGATGTGTTCATCCTAGACTAATTCTCTACCATCCAACCTCCTCACCTTCGTCCTTCCACCTCTGTGCTCGTAAATCGAGCGAAGGTTAGCCAAGCGCGCTCGAGAACCCTTCTATTTCGACCGACGATAAATCTCGTAATCCATCGTTGACTGGTCACGCGTGAGGACGACGAAATCGGGCCCGATTTAATTCCACCTCGGCCCATAGAGATCCTCCTCCGATATTCCTCCAGCTCGGCCATCGACCAAGAAAGCATCGACGCTGAGGAAACGGGATTAGAGGTGTCAACACTCGCGCGTCACATGGAGGAGAGACCCCCGCGATGGGACGTGAAACCGCTCGACTTTCGTGTCGTCTGGGTGTCTCGTGTTTCGAGATGCCTGACCAGCCGACTCCGCCAGGAAGATCTGTATCTAACGTTCGGGTGGCTTCGTGACGGGAATCACGTAGCGCGCTCTGAGCTCGTTTTTCTTCCATGGTTGGAAAAGTCGTCCCTGTTTGTATCGGGCCAGGATAGCGTTGCCCAGTCTATCGGGACCTGGGAAGCGTTATCGTAAGCAGATTAACGCACGGGTTCTTGGAACGAAGCGCAGTGGCGCTCCCAGCCAGACGGAGCGGAATAACTTCGACTAGATCAGAGCACCGTTACTCCTTTCGAAACCATCGGTTTTTCGTCTTACTTCTGGGGGAATGTGGGGCTTGGTAATTAAGTTCGAGGATGGGACAGTGGGGCTTTGGTTCTTGTTGGCGATAAGCGATCTCAGGGAGATAAGCGAGGCGTAGGATCGGGATGGCTGAAGTGGATCGCGAAGTGTTAACAAGAGTCAAACTCTGTGGAATCAAGTAGGAGATGATATCGTTGGAAGATTGCTATTATCTGAGAGTGTAATCTGGAGATTGGGAAATGAGGGAACTGGAATATTCATCAACTAGCGAAATAGCCAGTGCTCAGCTGGTTCATTCTTTGAGTCAGCTCTGGGGAACGCCCACGACTGTCACGTCACGTGAAATCACGATACACATGTTTGCTATGGAGCAAATGTATAGTGTTAGCCCAGGTTCTTCCTTTGTTTTAGATCTATTTTGCTATAATGTGAAGGAAATTTGTTGTAATATGTAGCGTGAATTCTCGTGACGTGACAGTAATGTGTTTGCGTCTTTAGTTTCACATTCGAGACACGTTTCAGCGATAAAAATCAGGCTGGATCAGGTCTGTTTTCCATGCGGGGGAAAAAGAAACAGTCGAGAGGGTTCGCGTATTTCACTTGCGTTTACGAGTCTCTAAGATGCGATGGGGAGAGAAGCTTTTAAGCGCGGTCACAGGGATATTTTTCGAGTGACTTTTTTATCGTCGCGCTCGAAAACGCGAGGAGCAAACAAATGGTGCAGTGCCACGAGAGGAAACTATAAAAATTGTCGTAAAAGTTGTGGAGGCTGCGCGTGGCGACCGAAGATCAGTTACATAGACCTCGAGGTCCTCTTTGAGGCCAGCGACTCGTCCAGGAGGTCTTTTGGGAAACTGTCTTAATCTTAATCTCTGTTGAAGGCACGAGAGTCGATTTTTTTGCTTAGTGTCACGTAGAGGTGAATCTTTTGGGTACAGTGCCAATCTTGAGACAGTACTTATTCTGACTAAAGAGAAAAGTGTGTAAGTTGGATGGAAGATAGATCAAATCTTCAAATTGTGAAATTCCTAAAGTCAAAGAATTTCCCAACTCTGCATTTATCTATTTTCTGTGTTTTATTTATTTCGATAAATGGTACACAATACATAAAAATGGGATAAACAGGGTTTCTAATTAATTTGCATTGAGGAAGCCACAGTGGTAGCTGAATTATGAATAGAGCTACTTCGTGGCAACTGTACAAACAGCCTGCACGTGTGGTCTGAGGGAAAACGGTGGGAAAATCGTCGGGTTTCACTGACGCCTTGGAAGGTCCTCCACGACACGAACGGCAGGTGGTGGCACGTCCAGTGTCACCCTCGAAGGATTCTCATTTTTGTCCTTCGAAACCTTTCTCTCTAACTGCACTTAAATTCCTTTCACATTATTCACCTTCTTTTCTACTTTTTACATCTATTTCATCTCTTCTAATTATCTTTAGCAACCGTAAACATGTTCATCTGAGCAAATAACTTTCACGAGTCTCTACCTCTCAATCAGCTGAGGCAAAAATTTTAATGAATCTAACAGTATCTTCTAATACCTAATCTTCTGGAAGCATATATTATAAGTTATAGAATGTTTCTTAACTGCTTCTGATGAAAACTCTATCAAACGTTAATTATCTCATACGACTGACATTAAACTTTCCTGAACGAATAGGAAAAATAGAAGACTCGATCGATCGAAGATTGCTGAATGCGAAGCGGATGCATCGATGCTCGGCCATTAATGCATCTGCGTGCACTGGCACGTGACTGACCCACAGAATCGATGCAGCGCTAATTACACAGCCGCGTAAACGTAGGCATTTAACGGTGGTTCGAGGATCAACGTGCATTCCGTTATGTCGACAGTGGGAATGCGAAAAATCCAATGGGGAAAGATGCAATCGGACTCGCCGCTCGGATTGATGCCCGATCGATCGAATTAACGCGGTGCCTGGTCTAGAAACCTGATCGTGAATAAATAGAGCTTGAGAACCGAGCAGGAGTCGATCCACCCTGGTCGAGAACGAACCAGGCTGCTTCTCATAATTATATGAAACGTGGTGGAAACTTAGAAACGTTTTTCGCTACCAGATCGAACTAGGGTCGTTGAGACTGGAACGTGGGAGGTTTGGTGTCAGCTTATGTTGATTTATTTCATGGAACAGACGCTTTGCTACTTAATGTGGGCTGCGTGAGAAATAATGCTGCATAAAGTGGCACTAATATAGACAGTGGTGAAGGTATATTTAAGGATTATTTAAGTCTGTATTTGTACTTAATTGTGTATGTACTTTTTGGGGGTGGAACTGGATCTGTGCTTTGAAATCTCGAAAGATGTATTTAATCTGTGTATTAGTTCATTCAGGTAATTGTAGAGAGTATATTGATTTCTATGTATGAGACTCTTAGGCTCAAAAAATTCATCCTGAAAGGGACTTGAACCACCCTCTGTTTGGGGGATGGAATCAGGTCTTTGCTTTACAATCTTTAAAAAAAAAAATCTATATCAGATAATTCAGTTAATTGTAAAGAATATTCTAACTTCTATACGTGACTCTTAAACTTCCACAGACCCCCAAAAATATTCCAAAAGGATTAAACTCCCCATTTTCAGACCCAGTCTGCTCCATAGGTCCAGCGATCCTCCCTAAATATCCTCATCAAACAGAGTCTATAATTTCCCTCTATACTTTATAATAATCCAGCTTCACAAATTTTCCTCTCCCCACAAAATGAGTGTCTAAAGTCGTGTACCCCACCAAACTGCTTCCCAGACTCTTGCACCCCTCCAAACTCTCCCCCAGCCACGCGTGCCCCACCAAGCTCTCTCACACGCGCGTAACCCACCATACTCCCTTCCAGAGACGCGTACCCCATCAGAGCCCAAGCAACCCCCTCCGAAGCAACAGTCAAAACGTGAAACAGGTCGTTTCGAAACAGAATCGGTGATAAATCGAGACGAGAAGCGCCTTTCCGCGTTTCTCACGTCTATTTCCAGAAACTCGTTCGCTTCCCAGCGCAGCGGCCGATCCCAAGAGCGCAGGTATAAATAGCCCGCGCTTTTCGGGGTTAAAGTTGAGCGGCAGGTCGAGCGAAGGGCTGATACGACCTCCGTCGAACCAGCGGCCAATCGGATGGCTCATCCCTACCCTCGTCTCGGACTTCGGAAGCAGATGTCACGTAACCGAGCCGTCTTAAAAGTCAGTCAGATCTCGGCCTACGTCGCGATAAGTGTTCGATAAATCTCCGACAGTGCGCGACTCTTCCATCGATTTTTTTTTTTCTTCTTCCTCTCTCATTTCTCGCTGCTCCCCAGTCTCGTGGTTTCTGCTCACGACGTGACACGGCTGATACGCCGATGCAAACGCGAAAATGTGCATCACGGCCATAAGAGTCAAGGTGATTATTCAGCTACCGATCTTATCGCGCCTTCGCGCTCGACATACACCAGGGAACGCTCGCGGGGCTTGTTTATTGAAATCGCCGATTAAGTGTTCTGGAAACGCGCAGCGATTTTTGTTGGCGAATCAGGCGGTTTAGTGAAACCTTGATTTCGAAGTGTCTTTTCTGACGGACGAGTGAAAGAGACTGTGATTTTTACTTTCGTTTTTTAATTAGTTCTGATTTTCTATTAAGACGGTGGTAAAAGTTAGTTAATAATGTGTAGAAAACTGTGTATCATTTAATCAATTGTAGAGTTTCTTCTTTTTCTGAAAGTTTATAGCTTTTGGTTATCTTGGCTGCTTGAGTGTAATTATTTTAGTGAAAGTAATTTCCAAGTGATTATGTTCTTCTCTTCGATCGAGCCTTTCAGTCGCTTCGTAGTTTTCCATGAAAGAGTTCGTGGATTTGTAACTCTGCGTGGAAAATTTCAGGTTTTGATGAATGTCTGAAAACTAAAAATATCTACTGTAGTCTTCTCAGCTTCTGTTTTTATTTACCGCGGTAATAAATTTGTCTGAATACAATGAGATATGGAATCAAAATATTTAAAATCGAAACAGTGTCACGGAGTCAGAGCTCAGGATCACCTGTCTCGCTCCGAAAACCAACAAATCACGTTGAACTAGAAACATCAAAGCACCTAGAAAAATCCAAATATATTCCAAAAAATCTCTCCTCGCGTTTGATTCCTCATAGAACCTCGTCCTTATCAGGCCAATGGCTCCAGTCAATACAGGCCACTGATTACACGAGTACAAAGTGACAGAACAGTCATTCGTAGTCAACTAGCTGTTTCACCGAACACAATAGTAGTACAGTGCACGAGAATCTGCTACGCAAGTCTCGAGTCCTCTTCGATTAACAAACTATTGTTTTGTTTGCTGTTGCAGGTGAGTGGCCATAAAGTTCCTCCACGGTCGAACTACTCGGTGGTAAGTGACATCTGAAAAGCTCTTGCTCAGTGGGATAACAAACTTTCGCGATCGCGTTCGTGACTGGCAGGAAAGATACACCAGAAAAAGGAGCGCGTAACGCTTAGATCGTTCGGTGCAATCGTTGCACGACAGCGTAGGATGCACCGCTGTGCAACGTCATGCGATATGCCCTAACGAGCCGGGAAAGGAAAAAAGAGGGGTCTAGAAACAGAGCACGGGTGTACAGTTATGTGGTGCATAGGGTGTCCAATAAATTGTGATAAAATGTAGCCGGTTTTTATTTTAGGAAAAACGAATCTGTTTTATTGAGTATGAAGTTTTTTGAATAAGTAGTAATTTTGGTCATTAACTTCTCGATTGCCTGGGATACTCAACCCTTCGGTTCTGATAATTTATAGGTAGAGTATTTGCCTCTATTTCCGTGTTTTAGGATTAGACTCATTTATGTGTAGAAAAAGAACCATTATCGAATCTGTAATACTTTTCTTTTTTAATCTTAGGTATCTACATGTTAACAAGTACATTTAAACGAGAAAAAAAGTAATTCCCTCAGCTTATGTATTAAAAGTTCCCCCTTTTTCTTTTTCAAGTAAATGATTTTAATCCGAAGAGACAGGGATAAGGACAGGTGCCGTATTTCTTGTTTGATATGTGATTAAAAAAGAACGAAAGTTCATAAAACCTAAATGCAGCCGAGGCAACAAGTTAATATCAATTAAACTGCACTCATCGTGAGCAATTAACGTACCTATAAATTTCTCGAACGAGTGATTATCTCCTTCAGAGATAATCAGAGAAATATTTTCTCCCGATCGAAGCTAAAAAGCAAGGATCGGTGAAAGTGCCTCGTCCGCTAAATAATTATCTCCCATCGGAATTGCACTAATCATTTCACGCGTCCATTCCTGAAGCCCTCGATGCCTCGAAGTCGCCGATAACGAGCGCGATAAATTAAAAACGGGCTAACAGTACCAAAACACATTTTACGATCTCATTGAGAGGCATTCATAAAATATCACGCAGGGGTGTAAACGTCGACCCATTGTCCATAACAGACTACCGAACGGGGTCTTGGAAGTAAACACAAAACCTAGCAGCACGACTATTAAAGATAATTTCCCCTGGGGAATTTAATATCCTAGAAAGAAGGTAGCTCGTTATCGAAGGGTCTTCGATAGAAGGGGAGTCAGAAAGGATCGTAAATCAGAAACCACAGCATATAAGGACCCATTTGCCCCTCGTGTTTCGTAGAAAAGGGGGTAATCGCGTTCCACTCGTAAAACCTGAAAGCTTGCTTCATTAATCCCCGACGTTTCATCTAACCACTCTCTAGGCGTCTGGGACCTGGTGTCGTGAAAACTCCCAGGCATTCTCGGCTCGGAATAAAACTAGCGTAAAAACGAGCGGAACACGGAGCGCGATACTAGGCGGTCGATAAATCGGAGCTAGTTTGAGCGTGTACCCGAGTCTCTCTGCCGCGGGATTAGGGGAAGGTGGAAGGGAGCCGCTGAGAGATGCAACTGGACGATCCTCCAGCGGGTCCCTCGGCGCAATAATTGCAGCTGCAATTGCACGGACACGCGAGCGAACCCGTGGCGGAGGAACATCGCGCGCGCAGATAAAGTTTTGAAAACTGGCCGGCTCATAAATCAGGAATCGTCGGACGTGCGCGGGGATGATCCTGTCTGTATCTCGCGTTCACGTGGACGTCGTTCCAGCTCGTATGGAAATCGAAATTGTTGCGCGCGACTTGGACCTCTCTCTCCCTCTCTTTTCCTAGGGATATGCAATTATGCGCTGCGCCAGCTCCTTTCAGCAGAAATGAATCTGCGATTTTTACGGGACGCGACCGATAGTATTGATTAATGGGAGCGAGGTTCATAAATTTCGCTCGGCGATATATCGGTCAGGGGTGGCGATGATTGATTTTTCGAGGCATTGATTTAAATTGAAAGCCGGGGGCGAGGGAGACAAGTCTGCGCGGTCGACTTTGACGATCGGGTGAGTTTCCTTTTGTTGGAGATTGGTGGAGACTGTGGCGTGAAAATAAATAGGTGACTGAATTCTTTACTTTAAGGTAAATGTCCTAGTAATTAAGCATGTCCCTGTACCTAAATATTAGTATTAATTTTATTCAATTTTAGGCTTAAGTGTCGTAAGACTTTGGTGTCGTAAAAATGTGTTCTCAATTTCTAGTCTGATAATTAAAGTTTCTCAAGTAATAACTGTGCTCACATTAATTCATACAATACTGTAAATGTGTTAGGTGTACAAACACTTTTTCGGTTCACTATGTATCACACTATCCATTCATGTTAAAGATAGAGTGGACGTAAACAGTACTGCTTACGTGATGTTTACGTCATGGGAAGTCCCATTGATCCTCTTACCATAGATTGTTTTGGCTCGCTATTTCAGGCAGGGTGTGTTTAGAATGGGTGTATCATCAGTCAGTCTATCATCAAGTGTTTATATTGACTTAACCCAAAATTCAGTGACTCTTGCGCACTTTAACCCAAACTCCACCTAGTCACGTGATCCTGCTTGTACGAACACTATTCTTCAGTACACATTACAGTATATTCCCTTAATATTATTTAAGAATTTTCTTATTTTTTCTCTCCCATAAACTTAGTCAAATTTGTAATCTGATGAAATCTTAGAGTTAAAAATCAACGAGTCCACCACTGTTGACTTATTAATGGTAGGTTCTTTTTGGTCCCCCAAAAAATACGACTGACAATCCAATCAAGCAGAATTCTTCCCCTCTGAATAATTTCAAATTAACACCGCTCTTATAACGAGACAGTACTGTAATTCTCGAGTAAATCTCTATGTTCACAGAGGTGCAGGCAGTGACATTATTCAATGGCGAGAGGCTTTTAAATTCATAGGTCGACGAACGCGTTGGCGAAAGCTCCTCGGAGCCAGCCAGGCTAATAATGAGACCGGTCCTCATAAATTTCGCGATACGTTATTGCCGTGGCCGCGATACGATCGAATTGAAATTAATTCCGACGCCTGGCACCGGCACGGGGCTCGTTGAAACGCGAGATTGCTCTCGCGTGTGGATGCACGAGCGTGCCAGCGAGCCAATCACTGCCCACCCCGCGGAAAAATGTAATTCGAGGCATTAAAAATAGATACAATCTTGAAAACCGTG
Organism: Calliopsis andreniformis; assembly: GCF_051401765.1. Taxonomy (NCBI): domain Eukaryota; kingdom Metazoa; phylum Arthropoda; class Insecta; order Hymenoptera; family Andrenidae; genus Calliopsis; species Calliopsis andreniformis. The sequence goes on along the minus strand of NC_135065.1, from coordinate 8,328,894 downwards.
CGAGGTTGCGCTGCTCGTAAATCAGAAATCGCGCTAAAGGGATGATACTGGTTCCCTGCAGTCTCTGTGTACTATCTATAGAAATTGTATTTCCATAGGTAATTATGTATAGTTTCTTAAGGCTCGACCTGTTATCTCGAATTCTGAGGTGTCGTAAGAATCGAAGAAAGGTTCACTAACTTCAAATATTCAGTGATTCAGGAAACTTCACATCCCAAGTACTATACATGTCCCATGAGAAGTCGCCTAGAGTGCTCGTTTGATTGTGGCAGAAATAAGCTCCTCGACTCTTGCAATTAAAATGTAAATTTATAGACGTATAAAAATTAGATTTGAAGTCTAAATATTATATGATATTGGTTTCAATTAGATCAAGATTCGACTCTGAAGTCAATTCTTGTCACGGAAATGAGTTTAGACACAGATTTCCACGGCAACTGAAGCAACAAAAATTCCCTGAAATGGAAATACACAAAAAGTAATGCATACAGTGAGCTTCAAATGGAACTTAATTAACTCTGGGCAACTATTCAACCTATTCATCTCGATTCCCGACAACGTTCTATCAGAACTGGAGTAGTAGTCTGCCCGAGCAGGATCCAATTACACACCCAAGGGGCCCAAAACCACCAGTCAGTGGAACGGGATAATTGGCCGCGAATAGCCAGCTGCGATTTCAAGATAAATCGGCAGCGGGGGGGAAGGAAACCGCGGCATCGTGCGTTTCGACACAGTAATCGCTGGAAGAGCCGCAATTATCCGGATAATTGCTCGTCTGCGCGGAGATTAATATTAGCGCGGGTCGGGTGCGCAGCGTGATTGATAAATGTCGCGAGATCGCCGCGATTAGAGGTCCTCTTAACGTGTCTCGACGTCTATTTGCGTCAGCGACAGGACACAAGGTCGATTTTTAATTAACCTGCGCAACATTAACGCTGGAGATTGTCCGTTAAAAAACACGAGGCGACACCAACTGGTCCAGAGGTAAAAATAAAAAAAAAAATACAAAATGGGAATTCAAGTGTTGCTTCTCGTCGGTCAGGTGCGATTACAGTGCTCTTCGTCTCGAAAACGACGAGCCTTTTTTCTTTTCTTCCTTTTTTTTTAAACGACACACAGCACCGTCCATAAATCAATAAGCGACGCGTACGCGCAACGAAGTTTTTCGGGATGAATGAACGCGCGAGTACGAGCGCGATGATTAATGGACGACCAACGTCCCGTTCATAAATTTTCAAACGAAGGGTAAACGAGGGGATTGTTGGGCGAGGGCGATCGCGATTGATTCCGAGTTTAACGAGCGGCCCATGCAAGGGTGGCTTTCGCCCTCTCGCGCTCGACAATGGACCAGATTTCACGTTCGCTTTTACAGGCGACCCTTCTCGTTAATCGAGTTCGATTGTCACGCCTGATTCTGTGTGCATTACTTGCCACTGCCTCGGGCCTTACTCGTGAATTTCAAATTATGCGCTACTCCCTTGGGTCTATTTTTATTGCAATAAATTCGAGGGCCTGAAGATTCGGAAATTGAAATGCTTGAAGGATTGAAAATTGTGTACAGTGGGAATTCTGATTAACAAATTTAATACTAGATGAAATATTGAATCTTCTTGAGTGGTAACCAAGTTTTCGTTTTCTGTAGAATGTATGCGAGATCTAAATTTCAGCTCGAAATTCATGGATATACAGATACTTCATTTTTCATTTTTTGAATATTTTTGAATATTACACGAGTTCTATAAATTTCCATAAAACTCCTCAGTCTAGTTATCACTCATTCTTAGTTAATCAAGGTCCCAATATATCTGAAAATTTCGAGTATTCGAAAACTAAAAATTCAAGCTCCCCTCTAACTGTCTCACCCTATATTATCTCGATCCTAGTGACTCACGAGATTATACCGAATAAAGTCAGCACCTTCTCATCAATGGACACCAATCAGACGCCAATAAACGCAGGACCAATCCCAGCTCCAGTCCTCTGGTGATTGGTGAAACTGCCGCTGCATTTGTAGCCATTCGCTCAGTCTGAAACGTCCCCTCTGTACATAGATAATTTCACAGGGGAACAAAGGGGGGACGTCAGAGGAATCCTAATAGAGTCGAAGAGTGACACGACAAAGGACTGGAGGGAGCTGAGTGGTCAGTTTTCCCGAGACCACGTGCGCGGATCCCCTCGCGAGTCTGACAATCGAGAAAACAGAATTGTACGCGCGGTCACGCGCTCGAGATCCAAGAAATCGATAGCCCCGTCTTTGTGCGTGCAAGGAGGGACGAGTGAATTCTAATTACCCGCTGTCCAACGCCCGGAAACGTCGTGTACGCGCTTCCGTCGCGAGCCCTCTCGCTTCCCTTCTTCTGGAAAATCGTTAGCTGCTTGTATAATAAGAGGATTCAACGAAGGGAATTAGAAGAGCAAGATATACAGGATGCGACAAGTATGCGTTGAAATATCCTGAGGGGTGGTAGAAGAACTCAAATGGAGTGCAGAAGTGTCCTGTGATATAGTGTCTGATGTGCCTCCAGTTTTCAATAATATCTTTAAGTTAATGTATCTAAGTGTATGCTAAACTAATACTCAGAGGATTTTGTAATTTTACGGAGCAAAAGAGTATTGCAACGAAGTACGTAGAGTTGATCCTTATTTTTTCGAAAGAGGCAATTCATTTTGCCTTAACCACCGTTCTTTCACGATCAATTTTGCACGCGTTATAGCGACCAGTAGCCCTCGTTCTTGTCGCTAATTAATTACCCTGACTCGCTCCGCGACCAGTTTCGGCCCAGGCGGTCCCCTGTCCTCGGTTCACGCTCGCTAAATTGCAATTTTCGCTGTTACGAGCACTTTCGGCAGTTTACACCTTATCTGGCCCGAGACGATAAATAATGCGCAAGTGGGTGTCGTGTTTGTTGTCTTTGCTGCAGTGTGATTGAAGAAGTGCGAAAGGCGAGGCTAAGTGAGTAAGAAGTGCAGTGTTGGGATTCTAGGCGCAGACAGGAATTGATATACAAGAGCTATAATAGTACAAGTTAGATATTCAAAAAAATACAGTGGATTATAAAGAAGTAACAGTCACAACTAAAAAAGCCATACTTTGCAGTTCCAAAGATATTAACATTCGAACCTTTTAATCTTAATTCTGCAGATATCGTATACCTATACTCACTAATCTAATTTAAGACTAATATAGCAGTCGGTGCATTTCCAAGTTCTCAAGGTTGTCAAATATCATCTGCTCACTTAAAACACTCTCAGTTAATCTCAGCCCGTCTGCTCGCTTAAATGTCCCAATCGAGTACAGAAATGCCTCGAATGCCTCAACAAGAGATACTCCACATAGTTGCAATTGGTCGATTGCAGAGTAATCGAGTCAGAGTCCCTCGTAAATTTTCGAATATTTGCAGCTGCTCAATTATCGTATGGTCGTATAGTAATCGAGCCCCTCGGATCGCTGCTAGTATCTGTAGACAAACTGCAGGCGAAACGGAGTTCCGATCAGTGGAGGTTCCGATGCGCGCCGAGGCTCTGCAGGGCGCCGATTTCACCGAGCTTAACGCGGTCACTTAACGAAGATACTCTCTAATTAACCGAATCGACAGCATTTCATAGCCGAGAGCGAAAGATAAACGCTATCATTATGCGCGCCGCTAGATTACACTTTTCTTTGGCTCGCAACTGGCTATGTTTAAACGCCGTCTCTTTTCCCAGAACTTTGTACTACATCGTGGAGACATTGACTGCAGTTTTATGAATGGGATGATGGAAAGTTTGTTTAAATATTGGAAAGTGTTTGAGAATTGTAAAGGATTTTTTAAGTAAAAGTCTCTTATTCTGAGAAGTAAGTAGTTTATTTTTTAATATTCGTTACAAGGTACGCAAACAACGATAGGTGATTTTGTTATCAGAGGTGTCTAAGTTATGAGTTTCACTTTCGGCCTCGACGAGCTCACGAAAATATTTTGAAAGGCTGAAAAAGGTAGTCTGTGAAAGATCTCTTGGAATCCAGCTCGCCTCGACATAGTTCGCCTCGGTCAGAACCACGTTGGTCACTCGTTAGAAATCGATTAACGAACGATCACGATTGGCCAGTCGACACCTGATTAGAGTCCGTAATCTAGGTCGGCGTAGATAAGCTAATGAGTCCAATAGCCTCGACTTTTGCACGGTGGCCTTTAGATCTGTCTCGAAAACGATCGAATAACATTTCTTCCTGACCTAAACTTCGAAGCTCGACGTCTATTTAACCATACACGTAGATACATAATCCTTTTGTTGCATCTCCTACGTAGGAGATTCATAGTAAATATTCTCGACTTTTCTTGCTCTCTCAACCCACTCACTTTCTTCACTTTCAGAAATCCTAGGAATTCTGAGAACACTATTCTTAATATTCTCAAATTCTTAAATTATCCTCGAATTGTGCTTTCTTGAAGCTTGAATCCTTATTCTTCGATTAAAAGAATTCTTTTAATGTCTTCTTCTTTCTCGAAATATAAATTCCATATTCTAAATGTCACTGAAGTCTTTAACTCCAATTTTTAAAAAATATGGTAGGTTGCCTTGCCTTACAGCCATAGAATGATCTTCTCAATGCTCACAAAATAATCTCCCCAGGAGTTCGCAAAAAATCATAGGTCGAAGCCTCAGGCCAGCGACCCTCCGTGCCCCAAGTCACAAAGAAGAGTCCCTTTCTCCGCGGTCACGAGATCCTCCATAAAAAGAAAGGTTCAGGGAGTCCCAGTGATACTGTTAATTAATTTTAGTGGTCCTCGCGCGCGAGATCCCCGATGCACTGACGCACCACCGACAGACACTCAGCTCCTGAGCTCGCGTGCACGTTCACGGCCCTAGGCGCGCGCGTACACGCGAGCTCGCAGCCCTCGTCTATACTTGGCCCCTCGCGGCAAGAGGCGAACAGTTTCTCAAAGGTCCTCGAGTGCATCGTATCACGGTCTTCTTTTCCTCTCCGCGCTCCACGTCGCTCCGCGTGTATTTATCTAGCGATACCGCGGCGGGAACCGCGCTAACAGAACGCTCTTTCATTCGATGCCTCGATGCAGTGGAGCAGGGATCGCGCTGCGGCCGGAAGCGGGCCGATGAAGTGACGAGAAACAGTGATCGGCGATTCGCCCTCGCCCTTGCCCTTATCTCGCGAAGTCCAAGTTACGATGCTCGACAGGGCAGTGGCTAGTGAGAAGTGATGTGGTTCAAGTACTACAGGGGATATTACGACGTGCGCAAGCTGGAGCTGGAGCTGGTGAGTGATTGGAGATTTTCATCTTTCTCTGTGAATTTTTTACTTTACCCGCGAAACTTTGAACGTGAGATCGTGAAATTGTGAAGTACATGTGATTGCCCTTGGAGAGAGGGAAGTTTCATGAGGAATGGCATGGTGAGGCATAGAAGTAACGTAGTTGAAATTCCAAGAGGACCTGAGCGCGTTCCATTACGCATTTATCGAAACGTTTTTTGAATTCCTCGACGGTGGCAGTCATCGACGTATCTCGGTTTCCTCGGTCCCTGGCCTCCGATAACGAGGAGACCCTCTCGCTGATAGAGTTCGTATTCCATTGGACCGTGAAACCAGATGCATTTATTTCACGATGTGGAAAAATGTTTTCTACCTTGAATCATGGTATTACTGTGAAGGGGGTTGATTTCAAACTACAGACATTTTTCTAGGAGGAAAATAGAGGCATTAATTATAAGGGAGCAGTATACATATCATAAAGTCATCTTTTTAAAACAACCGTGTTATAGGAGGGTAGAAATTAACAAGTCTCAATTAATTCCCCATTAACTTCAACCATAAAGGTGCACATATTATACAGACATCTTTTTAAGACAACCACGTTATAGGAGGATTTACAGTAGAGGGGACAAGTAGAGCTGAAGAAGTTAAAAAAGTCTCCCAAGAAGAATGAAAACCAGATTGCCTGAAAAGCTCGATCCACCATGCGTGACCTTCTGAACTTTCTAACCGCGCGCTTCGAATGTCGAAAGGTTCGATAAGGAGGAAGAGTCTGTTCTAGTCTCGTGAATGACGGTGCACTGTCTCATTCCCTATCGCCGCGTGTAACGACAGTGTGTCTCCTTCTTGGACTTGTTCCAGTCGTCCGGTTATTTCGATGCATTTCTTCGTCGGTTCCTCTTCTTCTGTTCTTCGCCGTCACCGTGTTCCTGGCCCGACGTCCCACTTGTAGCGTTCACCCCGATGCGTTTCTATTTTGGCGCCGTTCCGTCCTGTCCCTCCCCTTCTTGCCTCCCTGCCCGCCGAGCAGAGTATCCGGTTTCGAAATCAAAAAAAGGCACACCCCCAAGCGGGTGGAAAAATGCGAGCACAAAACGGGCCGACGACAGGTGGCGAAATTATTGTTGCACCCTCGAGCTGATTTTTTTTCTCGCGAGGGAGAACGTCGCACGTCGCCTCGTGTTAATGTTTCTTCGGTTGTATTTTTCGTTTCTCGAGAGATGAATATTCTTTAAGCCAGGCTAAACTTATCCTAACGTCGCAGAAGGGACTGGAGATTCTTCTTTGCAAAGTGTTGCGCTTTGCATGGACGAGATTCGAGGAAAAAGAAGCATCTGGGTGGGCAAAGTGGGTGTGGTGGTTTGGGGCTTTAACGAGAAGCTCAGTGTAAGGCTTACTTTTTAGTGTGAACTCTCTTTTTTGGGAGAGTATGGGTAGTAAATCGTGAGACATTAGTGAGTTTAATTAGAGGTGTTAACCCTTCATCAGAAATCTGGGTGCTTTAGAGCAGATGACTTGTTATTTTGTTGAAGCTTTTCGTGGAAATTCAAAGAAATGGTGTAGTTTTTAGGTACACGTGAAAACTATTATATAGAAGATATTCTAGAGACATTGAAAAATAACACAAAATTTGTATAGATTTTTTAAATGCTTAGGATATGAAACAAATTTTGGGAGAACATAACTGACCCAGATTCCTGACAGTGTTAATAAAAAAAATAATCACCAAGTGACTCATAATTATATTTTCTCTCCTACATATTAAGAATTCCAAAGAAATGAATCTCCCAATAGCAACAAATAAAATTCTTCTATCTTTGTATCTTCTCTGTCATCAGATCGTCCTATCGATCACAACCACTCTATCACTCTGACGTAACGAAGAATAAATATTATCGCAGTAGCGTGCCAAAAGCGAGTCGATTCAAAGCAAAACGACCCATATTCCGCGAAGGCTGCGCTGAATTCATCGGCTGGCCTACTGTCCGGCTCCAAAGTGGATTAGGGCCATTTGCGTCGTCTCACCTTTGGTTGACCTGTCCGCGAGGCGACATCGTGACCCGTGAGGGGGATCATAAACCAGGGAAATTCAGGCAGTAATTCATAAATGATCCATTGTTCCAGCCTTCCAAATGCCTAGGTCGTTATTAGTCGCGACTTTATTGCCTCAGAGGTGTTAATGATTACTATTTGGACTATGTTTAAATATTTGGGTCCAGTGTTGTCCCACTGTTAGCTTAAGTCTCTGTTCCTTGTCCTTCCTGGTCGATCGACAGTGCTGGCTCCAAGGGGATTTAGGTTTTAATTGAAAGGGAATTATTCCGCCCACGTGTTGCATTCAGAGGTACTGTTGCGCTCGTAAAATCCAGTGATCCATGACTCCGTCGATGGCTCGCGATCGATGACTAAACCTTGTTGTATGTGCTAGGTAAATCGCGTTTTTTGTTAGAATAGTGTACTTGCTGTATTTTATCGTTACCTGTGAATGATATGGAATGCGTTCCAAGGACGAATCAGTGATATCGAATCTTGATTTGAGTAATATGATGTTGTGAAATATGGATTGTATGTCTTGCATCAGAGGCTATGCGTAACTGGGGAAATTAATAAAAAATGTGGCACTAAGCATTTTCATGTAAATATTAAAAAGGTTGGATATACTCAGAGGGAATGAAAACTGCAAGACAGTGGTTTCTTAGTTATCAAAATTGCATTTATTAAGAAAGTACATTGCAGCTTTTTTTAAATTAAAAACTCGAATTACAAAAAAGTCCTTTTTCAAGAACAACTACAACTACCAAAATCAATCACAAAGCATCCCATATCTAATAAATCCAATCAGCCATCCCAGACGTCTCATCGAAACAGATAGCCAGTCAATCTTCCACCCATTCTCGAGCCAATCGATGATATAGCCTCTTCCCATTCATTACCGCGAACCAGGACGTGTATACAAATACTCTAGCAATCAGTCGCGATAGCAGCTACCGATGGATTTCCACGTCACTGGCGATAAGGAGCGGAAAGAAAGGAAATCTAAGTGTAAACGCTAACGACAAGCGTAACGCTAAGCGCTTAGGGGTGGCTTTACTTTCCTGCTCGACCACCAGAGCGTCGTCGACGATAATCGGTTCGTCCGCAACCCTGGCCTGTCAGTCGATCCTCAGACCGCCGATCGAGCTGGTCAGCCCGCGGCTTGGTGGTCCCCTTCGTTACAAATGTACGAGCGCGTTGCTAGCATCGATCTCGTGGACGAGCGAGCGTCAAGTGAACCTTTCCCTCTCGCGCGTGGGTGACACTGTGCGCTGTATAAATGCTCCTCCAGGGGTCCAGGATAGGATGCTCCTGGCGTGCTTCGGGGAGACAGAGTTCCCCAAACCCTCGAGATATCTACTGGCTGGCTATTCGCGGAGACCGAAGGTAACTTAAAGCGACGCTTATTCGGGGAACCAAGTGAAACAGTCTTTAGCGCCGGTTCGCGGAACGCAGACGCTTCACGGTGTTTCGAGTTGCTGGGTGTTAAAGGGAAAACTGTGGCTTCTGAGATATCAGCTTTTGGTCTGAGTCTTCTGAGTAGATGCTTTTTTGCTTTTTTTCAAGAGGAGTTGAAAGCACATGTATAGTTTCTTTTTTTATTGAATAGAAATTTTTCTTAGGGAAATAGATTTCTGCTATTGGAATTAAATTGAGAAGGGAGTATAGAGTTCAAAATTTTGTATTTAATTTACAGTAGTGTTTAAAGCAGGGGTTTTCAATATGTATGGTCTTGTCCCCCAAAATTTGAGGCGTCGAGACCCCTAAGGTCCCACAGGACTTCATTTGCTATACATCCCTTGTACCTACATCCCTTAAAAAAAAGACGCACACATACAATGACAATAATTGTGTCAACTGAATTACCCAGCATATTTAACAAAAATTCCCACAGTATTAAAAGCTAGCTTTCACAGACTTGTAACTTCTAACTTCTCATTTTTGTCCATCAGACGAGTCACCGTGGGGCTCCCAAGAATCTCCCCGTCTCGCGGCGCCCTTTTGCAGCTCTGTTTGCACGTGATTCACTCTAGCAGACGGTGCACGGTTATAGGATCGCCCCTATGCATATTCCCGTGTCGGATGGGCAAATATAAAGTGGGCGATTTGGCGCCTGGTCAAGAGACAGTCTGCGAATGTCCGGGGGATATTCTCGATTCTGTGAAGCGATGGGAAACCGGGAAGGTTGGGCTAGGAAAGTTGTGGAGGGGGGAGATGATAGGAGCGTTTGAAGTTATTTTGAAAACTGGGCTGGTGCATTGACCGTATGCTGACTGCAATCCGCGCGCCTCGGTCTGCCGACTGTCTTCCCGCGCGCGCATCCGCGGAATGGCAGACACCTGGCGAACCTACCTTAACGCTGATCCTCTTATCTTCGTTATCGGCTGAAACGGGCACGGTTATCTTGAATAACCTACACTTTTATCGTAGGGGGGAGATCGTATTATTAGATCCTTCGATGTAGAGAAAGGATGCTGGAGCTTCGTTATGAGTGGATTTATTGGTTCTTATTCTGGGAGACACGGGCTGGGATGGGCTAAAGATAGGGAGACTTGGGAATGAGGTAGACCTAGGTTACGATGGAGCAAAGTTATGCGCGATGTTTGTTATCACTATGGGGTTGGAAGTGTTGGCTTAATATAGCTTTGGAGATAAATGACGAGTTTATAGCGAGGGATATGTTTTTCGCGGTTTAGCTCATGTTTATGGTAGCTCGCTTCGCTCCTGTTGGCATTTTGAGTGATAACATAAGCAAGTAGCAGGGTTTTGCTCTGAGTAATTCCAAGCTAGAGAACGTTTTATAATGAGCCAATGCCGCTCAACTATTCAGAAAGGCAGTAGCTGCAGGAAAATGTGAAATTGAGTTTTCTGTGTTTCTTGAAATTCAAATATTTTTAGTAGAGACTACTTTTTTCCATAGTTGGGCAACTTAGGATAAATCACACTTTGGCTTGCTTTATACGAAATCAGGATGCATAGATTGATTGACCAAGGTCTAGGCTATGTTTATCGTAAGCCACTATTCTTACTTCGTAATCAATCCTGAAATGTTGAAACATTCTCAGGCCAGATTTACAAGACACTAAACATAGATTACATTAGATCTTCTCGCGTGGCTTGTCCTAGATCCTCGCCCACTCATTACTGCACTACTCGAAGAACCTTGGCCCAATCGGAGAGGTCCATTAAGAATATTCGATACTCGACCGATACGAGGGACGCGTTTCGTGTACCTCCGCTGGCAGATAGAGGAAGTGCATCAGGTTATGCGTTAGTCGACATTCCTACGATGACTAAGGGCCATTCTCCTTGGACGTCGACAAGGTCGTTGTCACGACCCTTGGTGCGCTTTATAGGAGTCCCCTTAAGGATGTCAAAAGTATGCTCGTTAAAGGTGCCAGTCACTTCGTCGTGTAATTGTGTATGCTTGCGCGTGTTCCTCTGCCGCGGCCACGGACCTCCGATCTCTTCTGTAAGTACGTGGAACGTCGTAAATGTCCCTTAAACGTGAGAATCCATGACCACAGTTCAATTGAATACTCCTCAATGAGTGTAGGAGAAATGGCCGTTAGACTGTTCTTTATTGCGCCCGATAGCTCGCGTAATCTTTGGTATAAATTTTAGTTCACGCTTGAGGAAATTTTATTGCTTGTATGGAAATGTTACTGTCAGCAAATTTTTAGGGATCTCCCCTTTTTTGATGAAAGACATATACCTAACATGTGGTATTCTCAGGAGGTATTTCTTGTTCGGTGAAGAATATTGTAATGCAAATTGTAAAGCTGGAGAATTTTACGATTTCTTTCGATGAGAACATATTCCAGTAATCGGGAAAAAGGTTCACAGTATTAAGAATGCAATATGTGTGCTTTGAAGAATATTTTATTAAAAAGAATATTGATCAATCGATGAAGTTCCAGAATGAAGGCTATTATTTTAAAAAATGATAGAAATTGATAAGGGTCGTTAGAGATCTTGTACTATATCAAGGGTGAAAGTGACCTTGTATTCGTCGTACGAGGGTGAATACCATCACGATAAAAAGATAAAAATTGTCAGCCATCAGCGAGATGAACATCAAAGCATCAAGAAACAGTAAAATTCCCCTCGCCAGCAATAACAGACAACAAAGTCGCAGTAAGAAGAAATACCAAAGCTTTCAGTCACAAACTTTAACTACCTCGATAATTGCACTCGTCTCGACACTTGCACGCACTAACTACTCCGCCGTCATGACCATAAATCTCGAGGCCGTCAAAAGGCAGAATTTATAGGAGAATTTCTATGCACGGCCGCGTCCAGCGCTAAATATCCCGTTGTCGAGCCGTCAACGAGCCTCCATCGATTAACTGCATCGGATTCGGTTGCCTGCGGTGTGCAGTAGCCGATGCATCGGTGGACGCAACGAGGAAGGAGTCCCTCGATTACGGTTTCGCTTGTAAGTACGACGCGATGCGCGCGGTCCCTAATCAAGGTACAGTTATCGTTGACTCAGCGAAACGTGAATTTCCAAGGTGACACTGAGCCGCGGTGGCAGAGTCGCGACACGATTTCACGGTAACGATCCGCGCGAAATTCGATACGGTCGCGATTAGAACGCGTGGCGCGGTTGCGGTCGCTCCTGTTTCTCCTTCGACTAATTTCCACGTAAACCGCAATCGAAGCAGTTTCGTTTATCAAGCCCCGCACCTGTTCGTGACGAATGAGGAATCGTTCCTAGAGACGGCGAGCCTCGGGATGAGGAAGCTCGCGATGCGGCAGAGGAGGATGAAGAAGCAGGGAGGAGCAGGAGGAGGAATAAGAGAAAAGAGTCGATAGAGGAGGAGAGGCAGCGTTCTCTCTCGGTCTCTGTGCATTTCCTGGTAAGGGTCTTGGCGGTCTTCAAAGCTTCGCCGAGAGTAGTCAGAAGCGGCGCTCGTTTCTTGAAATAGGAAGAGAGCGACGAGGAACGCAGGAATTTTCGCGTCGCTTCTGCGAGCCGTGACCGCGCGAAACGCGCGCCGAACCACTCCCCATTATCGCTAGGATATTCCATTTTTTTTTCTTGTTTCATGCAACCATTTTGGGTGTTACTTTCTTCCGCGTGTGTTAAAATACGACCTTGCTACCTGATCCTGCTGTTTTTGGAATGGAATTTGCATAAAAGGGGCCTTGCATGGGTGCCAAAAAAGGAGACTGGGGCCTTTATGTTTGGGGCCGAATTTGGGGGACTTGGCTACCCTGGACCTGAACGTTTGCGTTATCCAAATCTTCGACCAGTCGGTGCAGGTTCGAGTAATTTACGCGAATGGAGTGTGAATGGTAAAAAGGTGCGGCGAACTTCTTCGAGAATTTGACCTTTTCTGAACAACGTTGCAAGGGTTTGTCGCGATTGTATGGTCGTCCTCGCTACTTGTCATCCTTGGTGGAACGTTAACGAGGGTATAGGTCACTATAATTACTATAGGTCATTGAATTCGTCTCTAATGATGGAGGAACCGAATGCACATTTGCAACCTTCTACCTTATAACAGAGGAAAAGGAAATCTGGTTTTGCATTTGAATCGCCTCTTTTAAAAATCATTTTCTGTAGCCTCTGTCATATAGTGACATCAAAATAAGGTTTTCTTAACTCAGTAAACGCTAGACTGAATTTGGAACGCAAATAGAAATACGGGAAAACAAAGCTCGTTATCAGGACCAGTCGACCGTCTTATCACATCGGAGCGTTGACCTCGCTGCCGGCTAGCTCGTCTCACTTGTCCCCATTAGTGTCCACTTCGTTCCTGACAGTGTTCCTGAAACTCCAAACTCTCTGCTCAAGATTCTGTCATCTTGACGAAGGAAGACATAAAGGAGTGTCCTCAGCTCTTATCATACCAAGGTATAGGGCCACCCAAGGACTCAAATCAAGGTGGAGTCGCCTGGAGACTCTTCAGATGTAGATTTCCAAGAAAAGTGAAGTAAATCAAATATGTGAGAAGTCTTCGAAAAGCTGTAAATTAAAGATTTGTGGAGTTGAAGGATAGATTCGTGGAGTTGAAGGATGGATTCGTGGAATTGAAGGATAGATTCGTGGAGTTGAATGATAGATTCGTGGAGTTGAAGGATAGATTCGTGGAGTTGAAGGATAGATTCGTGGAGTTGAATGATAGATTCGTGGAGTTGAAGGATAGATTCGTGGAGTTGAAGGATAGATTCGTGGAGTTGAAGGATAGATTCGTGGAGTTGAAGGACAGATTCGTGGAGTTGAATGATAGATTCGTGGAGTTGAAAGATAGATTCGTGGAGTTGAAGGATAGATTTGTGGAGTTGAAGGACAGATTCGTGGAGTTGAAGATTTGTCGATTTAAAAACTTAAATTCACTTTTGTTAAGGAAACAGTGGTCTTGAGTGACCACCACCTTGATACACTAAAGGCTAATATGATAATATCCACACAGAGGCTGTCCCAAAGGTAGTCGCGTGTTGGTCGATCAGTACGCGTGCACGCACCTCGATCCCCGCTTAGAGCTCCGTCTTTTCCCTCGGACGGGATCCACGCCGATGGTAATGGTCCCTCGTGGCCGATGCTGGTGGTGGTTAACTACCATGTTTCAAGGACACCCACCTCCTCCTCCTCGTCCCTGTCGTCGTTCAGTTCGCTATCGCGGATCTGCACCGTGAAACTTCTGACTTTACTCCACGGCCAATCTTCTCGCTCCTCTTCTTTTTTCCCTCCTCTCTCCCCCTCGCAATCTCCTCCCTGCTCGATTCTTCCGCTGCTCGCCGATTCTGCGCCCGGCCTCGATACCACGCCGCGCTAATTGCGCGATTTTTCATCGCGGCCCCACGGCGAAAAGCGAGCGCCGCGGAGGCGCTCATAAGGAGCGTGAAAAATGTCGACGCCCGACGTGGTGTGCCGCGACGCCGACGACGCGTCGATTAAATGGCGATTTTTACTGCGACGCGTTAATGCGCGCCGAACTTATTCGAGTATTTGAGATAACGCGATTGAGATAATCGAGGGAGTCGAGGCGGCTCGTTTACTTGAGAATCTCTCGAGAAACTTTCCACGTGAGGGCTGTGCCTTTAGCTCGAATGGATCGAGACTGTCTTCTGGTAAAAATAGATCGAAGGGTTTGTGGTTTGGGGAGAGCCTCGGGACGTCACTGGTGTAAGCTCTTTTTTTATTTCGGAGAAAGTTTCGTGAAATGCATCGATAAATCCTTCTCGATAGCTTGATATCGCAGTTGAACTAGGATCTCAAGTTCTTGGTTACTTGTGCAGGGTTCTCTTTCTCTGACTCCCGTTCTCCCGCGACAGTGTCATTGTAGAAGAAAACGAGTCGTGGCACTCCCATTCACCAAATTCCTTCCTTTCATCGGCACCGAGTCTTCTCGAGGACACGACTTTTCGATTCTCTTTCCTCTCTCGTGGTTCTGGGATTACGTTCTTTTTAGGGGATCAAACGCGACCCCTCACTAGCTGGTGAATACCCTTTCTTCGATATGACGCGAGATTGGGGATTTCTGTCGCCGAATGAATCTTCATCTCCATTGAAGTAAGATTAGACAGAAGGGTTTGGGAAAAATGAGGGGTGCCTCTGATTCAGTGAACCATCGCTACTTTAATATCTGTGAAATTTTAAAAAGTTGTGGTCTCCAAGAATTTCCAGCTTACATTATATCAAAGCAGAACTCGAATTATAACTCGAGTCTGCTAATCAAGCTTTCTAGTCTAATCTAATCTAATCTAATATTATCTAATAAGTCTAATCAGACTTTAAAAGTTCTCTATAATCTCGAATTTTATTTCAAGACCAATTAATCGATTACAGGTTAATTTGAAATTCTACAACACTGTATGTTCTCCATTACATGTTCACCGTGCCATGGTATTAATTTCACCGCGGGGATCTTGCCACATCCCCCCAGGTTCAAACGCGACAAGCTATCGGCATGTCGTCGTTGTCAGTCCATCGACTATCGGTCCCATCGACAGATAACAAGCACGAGGAGAAAGCACGCGACGCTCGTGTCCCGACAATATTGTCGTAGTTACACCGTTAACGTACCAGCTCGATGTCTCTCACCCCGTTAGTCGCGGCAGGCGCACTAGTATCTACTCACAAAAGTTCCAAATATACTTGGCCAAGGTTCAATCGAACTTTAACCCTCGTACATAGGAATGCTCGGGTCATCAGAGACATGGGTCAGGTCTGGGCCAGGCATCAGCTTTTATTCCTTATATTTCGAAGCTTTTAAGGTACTGTCTATACTTTTCAAAATCTTCATAATAGATTCAGGAATCAGTGTCAATAAGTTCACTTAATCTAAAAAGAGTGCTTTTCAAGGTAGATGCATATTTATTAAGTGTTCGAAACCATCCAGGTAAATTCGATTCTAGTTAAAGTATATTGTAGGACAGGAAGAATAAAAAACTGAAGGCAATATTTGAGTTACTCGATGTTGGAGCACACAGAAGTTAGCGACTAGTTCTTGCATAGAGACTAAGAGTCTACCTATGTAGAAAAGTGATACGTTCAATAGCTATGTTGCTTCTACTTAGCCATTAGATGTACTTTGTCTTCGTTTTTTATGTACCTTCGTGTTCCCTTCCACTTCTGACAGTACACTGCAGTGTCCTCGCGATTATATTGTTATTTAGCAGCCGTGACTCGCGGAGGCTCGATCCCCGCTATCGGTATTCCGTCATCGAGGTGAACGGAATGAGATTCCTTGCTCGTGGCTGGGATACCTTTGCCAGTGGTTATTACGAAGTGCCGCTAAATAGTGAAGGTGTGTACATGCGAGCGCAGAGGCGTAGAATCGCGGGTCCCCTGAGGTCTCCCTATTCCACTGTAAATCTCAAATCGTTTCCTGGTCGTCATTTTTACCGTAGGATCATTTTCTTCTCCCCTCCCTTTTTTTTTTCTAAAGGCGCGAGATAGCATAGTACAATGGGATTCCTCGCGGTATCGCGGTGTGTACTTTGCAAGGAAAGCGTGGGTTAGACGGGAGTAGTGGACTCCAGGATTTCTGGCTGAAACTTTCATCACTAGCCGTCGAAAGTATGCAATTACGTGTCACAATTCCGCCGCGAGGAGAAAGTACAGTGTACAGAGAGACCGAACGCCCTACACCATTGCCACCGCGAGTAGCGTACGCGACAAACCTGGAATCTAAGCCAAGGCTTGGCACTGCCTTCTCTGCTGATTCTAGCGTTGCCTTCGAGCTCTGCACTGGGCTCTGTCTGCTGCTCGCGATTAGTGAATGAACATTGCGATTACTGCAATTTTTGTTTTCGTTTAATGATAGTAATGTGTAGGTATTTTATCTATGCGTACTTTTACTTCTAAAGAAAGTTGTGTTGATGTGGAAATACGTGAAGATTTTGGAATCTTTTGAGGTTCCCAATTTGTAATATTCAACTTCTGAAATATTCCACTCCATCAACATCGAAATATTCAGATACCTCAAAATACTAAATAAAAAATTCTCTCTATATCTCGTCTATAAACACTTTACGTAGCTCTACCTGAGAGTCTGAGATCCTGAGAGTCTGAGATCCTGAGAGTCTGAGATCCTGAGAGTCTGAGATCCTGAGAGTCTGAGATCCTGAGAGTCTGAGATCCTGAGAGTCTGAGATCCTGAGAGTCTGAGATCCTGAGAGTCTGAGATCCTGAGAGTCTGAGATCCTGAGAGTCTGAGATCCTGAGAGTCTCAGAATCTGAGAGTCTGAGATCCTGAGAGTCTCAGAATCTGAGAGTCTGAGAGTCTCAGAATCTGAGAGTCTGAAAGTTTGAGAATCTGAGAGTCTGAAAGTTTGAGAGTCTGAGAGTTTGAGATCCATTGCTCCAAGAATTTCACAAAATCCAAGAAATTTAAGGACAGCAAGAACCCTAACTGAGATAACGGAAATCCACCGCAGCTGAGAAAAATCCGCAGGAATTCGCAGCAAACAAATATCTCGACGAACTCGCGGCAAGAAGATAACGCTCAGCCTAATCTAAGAAGCAAGTGGTCTCCTACGGCGAGAACGTGCTCATTTATCAAGCTAATTGTGCGCGGTAACGAGGTAGACGAAACCATGGCGGGCAACCAACAGCTGCCGCCTCTTTCGTTGAACTTCTGTCCCCAGGTTCGCGCTAAAGATTCCACGAGCGCGTTTGCACGCGACGGCGAAAGGCGAATGTGGGCAGACGCGTGGAATTGTCGTCGCTCGCGGATACCAGCCGATTCGTCGTGATCGGCCTCGCCGTGCACTCCATCCTCTGTTAAGCTCGTTTCGATAGAGATCGGTGACCGCCGAGGAACAGGTTCACCGAGAACCGTTTCTGCGTAAACTTTCTTTCGAGGAAGGAGGATCCAGGGGGTGTTTGCTTTTGGGATATTAATGACTGACGTTGAGAAACTGAGAAAGTTCCTGGGTCAAGAACCGAGGGGGACCGCGCTGCAAAGTGTTTCACATCCTGGATGCAAAGTGGATTCCTTGGAATCGATGTGTATGATCGAAAGATATAGGTGTGTGTTTATGGTTTCGATTTCGGTTTCGTGAAAGGATTTATGAAATACTTTGAGACTTTATTTTCGACTGGAAAGATAGTGTTCTATTTTTAAAATTAATTCCATAATATGTTTCATTAGATCTCAAGTACTATAACAATGCAATTCATTTTATTTTCATGGTACACCTTGTATTTTGCAAGCAAAAGAGGCTTACACTTTCCGATACGATATTTCAGACATTGCACTCCATGCAGTCGTATCGAGATTGAGGAAAGTAGTGATCCCTTGAAGTCTTCTCTTTAGCAGTAATAGAGCAAGGGAAGAAATGATTTCTGATTCTGGAATATTCCACATAACTACAGTCCCGAGTGGAACGCGTGACTATAACCGAGTGTAGTTTCCATTCGAATCCCATACATTGTATACTGATTGCCACACGATCCACGAATCACATCTTCATCTCGAAGTCTTACTTCAAAGGCCTCGGGCGAAGAGGATTGCCCCGCGATTGGGCTCTCGATCGAATTTCCCGCGGAGCGTTTGCTTTTATTTGCATCTCGCGATACGTTATTACATATTCCGCGCGGCACTCGCAACGAGATTGCCAGGGAATTATTGTCCGCGCGGTTTCGTAATCCCCTTCGGTAGTCTATACGTGTACAGGGCGATTCAGAAATCGGGAAGGACTAGAAAATTGTGGAGATTAATTTTGCATATACAATTTTTTCCAGGATGCATCGATGCAGTTGCAAAGTGCAATTGCACTTTTCTTTTTACCAAAACTGGAATCTGACGAATTTTTGCGTGACTTGATCCCTTGTATCATTCTATTCTCAAGCGAAAGAAAGTGAGATTATTGAAAACTTAATATACTTCGAGGTAGACTATTTCAGATTTTTAGACAGTTCATAAAAATAGTACCTATTCTTTATTTTTTACAAGCAGAAGGAGACTCAGAATTCCACAGAAAAAATTGAAAGTTTCCATTTGAAAGAAAAGTGCATCTGTACCAGTGCATCCTCGCGAATATTATGCAACGAAGAATTCTTTTCCCCAATTTTTCTCTAACTCCAAGTGATACAGGATAACAGCCCATGCCACTTACTAGAATCACCCAGTATACCCTCGCGTTTCTTGCAACGTGCCCCGTGCGTGGCTCGCTCGCTCATGCACGCCTCTACGTACGTAATGCACGTTGCATTCCTCGACAGTCGTACGCGCGTTATGCATTCCGCGTGGATTTGACCTCGATGCCGTGTTATTAATGCCCATTACGTTATATAAACGAACTCGGCGCGATCGTGTGCCGAGTTAGACGCAAGGGGGAGTCGAATGGAGAGAGATATCGAGACAGTCTGTAAAATCGTGCCGAGGATTTATCTCGAAGATCGACGCAAGCATCTGTATCTCGACACGAGCTAAAATTCAGATTCTCCTATCGAATGCGCGTCTATGATCGCGTCGCTGCGTAAATCGTCGCCACAGGAAGCGGATTTTGTAACTTTTCGAGACAGGTGTTCCATCGAGTTGCATCAGCCCCCAGCAATTTGTCCTGTAGAAACTCGCGGTTCTCGTAATATCGAAACGCTGATGGAACAAGTTAGTGGCTCGTAGCTTCGGGGCCTTCTTTCCATTCCCCGACTCCACTCGAACAAAAATTCTGTCTGTTTCCTGTGACATATCCTTGGCGTGTCTGTTTGCCTTACTCTGATTAGTGAAGAGTCACCGATACTTAATTCACTCTTTCGCAAATATTGACACCTTCGAAGCTGGTTTTGACTGGTTTGCTGGCTGACGATTGCTCAAATAATAAATTATGATATTTAGTGAGACACATTGTGCTTTCAGTTCTCTCTGACTTATGACATTACTCGATTTCTCGTCAAATAAATTACTGTTTGAGCAAGTGCCTCTAGAAATCTAGTACCCATTATTATACGCATCTCTGAAGTTCAATAATTTACCTTGCAGCAGTTTATCATATCGCAATACTCCTTTTTTAAAAATTGCATAAGATAGAAATGTTAATCAATCACTAGTTAAAACACTTAACGAAATTCCCAATAAAATCCCCACGACCCTCTTTCCAAATCTAGTGCCCATTATACGCATCTCTGAAGTTCAATAATTTGCCTTGCAGTAGTCGTTCATCATATCGCAATACTCCTGCTTTTTTAAAGTTTGCATAAGATAGAAATGTTAATCGATCGCTAGTTAAAGCACTTAACGAAATTCCCAATAAAATCCCCACGACCCCATCTCGCGAGCCTCTCGTCCAGAGGCTCGCGAGAGGTCACGGAGATGCAGCGATCGTTACGTGCGAGGCACATATCCAGCGCAGAGGCGTAAACAGTCCGTCAAGGAGCAGCTCGCTTAGGGAGTCCGCGAGGTCGATGCTTCGAGCTAGGCTAACGGTAGAATACGTGTTTAGGTAGGCTTCCAGATACACCGTGGGCTCCAGGTATATACCATATCCGTAGGTATTCAGGCATCGGCGGACAGGCGCTCTCCTGATGTATGCATTCACGGATACGCGGACGTCGCGTACACGCGAGCAAAAAGGCCGCCGACATGCGCGAATCCTCGCGACCTTTCTCTTCCCATTCACCAGCGATCGGGCTGAATTTCCAGCCAGCGAGCACGTTCTCTCCCGTCTGACTAATTAAATGATTGATCGCCGCGACTGGCGAGTTATCCGAGCGACTGGCCGACAAATTAACCGCGGCTAGGCCTCGACCATGGCCCGAGCGCTTTTTCCACGAGCAGAAGTCGACGGGGCAAAAATTCGCGGAACGTCGAACGCGCGACGTGGATTTCTACGCCCGAAGCGGCAAAAGCTCGATTTACGACCGTGTCCAGGTGGGACCAGGGGAAGGGACCTTGCTCCTGTGCCCCGCTTGCTATGCTAATTAGCTATAATTTAGCGGCGGGGGATTAGCGCCGAAATCCTCTCGCCTGGAACGAATCAGACGCTCTTTCTCTTTTGCACCCCATTTGCCTTGTGGCCCCTTTGCTACGCGTCTGAGGAAAGAGAGGATACTGAGAAGGGCGTCGCATAATGCTTGTAGAAATTGTCTGGTTGCAAAGGGAACTAAATTTCGAGCTGTGTTTGTCAATTTTTGTGAGTAATCTGGAATATTTGTAGCTACATTTTTACGAGCAATTTTCAGTTCTTTGTTTTCGCTACCTTTTTAAGAGTAATTTTTCAGTATTTATTTTTTACTACCTTTCTACGATCTTTTTCTTCCAACCATTTAATAAATAATCTACTCTACTAGTTCACTTTCAACTATGTACTTATTCTCTTTCGAATTAAGACAAAAGATAATGAGATCAGAAATCTATGGAAATTGAAGATAAAATATCCTTTTTCGCGGCCAGACAAGCGTTTCAAGCCACTGTGCACCGCTTCTTTGTCAAGGCTGTTTAATATGCGAGAAGGACCATGGGCTCGCTGAACCGCATCGACAAGGAGCCTTGTACGTGGTCGAGACCGCCGCCCTTTGGCTGTAAAAGCCACCCTGGAGGAACTCTCGTTTTTCCCCGAGACACCCTTCCGCCGAAGGATTTGTGGGAAATCCCTTTTGAAGTGCAGGCCACTCGACGGAGCGTACCCAAAGTATTTATTTCGTTGATCTCGGCCCGCGATTGGTCGCACCGCTGTTCTTTGTGCCGAGACAAACGAGAGGTACCGACTAGTCGAGGATTTCGAAGGATTTCGAGAAGATAGGTGACGAGGTTCATTCGAACGCGCTGCTTTTTTTAGTTGGAGCTAGGGTGGCTTGAGTGTGTGATAGTTTTTGGAGGAATAGTGAGGGGGCTGGTGCTTGTGAAATTTTTTATTTGAAAAATGATTGCGTTGAGGAGCGATAGATGTTAGTCGTGTGTACTTATTTAATAATAATTAATTGGTTTTTTGAGTATCTGTGAGACTGTGGTGTAATTGGCGTAAAGTTATTAGTGTTAAATTATTGATATTTGCATATGTGAATGTTAACGCAGAATTAGTATTTAGTTTTTCAATTTATCTCATACTGGGTCACCTAGTATCGCGTTTCCGCAATTTTACTTTTAACCGTCTGCAAAGTGTTATGGAATTCAATTAGGATTCTAAATTGTTGCACCTCGGGGCTCCGTAACAAGCTGTGAGAAAAACTGCTGGGAACTGGAATCGCGTCACATGTGTGGAACACCATGCTCGAGATTGGTCAACAAAGTGAGTGAAACATGCGTGCTCCACAAATTAAAAGCTTAACAAAAAATACGAGAGAATAAAATCCTCAAATTCTAATCTTTAACTATTGACAAGGAGTCTGGTAAAAGCAGCATGATATATTTTTATTATTCCTCTCATTTAAATATGGAAAACCTTATAATAAAAGATGAGTGGGAGTATATTTCATTGTGGTATTTTGTGGCTATATTCGAAACATGTTTATATCGATCTTTTTTAACTGAATTATTTTTAATATTGTATAATGAGTTATGAAAATAATTAGTTTTATCTTCATTTCCATAATTTGGTCTCCAAGTCAGCATGTCCCATTATATTCCCATTATATTTCCCAAATACAGAAGCTAAAAAAGCAGTTTTTCCCCACAAAATCTCGCTTTCCAGACCACTGTGCGCTGAAGACACTTCCAAGAAGTGGTGGGAATAGCGACAGCCAACTATCCCGTGGAAATTTCGGTCAACTAACCCAGAGCCACTGTGCAAACATACAAACAGCTTTCCCGTTTCAGTGTCTTGGTCTACAAAATTCCTCGCTTCGCGA
Source organism: Calliopsis andreniformis (assembly GCF_051401765.1). Lineage (NCBI taxonomy): Eukaryota > Metazoa > Arthropoda > Insecta > Hymenoptera > Andrenidae > Calliopsis > Calliopsis andreniformis. The sequence goes on along the minus strand of NC_135065.1, from coordinate 8,306,368 downwards.
AACGCTGCTCAGCTCGTGACCCGATAACGATTATCGAGCATCGATCGGTAGCGTACAGCGTCGAACAACGCCGCGTTCCATGTTCGAGCTATTCCTAGGAATATAATCGAACAGCGCGGTGAAAGTGTGCGAAAAGGGGCCCAGAAACGGTGTCAGGATAAGAATGCCGCGTAAAAGTACGTGTCGCTTGAACAATGACGATGGGAAACGGAACGAAAGAAAACGATGGGGAGGAGGTCTCGCAGAGGCGATCGAAGGTGGCGCAGGACAGATGATACGCGACGAAGGATGCCGATGTCGAGGGAATCGGCGGCGATCTGTGAAAATTGCACCACGAAAGAGAAAACCTCGAGACTCTGTAATGAACGTTCGACGGCAATTACCGCGAAACCAGTGCTCGATGGAAAAGAATCTACGACATCGTGTTCGTTCTGTAGATTGGAACGGATCCAATTAAATCTTGTTCGTCTGTTTGCACGAGCTAACGGGCCTAATTCTATACTGGATTAGTAACTAGATGGTTCTGGGCTCCGCCAGCAGGATACAATTACAGGTGGTAAGAGTAGAAGGCCAGGGGGCTTCGAATGTAGAACTGAAGGAAAAGCTTCTGCCGTGCTTCGGGGAAGTAGAATCCTCGTTTCTGGGGTCAAGCTGCGACCTTTCTGAGAATTTAAGTGGATTGACTGACCGTGAAGCGGAACTTCATCTGGAAGGTAGACTAGTTATAAGGGTGGATCGTTTAATAGACTCTGGACGAGCAAAAGGAAGTCGAAAATAGATATAGAGGAAAATTGGATTTGGGATGAAAGAGGATAACAAAAGGACTGAAAAATAATTTGTCGAATGTTCAGCAAAAATCATTGTTCAATCTAAAATTGCTCCTGATCTACAGGGGTACAGGGCATAGAGCTATGAAAGATACAGAAAAGGAAATCTGGAATTGCTTAATTCCTAGAAAGCTGTAAACACCTAGTAATAGTAATGGAACTACGGTCTATAATAAGTTATTGAGGAGGTGAAATCGAATTGTATCGAAATCGAATTTTATTATCAATAATAAAAATATCAGATTTCTTTCCGGTCCCACTAATAGTATCTAAATAAGAAACTTCCCCAATAACACTAAAATTAGATTGAATTTCCCCACCATCGTCACAAGAGACCATTACAACTCGTACTTCATTTATTATCAGTCTCCAATCGATTAACTCTTGCTCCAAAATCATTAACAACTCTACTCCGCTTTCCGCTCTTAACCCGCTAATTACAACCACTTTACGATCACCGAAGCGTTAAAATTCAAGCCCAGCCTCTCCAAGGATCCCAACCCATAAGGCTCGCACCGTGGCGTAAGATAAGGAGATAACGAAATTTCCTCGTTTCTCGTGCCAGGTTCAATCACCTGGTGAAAGCGAATCCATTGGAATAGCAGAAACGCGGAGCGTGAAGCTCAGCCACGCAGATCGATTCGTGAAAATAAGCAATAAAAATGGAGAGGACTTTCGTTCGAGCGTATTTGGTCACGGGCACGTGGCCACGCAGGTGGGAGGAGGAACAGTTGGCGCGCGGTAGGTGAGAAAATCGGTGACACAGCCAGCCTCCGCTCTTCGAGCGGTTACTTCCTGTGGGCCGATGATTCATTGCGAAAGATGCATCGCCTCGACGAGGGAAATCGCGAGCGTTCAGTCCTCGAGGTGCTGGCCGTGGCAACCGGTCGCGCCACGCCTTTGCTCCCCTTTGCCTTCGCCAGCAGGAATTAGACGAGCGTCGAACCGATCGTCCTGCACTGTCACGCGTCGCGTCTCGCGTGGAAAGCCTGTTTCCAAGTGCCTCTTGTGCGTGTTCACCACTCGGCTCGATATGTTCATCAAGTACCTCGACGTGTTCGTGGACGAGGGATACGTTTCGGACTCGGCTGGTGTAGGTGTAGGTACTCGATAACTGTCCCCCTGTGTCTCTTTCAGGTTTATTGAGATCAAGTTTTTTGAGAGCGAGAGCTCAGGGAGCTGTGAAGGAAATTTTTTGGAGGGTGATTGTAATAGTGAAAGAAGGATAGGTGAGCTCTAGGTAAAATTTGGTAATCTTGGGTTATTAGGTTTAAGCTTTAAATCTAAAGGGTGGTAAATACCTTTCAAGGACCAATATTAGGTACCTACATGCAGCTCCACTAAGAATTGGTACATTTAGGTATATTTATTCCTCAGTTTTTCTGAGTTAAAGTGCATTGTTGTACATGCATAGGTGAAACATACAGTTGTCACTGTTAGTACTGTATCAGTGTCACTGTATCAGTATCAGTGATACTCTTAGTATCAGTGTGTGTCTCTTGACCCCCCTGATGAAGCTAATTGCAATATTAGCGAAACGTTGGGTAAATATTTCCAAATGGACACGGCGTACACCCGAAAAACTAACAGTGACAACTGTATGATGCCGGGCCGTGAAAGTCTCAAATCTTTGATAATGCATAAGTGAATCTGAATAAGGACAATATAGGATAGTTCCATATAGTAAGAAATCGTGGGTCTGGAAACTGGACAAGAAAAGGATTTTCGAATTCTGAGTGTCAGTGATTATTAGTCAATTCATCGCTTAATAGTACATAAGAAAAAGGTAATATTTTTTCGTTCACCTTTATTGCAAAAATTCACTATTAAATACAGTCGCTTCTTTTCCATAAAGAACTAATTTACTTTCAAGTAATCATCTCTGAAATTTATTATTGACTTGTCGAGATTCTCAGACAGGCCATATTTCATTTACTCTATATGAACATGAAAGTAATTCACGCAAAATTTGAATTTCAAAAAATCTGCAGAGGAGTAATAGCGTAACGCAGGATGAAAGTTCTCAAAAGTAAAAGTGAAAGTAAAAAGCGTGCTCCACGTGTTGCATGATCTTTAATTCACGAGTAAAGAGCGAGCACTGTGATTTTCTATTTGAAATGTACATATACATACGTAGAAATGTACGTACATGTACATATTTATTTCAGAAGGCAGCATCTCGCAACAGAGCGGCTCCCTAAGAGCCTTAGTCACAATTCATTACACTCACGTGATTGCTTCACGCGTGATCGATCGACGGATGATCGCCTTCGAAATTCGACATCGAAGATAAATTCTGTCCTGAGCCCCTGAACAGAGGGATCACCTTCAATTTAGGCAGCTTCCACTCTCCTTATCGATGGGATCTCGATTCCCCATCGATTTCTGGTCCGATTCACGCAAGGAAAGAAACTGTACGCTTCCGTTACGAAATCCGCGTGGGCGGCGCGGAGGCGAATCTTGCTCGCATTTTAATTGAAAATTTCGAGGCCTGCGTGGGAATGCATAACAAACGGTGCATTGTGGAAACTTTGACGTGTCCCTCGCGAATTGAGGTGTCAGGAAAATGGCAACTCATCGCGATATTTTCGTCGCTGTCTCACGGTGCTTGAACGAAATTGACAGGACGTGTAATTGTTTCGTTTCTTGGCACGGAAGTCAAAAGATTCACGCGAGGTCAGCGATTGCGTGGGCGGGTATTTGTCATGCATTTAAGATACACGAAAACAAAGGATTTCTTGAAGTGTATACACCCTCGCTGTTGAAATATCGAGACACTTGTTCAGAATAAATTTAATATTTGGGAAATGCTGTGTAACCACTTGTTTAGAAACTGTTTGGGCCTACTCACCTTTTCTTGATTACCTAAATATTTTATAATAGAAGCCTGCAATAGAAGCAAGCACGTAGAAGAGAACTAGGAAGTTTGAATGAACTCAATCACAGTACAGAAAAAATTGAAAAATACTCCGTGAAACGAGACTCATTAATAAGAAGTTGATATATCTCTTAATATCTTCTCTACGTAACTATCTCTAGTATTCTCCAAATATCTTCCACGAATAATTTACCATGTTTGTCTCTCATTTGCCTCACACAACGTAATTGATAATTTTTCACACAGTACCCAACCAGCACTCATCATCCATTATAATATATTCTGTTAAGCAGTAGCGAAAATCCGAATAGTAAACGCAGCCCACCGCTTATTCAATACCAACTAAGCAGTGAATCAACTGCTCCTACGGTCAAGACGATCGATCTGTCCGTGGAGTACCTTGGATGGCTGAACAGTGACTCGCCGTAGAATTTACATAACTCGCCTGGACGCGTCGCTGATAATATTTACTCGAATCCGTTCCGCTTGGAAAGAACCTACTTTGCCCGATCTTTCCTTGCCTTCTATCGCCGACGCGATATCGTGTCCAATTTTCTCGCGTCAATTCCCGAGGAAACGTTTCCCGCTGTTTCCCAATGGCTTCCTTTTCCTGCTTTCGCCATCGCCTCGCGAATACCACATTATCGTAATTACGGCTCCATAGAGAAACTCACGGTTGCGCAAAAGTCATCGATTCACTGGCGCGATCGTTGAAACGAAGAAATATCGATCCTTTACGATTTCATTGGAACTGGTGGGAGTATTAAGTGTCTCTAGGAGAAAAAGTCGGCTGGTTCTTTGGGGCTAATGGAAAGTTGTGTTCTCAGGTCCAGAGGCTGGCCGAATACGAGAGGTATCTGGGCCAGGAGGCGAGGAACCTAGTGGAGAACGGAAACGGAAGCGTCGGCAGCGGCGCTGTTCTCCAACGTGGACAGCTCGAGGGAGATTTACATCGCATACAGGAGCTGTTCCCTGGCGATAATCTCCGGCTGCACGAACGAGATGTCCTCACTACGGTAAGTTTCTACCCTTTTTCTTCCACTTGGTAATAAAGAATCTAAGAGCACCTGAAAGATACGCGACGATAAGTGGTTGAGATAACGATTTGTATCTCGTTTTCTCACAGATTTTAATATTTCTCATATCTCCGAGCGTTTTATATCCGTTGAAACTCTCCCCTGTTCCATGGCTGCTGGGAAAAATCCCGCTTGAATACGGCGTTTCCGGTGGAAACGCATCAACCGTGCGCGAAAAGAGATAACCGTTTGCGTTTCGACGATTCTCACGATCGTACCAGCATTTTTCCCCCTCGCGATCGTGGAAAGCGTGGCCATTCGCGTGCCAGACGCTCCGCTGTTTCTCACGCGTCTCGCTGGACATTGATGGCAATATCCTCTTTTATTTGCACGTGTGGAGTACGAAACTGCGGAACAGTAGGCTTATAAAATTAACGAGGAAACGTGTTTTGTGGCATTTCGATGAAATGGTACAGCGAATGAATTAATCCTCCATAGATAGTGTTACTTTATTATAGTGTGATTCTTATTTTTGTCGATGCAGAGAAAGAGGGTAGAGGTTTCATGTAACTGTGGTACAATTTTTTAGGTAAGAGTTTCAATTGAAAGTTTAAAGTTTTAGAAGTTGCAGAATTTGAAGAGCTAGGGATTTGAAATTTTGAAAATTTAAAACTGTAGGGATCTGAAATATTGAAAATTTAAAATTGTAGAAATTTAAAGTTGTAGAAATATGAACTACTGGGGATTTGAAATTTTGAGAATTTTAAAACTTTGGGAATTCGAAATTTCAGAATTTAAAAATGTAATTTTAAATTTTAAGAATTCAAAATTTCAGAGATTCGAAAATTTGAGAATTTAAAATACCAGGGATTCGAAATTTTGAGAATTACAAATTTTGAAACCCTCAAATTTGCAATTTTGAGCATTGCAAAGCTAAAATTTTAGAACTTGGAAAATTTGAATAATAAATGCAAAACTGAGGACTCCTCGTGTCTGAAGGATCTTTTGAAATTCCTTATCAGAAATTTCTGCAATCCTCTCCTGACATTGCCACAGCAAATTAAACTCATTCCATCATAGTAACCAGATTGCATTTCAACGAGCTTACAGTCGTACCCTGAACAGCAGAAATGATTAAGAAGATCGAGCATGTGTCGCTGAGGAAAATACCTGTTGATGTTGCCCACCGTTCCTCGAATCACGTTGCACATTCCAAAGCGAGGAGTGTCTCCGGTCGCGATGATGGAACGTTTCCTCGAATCGCGTAGAATCATCGCGACGTCTCCTTGATTTCCGCGATCTTCATTAGCATACGATAATGCAGAGAAGCATGCGTCGCATTTTTCTTTCCATAGATCTTGCGTCTCGTATAATAACTCCAGCTGAGAGTACGAGGCAAGAGAACTATCGATTTCGTAAGAGAAAAGATCCACGAGTGTGACGAGAGAAAAAGGCTCTCTAAGACGCCGACTCGCGTCAAAGCGAAGTATGTTAATCAACCTGTCTTGTTCCTCGTAATTTCGTGGCCCGTGGCCCTCTTGGCTTTACTATATTTGGCAGCATTATTTATCAGCCGTAACTGTTCTACCGCCTCTCTACGCGGCTGAACGTTGGACGCTGTGAGAAACGACGAGATGGTGCTTAAATCTCCCTGCCAGCGTTGCATCGAGGAAATCGTAAACCTCTCGTTAAACTTTGACGGTTGTAGCGTTTGATAGTCGCGATAAATTTCAACACAGGCGCCAGGTTGCTTAGGGATGACCATCTTGAAGTTGCAATCGTCGATCTTAACGAAACTTTGTATATATTGAGTCCTCCCACGAGAATAATGTTGCTAGAAGTTATTTTAGTTCGAAGAAAATTAATAAGTATTTATAAGTAATTATTGATTTACCAGAAACTTGGAGACGTATGACAAATAATTTTTTAATCTCTTTTATTGTAGAATAGTTTAATAGTAGCACAGTAGATTTCTTTATTGAGCCATTTGTTATCCACTCTGTCGTTTATTCTACGAACCTGGCGATTCAGAGACGTCTCATAAAATTCTCAAAAAAATCGTAAAGGTTCAGATAAAGTTTACAAAGACGAGGGCTCGTCGCGAGCAAATCAACTCGGTGAAATAATGCAGTTAAGTCATCAGAGAGTTAATGGGGTTTGGCACGTTGGCGTCTGGTCATTAACCGCCCGCTGGGAGAGGATGATAATAATTTATGTCCTAGATCCGAGCATCAAAATTGGTCGTTACTTTGTGACCCTTCGAGCGGCGCGACTGGACGGAGGTCGCCTCGAGCCAGGCGCGACGATAATTTAATGCTAATCTCTTGTCCAGGGAGATCCCGATACTACAGATAGTCTCGTTTCGATTTTCAACGCGGAACAGTCGTGCTATATTTCACGCCCCGTGCACGTGGAACGAACAGAATTAGCGCGAAGTGAACGTGGTGACTGTCGCGTCAGGAACTTCATTATACTTTTTCGTGGAACCGTAACGCTGACTTCCTTCTCGCGAATCAAGGACGCGATTGCAAACCCGCGGTTCATCATGGAGGTTGTTCAACCTGGGGCAAACAGTCCGTGCAGAGATCCCAAATATTTTGCACTTCTGCATGCTTAACAGGACGGTTCGTGTCGTTTCAGAAAATGAAGAGTCTGATCCGCAAGAGGAATGGCGGGAACCCTGGAAGGCTGACGAGAGTGCTGTCGCAGAAGTCGCTGAATGTGTCCAGCAGCTCGCCAGCCCCGAAATCCCCACCCAGGACGTTCTTGTTGGAGACTCCTGTTCAGTTCACCACGGTAAGCGAATAAACCTTGGTCACTGAGATATGATAGATCCTGTGAAACTAGATTCCATCGTGTAGCTGACTTTTGACTTGGTTTCTTTGCAGGGGGTGCAGTCTCAGGAGAGACACCTCTTCCTGTTCTCGGATCTACTGCTCATAGCGAAGGCCCGAAGCGGGGGGAATTTTAAGCTGAAACAATCCGTGAGGATGAGCGAACTCTGGCTGACAGCTGGGCACATAGAGGACGTCGCCGAGACGAGCAAGTCTCAGGAAACCAGCTTCGTTCTCGGCTGGCCCACGACGAACGTCGTCGCCACTTTTATGTATGTAGAGTCTTATTATTAGTGTCTTAATTCTAGGAATATTTAAGCTCTGAGCGAAAGCCTAGGGTCCCTCGAAGCTATATTTCTTGGGGTAGATAATTAGAGAGTAACTGAGAGCTGAACACGTATCTATTATTAGATACCTATTTACCCTAAACAATTCTGGGTTTCAAGCTTGAAGGTGTATACGAGAATAAATATTTTGAGGATGTTTTATAGAAAGGAAATAGGGTACGAGACCCTATTGCTATGCTTGAACTTATTACTGTGTTCTCCATATAAAATCTGCATAAGTAAAATAGCAATAAGGTCTCATACCCTCAAATTTAACAATCGTCGAGTTGTGGACTTGAGGAACTTTTCACAGCATTACGTCAATTAATTTAAACACATTTTATTTCGTCCAAAAGATACTTTATTATCCCAATCTTAAATAAAAATACAGTACGTTACATTTGCTTCACAATAAAAAACAAGTATATCAATATCACTGAATATTCGCACAGAAAGAATTAATAATGTTTGCCACGTCCCAACCATCGCGACTCCAATTGTCCAGCTCTCCCTCGAAACAGCAATGTTGCATAAAATTGAGAAGCCCCAGGGGGAGGGATATATCTCGATTAACCAAGGCGTCGTTTTATCGCGTCGCATCACAGCGTTCGTTTCTTTCCTCCAGGACCGCTGCAGCCAGGGATCTCTGGTGGGGACGTCTGACCGAGCTGGTACGAGAGGAGAGTATGAAGGAGCCGCCGGACACGAATATTCAAGTCGTGTATCACGACAGTGACACGAACACGGAATACGTAAGTGCACCCCTCCCCGCCTTTAAAGAAGGAGAGAAGATACACGCGGTCACGCCTTCACGGTCCATTCTTCGCGCATCCCCGGTGGGGGAGGAGTTCGATCGCTTGACCTTCCTGGAGGCATTCTTCTTCGAGATGCCCCCTTCTACGTGCAGCTTTTATATCATTGACGTCAACGTCGAGTGGATCGTCGATCGTCGCCCCTGCTAAAAAGAGACCTTCTATCTCGCGGGCTTTATCGACGCCTGTCTTCTCTCTGCCCGATGTTCATTACACTGTCGCTTGTAGTCGTTATGGAGCTCTCCTCTGGTTTCCACTACGTGCCTTGTTTCCTCTGCTTGCAGTGCAAGACTATAATGGTGGGATCCGAGATGACGGCAGCAGCCTGCGTTAATCTGGCCACTCGGCTGCTGGATCTCCAAGGGCAGTTCCAGCTCTGGGCCAGGACGTCAGCAGACGAGGCACCGTACCCTCTGATAGGCCACGAGAGGCCTTTTGCCATTAAACTGTCCAATCTGCGGCATACTCTGTCTGCAGAGGAAGGTTTCGACCTGGAGCACTGTAACAAAAGCGGCCACGACACGTGCCACTTCATCCTCAGGCCCGTGCCCAAGTCTCCAGTGAAGAAGAACAAGTCCAAGATCACTGGACTGCTCAGGAGGTCCCTCTCGCTGAATCCTAGCCTGTTCGGCGTGAATCTGTCCAGGCTAGACGAGAATGGATTGCCAAAGCCTGTGCTAGTAATGCTGCAGCAGCTGTTCGCTAAGGGACCATTCACGCAGGGGATATTCAGAAAATCTGCGAACGTGAGGATTGTTAGGGAGCTGAGAGATCAGATCGAGTCCACGGGCGACCCCAGTTGCCTGGAGGATGCGCCGATCATAGCGGTGGCGGCTCTGCTGAAAGATTTCCTGAGATCTCTGCCAGACCCACTGTTGACCTCTCACCTCTTTCCACTTTGGATGGAAAGCCAGGACACGCCAAATCCTATTCAAACTATTAAGAAGTAAGGACTTTTCTGTTTTTGTATTTAAGTACTTTGTGGATTCTATGATAGCTGACGATGGTCTTCCTTCAGTATTTTAGATAGACTGCCCAAAGCGAATTATACTCTACTATCGCATCTCATATGCGTACTGCACCACGTGGCGCGGAGGTCGAAGCACAATCTGATGTGTGCCAGCAACCTCGGCGTCTGCTGTGGCCCTAGCTTGCTCTGGTCGCCGAACCCTTCGGTGAACCAGAGCAGAGCGATCCCCACGCTGACGGAGATGCTGATCCGTCACTGTGAGGTTCTGTTCGGTGAAGGCGTCACGCAGCTCTTCGGGGAGGAGCGCAGCGATAGCGGAGCCGAGGAGAGTACGGACAGCCTTCACTGTGAGTACCTCGCTTTATCCTCGGCTAAAAAGTAGTAAGGATTTCACATTGAAGAATCCTTGTCGTTACAGCAGGTGGGCTTTCCCTGGACAGCCTAGACCTGACGGAACCCCCGCGCAAGGACCACATGTCTCTGTCCAGAGACTCTGGCCTGACCCTGTCAGACTGCCAGCTGTTCATTCCAGAATCGCCAGTAGGCTCCGAGGATTCCGCAGTGAACGCCTCGTCGTCTAGCTTCGACAAGTCCCTGACTAAAGAGGACAAGTCCACCAGTAAATCCTACATCCGCGTCTACGGAGGCTGGGAGGAGAGGATAAACGGTTACACCGCGAACAACCATCATTCGAGCACCGTGGAGCACAGTAATTTCAGGGAGGAGAAGAGCAACGTGTGTTACCCTAACCCAAACTTTCAGAGGCAAGACTGGCTGAGGGCCCAGCTGAAGAGGACACCTCGAACGAAGCTCGACGAGCACGATCATCGCAAGGAGAGGTTCGACGAGAAGGACATCTACGCCAGGGAGTACCTCAGGCAGGACTCGATGAAGGAGAACGTGGAGAACTGCAAGGACATTTACAGAAGCTCACAGCTCGACATATCGCGCGACCTGAGGTCGGAGTACGAGAGGGCCTCGCAGCAGGACATCTGCACGGAACGAGTCTCGATTCATAACTCCGAGCAGGACCTGTCCGCGGACACCTCGTTGTCATCCAATGAACGATACGAGTTCAAGAAGGAGAGGTTCAACGAGTTCAAGAAGGTCAAGTCGGAGGTGTACGTCAATCGAGACTCGCCAGTGTCGCAGAACGGTAGCTACCATTCGGGCAGCGATCTGTACGAGTTTAAGAAAGTGAAGAGCGAGATCTACGTGAACAAAGAGTCGACTCGGGCCGAGAGATACGAATCTGAGAGTAGTATCTATGGAAACAGAGACAGGTCGAGCGAGATATACGGTTCCAGAGAGAGAAATGATCTGTACTCGTTCAAACAAGCAGAGGCGATCGATCTGTACGGCGACGAGGACGAGGAGGAGGAGAGAACATGGCCAGATACGCCTCCGCCATTGCCTCCCAGACTGAGGCATCTTCCGCCAGTGCACATGAACCTGGAGGACAGACACAAGGTGGCAGGAAGGTCAAGGTCTCTCCCGCCCCCGCCGCCCTATCGCCCGCCCCCTCAACCTCGTACCTCGGTCACAGCGAGACATTTAGGATACGGAAGGTCTGTCGTCGATGACGAGAGCTATGTCTGAAAAGGGTCCGTGCATCTCGACGGAATCAAAAATCCCGAAAGTCGCTGGCCCGGGACCACCGATACGCGTTGGATCGCGTAGACGTGGTCTCGTTACGACTGAAACTAGTCCAAACTGGAGCGCACGATACTTTTAACGTCGTCGTCGGGGAACGAACGGAGACGGGGCTGCTCCGTTGCTCCGCTGAGCGTAAAATGTAAGAAATTATAGGGAGGGAGGAGACGTTCAAACTATAGAGGCGTTTAAGGATAGAGTCAATGCGCGCTGTTGATTCTTGACGATTCTTAGCGATAGATTCGACTGTTACACAGTGATTCAGGGTGCTTCCACGAGCCTTAACTCATAGGTATTTCTCTTCTTTTTTTTTTTAATTAGATGTTCATTAGAGAGATGTTATTATTGTTAAGTACATAGACTGTAGGGGACAAGACTTACGTCGAGAAAATGATATTATTCGTAATACTTTCTCCACCGCGAGGAATAGTTGTAAAACAATGTGTATGGAATTACGTAAAATACGGAGGGATGAATAAAAAGAAGAATGGGTCGCGAGTGTTCGAACAAATGCTGCCCGAATGTCGTGGTGTTTTAAGACGACGGTAATATACGCGTTAATAAAATGCAAATTTTATTGCGGTCGTGTCGAGAGAAAAGATATTCGGTTTTCGTTCGTCGTCGTTTCTTGCGATCGTCTTTAAATATGTTCACGCGAGTCGTTGAAATGTCTTCTGAGTTTGAGGTCATTGTAGGATTCGCTCAAACCCACAAGACATCGTGAACTTCGTCATTTCGTCGTGTTTTATCGAGTCTTCTTTTCTTCTTTCGCAGGTTGTAAAAAGAAGATTTCCAAATTTTTTATGTAAGATTTAGAGGAAGGACCATACTTCATAAAAAATAATCGTGATTGATCCAGACACGCGAATTATTCTTTTTACATCCTGTACGTATCATTTTCCCTTCTCGAGTTCTAGCAGGAAACTGATTCGCCGCGCGTAATAAACATGACAATTAGATAACTCTTCCCTCTCTTACTTTCTGTCTGTTAATTATAATTATAAATCTTAATTTTCTCTTTTTAAACTTTTAGGACGTATAAAATTGTAGAGTGCTTCGTACGCGGAACGCGAATGCGACTTATCTTAAGGCAGTAAGATACACCGAAAGTTGTCGGAGCGTTTTAACTAGATCCAAACCTCTCGTTCTTTGTACATATTAATTGTAAACTGTAATCTTTTTTATATCGCTAAACGTATACACACACACATACACACGAACACACCTATACAACGCCCGCATGGTATGTATACTTATCTAAATTATACGACATGCTATGAAATTTAAATATATTTCGTATTTTATACAGACTCGCGTGTGTCTCGATCGCCATCCATATCAGTATTCATTTCTCGTATCCTTTCGACGCGTATGATCATCTCGCGAGCGGCGCACATAGATGGAATTTCTAACGGTCATCTTCGATCGTGTTTTTACTTCCGCCTGAATAGAACCAAAATACGCGTTTCCTGTTTTTTCCCGTAAAATTCTTTTAAATAAATGATCATATTAAATCAGTTAAAATGGACTTCGGACCAATCATGGACTACGAGGAATTCGCTAGCCTCCAATTAGACAGACCTATGCCCGATTTAAGAGTACGTCTATCAATATTTGCCATATTCAAAATGTCAACATCTTGATTGATGTATAACCTAAAATGGATCCCTAGACTCCAGAGCAACTCAGAAAACACTCTATAGATCCTCATTTGGAGAAGCGTCCTATAGACAGAGCGGTTCATCTCCTGGTGTAAGTATATTATATACAAACAGATTATGTATTCTGTATTTGCATTGTATACTGCTTTGCATCATCGATCAAATAATTCCCTTTCCCTGATACCGGAAACCGTGACTCGCGTAGTCTTCGTAGAACCAGTGTATCCTTGAGGCTCCGTAATAATAGTAATTTCCCGCATAGTGCCTCAACAAATCACCGTATAAAGCCTTGAATTGGACCACGTAATCCGCGCGTGATCATTGTATCAAGGCCATCACGCGATCAATTAATTTTGTACAAATCTAAATGACGTTCGTAGGAACCATATTAGTCTCGCTGTGGACTGTTAATAGGAAACGAGCTCGAACGCTGCTCGCCTTATTTTTCAAGCCTAAGAAATGTTAATAATCCTGACATTCTACGAACCGCATCATACATATTCTAGAAAGTCCAGAGGATAGAAAAATAAGTATCGAATATTTTTAAATATTTTACGAACTCGCAGTTTCATCACAATCGATGCCTGCCACTTAAGTGGTGCTAGCCCTCGTAAGTTTCTTAATGCAGAAGTCAATATTCTTGTTAACGCGCGCAGCACTTTTCTTCGATACATTGACTGTCACGTCACTCCATACATGGATGACAATTTTCATTCACTTTATCATCGCTAGTAATATTAATATATACAATTACGAATAGCATTAGAAAACAATAATAACCAGAGGTAACTAAAAGACATTCTAGAGCACCTGCAGAAGTGAATGAAAAAGCAAAGCAGAAATGATCACCAAAGTGACTGAATGTTTAATAAATTCATCGTGGCAGTGAACGTGCTAAAGGTGTGCTAATGCATCTTCAATTGTTACGCGGGATCGCGTGGAGATCGCAAAGTGATTCGATCGGTTGGTCGATTACACAACCCCCGATCGCACCGCGTCATTCTATTGTATTACGCGGCGTTACGTGTTTCCATCGAAGCCAGCGGTACGTGGGCCGCGTTCGGCCCTTTCCGCCTGCGCTCGGGCCCGCTCGCCGCCTCGTACGACCAGTCGGGGATAATCGATACGCTGGAGTCGGAGCCCAGTTTAGTTGTCATCCACGTTCCGTCGTGTTGTTTTTCTTGCGTCGAGTGCGTCATGAGAGTGCGTACGCGTGCATCGTCGTAGCCACACACCGTAACTGGAATCAATCGGCCCCCGTAAACCGCTGTTTCGCGCGACACCATTGAATAAGATGAACCTCGAAAATGTTGCAAGAGGAAAATAAAGCCTCCTTCGAGTGCGCGTTGGACTCGTGAGTAGTCAGCCCTGCTTTTAGTTAGAAAATCGGAGTGCGTGTACCAGGATCCCCGAGTGTTCCCTCTTGCTCAACGCGACTGTTTCCCTTTCGTACGAACCCATGCACGATTTCTAAAAATAGCGAGGCATCGTTCAAGGAGTGTACTGTCCTGTCGTCCGACCGTCGCTAATTATAGTCCTTTAAAGACATCCACTCGTAAGAAATGACACTCTGCGGTACGAGTAATTCGTGAGCAATGCTTTCTAGACTATATTTAGAGATCTCACGGTTTCAAGGTGTAGGTTATTCGAATTCGTTTAACTGTCGGTTACATCTTCGATCCTTATCGGGCCTTCGTTCGTCCTTTATTTATGCACCTATTGAGAAGTCGATCGTCGAATTTCTGTGATTCTGGAATTCGAAGTAAAGCAGCGTTCGTATGTAAACATTGTAGCGATCCACTGTCCCTACCCCAAAAGGATGCGTTATGTAAAGATTCTTGTCCTTGGGAGTTGCATACATTTAGGGAAAATAAGTCGAACGTACAAGGTGTCTCGAAGCAGAGATTTTTAGGACTGAATATAACAAATAATTCGTGTTTTAGTAAAGCTGTTATTTTTATTAGGATATCTGTTGACTCCTTAAGTTTGTGTGTGTTTCTGAAACATCCTGTATGTTAATTAGACTGCGGATTTTTGTGTAAATGCATATTCTCGTAAATAATGCTAAAGAAATGGAACCTAAATTAAAGTTTGTTTAATAATTTGTACTTCACTTTTGATATTTTGTATATTTTTGCGCACTGTATGCAGTTTAGGCAAAGATCCTAGTGATGTTTCATAGTAGCATTATTTAATAACAGTGTATTTACTTATTTGTTACTATCCTGGTAAATGTAACCTTTCCAGGAAAGGTGATGAGTTTCAAAGGCTCAGTGTCTTACAAAGTTTACCAAGTCTCTTAGCCACGGACAGTCAGTCATGTATGTCCCGTGTGGTACCAAGAATGCAGCAGTCGCTGGCTACTGCATCCACAGAGTTTCATATTGCTGCTTCATCCACGTTCAAAACCATATTAGAGCAGAAACTTGTCAGCCACAGTGTCTTCAGTCAAACATTCCTTCAGAGTATATTAAGTTCACTCGAAAGTCGTGATCCAGGTAAAATAATTTCCTTGCTTGGATATTATAGAATTGCTAGAGAAACCCGTATTGACAGTTTCATGCATTTGGTGTTATTCTACATAACTTAACATGTATATATACATTTAAAGTTGTCTGTCATGCATGGCTGGAGACCTTACTGGATGTGATAGAATTACTGCCGGTAGAAGTCATAAGAACAGAGGTTTGTATAGTTGATCTTAGAAATTGATATTTGAAAGACATTGTCATTTAGAATGTATTGTTGTTTCAGTAGTACACATGTAACTTTATAACTTGGAAATTGTAGTGTATCGATTATAAATTTTATTCATCTTAATTATTCTGTGCTAGACTAAGCATCAAGTACTCTGTCAAAACTCTTTTACTGCAAAGCTTAAATTCTATTTAAGTCTAATGAGATGATAAATAGCAACTGGACAATAATAGAAATAAAATCATACAGATTCTTCCATTGGCTATAAGCAAAGGACAGTTGTCACAACCTACCTACTCCAGGATAATATGCAGCAGGTTGCTAGGGAAAATTTGTACAAGATTTGATTCTGCTCTGTGAGTATGTTTCATTTTACTGCAATATTTGGCAACATTAATTGCTGGAGGGATAGAAGATTTTGAGAATACTAATAAATGGAAAATTAATTACTCAGAAGTTCTATAGTATGCAGAAAATACCAGACACAGTTTTATTATTCAATAAAGTCATTAAGTAAACCAATGTGTTAAAATTGTTGTCAGGATACAGAAGGAAGTTCTACCAACGGTACACTCCCTCTGTCAGGATGTAAATAATGAAGTACGAGCTAGTATCTGCTTGCAGCTACGTTTTGTTGCTGAAGGCCTTGGTGCTGAGTCTGTAAAACCTGCTTTGCTACCATCTCTCGTAGAATTAGCAAGCGACGAAGAAAGCAATGTAAGATGCACTTCTGTACAGACAATAGTGTACTTGCTACCTCATCTTCAGGAAGGTATGCTTGATGACTAGCTGTGCATTACTCATTAAGCATTCCAAGTTTCTTATAGCAACATATATTTTGATTGAATCTGTACATGATTAGTTGAAAGTCAAGATATAATTTGCTACCATCCCCATTTACAGATACAATAAAATCTACCATAGTGCCACTCATTAAAAAATTATGCGAAAATGCGATGAAATCAGATGACGAAGTTATATGCATTATTGCCCAGGAGTTTGGAAAGATCGTGCTTGGCTTGGAAAGTAAGATTTTTCCCAATTTCAAATTAATTCTTGCATCTGCAGTAAAGTGATACAACGTTAAATATTTTAGAATGTTTATTGGTCACGGAAAAAGCATGGTTTTTGAAATATTTTCAACAACTTTCACAAATGGGTACCTTTCCGATAAAAAAAGAGACCAAGCCTCATCTTCCGTTCGTAAGTATTTGCGAATAAGCTCGAAATGAAATTTATTCGGTCGTAAAATAAGCGCATCGTACTGTTTTAGATGAATTCCAGTCCTATCGAAGATGAAAAATATATGGAATGCAGAAGGTATTGCGCTTTTAATCTGCCTGCAATGTTTGTATTTGTATCGAATTCCTCTGATGATACCGACACATTACTTCTTACGCTTACCGCATTAGCGAATGATAACGTCTACCTGGTTAGGAGAACCGTAGCATGTGGAATTCATGAAGTGAGAATTATACTTTTGAATAGGTCAATCTACAATGTTACATACTATTATACTTATGATTGCAATTCATGACTTAGGTAGCCAAGTTGTTGGGTCCAAAGAGTGGACGATTAAAAACAGACTTAATAAAATTACTAAAAGATGATTCTGAAGAAGTTTTACAAGGTTTGGTTCCTCACTTAGGAGTAACACTTGATTGTTTAGCTGAAAGTCAGACCATTGGTGTAGACAGAATGGTTCGTATCTTTTTCTTATTCTTACATTTCATTTGATATGTTCACTTCACTTTCATAACACTGCCTATTGAATACAGGACTCAACTCTTATGGAAATAGGTAGAGCATTATTAAAGTGTGAGTCAGAAATAGCATCTACGCATAATTGGAGATTAATATCCTTAATGCATTCACAACTTGAAATATTACCGAAATATTTTCCAAGTGACTTCATATATACATATTTTGTGCCAATGGCTCTTTTCAGGATATTACACGCTGTAAGTGGACAGGAAATATTTGCATACATTCGACGTATTAAGAACGTAAAATATTACCTCGCCTTGTTTGTATTTCAGAGGCCACTACCTGTACGCCTAGCTGCAGGAACTTTGTTTCTTTTTCTTTTACGTTATAATATGAAACCCATGCAAAGAGTGGAACTCCGAAGCAAGATATACTCAGAGTTGGCCAATAATCCCGATTGCTACGTGAGGATGATGTTCGTTCGTATGATGATAGAGGCCTTGGAAATTTTTTCTTCTGTGTATTTTAAGGAACATTTTTTCACCGTTTTACTGAACCTAGCGGAAGATCCTGTAGCCAATATAAGATTGAAAGTGGTGTCGCTATTGCCCCAGCTGAAAAGTCAGCTACAGATACCAACAGATAAAAAATTGTTGGCGGCGTTAGAGACAACTATAGGGCATTTATTAAATAGCGAAAAGGATAAAGATGTGCTCGCTGAATTGACAGAAGTTATACAGAAATTGGACCAGATAGAGCTTAAATATGACGGTCGATCTGTAAGTGACGTTAAACTAAATTGAACGTTTTATGTTGAATTATTTATTATTAAGGAATATTTGGTTGCAGTCATCAAGTAAAATTACCAAGCAGGACGTAGAAGATGCTAGGAAGTTGGAGGAAGAGAAAAGATTGTCGGGAATGGCGTCAGGAAAGTCTCCAGCAGGAGGGGGGACGATGAAGAAAGGTACATTGATTTATGAATTATAGTGAACTCATAAAGTATAGAATTGCAGAATGAAATTGTTTAAGACATTGCTGTTTTAGGGGCATGGCGACGGCCGAATACTGATGTCACAGGAAAGACAATGTAAGTTATATTATTATGACTAGAATCTTTAGGTATATCATTAACTAATTTAACATGTTCTGTTTTGTATCTCCAGATCGCAGACAGGATCAAAAGGTGAGCATTCCCCACACAATTTCAAGATAAAGCTCTTCAGAAGTTACACGTTCTCTGTAACAATCAGTAACATATCTAATTTATATTGGCAGATATCGTTAGTTCACCTCGTCAGTCAGGCGAAACATCAAAGACACGGTAAGAGAACTTTCGCATCCCTCTAATAACATTTCACCCGCCATACTAATATTCAACTTAACAGTAAGAATTTCTCGAAAGTATTAGAAACTTAAAATCAGTGAAACCAGAGATCACTAAAACTGCATGCATAATTTTGGGATTCGATGAACCATTCAGTCGAAACGTCACTATTCTCTCAGCGCACTAACAGTTCCATCAAAAGTTTAACATGAACTTTTTGTGCACGCTTTTGCGCCTAACAGAATTCAACTAACGCATCCCTGGGAAAGACTAGGGCATATCAACCCAAACATTAGCACGACCTATGCCAGCTTTGACAACGGACCGTGCAGTGACTATCTAATGCAAAAGTCTCAGCAGGCTCGGTCGAACGTGCCTGTGCCGTTCTCCGTCGTCTTGGCGAACATCCGTGAGAACAGGCGAAAGTCCCAACAAAATTCCCTACTAATCCGCGATTATGCACGCGAGTTCACTACTAACATCGCCAGCGACTTCACCGCTAACATCGCCACTGCAAGAACGCTTGGCAGCGCTCCTAACCTGGCCGTTCTTCGAGCGCTGACCAAAGCAGCTCATTACAACTCTTGTTGGCCTTGTAGCTCCATGCCAGAGATACCTGTGATGCTGTCCGACGACGAGTTCCTCGTGGACGCTGGCATCAGGATACCCATGCAGTTTCCTTCACCCAGCGTCTCGAAAATACCTCACCTCCAAGACTCCCTCTTCGCGAAAAGACGAGGTCCCTTCGGCTTCGAGCGTTCTCGGAGCATGGGCATGAACTACGATAAAGGGAAGCCTAAAAGAAACTCGTCTGTGGAGTATGAAGACTGCATGAAGCGGAAAACGAATGGAGTGGAACAGTCGAGTAATATCAGGACCTCTCTGGATTGCGAGGATGGCTTGAGGCTGGTGAAGAAGGACCAACAACTCGGTAAAAAGGATACTATGTACGTGGCTCCCTTAATGAGGTCGAGGTATAGGTACAGCATGAATCAGGAGAGGTCTATGGATGACAAGATGAAACGAAATTCGTTGATATTGGATAAGGACAAGCCGAAGATGATGCAGCCGAAGTGTTCATTGGATAGGACCAAACGACATTCGGGGAGCTTCGAAAAAGGGAAGCCGAAAAGGAATTCTTCGATTGAGTATGAGGATAGTATGAAGCGGAGGACTAATGGAACTGAGCAGTCGAACAACGTGAGAACCTCGCTGGATTATGGGGACGACTTGGGGCTGGTGAACGACGAACAGCTCGGTAAGAAAGACACGGTGTACGTAGAACCAATGATGAGGTCAAGGTTCGGGTTCGGCGGGAGCCAGCAGCGATGGATGGATGAGAAATTGAAGCGTAACTCGTTGATACTGGACAAGGATAAACAGAAGATGATGCAGTCCAAGTGCACGCTGGATAGGACTAAACGACACTCGGCGAATTTCAGTTTGAAACCGATGGACTCGAAGGAGATGAAGCCTAGTGCGAAATGTCATAGTTTAGAGATGCCAGACTATGGGCCTAGCGAACGTTTGGGTCGAGCTCTGAGGCGATACTCGACGCTGGACGTGAACCATAATCAGGGACTTAGTAAGATACCCTTGAGGAGTTTTGTACCTCGTAGCAGAACTGCTCCTGCCACCAGAGCCTCCAGCCCTGTGCATATAGACAAACTGTGTCGAATGCCCTTTTGGGAGTCTTAAACTAAAGGGAAAGGAAAATGCATTTAGATTTCTGCACGTGCTGATTTGGATCCAATTGGCTAAGATATACTAATGATGGAAATGGAATTCTTTTCTATGCTACACAGAATGTGAGTCCATATCTCTCAACAATTTTTCAAAATTCTGTCAAAGATCAGAGTTACGAATTCTTCGGTTTTGGTAAATCTAGCGAAGAAAGGAAAGTAGCACTTGCAGCAATCGTAGACGTCATGCATTTCGATTAAAGAAGTTTTTGAGTTTTTCATCTTCTAAATAGTGACTGAGAGCAGTAGCTCACAAACGGGTTTTTAGGCATTTTTTCTTCGACAAAGTTACGAGGTACATTCGAAAGCCGTTTACTGAGGCTGTTTAGCTAGATCGCTATCTCGTGCCTTTTTCACACAGCCTTCTGCATTCTTCGTCGCTTCTCGTAGGGCAGCCTAAATAATGTATTTTCTTATTGGTATCGTTATTAGGAGACATTGAAGCAAACAGAGGTTTAAATAATTGGCAATAATCGGTACATTAGACGGCCTTTTATTATCAAATACAGAATATGTATGAAACATGTCGAATTTTAAATAGGGAAAGAATATAGTCTTTAATATTTGCAATGCATTTCCTAATTACCGAATTGGGTATTCACGACTCAGAATTTCTTGCATTTCTTTTTTGACTTTTTTTTTTTAAAGAAACAAGTTCTTTTGATACATGAATGCAAAAGATGCACTGCATTGATCAACGAAACGAACACGTATGCTTGACTTAGAAGACTGTTCTATTAGGCGATGTTTTATCGGAGTTCGTAAAAGTTGAAAGGAAGAAAAGATAAGACTATTTTGCACTTTGTTTTATAGCTGCATATGTAATACGCATTGGCCTACAAAGAAAATGGAAAAAAGAGTTACATATATTGGAGTTTAAAGATCAGTTGTTACTAATATCGAATGTATTCTAATAGATTGTATATTGTACTAGAAAAAGATAAAAGAAGATAGGGTTACAGTATTGAAATAACCAATTCTAGATCTAGTCTCGAATAGTTGTAAAAACAGGACTAGTTTTCGACACCTGTTCAAAAGGTGTTCTTTAAATCTTCGATACGTTTTTGTACTTTGCTTTTCTCTTTCGTTCTCTGTTATTGTTTAATGAACTCGGTCCTAGTGTCTTAGCGGAAACAGAAATTTTTCTACTAGGGTCACTACACTAACTTTTTAGGTTTCATTTTTTTTTTTTTTTTTAGATGCGTGCAATATATTTAAGTATAATTTAATTTAACCGTGTCGATTAATATTAGACGTATCGTAATTTTAACTCGATCGATTCACGAACATCGACGTTACAAAGAGAGATTCTTTTTGTATTCGAACCACAGCGAATTCGCCGCGTGAGAGAAACAATTTTTTGATTACGACTTTAGGGATACTCGGTTCCCCGATTCCTTCGTGGAGAAACATTGAAACGATGAGAAAAATGATGCTCTTCCCTTACGGCGTGGATCGGAGCACTGTCGTGTCTTAAACGAGAAATATGTACGAAATATCATACAGTCTTAAAGATAATATCTATGTAAATATGCATATATAGACTGACCAAGCGATTTAGCGAATGTCCATTCAGGTCGTATCGAAGAAGCAAAGAGTTTCGAGGAAATATCATGAAAGAAAAGTATATCAATGTATATCAGAAAAACAACGCGCGTGATATCTCTGCAAGAATAATATTTTCATTGAGCTTCTAAAGAGAGAGATATATTATATAAATATATTTTGAGGTGAAGGAAACAGATAAAACCAGTGTATATGACGCTTCTAAGCCAAAGATGATTTCTAAACAATACGAAGTCTAACACGTACAAAGTCTTAAAGGCATTACGTACTTGTACCATAAATAGATAAATAACGCGTAAGCTTTACCAGTGCAAGTGCCATTCTTCGAGATTTCAACGCCTGGAAAGCGGTACTGTCCGAAGGGATCTTAAAATAGCTCTCTGAACGTATTATGTGCACCACAATAGCTTGTCCAAAATTTTGCAAATCTCCATTATTATCAGTTCTAACGCAGTTTCACAAATTAAACTCGAGAAAACTAAAAATCGTTATTCTTAATTCGAGAAAGAAAATCCCTTTCTTGCACAACGGAGATAGAACATATATTTTACGCTTAGGGGCTAGAGCAGAACGAGAACGCAATTACACGACGTTAATTATTTCGTTGCAAGGTCGTCACGATTATCGACTTACATAAGACACATAGCGAAGCTTGTTCTGTTATTTTTATAGGACACTTTAGGGTAGCCTCGGTCGTACGATTCACGAGATAGTCACTTAAATCTGTCCAACGCAAAAGTACGTTCCCTCAAACTGTCGCTATAGAGAAGAAGATTTTGTCCTCGTTGAATCGTAAGATCGTCGGCTCCGCCAGGCGGCGAAACTTCATTTTTTATAGAAAACTGTTAGAGTAATGAAAAGACGCGGTTGTTCAACGAAACTGAACGAATTGTTAAATGTGTAACTAGGAGAGCGGAGATGCGCGGTACGAAGAAAAGCAAAAAGTAAGGGAACGGAGGTGGTTGTGAGAGAGAAGATATTTAAAAAGAAAGCACCCGGGGAAAGTAACATTCTCTCGACTATATCGAACGTTCGCCAAGATATTAACCGCTTTTAAATGCTGCTATTTATTTTTGTACAGATATCTACCGTACGTAATACTAACTTTTGTGCCAGAAAGTAACGAAGAGAGAAGACGATACATAAGACGTGTGAAGGAGATAGACGCAGGGACACGCGTATGGATTTTATGTAACGAACGTCTCGACGTGATTGTTAACGTATTCGTTTACTTTATATACCGTAGAGGAAAGAGACGAGCACTTTTATTGCTGACACTGTTATACATATATACACGTTATTATATAAATATATGATGTATATCGCGTACGTAAGTCGAGTAAGTCTCGAGAGATTAGTTTTCTTTAGTCTTCGTCGTCGATCGTCGACAAGTTTTAAGGCACCGTGATAGTGGAGAACGCGTGTAATTTAAAGTATTGTGGAAAGATGAGGACGTACTCGAACGTGTGATGATAGAACGAAACGAGGGGAACTCGAAATACATATTTAAATGAGAGGAGAGATGCAAAATGAATAAATAATAAGAGGATGTTCACGTTGCACGCGGTGAACGATCAAATTCGCGGAACGATATTTTTATTACTCATACTGCTCCTGTAAAGAATAAGAAACGTTACAAAAGAGAACTAAAACAAAAAAAACAGAAGTGTATTTTTGTGAGATATATCTGTAATAAAAATATAGTTAAATGTGAAGAGAGTATTTAAGAGGAAAACGAACACCACGATCGTAGACTTTATTGGCTCTGTCGATATTATATTATACATCTGTTTTAATATACGTTACGAACAATAAATCGAACTTTTTTGTTACGCAATCTGAAGTTTTTCTTGAACAGGGAACTTTATTAGGTCTCATAGAATTGTCGTTTATGAAAGATGGAAGGAAAGGGAAACGCTTGAAAGATTAACCAGCCTGGTTACTTTTGATCTTTTTATTTCTTCTACTTTCTTAATAAATCGAGTGACTCGAGTCGCTACAAACTGTGTATGAGTTCCTTTTATAATTTACTTACGAAGTATATAATAATGATTCTGTTAATCATCCGCGCTCATTCATACGCACCCGCTTACCTTGATTATAAAAAATTTCACTTTAAGGTAATAACCGATCGGATTTCTTTCTCCATTATCCCCGATGAAATGCGTTCTAACATCATGGACAATTTATGAATTTCATTTAGTATTATCCTCTTGAGAGCCAACAATTTATACTAATCGGGACTTCGAAAATAAACATGGCATTTCTATTATATTTTCTCGTAGCTCTCGATAACGAACCATTTTACAAATACTTTTCTTCCCTTTTTTAACAATCTAAATGTGGGTCGAATATCTCTTCGTTTCTTCAGAACGGATTGTCAAAGTAAACGGAAACCAGCTTGCTTTTTCTAATGCTCGCCCTTATCACCTACCAGAATTCCTTTTCGTTATTAATTAATTCTCTCCCTTTAAGTACATGCCTATGGTTCGACGCGCGCCATTTTAAAATCAGACGGACTAACAGCTGAAAATAGCACGGCGTTAATCACATGCGAAACGTTTACGCAGAAACCAATGGAATGATTCTCGCACAAGCAGTGTTCTGATAGTTCTCGATTACACACGATCGATCGTGCAATTAACGGACTGTTTACGGAGGGAAGTATGTACAGTGAGGTCTCGTGGCGCGATGCTATCGATTAAGACGAGGGAAAATTGCTTGATAAGCCTTAGCTAAAAACGCTTACGTTTAAGTATGTACTGAGATCTGAAACGGGGTTCGTTCATATTGCACTTACGTTAAGTTCGTTACTTATTATACAAGGAGCAGGAGACTGAAAATTGTTGAAGTTAAGACGAGGATATTTAAGGCTAGCATTATTTTGTTAAATATGAAATCCTTAGACTTTACTTTCTATTCAGAGATTTCTAGATTATTTAAAGAGTATCAGAACAAAGCGTCTGGAATTAAGAATAAAGAGACTCGAAGATTTCCCCATTTTCGCTTGCAATATCTATGATTATGTGCTTGAAAGAACTCTCGTTTATCCCCTAGCATCGGCGCCACGAGACAGATTGCTCGCTTGCAAACGATCCGCGATAATCTCTGGTCTACATCTCAACAGAATGGAAAGTGTGTACATATACAATGGAGCAGCATTAAAAGTCGCCGCGTAGAATTCGCTTGAAGATTGCTCGAAGCGTGTTTCGCCCGTTAAAAGCTCCCCCCGCGAATCAATTATCGCGGCTTCGAGCGTGTGCAATTACGTCACTGGAATCAATCGCGAATTCGAGCGCATTTCATCGCACTATAAATCCCCCCTTTTCCAGTTTCTTCCACCCTCGCCGTCTTCGTTTTCCATTCGCTGTATGTACAAGTAAAAGTCGACTCTCTCGGATCACAAAAAAATAAAGAAACCTCGGTTAACGCTAATGCCACACACCGTCTATGTACAGAAATTATAAACAGAGCGTGTATATATAATACCCTCGAGAATGTTACTCGCTATCAATTATATCGTCGGTAAATTCTTAGATATGGTTGTTCGCGGATCGAAAGCTGCCGCGCGCCCCGCTGCGATCGGCAACTCCGTTCCTCCTTCACTTCCTTCGATTGGAGGGACTCTGATTCGGGAGCTGTTACGTGGCACGCGTGAAGAGGCTTTCGCTAGTTTTTCGTCTAATAGAATAAGTGATACGTTTGTGATAGGTAGAAAAGGGCTTTCTGAAATTCTACAGTGTCTAAAGTTCAAACAGTGAACACTTCTCGCGTGCCAGTGAAAGTAGAAGCATAAATTGACTCATTGAGATTCCAAGTTGCTTATAATGCAACACTTCATTCGCTATGTTCTTTTTAATGTGGATTTACATTATCGTATTCTGTTTTTTCGTGTTACTATCATGAAAAGGGGTTCCAAAGATTAGTTTAATATTTTTTCCTAACATCTCTCCCTTCTGATCTAGATTCTATTATGTTTCGAAGTTTGAAAATAAAATTGAGGTATTTATAACAGCAAAGTAGAACAGTTTTCTGTAAGTCATATACTTGTTTTAGATCTTTCCTCTTTGGAGTGTTTATTCTATGCAACTTTGGTCTCAATGGGTTAACTAACAGCTCCTAAAATATTTTGCAAGCTCTTCCAGACGGACTCTCAGTACGCAGCGGTGCGTGCTCAGCCCTGGACCAGCACGAAATAGTTCCCTTTACAGTAAAAATATATTATCGCTACGATAGTACTTAACTTTGACTAGCATGTGTTTATAGAACCGATTCCCAATCCCGCTAGAATCGATACACGCGACAATAATGGTAATATTTCTCTCTCCATCGAACGCCTACCCCTTGATCCGCGCTAAGACGAAGAGGGGCTGTTTTCGACTCGCCTTTGACTGGGAATCATCCGTACAATCTAATAGAGCCCCGTGGCGACGCTCCAACCACGCGGATCTATCCTCCCTTAATGCATACAATATTTATCTTCGTAAAGTATGGGGTACAATATCGGCTTTCATTCTTATCCCTTCGCAAAGATATAAGTATATAATCTAACAACTCTCTGGGACTCTGGGACCCCACGCGAGAGAAATATAAGGTCGATCGTTTCGCATTTAATCTACGTCTCGGTAATACGCAGGCTTCTGTTTTAATTCTGCACCTTCGTGTCGTATTCTATAAATCATTCGCCAGGCGAACCTACGCGATTCCAAGCGGAATTCGGAGTGCTTTGAACATTGCAACACTTTTCTTTTACTTCTTTCTTCTCGTCTTCTCCCTTTCTCGCTCTTTCTTCCTCTTCCTTTCGATCCACAGCTACGATATTATAGAAGACACGGAGCACGTTCGACGTACGGAATGCAGAGAGTTAAAAAATAATCAGACGGGACAGTTTCGTCCCCCACTGAGTAGAAGGGGGTTGGGGGGGGCAGTCGAAGGGGTCGCGCGAGAAGGAAAATTATATTAATATCTAGTTCTTTAGATAACTACGATTTAACCACACAGCAACTATTATTTCCTTGTTCAGTCTTGTGATAATACTACTTTAATACTTCTACTATTCGCGTAGAGCTCAACTGTAGCGTATGCCTCTGTACATCATCCGCGTCCTCTGTCGTGAAGGAGAGTTGTAACACGGCTAGGTTCGAATGAACGATACAAAAGATAAGCGTGGCAGTGCTGCAGCAGCAGTGAAGGGACGAGGACAAACAGGGTCCAACAATTTCGGACGAAGCCATTGTATAGAATATTTCACTCAATTTCTTTACCTCTGTGTCTCTATTCCTTGCTGATGGCGTCATAGATTACTTGGATTCTTCATAGACGTGTGAGTAAAAGGCATCGATAAGATCTGTCTAATATTGTGATCTGATTACCAGAGCAAAGTTTCTATTTAATCTTGTAACGCTAGTTTCTAAATATTCTCTGGACCATAGAAAGCAATAGAGATCGTAATTGAGCGAAACAGACTGTACAATTGAAATTTATTCTGTTCGTTTCCAGCTCGCTAGAAACAATTCCTTGCAGTCAGGGAAAATACCAGCTGTATTGTCGGCCGCGAATAACACGATTCACCCGGCTATAACTTTACATCGTCCAATGAACCACCTGTACACGCACGGTTACCGGTTGATCGTTTTTGATTCTGAATACTGATTTGATTATCTGCTTCGTGGAGCACAATATACACGTGAAACGGAGAATAATCTGCTTTAATATATCTCAAATTGCAAAAACACTCGATATCGATCTCTTCTTTTTTCCATTTCTCTAACTCTATCTCTCTCTCTCTCTCTCTTTCGCTCTGTATTCCATTATCTCTAGCTCTCTCATTAATATCAGCATATAATTCCTAGCATTGCTATTTATTGCGTTCAGTATCACTGCATCGTATTATCGACCCCGCGTCTCCGCGTACGCAGAAACTCGATTATGTTCCTCGGTGCAAGATTCGAACTCGGGCGAACGTTTTGAACGGTTTTGATCGCATTTCACAACGGCAGAAAGAAGAGAAATAAATGCGCAGAGAAGTATTCGCGCGGTTGCAATGTTTGAAAAAGTTAGAAGCTGTGTGCAGACGCGAAATAGGCCTAACTAGATTTCTCTCTCTCCTCTTTCTCTCTCTCTCTCTGGTCTCTCTCTCCCCTTCGGTACACGATCCACCCTACAATCGTTCGCTCTTAATCGCCTACGTTATTTTTTTCTTTATAAATAGAGTTTATTATCAAAAAGATCCTGCACCGTCGAAGTAAAAATAAATATCTTTTCTTTTTGCTTCCTCTTTCTACCTTTCCACTTTTTTCCCTCTTTTTGGTAAAGAATTCCATAAACATATATGTATATACGATCTTCGCGCACGGAAACAATATAGATATCTTAAATACGAATAAAAAATATTCTTAAGTACAGTCCGTACGATGTACGGAGAAGAGGGAACGTAAATATTGCAATATCAGTTCTATGTAACAACTAATTCGTTGACGCGATCTATGATATATAAATCTAATAGGAAATGATCGAAATCGAAGCATAATACGAAACACGGAACGTATTATGACGGTAAAAACAGTTAAATAGGTGAGATCCGTCCGTGAGACCTTTGAAAATTCACGAAAAATAAATCGAACTTTTACCACCAGCGTTCACGCGTATCCTTAGGACATATTTAAAGATATCTCGTTTTATAATCTATACATAGTGCCATCTTTGATTGCCCAGAGACTACAATATCCACCGTATAAATCTCGTTAGAAAGAAGACCATTCGACGGCTATATTTATGTTATTCTTAGCCTTTAGAAAATAACTAGTAAGTTTGAAAACCCTGTGAATGCTCTTGCAACGGACTACTTTCATTGCATTTTCTTTCCTTTCGACGTTTTGTTTTACTTTTCACTCCCTCCATCTCTCATCCTCTTTTTTTTTTTTTGGTTGGATCAGTAGAATGCAAATAGATGATCGCGTTAACCAGTATAAACACAGATGCGTTAAATTGCATTCTTCTCTTTCTCGGCTCAACCGCTGTACAATACCCTATGTAGAAGTATAATTCATATAAAATAAAAGATATCCAAAAAACGATATATACTCATATAAAGTATATGATGCACACGATTCTTCATCTTTCTCTTTTATCCTAGGGCAGGATTCTTACTATACAAACTATTACAGTTTTCTTATTGAGCATATTTTAGAAATTGTTTGAGTCGTTGTAGGAAGTGTTCGATTATATATTGACTTCATTTCGACTATACGCTAGAACCTAGAAACGTCTCCGAGCCGCTTGCTCGTTTTGATTGTGCGGATTTCACGTGTGAGAAGACATTATCGTAAAAAGACGGAAAGAAATCAGATAAGATAACCGTGTCCTGGACAGCCCTCTGCTTCTCAAGAAACCGTAGAACCATGGACGTTAAAGATGACCTCACCTTTCCTCGTCCGACGGAACGATACGTCGACGCACACTTGCCTCGACCCACTGATATCGACAAACAGGCAATGCACTAGATACCCGCGTATAGTTGCAAACAGTCACGATGCCCCGAATCAATCATTTCTACTGTCAATACTCTTACTGGTTTTGTTTGGAATTCCTAGGAACTTCAAGTTTTCCGCTCTTTTCCCAAACAACGTTGCCATATTCAAGCTTCCTGCGACGAAGGAATTCAAGACACATCAGTCGAACATCTGTCTAGATTTACTGCAAGCTTCTCGACGCCGTTACTTACATCGGGAAACAGAAAGTGTTCGCGTGTAGGTTGCGGTTGCTCGAAGGGAGAGCTGCTCATGTATCCAGGGGAAGGGGACTCGCTCTTCTCAAGCACTGGGGTAATGTTCGCGTAATTGGCTGATGGCGTCGTCAGCGTTCTTCCTTGCTCCACGAGAATGCTTCGGTCGATTTTGTAATACTCCTTCCCGCTGCGAGGACGGAGCGTCGTCGCCACTGTTCTGCCACCCAGTCTGGAATATCCAAAAATTAAGTACAGTTTTCAGCATTTCGTTTACTATGACGCTAAACTTAATAGTAGATTGTGGATCTTTATGCATTTAAGGGAATATTAACCCTCCGTGGACACATCGAGTCTATTTTGTCTTTTGTAAGCTTCCAAAAAGTCTGAAAAAATTCTGAGATGCTTATTGAAGTCTCTATTTTAATATACCATCGCTATTTGAGTCAAGTGTTCGTAGGATTAATTAGGAAAAATTAAAATTCTGTTCAAAAACATTCCAGAGTGAAAATCCATCGTAGACAAAATGAACCCACTGAGCCCACCAAAATTTAATTTGGAAGAGTCAATTAAATTTCTCTTCAAATTGTTTTCCAGCTACGTCTTCAAAACTCTGCATAAAAATCCCCACTCTAATCAATAGCCTTAATATAAAGTATCTACCTCAGACTGTCTGGCGTATCAGAGGACGAGTGTGAGGACAACGACAACGTCTCTATATAATCAGACATGTCTGATGTACCACTGCTGGTGCTTCTGGAGTCGATATAAGGAGTGCTAGATACCTCCCCAGGACTATTAAATCCCTTCGTCCCCTTGGGCAAACACGTGGGTATATCAGCCTCTGCTGAAGAGGACTTGGTAGGTATTTTGATCTTCTGAAACTGGAAGGACAGTTCACGCAGCGGGTCGCTGGACTTGGACTTCCTAGGCAGACTGCTGTGGAAACACGTAGGCGGTGGACTCTTTCGATAAACCGATAACACGTTCTGCTTTCTCGTAGATGTGGATGGAGCCAGGGACAACTCGAACTCGACGAATTCCGCGGTTCTGTGACTGAGGGAGCCAGTGGACACGCCAGAATCGTTGCTACTAGAGGAGTCTCTATTATGACCAGCCTTTGAGGGAACAGAAGAGGAGCGTCTGATCTTGATGAACGACGGCTGAGGCGAGGGTATCGACGTCTGACCATTCTCCTGGTTGATCTTGATCTCAGAGTTAACACAGGCAGTGTGCGCCTCTCCTCTAACTAGAGAAGCCTTGTCAGCCTCGCTGGAACATTTGTGGATGGTAAGAGTAGACGGGAACGTGTGATTCTCGTCGTCCAGGTAGTGAGCAGACTCTGCTGAGTAGGATCGCTTCCTCAGGAGTATTCCAATGTTCCCAGTGGACTCTCCACCGTTTCCGTCAAGGTATCGGCGTCTGAGGTACGGACTGGACAGCATTGCCGAACCTGGGACGCGGAATTCGGAGTCTGATCGCTTCTTGGAACCCTCCGTCAACGCAGAGCCCGATAGCGCAGGGTTACTAGAGCTCTTTATACCGCTGCAGATTCTCGACAGAATCTCCTTCGAACAGGCGTTGTGAGCTGGCTGCATCGGCAGATAACCAGGGAACGGTTTCTTTGGAGTCTGCTTCTCGGGGTCCATCACTAAATAATCGTTCTCCCTCTCCTTAACGTGACCACACTTCTGACAAATCTTGGACGAATCTTCCACAGATGCTTCAGGCGTTTCTTCTTTAATTTGATCTGCGAATTTCTCCATCTCCTCCTGCGATATACCGCTTTTCGCCAGAACATCCTTGCTGTTCTCATAATGCTCGAGACTCTGAGTGAAATCGATATTCACATAATTCGCTTTCGACTCAGGTTGAGTATCAATAACTGGCTCCACGTTCTCATAATTGTTAGATCTATTCTCCTGAAGGCAGTCGCAGTTATCCTTGCTCTTCTCCTCGACATTCTCTGATTTATTGGGTCTCTTGGTAGTCGCGTAGATCGCGATTTCTCCGCTGGCATTCACCACAGGCATCTTCCCTTCTCCCGAGAGTTTCACAGGGTGCACAGCTACTCCTGTCGGTTCAATACCCGCTCCTCGCCTACAATAGGGTAACACGAAGCCAGCCCAACTCATCACGTTCTGACAGGGGCACCCTGAGGACCTGGGGGACTGGACAGTAAGCTTAGCTGGGCAGCCACACTGCTGCAGCACAACAGCCTGAGGCGTTTGTGGCGTGTCGTAGTTGGGGTAAGTTTTTGGCAGTGCTAGACATTCTTTAATCTTCCTTGGCGTGTCGTAATACTGGTCCGGCTGAGAGTTCTGTTCCAGCAGCATGTGATGGCTCAAGATCGTCTTGGGCACATCGTAATTCTCATACGGCCCAGCATTGGCAGTGACGGTCGCTGAGTTACGCGCGAGGGGCTGCTTGCGCGAGTGAACGCATATCTGTTCGTTTGGCAGTGGCATAGGTGGCTTCTTCGCCTTCTTCGTGGCAGTGTTTTGGGACGGTTTCGGAGGTCTGGGTGGCAGTGTGCTGGGACTCGGCGACACGCGCTGGACGCTGGTCTGAGGAGTCTGTGAAGCCTTCGGCTGCGAGCAGTGGCACTCGATCTGTTGCTGGGAGCCAGAGTAGTCGCTGTCGTGACTGCTGCTGCTGTACGAGGACAGCGATAATCGATCTAGCGTCCGTTGCTGTAGATGCAGGCCCAGATTGTTCATCGTTCCAGCTGGACTGCTGATGCTGCTGGCGCCAGTCGTCGTGACGATGGTCGACGACTTCGAGACAGTACCCAGCTTGCTGATGCAACTGGCGCATCGCTCCAGAGCAGTCGTGCCTTGACGAGTCAGGGAACAGCTGCGCCATTCGCCTGGCTGGTCGGGCAGCTCCGTGACAGAGATCGTGTCTTGGCTGCTGTAATCCCTGTCGAGCTCAGTCTGCTGCCTGCTCTCAGCGGACGACCAATAGGGCGAGCTCTCGTTCTTGCAGCTGTCGCACTGTTCCTCGTACGTCGACGAGTAAACAGCTGAGGGGAAGAAGTCGCTCGCCCTCGTCTCCGATCGAGAGAACTGACGTCGCGGGCTGTCCTGCGCTGTTTGCTCTCTATTAACCGGTCGTTTCTTCGTCAACTTCCCCTCGGCCGCCAGTTGCAACATATTCACGATATCCTCGCCGTGGTCGGTGATGAACACATGAAGACCCTCCCCTCGACCGCATCTCGAGCCGCCCTCGAAGCAGAATCTGCCCTGCACCACGCCGTAACGTCGAAGATGAGCGATCTCCCAGATTCCTACCAATCTGGGGGGCACGCCAACCGTGATGCAGAATCGACGATCCTGGATATGCAAATGGGCGGGCCCGTTTGTCAGCTTCGCCTTCGACGGAACCGTGGAGATCAGTATCAGGAACTGTTGATCTGGAAAGTTCAGAGTGTCAGTGGGGGATTTTTAATTAGAATTTATAGCGATGAGACATACCTTCCCCTAGGTTGTTCGAGATCTTCACTTGCCATTGGATTAGTCGTTCTCTGGTATCGAACGCTAAGACCACCGTCACGTCCTGGCATATTATTGCGATCGTGTTGGACTCCTTGTCGAGTGTAAAGCCGCTTTCTACGCCGAGAAAATGTTGCAAGCTTAACGAAGCTTTCGTTTGTCCTTGTTTGTATCGATCCTTGCTATCTCCGTAAAGTTGCAAATGCAAGCAGTCTGCAAATTGATCGATGGTAAAGAATAAATAGTGAGTTGGATATGTATATTTTTAATTAGTACGAATTTGTATAAAATCGAACTATATACTAGGGATTTGAGTTGTGTTAGGAGTTTAATAACTTGAAGATTTTTATTTCGATTGATTTTATGGATGAGTGTTAAACAAAGCTCTGACAATTCGTTAGTCAAACGAATGTTTATTCTTTGTTAGGGGATATTTCGTCGAATAAGCCGAACAACACGCTATTAATACAGGGGAATCGGGACGCAGGAAACGAACTAAATCCATTCAATTCCTCCTATGTACTCTTAACTAATTCTCCCTAAGGAAAATTTATGAGGTACTGGTGTGTCCCTAAGTTTCTAAAATATCTTCAAGTTACAAGGGCTCAGGTATTAATGGTTATTGCCAGAAGCAAAGCTCTTCTTGGAAATTTTTTTGTTTCTTCAGGCAGTCAATCTGTAACAGATGTGCCAGCTGCCACCCTGGAAAGGGCCATAGGGAGGGACACTTTATGCTGATAACAAGTAAGGGAAATTCTTTCAGGAGATAGAATTAGGATTGTGGTGGTAGTAGATAGAATTGCTTTATGTTTTTCTAAAGGAAACCTTATGCAACATCTGTTCCTTTCAAATAAAAATCATGCACCTTTTTAGTAAATAAATTGAAGCTTTTTAAAGCTATTTATAAGGTTGAACAAGTAAAATGTAAATAATGATTCACTGCAGAGTGAGCAAAACATTACACATACTGGGATGTATCTATATCTCTGATATGATATCAGAATCACAGATACTGTACATTTAATATGTTTAATTTAACTGTACCATTACTGTTAGTTTATGTTACAGTGTTAATAATTTTTTGCTTTCTCTACAGCCTACTATCTGCAATATTTTATATGGATAATATATGGATATGGATAATAATTTTACCTGCAACTGGTGATAATTTCCTCATGACACACCATCTTGATTTCCACTGTAATGTAAAAAGATTTGTGTTTGATATTTTTGTTGTAATAAGAGTGACTAAATATAAGAATATTTATAAGCACTTTGACCAATAACAGGTATTGTAACAGATTACATTACATATGTTAGGGTAATGTACATAGTTTATTTTATGAAAGAAAGTAGTGCACACACATGTATACATATATTATGTATATTTGTTTGGAACCATCAAGACCCTCTGTACCCCTGTGATAAAAATAAAAGATTCCTACCCTTTCTGATCTCAATGACTGCTTCACCAACCCCAATGTAAATAAAAGTAAATGACCTAACTTTTTTATGGCCTCATACCTCTTCATTTCTTTCACATTAAATACTTCCTTGGCCTTTCAACATGGTACTTAATTGTTAAAACATTCAAGTCAGTTCAGGACATCTTAATTTGACTTCTTACTTAAAAGCATTGTACTTCAGTCTGAATGGGCTTAAGAAATCAAATATTTGATATTAGAGTGACACCCATTGGAGCACTCAAAGTTATTGGTGAATATTGATGAAATATAATTTGTGATTCATATTGTGGTACTTCATTTAAATAAGTCATTAATTACAGGTATACTTCTAATTTTTCCACATACTATTTGATCAATACATAAAAATCCTTAATTGAATTCCAAGGAGGTATGCAATGATCTTTGCTCCAGATTAATATCCATAATATTGTACATGTGAAAACAGGATTTAATCACCTAATTGATCCCCCCAAATCCAATCTCCATATTTCTTACACAAACCAAGTCCCTCCTTCAGCCTGAACATTCTGCATGCAATACATGTGCATCAAACCCTTAACTGAATTTCCTCGCATTATTATATTTTTCTACTGAAATCGTGCTCAAGTGACTCCAAGATAACTATTTTGCACGAGCACGAGTTCGGTTTCGATTACGATTGAATGGGACGCGATACATTCGTGGTAAATGCAAAAGAGCTCGAATAGAATATTACCTCGGCATGGATTCGCGAGAAAGACCGAGCAGCGTTATTTTGACGGATAACGAGTCGTGCTATTATCCGATTTATGTTAATTGGCCAGCTCGACCGTGAACAGGGAAGGGGTGAAGAGCGCGAGCTCGAATAATAGTCGGGGAAAAGAATTCGATCGAATATCCACTCACCTTTTTGCCGTCGCGAAATTTGACGTTCCCCTCGATGATACAATTGTTATCCACCATTGTAGAAGGCCGCTGCTACTGCACTGGTTTTAGGTGTTTTTCTCATCACTCACGCGAGAGCACTCCGTTTATTCGACGCCGCATATCGTGGACACCGAGGAAAACACCGTTAGAGGATCGTGTGCAGCAGCATTTCTATCGTGCAACGATACTTTCTCTCACAGAACTGAAACGGCGGGCTTCCCTGCGTTTTCACGAATCACGCGGTAAAATCCATACTCCGTACCGTCGCCGCCGAGCATCCATCTTGACAATCTTGGCTTGCTGCGTGCACTGCTGCGGTCCTGCTCCCTTTCGAGAGCGTATTCTGCACATTATCCATTCCCCTGCACTTTGGTCCAGTGGCGTAGGCGCCTATGATTTTTTTATCACCTCCACAAACACCCGCGAGCGCCTATGGACACATTGGGTACCGTTTACAATGGTAAGCGCGGGCTTTTTAAACTTCTCTACGTTACGTAATGATAATATATGAGTAATCACTACCTTGGAGGAATTGATTTTGTTACCTTTATTTGATATTTATGTATGAGGTGTGTGTAGTAGGATTAAATAGTGACAGAATGTATGATATTTGTATTGTGATTTAGCCGATTGAGTGCTGAGTTATTGATATCGATTGTCTTGTTGCGAATATGTTTGTATACTTGTAGTTTATTTATGTACCATCATTAACACAGTGTAGAACAGACTTATCATTAAATAAACTTTTCTATCATACGTTTGGAGAACTCCTTTATTATTTTCCTGTCCACTCATTACTCCCATATTAAGCCCAACCAACTTTACTCAGCGTAAGTACACAACATCACTCTACTCTACTCATCGCTACTACACAATACTACTTTACTCTACTCAACGTTACAACACAACACCACTCTACTCTACCCAGCGTCACTACAAAACACAACCCTATTCTATTCATCATAACTACAGCAATATCCTACTCTACACAGGTATCTTTTGAGCGAACTTAGTAGATAATTAAGTAATAATAATTTTAAATAACCTCTTAGTGGCGCTATCTGCCGGTACGACTTCGTAATAAAACAAGAAATAATATTTTTAGTTCATACAGTCACCGCTAGATGGCGCCACCTGTCAATTCCAAAAATTTCTAAAAGCGCTCCTCGCGAAAATGGGAATTGACCAGTGGCGCCATCTAGCGGACAGGGTTGGAACTGAAATAAGAAATTTTATTTTTAGTTCAGGGTGTCCACCGCTAGATGGCGCCACTTGTCAATTCCGAAAAATTCTGAAAATTTCCAAAAGTGCTCCTCGCGAAAATGGGAATTGACAAGTGGAGCCATCTAGCGGACAGGGTTGGAACTGAAATAAGAAATTTTATTTTTATTTCACGGTGTCCACCGCTAGATGGCGCCACTTGTCAATTCCGAAAATTTTCCAAAAGTGCTCCTCGCGAAAATGGGAATTGACCAGTGGCGCCATCTAGCGGGCAGGGTTGGAACTAAAATAAGAAATTTTATTTTTAGTTCAGGGTGTCCACCGCTAGATGGCGCCACTTGTCAATTCCGAAAAAATTTCCAAAAGTGCTCCTCACGAAAATGGGAATTGACAAGTGGCGCCATCTAGCGGACAAAGTTGGAACTAAAAGTAGAAATTTCATTTTTAGTTCGGTGTCTCCACCGCTAGATGGCGCCACTTGTCAATTCCCATTTTCGCGAGGAGCACTTTTGGAAATTTTTCAGAATTTTTCGGAATTGACAAGTGGCGCCATCTAGCGGTGGACACCCTGAACTTAAAATAAAATTTCTTATTTTAGTTTCAACCTTGTCCGCTAGATGGCGCCACTTGTCAATTCCCATTTTCGCGCGGAGCACTTTCGGAAATTTTCAGAATTTTTCGGAATTGACAAGTGGCGCCATCTAGCGGTGGACACCCTGAACTTAAAATAAAATTTCTTATTTTAGTTCGAACCTTGTCCGCTAGATGGCGCCACTTGTCAATTCCCATTTTTCGCGCGGAGCACTTTCGGAAATTTTCAGAATTTTTCGGAATTGACAAGTGGCGCCATCTAGCGGTGGACACCCTGAACTTAAAATAAAATTTCTTATTTTAGTTCCAACCTTGTCCGCTAGATGGCGCCACTTGTCAATTCCCATTCTTTTTCGCGAGGAGCACTTTTGGAAATTTTTCGGAATTGATAAGTGGCGCCATCTAGCGGTTGACGTTGGAACTAAAAATATTATTTCTAATTTTAGTAAAGAGTTTTACCGTTAGGTGGCGCCACCTGTCCGTTTCTATCACTTTTCTATGATCTTGTTTCGAAATCTTACATTATTCTACTGTTTTGTCTCAAAATGTAGCTGCAAAGTTGTGTAGAACGTTAGCAATGTGTAGTCTTATGTAGTACCCCACAATTGTGTAGAGTGGAGTGGAGTGGAGTGGAGTGGAGTGGAGTGGAGTTGTGTGTAGTGGTGTGGAGTGGTGTGGAGTGGTGTGGAGTGGTGTGGAGTGGCGTGGAGTAGTGTGCAGTAGTGTGCAGTGTTGTGGAGTGTTATGGAGTGGTGTGGAGTGCAGTGGAGTGGAGTGGAGTAGAGTAGTAGTAGTGTTGAGTAATAGGGAGTAGTAGTGCTGTGTTGTGTAGAGTATTGTTGAGTGGTGTAGAGTAGCGTTGAGTAGTACCACAGAGTAGTGTAGATTAAGGTTGGATAGTAATGTAATGTGGTGTTGGATAGTGTAAAATAGAAAATGATGTAGTATACAGTAGCATTGAGTAGAAGCATAAAATAAAGTAGTTAACCGTGAGTAAATTAAATCACGTAACATAGAAATAAAGTATCCATAGAATCTTGCACCCTTCAATTTAATTTCTCTTACATAATTTCTAAATCTTATTCAATAAAGTGAACTGTACTTACCTTACATGTTGTCAATTAACATAGTCATATAATGTGTAGAACCCATTTTCTGGTCTGAGGAATAGGTATAGGTGAAGACAGAAAGAATTCCGTGTTGGTATTATAACATCATTTTATTAGATTTAAATTGAAATCGGTTATAAATTATGGCGATGAGTTTGAATACTAGGACTAGGACAAATGGTTCTCGCTGCTCTGCATTGTATACTCAATTTCATATTGCATATAGTTGGTGAAGGGTAAACGCCATCGTTACAAACTTCCCTCTCTGTTTCGCAATCATGCATACTAAACTCGCCGTCCAGTTTTCACTCTGATCCTTATTCTCTACTCCTTTCACAACATCATACACACCATTCTCTCTCTTTCTCTCCCCTTTATCCGCAGAATCTCTCATTCCTTAACATAACTGCGATAACGCTTGCTCAACTACGACGAAAATCCATACGCACACCAAATTCAAGTGATTCCCAAGCAAACCTTTGCCCCACGGGGCAAAGGACTCAGCCAGTCCCTGCAGAATGCAGACACATAAGTCATCAAATTCTAGTATTATCTCGATGGAAGCTCAATACACTTACATTATCTTCAAAATGTTCCCTCATTTCCCTGATCCTGTCTTTGAAAATCCAACTACTCAACTCTCATTGAGCTCGTATCGAAACAACACCATATCTCGAATCGAATCGTCGCCTATGTTCGCGCCATCTGCGCACCTGGATCGCGCAGCAAGTGGCCGAGCGCTGTCGAGCGCCCACTTCGCCAGCGCCACTCGCGGGAAAAATGAAATTCCCTCCAACTTTCCCCCTTCGAATCTCTTGAATTTGGTGCATCGCATACGAATCGGCTACAGACAACAAACTCACGAGCAGGCCACGTGGACAGCGGCTCCGATACCGCGACGCAAATGCAAATCGTCAAGTATTATGTAAAATCGGAGATATCGGCGGCTTCGTCGGTTCCGAGTTGCCAGCAACTCTGTAACACCGCAACCAGAAGTCTGTCCACGATGCCATGTTCGCAGTAGTCCTCTCGTAAGTGGCTCTCTCCGAGCACAGAGGATCGATCTGGCCTCTCGCGCGCGCGAGGACCTCGTCGATCGATATCAGCGCGCCTTGATCGCTCAGAGATCGCTCTGGTTTAGAAAGTCCGCGAAACGCGGTTAATAAGCGAATTCTAATTGACCTGTTTCGCGATGCGCTTGACGAAACAGACTTGAAACTGAGAATGTTACTTCTGGTAGGTTCCTTTTATTGATATTTAAAGTCAAACAAGTACCTTAGAATAACATAGAAACTCTTGCTCGAAAGTTGACAGTGAAGTCGAAAATAAATGCATCGCGAAGCAGGGACATTAACACGATCGAAGTCCTATGACCCACATACATATGTTCAAGGCAATTTTAACGATGACATCTGACGACATTTTCATCAGAATATGTAAACTCTACCGATGAAGACTAAATTGCGGATCTCCATGCACCTCTGGGAATTTCGAATGTACAAAAGTTCGAGAATACAAAATGTAAAAAATACAGTACAAATTATAATATTCAAGAAGAGAGACAAACTTTTATTCAGCTTCTACTTCTTCAGCCTTGCGTTTGCATAAAACTCCACAGTGCAGGCATATTCTCTTCCCTCTTTTCGGGGAACTGTGAACGTGTTAAGCACAGTAGCATCGATAAGGTTCGCCCTCGCTTATTGACCGCGCGCCAGTGGAATGGCAGTGATTACAGCGATTGGTCGAGAGTCGATTGTCACGACTGTACGAGCTGAAGCTTGGGCGCGTCTCTCGAAGGGGCCTCGCCGCGAGAGACGTTCCGACTATACTGAATCGTATAGCAATTGAGACTAAGGGACCGTTCCCCTCGACTTCGCGAGAGCTCTCGGATCGGCCGTGGATCGGTAACGGTCGGGAGCCTCGGTCAAAGATCGTTTCCGATTTCGTTCCAATTCCAGCGCGACGCGCGCTACTTCGAGGCGAACGAGGCGTCGTGTGATCGAGCTGGCGATACATCGAAATCGCGGTGCGCGGCTTCCGCTCGAATTGGAACGCGGCTTCGATTACACCCTGCGCCCTGTTATCTAGTTTAACCGAGGCGGATCTATCGGAGAAACTTCTTTCGATTATTTTTCTCACTCGTTCCTACAGCGTGGCGCTAAGCTGCGGTGCCACGCGCGAAATGGAATACACTCGAGGCTGGGTTCTCATGTGTGCTGAGGCGCTGATGATTTAGTAGATTTTGAGAAACTTCAGAGAATGACTAAGTAAAAAATTTGAGTAGAGATGAGCTGTAAATTTTGAGATTAAATAAGAACGATTGTTCTTAATTTTGATCTTGAGTCGAATTAAATGATTATGAATTCTCACCGAATAATGTATTTTTTAGAAGCCTGTAATTTTGGCACTTCGATACATTTGTGAGTAGAGAAGGTTCAGAGTCATAGAGAAGTTTCTGTAAAAAGATTGCATTATAGGATCGTCCTCTATTATTTCTTAAAGTATCAATGTATGTTAGGTTTAAGAAGTTATTATTTTTTTTTCTTTTTTGGAGCATCCCTTGTGCGTTTTTATCACATGGAAACGCAGCCTCGTTCATTTCGCGGAAACACGTTCTTCCATGCGGCTGACGATGCGCCAGAATGGAAATAAATACGACACGAAGGGAAAATAATAAAAACGTGTGTCGTATGCGAGTAATCATTGCCTAGAATTTTGGTTACAATTGAAAGACATTTATAAATTTCTAGCACAGTCAGCGACGGCATCTTCTATCTGCCTTCGAATCCACGTCGATTAATTTCTATCCTTATAACACGAGTTCGAGGAAGAACAATGTTACAATAAATCTTTTTCGATCAACAGCTCTTCTCTTCTTTTCGTTCGTTTCTCCTCATCCTTTAACGATTACAATAAATTACGAAGCAAACATCTCGAGTATGCAACAGCGCGTTTAGCCGCTAATAAATGTTTGTCGATAGCCGCGCGCACTTTGAACTTGCGTGAGCTTCTCTAAGCAAAATTCCAAATTTATTTCTCGCATCCATCACGAATTTCTGTTGAAGTCCTTGAAATAGGAACATGACTGAATTATTTTTAACATAGAAAATATTGAATTAGTTTAAAGAACTGTACACAGAGAAAACTTGAATTCCAAAAACTTAATATTCTTTCAGACTTTCTCTTACTTATGAAGTAGTACAACTTTTCCTCTGTCTACCCACAAGCTCAAACTGTGCTCGACAGAATGGTAACATTTGCTTTGAGCAAAAGGCCCTTCGCGTCCCCGAATTTCGACGAACCTCGCCATTGGCGGTCGACGAACGATGCTTGTCGAAATTCGACGCACGATTACAGTTTCGAAAATTCGAAGCTGCACAGCGTCGATATCCTGCGCTCGAAGAACATCAGCAACGCTTCGAGTGTCCACTCCCCCGCGAGCTTCCTCCATCCCCGAATCGAACGCTCGACGTCGACCTTGCTCCTTGACAGCGTCGAGACCGATCGTGAAATCAAAACTCACTGATCCTGTTGGATAAATCGTGGTTTATTTACAAATTAAATAACCCAAGAGATTCCGCCTTGTCTGAGGCGTCAATCGCGAACAGGAGTTTCCTCGAAGGAAGAGAGAATTGATATTGCAGGAGATCCGCCTCGAGGACATGAACAATCGACGTCCTCGACAGTGTAGTTCTCGATCCAACGATCTCTCGCCGCTTGGAAATCGAATACAGTACTCTCTCGCCATAAGCTTGTGGTTCGAGCTCACACTGAATCCAGGCGCTCTGTTCCTGAAACGAGTTCACACGGTAGCGTTTGTCCCGCTCGTCGAGCCTATATCGAAACAATTCTGTAATCGATTTACGGTCGTTCGAAGATCTCCTTTCAAGGTACGCTTCGGGATCGAGATCGATCATTCGATTCCACTCGCTGGATTACGCCTGACCGAGCACACACGCACACGCACGCGTCGAAACGGCGGGTAAAAGGGGGACAATGAGGGACGACGACAGTGACAACAGGATTCGGTGCTTCTTCTCGCGCCTCTCGGCACCAGTGCCTCTCAGATCGATTGCTTTTCTCTATTCAGCTCTCTAGAACCCCTTGCAATTTCCTATACCCCTGTAGACTCGCGAGAGCTATGTTTCGATTTCTGGCTCTGTTCAGAGCACTCGCTACTAAGTGTTCCCCGAATTTTTCTAATCAGTCTATATCGACTGGAGAATCTATTCCACGCAGCTCGCTGGAGTCGTTGCACGCGTCGAAGCCTCCATTCCGAGGGAAGGAGCGGCCAAATTGGTCGAAAGCGTTAAGGGTCCCTTCTGAATATAGTCTCGGTTCGTACAATGCCTCTAGAAAAATGGAAAACGCGTGGAAGGAACCGATATACGTTCTTCGGGGCGTGCAACGAGTCCCAGCGATCCTCTTGCAGCATTCTCCAGCGCAGAACGAAGTCAGCGCGACTCGATTATTATATTAGAATTATTTAGCCTAGGGAGCTTCGAGGAAGACGTTGGTACTCTTTGGAAGACGGAGTTCCTAGGGAATTATGATCTCAGTGAAGAATATTGTCTGCTCGAGGGCTATAGAGTCAATTCTTCTATCACTGAGGTCTCCTGTTGGCTGATTATATTTTAATAACGGAGGACTCGTGTGAGAAATTTGAGGAGGTGATTCCACACGCCAAAATAAGTGGATTATGAAGAGTGATGAAATTGAGTTTGAGGCTTCCTGTCCGAGTTATGAAGCGATGAAGAATGTCTGTGTCTGACGGGACTTATTCTACTGGCGCCGCTGCGCTTAGCGGAACCACAAAAGTAGAGTGAGTCCTTGATGTAGGAGACTGCTCAAGGAGAATTGGTATATCTGATGTATTCAGTAGGACACAGGTGGTCTCCGAAATAGAAATTAAAAAGATTCGTAGATTATTATAACAACTGTTATATTTTCTACTTTTACTGTTCCTCTGCAACTACCTTATTTTCTATCATTTTTTTTACACGAGAAAACAACTTCCCAGCACACGAGCTACCATCAAGTGTGCTTCTTACGCTTTACGAGCTCGTGCCTAGTAACAAATCCTGAATTCTTAACAAATAAAAATCCTATATGAAATGCACACTGTACGTTCACCCAGTACTTCGACCCTAGAATACAGTTCTCTATTAATAAATAATAAAAATGTAGTTTACTGCGGAGGAAGCCACCTCGAGCACCCAATACCTTCCTTCCACAGTGTACCAACGTCATCGCGAACCTCCGAATTTCGTGAGCACCCGGTGCCTCGTCCGAATGCGACCTATCGAAAACCAAAGGAAACGATGCGATCCGAGTCTTCGAATCCTCTCTGAATAAAGATCGATCTTGCAACGAGAAGAAATCGCCAGCGTACTTAGGAGCAACGGTGAAGGGATGACGCGCAACTGATCGTGGAAAGAAGCATGGGACAGATAGGGGGACGGGGTTGAGAATGCAG
Source organism: Calliopsis andreniformis (assembly GCF_051401765.1). Classification (NCBI taxonomy): domain Eukaryota; kingdom Metazoa; phylum Arthropoda; class Insecta; order Hymenoptera; family Andrenidae; genus Calliopsis; species Calliopsis andreniformis. The sequence goes on along the minus strand of NC_135065.1, from coordinate 8,262,366 downwards.
GGGATGTCGAAGGGTGGTAAGAAGGGGGATGGAAAAAAAAGACAGTGGCAGCTAGGTTGGAACGACGGGGGCATTGTCGCGATGAACGATGAAGGTCGACAACGACGATGACAGCGACGATGCTGACGACGATAATATTAATAATAATACAATATAATAATTAATATAATATAATAATATTAATAATAATAATAATAATAAATCTTATAGTTATACCAATGACGATTATTCAACGATTTTTTTTTTTTTCGGTAAAATCAAAGGTGCGATAACGGTAGATAACGATATACTTTTCTTTTTCTCTCCCATCTTCATCCTCCTAATCGTTGGGGAAGGGCGGGGGTTGGGGTTGAGGGTGGGTAGTAGCAGACGCTACTGGGACAACGGGACATAATACTATCGGTTAATTAATATCATCTCGTATGCGATAGTAATTGGGTAAATTTGTTTTGTTAGTGCTTACTATATACATAATTATGTATATGTATATGTATGTATAGCTTGGGCATGATTCGTATGTACAATGGGGATTTGCGTTTAGCGGAGAAGCTGGCGAATGGAAGGGACGATGATGAATCGAAGGGGACGCGTTTCACGCGCGAAAGCAAGTGAAAACGAAATAGCGCAGCGTATCGGTGTGCTTCGCTCGTTGATGTGCACGCGTGTGTAATATTACTCGTGTACACGTACGCTCATATACATACATATATGTATATACAGACACGTTCTGAACATATATATACATATACATATACATACTGATATAGATACGGTTAAATATACATATATGTATATATATAACCATAATTAGAGTCATATATATTAACTTCATCCGTTTCTCTTTCTCCGTCGTCTTTAACACATTCTACAATTCGATTATTAGACGTAATTTCATTCGGTAGGTACTAATTGGGGATCCACGGCGGCATTGATTAGTGGAACACTTTTTGGCATTTCTTCTTCTGTTAGTCCCATGGTACTCTCTCGCACTCTCTTTCTCTCGCATGCGAGAAATTTCTCTCCTCACTCACACGTTCCCCTTGTTCCTTCCATTGTCATTCATACTTCTACCCCTCTCTTTCACTCTACTCACATATCGCTTATGTGTGTGTATATATGTGTATGTGTGTGTATGCGTGTCCCGTGTGTTGTGCGTTTCACATCTCCTTACGTGTCTTATCTGCTGCTGTCGTCGCTCGATGGGTCTCTCCATCTCCTACTGTCTCGCCCTCGCAATGGGAATTCTTCCAGAAAGGGTAAAACGTCCGTCGAGATGCGAGAAAGTTGGTAGAATGATTCGAAAATGGGAATAGTGAAGCGATTTACTGCCGTTTCGGACAGACGTATATGCATATAATGTGTATATATTACATGATCGTATATTTTTCATCGTTACTTGGTTTTTCACAATTAAAGCGCTACTTTACACTGTTTCTCTAATTACATCCTCGGTCGTGCCACCTCCGCTCTAGGCGCGCTCCAAAATGCATTTCATTCGTGACGTCGCACTTCGCGATGCACGTGAATCGGAGACACGAAGGCGTGGCTTGCAGCGATTTGCAGCCGTTTCCTTAAACGTTCCACGCTTTCGGGCAGAAGTTCCCATCGGTTTCTGCGATACCATCGAAGTATCGAAGCTTCAGTCGGATCTCGTTTAAGAGTCTCCGTCACTCGTCACTCTCTCAGTCTATCCGCGAATAACCCTTAAGCTCGCTATCCATTCTCTCCTCTCTTCAATCTATTCTCCGCCCCTACGCGCCCCTCCCTCCGCGTCCCACTCCCCACTCTTCACCCTGTTAACGCACGCCCACGCGTGTACTCGCGTCCCTCGAATTCAGCTTGGCACAAACAACAGAGTCTTCGTAAAAAAGGCACTATTCTCGTAAAGCGAAACAGTCGTGCGGTTTTCTCTACGTTTCACCTAATCCCCCCTTCCGTCCCTCCCTCTGCTGTCCCAAAGCGCGAAGTGGGGAGCTGGTTCAGCGATCTAAGCCTGCAGAACTTGGTTTCTATTATAGAAACGGTGTCTTTTAAACTTCTAGCGTGGAATTTGTTGGAAAATAGGCAGATCGTTGAACCGAGGTCCCCTCTTCATATTTTGCGTCCTTTGAGTCAAATTTTCCTATTTTTGTTCCGTAAAACGCATTAGAGGAGAAGCTACAGTTGCAACAAGATCAATTGGCCGTTCGAGGCCACGGGGGAGGAGCTAATCCCCACCACGCCGCTTGACCACGCCCACTGTTCTAGTCCCCGCCTCCTAGCCCCGCCCACGCGGTCTTTGATTCGTTAATAGACAATAAACGCGAGTCAGAGATGATTCTGAACGTCCACTTGACTATGCTTCGATGTTGGTTCCATGAAGCAAGGGTCAAAGATCATGTCTGTCCCCTCGAATACCAACTGTTCGCAATTTTCATTCTGAATTTTGACCCGTGAGACCTCAGTCGATCTACTAGCGCCTGCGAAGAAGAAGCCAGAGCTAGAAAAACGTGAAAAATATCGTCGGGAGAGAGTTTGGCTGTGTGAATTACACCGCGAGCCTAGTTGATGAAGAGACGGCTCGATCTTCATCGAACTTTCGGATCTCGACGCGAAATGACCCGTTTGTGGCGCTGCATAAATCGCATTAATATGTATAAAAAACGTATGTCAGTCTTATTTCGTATTTTAGTGCAAAAAGCGAGTGTAGAGTTCGAGGCTAACCTCGGAGATTACGCGTTCTCGGTACGAAACGTGCGATCGTCGTTTGTCTAACGATCTGTGACGATTATTATTCACTGATTGCACGAACTCGACGCATCGAGAAGCGATGGGCTTGCCTCTGAGGGAAATCTGATAGAAAATCTGGTTTGGGGGGCTGGTCGTCGATTAAAAATTACGCTGCGTATCAGTGATATTCTTCGAATTTTCTTGGGATTCTGAGAATTCATCTTCGTGCAAGTTTTAATGGTTTATTGTTTATTATTTCACAGAGCAGCTATTGATGAGTATTTGAAGTTCTTACAAATGCCTTAAGGTTCAATGGTGTATTTTTTCCAAGCGTAATTGTTCGAAGAAATTTTGTGATTTGATGTGACGAGTCAGTAGTTTCTTTTGTTTTATTTTTGTGATTTTCTAGTTTTCGTTTAATTAGAAATTGGTTGTTCGCAAAAATCTGTTTTAATCGAATAACCCTTGCATCCTTGTCGATCGTCAGAGTTCTGTATTCCCACGGCAAAATGGTGATTTGTAAATGTATACAAATGTCGGAACGCTATGTATAGAGTGTATACAATACGAGTATCAAAATTTTGAGAAGACATCTACGCGATTCGAAACGATTCAGGTTGACTGATACCCTAACTTCCGTCGTTCCTTTTTTGTCTCCGCAGGGAGAGGCGCGCATTGAAGATGAAAGAGAAACAGAAGCGAGAAAAATCAACTGATTTACAACTTCGACTCGATTTCAAAATCATCGTTTCTCTTTCAACGAGTGGAAAAGTCGACGTCGTTCACCGTGCCGCCTCACGTCGATGGGGAAAAGAGAAAAGGAAAATATACAGTTCTCTTGGTGAAAAGAAGAATTTTCCTCTTGAATTCAAGCAGGGAATCTGAGCTTCGTTTCTGAGGGTACAATTGCAGAAAGTTGTGAGGAAATATCATACATGGAGCACGCTGAGAAGTTCAAGATTTTCTCTTCTGATGTAAGTTACTTTCATTCCAGAGTTTGCTAGAATTTTCAGTGTAGACAGAAGTGGCAAAGGTAGGTGATTATACAAACCAAAATAACGAGAATTCAAGAATGAAAAAATTATGTTTGAGGCTTTGTTTCAGAGTTATTAATATGTCTGACCTGAGACTTATTTTAGTTACTCTACTGTAACCACTGCGTCTGACTTAAGCTACGCTGACAGTAGAATAAGACATATTAGGGGACCCCTGTCAGACACATTCTAACTTTTCAGTGATAAAAAATACAAGGTTATATAATTTCCATTTCCATTTGCCCAGTGTTTCTGAAAGTGAAAATTCTCTGTCCTCGAAGAGTGAAATGTTTTTCAATAAATTGTAATTTAGAAATAAGACCACAAACATGATTTTATTTTTTTTCTTAAATTGTAACGTATGTTTATTCTCTATTTCCTCAATTTTGGGGCTCGCCAAGGTGAGAAAATGAAAAGTGCAATTACCCAGGCGTGGTTTTTCAAGAGAAAACAGTAGACGATTCTCCTTAGGCACGAAGCTATGGGAAACTCGTGACAATGGGGAAAAAAGAGGCGGTCGTTCGGTAAACGACGACGGTGAACGACTTTCGAACGTGATCCTCTCCTTCTCTTCTTCCAAACCGGTGTGCGCTGCTCTCCTTTCTCTCTCCCACTCTCTCTTTCTCCCTGGCTTTCTCACCGAAGCTCCATCGACTTCTTCTCTGCATTCTCTCCCCCTCTATCACTCTCTCCCTATGCTCCACCATTCACTATTCATTCGTCGCTTTTTCTTCCTCTTTCTTTCCCTCCCTCTCTCTTTCTTCCTTGGTCTAAAACGCTCGAGTAGAAAAAAGGAAGCGATACAAACGAACATTAATCAGTTACTGACAAATCGACACAGCCAAATCCTTGTCTCCGTGACCTAGTGCACGCTTGGCTACAATGTTTCTGGAAAGTGTGTTGTAACAGGTTGCAGAGCGGTTCTAACAAGAAGTATATTTTCACTCTGCTACGTTCCCTCTGAAGACATGTGAAGCAATGTTTATTACCATGTCATTATGAATATAGCTAAGGAGGTTTCAGTGTGATATTAGAAATTGGAAATGTAGATATTAATTTTTCTTTTATAATTAAAGAAGTTGGTAGAAGAAATAAAGACTATGATTGGATTTAAAAAAATTGGGGGAACGTAGTAGAGTTAGCATTATGTTTGCATGAAGTATATGTCATAGATAATATTTGTGTGGAACTGCGTTGTCAATGATAATCTGTAAATATTGTTTAGAGTACTGCATGATATTATACTTTATTCAGTTTACTGTATTTTTAATAAACTGTAGTTATATGAAGTGGTTACAAGCTGAGGATTAATCGAAAATATTTTTATATTCCAAATTCTGAATAAATACTAAAGCTCTGATTACATTCTTCACATTTTCACAGTTCATCACTGACAACCGACGTTACTGCTGATATATACTACTCACAAACAAAAATTAGGGTAAACTGAGAAATCTCACCTCGATCCAAAAAATGTCAAAGACTCTAAAGCAAATTTTACACAATTCTGATAACTCTTACTAATATAGCTCCACTTGCGTGAACCGTATTCTCAAAAAACTTCTTGCAGTACCTCAGAAGTGACAGCATCTCTTCTAAACAGTACAACTTCTAAAGTCACACAAGACGTATCTGAACTCTTTGCAACTGCCAACGAATATCCACAACAGAGTATTACAAAACAATGTTTCCAAGTAGGTCTAAAGGGGCCCATAGACAACTTCCAATGTAAAACGTGTGCCTATGAACTGTATTACACCCTACTATACAATACACTCGATCAACAGATCCCACTGTGTGCCCTCTGCATAATTCTCCTTTACCCCATGTTGTTTGTCCCCACATTCCGCATTCAATCATCCCCTAATTTAGCGAATCCTCCTAAAATCCTACAACTGCGATGCAACTTCTGGACCCACCCCCGCCCTGTCCCTACCGAACCCACTTGAACACTTGGTGGATATTGCGTTGTACGCGTACCGGACGACTCCCGTCGCGCGTCCTCTGGAAAATCGAGGATCGTTCAATCGGTACCCCTGTTCCACCCCTTCCCCTTCACCCTAATTTCGTCAGAGTGCTCCCACCCTTTGGGACCACGGCTCTTCGAGAAAGGAGCCAAAGGGGTTGCGCGATCCAACGAGGATATGCAAGGTTCTCGACGCGCGACGTTTCCTCGAGCTTCTAGGTATAACGATCTGGAGGAAAATGGATCCACGGGGATACTCGACGAGTCATCCGGTTCGTCGCACAGAATCGTAACGTTGCCCGTTGGCCGACTAAAAGCGCGCAAGACAGCGTCCCTCTCGTGGTTGCTGCTGATCAAACTGGGAAAAATTATAGTTTTTTACTCGATTGTAATTCATTTGATTATCTATGCTGTTTCATTATTTGTTTCACTGACTATTCAAGTGCTATGAAGTTTGAATTTTCTGAATTCTAAGGGATGAGAAAGAGAACTTGAACCGATCCTCGAGAGTTTATAAGGAGAAATGTGTCTTGATCAAAGATATGAGTGAGGGTATTAAATGCTCTGATCTCTTTGAAAACTTTGATCCCAGTTTCAATCCGAAATTTGATTAAGAGACTCTTACGAAAGGTTTTTGTAAAAAATCTCGAACCCCGATCAGCAGCAACCCTTCAACCATTTAACTATTTATTCCCTACTAGAACGAACACTGGCTTTCCTCTCTGTGCGCGCGCGTGTACATATGTTCATGTTTTCGCGTGTGTACGTGTGATTCAGGAGAGGAAAGGATAATATCTTGTTTCCCTATATTCCTTCTGCGTTCAACGGGTCACAGACGAATCGTTTGGTAATCATGATAATAATTACAATACGTGTGTGTCTTGTGTGTGTGTGTATGCGTGTGTCTTGTGTGTGTGTGTATGCGTGTGTCTGTGTGTGTCAGAAAAAAGAAACGAGAAAAGAAAAGAATGTCGCGTGCCTCCCTCGTTCAGTCCGTATTACACATGTACATGCGATAATTATTAATAAAAATAATAATTAAAAAATAATAATAATAATGATAATAATTATTAGAGTTATATATATATAATATTTGTATATATATAATATATATATATATATATATATATATCATTTCTATGTACACAAGGTAGCCAATGAATTATTACACCGCTCGTGAAAAGGTTCGTTTGGATCCCCGTTCGTAACGTATCGATCTATAGAAAAAACATCACATAGATACGTGTCAGAGACCAACAAGTTCTAAACCTGTCGACTCGGCGGGTTCGACTATCGAGCCCCCCGATGGGTCGCGCTTGTCGAGCTTCTAATTTAGATATACGCCCGCCTGCGACTCTGGTCAACAATTAACCCCTATAACTTCTCCCCTCGCCTCACCGTTCCCTCGACATCCTCCTCAAACGACTCTGTCCCTCGAATCTCTCCTTCTCGTATCACACCTTGCACCCTCGGCAACTTCCCCTCCCTTTCTCCCCGAATATCTCACATAGACGATAATAAGACTCGCTCACCTCAAGCTCACGACATTGGCTGACGCGGTTCACACCCCCTTCCGCGCACCTCAAACACCATCCCCTCGCGGCACGTGTGCTCCTTCTATCATACACTCGTCGATAATAAAAAGTACTATGTGTAACAGTAGTAGTTCGTAATGAAATAGCAGCAGTTCACCTTACCAGCTAGGTCGAATATCCTTAATAAACGTAGCAATATCGTAATCCATCCGCGGTAATAAAAAGGTAAAAAGAAAACGTGTGTGTGTCTGTGGAGATAGTCGCTAGTTAACGATTAATAATTGGGCTCTTACGCGTGTCCTAAGCCTAGGTGATACCTCGCGTTCTGCAACAGCTCCTCGACGCACCCGAAACGTAAGAAATGGTACGCCCCCACGTTCATAAACGCCCCTAGGTCCTCCTCTGTCGATTCAGTCGGTTCACGCGGCAACACCGCGTCGATTCTCCCAAGAAAAGAAGCTCTCCTCTATCACCCTCTCCCACGCTCTCACCCATTCGCTCTGGTCCACTTCGGTGGAACCCACAGTTTCACGCTCTCTCTCACCCCTCGTTTCGTTACTCCTCTATTACTTATACCCTTCTTGCCGCAAGAAATGAAAACAAACGAGTTCAACAGTCGCCCCTTACCTCACATTCGCTCGGTTCGCTCGTTCGCTCCGCGTCCTCGTACTCTCTCGCGCTCCGTTAGCGTGATATAAAGTCTCTAGTGTACAATCTTATGAATAGTCTTCGCCAAGTCTCTCGGTGGCGCGCTCAGGCGCGTCCGTTTCGTCGCCAGGCTAGCGGGTAGCTGGCAGAGGGTCTCCACGATCGACCCACACTCGCCTTTTAACCCTTCGTTTCAGCGTGGCCTCCCTGGACTATCTGAGGTATGCTGCGTGTACGATTGACAAAAATATTCGCTAATCGTTCGGTAATTAAAATAGTTGGTGTTTGGCGGTCGAGCAGATGGGCCTGGAGGGCGTCCTGCTGCGAGCGTGGAGGATCCACTGCGATCCCCTTGACCCTTAACTCATCCTTCAGACGAAGGATCAGAGAGAATATCGTTCTCTCATCGCAGTGTATCAATTTCCTCGAAGGTCTGACCATCCTAGAGATCCTCTAAACTTCTAGGTTCGTTCGAGGGTACGAGATCACCGAATAAGTCCAGCCCTCCAGCTCCACCCTCAACCCCCAGCCAAGTGGTTCGAACTCGAACCCTATCTCCTGGAAAAATAAACTTTCGGCGGCTCGGGTCTCCGTGTTCTCAGTTCTGCGAGCTACAGAGCTGCGTCGTTCTAAGAAACGAAGGGTTAAAGCTCGTCCCCGTTAGCGTGGCGAGAGGTCCTCTCGATGTCTCGATTGGCAGCCAAATCGACGGCCAAGTGGCAGCTGGTCCACCTGGCGGGCCTCGCCGATTCACTTCGGTACGCGGTAGTAGCGCAGCACGAGGTAGCCCAGGGTGCGGAATATCACCAGGAACGCCAGGAGAATGGCTGTGTTCGCCCAGAGCGGAAGACCCGAGCCCTTCGCGCCACCCTGGCTCTCCAGGATCGCGGACACTGGTATCGTCGTCGAGTTCCTGCACTCCGCGAACTTGCTGGGCTGCGAGCATCTGTAGATGCAACAGAGATTTGTGGTTCAGATGGGTTGCACAGGTTTGAAGAGGTTTGGGACTGAGGTTGGAGGGGGTGTCGATTTTAAGCAGGGTTTATAATTTGCTTTGATGAGGAAGGACTTCCTTTGGGGGTTTTGTGTGGTTTATAATAATTATGGTAGAAATAGTGATGGATAGCAATGAATTTTAAATACTTTTGTTTGAAGGAAAATTGTTCTATTTTGGAGATATTAATTTTGGGGTTTGCATTTTGAGAAAATGTATATTTTGATGAAAATAATAAAGGGAAGTGAATCTGAGTCTTGAGTTCTCCCTATAAATGTCAAATTCTCCCAGTTACTAAAAGATTATCTTCTGGAAGTAAGATTCTAACTCATAAAATTAACTAGTTTGTTAGAAATTCACAAAAAATAGAACCACTATAATAAAAATCACATTTTTTAAGCTTTTTTATTGTCAAAGTCGATTCCTTTTCCAATTCCATTATAGAATCTCATTTTTATTTATTCAATCACTGTTACTTTTCTCTTCTTTTGGATGTAGAAGAGATTTAGAGGGATCAACGTTGACTAACACGATTATCGCGCAGCCATGGATTGTTGGGTAATTCAATGGGACTCCCTAAGGGAATTTCGCGATCTTCGGTGCGGTCAAAGACAGTTAAAGCGACTTGCATCGGGGAAGTGAATGATCTATGAGGGATGTCGCGGCTGGGGTTCGTATATTATTTAAATGCGACGTCCCTTGTCTGCAATTAGTTCTGCTTGGTTAGAAATGTTGGAGGTCCTGGTATTCTTATTCCATTTGCATAATCTCTTCAGAGAATCAAGTTTCAATTACGAATAGGTGAAGCTTGCATTACAAAGTAACTAGAAAATCCCAACTACCTGAGTTCAAGGAAGCAAAATTTCCCAAAATGTTTCCCTTCAATTTCTCTATTATTAATTCAAAATAAAAATAATATTCTCCAAAGAATCCACGTTCAACTACTGCTGATATGCACTTTCTACTCTTGATAAACGCTTATCTACTGATAAAATAAAAACACAAAAATAACTCCATGTCTGTAGAAATTAAAAGCCAGGACCTTGAAACTTCTCTAGACATTCCAGAATCAAAGAAATCTCTTAAACTTTACTCGAGATTAGCGGACACGGCAGGCAAAGAACGCACGCGAAAAGATTGATACTTGAGGCGGGCACTTACGTGATCGGCTCGCCGACGCCGAATTCCAGGATTTGCATGTTCTGATAGGCGTAGTGCACCATGCTCGCGTATCTGGCCCACGCGAGCCACGGCGGAACCGCTGTCGCCAAATAGCCGCCTAATAGTTGCGTAGCGAGCGTGTAGAGCGCGGACGCGGTTATGCTGACCTGGAGATCCAAGCAGCAGGCGCCGACGAAGAAGCCCACACTCTGTAATCAAACGACACCAATTTGGTTAGTTTAAGCATTTCTTTTTAAATGTTCTGTAAGAATAATACTGTGTAATATAGAGGGTGCTCGAGAACAGGTGTCAGGAATTTTAAGACATGATTCTACTTGTCAAATCAAAAATACGAAAATTGTATTTGGGGCTTCGTTTTAGAATTATTAATTGATGAGAAAAACAGAGTCAAAAGTTCGTGTAAAATGTGTCTGACTGAGGACTTGTTCTACTGCTGGTCTGTACTAGTTAAGTCAGATACAGTGAAGTCAGTAGAATAAGCCATACTCAGGCATAGTGAAGTCAGTAGAACAAGCCTCAAGAGAAACGTAAGGAAATCAGTAGAATAAGCCTAAAGTCAGACACATCAAAATCAGTAGAATATGTCCAAAATTAGACATAGTGAAGTCAGTAGAACAAGCCCCAAGAGAAACATAAGGAAATCAGTAGAACAAGTCCCAAGGAAATAAGTAGAATAAGTTCAAAGTCAGACACATCAAAGTCAGTAGAATATGTCCACAATTAGACATAGTGAAGTCAGTAGAACAAGCCTCAAGAGAAACATAAGGAAATCAGTAGAATAAGCCTAAAGTCAGACACATCAAAGTCAGTAGAATATGTCCAAAATTAGACATAGTGAAGTCAGTAGAAGAAGCCCCAAGAGAAACATAAGGAAATCAGTAGAACAAGTCCCAAGGAAATAAGTAGAATAAGTTCAAAGTCAGACACATCGAAGTCAGTAGAATAACTCCAAAGTTAGACATAGCAACGCCAGTAGACTATGCTGCAAGTGAGATACAGGCATGTTTCAGAACATTTAACAGTGGGAAATTGCATTGTGGCGATTCTGGTGCAGCAGCAACGACACTGTCGCAGCTTGTGCAACGCAGCTCTGACGCAATCGTCAGCGAATTCTTTTTCCCAACGTGAAACACAGACATCAAGAATTTCGCGGTTTCCTTTCCTGTTCCTTCCTCCTCCCCAATCCTCGACACTGTCCACCTACGGTCAATACTAAGTCATCGTAGCATGAAAGGCGGTCGCGATTTACTTTCGAAACCGCCTACCTATTGACGGAAATGAATAACTCTTGCGTTTCACAATGCAGTTATTGAGTCTCTGCTGTCCACTTAATTGACAAAATTGGGAAATTGTATTGCTCGAATTTCTTGAAAGTTTCCTTTCTTGTCATATTCTAATAAGACAAGTACTATTTCTTCCTACCTTTCAAGTGGAGATATTTGAGAAAGCTTTGAATATAACTTCCTTAATAGATCATAATGAAAACTAATGCGTGCAGATATAAATTATTCAATGGAAGAAAAAATACAAAAAAGGTGATGAAAAGGATAAATTATGTGTGTTGACAGGGAACCTAGTTCTTATAATCTCATAAACTGACAGGAAAAGGTTTTATAAAATAACTACTTACTACTTGTATTATTTATGCCAATATTAAATAGCATTTTCACTGGATTTCCTAATAGCTTCATTAGTAGTCTTCCTAGTAGCTTTCCTAATCAATTTTCTAATAATTCACGCTTTTTCAAACAGGTAGTATCTTTAATTAATTACTAATACTGTCGATCTACTCTATCCATCTATCGATGCAATTTCGCTCAGTAAGAACACAGTATACCTGATACAGCTCCTGTTTCCATTTCACGATTCGCTCGTAACGCGCTACTTCCGCCCGATCGTTTTCAATTTCCCGGTGAACAGCGAAACACGAGAGAAACCGATCTCTCTTGATCCTCATACGACGAGTTCCCCTGTGTGGGCGTTGCTCGTAAGCTGTCAGCTTATTATTACATATTCCGTTTCGCTGTGTTGAAGTCTGTCACGTAATTAAACGCTAATAACTGTCGATGTCAGATCCAGCGATTCCATTTCGCTGCTCCAACTTAAGGCTACAAACAGCCGATCGGGTTGCGCTCGATTGGATCCAGGACACTGGATTCGCGTGAAACTACAAGCGGACCGTGAAATCTTTACGACTTCCTTCGCATAGGAGCAATGACATAAAAGAAAATTTCTTGCTGTGTCTTGGGAAACCTGCTGCAAGTATGATGTGTTCGTAATATGATTCAGATATGGTAATGTTGGGAAATGCTGCAGCATAAAATCATTTTCGAGACGAAGGGAGAGTTGAGTTAGCGAGTGAATTTCTTGACAGATCACGGAGCCTTTTAATGTGACTGGTATTTAAATAAGCTTGAATAATTTGCAAGTAGTTTAGTTAAAAATTCAGAGAATTTTTAAAATAAGGAAATGTTCTACAGGGTTGTTGAAGATTAAATAGAAAAGCTAGTAATGACAGGCGAAGTATGACATACCTGAGCAACGATGGTGTTGAGTAACAGGAACGCCAGCAGAGTGACGAAAACTGCCGAACTATGGAAGCCCAACATCGGGTAACTAATGATATGGTAGACCGCGGGCAGTGTAATCGTAAGTGGCAGCTCGCCGACCATCTTCGCCAGGTAATAGGCCGAGAGCCGATACGATCCTGACAACCGCTCCTTGTTGATAACCTCGCGTTCAGGAGGAACTGAAACAGAAATATCTCTCATGTTAGTATATACGATACTCGACAGGTATCAGAAATTTTAGAGTAATTCCATACTCCAAAATAAAAAAAACAGAATTATTAATTATCCAGAAAATGCCTAAAATAAGCCTGAAATGTGTCTGGCTTGAATACTCATTCTACTTATGTGGCTAATGGACCTCGACAGTAGAATAAGTCTCAAGTCAGACATATTTATATTTCCATATACCTTCATGTAAATCTAGCGACAGTGTATTTTAGTTAAAATTTTTTTGAAAATGAGTTTAATAAATATTCTTATTTCATCTCGCTGAGTTTATTTCTTTTTCCTTAATTTCCACTGCTCGAGACTCTTGGAACTAATTATCCAATGTTAATTATCGCCACTAATATAAAACTATTTTTGTCGTGGTTGCCAGAGTGAGAGCAGCGAATTAAAGAGAAGCAGAGGCTCAAAAATGAGAATTTGACAATAAGGTAGCGCGTCAGGCGAGGCGAAAAGCCAGGAAGGGGATGAAGAAATAGAAAGAAAGGAAGACAGAGAAGAATCGAAGACGATGCTAAAATCGGTTTTACAGCTGGCTGTTCTTTTCCCTCGGTCGCTTTTAGCGTCTCGCCAGGCCGTTTCGCTTTCTGCGGGGATAAGTGACGACGATTGTAAAACGGCAGGGCTGCACGGAGTAGCCGCGACTAGGCCGTGGCTATGCCTAAGTTATGCGCCTCCTAAAATAGTCGGTGGGAATAGCCTATTAACTTTTCCGTTTTATCCTTTACTGCCCTTTGTTCCCGACGATTTGTCACCTTTGCCCGACCTGAGCCTCGGTTATCTATCGATGCTGCGCCCTTCGTGCTCGACGACCTGGCCCTTTTTATTGCGCCTTCTTCTTGGAAAACGCGTTCGTTGTTCAATGAGGTCGTCACGACATAAGATCTGCTAATTTTCAAACTTTCTTTATGGCGATAACCCGATTTTTCTTTCCTGTCGTGCGCTGTGGATTGCGTCCTCTATTTGGAGCTCTGTTTATATTTCACTTTGTTTCTTTTATGGAGGTAGGAGGTAGACTTTAGAGTTTGGAGATGTGGAGACGGAGTGTGAAGAAGAGTTATGTTATAGGCTCCTGTGGCCCAGCGAGGAAGCTCCTTAAGTTCAGCTCATTTTTTACTGATTTTTCTTTTGTCCAGAGAACTGATGATTTGAGTTTGAATATGTCTTGGAAATTTAAGGATCTGAAGATTTGAAAACTAGAAGCTCTTTATATAGATCTCTGAGTGACACCATTTTAGTGTACTGACAATAAGGAACCCAAGTTTAATATAAAATTGAATCAAACCAAGACAAAATTTAATTTCTGTTTTAAATAATCTCTACTTCAAACCTCCCTTCTCACGATCCCTAAACTCCTCGAATTTAGCTCTCCTCGTTCATAGAGAAAAGGAAAGCTTCCACCACTGGATCAACAAATGGAACATCTAATTTGTCTTTCTAGAGTCATTTTATAGTCTGATTCCTCGTCTGAAATTTATCACGCTCGTTTTACGCGGAGTCCCTGGTCAACAAAAGGGCCTCAAATGCGATGGATCGCACCCGCGCGCGCGCGAGCAGCGTCAGCTCGCCAGTAGGTCACGCCGTGACCTACATACTGACGCGCGCCTCTTGATTGACCGTTCTTCTCCGGTCCTTTGCAAATCTTTACAATAAAAAAAAACGTGCCTTACTGAATGGCCGATTGAGCGCGTCACGTCGGTCGTGGCTCGATTAACCAATCTACTCTCATCTGCTCCTACGTTGTTGCGCAATGACGCGATAGGACTACCTGAGAACTTTTCGCGCCAACCTTCTGTGGAGGCTTTCCTCCTTGCCACCACCCACCCAATGGCAAATGAGTTATCGATAGGAGACAATCTTTGAGCATTCAATTAACTAGGTTCTCAAAGTTTGAGCCTCTCAAATTGAACTCTATACACTATGATTCTATCTTAATTCTTGTTCTAGTTTCATCAATCTTTGAAAAGACTTCATTAACACAGGAATAAGGTTCCTATTTCACTTTTCCTATTTCTAAGCCTGCAGACTCTTTTTAAGTCTCAGAAAGGTGTACGAACACTTTAGAATTTAATAACGCACTTATTATTTTATATTGTAACCAACAAAGCTAGTGCTGACTGAACACTGATGAATGCCAAGCCTTGTTTGTTGCGAGTGTTTTAAGCCCCCCTTTGCTACAGTCAACGTGTTAAGTGGATTCGAGCCATTCTTCGACACGTTGAGTGGTCAAGATTGAACGACAGAGGATGTCCGAGGGATTGCAAGGGGACAGAGTACTTACAACTGGAGAGTGCACCAAAGTGGGCGAACAGCATCCAATACGTGGTGCTAAAGAACATCCAGCCCTGGATGTCGTGGAGAGCAGCCTCCGTTCTGGGAAGCCTCAGCCAGAGCAGGCCAGCGAGCAGGCCGAGGGCTATCGTTTGCAGCCAGTTCAGACGCGACAGCATCCGTGGTCGTGCCTCTTGAAAGTTTCGTTGTGATAATACCTGGAATCAGCAAATCAGACAAATTTATATACAAATGAGTCTTTGGAAAATGGGTTGGAGAAGTTGCAGGTTGTGTAGGTGTTCTTTTTTCAAGGGCTTGTATATTAAATAAAGTATCTGAGAAGGATGCTCTTACTATTACACTATTGAAAATTAATACTACTAATACGTATGCTACTAAAAACTAAAGAATAGAATATTCCTCTTTAGTGGAGTTGCATATGTGCAACACTGAAGTCCTAGAGTTAAGGGCTTATTCAGACTCCTATTGTCAAAAAGTGGTAAAGAAAGGGTTTTCACAGTCCCAAAAAACTTTGCTTCGAAAAAGACTAATAGAAAATATATACACTTTTTATAGAGAAATGGTAAGACTCTCAATTACTTTCATTTACCTGATCAATTTTAGATCCTACTAATTTTTAATATAATGTTCTATATACTTAAGTTACTCATACTGAAAAAGTTAGATATCTGCAGACTTCGATCAGGAATTTTGAAAAGGTCTCAAATATAGTATTTAAATATTTATTGCCATCTCCAATCTCAAAGTGTTTCGAAGACACTTGAGTAGAATTTGCCAAGCGCGTACTCTGGGCCAAAGAAAGTTGTCACGGGCGCGAGGATCAATTAAGATTCCTGGCGACTCGTTACAGGAATTAATAATACGCCGTGAAAGTCCAATTGAAGGAGAAGCGAGCTCGCGGCGAGATACACGTTCGTGGCTAATTGCATGCTCATAATGAAATGAACGCTGCCCCTGTGGGGCGCGACAATGTCACAGTTGCAAGGTTGCTGTTCGCTACACCTCTTCGGTGCAGTTCAATTATATCAGCGGCCGTGAGGAAGTAGAACGCAAAGTTTCACAATGCTGGTTCCGAAGGCCTCTTTAAATTACAACTATATACGCAGGCCATTTAACCGTGAAGAACGAAGAGGAACTTGACATCGTTAATTACTCAATCGCCGCGACGAACGTGATCCAATGACTTCTTACTAAGCTTCCCATTCTGACCATGTTTCGGTTTTAAAAAAAATGTCTGTGTCTCTTAGCATAATCTATGACAATTTTAGTGACTTGTAGAGGCTAGCTAGTAGTAATGATTCAGGTAATATTGACTGAATTAGGTTTACCTGATTGGTACACTCAGTTTTAAGTAGAATTGCAATGGCTGAATTTTGACTAAGAAATGTTCTACCTTGAAATAATCGAGAAATTGCACTCCATTCAGCATAGAATCAATTAAACAATTTATGAATTGAAGAATTTGTTAGGCAAACGATCCTTGTCAAATTTTGTCTTTCTCTAAGACAGAAAAAAAGTACTATAGTATTTTCAGTTCTTATCCAATCGATTAATGTCCTTTTGAACAAAATATTCATCATAACACACATATTGCGTATGTGAGATGAAATAGGCTCCACTGTATACTAAATCTCGTTCCACATCACTGCAATGTGTCTCAATTTAAAAAAAAGAAAATCTCTGACAAGTCATTTCTCTTACGAGGTCTTCAACACCGCTCATCCAAAATTCCTGTAGCAGCAACTCCACCCTAACTCCATCAAAACATGTTTACGACTCTATTCATTCTCAGTATCCAATCCCACTGCCCCATCAATCTCAACGCATACATACCTAATCCTGCCCAAACATTCGCTCCACTACCACTAAATTCCCCTCACAGGCAGGAGGTCCGCCAACATTCAGAATCCCCAGCAACGATCGCCTCTACGTGATTTTCGTGGAGGTTCACGTCACTGTATGAGTCACGGCGCTACGTAAACCGTGAAACACTCTCCGCGTCGATCGCGCTGAAACGCGGCTAAACGAAGAAGAACAGTTCCGTCGGGTAAAAGTGATGCAAGTGGCGAGGTGCATTCGTACAAAGCGCGGCGTCACGGACAGACATACTGGTCGCGGTAATTATCCGGATATGGCGAATCGTGTAAACGCGACCTAGTTCTCCTTTCTGCTCGCTGTCGATCTTCCTCCACGCCGCGGTACGCGAGCTTCTCTTTCTTTGATTCGGGGGACCCTGTTTTGCGCACCCCCACCCCCTTTTCGAGATCGCCTGTTTCTAGGGCAGAGCTTGCGCCCTGCGAAATTGAACCGCCAATGGGGGCAGTAAAGCGAACCGCAAGAGGGGAATTTTCGTGGAATGGCGGAGTTTGAAATATGTTTGAAGCGGTTTGCGCTGTTAAACAACCGAGTTTCATTGAATCGGGCATATTGGCTTTGGGCACGCCTGTGCGCTGGGAACTTTCGCAGTACCGCAGCGGTGAAACGTGGACCACAGACTTCGATGGACGAGGTTGGAGTATGTTTGAAGCTGGTTGACGCGGTCAAGCGACGCAATGAATTTATTGGGTTCATGCATAAGTTCGTACTGCGGCGATCCTCTCTTTTCTGTGTCGCTGTTGCTGCAGATGGGTGAAATATAGTTTTTTCTGAGAAAGGGATGGTGGGTATTAACCTAGGAGTTTGGCTAGAAATTGGGGCATCTAGTAGAGTTCTATTTAATATAAACAGAAAATAATAAAAAATCGTGATCCTATATGAAGCTCTCATCTTCCAATATTTTCCTATCTCTTCACTTATCTAGTACCCCAAAAATGACAATTTTACATTTCTATACCTTTTATCCTTTTTATTTCTAATCCAATTATAATCTACTTTATTTCATTCTCTTTATATTCCTAATCCAACTACAGTATTTCCTCGTTATAGTCTCGCTTTTATACACGTTAGCATATGAAATTATTTACAGTAGTGGAGTTGTATTTGCCTCTGTACCGCCACTTAAAATGTTTCACAAAACCAAAATGGAACACTGAGCATGAATTAACTTAGTAAACGTGTCTCGCGTTGTAAAATCGCCAGTGACCAGTGAGCCTATATCAAGGAAATACTGTACACCTCCTACTGAATCCTCTGAAATACTGACGATAGAGTAAAACCACCCAAAATGAAACTGACTCGTAAACCTAAGGGGAAGGGATCGAGGGTTTATCTCGAAGCGCCATCGTTTTTCATTTTTAATACATTGAATTTTTAATGCACCTGGATTAGCTCGTTCTACCGGCGGCAGAGGGGAAATTGCTTAATCAAATTTTCAACTGGCAGGGAAATTGGTCGGCACGTTACGGAAATTACGGGATCGAGGCGAGAGCTCGAGCGCGGCGTAACACCTCAGACGGAACAAATGCCAGCGGGTCCGCCTTGAAAGTTCCCTGGAATGCGTTACGTCTCAGATAAACGTCGCAGGACTAATACGAATTTAATGCGAACATTAAACTTGAATATTGATGTCATTTCCATTTCCCTCGTATTATTTCTCGCATACTAGACCACTCATCTAAATTTTCCTATTACTGCTCGCATGCTCTATTAATCCCGCGCAATCGAACTCTTCGATCTCTCCTTCGGAGTTTCTAATACCTTGGTCCCTCTCGTGAAAAAATACGACACGCTGACCGATTTGTTCCACGTGATTTCCATAGCGACGCTGTCAGAGGGCTGACAGGGGGAGGACCAGACATGTGGGTCACCGATATTTTTGAAATTTTATACAGAGCTACTTTTGAGAAAAATATTGGACACGTATTTTACGAAAAAAAATCAAAACTCCACCATTTTTGGAAAATATTGTTTCAAAAAAATTCTATAGCCTGAAGCATTGTAGAACATACAAATTTTTTGTCGATGCTGCGTAATGGGATAGGTAAAGTGCAACATATTCTTAAACGTACAGGAAGTATGTTTCTGTGAAAAAGTACCTACTTTAAAGTCGATGTGTTTGTGAAGTAGAAGCCTTTGAAAAATGTTCGTAATGTAGAACAAATGTCTTTCCTGTTTTTATGATAAGTATCATCCTCAAGAATGTAGCGTGTACTTATTAAATACAATAAATAACATGAAACAGAATACACAATTTTATTTTTTTAACAAATTCCTATCCTTTAGAATATTCTTTAATATATTTCGTCTATTTACGAGTATAAGTATCGTGAGTCTATCGACGTAGAAGTTTACGATTATGGTCCCCAGTGCATTCACGTGCATATGTTGAAAATATAATCGACAGTAAAAAATAGTGACACGAAAACAAACTGAATATCTCCAGGGTGGATCGAAACCCCTGACCACAGTTTATAATACTTCAGGATATAGTATTCTCTAAAACAATATTTTCCAAAAACGGCGAGGCTGTGATCCTTTTGGCAAAATACGTGTCGAATGTTTTCGTCAAAAGAAGCTCTCTGTAAAATTTGAAAAAAGAATTCAAAGGACCCACGAGTCTGGCCCTTCCTTATGAGCTACCTCTACTGTCCCGCGAAGGGAGTTTCTTTTATCGCCAAGGGATCTGTGCTTCTGAGATATTTTCGAGCCGCGGCCTGCGGTTTATTAATTTCGCCTGGTCGACTTGGTCCTCGGCTGCCAAACTGACGTCACTTTTTCCCGAGAAATAACGGGACCGAGACCGACTCGTTTCGTCCCCCAATGGCACGCTACTTCCCCGTTACAGAGCCTTCTGAAAAGCGAGACCAGCGATTGGCAGCATTGCGTGGCGCACGGTCACGTATTTTTTCGATTGGATCCGTGCTTGGAGAGTAGACAACGTCGACAGAAACGCTAACAACTCGCGATACTGTACCAACAACGCGTGCGTGCGCGCTGGTCGGGCAAATATTTTCGGAGCGTTCATCATCTCGAGGCTGGGGATCACCCCAGAGTCAACATCTGGGATAAAGACTCTGATAGTCTTTCTTGCGGGGGTTGCTCGAGAAGTTGTAAAGACTTATGGACAGAATCTCTTTTGTTGCATTTTTAGGGATCGTGAACCGAAAATTAGGTGCTTCTTTAGGTTTGTATTTATGAAAAAGGGGGTTGATTTAAGGTCCTTTTTTATGGAAGAATTTTTTTTCTGTTGTGTGGAGATTTCTGAGATTTGGGTTCTGTTATTGATAAATGTTTAAAGGGGTGGCACTCACTTTGAATTGAGACCAGAAACTGGTGGGCCACTGCCAGGCGTAGTCGTCGTCCGCGGAACTGGCACTGCTACTGGCATGGCTTTGGGTGTCTAACCACAGCGTACGACCTTCGTCTTCTTTCACTGTAAAGTATTGAGAAATTAAGGGCTGTAGGGAGTGTCCAATTATTATTGTTTCATTATTTACCCCGAAATCCATCGCTGGAAGGAAGTTTTAAAACTCTATAGACTAAATGAAGTACCAAGTTTGTAGACTATAATAGAACCTTGATTAATTGGACCTCAGTTATCCAGGTTTTGTGTTACTTAGATTACTTTGCATAATACATTATACATAGAAGTACAGTAGTTTCAAGTTTTAAGAAGTGAACTAAACGAGCAGTAGTCTAAGGGAAATAAAAAATTTTGCTACGAAAAGTATACCTACTTCAGTGTTAAATTTAATCTTGATCTGGTTAATCGAGGTCCTATTTACTAGCTCCATAATTTCGTGTTCTTGAAAGTAACTCATAAACTCTGAACCTGAGAGCCAACGTGACCCAAGTGTTTTAATACTTGAAGTAGTTTATACTACTAAATTTCCTTCACCTATAACGTAACTAAACTACCTTCCCATTATCCCAATAAAATGAAAAGAAAGCAACAAGATCTTAAAAATCTAAATTCTGATAAAAATCAACTCAAGTTAGTCTAGCTCTGAAGAACAGACCTACCATCTACCTAACCAACATCCCAAATAAAATTCAAAACCACTTTTGTACCACTTTTAAAACACTAAAATCTAGAGTTCCATTCTGCCAAGTTTCTCCCCGATTCCAAATCACCTAATTTAGACTTAGTGTCTCTATTAATCCTCCACTATACCAAAAGTCCCTTCGTCCCACAGACCCACCAACCTACATGCAAACTGTGTCCCGGCGATTCGAGTCGACACTCGATCTTCGAGTATCAAGCGGGTCGAACCGGAACCGCAATCGACACTAATGCGGTCTTGGAGGCTCTAAGTGTGCAGCGAATGTGACGAGAACCGATTACATGTTATATCGTACCGTTGTGGCTGATGTGGTGCTCGTGATAATGGATGAGGTGGTCGCAGAGCGGATGTTGGCTGGGATTATATTCCGGACGAAGTTCCGGCGGGCATTCAGGTCCCTGTCTTACGTTCCTCGCAGCGGCCACGATGCGGTCCCGGACCTCCTCTGGCCCCTTTATTTGCTCCACTGAAACAATCCAGCGTCCAGTTTCCGCCTATGAAGTCTACCATCGTTGATAGGCTCTCGTCAAATGTTTCAATCTGGTCGAGCTCTTTTTACATTCATCGCTAATCCCGCGCTGAGGATTATTTGCATTTTGTGGCATTGCAATCTGACAATTTTGGGGGAGATGAGAGGTAGAATGCGGGCGTGGTTGATTATTTTAGTGGGGCTTGATAATGTGATATTAAAAGGGCACTTGCGGTGAAATAGTGAAACGTTGGTATTGAAAAGTTGGATTTTAGATGTGTGATGGTTTCACATTCTTGAAGCTTGATAAATTGATTATTTTGTGAATTTCGTTTGCTCTGATTTTTTAGTTACTGAGATGAGTAAGGTAAATGATCCAATATCTGGATGCTTAAGATACTATATCATACTTCTTTTATTTTTCTTTATTAGGTACCTTAGAATTTAAGCTTAAAATGAAATAAAATAAAATCAGGGACAGTGTCCAAGTACCTGAATATAGTTGGTTACTGGGTCCTTTACCTTAACATAACAGTGTACTAATGAATCTGATTCTCAAAAGAAAATTAGCACTCCACAGTGCGCTTTCAAAAGAGTCTCTACACTTTAAGACTTTCCAATTGTCTCATTCCAGATGCAGAATAAAAAATGAAATATTTTGAACAAGACTATCGCAAGAATTGAATTGTCTGAAGTCACTGGTTCTTTCTGAACCTGGATGTAAGGAGTAGGCTAATATTCTGATGCTCTTTTAGTTACTTACGTATGAAGTCAGCAGGGTTATAGTGCGGCAGTAACGTGAGCCCTATCGTAGAGAAAAACCTGCCGATATTCGTCGTGGAACCATAGTAAGCCACCTGACCCCGGCTCAATAAAAGAAGCTTGTTGAAGCTGTGGAACATCCTGGAGCTGGGCTGATGCACCGTTATCACGATACTCTTGCCCTCCTGCTCCGCGTATTTCTTCAGCCGTGAAATCAACGCCTGTGCTGAGTGCGAGTCCAGCCCGCTGGTTGGTTCCTGGAGAACAACAGACGAGTCAAACCCCATTTTAGTCGAAGGAAACGATAACTGAGAGGGAAATGGAAATCTGCACGAAAGTTAACAGAGCTGATCTAGAGAAAAATCTAGGTAGCTATTTCCTGCGAGGCCAGATACTCAGGTTGGTAAAATACAAAAATTCAATCTCATATAATATTATATTTCTAGGAGTCTTTAATATGAGACTGATGGACCTTCTCTCCTTTACTTTCATATTATTCAGTTTGCTTAGAGTGTTAGAAATAACAGTGTTTAGTGATTCGTGTAGAAACTTACGTCGAGCAACATGAGCGACGGATTCGTAAGAAGCTCGCAGGCTATGCTTGTTCTCTTCTTCTCACCGCCTGAGAGTCCTCGTTTCGTGTAATCCCCAATAACTGTTGGCAAAAAGACAGTAAAACTATAAGTAGTAATAAAGTGCAGGATCACCTACGATTCTGACTTTTTACTAGGCAGAATAGACAACTATCACCACTTTCGTCAGTGACCGATTTCCGCTGGTGGGAATGTCAAAATGACGTAGGTATTGGGAAAGTAGGGATCGTTCCTCGTTGTTAGAGATCGTAAATTGTTACAGAGGCTCTCGTTCGCGTGCATAAATAAATTACGGTGGATTTACGCGGCGTCGTCGAAGAAAGTGGGACAATTTTGTGTACTGATCTTCGAGCTGGGATCTTTGATCCTCGGGGAAATGGGAACGGAAAATCGTAAATGACTGATGCCTTCGGTTACTCGATTACAACTGTCTCTGTTTAAGAAACACGCGAGCAAACAGAGGAAACAATTCTACGGAGTTTTCAAACACTTTTAGACTAATAAAGAGTACACAAACTGATCTATAAACAGAACTGAAGACTTTAGGAGTTAAGAAGCTATAAATTTAACCACTTTTACACTCTAATTATACAGACTTTAATATCGATATCGAAGTGGTGGAAAAAGAAATCTAGCGTGACCCAAAAGTCACCTCATTATAAATCAATCTTCTCTAGGAAGCCACTTTCAAAAAATTGATTGAAATTATATCACCAAGTTTCTCTAAATTGAAACTCCTAATTCGTCAATAAAATTACTTTCCAGCCATCTCACATACCACAAATTTAAAATGGAAAATTTTTCTTTAAAAAGAAAACTGCAAGGTAATAGGAAAATGACATTGGAGTAAAAGGAACAGAGGGTTGAGCACGATCCATAGATCGACCATTCTGATCTATACTCACTGGTGTCTTGGCAAGCGGCGAGGTCGAGGACCTCGATGATATGATCCACGCACTGCATCTTCTGGGAGTGCGAGAACGTGTCCGGAAGCCTGAGCCTCGCCTGGTACTGAAATCCACGAAAAATATCGACGATTTAGTCGGACCATCATCCGAGGGAAGATCGTCACTGTGTTCTCTGGAGCCACAGCCTGGCCCCGTTTACGCATTAAACAGTAATGTAAGCAAAAGCCCGCGGCGTCGACGCGCATTTCCGTTTCGTAACATTCAGCCCACTTTGCGTCTATTATTACCATCTGACAACGCGCCCCTTAGGGATTTTCGTGATCGTGATCGGTAAATCGATCTTTATAAGGTGGATGAGTAATTGGGATTTTTGGGGCTACACCCCTTCTTTCTGATTTTAAGAAATCTGTTTTCATGTTGAGTTGAAATAAGGGATGATTTAGAGGGACTTCAGATTCATCGAGTATGGTGCTATTTTATACCTTTTTAAGTGCTTATTAATACCTAATTGGGGTGAAATTGTAAACCATTTCAGATTTTAGAATAATATAATAGAACCGAATTCTTCAAAGCTTCCAGTAATTATTTAATTTTCTAATTTTCGATTTCTTTTTATTTCATATTTGATATCCAAACAAATTTTTAAAATTGAATAATTCTAATTTACAGTAAATTATTTAACAGTACTCTTTGAAAGTACTTATACACCTCCTCACGAAGTGAAATTAGAAAATTCTTCACAATAAGTCCAAAAGATATGGAACTTCCTGCGATAATAAAAGGAGCTAAAACATTGTTCTTTTGAATGGCCTCTTTTAGAGGGTTTCATAGCAAGCGTTCTTACGTCTTTCTAAGTCGCTGCACGCCGACTGAAACGGAGACACAGAGCCTACGAGAGGGAATTCTAATTCGCTCGTTCCCCCGAATTATCGAATGCACGTGAACACGTTTCACCGAGGAAAGTCCTCTGTGCACTACGTGCAGAATCGCGAACGGTCGATGGTGGCTCGTTCCTATCCGTCGCGTCGAACGACAAAGGTGTGGCTCTCGTTACAACGCGCTCTCTCGAGCTTCCTCTTTCGCTTGAGGATTTGCAGTTCCTCTTATGCAATTCGTCTTGCTTTTCCTCCTTGTCCTTCTTTTCAGGAGACAGAGTTCAATGAACTTCGAGACATCTCACGGAATTTGAATGTCATTTTTTTACCGACAAATACATTAATCGTAATTTTGGGTCAATTTTCTGTCTTCTTTCTACATATACCTTTGTCAATCTTTTTTTCTATTTTTTCGATAATAGTTTCTTCCTTCTGAATTGATAATAAATAAAATTCCGCGGCCTTGTTATCAAAGATGCTGAGGATAATGATAAGGAGCTTCGTGAAGGAATAAAGCAGTTTGATTCCAAGCATTACGATCCCCTGGGAGCTTGGCAAAATTAAAGAGGAACTCTTGGGTATCTAGGGGTGGACTACCCCTGAATCCAGAAGCTTGAACTTGAAGCATTCAAAGGGAACGTTATAAATAAGTACAGAAAGGATTCGTCAGTGCAATTGAGAGCAGAAAATCGATATGGAATGAAAGGACATTGATCACTTCTGTGTGGTCTCTGACAATTCTGTTACGTGTCTGATTAATGATTCCATTTAAACAGTCGACGAAAGAATGCAGCGATACCGATCGGTAGATAATAGTTCTCGACGCGGTTGGTTAACTAAAATCAATGTAAAACAGGCAATCGAGTGGCCATTGTTTCCGGCATTCCTAGGCGCCTCTTTGAAATTCTGCTCTGTGAGACCATTAAACAGCGAAAGGAAACTCGGTTCACGTTGGTATAATCAAGCAGAAGAAACTATTAAATTTCTTTTTCATTCGAGAGGTAAGGAGAATCCGTTAGGGGAGATGAAAAGGGAGATCCGTTTTGTTTGAGTTCTTTTCGCGTAAAAAGCACAATGAGCTTTTGATGAAGGGAATGCAGAAGAGGAGAGAAAATTATTAATGAATATGATGTTCTTTGTTTTTCGGCATACTCATTACTAGGACGTCGCTGAAATTTTTCTCGTGAAGTTAATTAACATGGGGAGATGGATTATAGCTTTGTAGCATAATGTAATAAAAGTTTAATTAAAAGAGAGCTGTTACTATTGTCCTATTAAGCTTTACTGTATTTGACGAAAAAGAGTCTGAATAATTATGAAATCCTCAATTAAAAATACCTACCAATTAATACATGGACGTCAATTGTAATTCTATTTTTAAAAATTCTAAAATTTAGATATTTAAATTGCAAGGTTAATCATTATTGAAACCCTGTCAGGGACACATTTCACTCAGGAACTTCAAAAGATTTTTCCTAAAGTCTTGAATTGAGACCGAAACATCGGAGAAATGCTTAAAAATTAATGCAAAAGTGTGTTAGCTATGTTTATAAAAGGACCGAAACTTTGTACTGAAACCATAAGCTTGAATTAATCCTAAATTCCAATCAATATACCTTCGTCATTAATATTAAAGCCAGTTTGAAAAGTCTGACTAGTCTGTCAAGGCTTTCAAGAATTTCAAGTTTCAAATCATGTTCGAAGCGATTCGAATCTTCACAGTCTCGAACAACTTCGAGTCGTCTCGAAATTGAGATTCGAACTCCCATCACTAGACACTGCACGTGTGCACGAGGCTTAAGGGACGCTGGGGTCGACACACCCTGCGCTGTCGCGACTGACGCGGACGGACGTGCCATTTTCTCGACGCCTGGAGTCCGTTACACAAGAGGATCCGTTATGCGGAGAGAGAAAGTGGCCGCCGATGATATTTCGCTGACCGTATAGCGGTCATCTTTCGGCCAGGGGGAAACTGGGCTACTGCTGAACCCGAGACCGCTGTCACGCCCTGTCAAACTTCCCTCTTGCTTATCACATTCTTGCCAGTGAACCGTGACCACCGTCTGGACGTCCAGAGGACGTTTGATCATGGGAAATCCCACCCAATTTCGACCCCTGGTATTTTCAAACACGTTGGGACTTCGTGAAGGGTGAAATGATGAACAAATGGCGAAATTGATAACGTAAGTGAGAAGCTAGGGGAGAATATGAAGCTTTATTGAGTTCTCGAGAAAAGTGAAATGATGAATTAGTTGTTACGAGATAAATAGAAGGTGATAGGGTAGAACTGAGGGAGATTAATTCTTTTTGGGGGTGTAGTTTCTTGATTTAGTGTCCTAATGTAAATATTTTTCTGTCGAAGGAAAAATAAGTTGTATTTTGAATGCTTAACTTTGGTTTTATGATACTTGATGAAAAAGGAATAACGACGTGACGCTTGTCACGATCGATATACGGTAATCGACAGCGAAAAGGGAAAGTATGATGGTGGAGAGCAGAGACAAGTCGTGGTGGATTCGTGGAAACGACTTTTGTGCGAGTACTCGACGTTTAAGAAAGTTCGAGAGAAGAAAATAGAGAGTGTCCATTGGAAGAACTGATGAGAAACTAGAGAAGAGGGACGATGTTGAGAAAAATATATAAGTAGCTAGGCTATCACCTTTAGCAAGGACTACCCTTATCTTCACAGAGTAATCAATCGCTTTGGAGAATAGAGATTGTCATAGAAAACAGTAAAACACTAGTAAATCTCATACAATTAAAATTATGATTACTGGAAACAAAATTCCCACAAAATTGTCACTACTATTGAAACAATCAACAATGTATCGACTCCAACTACCAAACTGAATGGCCACACATGATGCACGAAGCATTTGAATCCTCGGAAATGCGAGAAGTAGCTGGCTTTTGGCCCGCATTCCTAGCGATCCTCAGCGCAGCGTGTCTTCCTAATTTCGCATCGCGGCCCGTCATAAATTTTGTCAAGGAAGCCAAGTGATAAACTTGCCACGATTTCCACGCGATTTTCTTGGAAAATGAGGAAACTGTTCGATTGTAAATGCCTCGTTTCCTATTATTACTCGCACGCTCCCGACTCGAGTATATTGTGTCTAGTCGCGTCTGACTATGCACGTCTGGTTCTACTTGTGGGCTCTACTAATGGATCTATAAAATGAACGGGGAGTTTATTCGACTGGCAATGCATCTAGTATACAACTGTGTGATTTAGAAAATAAAAGAACTTATTTTATGCATGCTCTTCCTATGGGTATAGGAGTATTTATTTGCTATAAATATTTTAATTCATGTGGTGTCAGGAGAAAAATTAATTTATAGAAAATTTGAAAAATTTCTTTATTTATTCTTTAAAGAGGTTTAGGTATTTGTATAAACAATAATTATGTCTGGGTCTGTTGTGTAAATGGTTATTTAAATTAATATTCGTCGCCATAAATTTTGCAAATGTCCTTAAAGAATTGTCGAACATTATGTAGATAGAGTAATTCTACTAAACGAGATTCCTCAACCCAATCATTTTATCTACTGTTTCACGAAATGATCGTAAAGATTGGGAACTCCTTCATGAATCGAAAGAATGTTTTTTTTTTATTAATAGGGCGTTCAGATTCTGAAGTGTCGAACTATGCAAATTTGATGGTTCCTACAACCCAAATGAGTCTTATTTCGCGAGGAACAGCTTCATATTGGTTTCTTTTTTCTCTTTCGATGAAGTGGTCGTAAAAATTTATTGATCCATAGCATTAAATGGGAAAATATATTCAGATTGCCACGGGTTGGTTTTTAGTGTTACAATGTTTCATGGAGATTACACGTTTTACGAAAGATGTTTTGTTTTTGAAAATAAACTATCCTTTGATCTACTGATAAAAAAACTAGCTTCTCTTTAAGAAACCTTAAAGAGAATTATTACTATCCAATTAGTTATTAAGTGATAACTTTCAATTATTTTTTCTTCAATGTTCAAAGATATCATTAAAATAAGAATGAAAGGGAAACTTACCTCGAGGGTCTGCCGCAACGTGAGATCTGGGAAGAAAACGTCCTGCTGTTGCACATAGCAGATTCTTCGACGCCATCTTTTCGTCAGCCTCTCGCGATTCAACCAGATTTCACCCCCGTCGACGCCCACGCGGCCAGACAGACAATTCAGTAATGTCGTTTTGCCGCAACCTTTGGGAAGAAACGAAATAAACCATAAGCAAAAATGAGGAAACATGTATGATCTTATACATAAAAACTACGAACATAAAATCCGCTATTCACACGTCTACCTTTCCTCCCCTAATATTCGTTTATCACAGAACTTTTATTCCTTCGAGGGAGGTCACGAACTGGGCGACATTAATAACTCAAGCGTTTTTATGGACGAAATTATTACCGAGTACTAAATCCATCAAATATATTAAGACCATTTTACAAATAATGTTCAACAGTTTTCAACTTAAAATAGTAGAAGTCTTTTAAAGAAGGGGGTTGAAAATGATTTAAAAGCTGCAATAGAGATCAAGTACTGAATATAACTTTGGGTGTTTTATAGGTCCAGGACTCACTCACGGAATTAATAGAAACTTAATATGGAATAAATAGAAACTTTACTTAAAAAGATCAGGTAGAACACTTTTTTATAAATGCAATTTCAAGGCTTTAAAATATGCAGTTATTTACAAGTATCTAGTGTAAAAAATTCTAGTACTCGTATATTAAAAGAAGACTAACACTGCAGTGTGTTGAAGTAAAGTGAAAATGATTTCGCTGACAAAATAATTTCTACTCGCGACCTCCCCTAACCAGACTAATAACTACTCTCCCATTTCGTTCCAACCACGAAGACTCATGCCTCGAAGGCGCCAGGGTGTCAGCGTTGCGACGAAGCGTCTGCCGAAATAGTACATTTTACTGGTAGAACGTCTCGTTTTGTCCAAGATGCAGCAGGCGTCGCGGGAGCCGAGGCGCTTTAACAGCAAAGGCATGGATGATTTGTACACGACGTGTTCGCGCGGGGGAGGAGCGTGGACGCAAGCTTGTTAAACGAAATATCAAGGGGAACGAGCGAAATCTCGCGATAAATATCGCCAATGGAGGGAGGGAGCTTCTCGTTACGCGAACACGCGTCGCGTGGTTAAAGATAGAAGAGGAATCCCTGTTTCGCCTTGCGCGTCACCTCGATTGAGAATTATTCAATTCTGGAGACTGGTGGGAAAATTCTGAATCCTGTCTTATTTCCCTTTTTTTTTCGAGAAACCGAAGACTTTTAAAAAGAAATCTATTATTCTTAGATATACAATGGTTCCACGTTAATTGACCATGGATCGAGACCAGACCTGGCCAACTATCTCAGAGGGTTTACTTCTATGAATTCTCGAGTATGTTCTTTCCCCGTTCGTCTCAGAATCGATAAATAGGTAGAATAATAAAGAACGAGTGCCAGTGAGATGTCAATATAAAATACAAGCCTGCAATTTGTTCGAATTCCTCAAGAGCGAACATTTCGAATGTTGAAAATTTATTTTTCACCTTTTTCTTTTTTTTTCTTTTAGTATAATGGCTGTTCCCTCAAAGTCGGGGGATTAGGAACTAAGAGATAACTCCAGCGTACCTGAAGGGCCCATGACGGCCAGAAGTTCGCCTGGTTTAACGACGCCCGAGACATCTCGAAGAAGGGCTCGTTTCTCCTTGACCACCTGCAACCCCCGGAAGATTAGCTGCACCGGGCGAGAATCCAGCGGGTACACCAACTGCAACGCTGAGCTTTCCACTCTGTAACAGACAAAAGACGGCAACGATGAGGTGGCTGCTTTTCATCGATGGTCTCCTTCGTTATCTGAACGCTTTTACGTCTCTAAAGAGAATTAATATGTCCACGTTTCCGTTTGACGATTACTGCAATTAGAAAAGGCGTCCTTTGTTTCGAGACAGAGAAGAGTGGACATTCAAGAATTGCTTTTATATGTTGTAGACTAGGAAGCGGAATCCTGAGGAACAATGGAGAAATACAAAAGAAGTCATCTTATTGGGGGATATCTTGTTACAAAGGATTATAGGAGCACAATTGTTCTATTGTGAAAGTGTAGATGAAGTTAAATGAATATTTGGATAAAGTAGATTGTTATTATTATAAGTAGTTTTGTAGAATAAATATAATGGATTTTTCTATTTGGTTTAATTTTTCGATTTAGTGAATTCTAAGTTAAGTAGAATCACACTTTGAAAAGCATACAGTGTTTAAAACTCCTTGCATTCCAGTCATACTGGGCCAGTTGACAAACACTCGCCTTCATAATAAGAATGACGTCCCATCAGAGATATTTCATACGACAATTAAGATAGACATGCGCTGCGTCTCGAATCAGACCGTGTCATGCGAGATCCATCTCGATTTTAAACGAAATTTTCAAACGAATGTACCCTACATTCACACAAACTTATATAATCAAAATAAATGAATCCACAAAATAGATCAATAAAAAGGAAATTCTTACGATACTGAGTCTTCACTTTCATTTTCACAATTTTTCCCGCCAGAAACGTATTCATTCTCAATCGTTCCTTTTAATCTAAATCAAAATTCCTTTTTTTTAAATTTCTATTAACCAGGGTAGCTTAGTATGGTACAATTCGAGCCCAATTGCAAGCAAGCGAGCCATGGACTCGATCGAAGCGAAATATTTCCCGTGAAACGACGACAAACGCGAAGGAACGCGATTAGATTGACCGCGTCACCTTTCAGCGTTGCATCGCGGCCGCTGCATTCGATTGCATCGCGACGAGCGACAACAACGTGCCCTCCCCCCTCGTGTCCAGCTCGTCGCCGCTGGATGTTTTGCGAGGCGATCAGGGACGGGAAAACGGTTTCTGCAAGGCCGTTCGAAAGCTGCCGACGCGGCGAATAACCCGACCCGTCAATTAAGGCGATCGTGGAACATCTTCACTCGCGCGAGCCCATATAAGCGGAATCAATCTTGCAACTTTCCAATGGGTTTCCAGGGAGAATAGGAAAGCCGTCTATCTCGATAGAGGGAAGTGAATCGGCTGTGAGGACGATGTCAAACGCGTTTGGAGAACACTGACGAATCAATCCATTGACTGAACATTTTTTACAAATTTTCTGGCCATCGAACACCAAAAGAAAATATCGCAATTCGACGAAAAATTAAAAACACAGAATTCTGAAAAATTGTTTCTAGTTGCAAAATTAGAAAAAAAATGAGTGGCTAAAAGAAAATTCTTATTTGCAAAATTATTTACTGACTCATACTAGTTAAGATTTATTCACAAATCTATTGTTTAAAATTAGAAATGATGGTGAATCTATGCACTAGAAGATAATTCACGCAAATAAATGAAAGTCGAGCACCTATGACCTGTGAAACTCTTTTTCACAGGAGTGGGAATGTTCCTTTTTATAAATTCGTGAAAAATATATAATGGCGAATTTCCTTGGGAGACGGAGACTAGAGAATATTGCTAACTCGAGGGTCATAAATTTTCTACGATTGACGATTTGTGATATAATTACAGTGCCTCGTTATAGATGTATATCTATAAAGGTTTGTAACCATTGTCATTCGATCGATCAAGGTTTAAGGTTGGGTTTAATAGCGGCCTCAGGCTACGTATGTTGCCCTCTTGAGCTCGTATGTTAATTAAATTAATAACCATAGTAACGGCGCAATAAAGACGTAATAATGATAATAATCAGCGTTAGTTTCATAAATTTAAATATTGCAACGGTTTCACGATAGACGCCTTACTTCGAGAACATAGCGGAGTCGCTGTATATGTGCCACTTGTCCACTTAGAGCAGCCAGTGGAGTGTAAAGGGTCACTAGAGCCGATCGTTACTGAGATTACGGCCGGGTGTTTTGTTATCTTTTAGAAAGTATACTTTCCTCGATATCACCGTGGCTCGAAATACTTCTGCATCGACGAATATTTCGCGTGTCAGAAGATAGATAAACGAATGAGACGAAACGCGACGCTCCAGGCGATAGGGGAAAAGCTGCGCGCTGGTAATCCGAGAGTTTCCTAGTAAATAACGACAGGCCACTATTTTTCTCCACCTGCCTTAGATGGAATTTCAGTCGAGAATATTTCAGATAAAAGCCCTTTAATCGTGATCATCGTGTAAACACACCAATGACCTGAGAACGTTGTCTGTGACCGAGTAACTGACCTCTTTGCCTATCGTGACGAAATGTTCGATTGAGAGTACAGTCGACTTGTCGCTATTTTCTCTACTTCTTGGGATTAGTCACAATTTGCTTTCACTCTTGTGTTCTACGAAAAGAAGAGAATCATTGGAAGAAAATATTTCTTGTGACCTTATGAACTCTTTATGCACTTGTACTGAGTTTATATTCAGTATTTTATTCCTTTTGTGTGTTTCTACTCACTCAAGACATCTTCATGGCGCATAGTACTACGTGTTATCCAGTTTCTATACGCTATATCCAACTCGAATCTTCTGCACACGTCACTATAAATCAGCTCACCTAGCACACCACAAAAACGCGAATTGTACAAATGTTCCATAGATCACGTAGTACTACGTGCCACCCAGATTTCACTTACTATTGTATTCCATCTACACCTTCACTCACAATGCTGTAGGTATGAGTTCTCCTAGTGCACAGGACAAAAACGTGAATTCAACGAACCATGTATGGATCACGTAGTACTACGTGCTACCTATATTCCCTATACTATTTTACTCTATATACACCTTTATCAGTATACTATGAAACCAATTTCCAATACTTCTGTACCTTATTTAGCTCTGTACTCACAGTCAGTATGATGTACACATGCACTTATTCCCAAATCACACAGTACTACATGTCATCCAACCTTCACACAAATAGCTACTATTATACTTTGTCCCAAGACTCTCGCACAAAATTTATCTTCCTACTATTAGAACACCTAACGTTCACAATTCCTTCTGTAAGCCATCCCCAAAGCACGTAGTACTACGTCTCATCCATTCTTCGCACAAGTAAATACTGCTTTGTCCCAAGATTCTCACATAAAACCTGTCTTTTTAGCCCTAGGGTACCTAACGTTCACAATTTCTTCTCGAAACCATCCCCAAAGCACGTAGTACTACGTGTTACCCAACCTCCACGCCAGTAGATACTACTTTGTCCCAAGATTCTCGCGCGAAGCTTCTTCCCGAACCTTAAGACACCTCGTAAGCAGCGTTTGACCCCCATACAGACCTCCACCTGTCCGAATTCCGTCGGATCCCTCGCAAGCACGCCGTCACGGGTCGCCCTCGGCCGTAACAGTGAACACCCACGTCGACGGTCGGGTCTCCACGTGACGACGCGTGTCTACGTGACCGATCCTCCCCCGTCGTGAAATCGGAAAGGAACTAAACCGAGAAACAGTCGGTCGGTCGATCGGTCGACGTCGCGATACACAAAAAGCGGGGGTCGTTGGACAACGGAGTCAGATAATAAATTCTCAACATGGCAGTATCACGTCATCCCGAGTTCGTTGAACTCGACGTTGCACGACAGACCCGACGACGGGGGAGGACGGGACGGAGAAGACGGGTGGGAATCGAGCATTCGTGGCGAAAGAGAGGGAAAAGGAGGGACGACTTCATTCCGTGATATTTATCGCCGCGCTCTCCTCTCCTCGGGGATCCTTGACCTCGCCGAAAATCGCGGCTAATTTGATCGATATCTCGCGCCCGAGTTGCCCCTTGCATCACCTGTCTCGGCGGTGGAGCCTGAAGCTTCGTTCAAGCTGGTCAAGTTACTTCAATTCAAGCCACTTGTGTTGAAGTAACTTGAGTAAGCTGAATGTGCTTAGAAGGAATAGAAACTTGAAGGGTTGTTTCAAGACAAGTAACGCGTTCACACTGGTCAAGTTGCTTCAAATCAGTTGCATTCAAAGTGCATAATTTGAAGTAACTTCAGTAGTCTGAAGAAGACTTAAGGCTGAGGCTACAGGGGGTGCGTTTCTTGGTGAACTGATGTTCTGAGGTATATGTTTGGATCAGCTCGTCAGAAAATGCAGAAAGGAGCAGAGGATCTCGAAGGACCTGTGGAGAGGCTGAAGGTTGAAAAGGAGTCGAATCAGAGGTCATTGAAAGAAATGTTAGGCGAATGGAATCCCATGGGCGTCATTTCATCATCTTCCTTATTTCTATTTTTGCAAAACATACTACGTGCGTCATCGGCTTAACTCGACTGACGCAAGTGAATCATTTAGGTTGGAAGTGAAACGTGGCTTATGGTTTTTATTGCATCGCGTGTGCTGCTACTTTCTCTATTTCACTGAGAACTGGTGCAAAATTCTTCTAATATGTCTCTGAATTATCTAGCAGTCACCAGAGTTGATTCCTCGGTGAAGTCTAACAATAACGCGGCGCTACGTTCCCGAGGAACCTCGAATTCCCATTACACACGCAAACGCAAAGTTCATCGCCCATTTTACGGTCAATTATCGCCCAATCTGAATCGATTACCATGCACAATAACAATCACGTAGTACCACGTTTCACAGCCGAAACTTCGTTACAGTTTCGCGAAGTTAAACTCTCCGTCACTTCGCCCTGCCATGCAATTCGTTCCAATTCCTCTCGAACTTCGCGGGCAATAATTCTGTTCATTAAATCGTTAACTCAAGTTCGACGACGTTCCTGCGGTTCCCAGAATTCGGCCGATGCGTAAGCGCCCTGGCGTCCAAGCGCCGCGTGCTCTCTTCCCTCTCTTTGCTCGCCACGATGCTTTTTTCTTCCTCAATCATTTTCGTAACTCATTGGCTCAATGTCGGGTCGAGGTTTCGCGGGGTTAGGTCTCGTTGAAGGAAGTTCCAGGGCCCGCTACGAATTGACCCTGCTCAAGTTCGTTGAACCGCATGCAAATGAGGGAGGGTGGGGACGAATTTCGGAGATGAATTCGATCGTTCCCGCGGTGAACGCCCAAGTGATTCTACTATCACTTCAAGACATTTTTAGAGTTGCTTCTATCGACATTTGGTTGTGTTTTAAATGCCTGAGATGATGACTGTATTTTGGATTATGTTAGTTTTGTATTTTTATCGTTATTTTTATTCAGGTATGTTAAGATTAGGTACTTTGTGTTGAAAAATTGTCTGAAGATGGAAAATAATAGATTGCATATCAATCCCTGAATATGTATGTAAATACTAATTTTTTTAGAAATAAAACATTTTTAAAAAATATATTTTTTTCATAACAATATCCCTTTAGAATATTTCTAATAATATTATGCCTCAATATTCACAATTATATCAATTAAAATGGTACACATTCATATGAAGATACTACTATTGAGTGATATCTAAATTCTCAATCAAAATACTTAGGCACTTCTTGCCATATGAAATTTAAGAGTAACTTTAAAATTGGAACGCTGTAGCTCCACGGTGAAGACAGAATTATTCAGAGCCCTAATTCCCCCAGTCCCCTCACACCGTGTAAAATAAAGAACAATGCTCAAATTTCCGTCAGCCCAAAAAAGCGAACGCCCTAAGCCCAGCATCCGTCGCGGGAACAAAAATACCGAGGTGAAACGCGAGGCGGTCGCCATTCTGCCCGATCATTTGCAACAGACCAAACATTCCATTAATCAGTATGCAGAAGAAGGACGGTTTCCAAAAGCCACGATCGCACGAATCTCGAGGCGCAGAGAAGCAAAACGAGTATCGACCTTCGGAGAGGAGTCAATCACCCCAATCAGGGAGCAGGCCCGCCCCGAAACTGCGCGTCGTGGTGACGATTGAATTACGATCGATCGCTCCGAAACTCTGCTCCACCCAAGGGTCCCTTCTAAAGCTGGTGGAGGTCAGGGGAAGGAAATTGGGAGGAAAATTTTCAGCCTGAATCGAGAAGATTTTTAACCAAGGTTGAAAGAGTAGATCAACGATTCGTGGGAGCAGTTACATCATCGTAAACAAAGACTGATGATGCATCGCGTGGAGGAACGACGAACCACGCCGCGTCTGCATAAAAGGAGCTAGGATCGCGCGTTTCGGTAAACAGCGACACTGGAAAGTTTATCGCAGCCTTCCTGGAGAAACGCGGAGTCAAGAATCTCGCAAGTGGAACGAAGCTTTCGAGAGCGCGTGAATTCGAGTTGATTGAAATCTTTTTAACAGGGGAAACGCTGGAGAACGTAGCGAGTAGATTTATGGTACAGTTGAAACACTGTGCGTAGTATCGAAGCAGGAAATAATAAGATACTTGTATTAAGTCTTTGAGGATTAGTAGTATTAAACGACTTTTCGATAACTGTATGTGGTGTTACGTTAATTAGAATCTTGAACGTAGTACTACGTGCTCTAAACTAGATAATTAACAGAGTACCATATTAAAAATGAGAAAAATAATGAATCTCCATAGGACTTACAATTAATATTGTGTGATTTGTCTTCATGAGGACGTAGTACTACGTGATCCAAAGGATTCACTCCAAGCTCCCAAACACAAAATTCATTCCTAACTCTTAATACTACACTCTATTTCACTCGAATTGTACTATTACGTCTCTGTTACACATTACTACGTGTCACGTACAACTCTCAGGTCCTATCTTTGAATAACTCTCGATCAACATTCACTCAAATCAACAATCCCCGCATCCCTACTCCTCACGTGCATATTTCTTCCCCTAAGAGTTCCCCTTATCGTTTCCCTTATCAATCCAAGAGGGGCCAGTGGACCTGGTCGACCGTCGAATTCTCACAGTGGCCAACAGTTGCGTGAGTCTATATTTATCCCTCCTAACGTCGACTCTTATCAGGTGGACAGGCCAAAACGGTCGGATCATGACGTCCGCTCGTTTTCTCGGGGATTGGGTTCAACGAACCTCGAGCACGAGTCATCCCATATCACAGAGGTTAATTGGGATTGTAACTTTCTCCGATCTGATTTATAACCGCGAAACATTGTCGCCCGATGCGTGGCTTTCTTCGTGGGGTCGGCAAGCGTGCATTAATCGCGTGCAACTGTGACGGGATCACGACTCCCTCGAGCCATTAGAACAACGAGCACGTTCGCTGGCAACTTCACAGACGGTCTGCTAACTTTTTGAAACTTGGCGAAGTTGCCTCTCGGACGAACCCTTTCGACGCTCGCTTCGTTGGGGGGATATTAGATCGGTTCAACTCTACTTCGAAGCTTTCAATTGGAACCAACGCCCGCTGATATTAGATCGAGATTCAATTGCGCCCCAAGGTTGCGCTCCGTGTCCTCCATGGCCTATTTTTGATCGATGAAGCTGGGGGCTGAGTGGAGGGAGAAATATTTGGAGACAATGAGCTGATCAGAATCTTCCAATATTTCAATATTAAAATTTTCTAATATCCTCAAGTTTTAAAACTTTTTATCTGCTCGAATTTTCAGACCACCATATTTGACTCTCAGATATAATTCCCTCTATAATTTACTTTCCTATAAATATTCTTTTCTGCGCACTTGAGGAGCATAGCTGTGATAGAATTCTTCTGATTATAATTTACTCGTTATAAGCTCATTGCTGCCTCTATCACCTCTACTTTTTTCTAATTACAGAAGCCCCAAGGTGTAGATAAACTCATTACTCTTAACGAATCTCGAGCCTGCAGCGAATAGAAATGATAAATTCCACATTTTTCTAAAAAATTTCTCTAAATAAATTCTTAGAAACGTATAAATGCGCTTCAGAATACTCGCTCCAAGGAGTATCGATCATTCGAGCGGTCAGAAACTTTCGAACGACAGTGTATCACAGCTCGGTGGACAGTTAGAGGTGTCAAAGGTCGCCCAATCGTCGCAACATTTTCAACGAGCAATCGTATCGCGGCCGTTTATTTCACAGCTGGTGCGCTCACGCGCAACAATGTCCACGTCGAGTTAGCTGGCGCGCTAGATGATCGATCTCCCATAGTAGTTCATAAATATCCCCAGCGATATGCAGATCTCTGGTCGCGTATCGTGCGCGGAACGTTTCAATGATCGATCTACCTTCCTATGAATAATTATGTCGCGAAAGACGAATACACGCGTGGAGAAAGAAAGGGATAGAAAAAGACAGAGAAGTATGTAAGTCGCCAGAGAATCGTTGTCGATTCTTCGAGCACGCTGCGGATAGTAAATTTGCAACAGCGATATGCAAACAAGCTTAACGGGCATAAATGGGCGCGCGCTTGCGCCGCTGACTATATCACAATCGCATAATTGATAGTAAATCGAGTTATCAATATCTGTTTGCCATTGAGACGCGAATTACTAGATGGTAACAAAATCTATGATTAGTTCTATGTGTTCCTGCCAGGTCTACTATCGATGAAACTGATAATGCATTTATAGATATATCAGAAAGCAGACTATTGCTTTTTCGATTGTAAAGCTTCATGTATTCAACTGTTTAATGATGCTTTGCAAAACGATGCGAGTTGAAAAGTAATTAATTTTTAACTTA
Organism: Calliopsis andreniformis; assembly: GCF_051401765.1. NCBI lineage: Eukaryota > Metazoa > Arthropoda > Insecta > Hymenoptera > Andrenidae > Calliopsis > Calliopsis andreniformis. Next base: position 8,223,203 of record NC_135065.1, on the reverse strand, counting down.
CTGTTCTGTACAGGGTGCGACATAATACTTTATGTGAGGAATATTTTATGGGCATTTTCAACAGTGAAAAAAAATGAAAGAAGTTCATATTAGCATATGTCCTATTCCATCTGCTTCCTGAAGACGCACGAACGCGACAAAGCTTCGCATCCTCCTTCAATTACAGCGGGGACGGAATTAGTCGAAGGCTCAAGGCCGCCGCCCCACTCCAACCTATCTCCTCGCATGATTAATTCTCCTCCCAACGATATATCATCTCGCCCCCTAAGTATCCCATTTGTCCGTCTTGCGAAACACTTTCGCGAATCTAAAATCACAGCTTTTCTCACGCTTCGACAGAGACCCTCCGCGCGCGATTCATCATCGCTGCGTGGCGTGACTTCGGGAATTTCAGCGATTCGAGGCTGCTCGAGGCGCGAGGATCGCGACCAGGCTGGCCTGAGAACCGAGGCAATTTCGAGGCGCAGGCGAACGGTGGCACCGAGGCGCGTATCGACCAGCGAATCGAGCTATCGAGCACATTTCGATTTTTTCGCCTAGCTGGAAAGCGTCCGCGGGGACCGTGGCGAGCTATCTTCGCGGGTATCTTTTGCCTGGAAAGTGGGACACCGCTGCGTCCAGCTCTTTTCTCTCCCTGCCCTGCCTCCCTCGCCCCCTCTCGATCCTTCCCCCTAGCGACGTTTTATCGCTTTGCTATCGCGCGTGGCCAGCAATAAGCAACGACGGTAGAAAGTATGGGCATTCGGCGGTTGTATTTTAGCTTTCACGATCAGATAACCGGGGACGGTGTACAAGTACGCGGACCGTTTTATCGCGAGCCGCTTTTGCTTTCCCGCCACCCGCGACGACAAGCTGCCGCGGCCAATTTTGGGATAGGAGATCGCTGCTGGATAGCCTGGAGCGAATCCTGCTGGTCTGATTTATGGCGAGCGCGGGAAATTTGATTTTGAAAGGGGGACGAGGTTCCCTTTGTGCTCTCAGATACAGCGGAACCTCGTTTATCCGAAACAGGTGGCGGACGGGGTAGCTCTGATATCTGAGTTGTTTGTGAATGATAGAGGCTCACCTAAAAGTTCATATAACAGAGATTGAGCCTCAAGTCGTTTGGATAAACGAGGGTCCACAGTATTAGATATGAGGTGTATAGGGTGGTATTTGATAATAGATAATGGATGATAGAAATTTGTGAAAGTGATATGTCGAAATAAGAAATGTCGATATTAAGAATGCTGAGATTGAATATGAGGCTTAGTTTTCAAGTACATTTTGATAAAAATACGTCTAAGTGTCGGTGAAGTGTGTCTGACTTGGAGGCTTACCCTACTGATATCGCGCCTGACCTGTCTGACGTTGATAGCTAATATACTGCTGCAGTAGAATAAGTCACAAGTCAGACATTTCACTTGCATCTTAGGTATAGCTTTCACGGACTTTCTTTCTGGATTTTTATTTTTATATAGTAGAAAGTTTAATAAGTGTCTCTGAGTTTCGTCTGATTTATAGACATTCTAGATCAATAGAAAATTAAATTTAGAGATGAATGATTTAGTTCGTCTGTGAAGCGTGAAAAAATATGATGATCAATTTAGAAATTGACTAAGATAAGATCACTAGATCACATTTGAACTGATTTGGGCTAGGTCTAGGCGAAGGTTAGGTCAGGGTCGATTTGGAGCCATGATTAGATTAAATCTACTTTTATGTTAGTTCTATGGGTCTGGTTTAAGCTTGAGTCTAGATTGGTCTAAATTAGACCTAGATTAGATATGAATTAGGTTTCCGTTGGTGTAGGTTAGGCTCATATTGGACTAAAGCTGAGCCAGTTGAAATGCATCAGAGGGATCCTATCCTTTTCGATACGCGTTAAGTATGAATCAGATTTGACCATTGATCACATCGAAACCATCACACGATGTCAAGAGAATCTTAGAAATGAAAAATCAATCGATGCACGAAAAAGAAATCAGAGCCCCATTTATTTGCTGGCAAAAGAGAAAGTACACCTGCTCCCACAAAAAGATCTTAACTTTGTATCTTCATGCTGCAACATTTAATTAGCATATTGGTGTGCTTTCGCGCCGAAGAAATCGCTGAAAAAACATCTCACAATAGGCCATCGACTTCAAAAATATTATACCTGTGTGGCTGAATCTTACTTCCACGAAATTCATTTAAAATCTCAAATATTTTCAAAAACTCGATAACTACTAGAAGAATCTCAATTTAGTGCTTCATAAGTCTCTAAGGTGAATGGATCCAAATTGCATAACTCGGAGATAGCTCTATATCAAGCAATCAGTCGCGCCCTGAAAAAGCAGGAAAACGCCCAGGGAAAGAAAAAACTGTGCAGGAAGAGAATCAAGCGGTAGCTGATGGAACTGGCATGGCAGAAATCGAGCAGAATATCGAAATTACACGCGTGTGCACGCACGAGTCGGTGAGAACCGCGATAACCTCGTTTTGGGCGTAGCAAACGAAACGGGTTTCCTGCAGCAGGCTTTCGTCTGCGCCAGAGACTCTCGTGACGATAGAATCGTGTTCCGAGCGATTTTCACGCGCAATCTTCTGTCGAATTGCTTCGAGTTTAATTCTAGCGAGTTCCTTCCTTTTTTTCAACCACTAAACACTTTTTATCCTAGGCAAAAACACTTGTTTGTGCGTGTACAAAGAGCCCCTATTTTTCTCAATTCGTTCGATTTACTGAAATGTTTAAGAATGTAAAAAAGTATGGAAATTTGTTGGATCGATAGTGGAAGCTTCTATAATTAGTGCTTCCTTCTGTTATCAAAAATGTGAATAGAAGACCATGAAAATACAGCTTGTTTGCTTCAAATAATTTCCAGATATAGTGCCTGCATTAACGAGATTATGACAAGAAAGTACTGTATTTCTTTTTCAGATTGCAGAGTCAAGACAATATTATCTCTTTATGGTGGTGATTAAAAGATAACCCTAATGAGTGATCACTGGTCACAAGTTTGTGTATATAACGAGATTAGCTCGCCGTTTGTTAAAAAATTGCATGAGCTCACTGTCTATAATTTCCTACGACTGTCATCTATAAATGCTAGACAGCTCATTTTCTTTCTACTCGAGCAACGAAGAACAATCGCTAAATTAATCCTACTGTAGTGTCTAAGAATTCTAGAAAATTTTTTCTGGCGATGAGATTTTCAAAGGAACGAGAGAAATTGTACCTTCAATGAGCTTCTTTCTTGAGAGAGGCTTAATACGCGAGAAAAAAAAAGCGGAGCAGAATAATGCAGAAAGAAAAGAAGCAACGAATGCGGCGTGCTCGGCCAAAGAAAAGAAGGAAAAAACAGGGAGCAGAAGAAAAATAGTTTCTGGCGCAAACAAGAGAGAAAGAGGGACGCGAAAACAAAGCATCGTAATTTTTGGGCAACGACGCGCGGATACGCGAGCACACGTCGCGATGCTCGTTGAGACTCGGCTTCCCTCGAGATTCTGGTCGATCGCGATCGAGATCCACATGGATCTAGCGATGGCCTCGAAGCCATACTGAGCCCTCGAGTCAGGTCGAAGTTCCCTGAGAAATTGGGGCAGGAATCGATGTTATCCAAATCTGTGGCGGAATTTAAATAGAATGCAATTCTTTGGGAACTCCGTATTTTTTTAGATTCATATTTCCCGATGAATTTTTTTACTGTACATTTAGTAATTGTTATTTCAACTATAATACCGTTTACATTCTACTGTATTTAGTTGTTATAAGTTATTCCACGGAGATTAATAATAAATTATACACACAGACGTTAATTGTAACAAACTACGAGTTAATTAAAATTTTAATTCAATTATTGCAAAGCATTAAATTAAATTATATAGGAAATGAAAATGATGAAAAGGTGCAAACACAGGTATAATAACGTGTATTGATATTAATAACCTGAAACAGACTAATTGAATAATGGATACAGAAGCACAAACCAATCTCATACTACTGCTTTTGAGCCAAATCTTCATGGAAATTGTTATTGAAGGAAAAACCTAGCTTCACTCGTATAATAATCGTAATGATATCGCGAATAATTTCACCGTTCAATCGCTCGAAAGCTTGCAAAGGAGGGAATCGCGCGAGCCCATCGCTGCAGCGGTGCAATGCACCGAGGACGGCCGAGTGCAACGAGTACGCGTCCACGCGAACGTGCACGCGTGTGTGAGCTGGTAGGTGCACCAGCGCGGAGGAGAGTAAACGCAATAACTGTATCTCTGGTCCAGGGGGTCACTGTTCCACGACTACGAGAGCCCGCTCGACTGTTCTCGGCTTTACGCCGCTTCTTATACAGAGTGTCCTCTTAAACTTCCCCATTTTTCTCGAGCATTCGAAAATATTCATTTATTTGGCCCTCGATTAGCTCAAAACAGTAGAAGATAAAAATGGAATCGTGAGCTTCGTAACTGTATTAATTAGTAAAAGTTCTGATCTGTTTAACGATGAAGTTATCGGTTTGTCCAAAAATTCTGTTATTGATATATGTATATGATTTGAATAAAATTAATTGGTCTGAGAATAAAATTTATTCCATAAATTTCATTAGGAAAATCGTCTTCACCTTCTAATATGTTTAAAATAGATACATTAAAATGCCAGTACGGAAAATTCTCTAATTAAAAATTTTCAAATTTCATTGAAAAGTCGAGTAAATAAGTAAATACAGTATTTACTAACAGTTAACTTGCCACTCCATATAAGTAAATTCGTAGAGAATAAGAAGTCTCTCCCTATCATCAAATCAATTTATATACCCGCTGCTTTGATAACTAACTTCACAGTGAAGAAAGTGAAGGAAAATGGAAGACCGTTTCGCAGAAATAAGTAACCTCTATAATAGAAGTTGTAATGAGAAAGTACTACGTACAGCTTAAAATATCGACGTTTTTGTACTCACAGAAACGAGGCTCGCAGGATCGTATGCATAATCATTTGCCCCAGTTCGGTCACCCTTGCTTCTCGAAAAGTGAAAACAATCGGATGTCCAGATGCCCCTGGGCACGTCGTTTCCCTTTCACTTCTTACCACGAGACCCATATTACCCCCTAGGAAGCGAACGAGTGAGCGCGCGCACCCTTTCCCTTTCGTTTTCCCTGCCGTTTTCCGCAAGACTGAGCGGCCGCCAGGCAGAAAAGGGACTGAAAAGGCGCCAGGCAGAACCTTCCGCCTTTTTCTTCCTTCCGTGGCCGGTTTTCGTGCTCGATTTTTTTTTCCATCGTTGCCTATCGACGCTCGCGAAATTCAATTGGGTCGGAGATCTAACGGAACACTTTTCACCCAACAGAGGATGAACAGCGAATTTGTTGAGCGAGAATATATCATAGAATGTGGGAGGAATTTACCATGTGCATATTTTAGAATCTGTGTGCACGAAATTTACATGTTTGAGAATTTGTCATTATTATTATTTCTGTAACTATTATTGAGTCACTTATATGTATTTGAGAAATGCGATATATTCTTCTGAGGTCAATTTTTGAGAGGATAGTTCAAGATTCAGTATGTAAAAAAATAGGAGTCATAATTCTAAGAGGTAAATCGAATAGGAATGAGATTATAAAGAAGTAATAGAATCTAGATTTTCAGAATCAAGATATAGATTCTCAGGATAAAGATGCTTTGTTCTACGAATGGACCTCTAGCTGGGGATTCCTTTTCAAAACACGAAGGCCACAATTTTTAAATAAAACATTTCCTCCGACAGGATCCCATAGTCGACGCAAAAAAAAAGGAATACAATGACCCAGGATGATGCGACCTCGAAGTGATCAAACCTGAATATTCGCGTCGAAAAACCGGTGGATCGGTCGAGGTCAGCGAGAATCACCTGGATTCGACATTTGACGAGACACGTTTCTTTCTCTCTTTTTTCTCCTTATTTTTTCTTCGAACCAAAAATAGAGGAAGATGTCTCACCCAGGCCAGTCATCTTCGCTCTTTAAGATCGACAAATTCTAAAATTTCGAAAAGAATCATCCGAACGCCTCGCGTTTCGACCAACTCGAATTCACTCGGTGATCAAATTCTCGCGAAATTGAAATATACGAATTTTATACGAAAACAGGTTAAAAATTTCGCCCAATTTCGCGCGAAATCGACGTGCTCGAGGGGAGCTGAGGCGCGTCCACTCGCGTGAACCCGCGCGAACTCTCCTTCCAGTTCTCTCCGCTCGGTTTTCAACCCCCCTCGAGGGGAAGCCTTTCCCTCTTTTCTTCTTCCTCTATTTTTTTTTTTCGCTTCCCCACGGTTTACCCGGAATAATGACCCAATAATACAGCTGACCGGGATTTACGTTCACAGCCTGTGAACTGGGCCCGCAAACGTGCGCGTTAACGAGTTCCCGCGAACAATGGGAAAATACGTTCGAATACTGGCAGGAGGGTGCGCAAATTCACACAGGCTGGGATCGCTGCGCGTTTAAAATCGAGGCGTCAGGATGGATCGAGGATGAAGAAAATTTCTTGTGTTTTTTCATGCGCCAATAGGGCGAAAAAATTTGAAGGTTCCTTTTTTAGGATTTTTTAGAATAACTTTAGAAGCACCGAAATTTATTTCTAGTAAATAGTAACTTTAGGTAGGATTCTTTTTAGTAGATATTAATTTATTGAAATTCATACTAGATCAAAACTGTGCAACTTTTTTATTTGTCATGAACTGTTTATTAAATTGAAGTACCTATTTCAGTTGTCAATCTAATAAAAAGCTGGTTTAGTATTATCCAAAAAAAGAATAAAAATAAAAGTACCTACCTATTTCTAACTCAAAGTTAATACTCGTAAAAATCCTTGCAATATATTTCTTATTTCAACTTTTGTCTTTCTATTTGATAATCAAGGCTCTACGACAGGCATGTACATTCTACCTAAAGACAGTACACGTAGTACTACGTCCACGGTCACTGGAACGCTGACAGAACATGTTCTAACAACAGCGCAGGTTCGATCGGTCGAGGTATGGTAATGTCTGTTGCGACAGTGGTACTACGTCACCTCGAAGGGACACCTGATTTGTCCATGGGGAATGGCGGTGTCTTTTAACCCACCGGGAAAATTCGATTTTTGCATAAACACGTGGGTTCGCGCGCGCACAGCGTGGGCGGGCAAAGTGGGCAGAGCGGTTACGGTGTTCAACGATGCGTCAGCCTTACCCACGTCAGATATTTAATCCCCTTTAGAACGGAACTGATTCGAACCGTTCGGTGAACCCTCGACGACATTTCGAAAATATATTGCATTAATTATCGTCTTTCTACGAATTTTTTCTATGTTTTTGAAAAAATTCTAATTTATTTGTGTATTTTACCACGAATGCCACATTTTTACGTAATTTTTTGATGGTTAATTAGCTTCGTAATAAATGTGTATTAAATTAATGATGCTTTTAGATTCTGCTCTCTGTAGATCGTTTAGACTTCTTTAATGCCATAGCCGGCCTCTAGCATTATTGCCTCTGTCCTTAAGCCTAAGTCTTAACTATCACACTTTTTAACCTTAAGTCTATTTGTTAACTATCACAAGAAACTTCGTTTATAAAAGTTTAGGAGTAATCATTGATATATACATAAGATAGATTTTATGTGAGAAACCAATGTAAGAAGTGTATCTACTCAAATGCCACCTACTTACAGCGCAAAATAGATCTAGATGCCAATTGATCTTTATGTTCACTGTTTCCTGATTTCTATCGTAGTAGTTAACGTGGAAGTACGAAAAAAGCGCAGTAATAAATATCCATTTCAGGCACGCTGAAATCGAATGATTAGTCAAGCTGCACTTAGGTGGAACGACTTAGAAATTAATGATTCAATTACCATAACCCATTTAATATCGACACGTATATTACGTTCAATAAGACCTAGAGAATTGCCACGATAAAAGTTTCTTGGTAATCTTCCGAGCCCTCCGAGAACGAAGAAGAAAAAGGAGCCTCGGTCGAAGCGAAGGCGATTGAAAATTTGTTCGTTTTTGCAATAGCAACGACGATGAACTGGTGTACGATAACGCGGCGTTATCTCGACCCAAAGCGAACCACGCTAAACAAAGCAGCCTGGGCAAGTATTCTTAGTCTCGATAAAAAATGGAAGGCTAGAAAAAGAAAGAGGAAAGTTGAAAGTTACGAGTGTCGTTGCGAATAAATCGCAAGAGTGAGACACGTATTTTTCGCGGCGTCGTGATTTTTTTTCTTCCCCCCTTGTTGAATGATAGAGGCACACCGACGATATCTTCGCGTATTGTTTCATTAAAGATACGAGAGAACGGCACGAGAACTGATCTTTTTGCTTTTTGTATATCTAAAAATTCCATGACAATCGTAATTCATCCTTTCACTTGATGAAGTAATCTGCGAGTTGTATTCTTAGCATTCTGCCCCGTGGATATTGCGAAAACATTACACTGAGGATTTAATTTTTATCCGAAGTAGAAACTGGATTTAATGCTGAAAGAAAATTTTTTTCTAATTTCTGTATACAGTGACTCACAGAGTTCGTGAAGGAATATTAAATTAGTACATTGCAATTAGTAAAATATGGTAAGAGGGATGCTAAGAGAAAATGAGATGGCAATTTCAAGAAGTAGTATAAATTTAAAAAATGCCGACAAGCTTATACCTTATCACAAAAATTTTAGTCACACTAATTTGCTACTGCATCACTTACAGTGTTAATCACATGATACAATTTCTCTCATTCTCATCAAAGACCTTCTTCCTCTATACTCTACAATAAATTTATTATACTTTCATTGACAATATTTGACCCCAAAAGAAAAAAAATCGAAGCGTCAATATTTCTAAAGAACCTACCAACTGTATTAATAATTACAAATAATTAATTCACCCTTGTCTCACAATCAGTATTTTTCTCAGCCCAAGGTTTCTTATATTCCTATAACAAGCAAACGAACGTAACGATAACAACCCCCTCGTGTAACAAAATATAATCACATTTGAAGCGATGCTCCCCAACTTGGCGCGACTTAATTTCAGTGATTCACTGTATCAGCTCCTATGCGCGACGTCCAGGAGTCGATGGGACTCAATTGAAAGGCTCAAGGGGCGAAGAGGGCGCGAAAGAGCAGCGGAAGAGGAGAAATCTCGAGCTGGACGAGAGAGGGAAGACGAGATGATACCAGAAGGGGAGCGAACGAGCCTCTTGGGAGGGTCGTCGTAGGGGAAGGGGGAGGGAAAGAAAAGGAGCACGATGAGTGGCAAGTGAGAAAGAGAGAGATAAGGTGAGGGAGAGGAGATCGAGCGAACAGCAGCGTGAGGGGGGACGAGGGAGAAAGAGGGAAAGAGAGAGAATTGCCAAGAATATCCGAGGGCCGATGACCCGTGACACAGTCGTATATATACTTGATATCATCACTCAACGTCCGACTTGCACGCACGCAAGTGCACACATGCGCTCGCGGTGGTTGCACCGCGTCCGAGGCACCGCCGAATGCAACTGCGCCCGCGGTTTTCCCATTTTTCTCTCGACGGAGACGCGGGTCGAGTCAGTCCAGGGACGAACTGCTTTTTTTGAAAGAAACATTGCGATTTTTATGATACACGGGCGAGTTTATAGCGGGGTATACGTTAGTAGGTTAAAGAGAATATAATTTGGGGAGGATCCTATTTAACTTCTGTCTTTTCGCAGAAGGGTGGAAAATACTCTTCGGTACAGATTTTTAATTATGACTCTATAAACTGAAATTTTGTTATTAAATATAGTACAGTATAAAATATATTTAGAAAATATTTTATATTCTTTATGAAGAATATATTGAACTTAGCAATAAATGAATCTTATAACCAGAGAAAATTGTATGAAATTTTGAGAAGAAAGAATTTTGTCAAGAGGGCTAAAACTACCCCCTCGAAGTTCGCAGGGTGGTACAAGTTCTTATGAATTTTATTAACTTTTTCCCTTTAACTTTGGAGAGATTACTTAAAATTATGGTATACTTCTCCCTGAACAAGCGAAGAAGTAATATTTCCTTTTAATGAATTTACTGTCGAGGGTGGTGCTACTTTTTAAAGTTCGAGAATTTTTTTTCCTGAGACACTGGAAATTTTAGCGAATTTTTTCTTCACGTTTAAATTGAACCAACAAAATTGTATTTTATTGTCCCCAAATTTTCTCCAATAATCAACTTAAGAAACTAAGGGAGGTTCTCATCAGCAAGTGGAATGAAGAAATATTAGGTAATTATTTTCTGTAAATAAGAAAACCCTTAAACAAAAATACCAAATGTATTCCAAATTTCATTCTTCACTACTTCAAACCCCTTTCACGACACTCAAACCATATCAAAGCTAACCCTCACCCTTCAAACTCTCCCCAAACCTGCGTCAGAAGAACCTCACTCCTTTTCTCAGGAATCTCTCCAATCTTATTAAATTACACCCTCTTTGTCAAACGAATTTCGCTGTGCGCCATTTTGGTCCATAAGAAAATTCCTGCAGCTCCTCTCTTCTCTCGAAAATACAAAAATTGCGACGACCTCGAGACTGGGCAGGGGGTTGAGGGTAGAGGGTGAAATCCCTAGACTCGTTTCTGCGTCAATGGCGAGGATCGAGACGCAACAATGCGACGATAAAACCGTCTACGTCGTCACCAGAGCATATTCGAGCCGACGATACGACTTCGGTGTCTCAAGGTCGCCGTCGTTCGTCCGTCGAACACGAAGAACGTTTTATGGCGGGAAAAAGCAATTCAGCTTGATAGTTCGCGAGCCAATGATTCGCGTCGTAATCGTAATTGCGCCGTGAAATATTTTCGCCTAATTGCCATTTCGACGGACCGTCTCTCGCCTCCTGACGCCCCTGCCTCCCGCGTTACCCCTATTCCACTCATTTTATGTCTTTTTTTCACGCTCGTCCAACTAACTCGTGGCGTTCATTGAAGTTTATCTCGCACTTGGAAATGTACTCAATTCCTGGGGTATTAATAATGTTGCGAGTGACGAAGGTGGGATCATGGGAATGCAAGTAAGAAAGCTGCTAAATGTGTGGAAAGGATTAACCCATCAAGGACGCAGCGTTCTCACTTTCTGAAGCAATGGGTGGGTGGAAATTATATCATTAGCAAGCTTGTGGTTTTAGAGTTAAATTGCATTGTTATTGAAAAATTGTTTAGAAGAATTCTTTTTAACTGAATCGTGAGAAATAAATTGGCGGTGTATGAAGGGGATATGACTACTTACTGGAGAGAATTATTGTTGCAAATGGGCGAGGATTGTTGTTCTATGGCGAATATTGGGAGAAAATCGAAGAGGAGACCATTAAGGAATCTATGAGTCACTGTGTTTAATTAGAGATTAATTTTTCCTGAAATCCTATAAGGTTGAAATTAATGTTAGAATGATCCTACCTTTGAGTAGATGTTAGGGATAGAGAGATTGACGTGGGCGAAGTATGAAATGAATCTGGCTTCTGCGCTTTACTCTCATTTCTTACCTGCAATCAGAAAAGAAAAACAAGGTTAAGAAAATTCAGTAAATGTAATTACAAAATTTGGTACGGTGGTTTACTAAAAAAATCAAGTACTCTTTTCATCCGTTAAGGTTGTAAACCGAGTCTGAAGCGAGATTTTGTGGAAAGAATTCTGCAAATGCAAATAAAATTCAGCACAATAAAAGCTAAAAATAGCGAAAATGTTGGCGATAAAACGTTCCTTCTCTTTCACTTCGTGGTGAGATTTTTCAGGTCGATTCTCTCAATCCGTTAAGTGAAATTTAGAAACGCAAAACTAAGGTGGTTCACAATATTTGTACTAATTTCTTAATTTAAATACGATTTATTTCCAAATATTTAATTTATTATTCATAATTTTTATACCTTATTCTCAGCTCTTTTACTTTTCTCCAGTCAAGCAGTAAAAGATCAACCTATTAATGAAGATATTTTCTATTTTACTATTTCCTTTTCACAGTTCATTAGAAGCCGCAGCACAGCGCAAAGAAACCAAGGGAAAAACTCGTCAGGGGCGATCGTCGACACGTCGAAGATTCATAACGCGAAATAACACGGAAAAACGCGAATGAAAGGCATTAGTTATCCGAGGCGACGAGCAGTCATTACAAGCGCAACGCGTTCACATAGCTTCATCATCGTCATCGTGATAGATCGTGGCGAACTGTATCCGTGTCCACGATGAAAACTGGCCTATCATTTGTAAGCTGTTCCATATTTCATGGGAAAACGATGTGTACAATCTGAACCAAGAAAATGTACCGAAAAAAGGTTTTAGCTTTAGTCTAACATCTATTAATTTAAGGCATCATGGACTCCTCGATAATATCAGAAGACTAATTTTGTGCAAAAATTGAGAAGATTTGTTCAAAGAAAAAAAAAAGTTGTGGAAGATAATTAACCAGGATACGATTCATCAGTAGTAGAAACAAGTAGTAAAGTAGGGATATTGATCGATTTAAATTTCACAATCGATGAAAATGTCTTTAGAAAATTATTATATTATATCATTAAGACGTGTAATCGACTGTAAGTAATACTGTAAAAGAGTGAAGATTGTGCATTTTAAGGCGTCTTGTAAAAGCGCTCGAAAGGAGGCCCCTGATTGCCTGTCGCGTTTTTCGTAGTTTTATTCTACTAGCTTTCGAGCGTCGTTACGATCTCGGACGAAAAATGCTCGATACTCGTTACTATTCTATCGAGGCCCATCGCTCTCTAGTTTTCCTCTCCTTGTAACACTTCCCTCCTCTTTTAAGAATCCTACTTCGCCCATTAATCTAATATGGAAGAAATTCAAGGAGGACACCCTATGATCCTGTTCCACTTAAGAAATTGATCTGGAAAATTTCAAATGAACATCATTGTGAACTGCAGTCTCCATTTACTTAACCATGAAAATTACTTCTTTCTTGCTGATGTCATGTGAGGGCTCAAAAAATATGCGATTATTATCCCACCATAGCAAGACCACTCTGTATAATAAAAAATAATAAAAATTCATATACTGAATTTTCGTCGTTATTTCTACTGTTAAAAAGTCGTCGAATAGAAATAAAATCCTCACAAAAATATGATATATTCCTCCTCCTTCACACAGCATCAATTCTTGACAAAAAAGACCAATGATATCGCTTCGAGAGAGACGTTCGTTGCTAACACTGTACTATGCAGGGGTCGTCGATCGCGGGACAGTTTCACCGTCCAGGAAAAATTCTCCTCCTCTCTCTCTGGCTCCGTGGAAATCTCTCCTCGAATCCCCCTCCAATTTCCCCTTTCATCAGCCATGGTTCCGCCTACTCCCACTCGTTTAATGGCCTTTTCGCGGGTGTACGTACAGGAGATCTCGCTGGGAAGAATGTAAATAAGCGTAGGAAGAAGAGTGGACGTGAAACTGCGCGGACTAGCACGTGCCTCGTTGGAAGCAATAAAAATTGAGAATAGGAAAATGAAATTTAAAGTAGCAGTCGACGAGGAACTTCGCGCTTTCGAGCGTACACCAGCTTCACCCTCTCTCCTAATAATCGTTTCTGCATTCTGTACGTGTCTGGTTTATTCAACAATAATATTGAAGGCTTGGAAGTTTCTACGTAGATATATAATATTCTCTCCTCCTTTCCCTTTCTGTAAAAACTCAAATCTATACTATAAAATAGTAAAAAATCGAGTACTAAAAACACTCAACTGACAAATTAACCCATTGAAGCCCAAAGTTGAGTAACTGCAACACAGTAGTAACATGAAGGAGCAGAATTCAATAACGTAAATTTCCTAAAAAAATTGACAAATGAAATTTTACGCTTACGCAACTTTGGGCTCTAATGAATTAATGAGATCCACCGTGAACTCAAATTCATTCGATTTTATCTGGATCGGAGAGAAATGCGTCCCCCTAGTCTGGGGCTCGAAGTATCGCAGGGAAAAACAAGCGCTGCCCGATAAACGGTCTAATGAAGAGGCACTCGAAGCAAACAGCGTCATAAATAAAAACGGACTCGCCTCTGCGACTATCTCTCCCTCTCGAGTCTGTCTCCCCGTCGTCGAGATGCATTTCCGCGGGTTGCGGCGAACAAAGGACACGCGCCAAGGGGTTAAAAAAAGGAAGCAATCGAAATTACCCTGATAACGTTTGACGACCGCGTGGACACGCGCGCACACAGTCGTAGGCGAGTGCAGCACACGCGGCACACACGCAACCAGCGTGACATACTGTGCCCACCGTTCGTTGTTTTCCAACGTGCCGTTGACCTCGCGTCGCGCGTGCATCCGTTCACGTGTCTGCGTGCGCATGCGCCCGATGCACACGCTGCACGTATGCAACGGTGGACGCGCGAGCGAGTCGGTGTGCACATGTAAACAACGCTGGTCACTTCCTCGATCGGGAAAACTGACAGTCGTTGTTATCGGGGTGGAAAGGTGGGGGAGGCGGTGATATGGACGCTGCTGTGACGTAACTCGAAGGTACTCTATCTGATTTCGATGCTGTTTTGGGTAATGATGAAGAGGGACTTGGTCATTGCCATTGTAGGGCAAAATGAGATGAGGTATATTTGAATGTGATATACTTCAGAAGCTTATAAAAAAGACTGAAGGTTACAAATTAGAGATTTGAATATTTGAATATTGGGAAAGTTGAAGAGTTCATAATTTGAGGATTTGAATATTTTTAAATTTGGATTAAGAAAGAAGGGTCTTTAAGTTATTCTGTTTCTGTGAAAATCAAGAATTCCATTTTCCAAGTTTCACTCAAGTCATAAACACAAGTCTTTTTAAAAGTCACTTGTAGTCTTGCTTCATGGCTGCAGAATTAAAAGTAGTTAAGGGCATTGAAACCACAGATGTTTATTAGTTGTTAAAGATACACCTGAGAGGCTCGTGAAATGTGTCTGACTAGGTAACTTACTCTACTGCGGGCACCCATTAAGTCGTACGCTGAGATGGCAGTAGATTAAGTAGAATAGTCCAGGAGAAGTCTTCGAGTCAGACACACTTCACTAGTATTTTTCCCTGCACGATTAGGTCACACCTTCACATTAAAGAGTTCTACAAAGAACAGCTGCAGGGAATGGATATGCAAACGTTTATGTCTCGGTATATGTACCAGACCGCTGCTTTGGCGCTTCTCTTGACATAATAAGGATAAAGAGAAGAGTCTACGAGGGAAGACAAGGAAAAGTTCGAGCTCCTTGGAAAGGAAAAATCGAGCACAGTGGGCGTACTGTTTAATTAAGGGAAACTCTGTCGGGGCGGGGCGGAAATTCAATCTGGAGCGCGTATTTCAAGTCACGTCGCTCTACAAATCCGTGCATAAGTGTGTCTCCCGCGAGCAGTCGGTTCAATTAAAGCAAACGACGATAAACAAGTCCGCGCGAGCTCTACAATGTGAAAGGAAGCATCCGCGAAGTTTCTCCCCGGCCTTAATAACCAGGATAATTGGAAATTAAGGACGCCAGCTTATCGAGCGCCTCGCACTCGTAGCGCCAGCCTCGCTCGGCTGATAAAACACTCCTCAATCAAGCAACCTACTGATAAGCGACTCTCGAGGCGCCAAATTCGACATCCACGCGGAGGGGGCAGAAAGGTTGCTCGAAAGACGCGAACATGACCTTTCTGACATGACCTTTAGGCTGCTGTCTTTGAAACTGCGTTTTTATAGGTATCTATTTTTAGAATTTCGAAATTTTTAGAATCTCTATGGTGTGTTTAAATAATACAAATTTTACAAATTGAGATAAAACTTTTTGTATTCATTCGAGATATTTAAGAGGGATATCTTGACGCTAGGGTTTTCAAAGCGGATTCCCATGAATGTTCATTAATTCGAGCAACTGTAAAATTTAGAGAAAAACAGAGATCGTTATATAAAATGAGTTCGTATCGTTGTATCCAAGGAAATGCATAAATTAGAGGAAAATCACGTTTTCGACGGATGTTGAACGGTGGAAATCAATTACCTGGTCGCTTCGATTCTAGAACCGGTTCCCATCTACGAGCCTCGCTGAATGTTAAAACGCGCCTCGTGGCGGAAGGTGAAACGAGGAAAACGAAGGAAAAAGCTCGCGGACAATTAACGAGAAAACGAAACGACGAGGAAAAAGGAAACTGAGGAATCGTTATCAAATACAAATTGATCGAAGCATGTCATCTGAAGCACTGGTGGAAAATTTAGTCCTCAAATTTTTTTCAACAAGTTACCCACACAAATTAGAAACATAGAATAAGTTATTAAATTAAATATTACATTATACAATAATTTACAATATTACAAACTATCTGTTGTGAAAAAATATGAGCTGACTGACAGCTACAGAAAATCATGACCAATACACGAAATACAGAAAACTAAATTAATATCAAATATTATCTACTAGTAAAGTACACAAAATTTCCCCAAAAACTGAAAAATCACGAAAAATAAATAAACATCCTAGAGAATTAATAGTCAGGTCGTCGACCAATCGGAGAAAAGCCATATCCAAATGCGTGAAAGTTCGCTGCAAGTCGCAGATGCTCGCTGAGATGCAGTTTTCAAGTGCCGCGATGCACTGTGTTGCAGCGCTTTCTAACGTTTTCCTTTTACATCTCCGCGATGGAGAACAGGGTCCCATGACCCCTCTTTAACCTTTCCTCAGTGATGAAGTACCAACTTTTTCAGACACCTACCTCGATCCAAGGATTCGAGCTCCTGATCCGCGCAATT
Source organism: Calliopsis andreniformis (assembly GCF_051401765.1). NCBI lineage: Eukaryota > Metazoa > Arthropoda > Insecta > Hymenoptera > Andrenidae > Calliopsis > Calliopsis andreniformis. The sequence goes on along the minus strand of NC_135065.1, from coordinate 8,206,539 downwards.
TCACTCGGCGAGCAGAATTTTCCACCAAACAAAAAAACAATTATTCCCAGGCTCTACTGGCAGATAGATGCATCAATTTCTGGAGATAAACACACTTTCGTACGATCGTTAATATGGAACTCTATGAATGGAAAAGCAATCGAGGGGGAGCCAGGACACGGGCCTGTTTGTTTGATAACGATATCTCGCTTCCGGTGCTGCTCGCTCTAACAGCATCGCAACATTGTGCTCACGATTCAAGTTTACGGAGTGACGAACGAAAACAAACTGAGGAACACTGACGGACGATGTTGCCAGGGATGCAATATTGCCTGACTATTATTCAGCGTTCGATTTATGGGGGTAGATTTATGAATAGCGAAAAGGCTAAAAGCTTTTCATGATTTACACGTTCCTGAAATTAAGTGAAAACAGGTCTCGAAATTTCTGGGATATTAGTTCAGGTCAATTTTAATTTAAGTTTAATTTCTGTGGAATAATTAAAATCTAGTTTGGTGATAAATTGTTTCTCATCTCATGTTTTCATATAAATTTCTTAATTAGTTTTTGATTTGACTAGCTTCTATAAAAACTTAGACATATGACAATTTGTTTAACAATATTTGAAATAGATATGGTATATTTGTCAAACTTCTATCACTGGCAGAAAGTTTTCGATCAAACGCAATAATATGAAGTTATTAAAAAATATTATAATTTTAATATTAAATGGATGTGTACGAAAGTATTTTACATTTTCAAAAACTACAATATTATTAATTAATTTCGTATTGTTGCATTTGATCGAAGACTTCCTGCCAGAGGTAGTATGTAATAATGAAATGATTTCAATGCAGAAGAGTTAATCAAACTTCTCCGATTCCTCCATTTCAACTGACCTTCATCCACTCTCAAGCAACCGTGCCACATTCTCACAGAATTATGTAATTTGAAGTCAATTAATGATGTTTATTTTAAGTACCGAAGGAAGAGTCTTGACCGAACGATTACAGGGAAACTACACGCGAAGGATGGGAGAACAGAGTGGCTCTGTGTCGTGGTTACTCTTAATTAATCTCTCTAACTGGAGTGTGTGAGAGAGAGGGAGATGGCTGGCCACCATTCACGAAGCATTTTCAAAATAATACGCTGGCGGAGGGTTCGTTACTTCCAATTGACCGACTGGCCCAATTCCTACCGATTTCTCTCGCTCCCAGCCAAGGTATGGTGCACGCCACGATGCAACTTGCACTTCGCGTGCACCTTCCACGCGAGCCGTTTACATCGATCCACGCATCTCGAATTCGAGTTGCAACTTATTCCCACCTGTTGCTGCGCCCTTGCGTGCAACATTTTTCGTGGGGCAAGGTAGAATGAAAAATGAGGGTCTCTGTTCTTCTGGGGGAAGTTAAACAGTTGTTTGGGGTGATTGATTGGAACGTAGCAGAGTGCAATATAGAAAGCTTTCGTGTGCTCTGGGGATATGGATCGGTGCAATTTCAGAGTCGAGTTTCAGGTAATTTCTGGAGAATTTTGACGGTGATGTTTGTTTTATAATTGACTTGCTTCGAGAGATTATTTCATTTTAGTTGTTGGTTAAAACTGATTCGATTAACTCTACTTTGTTAATTCTATTTGCGATGTAGGTAAACGATTCTATTTTAGAAATTGGAATCTAGAATTTAAATAAGTAAGAAGGCGCTCAAAATTTTAAGGCGTCTAAAAATGTAAGTATTTAATAATTTGGAAATTAAAAGACTTGAGAATTTGAAGATTTCAAGAGTAAGAAATTTGAAAATATGGAAATTTGGAAACTTGAAAATTGTATAAATTTCTAAACATGAATATCGAAATACATGAGTATTTCAGTATCTAAATCTAGGAAAATATGAAAATTCCCAAATTTAAAAGTTTATGCGTATAAAAATTTGAAACAACTCGCGTTGGAGGAACAAAAATAAATTAGATATCATACGTACATTTCCCAGTTGCTTCAATAAAAAACAAGTGTCAACTCTCCAAGTTCGAGATGGCGCAATACATAGTACTTTACTTACTCGATCAAGAACTCCACTCCTCAGGAAATACCAAAGAAGATATGCACTCGTATACCTCACGCACGAAAACCACCACGCTTTCACAACGTTAAAATTCAACCTGAATTCCTTCACCATATTTCCACAGCAGACACACATCACTTTATCATTTCCCCAAAAAAGGAAAGAACACTTTGCTTCTCAATCTCCCCGTTCGTGGTACACGAGAAGTGTCAGTTATTCACACTTGCGCACACGATATCTGAATTTCATAAATTAACACAGAAGGAACATGTCGATTCGGGCTCTACCCGACAACTGGCGGACCAAAACCATGACACCCCAATTTATATTCGCGCTGTTTCCTTGTTTTGACTGGGAACCCTGCTCAATGACGATTGCAGTTGATTAGCTCGATGTCAACATCAGTTATCGGGACTACTCAAAGAATTCGATTATCATTCCCCTCCTTTTTCTCCGACTTTTTTTTTCCTCTTCCTGTTCCATTATGTTCCTACTGTATAGATATTCGTTTCCTATGCAAAATATAGTATTATTCTGAGTACCTTGACATTTTAGGTGCCACAGGTTTTATCCTGAAAACCAGGTTCCCATTTGCGCAACTTGTGATGTAATCAGTTAACCTTTCACAGAAATTTTCCGAGAATCGAAAGTCGAGGCTCAATTAAACACAGAGTTTTAAGATATTCTTCTGGTGGCGATAGGTGTTCGCGAAGAAAAATTGATCTGTTGTAGAACAACGCATATTCGTGCTTTAGAAACTCGGTTCTAAAAATATGTCACACATCTGCTGAAATTTCGGCAGAAAACAATCATGGAACATAAGAAATTGAGAAGGATCTCCAGATAATCGGCGAATGACTAAAGACATTTCAAGGAGACCACGTGTCGAGATTTGGAAGAATAAGAAAATCACATTGCATCCAAGGAAAAAACTGAGCCTGGAATTTCTATACAAAACTGCAAAAGAAATTCATAAATATATAAATAAAGATAAAGATTCCAGAATTTCAAGAATCCGATGAATATACAGCTACTAAAAATAAAGGTCAAGAGAAAGTTAATGAAGCGAGCAGAAACAATAAAAGATAATAGAACTGAAAGAAATTTGAAACAGGAGAAAAGATCTATTCAAAATGCAATCAACTTCCCAGTCGAATTCTAGACTCGCAATTAAGTCCTCAACGCGAAGGCGTCATCAAGCTGCAGGTTGCCTCGCGATAAGCGAGGCCAGCCACTAATAAAACGCAATCGAACTTCATGGTCGCGTACGATGAAGTCATTTCGCGTCAATCCGATAAAAAATCATGACAAACCCCGTCTCTGCTGGTCGAGAACAATTAATCCACGTCAGTTCCCGGTACACCCTGGGCTGGGTTCAACGACAGTCTGTCCTAGCTCAGCTATAGCTATTGCGACACTTGCTTTCAGATAGCAATTTATAGAATCTTTTCTACGAAAGACTAGATAATGTCTGGTGTCATATAGTATATGCATAATATTTAAATAAATTTGAGAGATGGTATCTGAAATAGCATAATGCAATATGAGTTTATATATTCTGCAAGTTTAGGTGTACTAAAGAGTGTTCAAGGTAGATAGAGAGATTTATTGTTCTCATTCGCGAATAAATTATGTTTCAATGAGATCAGCGTTCGAAGCACTGTATCAGCAGGTTGTGTAACTCATGAAGGTTCTTTTATGGACTTGGTGTCTATGCACTTTTCTTAAGAATAATGGTTTTGTAAATAATGGACTATGGATTTTTATGCATTTATGAGAATTTTAAGTGCATGGGAAGATTAAAGAACGTATGCTCACAAAATAAATGTGAAAAGTAAAATAGAAATTATTGCATGCACGAATAATTATGTCTATAAAATTCAGGCCCCTTTACCTAAAAACAGCCATGAACCTTGTATCCAATCCCATATCAATAGAAATCAACAACTCTGGACACCGAATCTCCCTGCAGAATCCTCCAGCTGATCATCAGTCCCAGAAACCGCGTATTTGTAATTTCCCCGAACGCTAAGGAGGGCTTATCTTTTTCCTATCTAAATGGAAACACAAAGGCCTCATAAATCAATCTCGGTGCAAGGTTCACCACCCTCTGGGTAGCCCACGATTCACCGGCTTCTCGCTAGAACACCGTGGAACAATGCAATCAGACCAAGCGTCGACTTCCCGTCTTACTAATAATTAATTGCATCCTCTTCGCATCTGGGGGAACAAAGGAGCGATATTTTCGAAACGGCACTGCGCATCGGGGAATCGAGTCACAGTCCTTTTCCACCGAGCGTTCTCTCGCGACGAGACGTTTCCTCGCTGGAAACGCGCGACAACGAAACAGAGGGAACGAAAAGTGGAGCGACAATCGGAGCGGCTACCTTCCTGCAGCACGCTTTTCCTGCGCGACTTCCGAGGGGGGTCGTCGCGTGATTTGTTCCTAGCAATCGTAAAACCGACCTCCACGATCGTAAAATCATTTCCAGCGGCTCTCGTAACTCCCTTCGCGGATGATTAAGGGGAATTGGGTCGATTTTGATCGGTCGGTGAAAGATCGCTCGCTGTTTCGTCATGGATCGAGCGAGTGGCGCTGGAATTGGTTGATGAGTGAGATTCGAGAGGATCCTAGATGTTCGAGAGGCTTTGAACTCGTATTGCGGGAAGGGAGACTTCCTTCAATGAGGTTGGTGGGTGCAGGCAAGGACGATATAGTTCACTGTTTTATCTCAATTTTGATTTAATATGCAACACACGTTCTGTAGTAAATATTTACTTATAATGAATTTGTGTAGGTGTCTATTGTTTCCTGAAGTGTCTACTACACTGAAATTAATGGCACTTTTTATTTTTGATTCACTTTGGCAAGATAACTAAAATATTTGTCCCTATTTATATAACTTTGTTATAGTCTTATTAAATCTGTGATAATTATTTTGTTTAGTAGACTTCTCAATTTCCTCAATGCTCCATCTCAAACGATGCAATATACCATTAATACGAAGTTAGTCATCCTAAGAGTAGCTCACCCGTTCTAAAGCTAACTCAATAAACGCATCACGCTGTCACATAAATAGTGGAAGACTGTACAAACACCACACCAAGCTTAAAACCTAGGTGTACACAGCTCGTTTAATTCAATCAACACAGCGACAAATGCCTCTCCGCTCTAACTAATCACATACAGGAAAAAAGCAGGTAGAACCACTCCTCGGCGTTTTCACTAGCACGTGTTCGTAATTACGTGAGCAGAATCAAACGAGCTGACAGTACAATCGGCCAAAAAGTGTCTTGCGTTCGAACCCTAAGTGCATTAGCAACTCCACCAATTACAATCCTAGCAGAAATATGTGGGTACATTGAACCACTTCTAAATTACATCAGAGCAAGATACTTTCTGGGCAACCAAAAAAAAAAAAGGAGAAAGGGAGACTGAAACTATGTCTATATTGATACTTGAAGGCATTAATTTCTATTGACTATTAGCATTATTTTTGGAAGAGTATTTTCGTTCACAAAATATCAAAACGTACAATGATCAAGACACTACACGCTGAAGACACCACATACTCAAGATATCACATGCTCAAAACATCACACATTTAAGACACCAAAAATTCTCAAGAGACCTAAACCTCTCAAGATATTAGAAACTCTCAAGACACTAGAAATTCTCAAAACACCTAAAACCTTCAAGATACCACATACTCAAAACATTGCACACTCAAGTCCCCACACACTCAAGACACGACACACTCGAGACATCACACACTCGAGACACCACATTCTCGAGACGCCAGAAACTCTCAGGGCACCACACATTCGAGACACGACACATCCAAAACACCACACTCTCAAGACACCAGAAACCCCCTTAATGACACAATCGCAAATCTTCGCATACAAGCGTAGACAAGAACTAAACAGGGTCCCCCTGTCCCGCAGCGAAGTCAAGAAGGAGAAGCAGAAGAAGAAGCAGAAGAAGAAGAAATAAGTGTGAAATACCTCTCGACCAAAAGGAGGATCGTGTACGAGTTCTCGTCGAGGCAGCCGGTTACCATGGCTGACGGAAGTCCGTTTGGCTGGTTCTCCACGGGGCGATAATTAATTAGCATCGACAGCCGATCGGGAGACGCGCGCTCGCGCGGGCTTCGCGGTGACCGAGTTCGAGAGAGCGACTCGACGTCGCGAGGCACGGGCACGCGATTATCCGAATTGATGTAAATAGTCGCGGCGGAGCGAGGCTACCCACGCGATCGCCAGCCCAGGTAGACCTGTGGGCGTCCGCCAGGTAAGGGGATCGCTCGCTACGCTACTGCGTCCCGGTGACCATCAACCGATCGATGCACCGCCGTGCATTCCTCGCGTTATGCATTTCCAGCGCGAAATCGATTTTTCCGTCGGCGGATCGCGGCTGCTCTCCCCCCTCGCACAGCACCCACTACTCTGCGCCCAAGCACCGTCGACACACTTCTTTTCCTCTCCTTCCTTCCTGCCCGCCACGCTGACATTGGTCGTGGAAGGATTGCGGTAGAGGATTTTTTTTTCCGCCGACTGGCGAGTCTGCTCGCGGGGGGAGCTGAGTCGCTGATGTGGCGGGGGAAGTTTAGTTGCTGCCTCGGAGAAGTCGATCCTGTGTGGGTGATGGGTGGTCTCGTTTGGGTGATTAGGAGTAATGTTTGTTTATGGTTATGGTTGAAGGGAGGGGAGGTTCAGTCCTATTTCTGGGTATTGAAGGTTCTATGTTAAATTTGAATGATGGGTAATTGCGGACGAGGTGCATAATTTGTGACTTGAAATTCGTGTACAAAGTCGAGTGCATCGATTAAGAACCCTCAAGTAGGTATCGCGAAGCTTGAGCACAAAGCGAGATGCCTCGGTTGATTAGGAGGCGAATAACGGAGAACCGTTTCAGCGATAAATCATCCGTCTGAATAGATAGGCTAATGCGAAATTACTTGAAAATGAGTTCTAATCTTGTGCTTCTAATATTCATCCTTCTATGAATGCTTTTCTTATTTAATATGAGAATGAATAGGCTGGATGAAATGGAGCACATGAAGTGCATTATGAGGCAGAATTAAAATTGATTCTAGGAGCATTTTGAGTTCTTATTTTTCTGAAGTACGATAAGTGGAAATAGATAATCGTCAATTTTTTATTTAAGTTAATGCTTCGCTTAACCCAACCTCCCAAGGAAGTACAGAAGTCTTCAACTTCTTGCCGAGTTTGAAGCGAAAGAGAAGACTAATGTGAAGTTAACCATTTCATAAATCAAACTTTTCATGAAAATACTGTAAACAAGAAATCTTCAACACACCATTAATTTCTTGCAGAGTTGCAAGTCTGTTACAAGACTAAAACCATCCATTTCATAATCTAAACTTTCCAAGAAAATGTTGCAAATGGAAAATTTTCAGCTTGAATCTTGAATTTATTACCAAGCTGAAACTCAATAAAAAGATCAAAGCTAAAGGGTAACCAACTTCTTCATAAATCAAATCTCCTAAAAGAATTCCGTGAATAATAAATCTTCAATTCCTTTTCAAGATAAAACCCAGACGAGAAAATCCAATTGTAATGGGTTGAAGCAAAAGTTCATTTCATTTTTGCAATGCCATCTAGTTAAAAAAACGGGACGAACTTTTGCATCAACCCAACACTAACCAGAATCCCTTCCCAGAAAAGAAAGGAACTATAAAGAAGATATTTTTGCATTAAATTTCTCGACAATCTTTTTGTCAATTCAAAAAATCAGAAACAAAATAAAAAATAATTATTTCAGAAACCAGATCTCTCAAAAAACAGTAGGTATAACTAGATAAGGATCAACTTAAATCCTAAATAGCTTCTCAGTAATCTCCACAACCCTCTCAAAATACCCCAAAAATCCAAAAATTAAACAGAAACCAATCCCTCCAAGACCCAAGCTCCCTAAAAAGCCACAACCCCCAAACTAACTTAAAAATCAGAAAATTCACTCTTCATCCAACCCCCAACTCCAGCCCCAAAGTCCCCAACTGAGACCTAGCTCAGAGATCCCCAAACCCCAAGAGAACGCCCAAAAACCAGGAACCACCCTCCAAACACATTCCCTCGCCAGAATCCAAGTAGACACAACAGAAAGGAACATTCGAAATGAAAAAGCCTCGCTATAAAAGAGGGGGGATCCGTATGCAGAAAAGGCGGGCGCGTATCAGGAAGAGGGGTCAGGAGACAGCGGGCGGGCTAGTTGGCGCGAGAGAAAAGGGGAGAAGGAGAGCAGAGGAGAGAGAAAAAAATCGTGGAACTGGTCACGCCCGACTCGACCAGGCTAGTCGCGCGCGCGAGAGAGAGAGGGAGCGGGCCTCGACAATCGCGCGACGTTTTCAGGGCGAAAAACCGACCCGGAACCCGGGTCTGGCCTGCTGCAGGCAGCAGGCCACGCGGAAGTGAACGGCGCTCTCCGGCGATTTTTCGGCCCAGAAAACGTTCTGGCGTGGGTGTCAGCCTGGATACCTCGTTCGATGCACTGCCGCTGGCTCGCTCGCTGGCTCGTGCACGCGAGCGCGGGCCCTCGAAGGCACGGTCACCTTCTCGCGGGCAGCACGTGAGACAGGTAAGCGAGCCGCTGCAGCTGCAGCTGCACCGACGCCGCTCTCCGTCTCTCTTTCTCTCGACGAGGCGAGAAAGGGGGCGGCAGGGAGGGAGGGAGGGAGAGAGAGAGAGAGAGGCAGACTGTCTCTTTGTTTCTCTTCGCGTAGCGAGCCGCGCGAGAAAGCTCCTCGCAACGGGACAGACGAGAGAGGTGGAGGTTTTCTTGGATATCGGGCAACGATACCGCGACCGCTAGAGATTCATAGGCAGATTTAGGTGGATATTGTTTCCGACGGCCAGCCGATGTAGGACGTTGCCCTGCTGGGGCGTCCGGGTTCTTGGCCGGATTCTGAGACGGCCTTTTTGCCGACTGATGGACTTTTTGACTGGATTTCTCTGCGGTCGAGGAGGGATCGTAGACTGTTGTAACGTGGCGAGGAATATTGAGTGTCCTGGTAATAGCAAAAATTAGATGCAAATACCCGCGTGGTCTAGAAAAATAAGGCCAAAAATTTGAGTTTCTAAGAAAACGTGGAACAGAAGTAATTCGACAGAATTGTAGCAGAATTCTGGTGATTTTGATGTCTAGAGAGCAATATCTCATGGGAGCTAAAAGTACTTAGAATAATTTTAAATTAAAAGCAGAAAGAGACATCTACTGATTTATAAATCAGAGTTAAATACCTACACATAATAATAAAGTAGAACTATAATATATTTCGAAGATAGATATAGATATATTATATTTAGAACCCTAAAATATGTAGGCACTTAAAATATCAAATCATGTATTAAATTCTCCTGCACTGAAGAACCTTGAAAATTTCTTAATCATTTATATGTACAGAATTTGCCAAATCACATTCCAAAAATGAAACCTTATGACTAACTTATTAAACCCCAAATTTCACAGAATCACACCTGAGACTCAAACACCAGGCATTATTCTCGTAAACGTAGTCTAATGAACATGTAATGAACATAGCCTGTCATAGTTCAAAGAAGCCAATTTCGCTGCACTACCACCGTCAAAACTTCCAAACTCGAATCTCCCATCTACCAAGCCATGAATTTGGCCATCAACCACCGCCAACAATGTCAAGCTACTTCAATAACCGAACAAGCCTCCAATATTCCCTCAGCCAGAGACCAATCAGCGAACTTCTATTCATCAACGCCGTGTAACGCATCGCCCTAGCCTTCTCGCAAGTCTTGGTACGAAGATCTCCTACTCTGAGCTCCGACCCAGTCATCAGCTATCGAGGGTTCACGAGGTCGATGCCAGTTCGATTTTAAGAGGCTTAATTAACGGAAGAGTAGCTGGAACTGTATTGAACTTTCTTCTCGCTATAACTGCACGTTACAAGCCATTTCCCTCTTTCTCCAACTTTTTCACGACGCCAGTCGAAGAACTCGAGGAACTCGAGAAACTGTGCCATGGATACTTTACAGCCCGATCGTCTAGCAGTTTTAAGCTGGATTTACACGTTCCTGCAATTTGCGCGAATTACCGCGCAAACTTACTATTTATGCTATTTATACGATGGGTCTGGCTCGTGCTATTTTTCGGTGGGTAGTTTTGTGGTGTAGATTATAGTGGTTACTAGTAAATATATTATATGGATGAAGTAGTAAATGGGATAGCAAATATTGATGCTGGGTTACTTTTGAATTTGTTTAGCGTCTAGAGGAAGTAATAGATAATTTAAAACCTGATTAGTAAATAGAAAATTTTATTCGACGATTCATTTATAATGACAATATTGTATTTGAGGGTTTTGAGTTACTGATTGTGAGAGATGTAGGTACCTAGAATCAAAATAAAATGTGTCTGACTTAGAGACTTATTCTACTTGCCTGGCTGCAGAGTCAGCGCCTGCCCACAGCGCCAGTAGAATAAGTCCGAAGTCAGACACATTTTACTGGATTCTACGTCTATCTTTTACAATTAATAACTGGGAAACGAAACCTCAAACACAATTCCGTCACTCTACATTTTTATTTTACTTTGACATGTAGAATCAGCCTTCAAAATTTCTAATACCTATTACCAGAACACCTTGTACAATTATTGATTTTAAACAAACTACACTGAAGATATTAACTAAAATTTCATATTTCCACAATTGAAACAAGCTGCTTTTACTCTTATTACGAGACATAAATTATACAAATAATACCCAAACAAATTGCATAAACGTGCAAGTCCCGCAGCTCGAAGTTAGTCCCTCAGCAAAGAGATAGAATCACGATGGAGCATCTTGGGAAAATTTCATTTGCAAACGCGTTTGCTCATTTTTCCGCTTGGCGCACGATCAAAGGCGACACACGATTTTTTCCTCGGCGCTCCTCGGACGAGGAAAAACGAGCGAGACGTTCGAGCGGTGCCGAGCGATAAAAGAGCACTTTTTAGCTATCAGGCTTCATTAGCGATTAGCTGTTCGAACGGGCCGTTTCCATCTTCCGTTGAAAGTACACGGTGTTCCACTTGGGACGCGTCGGATCGGTGACACGCGATTTTCTCCGTGATATTACGTGTCCGCCTTAATTCGACAACTGAACCGTGTCCGCTCGTTTCCGCGGCGACTGGCTCTCGTACCTCCTGCGAGACAGGCGAGCCGCGGAAGAGCGATGACACCAGAAAACGGAACGGAAAGGAATGGGAAAACGATCGACGGAGTGCAGCTGCACTCGGCACGGCGAGACGGTGCAGTCTTCGATGCAGTCACGACTTTGCATTCAGCCGCTCGGTGAATTGAGGTTTAGCGTTCCATTGATAGTTACTGTTGTAGATGAGATTTATAGGTGTGGTTTGTTTATGAGATTGATTTAGAATGAAGGAGTGCTTCAAGAGAGATGGTAAACCTAGTTTATAGCAGTGAAATTTGTAGTTTTTTCTGGGAAACTGTAACTCGAGTTTAATTGCTTTTCTATGGATATTAATATTGTTGTGGGATGTATTATAAATACAAGCTTCTTCAAACCACGGCAATTTTTCTCAACCCTGCTTTACATACTACGAATTCTATAATTGTGAATGTAACAAACTTTGTCAACAACTGACAGGACCACTAAACCTTCTCAAGCTTCCCTAAACTCACGAATCTAAATACCCACTACCAATAAAGATGCAAAATTCAGGAATCTCAATGACATATGTGTTCTCTATTCCACAGAATTACTCTCGAATCGACGAACATCGAGGGAAAACGACCCCAGTCAATAGTGAACGTACAATTATCGACTGTCAAGGCATTGATGTCCACGAGAAAATCAGGATGCAGAGGCTCGCGCGTGGAAACCTCGGGACAGGCAAAAAGCACGGGTAAATAACGTTTTGCATAAGTCGTTGCATCGGTGGCTCGCGTATTAGCCGAGAGGAGAAGGGGAATGGCAAAAAACCAGCGGCAGGACCGACGAAACAGGTTCCCCGGGTGCTCGGTTGCACATTTGCGCGCTGCCACGAGCGGCTGGACGCACGTGAGCAGGAAAGTGGTAAAAGCCGCGGCGGAATGCGACGCAGCCTTGAACGCGGTTGCATTGCTGCACCGACGCGTTCGTCCCGCATTGCTGCTCGTGATAACAGCCCTTCGTCGACGATCGTTTCGTTCGAACGACGCGAGTGCTTCGGGTTAAATCGTCGAGGAGGATTCGGAGACGCGCGAGGCGAGCGAGGGAAGAGGATCTTCGAGGAGGGATTTGAGGGACAGGTTTGACAGACCTTGGAAGAGTACGTATCGGTGGAAGTAGAGTGGGTGGAGAGATTTTATGACCATGAGGTGAAGATTATTAGAGGGTGTGGAGGATTTGAGAAGTCTGAAGAAGTAGTAAAGTAAAAATTATGGTTTGAGGAAAGAGAACGTGGGAAATTGACAGAGACAATGATTAGGATGATAGATATTTCATCCTGAGAGTTGTAAAGATTCTATCACGGGAATCTGAGGGTATTAAAATGGAAAAGGGAAAATGTTTGATGGTCTGATGATGGCAGGAATTCTAATCTGCGGAGCGACACGAATGGAGATGGAAAGCTATAAGACTGGAACACGATTCTACACCTGAAGAGTTAAAGGTGGAAAAATCCCTTACATGCAGCGGATACTTCATCCACAGTACAAAGATCTACATAAATACGAAACACAGAAAGTACTGTGATAAAAAAATATAAGGATCCTATCAGAAAATAGAAGATTCTGTAACTTACAAATTAGTGTTGAAGATCGCAAAGTGAAAAAGTGAAGTGGTTCTCCATCGTTTATTTTCGATACATGTCGCGACTCTTTGCCTATACACGAACCTCAGGACTACGCGTGCTTAAAATAGTCTATCGATGTTACTCCAGAAACGTGTTCCATAATGAACCATCGCAAGGGACTCCTTGCTGTTCTTCTTTGTTTTCATAATTCATGGCTACACATGCTCGCTCGCAGACTTTGTGTCTGCTGTGAAATGGCTTTCTGCGTGAGGTTTAGAAACACGTCCCATAATAAATTATCAGAAGCAATTAATCGTCAACTGGCAAGATCGCTTTATTGAATCCTCCGTCGTCCTTTTTCGATCCCGCGAGCTTGCTCGTCAAGTTCTACCCCCTTCGATTGTGTTTCTCCCTTTGCAGCGCCGTTTCGCGGTTAGATAACAAACCCCAGATAAGCTAAGGCAAGGGGAGTCATCTGCGTCAGCTGATGCTGTCGTTCGTGGACAAAATTGTTCCACACGTTGTTATTATATAGTAATGTTACGTTGCGTGCTGTGCTATTACACCGATACACACTATATTATCAATTAAAATGGACTGCTGGATATTGCAGTTTAATAAGGCTGAGTATAGTCCTGCCATTACACCATGCAGCAATGATAACCAAGGAAGATTGATTCCAAGGGTTCTTGGAAGCTAAGAGGCGGTATTAATTAAATTCGAAGCTCTTAAAACATATTTGCAAAATTACAGCAGCTCAAGACAGGCTTTCAATATTTTTAAATTATTTACTCGAGATAAGTCTCCTACAAGGGAACATTGCGAAGTACAGACCTCCGATTTTTACGAAACTTAGGAGGATTATACAGTAGCTGAAAATATTCGACACGTATTCTTTGCATCGTTTCTAATTCAAGAGATGAAACGACAACTTTGGGGGTGGGAAACATATTTGGCTTAATGCCTCGAAAACTTGCGTGTAGCGAAATAGTATAAACAGAGCGATTGCATATTTTTGAACGACGATGTTCCCTTGCTAATACAATAAGTACAGAATAAGAAGTCTTAAGAACAGTACTTAAGCTTAATTCCAAGTGTAACTAAAACCCTTTAACCCCAGAAACAATCACCTAGCGCAAAAAGCATCAAAGTGCAAGCTCCCAGCCTGCAAAGACCCTCTCCGAAAAGGGACGTCCATTCCAACCTCCCCAAAACCACCCCCAGCCACCTGCCCTCCACCACCATCCCCGCAGGCGGTCTCGAACGAATCTGTCGCGGAGTGTCGCGCCTCGGGGATCGTTATAAATATCGACGCGAACTAGGTTGCAGGTGGGAGTGTCGACGAGGTTGTTCCAAGGCGCGCCCGCGCACGGCCACGCACGATACAAAACGGCGGGATGCACGCGACTACTTTCCTGCGAGCGTGGAAACGAGAAACCGAGACCGGCCCCTATCCGGGATAGGAGAATTTATGCGCGGACGAGGAGATACCGATCGTGAATCTCGCGGCCCGATCGCGGATCAACGGTAATTGCCGGTTCTAATATCGGGAACCCGCATCCTTCTGAGCGCTGCCGACTTTCTAATTTCACGGGGAAAACTGTCCATGCACGATCGAGGAATCACCGCGAAATCGCGATCTTAGTGGAGCTATGAGAAAACTTCAACTTGGAACGATTTGCTTGGGCTTGGTTAAGAGTTGATTGAGAGGAGCCTTCATAGGTGACTTCTGTTGCTTGAGGGTCATTCGCGCTTGTTAGTTGGATGTTTGGTCTTATTCGGGAGATTTTTGTGGGGGTGATTCTTGAGAAAATTGGTTTGTTAGTTTCTTTTTTAATTTAGTTGTATAGGTTATTGCCTTGATTTTGTGAGGGTTTTTGGAGTAGGCGTGATTTATTTAGGATTTTGAATTAGATCATTTAAGAGAAGATACTTTGGATTTAATTTATGTATGCAAGGGGGCTAAAAGAGTTATGTGAATTTTTATACTGTTACCAAGTGAGCGAAGTAAAATAACAAGACTGAGAAAACAAAGTTGCTTTTATGCAAGCTACTTAATTTTTAAAGAAGATGGGTATATTTTCTGAAACATCTACCTGATTTGTATTCTTTCCTCCTTCCTCCTCCATAAAATGAATCCTGAATACCACAGAATTCCGCAGCGATGAAAACGATGAACGTTCCAACGAGCAACGTGCTCATCGCGAGCTTCAGCCTAAATGTTCGCTTGCAACCCTATTTCTGGAGCTCTTTCTGGCAGGGCGTGCTGGTAACGGCAACAGTAGTTGCGACCAAGTGCATCTTCACCGAGATTACGGGTTTATTGACCCCGTCGTGTCACCCCCTCGTCGCCCTTCCGCCACTTTCCTCCGTCCGCGTCTACTCTCCTTCGCCTCCTCTTTCTTCGCCCTCTCCTGAGGTCGCCGACGACGCTGCGCCCACCCCTCTCTTCCTTTCAGACGATCCCCGAGTCCCCCTTCTTCCATTCTGCGCCCATTAAGTGCAGCGAGCGCAGCGTGCAACGCCGCTGGCGATCGACATCGCGACTGCTCGTTCGAGGAGTTCCGTCTCTGGGGGATGGACTGTCGATTACTAGGGGTGTCGAGACCTTGAACACGCCTTTGGGTATTCGAGTCTCGCTCCCGGGGATTCGAGTCAGCTTCATCTTCTGAAATTGGTTGTTTCGTGAGGAAATGTGCACTTCGGATCTTGGTTTGACGGACCCTTAAAGGGATTCTCTTCTTGAGAGAAGTTTCGATGAAATTGGTGTTTTGGTGTAATTAAGTGAATTAGGGTCGATGGAGAGGGTTGAAGGCTAGGTTCTGTTGCTTGATTTTGTGGGTGGTTGCTGAGGCATTGTTGGAGGCAGATTTTTGTGGACTTCAAAGTACAGAAATTATTGTAGCCTAGTACACCTTAAACTATTATTAAAAGTCAAAGAAATTTATGAGAATAGAATTCTTATTAAAACGCTTCAAAAATTAAAATTAAGGTTTAACTTAACTTGATCCAAACAACTCGTAAATATACTAATTCTCCTCGAAGTAATTTAACCCTTCAGAATCCCTTTTCTTTCTCCCCCACACACTCAACACACCCAAATTTAAATCCCTTTAAAACACAATTACACAAGCTCATAAATCCCAGCTTCAGGACCCCACAGCAACGCTCTCAAGATCAATAATCTTGTACCCAAAATACACTACTTATTGTTGCACACATTCTCCGCCATCTTTCTCGCAATTCATGCAAAAGGCGTGCTTGTCGTCGAATTGATGAGAAGCTCCTCAGAAGCTGACGCTGGGAGAGTTTTCGAGGGTCAAGCTCAAGGGTCAAACTATTTGCTCGCGCGGATCCATGCGTTTTGAGAGGGTCGGTATTTGTCGTGTTGATGGGATCGATTGTGAAACCTGCGAGAAGGGTGTAGTCTCGAGAAAGGGTATCCTAAAGAGGGTTTCTCGTTGGAGAAGGTCAGGACTCTCTGCTGGGGATTCTCGGATTCAAAGGATCGCCGATGTTTATCAACCTGCTGGAAGTATTGTGATACACGTGAAGAAGGGATTTTTTAGAACGTTGGTAGGGTCCTTGAAGAGGGGTAGCATCTTGCACGAAGCAATTGAGATAAGCCAAGACTCGCGCGTTTCTTTTCAGAAGGGTTGCCGATGTTTGTCGCGAGGACACTGATGCAGTATTGTGAAATGTATAAACAGGGGGTTGCAAGCTATTCTTGGAGGTCCTGTAGACAGTTGACATCAGGGCTTCTCTTCTATATTTCAGCATAAGTCTTCGAAGTTACACAGAGAACTGGTTCTTGGAAACATCAAAGCCTCCTTCAGATGGCTCCACCCCTTTTGGTGTCACGGTTATAGCATCCTTTAGTGGAGCGTGTGAAAAAGGCGTGCCTTCGATTTTTCAATAAATTTCTTCAAGTAATCTGATCTCTGTTAATAGCAATGTTGTAAAATTAAAAATGGAGCTCAAGAACACCCTATATTTACTCTCTAGTCAAGCCTGCCAAATAAGCAGAAAAAAACCAGTACTGATCTACCTTTATATACTATTCCAAACAAAAAATTTTGAATCAAATGCAATGCTAAATTATTTCAAAATATTGTAGTCTTTGAAAATCTGAAGTATTATCGTACCAAACCCATGTATTTTACATTTTACATTTCAAAAACTATTAATATTTTATAATAATTGCATATTGTTCCTTTCGATCAAAAACTTCTTGTCAGGGGTAGTATAACTCTTTCTAAAAAAAGTTTTCTCAAAATACCTAAGCAGCAGGTACCAACTATCTTCACTCAACAGCAAAGTAAAGCTCGAAGCTTTGAAACAAAGTCCATCCTTCGTTTCCTGAAACGAAGTCCCGTGCACGAAGTCTCCCGACAAGTAGTAAAATCGACCAAAAACGCTCCGAAAATACCGCATCGATCTTCCTCGACGTCGCCCCTTCCACGTCGTTTCTCCCCAGAGAAAGAGAAAAGAAATGATTTCCTTGGCCGAGCGCGACACGTATCCCGTGATCTCTGGTGTGTTCCTTGACGTCGAACACGTGTCAGCCGTTGAATAGTGGCGCAACGCGCGCGCGTGTGTGCACGGTGCAGCGCGCGCGCTGCTGCACACAGGTGCAGTGTGATGCATTTTTCCGCGGCGTGCAGCGTGATGCCGCATCACGTGTCTAGAATGTTACTTTCACTTCGAGCTGCGTGCGCCGTGACTTAGGGGGAGCCGAGCATCGTGTCTTTCCAGCCACGATCCGCTTTTGCAACCGAGCGTGATATAAATCCGCGCGCAAATCCACGCAGAGTCGCGGGATTCCACGGGAAACGATGACATTCGTCGTGCCATGCGTTGCACCGTCGGTGCTGTTGTTCTTTCGATGCAGCCTCTGTCAGACCGTGCACAGGACTTTCAAATGTCGAGGGAAGTGGAACGCAGAAATATTCTAGAAAGGACGGGGATTTTTGTGTATGTTGAAAATGGAAGTAGATAAAGAACTTGTAGAATTTTGCATGCCACTTCAGATCCTCAAATTGAAAAATATTCTCGAGTTAGTTATTGAAAATTTAGCCTTGTATATATTCAGGTTTCTAAATTTTTAAGTATGCAAATATAAAGATTCTTAGTTATTGAGGTAGATACTGAAATTTGTGCATATTCATCTGCTTATTTAAATATTGTATGAGGTAGAAAAAGTATCTTGTCATATACACTATTTTCTACATGAGATCCTAACTATTAAAAAAATTTATTAATAATTTCCCAGTGACTATAAAACTCTTACGAACTACTTAACTTAAAAATCACAATCTCTCTATACCGATACAAATTTTATTTTCATTAGCCCAATGCTCTTGCAAGTAAAGCTATTCCATCACACAAAGATTGAAACGAAAATTAGTATCACTAATAACAGCCTGACATTTCTTAAAAAAACCAACAAACTCCACTCCACGTTCAAGCTAACATAGTAACTCACGCACGTAGTTACTTCTACCATCCCCCTCTTTAGTTCTCGTAAGAGTAACCCACCTCGATCGTCTACAGCTTCCGGTTCACGCAGCGAGGTCCATCGTCGACTGGAACTCGAGGGATCGCAGTAATTTCCTAACGAACCGCGAGCCTCGATTCGTTCCTCGACGAACGGTCTGATTTATAGCGGCTTCCTCCCTCGTGTTTATGGACAACGAGGATGAGAAGGAGAGAACGCTGCGCGGCTAGCGCGTTCTGCTCTCGATCGAGGCTAAATGGGCGCAAGGACCCCGGAGTCCTACGGGCGAGCGGAGCCCCGAGGACCCTCGACGGGCTAAGCTAAAGGCCTTACACGAGCGTGCTCGCACGCCAGACAGACCCATAAAACGCTTTATATTCTTGCTCGCGGAGTACGAAGCCCGCGCCCAGGCTATATACGCGAGTTTTCTAAACGCGAGGGCGCGCTCGCTCCCAGCCGAAAGGGAATAATAAAAGCGGCCTGTCTACGAGGAACGCTCGAGAGTCTCTTCGACCTGATCGTTCTGAGTGCCACGCTTGGATAGAGGATTTCCTGTCTTAAGGTGGCGGAGAATTTTCTCGCGAGATACTGACAGATAAACGTGGGATTTTTGGAGGAGGTTGTGGACAGGATCAGAGTTGCCGCAAGAGTTCTCTCCTTGGGTGTAGTAGGGGAAATTGAGAGGTAGGAAATAACAGCTGTTCTATCTTGGACGACTATGGAGGAAGGCAGTGACTACCTAAAAATATATTTAGGGTTTTATATTTTTCACGCAGAATGTACAAAATTGGCAGAAAATATAAGAAACTGAATTTCACATTTTTTGACAGTTACTGCCTTCCTTTATCCTCCCACCTCTTAATTTTTCCCACTATATCCAAGAAGGGAATTCGTATGGCAACTCTGACTAGAATCTTCCTGATGCTGAGTTCTCTATGTTTCTGATATAAGTTGAGACATTTCGGGGTGGTGTTCTTGTAGACTTTTTGGTAGAACTAATAAGGTGGGTGCATATTCTAATAATGAATCAAGGCAATTATACTATTTCTGAAATTTTCAGATATTTCAATATTTAAAAATTCTAATATCCAGATAAAAATTCATGGATCAGAATACCCTACGTCCTTTTCAGTGTTCTAGTATTCCAATATCATTATATATCATAAACCAGATCGTGACCTTTGGGACGCTCGACACGATGGCAGATGAGAAAGGAAAATTCCGGTTCTGCGATTATTTCATCCTCCTGAGTTTTCGGCTCGCAGACGCGGCACTTGAAAACGCGACTGTAGACTCTATTCTCTCACCTCGCCAGTCGTCGGCCTCTGTCTCTCTCTCCTGCCCGTTCTCCTCTTCCTAGTCCAAGGTGGAGGAGGTTGTTGCACCCTCCTCGAGCATTGTGCATGCGTGCACGAGGGTTGCCTAGCCCCCTCATCCTGTGTACTCTGTATGCAACCCGTTTCACCTCTCTCGGAGCTGGTGCAATGACACACAGCTTCGTGGAAATGCATCATAGCGGAAGAATTCAGGATTATCGATTGCCCCGTGGCAGACACGCGATCCTGGCGATCTTTCGAAATACACTCCATTTTCCGCTCCTCGGCGTGCAAATATCTCTGACCAATTCGGGATTATTTATATTTGATTACCCGGGATATTAGCTCTGTCTGGAATCGTAATTTGTAATTAATGGCGTGGTTTCCGAGTTGCCTCCGAAATTGAGCTCATATTCTCGCGGCTGCAATTGAATTATTGCTGGCGTAAACTTGACTCCGCTCACACTCGAGAGGGTTTCGCTGCTGTTAAATTTATATTTTCATTGGCTTTGTAGAACGTTACCGTGTCACGACGCGGTCTCTGAGGGATCACCAAGTCAGCAATACGAACTCTAAATATAGTAACACCCCGACTTACGTTAATTTACAGTTATGTTATCACTTGGAATTTTTACAAGTTATTAAATTAGACATCTTAATATAAGCTTCTTATTTTAAACAACAAACTCGAATTAATTAGAAATTAATATACTAGTACAATCAGAATGATAAAGATTCTAAATATCCCTAACTCTATTTTCCTCAATACCCAAGATTGAATAAGATATTTTTCATTTTTTCTTCCCCCTTTAAGAACCTCTCGAATAATTCCCAATAAATTAATATTCATATGCTCATACAGTGGTCCAAGAATGGGATCAGTGGAACGTGGAAAATAGTCGAGGGAAATATTCAGTACACCCATTAACAGGGGACGACAATAATCGATAGGAATCGTATGACTCACGATGGGACCGATGCTTGTCGGTGTTTAATTACGCCTGTGCCTTTCAATATGCAGATTGGAAGGCGGTCGGATACGGTGTCGGATTCTGATGCGGCTAATTAAGAGGCCAGCCGATTCGATGACGGGTCACCGACACCGCGATCCTGATCGTCGCAGGCGTCACTACGACTGCTGGGGAATGCGACAATGGTCGAAAGAAAGCGACGACGAGAACTTCCTACGATCCGCGGATATCATGCGCTTCGCATATTCATCGGCCTCTACGAGACCTTAATGTGAATCGTGTCCTGTCCATTCATCCATCCACCTGGGGGACACTGTCCTAGCGCTGGAGTCGAGGACCGAGATATAGCGTCGCCTTCGAGTTGCACTGACAAGTTCTAGTCGAAGGGGACTGGCTTGAGAAACTGAGACTGACTCTTTGAAATTTCAAGGGAAATTTTAGGACACTGACTTCGAACATTTTTCGTGAATTTTTATTTAGTTATTTTCGAGTGCTGGATGTGTTAACTCTTGGTTAGTGTGATGGGGGTCATAGTATTTATGGTAATTCAAAGTCTAGTACTTGATATGCTAGTGAATACTAGTATGTACATCATTGAACACTAGTCAAAGTAGACATTGCTTATCTAATAGAAATAATTACTAATCCTTACAAATTTCAAGATTTCACGTCATCAAAATTAATTAGAAAATGGGATATATTTATTGAGCCTATTCAACATTAAATTTACTGTTTAGTCTTCCTGTACCTTTTACTGTAACTGTACCATTCTCACCCCGTGTGAGCCGCCATTCACCCCTCAGGAATACCTAAGTCGTTCATTAGAACAACAATCAGCATTCCAAGTATAAATTCCTGACGCTCGAACCTCGTGGAAATTCCATCAGCGGAAAGCGGAAAAAGTTTCTATAGGCGAATTTCGCGATTATACTTCTTGGAGAGCGAAGTGAAAGAGAGAGAAAAAACGGGGTGGGGGGTAAAGAGACGCGATCAAGAGGGGCCAACGACCTCGCATTGGGTCACGGCCTTGACCTCGTTACGGAGGAAACCTCTTCGGTACGACACGTTGCTAATCGCTGACTAGACTAGACCATGTGTGGGGAGTCGTTCGGGAGAGCTACAGTGTCAGTGACAGGATTTGCTAGCTTTAGGGTAGAGAAAATGAGGAGCTTCAATATTGGGGAGGAAATGAAGTTTGAACTTCGAGAGTTGAGTCTCAGCGTCTTGAGCTATGGGCTAATATTGGGGAGTATGTTGATGCTGTGTTTGGGTCTGTTCAGTTATGTCTGTTTCTACTGCTGTTTTGTTTTATGAGATTCTATGTGTCTTTGCTAATTATTTAGATAATCTTGTCTTTCTAGTTCTTCCTAATGCTCCCTAAGTTCTATTAACTGATCTTAGGTCTTTAAACCCTTAATTTTTTTCTGATACTTTTTACTTTTCTTCAACCCCTTTAATCACTCCCCTGACATATTCTGTTTCTCTCTGTTCTTTCATGACTATCTTTTTTCATTCTTGATTTCTACATCATCCTAACTTTTTTTAATCCTCTCTGAACCTTTTCATTTGCCTCAAAAAAGAATTGTTAAGATCAGCTTCCAACTTAATGACTCTACGTGAACTGATCTCAAAGTCCCCCCAATGTGACGATTGTCAAAGTACTTACTCGCCACGGATCGTGTCTTCGTACCAGGCCTACTTTATGCTAGTCTAAGTGGTCCTTACCTGAAATCAGAGGAAACAAAAACGGAATTAGAGCGGTGATCGATATATACGCATATCGCAGGCGTGAGTGTAAGAGTTCTATTAGAAACCAGTGGCTACAGTTACTTGGCACTTCATCGTGGGACCAAAAATAAGCCACTAAAATCGAGATTCGGGGTGCTGTACCTCAATTACACACGAATCACGAGAAATCGAGGAAACTCTTGCCTAATTTTATATTAACAACGTTGGTGACCGTCTTCTAACTCGACAGAAAAATATCGAATCATACTGTAAACTATACACACCAACTTTAGTACTATAATCCCTGGCAGTCGAATTGGTACCATGCACAGAGATCACATTTTTTTAAATATAACACTATGTCATCGGTGGAAAATTGTTCTTGGATGTTCAAGTTATAACTAAATATGAAAATTATTATTTATGTACAATAATTAATTTATTAACACCTGTCTTTGAACAGCAGTATACCTTCACAGTAATCAATTACCCCAAAGATAACTTCCAAATATAAATACACTAATTTTCAATCGCCTCTATCAATTTTACTATAAATAAATGTCAGACTTTTCCCTTCGAATGGCAGATGAAAACAACCTTCACACTTTTCCCTATATCCGAATCATCCACGATGACCATCCAAGTTGAAAACTAAATTCGCCTTAATTCTCAAATTCCACTGAAAACAATTGAAAAAATCGAAATAATAGAAGCCTTCAGCATTCCCAATTCGATGTCCAGGGATCAGATCACCAACACGTCTCACAAGCATCGCGATCCAACCTCCCAACCGACACCTCTATCTCTAGAATATTCTTCAGAGCTCCGCTCACCAAGTCCCAGCGTCCGAAACGCGGTCAGAGGCCTCGGACGAGCCATGAAAATTCCTCTTTACAGTCGCGATAAACCGGCTCCCCTTCTCGATCAAGGGTGAGGGAAAGAGAAAGATCGGTCGGCGATTCAGATAAACATCGGGCGAGCCTATTCCGCGCATAAATCGACGCCAGAACGGTCACGCGTTCGACACAAATTATCCTGTTGGCGGTACACGTGATACGTGAGCCACGGTTCTCCGCAGACGGAAACGCGGTAATGCCTGATTTCCCAATCCCAGCCGCCTTTAGCCGGCAGCAAAGGCTATCGAGAGGCATAGTCGATGACTCATTGCCGGTTATCACGAAACTGCCACTCGCCGGCAATCATCCATCGGGGTTCAATGCACTCTTTCCGCGTTGTTTTCGCCAGCCGGTAAACAGCCGGAGGAGAACGGGCCCGAGGTTTCTTTCGCCTCGATTCCCTGGGAAACGCTGCCGCCGCGAGTCGATCGCCTTCTTGCTCCATAGTTTCTCTGGCAAACGATACCCGACCGTTTTTGCACTCTAGTTTCTCTTTTTGCTCTGTCGCTGGGGGAAAAAGGGTGTCACCGTGAGGCTGCTTCTCCTGCGTTCGGTGAGTTGGTTATATGATGGCTGTGGAGATGTTTCGTGATTGGGGTGGGCAGAATTGGGCGTGGGTGGAGTTGGAGGAGGGTAATGGGAATTTAGGTAGGATATTGATGGAGTGTTTGATGAGAGGTTTGGTATGGGGCTTGCTTGCTGTGACTGACGATTAAGTGATGAGATGGTTTTGAGGATTATTTGTTGGGGTTGGAGATTGAAGCAGGGTAGTGTTGTCTAGATATGAGTTTGTGCCTTAGTGACGAGTTTGGGGGAATAGATATATTTCTGAGGTTTCATCAGACAAATTTTATTAGTCTATGCAATCTCATCTACATATATTGAAGTAGGAAGAAGCTTCGATTACAACCCTTAAATATAAACTCACGACTTCTAAAAAATTTATAAACCCCTTTAATCCCTTGCTTAAACGAGTCTGACTCTTGCATTTTTTACAATATCTTCGCTATAAATTAGAGAATTGAAAAAAAAAGAAATATCAGTGACAATGATGTCAAATATTTATCCATTAAGAAGTACGATTTCAGACAAGATATAATTTTTTTTCAAATCTCGAACCTCCTATCTCAAAGTCTCTTGCAGATCTCTAAATAGATACAACCCTTAAAATATTAATCCTAAACCTAAACCTCCACAAGACTGACAATAACAAAAGACAACAGAATACACAAAACGAATCGTTCAAAGACCCAAGAGAACTCCCACTGAAGGAGTATCGTACAACATCAGTAGAAAGGGTACAGTCACTCGTCAGACACTATATTAGAACTCGGTGCTCAGCATTCACTCGCCTTATTTCCAAATATCCGTGGGCTTCGAACGACGGATCGTCACGGAACCGAGGGACTTCTCTCTCCCCTCGGAGCGACGTCGACTCGTTTCCCTCTCGTTTTCACCGACGTTCAAGCACGAAGGGCCGCGTTACTGTACGTGACACGAGAATCACGTTACGCCCGTATAACACGCGTAGCCGGCTGCTAACGATCACGGTTAAACGAGCCCAGCTACGTGACTAAATCACCCGCCAGTCCGCCACGTAAGTCTCGAGTCACGAGGCCTCTATCGCTCCTATAACCAGCGGACACGTATCCCTTTTGCCACACCGTTGGACGATACCGCCTCGATTCGCCTTATCAAACGACTCTCGTTAACGTCTTGCCGCCTGGACCTGGAGGCACTCGAGCTGTCTTTGGGTATAGGTGCCTTTGGAGCTGGGGATGTTCTATTATGGGAGAGGCATGGGTGAATGTGAGGTTCGAGGTGGGTAGTACTCGTAATATGAGTGAGGAAGGTTCTCTATAGCTGAGTGTGTACCAGCGAACAGTTCGTGAATAATGTCTGCACGCTGTTCACAAGCTTTTTATCGCCCTTACTCTATTTTTCCACGAGCACTAAGCACAGTATGCGAATAGACAATTCCTAGAAAATTGAATTTTTTTAGTGTTCGCGAACTCTGTAGTTTTTTTAATATTCTTAAAGAAAAAAGGTTCTCTAAATTTATTTTTGTATTGTATATGGTTTTCATTTTTCAATTCTTAAATCGCGTAGGACAGCTGGAATTTTGGTCGAGGTAGTCACGATTACATAAGTCTCTACGAGTTGCGGTCACGCGAACAGTGATCGCGCGAGTTGCAGTCGAAAGAATTTCGCGAACACCATTCACGAGACTTTCAACAGTGGACTGGGGGAAATGCAACTGCTTCAACCTTTGATCCTTGATTTGTATTCATGAAAACTGCTCTTCTGACTTAATACGAAGTGCAGCGTGACTTTACGTAAAGTTTGAAGCTTCTATGCCTGACACGCAGCAGCTGCGAAGATTCTGTGATCTAGAGTCCTTCTAGTTATGGATAAATCTACTTATTCAAGTATCATGCTATCATGTTTAGTTTCTGAAGTCTGAGATCTTGTGAATTTGTGAGACTCATACTTCCCTTTTCGATTTCTGTATTTGTTCTGTTTACTGTGTTTCCATTTTGCAGTCAAACCTTCATTGCTCCGAGTCCACTTGAATTCAGTCCAGATTCCAAAGTTTGTAACGAGTCGAATAAAATATCGTAGCTAACGAACGACTTGAGATCACACGAATCACGATGCAAGGCCAGCTGCGACTGAACCGTACGAATACCAAGGACGAAGCGCAGCACTGCCCCACATTTTAACCAACCGATGCACCTATCTGACCCCTGGGCGATGTTCAACGAACCAGCTCCAAGGAACACACGAACTACGTTTAAATTGCAACTTGGTGATAACATGAATCGACTTTCGAATTCCACACAAAGAATTTTCTGTATACCATTCGAGAGAAATAAAATAAAAATTTCGAACAATTTCCTCGAAAATGTCAATTCAATTTCTTTTGAAGAATTATTCATGTAAATGTCAACGCTAGTAAAGTAATAATAATAGTAGTAAAATTTAGAGTAGTTTATATTCCATTTTATTTTTGGACCTGAGGAGTATGAAATATACTTCCCTCTGAATTTTTATATTTGGAAAGGAATTCGAATGTGAGTTCCAGAAACAGCAGAGTGTTCGAAGAAACAGTTCGACGAACCAAAGACTGAATGGAGATGGCAGAGCTTATCGTTGAGGGTCCAGTGTCGATGGCTCAAAAACCCTCTTTGAGAGTTTTCTACGCTAATAGATACTATATTACAGCCATAACGAGAGAGAGAATCGTGGCCTCGTGAGCCCGTTTGAATTTTACGGCCGTCCCTATTCTTCACGGCTATCGTATTTATGGTGCACCGTAAGAGAAATACAGTTCAAAGAAGCCAGTGTGTGTCCGATCGGTCTGCCCATAAATAATTCCCATCGCCTGAATTCGCTCTGATTTATAGTTAATTCAGCCACGTCTTCCAGCGTCTGCAGCTTCCTTTCGCGGACCCGTCTGGCTATTTCTCCCCCATACTACTTCGAAAATCGCTAACAGGAAACTTAGGGAACAGCTACACTGGCAATACTTTGAATCATTTGCCAATTACTGTTGTATCTTCTGGCGAAATGTCTTCTGAGCAGAGAGTGATACTCAATCAGTAATTTGCAATTCAATTTTCAAATTTTTCGATTCAATTTTCAAATATTGGAAGCTTTTAACTTACAAGAATTTCAATAGCTAGCTAAAAGTCATTTAAAAAATGGAGTATAAAGTTATAAAGATATTAGCCTAAAAATAGATTCTAAAGTTTTGGCCCACAGTATATCGAAATTTTTATAACACTCAGAGGATCTTAAAAAAGAACGAGGAGAGAATTCTAAGTAAATTCAGATCACGGATGCCATTAATTTCTTCTTTTAATTTCTTCTATAATTAGATTAGTACTATATCTACACTAATTAGATTAGTACTATATCTGCTAAAACATAAAAAATCTCAATATTTATTTCACGCAACAAATACCACGATTAAATAAAAGTATCTCTCATACAAAATTAAAATACTTTCATTACTTCAAAAAAGTCTAAAGGAAATCTATTTTCTCCCCATAGCAAACCAAAAACCCAACCCAACCAAAACCAAACTACAACCTCCCAAAAAGTACCTTTCACTCTACCACAAATCTCTAGTAACACAATCCACAGTCGTCTCGACGCGTTCCTCCTAGGCCTGCAAAACGCCAAATAACCAATGCATCTCTGTCACTCGGAGTTCTTCGAGCAACCATACTAATCGCTCTCCCCGAGCCAAAATCAACAGAAAATTCATCCTTCCTCCTCAGAAACTTGCCCGAACGAGCCACTAACCTCGTCCAAAGCTCCCTCAGGGCAAGATCTTCAAATTTCACCGAAAACTCATCGATCTTCCTACCTAAAGGAAAGCTCGAACGAAAAGGTTCAGTCACCGAGGATCGAACAGTCGATATAAGCGTTCGAAAATCAGGCGACTGGCGGGCAGAGGTGATTTATCGGCGGGGCCAGGCGAAAAAGAGCGAGGTACCGGTAGGCACGAGCCTGTCCCGCGCGTATCAGCATCTAGAAGCTGGTGAATAGAGGCCAGAACCAACAAGAGCCCGTGTATTTTCTGTCGGCGCGTGTAGAGAGTGCGTTTTTACGTATATATACAGGGGAAAGAAAGAGAGAGAGAGAGAGACGACAGAGAGGTATGTGGCCAGCCGACTGGCTGGCTCTCGCGCCAGCCACCAGATAGATAGATAGCACGCGGAGAGATTGTATCTGGGGAGTTCAGAGACCCCTCGGGTTGGACTTCTTGCGCCACCGCTTCATATAATACATTCGCGAAGTGATAAGCTGGCACGCGGACGACGCGGCGTCTCTCACTGCTCGCGCGCCTTCTATCACCAGCCAATAAGCTTCATCGACCGACCAGCCGGCTCTGCTGTTGGACAATGGGCACATTGTGGCTCGCCCTACGGTGATAGTCGCCTCCGCGATTCCTGGACCTCGAGAGACTGGCCACTCTAAGACTAATCTTTGCTTTATGAGCAGCGCGATTCTTTTTGGGTTAATTGAGGAAAGTTCCATAAGTGGAACGATCAGTTTTTAGCGAGTCTATGCCAGGTTGGAGGGTTCGAGGGAGGGGTACATTAATAGACGTTTTTTGGAGCATGCGGTTGGGAGTTTTGAGACAGTTGAAGTTGAAGTGGGTTTTTGCTATTGGGCTTCTTGGAAAATTTGAAAATTTGAAAATTTGAAAATCTGAAGATTTAAATATTTGAATGTTAGGAAATTTGAAACTTTAAATATTTTAGAATTTTTAAATTTTTAAATTTAAAAATCCTATGTAGTGGACAACCGAATTTGCTTGACACTTCTGTACGCAAATTTTGGAAGTGATCCAAAATGTCCAACAGTTTTAATCACGTTGTACTTTGAGTAAATTTATTAAAAGCAGGATACACAGTTAATTAAGCAAATAGGTAACTGAATGAACATAAAACAAAGATTGAATTTTCAAACTAGAAGAGGAGACTTTTGCGGACTTTTTCACTAGGAAACAATAAAATCTCACAAAACTCATAATTTTTTAAAATTACTGATTAAATACCAAGCCCTATAACACCTATAATCATCCTAAAAATATGTCAATACTTTTCACTAACTCTTACTAAAACAGTATCTCGATTCAGCCCCACCCATCTCTAAAGCACCACCTCAGAAAACGCAAGCTCCAAAAGCCTCCCCTCAACCTCCAGCTCTCCAACGAAGAGTCAGTACAGAGAGGATGCATAGAAATTGCGATCCCAAGACCATCGAAAGAGTCACGTACGTGGCATAAACGGAATCACCATATCACCAGAGGGGCGTGCATTCAGGGAGATTTAATAAAACTGTTCGTCGACGGAAAGTCGCAACGTTCCCGTTGAAATTAAAACGAACGGCTCTTTGGTAGCGGAGTTCGGTCGACTGGCACTCGTCTGCCGACGCGCTCAGTGTGTATCGATATTTTTAGCGACGTTCCGGACTGAATTGGAAGCTGAGACAGCAGGGGAGGAAGCGTTTAAACGCGCTCCATGGAGGAAATTGCGCGCTGCACGCCGACAGACGGGGGAGGAGCGATCGTCGGCGAAGATTTATTCTTACAATTACCGATAATGAAACGTGATGTCGCGACGGGATCAAGGATGACGAGACGCGGGACAGGAGTCCACCTGGGACTGAGAATCCTTGGCATTCAGATACTGGGGGATCTGCATTTGGATATATTAAAGAGTCGGGACACTCTGGTGGCAAGATATGTATTGATAGCAGCAAAACTGATGACTTGATTCAAATGAAAGTTTTGTGGTGGAATAGTGAAGTAGAGGAATATTACTGGAACTTTCTTCTTCTGGCTCTGAGAAGCTTTAGAAATCTGACAAAGCTAAGTTTATCGGAAATTGTACTTCCTTAAAATTCCACCAGAAAAAAATAGAAAATCCTAAATTAAGAGTAAGTGGCCTACTGATTCACGACTACTGTTCCTACATCTCGCTTTCGTAGTTATTAGGTAATTTAAATAAAGTCCTTATTGGATACCTCATCGAGTAACTTCTATAAATATCGACCAGCCTTATCCAGCAGCTGATATCCAGCCAGACCTCTTTCCCCAAGTAGAATAAAAAACGTGAGTGTATTTTGAATGAAAATGGAACGGGAACAAGAGCAATTCGCGTCGATCTCGCGAAGTGAAACTACTCGCTCAAACTTAGACTGTTTGCTCGCGGCTTTATCGTTTCGACTCGCATAGAGATCGCGTTATCAGCGGCTAGATATACAGACGGCCCCCGAGTATATTTAGACTCGGTGGAAATTTTTTAAATCGCTCTATCGCCGACAGTCTCTATTGCTTATTTAGGAGAGCAGTCTTTATCCGTTCAGTCGAGAAAAATTCAATTTCACAAACATCGATCGTTCCAGAATGGCGTATCTGTTCACTGGGAACGTGCGTTAAAAAACGATCGCGAGAATCCTGAATGGAACGAAAGAAGGAACTGGGAAAGCACGATTCGGTAGGCAGGAGTCGAGCGCGAGTTCATGTCGAAGGATCGACTGCTGGATTAATTATTTCGAGAGGCACAGGATGAGTATGCAGCGTTCTTTCTCCACGGTGCTACGCAAATTTACGCTAATCCGAGGACTGGCGCATGTGTGCCGGTCTACATGAGGTTTAATCATGGAGGATCAACCAGATCAGCTGGTGGGAACATGGGAGCTTAAGGTATACCCGACACGCTAATCCAATCGAGCGAAACGCAACGCGAGGGTAACTCGTAAACCGATTGAAGTTAATCAGAGGATGGGGAAATTGGACTTTCGGATGCTGAGACAGGTAGTCTGTGTAAAAAATTTAGGCGAGACGAGGGAGAAATAAGAGAACTAGAATCTAGTGGGCGAATAGAAAAAAAAATAGAAAAAAGAAAATTATAAGGACTCCTTGGGCCCTCTGGGAATAAATTTATTCGAGGAACTGGAGAAGAATTGATTTAATTTTTCCCTCAATTTTACTTACTCTGAATATTAGTTAATCGTATCAAGGGATTTTTCGCTTTGTTAAATATTCAATTTAGAATACCTTTGTGAATATATAAATAAAAAGAAAAAGGGAATTGCAAGTATGTCTCAGTATTTCTGAAGATATAGAAGAAGCTTTTTAGCTATTTTTAAGTGATCGAAGAAATGAAGAGCTCTTTGAAACCTATCGAAAGCTCTGCTATCTCCGAGGGCTTTCAGGAATTTCGAATAGAGGAGCCAAAAAATTTCGGGTAATAAAAAATTCAAGTAACAGCTTAATCGATGCTAGAACCGCACTGCAGCATTTCTCGACTATGGCATATTGAAAGTATCCGCTAAAAAAGGGGCAGAAAAGAGGGAACACTCGAAAAAAGACTGAAAAGGTAGTCCAGACTAAAAAGAAAATTCCAAGAGTAGCTCCCACAGTAAAAATGACGATACCTACTAAAGACTCCTCCAAATTCCTCAAGCTATCACCCATTAATATTAAAACCCGGAAACCACTGGCACAATACTAAAAGAAAACCGCACTCGAAAAAAGCAGGCACGACAGAACGTCGGCACGCCCACGCGCTGAAAAAAGAGAGGAAAAAGAAAAGAAGAAAACAAAAGGTTGAACCGCATGTGGGTGAGAGCATAAAACGATTAGCCATGTTATACCGTACCCTGGGCCAAAAAAATGAAATCCAAAAGAACCGTAACACTTCCCGAGCGCGAGCAATCAAAGACTCCGGCCCTCGGACCCAGACGGCGCGAAAGTTCGAAAACCTTTCACCCTCGCGTCCGACCCGGGCGAAGGAAAAAAGACGAGAAGCGGGGAGGCAAAGAAACGAAGAAGAAGAGGGAAACGAACGAGCGAGCGAAATGTCACGGGTAGACACGTGGCTCGATTTAGAGCGGACAAGGACGTGGCGCGCGGTTGCCGGAAAGAAAAAGCGTATACCTCCGCGCAATTTAATCGGGGAGATCAGGTAGATCAGCTGGCGGAGGCAGGGAGTCTGGGGTGGATGTTAGGTTGGTCGGTCGCAGAGAGCGCGGATATCGACCCCGGGTTCACCGACCTTTCTCCGCCACCATCGACCCCTCCACCTGAACCTTTCGCCATCCCTCGTCGCCGTCCAGTCCTCCCTCCATCCGGCCCCCGCCACCCAGCCTCCCTCCACCTCCGACCGCCTGGCTGCCCTCTTCTTTCACTCTCTGCCACCCTGGCCTGGCAGCAGCTCTCAACCCTGCCAGATGTCCTCAACCCCGGCACCGTTCATCGATCCCACCTGGCTATCGCGGTAATCGAACCTTCGGCCTTTTTAAGGGCAGCCCTCTCTCGCGGATTTTCAGGGGTGCGTGGGTGGAACGGTTGATTGGGGAGGATTTGCTGGGTGGTGATGTTGGGTGGGTGAGGGATGGCGAGGTTTGGGTGTAAGAGATGATTTAGGAGAATGTTGTGTCCCTTTTTTTGGGAGGTTTTTTGATGTGTGATTGGAAATAGGTTGATGGCGGTGAGGGGAGGGAAGCTTGTGAGGGAGTTTGGGAAATGGCATGATCTGGTTTTGATGAGTCCTCGAGTGTTTGTAGCAGGCAGTAGTAGATTTGAATATTCGAATATTTAAATTTTTAAATGTTTGTATTTTTGAATATTTGTATCTTTGAAAATTTGTATTTCTAAAAATTTCAAAATTTTCTAATTTTCAAACCATATGAATTTAAAAAATTTTTTAAAGCCATTTGATTGTGCCAAGCATTTTCATGAATTATGATCGAATAATTTATCTACTTATTTTAATTTTTTAATGAGTAATAAATCGCTCTCCACGAAGATTGTGAACTAAACTGATGGTTTACTTAGAAAAGTAATTCTACTTTCCTTTTAATCGAAATAGCAACTACATAGAATTCCGATTTTCGATAATCAGGTTAATTACGACATTAGATTAGAAATGTACTCTATACCGAGTTTCTACATACTTTCGTCTAATCATCGAACATTTTGAAATCCGCGGTTAAATGATAGCCGTAGTATTCTTGAGAACTCAGAAAGTTGATCATTAGTAGAATTTTTCAAATAGACAACGAAACTATTCGGAGAATGGATTAGAGGTCTCGACTGCTCGATTATGTTTCATTTATTGAAAACCAATACGATTTCACAATCTCCTACATTGGAAAAACGTTTTAGCTAGAATTGAGGCTAATCCAATAACTTATTAGTCGAATATTGTACGTATTTGAACTTCAAGTAGACATACTAGAACTAAAATTATTATACTAGAAAGTATAATATTTTACATCCTGTAAAAAATATTCAAATACTCAGTTAGAATAGTATACCAATTATGTATACGAATTTTATAATAATCTCTGAATATTTAAGTTATTGAGACGTTCGAAAGTTCGATAGCAGAAAAATTCGACAAGTAGTCTCTACTCAAGTTTTAGGTGCACTACAGGAGAATAAACTGTCTTAGACAGACACGTCATATCGATGAAATCTCGTGAATCGATCGGGGACACTGAACAGAAACTTCCAAGTGGATCGTGAGAGGCTGCAACGAACGTTCACGGAAACTTTGCAGGGCAAACAGCTAATGTTTCCTTGCCCTGGATGCGCAGTTTGCTGTATTTCTTTGCAGCTTGTCAGAGTGCACCGTCGAGTCTCGAGACGAGAAAGATTAAAAGGTTACTTTCGCGAGAGTTGCCCCTAATTCTTTCCTTGTTTACCTTTTACACTATGTACAAAATTTACAGATATGAATCATATTTCTGAAATGTTTGAGCATCTTGGAAACTTACTACGAGAATTCTGAAAAATGTTTAAATTCATTTTTTATTCTTTTCCTTCGCTAAACTTAGCGAAGTGAAACGATTGTACATAACTAAGAATAACAGTGTTTAAAGGCTTATAAATTTTGTTGCACAGTTGGTGCAATATAATCTGCAACTTTCATCTGGTCGATATAGAAAGACTAGAATATTAAATTATTGACGTTAATTGTCTAAGAATAGAAACCTTGCCTAACTTAATCCAGATTATAAATGGTTACAATCTTGAGAAACTGAATTACCTTCTTCTTAATGACCAACAGAACTCGATATGAGTAAAATTGTAGTCTACCTTAATCACTAGTTTACGACACAAGACTGTAATACTCAATACACAGTCAGTCATGTAACTAAAATAGTGGTAATACTACATAAAAAAATACTCGAGAACAAAGAACACAATTGTTTCACAAGAGACTATCTCTACGAGAAGACAATATTTTCATACGAAATATTGTTTGCTACATAGTGTGTTATGCAGACTTACCACTTGCAGAATTCCACTGGTACTATACACATGGCTTCTCAAACAGCACTACACAACGTCAAACACCATCGAACCCCGTCAAACTATGTCAAACAGTATCAAACAGCGACAACACAGCGAACTACATCACGCAAGAAGCAACAGCAAAAGGTAACACACAGTTCGAACGTTAAAGGGAGTCAGTTTACGGTAATTTTCATTGCAAATCGTTTCGCCACCAGTTAGGAGGCAATTGGCGAGCTGCGAGGAGCGCGTTACACCTCGCGTGTTTAGGTGCTAATAGCCACCTCTCGGCCGTGGCAGCTTGTAAAATACGTAAAAGCAAAATTGTTACGCGGGGCGTGTCTTTCATTTAGCCGAGTTTGCATCCTTTAAGTTGGCGCAGTTGTAATAAAGTTTTACGATCAGCCCGCGCACGCTGCGCGCGTACTCACTTGCCAAATGCGAGAACACAGTTATAAAGGCTGAACTAGTACTACTGTTATTGTCCTCTCTGGCTTTCTGTCTCCCCTACCCCCACCCCTATCCCTACCACCCCTCCGTGCAATATCCGCGAAATCCTGCGGTCTGCTTGTTTGCGAAAGGTCACGGAATTGGGGATGCCACAAAAACTAGTGGAAACGAGGGAGGTCTGATGGTCTCTGACCAGGACTTAATTCGACGATTCTTGGGGATTAGCGTAGCTAGTCATTTTTTTTGGAAAAGGTAAAATTTAGTGGCTTTAATACTCTCCAGTGGCTGATATGGTGGTGTCTGAGGGTTCAGTGTTTAACGAATTTTTTATAGACTATTATGAATCATTTTTTTCCCCATGAGAATAACACTAACCTTACAGAACATGTGAAATTTTTAAAAATATTAGCAAGAAATCTTCTATTTGCAAAATTAGATATTTATAATCATAGTATTATGAAACTTACAGTAGCTAAAATCGACTAAAAAATTCGTGGCTTAGAATTACAAATTTTTAACTTGTGATAGTTTTGTCGCAACACTAAAACACTGATAGGATACTAACCCCACATTATCTAGGAATTAAAAATAAAAATTGTTAGAAGTTCCGCCACTTTTTATTCATTCGAGGGATCATATATTACAGGAATATTTGAGCAATTCTTTTGCATAGTAGAAAATTGAAATTGGTGGTAATCGACGCGGTGCAGTTATCGGGGTCCATTCAGGGAAAAAGAATGGAAAACAGTGGGCGAAATAAGCGAGCATCGGGGGCAGACGTCGAAAGGTAATTAAAATACACCGTCGATATCCGCGACGGGTAATATTATCGAGCGCATGTAAATTGAAACACGATATCAGCTAGCGATACTGTCTGCAACGCATATGCATACTCATTACGGCTACATTAAGCTTGATTCAATTATACGATACACCGGTTGCGCAACAAATCAGCGTGCCACGGGCACTGGGCGAAAATTAAAGATAAGCTTTTATACCGTACCTCAGGCAATAACGTCGAAAGATTCACAAAGCAAAAAAAAAAAGGAACAGTATTACGAGCAAAACCGAAGAAAAGATGTACAGATAGGAAGAATGAATAATGCATGAACAATGTTGAGAAAAGTGCAGACAGCAACGACGGCCCATTTCGAAATCTCACTGACCTGTTCCGATCCTCACTGATCAAGGAAAAAGACCCTCAGTCAAGATCGCTGAATTCACGATAAATATTCAAATATGGTTCCACGAAAGAGTCAAGATTTTTTACCTCCTATGTTAGAAATAACGCAGTAAGTAGAAAGGAAAAGAAGTTCGGGGATATACTCAGAATTAGCAAGAGAATATGGAAACTTTGGATCCAGCGGCTGTGGGATTCGTAAGAGGAAGCTAGTTTGCAACATTTTCTTCGAATCGCTTTCCCGGTATTACGAACAACAAAAGAGTCATTCGAGACGGTAGCGTTAAGTGTTGCACCCTATATATTAGCATGTAAATATATGTAAATACAAGAGGAGCGCGCGTTTTAAAGGAGAACAGGGTTGCCGCGGTGCTCTGGTTCGCGTCCGCGTTCACCAGCGGCGGTTACGTAATTGTTCGTTGCACCGCAGCCGTGGCAAACGTGAGAAACATCGAGCGGAGACGTTTCGTAACGGGCTTAACCTCTAATGAGCCCGCGAATTTCGCGAAATCGGTGTCCCCCTTTACATGGGCCCCTCTTGTGCCAGCTCCCCTTGCCTCGTTGCGAGACTGTTTAATCAGCCCCTCGAAACAGCTAGAGAACGTTAGCGGTTGAGATCGTCTCCTAGAACGTCCTACTACGTGCTTTGTATTCTAAACTGCAGCTGCATTAAATTTGCTAGAATTCGTTTTAAGATACGCGAGGCTTCACTTAGCTTGATGCCTTGATGAACTTTTCAGGTGACCAAGAACATAGTACCACGTCTCAAGTTTCATGGTAGGAATATTAAGCTTGATGGGAAAGCTCGAATGCAAGCTGGAAGGTCCAAAGCATCAGCCGCGAGTTGTCTCTGCTCGAATCGATACCACATACGTATCTCGAGCGGTCGAGTCACGTCGAAAGCGAGATCATCCGTCGTTCTCGCGTGAGAACCGACATGCCAAAAGCGATCTGCACGTCCTCCCCCCCTCTGTAATGATACGGCTGCAACCGTGCAGCATTACGGGGCAAATACGGTAATTTACCGAAAGCAGCCTTACCGGATGACCACAACAATGTGGTTAGGTGGCCGAGGAAAAAAAGTTGGCCGAAACAGCGCCGAGGCGGCTGCAGTCAATCGCTCCGCCGCACGTTCTTTGACGGGAACGCTTAACCGCACCCTGCAACTGCCACTCCCACGGTCCCGATTGTTGTTCAACGCGGGACGAACGAAGCGCCGAAACCGTTTCTGGCTTTTAAAGGGCCCGCCGAGGGTACAGAGCGGATGGAAAGTTGCCCGCCGATGAATGTCAATCTTCTGGTGGGTTTCTCTTCGAGTTACGTGGGTAATTGACGGATAAGCGACACCCTTTTTGTCGGCTGCACGAAGAACGGTTTCTGGGCCCCGGTTCTTTCACTCCTGCGGGGAGAATTAAGTGGATCTGGAATTGCGTGCGGTAGCGGATGATAGGGGAATCATTTGGGTACCGTTTCTGGGGTTTCACCGACGTTGCGTCACGGGCAGGAATTTTTCGCTCGAGCTTCCTGGATGAGGTGGTGGTTTTTGGAGAGCCGATGCCTTCGTGTTCGTGCGCTTTGTTTGGTTATTGAGGAATGTGTCATGCGTTCCCGAGCGTTTCGTGTCGGAAAACGAAGCCATATTATGGGGAACACGATTCGGTCTTTGCAGGTGGTTATAGTCAACTGACCTACATGCTGTTGCGTAGCGATGGGTACAGTGGTAGAGGGGGAACTGGCGGTGAGAAGCAGGTGGGTTCGACAAGATTCGAAATTGTGGCTGAATTTTATAATTGACTTAATATGAGACTATACTACTTGGTACTTAATAGTACTGTCCTGAGTGAGATGAATGGCTATACGTATTTGTTTGTAAGGAATGCTCCCAATTTCATAGGGATAGAAGATATTGAGAACAAAAATGAATCTGTATCACTTAGTGCTTAGGACTTCTACTTTCTCTCGTCATTCATTTTGTTATAATATAGGATATATGCTTAGTCTTATAACTTTATGATTCATTAAGAGAATCTAGATTTCTAAACTCGCAACCCCAAAGAAGTGAACCTATAACTTCTACTCTGATATACTTACAAATGTCTACTATAACACAACTCAAATATTACGCTATACAATACACATACCCTACATTTTCATCCCCTAGATTTTAAGTCCCAAATCTTATCAACCCCAATCTCATATGCCGCCTAAACTTCTCAACCACCCAAAAATAAATACACCACTATCTCCAAACATCCCTATTCTTCATCAGTAGAGTCCCAAAGCTTTAACACCTTCAGTACGGGGTGCTTCCGAGAGTCCTACGCGATGTACTAAACCTTTACATCCTCTTTGTTCCCTGTGATGTCTTAAGACACAGTAACGAGGGTTCAGCCCGCTTGATGTCTTACGATCATGAGTACTGAAAGTGTTAAAGCTCGTCCAAGCCCCACGATGGACCAGAAGCAGAGACCTAGGTCCTAGGACGCCTCCTATATGAGACCTCTAAATTCTGTCGTTTCTCCAACACTGACGCAAGCTTAGAGGTAGCCTCTGATCCTAACCTCTGTGTAGAGGAGCGCTGGAGTACGGGAGAGGGCAGAGTCGGACAGCGCTCAGTAGTATAGACGTCGGGACGCTATCCGGTCGATACAGGCAACCAGACTGGGAAGTAAACCCGGGCATCAACCTCTGCCTACCACCCATCACCCTTCTCCGCAACCTCGGCGAACGCCGGGAGAGGAAACCCCCCTCGATCTCTCGAATTCGCTCATCGCGCTTCGACCGTGTCGGGTGCAACGACCCCGACCAGCCAGAAATTTGGATCTGGAGCGCTCGCCCGCTCGTCCTGCAACTTATGCCATGCATTTTGCAATTATCAGCGGTGGGGGTCTCGCCCCCGTACAGGGGCTGGAGTTTCCTCGTCTGGGGAGTGTTCACGAGATGATCTCGATGACCTTTGAGGGTAGTTGGGATTTTAATTTTTTAGAGTCTGTGGAGCACAGAGTGGTGCATTTGTGAGGCATGGACTGAGGACAGGAGAGGGGTTCTACTTGTCTGAAAAAATGCGTAGGGATGCAGGAATCTAATTTCTCCCCATGAGTCGGTTCTCAAAAGTTATGTAGAGAGTTATTGATAGGAATGGAGGGATTTATTAAACGAAGGTGTCAATCTTGGATATAA
The DNA here is from genome assembly GCF_051401765.1 of Calliopsis andreniformis. Lineage (NCBI taxonomy): Eukaryota > Metazoa > Arthropoda > Insecta > Hymenoptera > Andrenidae > Calliopsis > Calliopsis andreniformis. The sequence continues at coordinate 8,167,683 of NC_135065.1, read as the reverse complement.
ATTGCAATTTCTTTTTGAGATCTAGACGTATCCAAGTACGAGATCGGGGCTGCTCATCTGTTCTCTCGCATAATAAAACCGTAATGTCTCGTAAAAGCGAGCGACACTCGGGTAGGCGAGGCTCGTTAATCAGCCGACAACAATTTGGGACAAAATGTTGCATCCATTAAAAGCGTCTCCTGAGTTACGATGCAACGATGCGAGATTACCAGGCCGTATTTATACTTTGAGGATGGGGATAGGGGCCAATAGCGACGAACCAGCGGAATATTTACGATGCTTCTCGAATATCCGGAATCTTCCCACTTTAAAGAGCCCTCTTCTCTTTAATAAAAATCTCGTGTGTCAGAAAATGGGTCAAACTCTTTTAGCTGACCATAATTGTCAAAAATATGTGAAATATTTAGCTCAAACATTGATGAAAAGTATCTCGACAAAGAACTCTATCGTAAGGTTTTAAGAAGATGATATTTGTTGTGCTTGTCACTTATTGTATTAGGAGAGTTGTCGAGGAAATCATACAAAATAGAAGAAGGAAAGAAATTGATTGAGTGATTGCATTCGTAGAGATCGACGAGTTACTGACCTCAAGGAATGCATCGCTCCTTTTATTTATGCATAACCGAGTTCGCGCACGAGGTAAATTTTAATGCGATACTGCGGACCGACCAGCGATTCCGAAGAAAGGATCTGTGCCAAGGTAATCGAAATGGAATGCCACCCAACTGATCCTTCATTTCGTTTTTTTTCCCTTTGATCGCCTACACATCGGTCCTGAGAAGTCTGCTGACTGGACACTGGCAGAAAACAGTTCTTCGTGACAGTGGGTCACTAAAGAGTTACTGATCCATGAGAAATTGAATTGTTCAATTTTCATCTGTTGTAAATACTAGAAATATTGAATATTTCCAAATATAAAAATTTAGAAAAGCTGTAAAAATTGGAAAATTGAAGAACTGTAAAAAATGAAGAATTGAAAAATTTAAAAATTGAAGAATAGAAGCATTTTTTAGACTCACAAGTTGAGAAATTTCTTCATACCTATTTTCACATTAATTCATAATTATTAAACTAATTGTATCGAAAATTTCATTATTGCAGAGCTTCAGCTGTTGGTTAGATGTTGCAGAGGCGAAAAGATGAGAGCCAACGACCCCACGATCAACCCGCCAATTATATCTGTCACTAGCACATCTGTGATAAAGGTTGCCGACTGGCAGCGAAGAATTCATAGCCTCCTGACATTTCCAGCTTTGGAAAGTCCAAGAATTCGCAATGAATTTGACTCGCGACACTTAAAAGCGCTAGACAAAACAAATGTCACGCTTCAATCTATTATATACCCAATCCCCAGAGGTCTTTACATTAATTTCTCCCTCAATGAGACAGAACGATCGATCATACGACAAGTGAACGCGTGATTTAAAAAATCGTGGATGATTGAACGATACCGCGCAGGAAAATCCTCAACTCTATTCATCATTTGTATCATTTGTTATGTAAGACGACAGAATTAAGTGTGATGTTAGCTTCTAAACGAGCTACTGGGAGGTCGTGCGTTGCATTTGCAGCGATTTACATGATGGGAATTTATGAAACCTCTACCACAACCGGTCATTATCAAATCATTATGGAGTTTTAGGAAAAATAACCAAAAATTTGCAAGACTGTGTCGGTGAGATCGAGTTATTTCTGTGTTCATGTTGAAATTTCTGGTGTATGCTAGAATTCCAATATTTGCAGGTAGCCTTCATTTATTGCATTCTATTGGGGAACGTAAATATGGTTATATAACAGTAAGAGCAAGCAACATAGGGAGTCATATTAGAAAGGAAAATATAAATTTTACAGTCTGAAATCACCTCGATAGTTGCACTCGAGTGATGAACGAATATAGTCAACACAGATGAGTGCATAAAAGAAATTTAATGTTATTCTCGAAGGACTTCGTTTCTCACAAAATCCTGAATTTCTCCCATAAACGAGCAATGAATTTCAAAAATATCGAGAGTCATTCTTCTCCCTCCCATAATTAGCAGTATTGGTATACTCGCAGAGGCGTAGTTAAAAACGCCAACGCCCCGCCAAATCAATAATCCAGCACTGCCATAATGGTCGCGACATCTCATTATACTGTCAGATACCAAGTGTAGCACGTGTCACCTGGCAATTACGAAGCTCGCTGGTATCGATACGTAAATAAGTCACCGACAGAGGTCTCGTATCGGAAAATCGTGATCTAGGAAAACTAGTATCCTGCGCCAATGTCGATCTCATTGAGACCAGTAATTAAATTATATATCGTAGTATCGTTTGAATAACTCCACCGTTGACTGAAGAAAATCATTCATCCACGTAATACCTTACCTCTTTAATATTAAAGTGGAAAGTTACTAAATCATCGAGCAGAATAATATTCAAGTAGGTAATATCCACGGTTGACTGAATAGAACGTTTTAAGCGACTCGACGATCGTAATATCTGCGTCTGATGTAGACTTGCCTATTGATTATTCAGATATTATAGATTTCTGAGGTATTTGAAAGGGTGGAGAAAATTGTTTCTTTTTTTTAAGGGGTTGAATATTATGAAGCTTGGCTGTCAATGTGTCCACGTCTTCATAGTTCGATTATCGAGACACCAGCGACGTTGAACGTCTTCTAGGCAAACAGGGTGTTCCTATACAATGCCAAGTGTCCTGTGTCGCGTTTCACCGCAAAGCAGTGTCGACGTGCGGCAAAGTTCACTCGGTTTACCGTATCAAGGGGACGCGACATACCGTCCCCGAGGCACGGTCCCTGTCTCACCTCTGCTCGCGCAAAAGGCCGAGCGCGAATAAAATTCCGACCGCGAAGAAAAGTAGGACGCCGGCGACAGGCCGCAGAAACTGCACATTTGCATCTTTCAATAACCATACGTCACCGTATCGCAGCTATTCGAACGACAGCATAATAATTGCGAGCCTCTTTCGCGATTTTACCGATCGCCGCGATGATCTTCAGCTTCGATATTCAGCTCTCTGACCTCTCTAGGAAGCTGGTTGCCGCAATTGTTTGGACAGCTGCGATCGAAAGTGATCCTCAGAGCTGAGATTGGAATGCAAGGGACTCTGAGCGCTTCTGACTGACGCAGATCTTGATTTTAGAGCTGCTCGAAAGGATCTGGTCTTGGGTGAGTGAAAGACAGCGGAAGGGAAGCCTGGACGTTGTATCGAGGATCAGGGTGGAGGAAATGGGGAGTGCTGTGAACAGGAATAGGGGTTGGTGCAGCTGGTGATCGGTTTCTGAGAGATACCTAACGTTTATGAATCAGCTGAAATGAATTCAGGTCAAGCGATGGTCTGAGATCTCTTGAATCGTTTCATGTGTTATTCTAATGTTGTAGTATATGACGCGCTTCTACGTTTGCCAAAAAATGGAATAAGCTTTCTAAGAAATTCAAATCGAGAAGATCGAATTAATGATGCAAAGTTGAGGACCTTCTGGTGAACAGACGTCATTCATAGGCTACGAGCCAACGTCATCGGGAAAAGTTTCGAGTCAAAGTGGAAATACTCGCTTTCGAGGAAACTATTCTGCTGGATTCGTACACGATGGTTGGGAATTACCACGATCGTCATTTTTTTCCTCGTCCGCTTTCCCCTGTCGACAGAACCGTCTCTAAGTCGTCAGGGAAGCCGATTCCGCGGGCGTTATCGCACAAAAGAGCGAGAGTGACATAAAGGGGCGCGAACGAGCGACGACGGTGTGGGTGTAGACGATTCTATCTAAGTGGCGAAGGGGGCAATGCACCGTGTATGCACCGACGAACGGGGAGAGGGACTTGCATCACTTACACTCGCCTCCTAAGGCTCTCCCTCGGTCTTCTTCGGTATGCTGACGCCGTGCACCGCGTCGCTAAATTGACGTCTGCACCTGCGATCAGTGACCAGCCACGCCAATCTTTTCCCACAATTTTCCTGTCTCGATTCGAAGGGTTAAACTCATATGATTAAGCTGGATACTCGAAATGTGGATAAGAAGGTGCTGGAGAGCAATTAATAAAGTGGATGTAGTTACTTAATTTAAAGTAGTAAGTAGTTTTTATATTATGAGGAAACTTTGACACATAGTTGAGAGAATTGTGAAGACAGGAATGCTATCAAAATTGAAGATTTGTAATATAGTAGTGAAGACTAACTACAGAGTGACTTAGAATATGAAGAAGCTTTTATAGTGCCTCAAAATATGGTAAACCTGGGGATCAGAAGAATCGAGTAAAAGTAATAATATTATAAAAATTGGAAGTTTGTAATATCTACAGCTTCAGAGATTCTTATAGTGTCTCGAAATGTGCAGGCCTAGACAAATAGTATCAATATAGCAATTCCCCAAAAAATTCAGAATTTGCAGCATAAAGAAGACTCTACCAGACAATAGACACAAAAGCCCAAGAAGAAGAGAAAATACTATGATCTACTAACCCCCACCAATGACTAAAAAGATAATCTTCAAACACATAACAAGAAGAAACGCAGCCAAGTCCCAATTCCTTCAAAGTATCCCATTCCCAAACAAGCGAATTCGACTCTGACAGTTCTCAAAGTGACCAGTTCGCCTGCATCAATTTCGCCCGTCTTAATTGACTCAGCTACACCTTGTTCGAGCTATTGGCTGCATTCATCAACGAGCAGCGTTACACGAACACCACCGACATCGGTCATCAACGAGGGGCGACAGCTGTTTCGTGTAACTCCCGTCGTTTAACAGTGGAACGAACTTCCCTGGCCGAAATCATCGCCAGACAGCACGTAATTGGGAACAACTTCCGCGTCAGTGGGACAGGTTATGTCCCAGACGAGTAGCGCAACTCGTTACCAGCGGGACAACTTTTATAGCGATCTTTATGGGGGCTGAAACTGCTGCCAAGAAGTTCCTGCATCGTTACGGAGCAACCTGGACGGAACTTCTCTGATCGATAACCGGATATTAATATTTTGACGTGGCGATGGAGATTGAGGTCAGATGGAGAAATTCGCGCTGGGGCTGCGAAAATTATGCAGACTTCGGACAAGTTGCATTTGGCTGACGTTCGGTGGAACTAGAAAAGAAATCGGATCACAACGTAATCAAGATGTGAGAGGTCGATCCCATCTTGTTGGAAAATTAAACGAAGCTCTTCATCTAGAAATAACACTGTTCTTTCAAATTTACCACGCTTTCGAGAGGAAAATCGAACATGACACAGATAGTTAAAGCGTCGTAGAAATGCATCCCTGTCGGATTGAATTTTCGCGGCCGAAAATGTTCGAGATTGCCCTCTCTCTAGTTCTATCTAGAGCTCCCAGCCAATGAAAGTCAATATTGACGAAGCTTTATCGTCGAACTTGATTACGCGTTAAAAATAATTCTACGACTAGTGAAATGCTTTCGCGTGACCGTTTATCGACACGATCCTTATCCCCTGTTTTCTCAGCTATTTCCACGGGGAAGGTTCAACGAACAACGACAAGATCAAGATAGAGAATAGGGAAAACTCGTCTCGCACTTTTTCGCAGCCACCGTTTGCTTCCATATGCCAGCGGTTTGCGAAAGTCTTATCTGGGAGAGCTTCAATATTTGCTGCGGAGGAAAGTCGAGCCACCGATCATCGAGGGAATAAGACATTCATTGTATTCCTCGATAAAACGTCTCGGTTCACGGCTTCTGCCATGATCACAGAAAAATTCGGCGGCATCAAGAATCCCCTGGATGACTCCACTGACTCGTATTATGAGTACCATTGTCTACCATTCTCAGAGGCTTTAAATATATAGTACTTTTGCTCCATAAACTCGCTTAGCTTATAAAAGAATCACGTTTTCAAAGTGGTACGTAAAATATTCGAGAATTCTTTTACCTTCAATAATTCAAGAATTTATTAAATATATTTACAACCTCGTAGGAAGAAGATACTCTGACAGTAATGTTCGTAGAATGCAATGCCCTGGAAGGGATACAAAAAATTGAGTCACTTCACCAAGACTCGTTCTAAGATCGTCATGAAATTTTATCTAAATCCCAACTTCGAAAGCAGACCATTAATCTAGCTTGACATGTCCCCTTAAACTCTGACACAGTATAATCTCAATGAACTCCACTTCCAGCTAAAGAAACTCGATGCAATGAGGGCAATCGAGAAGGAAGATTGCAGCAATTTTGGCGATTTGAGCTGCATGGTCAATCTAGGCGGCAAGTTCGATTGTAACTGCTTAGCTGAGTCTCGACACGTCGTTCCTTTGGAGAAACGACCGACAGACAGAACAGTAGTCGCTGCCAAGGAAGGAAGGTTATCGTGCCCGATCCCAAGGACCTCTTAGCGCGTTAACATCGAGGGAATTGCGACGCTGCTTTGATGGAAGCTAAGTGAAGGAATCAGATACTGCACACTAGAAGATAGCTACTGTGTATATTGTGAACTTTGTCTAGAATACCAACGCTCAATTTTAACATATACTCTACAATTGCAAGATTTAAGTCACATATTTACGGTAGTGGCCAATCAAATTGCTACCACATATATCTAAATTGTTAGAGAAATAAAAATTTCAAGTAAAAAAAGGAAACTAGATGCATGACAAATGACATAGACGATTACTTCTCCTGTGGTGCTTAAGCCAAAAGCATTGATATTTGTAAGGTGTTACAATTTCAGCAGCCACTGCTGTATATTTATAAGGGTGATTTTCAAGTATTCATTGTTTTATAGAAATCTTGCCTGGGACCATCCAAAAAGCCTCAAATCCTAATCCTTATCCTCTGATTCAGATATCTCCTCAGTCCACCCAGTCCACTAATAAGACCTTTTCAACAGAGCCCAGCAATCATCGCTCCAAGTAACTGCTTGCTCGCAATTAGTTGGTCCAGACAGGCGTAAGTCAGTGTGCGCGAGGGAAAAGCTAGTCGGAGAAAATGGAATCGCGGCGATGAGAGGCGTAGCGGCGCTCGCGAGAGGAGAGCGAGAGAGTGTTGGTATCTTCGGCTGAACAGGAGTGGTTGGCCACCCCTGGCCTGGATACCGCGGCGTGTTGTTCACCTCCGTGTGAAAGTACTCGCGGCACGCACACGCGAGACACGCTGCTACGCGATCACGCAGGCTCGTGTGCATCGGTTCGCTAAACACGCGTGCACAGCTTCTATCTCGCGCCGTCTTCGTTCCTCTCCTGATCCTCTCCCTCTCTAACGTCCTCTCCTTCTCTTTTCACTTGGCGAGCGTGTTCCCGCGTCGACCGTCGTTCCTTTTCGCGTATAGACACGTCGTCGTCGCGCTCGCAGAACTCGTCAGCTTGGAATTTCGTCAAGTCCAAGACGTGACCAGGATGGAAGCTGTTGTGGTCACCAATGGAGACCAGGGCTTGCGATATCTGCAGAGGATTTTAAGCGATTTTTGGGCAACTGTCTATGGCGATTCATCGTGGCAATTTTTTAAACATTCATGAGTGATTTTCGAATTTCTCTTGATTTTTGGAAATCTGAGGCTTCCTCCTGAGGTCTTCAGTGAGGATTGATGCGTCTTGAATTTAGGAAAAGGAATCTGCACAGGGTTGATTTGGAAGTCGATTACTTCATCAATATACAGAGATCTATAGGATTCCACCAAGGGAATTGAAACCCTCATTAGGAGGACCAGCCCACATGCCAAAGAAGGCCTCAACCTTGCACGCCTATCCCTCGACGATTCTTTTATAACAAAAACTCCCAGTTAATTTTGAAAAACTTGGATGAGTTCATAGACTGAATAAGAACCCTCTCAACCTATCAAGCTAATTTGTACTCTGGACCATTACGACACGTAGATCTTAAACTACCAAACTAAACTCCATTCAACAAATTTCCTGAATTTAGTCGGAACTTCAACTTTCGCGTGCCAGCGACAAAATTCTCGCGAATACTAAAACAGAAGACGTTTCTGGAGACTACAGGCGGAGACATCTGGCTCTTGAATATTTTTGGAGCCGATGGCCCGATGACGCGAACGGTGGGCGACCACCACTGGGCCACTGCCACTCGGTCGCTTTACCAGGAATTTCGCTTAGGAGATTTCGCGAATTGTTTTCGCGACGAGCACGTAGTTGACGTCGGCGTGAGACTGGGTGTTTTGTTGGCGGCTGCGTCGGGTTAACGATTGATTCTGGAAATTGGGCAGCCAGGATCGAGGCAACGCCGCAGCTGCACGAGTTTGCGGAGAGATAACAACAAGTCTCGTGCTTGAAGTATCAGCAATACATTAGCAGGAATCTGAATTATTTAAACTGTTCAGGAGAATTCTAGTTTGGAATACCTAAGGCACCCAAGAGTTTCAGAGTACTCAAAATGAAAATTCTCTTTATTCTCTGTTTCCTGAACACTTCACTTCTCCTATTAGTATTCATTCTCCTCGGCTTATTTTACTCTCACTTTCAATCCCCCTTCTAGTTTCTACCCTTCCATCGACTCTGTACTCATTCGACTTTCATCTCTCTGCAATTACTCTTTCATCTTCCTCCTTCATTTTCTCCAACGTCTACTTCTTTCTAGTGCTCTCCCACCTTTGCTATCCCAGCTACTCTCTACTCACTCCTCTTCTTGTTTCTTTCTCTGAATCCTCTCACTTTCGTTCCTCCTCGCCAGTCCACGCTCTCTCTACTCTATCACTTTCACCATTCACTCAATCTTTCTTCCTCCACCCTGTCCTCCCTAAATCCTCCACCCCTTCGTGCATGCACGAGAGACACGCAACATCGGGGCGACACGGAGCAACGGCCGCCAAGTGTGGGCAGTGGGGTACGTCATAACGCGATGCAAACACGCGAGCACGTGCAAAACTGCGCTCTCGCGGGCATAGGTCTCCAGACGGGAGGAAAACATGAGATCGAGAACGAAATGGAAAAACACCGAGCATGACAAGTACCTTTAATGACAGTTCTCTCTCTTTGATAACTGCACCTCCTGTCCGAAACGAATCTGAACTGTGATTAACTTGATCAAAGGAGAACACAGCATTCTAATCAGACGAGTTTCAAGGGACTCAATAATTTAGCGAAGAGCTTACCCTATCCTGAATTCAAATTCTCTAGAGTCGTAGGACTGAAGTTAGGATCTCCTGAAAGTTTGATTTCTGGAGATCAATCTTCACCTGGGGAACTGAAATTCGAAGATTAGGGAACCTCATGAGAGCTAAGTACTGAACTTCAATTTGTACTGAAGGATAACAGCTCGGGTACTTGGAGATTGATCCAGCAGACCTTCGATTAGGCAATAAAGAATCTCAGTAATTAGAAGAAGCAAGATCTCTAAATATTAAGAAACGATTGTCAAATACCTATACCCTGAACTCCACATTCCAGAACTAAAAGAGACTTCCACACCATCATGTACCTCACATGCCTGAGCAATTAAAGAACCCCATTTCAAACACAAAGCTACCAATCCCTCAAAAACATAGAAATTAGCCACTGGACCACCTTCTGAGACCCAAAATCCCAAGCTCCTAAAGTCTCTACCTTCCCCAAGTCCCCCATCCTCCCCACGCCAACACCCAATAAATCCCCGTCGCCACCATCAGGTCCCACATCGACGCCAAAATGTCAGCAGTTGACCCACGTAGTCCACGAATTCCTGAACCATTCCTCTCTCTTTCATCTTCCCTATCGCGGTTTTTCGTGGCCGTTCTCCGCGTTCGAGAGCGGCGACACGGCCGAAAGGACCGCGCATAGGAGCGGACTGATGTACCGTTACGAGGCAGAATGGCGGTTGTTAGTGTGGCAGTGTGTTAGCCGGGCAGGATCACGTAGGTAGGTAGGTCGGTGGGTAGACAGCGAGCTGGCTGCGTTGCGGGTGTAGGTGTACGCGCGCGCGACCAAGACGACGAGGACGAGGAAGAGGACCGCGCCAGGAAGATCTACTGCAATCTCCTCCTAGCTAGGTCCGCGGAGCGCAACAGCTGCTCGTAGGTAGTCGGAAACCTGTCCCTACAAATCTTTATAACTGCTACTGCCGCCGTCCTCCCCGTATCCTCGCGCTCCGCCGCCTCGACTGCCCTGTCCGCAATATATCAGAGCGCCTCTCTTCCTAGTCCTTCGCCCGCGTTATGACGGTACGCCGACCTGCGAGGATCACAGAGTTCCGAACTTCGATCGACCCGTCACGCGGACGTGCATCTGCTCGATGCGATTCATGATGTGGGTTATGGGATCCTAGATTTATGAGATAGGAAACTGGACTTGTGGAACGAAATATTTGAAATGTAGCTGGTCTGAGTTGTTCCTGCTCTGTGGAGGGATCCTTGATGCGGTTTATATTGTGGGTGTATACAGGAAGCGAGACTGAATTTGGGAAATAGAATATTTAGAGCAAGATGTCTTTTTGATATTCTTATTTTGTGAAAGGATCCTTGAAAGTGAATTGATGGTCTTGAGAGTTTAAAAGTTGCTAATATATTCACCTCAAGTTGCAGTCTTCATTCTTGTGAATCATAAAATTCATACTTCAGTAGGAATCTTATACACTGGAAAGACAAACCAATATTATACTGTCATGTAAATCATAATCACTTCGGTAAATCTTGATATTTTGAGTTTGTGTAATCTGCGGCGATGGGTGAAACCGTAGTTCTTGCTTTGAGAATCTCTCACGTTTATTCTTCTATTATACTACTATTTTAAGTTGGAAGTTAGAACTACCAATCAGAGATTGCTAGTATGATAGTATAAGCAGACTATTTATTGTTGTTACAATACCAGCATGATTTTTTATATACCAGCAACTGTCAAGACAATATTCCAGCAAGAGTAGATCCATGAACGGTGGCTGGAACTCGCTAACAAACAAATCAATGAAGATGGATTCTTCTCTCTGCGGAAGTGTATCTTTCCCTGACATCTTCTCTGAACAGCACTTGATGATGCTAGTCTGTCTGTCGTCATCGATGGAAATACGTTCTGCGTGTTCCAGCGCTGAGACGAGAGAGACAGGAGGCCAATCTTCGTGGCTGATTTTCTTGTTCGTCATTGTTTCGCGCCGATTCGATGAGATAAGTGTTAATGGCGGTGACTGGGATCGGTTTTAATGTCGTGTTACGAAAGATTCTGAGGCTCGATGGAGATTGGAGCCTTTTCTCAAGTGATCGAGGAGAGTTTTTTGAGGTGGACTCGCCTGCTCGAAGAAAAATTGAAGAAGAGTGTTGATTGTCTTGTGTCACAACGGAAATTTTTGCAAATGATCAATTTTCTTCCGTGACGAAAGTAAAAAAAAAGCAAGCTGCTTTCAAAATTGTGACATAGTTGCGCAAATAAAGATCCACTTTTCTGGGAAACGAGGTGGAAGTGGTATCCAGTCATACAAACCCAAAAACGAAATATTTGCTGACCATTGAACGTAATATTGCAAGCAAGGCATCCCATCGATCTAGTTTACCAGTTCTCGTGGAAAAATGCGGAAGTTTCGCAAAGTTGCACCACAATTTCCGAATATTGCGGCACAGGAACGCGCAGTGGCACGTAATTTAATGAATCAAAAGAGAAGTAACGGTCGCGTTCGAATTGCAAATGCTGATTTTTGACATTCCTCCGCGCTGGACACGTCTGACCGACTTTTTCGCCTCGCACGCCGCGATATTCGACCGCTTGGCTTATTCCAGCCGAAATTTATTACCACGTCAGTGGATAGTATTTAGATACGCGGAGTGTCGATAAGATAAAATTGTAGTTGCTAGTACTGGTCGATATTTTGAAGGTAAATCGAGCAACTAAAATTAAAATTGACACGAATTAGAAGTGTGAAAATTGGAATAAGTATAATATCGATACTATAATCAGGAAATTATTCCATCTAATTACCAGAAGGCATAATGACTTCCTAATTGAATCGTAATTACTATAGCGCTGTAATAGGACTACATTTTTTATAATTGCTGTAATTACTGAGTCTCGAGCGTTGCACTATAATGAGGGAATACTGTATTTTAACGACTGCTTGACAATAGCTGTCAGAAATTTTAAGAGGTATCTCTGCATGTTAAAATCGAACGATAATTAAGAATGACGAAATACAGATAAAATTAAGTCTGACTTGAGATTCATTCTACTACTGATGAGCTCTAGCTACGTTAAGCACAGAGAAGTTAGTAGAATATATCTCAGATCAGATACAATGTACTCAGTAGAATATGCCCAAAGTCAGACAAACTGAAATCAGTAGAATAAGCACTTAGTCAGACACAGTGAAACCAGTAGAATAAGCCCGTAATCAGACACAGTGAAATCAGTAGAATGAGCCCTTAGTCAGACACACTAAAATCAGTAGAATAAGCACTTAACCAGATACAGTGAAACCAGTAGAATAAGCCTCAAAATAGACATAACAAACTCAGTAGAATATACCTCAAGTCAGACACATTTCACATGTATTTTAATCATCTTCTCATAAGACCCATACAAGTCAGTAGAATGAGTCCGAGTGGAACACATTTCACGAGTACTACATCCATTTTCTCAACAATTAATTCAGAAACGGAGCCTGAAACGCATTTTGAAATTTCTGACAGCTATCTCCGAACACCTAGTACATTAATATTTATCCTACTGTATTCTATTATATCTCCATCAACAGAGGGCTAACGGAAGTTAGTGGATCACGCTTACGTGACCAGTTATTCGTGGCTCGCGGCGATCCCAGCGGATCCTCAGCGGAGGCGTGAACGCGATCGCTGGAGCGGTTGCATCGCGCGAAATGTGGGACACTCGGGTCTAGGCTGAGTTATTCAGATTAATTGTCTTTTAACGTCGTCCATGGTGAAACGGTACGCAGGCAGCGGGACAATGCCAGTCACGGTGTCAACGCTTCAACGATCGGGCTCCCTCACCCCCTCTGTTTCGCGACTCGTTTATTTTCATTCGGATCTGTCTGTGACGGCTATTGAGGAAGCATCGACGGGGGCAAGGATAACCGCGGCCTGGCTAACGAAGTCGCGAGAAAACGGCGATCGTTTTGCAACCGATGCACATATTTATGGCACGACTGACCCGCGCTTTTGACCCAGCCTGCGGTCTTTTCCTCGTTGGACAATTGAAAAGGCGAGTAATCGCGAGGACAGTGTTTACTCGATGAACGCTCGCGACTCGTTGTCATGCGAGGCCACAGTTTTTCCAGGAATATTTGCTCAATCGTGGCTATTCTGTTTTCCGATGGGGTTTCATTTGTGGAATTTTAACGAAATCAAGGGCTTGTGACCAGCGTTCAACAAAATCCCGCACTGTCCCATAGTCAAACTCATAATTAGAATTGAAACACGATTTTCTGAAACACGACACGAGTTTCAAAACTGTCTCACGCCATTTCTTTTCTCTGTTTCCAAATTATTGGATAGGTACTGACTTTATCTTCGACTTCCTTTTTCACCTAGAATCTTCACCCTCCCACTCACAAGACACTCTGCGTATCGACAGGCCGCCGCGACCAAAGAACACTAGAGTCGTTGTTGGTCCGGCGTTCAGACACGCTCGAGGGAGACTCTGAAGGGTGAAAGTGGAGGAATCGGGTCGGAACGATGTCGAGGCTGTTACGGAGTTGACGGTGCCGATTATTCGAGGGACAATGGTGTCTGTTCGCGTAATAAGAGCTTCACAGTCTGCTGGGCGAAGGGAGGCTCGCTCCTTCGTTGCTTCCGAAAATTCGTCACGCGCCAGCAAACCGAGCCGAAAGTCATCCGGGTGGCGGCTAATTTTAGAGACTCGTTTGAGGATCGATTCATTCGGTAATTTATTCCTTTCGCGTAACGAGCTGCGCGGGGAAACCATCTGTCTGCGCGCGCGCGCGTTATCGTAAACATTGACGCGTGATTCGCATAAGACCGATATAGGGACAGTTTGGCTGATTTTGTCTGCTTTCGAGATTGAGGGAGAAATTTTAATTACTATGCAAATGACGCTACATGAGCGAGGAAACTCGTTATTTTAAAAAAAGGAACTTTAAACTTTTTTAGACAGTTAAAAAGTAACGATATCGAAGAATCTATACTACATTGTATTCTGGATAATAAATTTTAGTTTATGGGCCATAACAAATTTTTATTTCAGACGCTTCAGTTTTTGCCAGTTGGGGCGGTTGGCAATCGATATTTTAGCAGACAAGAAGAGAAATATCTTAGAGATTTTGAAACACTGTCACTATTTCAAAATTAAAGAATAAGCATACGCAAATTGTAGTAATAATAAATACTAATTATCTACGAAAAGAAAATTCCCTAAACTTCGCCCATTTTTTTTTTATGTCACCGAGTAATTTAGCTGTCCAAATTTCGTTCAATATAAGTCTCACTTACTCACGTTTATCCCAATATTAGACCTTGCCTAGTCCTCTCCTCACAGAACACTAATTCAATCCCAACCCAGTCCTATCTCCCAAGTCCTCTTCACCAAAAACTCGAACCCCCACGATCAAAACGCAGAACTCCTCACATTCCAGTGAACCGCTAACGCAGACGTCACAGAAAAGGGGGAATTAATAACTCCCGCGAAATCTGATACTCCCCGCGCGAGGAAACGCGGGAGAAGCGCACAGAGACGAGCGGCGACGAAAATCGAGCGGAATGAAAAAAAGGGCGAACAATATACGGCGCTTCGCACGAGCCTGGACGTTTTTATTCGTCGATGGCCTCTACGATCGAGCAGCATAAAAAGGGGACCACGGTTGTAAAACGCTGCTAGCCGATCGGATAGGAACGTAGAGGACGCAATAATGAGCGTCGTAAAAAAAGGCTGGGAAGGACATTTATCCGGGATTCCACCGCTGCGGGTGGCGAGAGAACTACCCCGCGAGGGGCTCGCACCTACGATCCACGATAAACTCGAGATTTGAAGGACTTAGGCCACGGTTTAGAGGTCCTCGCGACGCGTGAAAGTCCTGCTGGCCAGCAGGCGAGAGAAAGAAACGGTAACTCAGATAACAGCCGCGCAGATACCATCGGGGGATCGCGTGGGCGTTTGTGGAATCGAGCGGACTAGTCCGCTTGGCTAGTCCGGCCGCGTTCGTGGATTCGAGCCAAAAAGCTGGCCAAAGAGTTCTTGTTCCGAACGTCGCCTTCCAAGCGGCCAGCGGACCTAAACAACGTCGGTATCAACAAAGTGGACAAGCCAGGCCACACGCGCCGCGAAAAAGAAAACTCGAGCGATCCGCGCGATGGTTTTGCCTACAGAGTTCTATTGTGGTGCTTGCTGGGAATTGGACGGTGCTGCTCGATATTGTCGCGACAATAGGGTCTCGTTCTTGCTCCTTGGTTCGTTTTCTTGTTTTATGTGCTTATCATTTGAGTGTTCTTTTAAATTCTTGGTTTGATTAACAGAAATAGAAAAACTTAGTTAACACTAATACCAAATTGTACAAGTTTCCTAAAATCTCAAAAAATTTTTCTGTGTAATCGATCTACCACAAATCTCAGAAGACCAAAATAACAGAAAGTAATAAAGGTCATAAGGAATCGAGTAAAACCAGAACAACCCTCGACTGCTACAAAAGATTGGCGGAGGGAAAGCGACGCCAGAAATTTCCAAGACTTTCCAGGGCGTCGCGTTGTCGCATAATGGCCGTCCTTCAGATTAAACTCGTAGGAAGGAAAATCCTGTCTGGCCACGAAAGAGGCCTCTCCCTTTCCTTTGACGGCGCAAGGACACTTGACAAATCTGGCCGCGAGAGGAAAGAGAATTGCGAGAGCTCCAACGCAGACTGGGGCTCCTGGTCTCACATCAAGGGACACACAAGCTTCGCTCTGGGCTCTTTTCGCCACGTGGAGTTCCTAGGCCAGGTTTCTCCTCTAAAACGAAATTAAGGGAGAGAAAAAAGAAAGCGAGTGGCCAGGATGCATTCTTTAGGCAAACGACGCCTCACAATGCCGTCTGAGATAGCCTGATGAGGTTATTTGTTGCATTGTTCGGGCATAATGGGGTCGGGCCTTGCAACGGATCGCCCTGATCTCCCTTTCTGCCGCTACCAAGGATCTCCTCTGCGTGCACAACACTGCCGCATCGGGAGCTTTGATGATCCTTGGCCTGCTGGCCCTCCTCAGGGTCGCACCGACAGATTTTCGGCCTCGTAGAGTAACCGAGGCGAATCTGCTTCACTACGGGATATAAATCGTCCGCTGGAAAAAGTTGCGAGGGAATCGAGCGGGAGATCGATGGCGTGCGAGTAGGTCGCGCTTTTGGAGATGCTTAAGATACTTATAAGCGAGAAATGGAACTACAGCAGCTTGCATTCACAAAATCTTCATGTTCATAGAATTTATATCTTATCTGTATTGAATGTAGTACTTTTGAATTGATAAAGTTTTCCCGAGAAAAAAGAGCTCCAACCAACTAAGATATTAATTGCATTACAACAAATAATAAAGTAGAGAAAGAACTCTAATAAATGCAGTAGAAGTAAATCTAGAACTACGATCTAACAATACTCCAATTTGGGTTTTGAAGAATTAGGAACTGAAATAACAGTTCACTTTAATATTTCATTTTACGTTACTTAATCAAGGTTCTACTATCTCCCCAAGCAACCACTATCTCCCAGCGCCTCTGCCTATCTCACGTTGCCCAACGTAGACTGTTGCTCAAACTGTCACTCAAACTATCAACCTAATTCCCTCTACATCCTCTATCCATTCGACTTCAGCACCAGAAACGTGGCCAGCATCCGCTTCAGAGCCACGAAGACATCAGGTGTTGCAAAAGCCGACGCAAGGATGATCGACGAGGCGCGATTCCTCGATTGACATGGTCACGCGTCACCTCCGAACTAGAACACCAGCAGGACGAGGCGCGGCGTTCTCTGGCTCGTCCTTCCAGGCGTACCATGGCTAGATGCGCGAGGGAAACGAGGCGAGCTCGACGATCGGGAAAGAAGAAGCGTTCTTGGCTCGGTCCCCGGCGGAGGCACTCTGGGAGGGCGAAATTAACTGCATGCAAGTGCTCTAAACGAGCTATTACCATTGCCAGGACGTTTATATGGGAGGTGGTGATTACACGGCCAAGTCAACGACGTTGGGAGTCTCCGTCTGACCGCGGTCCACGAACGTGTTTTGTCCGCTGCTCGCACGCTCACGCTCGCACACAGCCAACGAGCACTCAATTATGCTCGACCAGTTGTTCGACGTGTGCATGCACGTTCATCCGTCTCCAGGGGTCCGGATGTTCCGCTCTTCTCTCCTGCGCCGCCTGCTCCTCCTGGCAGTCGCTCATTCACCGACGTCCACCTATCCGCGAGAGCTAGTGACGAAGAATTAATTGCGCCTGAGTCCTTGGCGCTCCTCACGGACGCAACGTGGGGCGATCCTCTTTGTTCGACTGGACGTGCTTCCCGTATCTGCATGCGCGATGGGTGTGTGGGTTCAACGGGTGCAGGAATGCGCGAGCGATGCCTCCGCGAGCGGACTCTGTCAACGCGCCGACGAGGTGACGGAATGACGATGGATCTTGATGATGGAGATGAGGGAGCTGCTTTGAGTCTCTTGCAGGTTCTTTGCACGCAACGTGAACTTACAAGATCTGAGTTTTGAGAAGTGGGTCCTGAAGGGTAGATTCTTCATGGACCATTTCTCTGAAATTCAACCTCTTATGACATTGATCTAGGTTCGATAAACACTTCACCTCTTAAAAAGCGTCCAAGGTAGCAATTAAATGCCATCTTCTGTTTTCCATTTTCTAAGCTTCCACTTTTACTCCCACTGACGTCAAGACTAAAAGTCTTAACCAGCAATCATTTTCCTTGAACTGATCCTTCCTCAGGCAGCCATTAACGGCAGTCGAGATTCGGGTCAGATTTGCAGTGGAACGTCGAGGGCAATTTTCCATCGCGCACGCAGAGATCGCAGAAACAATTTCGCAGACGCAAAAAGCGAATGAGCGAAGTGGCGTGTGTCGCGTTTCCAGACAGAACGGAATCGCTGTTCGTGGAAACACGGACAGGGGACACGGCCAAGTCGTGGCCCGAGATCGCTGGTAATCGGCCCTTCACGTACGCTTCATTTCGTGTTGGCTGGGTACGTATAGCGTCGTAACCTGCCGTGTACGGATTAGGAATTCCTAGCCGGAAGTAGGTCGACCAGGACGAGGAAACATTGTGCTAGTGCCAAGTCGTTCCACTGACGGCGCGAGGACCGAACGGTTCTTCTATTATTTACCGTCTTCCTACCGCCTTACATCCGCCACTGTGGCGAACGTCCCTTCCGGTTCATTCAAGAGCTGCACCCGTGAGTGGCTGTGGCACAGTTGGCGAACGTGACGCCCCTTCTGGGTGGGGTCATTGTGCCAAATACGCGATGAAATTATTATGTTTCGGAGGAAGGCGAAAGATGGTGCTGAACTAGGATGTGCTGAGGAATATTTCAAAATGCGTTGGACTGACAATTTTTCTCTAGGAACTATGCTTCTGATCTTAAATTGAGCTAACTGGGCCTTCTGATCGGCTTTGAATTAGGTGGAGACTCTTCTCTTTTGGAAGTAGAAGTAATCTTAGGATTATTAGAAGAAGTCTTTTATAGAAATCTTAAGTAAAAGTTAGGTATGAAGCCAAAGGAGTTTGGATCTGCAATTAAATAAGTCTTCAAGTGAACCATGGAGTCTACACTGAGTCTGAATTAGGTGTAGACTTTGTTTCTCTAAAGAAGTCCAAAGTAGGAATGAGGTACAAAAAAAGGTGAGATTGTATGGAAATTCTGCAACATTTGGATTAGTCACAGTTCGAAGATCCAGTTCACATTGAAATTAAATTGGACTAGATTGGGTGCAGACTAGATTTACATAAGGTCCATACACTTTAACTAGATTGAACCTACATCTACTTAATTCTATGCTTACTTCTGACACTTATCTCTTTCATTTCTTAAAACAGTTACTAAACACCTTCCCAGGCTAATATCATGCCTACACCACATCATCACCTTCACATCCAAGATCGAATACTGAATCATTGGTCAAGCTCTGGCCTTAATATACTCGTTTCGGTAATTAGCAAGTAAAATCTAGTTATGAACACGGTATTGACATTCCAGGTCGTAAATTTCAACTTTTTACGACACGTCGATTCGAGCAGTCGCGTCCAGCTCTGAAATGCCATTCAAGTAGAGATATCAACGAAGCCTTTTTACAGGCGGAATACGAGTCGAGGAGAGAAAAAACCCTGTCCAGAAAGAAGTCGCCACCACTTTTATGCCTTGAGATTGCATTTTGATGGGAGTCGATAAGGTGTCGCGCATATTTAAGATTCAGCGAACGTTGTAAAACCCCGTGGATTACGATCGCGACCTGAAAGCTCCGGATTCCACGAACGAGATGCCGTCACATCGACGATGAATTCGCGAACTGAAAGCTAACTGATCTTGACAAGCTCTGAAATGAACCAGAGAACAGAAAATTGGTGAGCGCTCGCGATATGGCTCGATAAAGTCATTCTTTCGTTCTCCTCGCCGAGTTCTCCCATCCTTGAAAATTCTCAGACGGAAGTGCTCTTTGAGATTCTTTCAAAGTGATAAAAATCTACATAGCTATTGATAAAAACAGAGTTGAATACTTCCACGAATATTCTGACCAGAGCGCTTTGGAAATTAACCGAATGGTACTCTCTTGGTTTCAAAGCTTTTCCCAAGCAAATTTCGATCTTCTCTGAAAGTCTCCAGCAGGTTCACTCTGGAAAAGTTACAGACACGTTCCCAAGAATTTTATCGAAAAGAGTCCCTCAAAGTTGCGAGTGAAAGAAGGTCATTCCAAAGCGCTCCATTTAAGTTTCCTTCCCACTAACTTATATTAAAGGGCAGTTTATTTAGATGACGAGTTCTTTAGAAACTAGAAGTAAAGGAATCGAAGTACTTAAGAAGCCTTCAAATAAAATTTTAAATATCCAAGTTTGAGTCTCAGTTTAAGTGCTCCAGATTGAGGTCTCGCGTTAAGTCAATTAATTGAGGTCCTATTCTACTTCAACTGTATCTAACCAGAATCGACGTGACGATATTGAAGTCTCTCGGGCAATTCTAAATAACAAAAGTCAATTTTTCTGCAGAACGATGAAAAACCACGAGAAACGTAAATGAAGTGCCGCGAGAATTACGACTAACGAATTCCCCGAAGTGTCAATGACGCATAGATAATTTTACTCGGACAGAGTAATAGGATCTAAACCGTGAAGGCGGCATCGGGGTTTGCCGACCGACACGTTAAGTGCCATCAATAACAGTTCATTCGTCTTTGTCCTGATATAAAGTTGACCGCTCCTTTGACACGTTTGTTGAAGCAGTTACCGGCGGCTCACTAATTATCCGTATGCGTCCAATTGCAGCACCGTGTACCAGCGGCTATTTGCCACGAAAAGACGCGTCCGTTTATTGTTCGCTCGATAGGCGAGATTTGCATGAGTAAACGGCCGCGGGACGTTACGAAATCGCGACGTACATCCGCGACGTGCTGGAAACTGGCGAGATGCAAATTTTGCCGACCATTGGAATTCAGTTTCCTTTGGAAAGAATATTCCAACAAGATAGGATACGTTGTTTTATGAATTGAAGACTTTCGAGTGTCTTTGCGTCGATTAACAAGAACACTCGAAATCTATACTCTGGATGAATTTTGAGACTAGGATTTATGTTTAGGATTAATTCTATAATATATAACATATACAATACGTAGGATTAGTTCTCTCAAAGAATTTTCCGAAAATCAAATCTTAAATGCTCTTTGCATGGAAGATAAGTGCTCTCTAATTTCCTGGAGACACTTATTCCTCACGAATTTCCTGCGATCAAGAACAGATGTCTGAGAGGAACGTACAGGGTTATTGTGGACGAATCTTTGCGAGGTTCAAGACAGAGGAGAGAGCTCCTTCCAACAATAGAAACGAAGTCCACATGGCCCAGGAGTAAGGTAGAGGTTTGGTCGCGGGCGCGAGCTGCAAACTCTCGCGGTGCATCTTCGCCGCGGATATATATCCTGTCGGCTGGTCCGTGCAAATATTGGACGGACGTGGAATTTCGGGTATATTTTAAGAGATTCATCTGGCGGGCCAGTAACGTTCCGAGAAGCAATTTCGATCTTTACGATGCTTATTCTCGAACGATGTGCACCTTGCGCCTTCCAAAAAACAAGGATCCCGATGCCTACTTGGGAGTAGTCTCGACGTGGAAGGTACAGGTACCTTACGTGTCCCGTGAGAAGTCACCTTAAAAGTATCAGGGGCAATGCTGTCTAGGGGACTTTTCATGAGACACTAATGGGACATTGCTTCGCCTGTAAGGTCACAATTGAAAAATCTGGGAAACTTCTGAAAAGGCGAGTAATCAGGCCCAATTTCAACTACAACCTGCACCTTGGCTAATGTCTAGGTAAAGTAGATCTAGATCAGAGTAATAGTAAACCGAGTGGACCCTCGCACATTAGAGTCGCTGAAGTCACTAATTGTAACTCATTATCACCACCAATCGTTCAAATTAAGAATAGAGTGCTTGTAAAGGAGTACTGTATACATGAGAGGATCAACTGAAGCACCTATAGATTCCTCAGGATTGTTTGGATAAACTCAGAACAGCTGCTGATACAGGACTTACTGTTCCCACAATGAATCTCGCAACCACAATTATTAATTAGGTTAAATCAATCTTCCAAAAGGAAGATCACTAAAGATCACCTAATTAATACTATTCACAGTTATCGTGCCAACAACGTATATAAAGTACAGATAAGACACCAGCCAATAGATAATACTCTTCCTCAGACTTTGCATTCTGACGCACAGACCCAGGTACACTCAACCGCTCCCATCGCCGTCCCCTTATCGCGGAGATTCCGCGAAAAAAATCGCAAGCAATCCCGCCGAAGAATCCTTAGTTCGCCACTTTTTCCCTTCAAGGTCGGAAATCGGCACGCTTCCCTTCCCCCACGTTTCTCCTCGAGTCCCCACGATCTGGGCGACGTCTCTGTTTCTTGTCCAGCCAGCATCGACGACCTTTGCTTTCCTCCTCCGTTTCTCCTTTCCCTTTGTTCCTTCCTCCTCCATCCTCCCAACCTCCTCTCCACCTCCTCTTCTGCCCACCCTCCTCGCCCACTCCTCCTCCCCGATGAGTTGCACCGTGTGTGTTTGAATGTCAATGACGAGCCAGGCGGCCCCGTGTGTTTATCCGAGCAACGGAGTTTCGGCAACCTTGGTAGGCGCTAAAATTCTCACTTTCGGTCTCGTTGAGGTCAGCCCGTCTGCCCGCCGAGAATTCCGGCCACTGATTCACCGAATTTCGACGGCCCCGCGATCTGGGTAACTCGGCTGACGAATTTCGGACCCTTTCCCGCTGTCTTTTCCTCCTCTCTCGTTTGGCAAGTTTCGAGGGAGAGCTGAGTGCTGTTTTGCGCGGGAAACCTTGGGTAATGGAGGTATTCATGATGTTTGATGAGTTATTGGGGAAGTTGAGGTGTTTTGTTGAAGGAAAGTGTTTTTAGGTAGTTTAATTTTTTTTAAATCAATCAAGAAAAATATGTAGACTAAATGGGTCACTGAAGAGGTTGTAACAAGAAACTCGTTTTTGAGATACATTCATATACTGATAGTTCAGTTTGATCTTTAACTACTCATTGTAAGATAAGACCAATCTTTAAATTCTTAAATTATTATACCTTTGAATTTTCTAAATTTCAAACTTTCAAATTTTCCAGCTTTTAAATATTCAAATTCTCCAATATTCAAATCTTCAAATTTTTAAATATTTTAAATTCTTCAAATCCTTAAATTCTTAAATTTTCAAAGTTTCGAAATTTCAACTATAGGAATCTAAAGCGAATAAGATTTCCTACTGTTAAAATCACGACCTGTTAATCCTTTCTAAACGGCTGATTAGTCTAAGAGCTCATCTACTGTATTCGAACATGCCCCAGTGTCCTCTTCAATAATCCAGAAACGACCTCGACAAGGTGGAAGTAACAGAATCGGTTATACACCAGACAGTTTCAACGACGTTCATTCGCCAAAGACGTTCGCAGTGTGTATTTTGGCGGATTCGCACCAGCGAGCACAGTTTACCCAACTATTCATTAGAATGGCTCGAACCTAGGCGATAAACGGCTGGTTTGGGATAGGTCAATCAAACATTGCCGCCAACGGATCGACGCCGAGATTTTATCGTCGCGAACTTTGCGCCACGTTCGAAAATAAACCGCCTGGTACATGAATCCCGAGTCGTCGGTAACCAGAACCCTCTGTACAGACTCCAATATTTCTGCTTTAATCGCCTACATTCAACCTGGGAGTCGAGCCGATAAATCTGTCCGAGTAATCGTGAGAGTTTCGAACGAAAAATTTGTGTCTCGGAAATTGATCCTAAATTATTCAATATCTTTTTATATTCTCGCTATCAGCGTCACGAAACTGAAGTACACCATTTAAAAGGAATGTTCTTAAAAATTATTTCAGACTATGAAATTTTATTTTAACTACTTTCTCTGACATTTCAATCCTTTTATGTCATTCTTAAACCAGTCTTCCAAATTTCAGTCCTTGATTAAAATTTCGTCATGACTCCTACTTTAATTTCATCTCTTGTATAAATCCTTAACAAACAATTCAACAGAAATTTTCCTATATATAGACAATAAGTAAATAAACAAATAAATAAGACACGATTTTATATCCAAGCCTTGATAGCGAACGTGTAAATTTCAGGGTCGACGTGTCTCCTTCAGATTTCGTATCTCTATTTCTGATTCCTTTGTTCTTCCGGGAACTGCTGATATTCAACAGGAACTCTCTTCGCGGATTAAGCGAAAAAAAATATCGTCTCGAACGTGGGAATTTAATCGAGGCACCTGATATGCTATCAGCACCAGACAGGACCACGGATACAGGTGACTAAACGTAAAGGTTAAAGATAGCCGCAACGCATTCAAGGGGAAATATGCTGCAGTGTGTAGGCTCTATTTCTGCCTACAAAAATCGGTAGGGACGTTTCCCTCGCGGTAATCGGTGTAAAGGAGCTATTTAAAACCGCGAGTTACGAGGGTGGTATAATTCAAGATCGTCCATAGGTAATTGCGCGCTTGTATTGGGACGATATCTTCGAAACGCGGTAGCATTCTTGGGATTCTTCCCTGGCGAGACTCTTTGAAAACGCGCCACGATTCGCGTAATTGGGAGGAAAGTCGGCGATAATCGAGCTAAGTGGCTATCAAAGACGACGAGTGTTGGATGGTATGATTCTGAGAATGAGCGTTCATGATCCCACATTTGGCTGCTGGTTCTTAAAACAGGAGCAAGACTTTCAGAAACTTTTCTCTTCTGTGAATGCTTATGAGCTTCTATTTTTTCACTTCTATCCACAAGGAATTCATACGAATAACTTGAGGGTTCAGGTCGCCAGGTTCTCTAACTCATTTTAAAGAAAAACTACCTATTCAGAACCTACTCACTTTCAAAAATCACCTATTCAGAAGGAAGTCATGTGTATACATAAAAATCAAGAACATTACCCTACTATAAAACTATATTCTCATGGTCAGTTGTATCCAAGAATCACTGTACCCCTAAGCTCCAAGAAAACCTCCTCAGTCCTCTCAAAAGTGAGCCTGAAAGCCTCTGGAAGGAGCCTACGATAATTCTCCCCATGAGTCCCCAAGAGGCCCACCACCCAGGGGGTTGAAACAACCCCAAACTCGGTCCCAATGACGATCTATCAAACCCAGCAAGGATGAGTGGCCAAGGAACGCAGCCCAAAGATCTGCATGCGAGGAAATCGCGTCGCAGCCGGATATATGGCGATAAAACCGAAAGTGGCATGACGTGGGCCCGTCCCCCCCTCGCCGATCCCCCGTGCCCCTCCCTTCTCTCTTTCACGAGTTTATGCTCTCGCCAAGGTTGTGTTCCGTGTGACCATGCCCAAAGCCATGTCGTATATATGCAAAGCAAATGCAAGGTCGGCCGCGCGTGTCTCTGCCGGTGTCAGCGCGCGTGTGTGCGAGCGAGCGAGTAGGTGCGTGCGCACGGGCCCTCGTTGCACGCAGGCACCGTCGACACGCGGGCCCAGCGTGCATGTAACCAGACAATGACGTGGCCCGAAACGGTGGCTCCGTAAAAATCCCCAGCGACTCGATGGAGAGATCTCCCTCTCTCGGTCCCCCCCTCTGCCCCCTCTTCGGGCCCCCAGGGAAAACGACGAAACTGGACCTTGGCGCCCCGTCAACGTGGCCCACCGTGGTGCTTGGCCAGATTTCGCGATTCGTGGCCTCGCTCTTCTTCGCGAAGGAGAACGCATTGGCTCGGATGTGTGTAATCGATTGGCGCTCGTGGAGGTTTTGCTGCAGCGAAATAGGCCGTGGGTGGAAATGAGTAGAGCGATAGAGGTGGTAGAGATGCTTATAGTTAGTGGAATTAGAAGGATTGTTAGAGATGAGAGCACTTGGCGAGGGAAATGTGGAATCTATTTGGTCTTGTGTCTAGGTGATCCTAGGGATTTCTGTGATGGAGTATAATGGATCTTCTGTGGCGAAGTTAGGTCCTGTCTATTTTTTCTGAAGATTAAGATCGAGTTAGAAACACGTAGTGAGAAGATTCTGTGGAAAATTTTAAATTTACCTGATTGATTTAGAGACTTTCAAGATAGAGCATAGGAAAATATTTTCTATAACAGCCTGAAAGACTATCCATTTCTTCTCAGGATCAAGAGGGAGTTGATAACAACCAGTAACAAGATACTGAAGAAAATTTAGCCTTGGAGTCTAAGCTTAGACTTATGCAACTTCCAGGTCGAAGAAACTTCCACCACAACTTGCATCTTTCCTTCCACTAACGAGGCTACTAGCAAAAGCGTTCCAAACCTCGAGAAATAATTCTGCAAGAGTCCCTGCCTCAAACGATGCTCAATTTGCTCGAAGCAAAGGCACTGGCATACAAATGAGTCCCAAAATGATCCCCCCATTCAATATTACTTATCGTTAACGGTCTCCTAGAGGAAACAATTGACCCTCGTTGCATTCATCGTCTCGGGATGAATAATTCAAATGGGACGGCAATTTGTTCGAAAGGCAACTATCGAAACGCTAAATCAGGGACCATTTTGGCACGAGCTCCGACGGAAACCATTACGCGGGGACTATTTTCCTGGCGCAGCCGAGACTTCAAAGCTCGCCAACCTCGCGATTCCAGCGTTCTGTTTAAACCATTAATCCTGCAAGGGGCTGTCGAAGCTGCGCCTCGCGGTTCCCTTCCCGAGGAACGAGAGAGTGAAAAAAAAAATGAATTTTTTCGATCGATTCAACGTTAACAGAGCTCGTCTGGAAATACGCTGGCGTAAATCAAAATTTATTTCGCAGCATCCAACGGAACGGCGAGGCTCGCGAAACCTCGCCAGAGGAGCCTTTTTATGCGAGCTATGGCTACGATTGAGTTTTTTCGACGAACATCAGACACTGACTCGACAGCCAGAGGGAAGGAGAAGCAGATTCTGAACAGACGTTTCCGCAAGGTTCGCGTCGAGACGCAGACAACGAGAAGCTCCCAGGCACCTTGCGTTCCACGGACACTGCGACTGTAAATGCTCGACCTTGAACGGTATTTATTGACCTGTTCTGCATACTAGATCCACGAATAGCTGATTCATTATAACGCCGCGATACCGTGTTTTCATTCATTTACCGTTCCCTTCTCGAAGACGGAACGAATCGAGTCGCCGCGGGCGAGGTATCCGCCTTGCAAAAGAGATACGAAGCTAGTAGGATTTGGTAGAAGTAGACAAATGTCGTGGAATTATTGATCAATCATTTTTAGAAATTATTAAAAAAGTGTAGAGGAATAATTAAAATTGATTTTCCAATTATCTACCTTCGATCAAAATTTTAGCAGTCTTCAAGTACTACAAGCATAGTACTGCTTTCAGAAAATGAGACTAATTGAAAAAAATATTACTATTTTAATCTGATTTGTAACAGGACTAATTGATAAAAAGAATGAAGAAATTTAGAAGAATTCTATGCTTAATCTATGTATAAAAAAGTAAATAAAATTCTTTGGATCATATTCTAAAGATTGGCCACTTCGGCTATTTCTGGATTCAGAGAATCAGTCTGTCTCCAAGGAGAGAATCCTGCACATTATAAATTCGAATAACCCTTCCGTCATAGGATTTCATAGTTGCAGCGTCTGAGCATCAGGTTCTGGCATCTCGTGCCGCTGACCTGGTCAGGTAAATAATTATCCTTTTTCCTGGAAGCGACTCCTACTACCAACTTCGCTATGCAGCCTTTTCCATTCGACGGCAACGTTTAACAAACTGGTTTTTAACCTTAATCGATCAGTCCTTAGAGCTATTCCCCATATTCGGCGTATCGAGGCTATGTCGATAGAGTGTTTTTAGCTTGGTAGAGTCGGAACGAAATCGATGTGGCCTCTCAAGGCCATTTCCCCCACCTGCGGTCTTTTACTTTTACTCTTACAACTTAATTACTCTTTTCTTTCTGTTATCAATCAGAATTAAGTTTTCTCAAGATTGCATCTGTGAACCTTCTCTAATATAATTTGAAGCATAACATTACATTAATATTACATTTAAAAAATTCTTAAAGTATAAAGAATTAAATACAAGTGTCAGTACCTAATGTCTCAGGTGCCTCAATCAGCCACCTGATTTCGTTCCAACTATAGCCAGTAAATCACCAACAACTTATAAAAACATCTTAACACCTGATCATAAGCTCCACCACCTAAAATATCCAAGTCAAATTCGTATTCCGCGGTTCATCGAACGAGGCATAAAATGAATAACAGTTAAACCGAATCATAATTCACGTATAATTCACCTGGACACCTGGCACGACGCAGCAAATTGATTTTGCAAGATTTCTAGGCATCGGTAAATGCTTCCACAAGCGATTAGCGCGAGAGCGATAAAAGGCCCGAGTGCTTAAAACTGCAATCAAGTCTCACGAATCGCTGTCCTTAATCCTCTCTCAAAAAATTCCGATTACTCCTTTCAACCGAAAAAGAAATCAATCCACCATTCCGTTCTACTTACTCGTTAAGCAAGCTGCAGACGTTAATGCATGTAATTCGCCTCGGCCTCTTACCTGCAACAGAAAAGAGAGTCATTCGTTAAAAATACCGCGATTATCCAAGAATCGCGAGAGGAAGAGGAAAAGAGGGAGAACAGGGGGAGCAGAAACGCGAAAAAGACCCACGTGTGCACTCGACTCGCTTTTTTGCAAGCGAGCTGTAAGCAAACACCGTCTTCTAACTATTTTTACGCTCGTTATGCAAAACCTCGCAGGAGCACGCCTCTAAAACATCTCGAAGCCTGAAAAGAAGCGTCGCCGATTCAATTTCGTAATGCTTCGTATAATCGGTTCGTTACAAAACGCGCGTACGTCATGCGGCGTATCAAAACCGCTTACTCGACCGCTCAACGTCGTCGTCGATCGCCCACGTGTGTAATTAATCGCGCATCTCATTACAGCCACGAACAATTTACCCGCGCGTTACGCTCAGCGGCCGAGCGCGTCTCCTCGATACAAATTAGGGGAATCTTATCGCATCTGAATGATTCCAGGCAAAATTCTGGCCCATTACATGTTTGGAAACACGCTGGAGATTCATTCCTGACACTTTCGTTCGTCTAGCTTCTTCTCGAGGTCCTCGGGACATTTTCGAAGCAGTTAACAGGAGATAAGATATAGACAAAATTAGATATTCGTGGAAGTGATTGATTTACGAGGTCTCTTCGAGTTTTTGGGAAAGTGGGACACTGTGAGAGGGATAGATGTGTCAGAGTTCGCGAGTGTGCAGATTAGATGCAGGAAGTTTGCTGCACTTTGCGAACGCTGTCGTATTTTTAGTTAGAATGCTTTCTTTTTGGTGGGAAGATGGATCTGTTTTTCTGCTGCTCGTTTTGAAGTGGGTTATGGAAAGGTGACTGGGAGTGGAATCTAGTTGGTATTCGGTTGGAGATCATTAACCCTTCGAGGACGACGTCTATGTATTGTATGGATTTTGTACTATATTTTCTGCTGCACCATACCACAGTTTTATTTAAGAGAAATTCGGTTTTAAATTTTAAAGTTTTAAGAATTTGAAAATTTAAATATTTGAATATTCAAAAATATAAATTTGAATTGTAACTGAAAACTTAAAAATTTGAAATTTCACTAATTTGATGGATTTTAATCTTTCATAATATACACTTTGAATATTTAAAGATTGATCTGTTTGATGAGACGAAGCTGGGCACCAATACATAAGCTAATCTCAGAAACATATCCCTCGCTATAAGCTCCCAGAGCCTTAAGCCTCCACCAAGAAAACACAATTCCCACTATTCCCCAATTCCCAGAATGCCCGAAAATCCACCTAGACCAGCTTTCCACTTACCTCGATCCCCTATCACAGAGCGATTCCCTCCCATCCCAAATTCCACAGCCAGGGCAACGTTACCAGACCCGCATTTCCCACAATTTCAGGCTGCGCAGGTCAGCCAGTTTCGCCGAAAAGCCTCGTCAATCATCCCTTCGACCCATCTTCCCCGAAGATCGATCCCTCTCTACCACCAGGGCCCCGAATCGAAACTAGAGGAACGACTCATACTTCTCCAGGAATCCTCTGCTCGAGGTACAGCAACGATTAAGGCCGACCAAAGCGAGAAAGAAAGAGAAAAAGAGAGAGCAGGTGCAGTGGCGGCGGAATTACACGTCGAAGGAGCACGAGGTCCTTTTATCCAGGCCCGAGAATAACGGGGAGAGACGTGTGGGTCCACGCACACTTCGAACCCAGAGCGTGTACGCGCGCTAGTGGACTACCTGGATGTACCTGGACCCCAGTGGTCCGCATTCCAAAAGTCAAGGACTCTCTCGAACTGATCCGAACGTCGGAGGCGCCTCTCTTTTCGCCACGCGCCTCTCTCTCGCCGCCTGCGCTAGTCTCGCGGGCCCACTTGCCTCAGGCCCTTTCAGAAAATCGTCGTAGATCATTGTAGACCCTCGTCCTCCTTCCCCTGCGACTAGGACATCCCTGGGGATCGTTGCGTCAGACGAGTATCTCGCGAATGACCTCATCTGATGACCGTTTTTGCGATGAATGCAGGTGAAACTCCGGATGCAACGGGGTTTCGCGGCGAAAAAAGCTGGCCACGCAGAAGACCGTTTTCTTCTGGCGGTTTACGTAACGGGCTGAGGGGGAAAAAGTGCTCTGTGGCCTGGCAGATCGGATCACGAGCGTTCTGCATTGTCACGGGACTGTCTGCGATCGGGTTCCCCGCGGCGCGGCCTCGTGTCTGTGAAACCTTTCGGCGGAGGGTTCCTTTCTTTCGCGCCGCGGCCAGATCGGGGATTCTGAAGTGAATCGGAGCCTCGGCGATTCGAGGCTCCGTGAGGAATGCGATAGTCGAGAGTGAATGGGGGTTGGGGAATTTCGGTGGGCCTTGGAATCTAGGCACGTCTGCTAGGAGATGGACTTTCCTCCATTTCTCCCTTTTCCACCTTTTTTCTTTTTTCAATTTTCTATGATAACAAATGACACGTTAAATTGAAGTCTGAAGCTGTTCCTAAATTTTTGAAGAACTTTGAAGTATCCCCAACACGATGAAATTTACCTCGTGATGTGTCTCGAAGCAAGTGATGGGTTGAGACCATTTGGAATTATTTCCTGTCTCTTTACTTCTTTGAAGCTCGAATACAAGTGAAAATGGTTCGAAGTGGTTATATTCCATCACTAGTTTTGAGACGTGCCTCGAAACAAGTCTCATCTTATAGAGGTTATTTTAAAGATATTGTAGATGTTTCAATTTGTATTTAAGTCTTCAAATATTCGCTAAGTAAATTATGATTAGCGTCCTTGGACACATGAGTACATATGCTCTTAAATTCGAGCGACCTAGGCGAAGGCTGAAGCACAACGATGCCTCCAGGCAAAACGGGACACTGCTGTTCTGTCTTTCGGCCACTATGCTGCTTCTGACTATGACACCGAAGGCCAACGTAAGAAATATCGAGGACCCGTTACCCAGACAAGCTACTAACTCACGTACCCCTATTCTCGCCTGGTTTTATTATTGTTCACTCCGAAACGATCAATTAATTCACTTTTCGTCACGCCAACGACCAAGTCTACGCTCAGTGGACTGACTAATCGTGCTATAAGGCACGTACTCCTTTAGAAATTATTCTTAGAGAGTATTATATAGAGATCTAGTAGAAAACATGCAAAGACCTGTGGAAATAATACAAATTCTGATACACAACTTAATTAAAAATTGTGAACCCTTACGAAAAGTAATAAACTATATTTCTTCCAAGGATGTCCATAAACGTTTCCATCTCTACTTTCTCAGAATTACTAGCTGCAAATCAAGATACACCCACAGGACTCATCCAATTCATCACCTAAAATTGCTGCAGAGTAATCAGCGAAACGGTCGAAGACCCTCGCCAAGGCGTCTCGAATGGGAAATCAATTAGCCATCGGCCTTTGGCCAGGCTTGTCCGTGTCGGAAATAAATAGCTCGAGGTACCTGCAATAATTCGTGCTTCATTTCGCTCGTCCGGGGCAGAAATCGTAATCAGGCCGAGAGCAGACACTTTTGTCAGCCTCTAATCCAGTATCTCCGGTCACGTAGAAAAATCAGCGCACGTTCAATGACCGAGTTCGAGCCATTAAAGAGCAACAGGTTTCGCTGCTCGCTCTCTAAGACTCGGGGAATCAAGAGAGCTCGCGCGCGCGCATGCTGTGTGACGTGTGCCTACTCTCTACACGAGCCTCTCCCAGTTGTATCTTTCTCTGTTCTTGAAGGCCCGCGAACGCGAATAAAGGCGAGAATAAAGTCGAAAGGCATTCACCCTTGGTGAAAGTAGTTCTTCGATCGATGTCGCTGCCGTGGCGCGCGCGCGAGCTCACGGCCCCGTGTCTGTGCACGCGCAAATAAGCTTGTCGTCAGAGCTTCAGCGCGGCTTTCACGCCAACCGATTTTCTTGATGCTATGAGATTGAAAGGTTGGAAGATGAGAGCTATTTTCGATCGAGGGACAAAGAAATTGAGATTGACGTAGGAACAAATGGTTCAAGGAAAGAGCGCAATTTTCTTTTCTTATGAAGCTTGTGAATCTAAATGGCACGAGTGCTAGTAATAAGATTCTAGGAGAAACGAAATGAGAACAGTTCGGTCTGGCTAATATTCGTAGCGTGTCTATTAGACAAGAGAAAACGGGCTTCTAAAAGACCGACGAGGTCGCTGACCCACCTCAGAAGTTCGTACTTGCATTAAACACGCTCGTTTCGAATCCTATTCCTTCCTCCTCTGATACCTATTATCAAAGGCCTATAGATACACTGTATAATCGATGGAAACTCGTATCAATGCCCTCTATGCTATCCTACAGATGCACCCTATTTTCGTCTCGAACCTCTTTGAGACCTAAACCTAAAGTATTTATACTGACTCAACTTTCGATATTTAATAGGAAAAATATGCACAGGAGATTTATAGAAATTGACGAACTGAGAATTAGAGTTATTAACTCCAAGTAAAAAATCTCTATTCCAAAAACCTGAAGACTTCCCTGAACCATCAACAACAAAATAAATCCGTTCTCATTGCACAGAAGCCTCGCAAAATATTCAAAGAGCCCCTCCTCTTGATCTCGAATTCTTATCGTGCAGATTCTCAGTCGGCCGACAACCGCGGCGAAATTTCCGTGACAAAGAGGAGCTCGCTGGGACCACGGCGATTCCCTTTCTCCCGAACCGAGTCAATTGCATGTTTATTCCGGTTCTGAAATTCAGATTGATTCGGCTGGGCCGAGGAGCGGTGCAAGCGTCGCCGACACGTCGACGACTATTGAACCAGCGAAGGCGCAACGACACCGCTTGGCTACGCTCTAAACTCTAACGGGTGGGTCACTGACCCCGCCGCGACGAAGCTGGAGCCGCAACGTTCATTTCATTAGACGCCGGATACTTAGTGAAATTAGTATTAACACTCGAACGAGACGACGACCGCCGCTCTCACTCTCGAGACGCTGCCAGGCCTGCGCGCTTTCCGGAAAGAAAGCTCTTTCGCATTGCGTCGCGAAAACCGAGGCCGTGCATGGTCACGCGCGACCATTGAGGCCAGGCTTCGTAGTATTGGTGACCGAGAAAGTTCCGTTTTTGTGGTCATAATAGGATTGCGTGTTCTTATGGAAATTCTGAATTTTAGGATAAGAGGCCTGAGGGGCACGTGATAAAAACAACCCCTGTGAAATTGCAACAAGAAATTATTTAAGACTTTCCCTTCTTTAAAAGAGCTATTACTAAGTCTGTTATTATTATTGTTAAGATTTGTTATTGAGATTTATTATTAGGTAAATGATCTAAAGGATTGAGAGAATTTCCTGGAAAATTTTCTGATCCTCCTTACATACTTTTATACAGAGTGTTCGATAACAGATGTTAGAAATTTTAGGGAATGATTGTGTATGGCAAGTTAGGATGAAAATTAATTGTGTTTGAGGTTTTCTTTCTTAGCTATTAATTGTTGAAGATGAATCGAAGTGTCATGAGAGATGTGTCTGACTTGGAGACTTATTCTACTGCCGGTGTATATTAGCCTAGTCAGCCGCAGTAACGTCAGTAGAATGAGACCACAAGTCAGACATATTTCACTTGAATTTTAAGTGTATTTTCGATAGCTAATAACTCATTAACGAAGCCTCGAACATAACTTCGTCATTCTTGATCTGCAGTCTATTTTAGCATGTAGAATCATCCCTTAAAATTTCTGACACCTGTCGTCGCTCACTCTGTACAAAATAAATAGCCCTATACAGAGAAAGTTAACTCAGTAACGAAGAATGAAAATTAACATACATGAAGTCCATCTCATCGTGGAATTAATTTAAAACAATCGAATCACACGTTTTGTTCCAGCCTCGCAGATTTATTTCGTCGTGATTAGAATAAGAATGCGTCTCATCGAACGCTTCGTTTCCTTTTTCGTTTTCCTGTAAACACCAGTGGGCGGAATAGATGACGGTAATCGTTCCACCGCCTCCCTCGGTCGTGATTTAATTGCGTTCGAGCAGCGCAATTGATCTCATCGCGGTGATTCCAGTCATTAGGCGGTGCCTTGAAGTGTTTGAAAGGGTCACTGACCTTCTACAGCAGGTTTTGTTAGTGTCGCTCGTATCGTTAGGTACACACATACCAGTCGGACAAGGATTACGCTAAGCTTCTGTTCGCCTCCTCTTTTTCTCTCTATCCCTCTCTGACAGACACATAGCGGTCGATGCGTTCTTTCGATCTTGATTTTTGCCCAGCGGCAAAACAAACCGATCCTGATCGACCGTTTACTTTCGATCTAATTTTACAAACGCTTCCCAGTCGATTCTGGTTCTTGCGTCATTCTGATTACAATAAGAAGTGAGATTTTTAATTATAGGAAAGGGAAGTGATTAATCGTAGAGATGAATCGAGAAATTTCTTAGTACTTGGGTACTCGTCAATTCTAATTAATTCAGTTTTCTTTTGAGTCGAGGCTGAGTTATTTACGAAGATATAAATTATAGGTATTTAAGTATATCCACTGCAACTAAGTTCAGACTGGATTTTCGTTCAGCCTTAATTGTATAATAATAAATGTATCTTAAGTTAGGATAGGTCAGGGTTAAGTTGAAGATTTAGGATTGAATTAAAGTAAATCAGTGATCGAAGTCAGTTATTTGTGAAACCATAAACTGTATACGTTGACTAGGTCTGGATTAGGTTTTCTTTGATCCATGCTAGAATTCAAAGTACACTCTAAATTAATTTGAAGAAGGAATTGATTTATCTCTGAGCTACTTAAACCTTTTTTCATTCCAAAGTAACAAAATCAATCCACCTAACAAACCCTCGAAGCCACTTTTACGAATTCTATCAAACTTCCACTCACAATCAAACTTATCTGCACTGCTCCAGGAACATCCTCCCTCGTTCTCTCCACTTTCCAATACACCCCTCATCTCTCCTATTTACGAAACAATACATTCAGCAATTACCACGAGCAGTTCATTAAGCAAAGTACTGACGTCAATTCGTGTACCGTTTGCTCCTAGACGGAATCGTTCTCACCGGAAGGGACCTCTGTTTATAGTTAGTGCATCGAGCATTGATCGATGTTGTTATTCGCGCGCGCGACAGCCGGTTTCCCTTAAAGATTATCAAGCAGCGCGGCTCGTCTAATGAACCCTTCTGCTCGAATATTCCAAGAAAGGTGATTGACCTCCATAACAGTCCAACAGCCAACGCGTTCTTCCGTCTAACAGTCACGACGAGGTTACTGTTACTTCGTCAAATTTCACCGAACATTGTGTCGACATTACGCAACGACGACAGTGAGGAATACATTAGACTAGACTGATGAGAAGAATTTGTCAGAGATTTCGACGAGCTGCCAGTTTATTGTTCGAACCGACTTGCTTTATCTTTTATGTAACACTCGGTGATATATTGATTGTTGGGTTTGGTAGAATTCGTGCAAAATGGTTCCAACTTCACATGAAATTATTTTTTTAATGGATTAGTTCGTTGGTGCTTTGTATAATTGTTTTTATAGACCTTGGTGGTAATTGCTGCCTATCCTGTTTCTGGTTGCAGTAATTAATGTTATTTTAACATAAAAGTTAAAGTTCCCTTGAATGACTTAGAAATACTGGTTAATTGAGAAGGAAGGGATAAGGAACGAAAGACACACTTCTGGTTTCATTTAGTCCCTCGTGATAGTATATGAAACAGCTACCAGGTCATTCTATGGATGATGACATATTTATGAGCGATACTGTATGCATTTCATCCAAAATGTAGAGTCTAAATACACCCCCACACGTTTCACTGTGGATGAATTATCCTCGACGATCGCCCAAAGCGAAAAGCCTAAATTCGCCTTGATCGAACAAAGCCTTATCTGCCTCTCCCAAGGAGCAAGAACCACGCAGGAATCCCGCGTATCCCGCGGCGGAACTTTATTCACAAGCGTCCGCTATAAATTCCCAATGAAACGTGCCACGACGTGAATCGAGTTGTACAGCCGCGTTACGGTTATACTAGTAAACTAATTAACCACGTTAATGAGCCGTGATATAAGAGGCGAACGTACGCGCAGCAGTCGCCCGCCCCGATATGCATCGCGTGCCCCGAGGGCCTGACGCCTTGTACCATGTAGCGTTTAAAGCGACCGAGGGGTGGCGGAGAAGCAGACGGAAAGTCTCGGTGAAAGAAACGCCGACGATTTTTCTGCCGCGACCTGTCGCCGACCACTACGCGCGATTACGT
Source organism: Calliopsis andreniformis (assembly GCF_051401765.1). NCBI lineage: Eukaryota > Metazoa > Arthropoda > Insecta > Hymenoptera > Andrenidae > Calliopsis > Calliopsis andreniformis. The sequence continues at coordinate 8,131,415 of NC_135065.1, read as the reverse complement.
CTAACGGTATCAAGAGATAACGCGTCGCTCGCTAATCGCACGAAAACATCGCCGTCTGATTGCCTCCTCGGGCTCTGTGACAGCCGAGATTGATGCAAAGTGAACAGTCGATTTTGGTGTCGTGTTCCTAATTCACAGTAGCCAGAGAACATCAATAGGTAGTCGAAGAACTGTGGTCGAAATAACGGGGTATAAATATGAACAGAGAGACCTCGATTATCTGGAGTGGCATGAGATTCACGCATGAAGTACCCTTTTGATAGCCAGCTTTATCTTCGACGGACTATTGGGTCACTGTTTAGCACGTTGACTGTTATGTCAATTGCCAATTGGCGACAATTTTCACGAGATCGTGAACAATATTAATTTACACATTATCAGAAATTTTCTGGAAAATACATTCTTCAGAAAGTCGATTTCAAATAGACTATAGGAAGAGTATAGGAAATCGTTAATTACTTAAAAACAGTAATTTAATTCACAGATTGTACCCCTGAAAAATAAAGAAAAATCAGAGCAAAGTAATTCCAAAGAAATATTCAGTGATTTAATTCTCTAATTACAACTCCAAAAAATAGAGAATCTTAAGAACATCAACATGTCCATAAGTGTAAGTACCTACAGAATCCTTTCCCCTTCTATCTCTTCAAATTCCCTTTCCCTAAACACTAACTCACTAATTTCTTAATCTACTAATCTGATCCCTCCCATTCCAAAGCATTCCTCCCGCAACTCGTCCCCTTTTCCAAAGCAGCGCTATCGCACGCAACCGTCGGCTCGCGGCGCGTAAAAATCTCAAATCAGCGACCCGAAGCAGTTCCCTCGCGAGACCTCGATTTCCCTCGCAGCCGGTGCCACCTTCTGGCTGCAGCTCCGGGTCCGTGGCCCGTCATTTTTGCAGGTGCATCGTTAGCGGCGAGAGAGTCGGGTCCGCGTGAAAAATACGCGCTCGTATCGAGCAGCCGATACGCCGATGGAGTATTGACCGTACTATTGAGTCAGAGCCACCATACATTAACATATTTAATGCGAGGAGAGCGCTGTGGCGCGCGTACGCACTCGCTCGCGCGCTCGACGATATCCACACGCACACAAGCCCCGGCGCATGCGCGAACCTATGCACTCCTCGAGTCATTGACCCGCGTATAAAACGCTCACAGACGCGGACCAGGCGGCTCGCTCGCTCGCTCGCGCGTTAGCACCTACATACGAGTGCAACGCGCGGCGGCGGCGGTGCAGCGCGCGCTGCAGTTGCACCATTGCACAACGCGGGATCGTGTGTTCGCGGGGATTGTGTTCCTCGCCCGGTTATTATTATTACGAAGAGGGACGCGAGGCGGGACGCGAAAAGCGGGGTTGGGAAACTCTGACCGGCCGCGAGGATGAAGTTTAAGACTCTGAGGACAGAGAGTCACTCTCCCTGCGCCTAGCGGGACCACGATCGATCTTTTCAACGTTCACTCTTGTGGAAGTCCCTCGCCTATTCGATCTGATCTCGATATGTTTGATTGGTAGAGTCGAGAGAGCTGAAGGTTCGATAATATTCAAGGAGTATCGAAATAATAGTAAGAGTAGATCAATGAAAACTGTGCGGATTTTATATATATAGTGAAGAAAACCAGGTTTTCGATAGTCTCGAAATTGAGTCTGGAGCTGGTTTCTATTTAAATAGTTTTTGATTAAAAATTCGGAGTATTTCTATTCTTGAAATATGGATCTATGTGAAATATGTCAATGTTAAGAAAAGTGTTCGATGAGAAGCTTGCAGACTCGAGGGTTCAATGATATTCCAGGAGAATTAAAACAGAATAAATAAATGAAAACTGTGCCACTTTTATCTAACAGTGAAGGAAAACCAAGTTTCCTCTAGTCTTCGAAATTGAGTCTGCAGAAGCTGATTTCTACCGAAACAGTTCTTGATTCAAGATTCTAATTCTTTTTATTCTTGAAATATAAATCTATGTGGAATGACAATGTTAAAGAGAGTGTTCGATAAGGATTTTAAGCGAAGGGCTGTTCATCGTCAGAGGATCGATCACACTGCACCGTATAGACTGTAGTTGCAGAAGTACCATGTGTCCCATTTACGAAAACGTGGCCGATTAAGGAATTGCGCGGCGGGGTTAACCGCGACGACTCAGCTTTAATTGGTGGTGAACGTAACGCCACTGTGCCGCTCTAACTCTATTATTTCAATATCTATCGCGCGTCGCAGTGTCCCACCAGACGCCCATCTCTCCCAGCGGCAACGTGATTCTCGACCTGACTCAACAACCTCCACCTACTTACCTCGACTAGAAAAACAAACGAACGCGAAAGTAAATTGAATGAATATTAAGAAGACGATTCTAATGTGCTCCAAGTCTTCTTATTCATAAACTGTTTCAATACAGAGCCTCGTTAAGTGATCGCAAATCGGGATCATTCGTGAGCATGTATCCGGGGTCACAGTTTTTTAGACCAATACGTTTTTTCAATAAGAGAAATATGTAGCATACTGAGGCCTGAGTCTAAGAGGAGTTCTAGTTCTCATGTATTTATTCTGCAAAAAATTAATTCACCGAGGACTATTTAACATCAAATTGAAATTAAAGAGAATAAGTGTCAGAAACTTCGAGGTGTGGTTTTACACGGAAAAAGAATAATAAAAATACGTTTGAGGTCTCGTTTCAGAGTTATTAATCATTGAGAAGTAGCTTAAGAATCACGTGCAATATGTCTGACTTGAGACCTATTCTACTGCCAGCGTGCAGTAAACAGGTCAGGCAGAGCGAAATCAGTAGAATAAGTCCTAAGTCAGACATCTTCCAGACGTATCTTAAGCATCTTAATTTTCATCCTATTTTGTCACATAGGATCACCCCTTACAATTTCCATCCCCTGTAACAAAACACCCTATATACAGCACGAAAAACAATTTTTTAAAAATCCTTTACAGTAAAGAGACAACTTAAGTCTAAATCTCTCTCCTATCCTCTCTCACCATTCCAAAGACTAATACTCGACAGACGCTAGAACCGGAAGGAGTGAACTCGAACCAACTCGATCAGTCGTCAAGCCTCCGATCGACCGCCCGAATTCGTCGCCGCGGTCCCCTAGCAGTCGATTTTCGAGCTCGCAGTCGCGCAAAATGGCGCGGGGCGTGCTCGGTGCAACGGTACGCGGAGGGACTTTTTCGCCGTGTGCGAGCGGCTGCAAGTGAAACCGCGTGCCTTGAGACTCCGACCCCGGGCAAAGTGACAATGCCTGTCACGATTTTCGAGAGATTTGCGGTCCACAGGGCCGCTGGCGGCGGGAGGGGAGGGGGGGTCGAGTAAAAAGCACAGGGGACCGCTGAGGGGCCCACACGAAACGGCCGCGAAACGGCGTAGTTGTTGACTCGCTGACTGACTAAACTAATGACATCGTTACTGACTGGCCTGGCCTTATGCAGCCCTCTCGCTCCCGCTCACTCTCTCCCTCCGTTTCGCCGTCTCCCTCCTCCGCCCCTTCCCTCGCCGCCTCCATCGCCGTGGATCGGTGCAGCGCACGCACACACACGGACGGGGACGCGGAGCGCGCGCGCGCCCACACCGATGCACTTTCACGCGAGCGCGCGCACATTCACGCAGCCGCGCATTGAGCACAGCCGCGATCACTGTCGAGTTCAACGATCCCTCGGCTCGTCCCTCTCTCGTCGCTCTGCCCCTCCACCTGCCCACCCCCTCTACCCCAAGCCTCCCCTCCGTTCCCAGCAACGCTCGCGACCGAGCTGTCTCTCGCTAACTTTTCGTGCCTCTTGCGTCCTCTCTCCTCCCACTCCTCACGCTTCTTCTTTCTCGCTCTTTCGTCTGAATATACTGGGTGTTCTAGAGCTACTTCATCGGATTTTGGGAACCTCGTTAATTATTTCAGTGGGACGCAAGGGAGCTACGAAGAAGAGGAAAAGTGCTTGAGAGGAAGGTTTAGAGTTTTTAGGAGAATTGATTTTTATGCTAGTTGTGGGTTGAAGTTGATTTGTGCTGTGTCTGTATATTTTTGAGGAATTTTTGATTGATTTGGGGAGTGAGAAGTAGTTGAATGTTAGTTGCTATGCGTGGGTACAGTGGTGTTTGGTAGTAGGCTATGGGCTCCAGGGAGTTGTAGTAGCAATGATAGTAATTGAATAAGACACTATCATTGATCAATGAAACAACATTGCACTTCACTCCCTCGCCTCATCCCCTCGAGAAACCACTTAGACCACTTCCCCACTTCTCCCAAAGTGCAAGCAAGGTGTGCAGCTTGCAAAGGAACTCGGTCCTTCCCCTTGTTCGTGTAACGACTTGTCAATATGATTGGTAAGATTTAAGCAGCAGGCTCCAGGAACGCCCTGTATATTTGTTCACCCCCTTTCATCCCCTTTACCTCGTCCCCTTATAAATACACCTCCCTCTTTCGACGCGCGCCACCCCTCGTTCCAGTGGTCTTGCTATCTCTCATTCCGTCTCTTCCTGTCCCTCGTCCTTTCCTTTTGGCCTCCTTCCCCCTCTCCTCGCGTTTCACCCCTCCAGCTGGCACGGGGCTACTCTGGTTCCTTTCCTTCTTCTTTCACCATCTTTCACGCGAGCGCAACGCTCGGTGCAGCCGCACTGGAGTGCATTCGACGAATGCAATGTCTGAGACCCTCCCCCAACCCCTACCCCAACTTACCCCTTCCCTCTGTCGCTCGTAACGCGAAATGGGATATATCGAGGACCAATAATGGACCTTTTCGTGAACCTCTGCGCACGTTTCTTCGATTCTGCTAGACTGAGGAAACTTTGGCCCACTGAGGAACCCAACCACCGACGAACTTTGATGATCTGATTGGAGTAGAAGAGGAGCTCCATTGATAATTGGTACTTCGAGTATTTTATCGTGTTGAAATGTACTCAGAGTGTGCCAGCACTCGTGTAGAGGAGCTTAGATGTTCTTTTTAGAATTCTGGATTGGGAAAGTGAGCCATGGTAAGTGCCTCGATACTTCTTCATCAAAGAAGTGAGGGGGTGGCTTTCATAGTTTTACAAGGAAAGAAGTTAGTGAATTTTTATACACTTTTCTCGGTACGCTGATATTCAAATGTGCAACAAAGTTGCAACGTTCTCCGAATGCAACGAGAGACAGGTCCAGCGTTACTAGGACAGCGGTAACAGCCACTAGCATACCAGTAACTCCCACGTCGGATCGAATCTGATACACGATCACGTGCGATAAAATTGCACCGGACATTCCAGCGGGTGAAACTGCACCCGATGCATCCTCGAGGATGCGGTTGGACGCTACATGCGCGTTTGTACGCAAAGGTACAATCGGCTAAAAAGTATCCTACGTTTGAGAGAAATGTATTGCTAGTGATATAACCTATGATTGGTTCCACGAATCCTTTCTAGGTTCATAATTAGTCAAAATAGGCAATGCATTGGTGCTCAAGCACAGGACATTTTTGTCAATGGATATAATGATGTTTGATTTGACAATCTAATAAATGAAATTTGAAATTTCAAAATTGTAGAAATTATTAAAATTTAGGAGATTTTCAAAACTTTCCAGATCTTTAATATTTAATACTTTCAAGATTTCTATGACTCGAAAGTCAAGAGACTTTCAGGTACTCAAGATTTTCAAAATTTCTTATATTTTCGAGACTTTTGATATCTTCAAATCTTCTAGAGAATTTAGAATTCTTTAAGATTACAAATTTTTTGACATCTTATACGATTTTGAAGATTTTCTACCTTTCCAAAATTTTCAAAAATTTAAAATTTCACGATTTCCCAGCCCATCACTACCTATCATCCATATATTCTACATTCACACAGAAAAATAAGCACATATAAGCGATCGTCAAACACACGTACAACAGTAGGTTGCCTTTTCTTCGTCCACGTGTGTTTGTGTACACGTGAAGCGTGCGAAGTCCGCGTATCTCGTCGAACTCTCACTTTCGTCGGTGTCCATGCGACCACACGCGAGTATCACGCGCACGTCATCGCGAATCGTGCCCGCTTCGCGCGTTTATGGCGTACAGGCATTCCGTCACATTAACGACCCACGGTGGCTTCTTCGTCGCCTTCGAATAATACATTTTATTGCCCGTCAAGATGATTATCGTACGCTGCGTCTATCGAACGTGGCTGGTGAAATGGAATGAGGACGTTTGGACAGATAAGTCTTTCGCAGCTCGCCCTTATCTCGCTTGAAAATACAGGAGACCCGCGAGAACTCGTTACGTTCGGAGAAATCGTCGCTTCGAACCATGCCTTGCACTACATTATTTTGAGTATGTCCCATAAAGTTTCTGATCTATTAAATGAATGACTTTAGTAAGTGCAACGCCCTTCAAGATTCATGAATATACTATGCAGTAGAAAGAAGTTTATACACTATTCAAAAAATTATGCCATAGAACAATTTCGGGAAAAATGGGCTAATTTTGACTAACGATAACTCCGCGTAAAATCATCGTAGGATCATGATTCTTTTTTTACATTACAGCTTGAAGTCTTGACTGTAAGATACTATGTCTCAATTTTAAGTTCAGTGCACCTCTACTACTGTAGCGCCTTAAATTTGAGGGCATGTTTATCGTATTGAAAATTCCAAAGTTTGACAAAATGCACAGACTTCTTAGAATTTTTTTCGGCGATCCCGTTTGTAAGAGCATAAAATTCGATCCTTCCCCTTTAATTTAAAAAAAAGATCAAATCGTTACGATTTTTTTTCGCAAAGTTACAGAACTTCAAAGTAACCCTTACATTTCTATCATATGTTGGTACTACCCCATGTGCTATCAAAATACAAGGGTTACTTTGAAGTTCTGTAACTCTGCGAAAAAAAATCGTAACGACTTGATTTTTTTTTTAAATTAAAGGGGAAGGATGGACCTATATGCTTCCGTAAGCGACATCCACGAAAAAAATTCTAGGAAATCGGTGCATTTCGTCAAAATTTGGAATTTTCAATACGATAAACATGCCTCCAAATTTAAGGCGCAACAGTAGTACAGGTGCACTTATTTGAAAATCGAGGCATAGTATCTTACAGTCAACACTTTAAGCTGTAATGTAAAAAAAAGATCATGATCCTAAGATGATTTTTCATGAAATTATCGTCAGTCAAAATTGACCGATTTTTGCCCAAAATTGTTCAGTGTATTACATGAAGTACTAAATTGCTATGGTAATATTAATTAAGTATTAAATAGAATATTAGAAAAATTAGAAGAAAAAGCGAAATTCTTGTACACATCATATCTAAGTAATCACAGAGGTAGTTGTAAAAGAAAATTCAAAAGAAAATTCCAGCTCTGCTGTTCACTTAAAATAATTATAAAGACTCCACTGACTCAATTTGAAAATGCAGAATACACTGTCTACCTAACTCAATAATCTTAAGCTGCATTATCGCTAATGGGTTTGTCTCGTAAAATAAATGAAATGAAATCAGATTACCAAAGATCAGGCTGTCAAGAAGTGAACCCAGAATGCAATGCTCGCGACGACTGTGACAGTGCCTAATCAGAAGAGTTTGCAAGCGCTCTCTGCTCACCGTGGAGGAGAATATACGGCCAGGAGTCGGCTGGAAATCGCGACGGGGCGAAAGTATGACGGAATTGAGGCAGGCGCATCAATTGTCGCGCGTTATGAGAAAATAACGACGTTCGTACGTGACACGGCCCCGGAGGAACAGCCAGAATTGACCCCGCGCTTAAAGGTCAGCGCGACGCGGTGGTAACGACTCGATAACCACCATGATTGTACATATATTGCCCATCTTATCAAACGGCGCGCCGTGGGCATTAAATTCTATCACTTTCCCCCTTCGAACTCGGGGCTCTTTCGCCTCGTCGAGCACAGCCTCGCCAACGATCATGCTCGAGGTCGATCTCTCCTCGGACTGAGTCGAAAAAATTGAATGGACGTTCGCGAAAGTCGCGTCACGAGACGCGTAGAACTGGGGGAAAACGTTATCACTCTCGTGGCATAGAGGAGATGTTCTATTTTGAAGCAGTTCATCGGCTGAGTAATTATTAAAGGAGAGAAATAATCATCTAAGAAAATTTAATGTCGGAATTACCACTAACTCAAGTGTCACTAGCTGTATTCTTTTGTACCTCTCGCGTTGTAAATCTTCGGGCTAATAGACTCGAAGGACACCTCACCTCGAAGTCCTTTCAAATCTAAATGTTAAATAGCAAAGTTCAGGTACCTTTTCGCAATAAAAATTTATCAAGAAATTGAAATCTCGAAAATACTACTGCACGATTGAGGCCAAAAATAGCCAGCAACGAATTCCAGACGAATGCGCTGAATAAATGCAAATTAGCGTTCCACAACAACTTCCTTCCTACGAACGCCTCCGCGGTCCTATGCGAATAAAATATTCGGCTGTAACGCAGGAAATGTCCGCTCTGCAGATTCGCATAAAAATGGGACTGCCAGTTTCGTTGCTTTTCTAGAAATCGACCTTTCTGATATCTTGATGACGAGTTACTCGAGCCTAAATTAATCACTTTCTTATCTCAGAGAAACTGTATCAGAAAATTTGTATGATAATGCAGATCACTGAATAGTCAAATAGACTGAAATATTCCATCCTTATGCAGGTTGAAGATTTTTTAACTAAATGACTTTTTCTTGGGCGTTTGAAATATCTGGGAGAGCCACGCACTTTGTCGACTCTATTTTTGCAGACAATGGAGACCAGAAGGCTGACCTCCAGTTTATCGAAAAATTAATCTTTATGTTCGCGCGAAGAAAAACGCCGATGTCGAATGGCTCCTGTTATCTTTACCCACAAAGATTACTAAATAATTTCTTCGGGGCAGGACATTTCACGCGTTACAATCTAATAAAATTGCAACACGATACAGCGACCAAGTTATTTCCATTTTTCGCGCACGTTTTTCGTCCCACATCACGGCAAGGCGTGGCCTTGTGTGCAGAATTTTAACCGACGATAAGTCGAGCGGGTGCGTGCGATAACTGGAATGAAAATTCCTCTCAGATCGAGCTTGGGACTACTTGTCGAATTTCACTGTGCTTGAGTTATTCGTGTCACTCACTTATTCCAGTAATAATTCAATAACATACATGTGAAGTCGAGTATGATTGGAATCCTTTATAATGTGACCTCGAGTTATTATCGTTTTTGAATATTTATCCATGTCTGAGATTTTGTATAATTTATCGCTTTCACTTGTACATTTCAGAAGTTTATACCATCATGGCGATTTTAATGTCAAGAAGTGTAGTCATTGGCAATTATTGGATAGAGAATTAATTTTCTGGGATTACTTTTCTATTTTAGAAAAACTGCTCTTCATATCAGAGTTTGAATGATGGAATCAAAGTGTTCGACAAGTGGCAGACCTACACACTTGGAGCATCGCACCCTTTCACAATTTCTCTTCGAGAAAGATCCCCCACCATACCTAAATCTCATGGTTCGTAATCGCCTCGTGAATCAAGCAGATTCTTTTGATTGAAAACAATCTGGGGAGCCGACGAGCCGCTAGGTCTGGCTTCGATATTGCGGCCCCACGCGCGATCGTGTCCAGTCTGATTTATCAAGATGTTACTATAAATAATAGGCTGTCCACTGACGACACTCGCCACTTTCTTAGTTCTATGCTTCTCCTATCGAAATCTTCGTCTACCACGGTAAAAATTTCTTCAAAATAAATTTCAAAGTAACATAGACATTCTCATAATACGAACATTTAAATTATGTATTAATATTACTATACAATTTAATATTCTATTATTTCACTAATGAAGCATTCTTTTCTCCTTTTAATAAAAAAATTACTCGAAAATTAAAAATGACGTTGAATCTTTAAATTAAAAAGACTGAGGTGGTGAATTAATTTTATAATTATTCTGAACGAATTTACACATAACCACTCATTTTCCTCAATAAACAACCTGAAGAATCCAAAATCCACGAGCCCCAAACAGCACCCTTCAACAATTCTCTTCTTCGTTACTTCCCAAAAACCAAATGAATCGTCTAACAAGTAAATCAGAAGAGCAACTCTCTGATCAGTTCTCGGGACTCATCAAGGAATCATCGGTCTTTACTACCATCCGATCGATCGCGAACGAGCGTTTTAACGTTCGACGCAAATAAATCGTAGCTCCGTCGGGACTAATGAGCCTGGCATCCTGGCAAAATCGCGTCTTCGCCCTCGTAAACAAACGTTTTACGATGGCCGGGGTCTAGCTTGCGCATCATCCACGCGAACTTTTAATAGTTTGCCCGTCGGCTCCGTTGCAATAACCGTGTCAGCGGGAACGTTTATTGCCTCCAGCTGGGCAGCTTTTGGAAACTGGTCGCGGGTGCCACATGGAGACGTCTGTCAAGACGCGAGGCCAACGGAGACCCGTTTCGCGCGAGCAGCTTTTACGCGCGTCGCTCTGAAAAGCTGAACAGAGGGGCTACTGCTCAGAGCTGCTGAACAGAACAGCCTGAGCTTTCCCAAGGAAATCTCGAAGATCGTGTCTCCTCCGCGCGATCGTTTCTCTGGCGTTCGAAGCTCAGGCAACGAGCTTCACGGGCTGATCGGTTTCCAGTAGCTCTTTAAACGCTTTGCAACCGAGCAGACCGATTCCGCTTGAAATCATCGGCCGCGACGTTGAATGGGAAAGTTCGTTGTGTAACTGGGCCAGGTTTTCAGAATGATTTACGGCCGACTGAAATTTCTGCGAACAAACTCCATTTTTGCTCGCCGCTCCAGAGGTGGATCGAGTTTCTGGACACTTGGGAAATGGACTGGGCAGGAATTAGGCGGACCTGTTTTCAAGTATCGGCCACTTCCTTCGCGAGAAACTTTGTTGTGCTGGCTGGGGAGAAAGCGAGGCTGATTTTCAGGCGTTTCTTGACGATTCTGATGACTTCATTTCAGGCTAGTGCAGTTTAAAGTGGAAGAATAGATAGCTAGATTGATTCTATGAACTCTAGGACTTGAAATTGAACTATTGCTTGGTGTATTATAGGGAAACCCAAAGGAATAAAAGAAAAGTCTAAATTCTGGTCTACAATGTCATCAGACCTATAATACTTACTATGTACAGGATAATCAATTTAACTGGAAAACCTTCCGAGTGTTGGTACCATTTATTATAAATGCTGTAACCTTGTAAGTGCTGTCAATTCTCATTAGAGGGTTTCTAGTTAAACTGATCACCCTGTATCCATACAAAATTCAGGTTTCCATGAATACTTTTCATATTAAATATTAAGAACTGAGCTCAAGGTTAACTAGACATTGACAGAGAATGAACTCACTGTGAAACTGATCGTCCAAGGGACAGACAGCTGAGTGGTTGGACAACGATCGAAGCAAAGACTCGTCAGAAAGTCCCTAACAATTGTAGCAAAGTGTTTCCCGTTTCGCTGGTACAACGACGACGAATCTACAGTTCTTTCGAGCAGACGAGACACTTGGCTGCCGGTTCGCTGTCTATATATCTATACAGAGGCTCTTACATGCCGGAGACCGCCTCACGCCCGTACAGAAATAGCCTTAGAGCCCGATGCCGAGACGTGTTATGCGGTGTATCGGCTGCTCGAGAGACCGCGCTTGCTTTTCCCGCGATCCTGCATCCTCCTGCACGATCTTCACGCGGATACGTGTGTATGGGAGATTTTCGCAATTACGAAGTGGGAAAGACGGTTGTTTGCTTTGTCGAGGAGCCTGGGAAACGTGGAGGATACAGAGAACTGGGTAAAGAGAGTGCAGAAGTTGGCGAGCATGAAGAATCGAGAGGATTTAGAATCTGAGATCCTGAAACTTAGCAGGATTCAAAACGGGAGGAATCTAGATCTTGGTAAAGCTGAAAGTGTAGTAGAGTCCTAAACTCAAGGGAATGTTAAATTAGAACGAGTTAGAAACTTAGGAAAGTCTAAAATTTGGAAGAGGACTCGCAGGACGTCGAAATTGGTAAAAATTCGTACCTTAGAAAACAATCAAAAATTTGCCGAGATAACTTAGAAAAGGGTCTCAAATTTGGTGGATCCATTACTTAGAAAAGGGTCAGACTCCAAAAGTCTAGAGGTCCAAATCTAGGAGGATCCAATCCTCAAGGGAATTCAAGATTCACAAAAATTGAATATTTTAAAGTATCCAAAACTTATAGAACTCTAAAGTGCATAAAATTCAAGGAATTTGAAACTATACACGAGAACGATGCATTTGATTTTTCTTTTATCACAAATTTAACAGTCCCTCTCAACTTTCCCCAAGCCACAGTTGACGAGGTAGTGAGAAAAATCGTTTGGCGAAAAAATTCTCGGCCTGGTCGGGTTTAACGTTAATGTACGGGGGTATCGACGAACAAATCGTGTCATTGTTTCAACGCGACAGCATTGTGCGCCGTATTGAAACGCACGCTGCGTGTATCGGACCGAGGAAACTGGGACGGCAACAACAGCGATAACAAAGAAGCCACAGCCGCAGCGTGCAACACCATATTTTATGCACGACTATATGTATATTATATATAATACACGTACGCTATTGTTTACGACGTGGGGGTAAATAGGTGCTCACACTACTTCAATTCTGCTGCAGTAATTGACTATACCTATAAAACTACAGCATATCGTTATTCCCGCTCATAAAATTCGTAAAATTCGACAAGATCTGTTCTCTACTCACGCCCTCAATTACCACAAATCGAGTCTCTGTCGAAACTTAACCCCTTGCCATACTTTGACGACTCGTGCACTTTTCACAGTATCTTCCATGCCGATCACGCACCATCGCGTGAGGGATCCATAGACGCTCTATGGAAGCTCTGTTGCTGGCAGTCTAGGATAGTCATACGCTTCAGATCGACAGGGAAGATAACATTACGAAAGAAAATTGCACGAGAAGGGGTTAAAATTCAAATACCTTTTCGACTCGCTGTATACGCGGGCGTATCTCGACCAAAGGAGCCTCCAGGTTTTAGGAGAGGAACTAGATGGTCACGCGGTATATGTCACGAACGAGGGAGAAAGTTTCCATTCCTCGTTTCGAGCCCCTCGGCCGCCGGGGAACGAAAGAAACGGACAAGGGGAGAAACCGGGAGAAAGAGAGACAGCGAGGGAACAGAAGCAAAGACATGAGGGGGAGGGAGAGAGAGAGAGAGAGAGGAGAGACCGCAGCGGCGCCGGTCATTGGCCCGTTGACGCAGGTATATACACCAACGCCTAACGGAGTGTACACGTCCGTGTTATGTACTTGCATTCGCCGAGTCAAGGATGCGATTTGCATACGGTCATCGGATGTCTCTACGCTCGCACCGCAGAGAGACCCGGCGCTGACGACGTCTGGTATTCGCTCTCTGTCGTTGGCCCGTTCATACGACACACGCGCGCGGAATAAAGAGAGAAAGAAAGAGAGAGGAGCCCCTCCGTCTCTTGTCTCTCGCGAGCCAATGACTATGCCAGACACCCTCTGCCCCCCAGTGTCGCGCTACGCGTAATCGTAATGAGTCGCGCTCTCCCCCCGTGGCCCATTATTCTTCGCGTCGCGTACACCCCCGCCTCGGCCTCCCTCTCCCCTTTCCGCCCTCTTTTCCTGCTCGTCTCCTCCCAGTCTTTCCTCTTACCATCCGGCGCTCGGTTTTCCTTATTGCAGCCCACCAACTTTCCTCGTTGCGTTTTTGGAAAGGGGAGTCGATGAAAAGGGTTTGTTTTCAAAGTTTTTGAGATGCGTATAGCTGGGGAGCTTGGGAACGCGATGATTATGGTATTTTCTTTTTATGGGCTTGTTACATTCGCTGTGGTTTGGAATTGTTTGGGGTGAAAGAGGCGTTGTGATTGAGGGTGGTGTTACTGCCAGCTTTTGATTAAGTCAAAGTGGAGTACCGTGGGCATGGATTGAACTATGAGACTCTAAACTGAATTGTCAGTAAGTAAATTAATCTCAATACCAAGCCGTTTATTGTGATATGAAATTGTGAATTTAAGAACGAAGCTTTATAAATTTGAGAATTTTAAAGTATGGAGTTTTAAAGAGTCGATGATCTGGAGATTTGGTTTCAACCTTAATCTTTGAGCTTATAGTGAATAAACAATATATAAATCCCCTTTTCCCTTCTTTAATTTCAAATGACGTCAAATCCTCAGTAATTTCTCTTCAAACTTTAATGCTTAGGTGTAACTGCAGAATATAACAGTTTAATGGAGGAAATGTACCCAAAATTGTTTGAAGCTTTACAAAACGCATTATCTGGTCATAGTGCGGATCTCGAATGCACGTTGTGCAAATGAGCGAATCGTGTGGGACGAGGCACGACAATTTTAGACGCGAGACCGAATTTAACGGCGCCATATGATGATATCGTAAATCGTTTCACAGAGAACACGAGTTTACAGTCATAATTTCATTCCCATTTTGCTCTCGATACACAATAAAGAATGTATAATTACATGTACTCGAGGAAACTCGCCTCATAAATAATTACGCAAGATCCTGATATTCTGAAAATTCGACCAACGAAGTAAAGAAAGGGGCCATTTTTCTGAAAACATTGTGATACTTATCGAGAAACGTAGTAGGTGTTGATAAGAGTATGATGTATTATGGCTCGTTTAAAACTTAAAAATGTAAAAATAATTTCTTTAATAAAGTCCATATCGATTGAAAGCTAGATTAACACTACAATCATCAAAGGAATTGAAATGAGTGATTCACAATTTTGCAAAAAAATTATTCATGCCCAAGTAAGATAAAATATAAAAATAGGTCTACATGTTAGCATGCATTTAAAAATATGTTTAAAAAATCACCCATTACAATACAGATATCTGTGCGACTGACTATACAAGTACCTGCATGATACTTCGGTTGATTATTCTAATTTTATGAATCCTTCGAAAAGAGGTCACGTATTCTTCACACTTCATACTCCCATCAACTTAAAACCCTTAGATGTCTTCAAAACCTCAACTGCACTAAATTGTTGCGGTGTCCTAAGCTCCCCAATTCAAATAACAGACTGACTATGAAAGTGTCCACTAAAATTTCTCAAGAACACCTGACACGTGCTAAATCTCTTGTAGAAACCTTCCCCATCGTCGAAGATACTCTAAACAACGTGCGTCAACCATCACGAACAGTACACAATTACCGTCACCGTATTAGAGAGCCAGTGCCGACTAAATTCGGCGCGGTTACACTTTCGAATTTGGCAGCCATGGAACGTGACTTCCGTTTCTCCTCAGCACTCCGCGTCCTTGGCTCCACTTGATCCTCTCGCGAACTCGAAACGGAAGGCGTACACGCGGCACACGCCGCTCGTGTAACAACCGACGATAGATAACTATAATAAACTCGCCGCTGAGAGCGTGGCTCGCGTGAGGTAGGTCAGCGTCCCGCGTGCCGCGGGAATTCCTCACGCGCTCCTATTTTTCCCCGCGATACGAGTTCAATAGTTTTTTGAAAATAATCCCTTTGAGGGGTTAGATATGTGCAGGGTAGCGCAACGTGCTCAGAGCAGGAAGCAAAAAAAGTGAAAGGGCCAGATATATTCGAAAGGAGCTGGTCCTGGCGCAGGTGAACTGTGACTGACCCTAGAGGTCTGGAGGTGGTTGAAAGTTGTTGAAGCACTGTGCAGAGGGGAGAAGTGTCTAGGAAGGGAAGGTCTAATTAGACCCCAATTGGTCAAAGTGGAAAGGGTCTGGTTTTCAATACATTCACGATTGTAGAGTATATTATTGGTCGAAGGCACACATAGATATGGTACCTGGATAGAAGAACCTTCTCTGTTTCTCAAGGGACGATTTCAAGCTTGGACTGTTTTACCTGATCTATACTTTTGGCACACCTACGTGTTATTTGAACAGTATCCAAATATCTGGAATAAAAATTGCGATGAAAGATTCCGATAATAATCTATAGCTTCAGTCAATCCGAATCGAAGAATTTGGCAAACTCCTTAAAAACCTGGATCCAACGAGATTTCTCGAATACACTCTTCCAAAGGTTAATTTAAATAAAACATTTTTCACAGGTTCACATTTGTTCACAGAAACGTCCCCTGTTTTTACATTCTCTACGAGCGCGGCAATTCAGCGAGAGGTGACCTATGCCCATGGGATCGCGAACAGGATAGAATTTGCTGAAATTCCTCTCGCGAGACTCGCTGGTACGGCCGCTCGTTTTCCAGGAGGAGCGCGTGTCCCGTCCGGACGAGTTATTAACCATAAATTTGTTCCACGGCTACGAGGCGCATCCCTGAATAAGAAACGGGCCGAACAAAAGACAGCTCGTTGGCATTGTTCGACTGCACCTTGTGATTTTCAGTCGAGCGCGGACCTCGTCTCGTGCTACTCGTCGTGACGTGATTCGTCTTAAACGAGGCATTTGCATTCCTCCCCTCGTTGGGACGAGGCCCGTCCTCTGATTTAAGAAGGGAATACTATATGCCTCCTCTGCGCGCCGTCTCGTTTCGCTCCTGCTTTCCTCTCTCCGTAGAAACGAGTCTTTGAGACAGTAGAGCGAATCGCGTGAGGCAGGTCAGGCGTCCTCGGCCACGGGGAATGATTCATTTTCAGAATGAGCTTCATCGAGGCATTTGCATGCCTCGTGGATAGCACGCTCGGCGAATTGTGTCGCGCTTATTTCACTCTTTGCCCATCGCAGGGTTTTTACTTCCTAGGGGGACGAGTCTAACTCAATTGGGACTGCTGAAGAACGTGAGGTGAGAAATTGGGGACAAGAGGATTTGAGTCCTGTCTGAGGATTTCGTGTATATTCGTGAATTTCAAGTGGGAGATTTAGTCGAGCTCTGAATTGAAAGTTTAAGTAGAGTAGAATACGAATATAGAGACAGTCGTCCATTTTTTGGAAGTTCTTATTAAAGAAATATTGAGTAATATCTGTGTTCTAGGGTTAAGATTGAATGATCCCTTACACGTGACCACGGGCACGCAACGCGCTTTTCCGCGAAGGAAATCATTCTCTAACGCAACGAATTACATCGAAGCAGGTCAGTGTCACTCTCACGAGAGAAATCAATCCTCGTACCCTTCACTCGCTCCACGCTTGACAAAACTATTAAAATTCCGAGTAATCACAAGTGTCATCTGCGCTGACCATCGGAGGAACGAAACCAAGGTGCGGCCTTCCTTTAACCTGGCTTCGTTCAAACGATTCTTTTCGTGCCATCAGCGATTTTCCTGTGCCAGCTCGATTCAGTGTTCCTTTTGTCTCTGGGACGAAAAACATGATTTTACATCGCGAGATCGTGTTCTCTTGGGTTGGTTCGACGAACCGAGTTTTGAATCACAGACGCTGACCGATGGTAAAAACGGGACATCACACGAGTTATTTTATGCAGCTCGGTCAGTTAACCCGTCGTCGTTATTTCATATCTCGATGACGCGACGAAATTCCGCGTCTGGCTCTCCGTCTTGATTTCCTTCGTTCGTAACGAAATGCAAATTTTGCCCTCCAAAATAGTATCGGTTTCCACCGTCGCGACTATTTGCATTGGTTATATGTATTTAAAAGAGCTGGGAGCCGAGATTCTGACGTGTCGTTAACTTCGAGGTTGTCTGCCTACTGGCTGACAATTGGTACGATAGGAAACTTATCGTTTCGTATTTTAATAATTTTACAGCATGAGGACGGTCTCTTGTTTCAGAATTCCAGTATTCTCTGTTCTAGAAACGCAAATGCAGAAATTGAAGATGGTTGCTGGGACACTGAATTCTTACACTTTGACTTAAGAAACTGTATGTAACTTGGGAGCCCAAAATTCTGAAGGAAGCCTAAAAATCTAGAAGTCCAAAATTTTAAGAGGAGTCCAAATACTACTCCACGTTCCAGAGCAACTATATTTCTTAAATATTTATCGCTTCAATAATTAAAATCCATTCTCGAAAGTACGAACCATCTCTTTTTACACACGCTGTACACAATACTCCGTCCCAAAGTTCAGCAAATCAACCTCGAAGAAACGAACTGTCTGCGCTCTGCAATTCATTCGAACTGACTAGTATCACGTCCGAATAAAGCGATCGAGAGTAGTAATTTTCACGGCGGCGAACACCACGACAAACACCTGCCGCTGACGATAAATAATCGCAAGCAACGACCGCGATGTAAATCATCCCCTTAACCATAATAAGTCCGCGATGCGTCTGCGATCCAACCCAACCATGTTTCTTTCTTATAAAACTGACAAAGTGCGCACGGACCAGACACGCGTGTACACGTTGCGAGGGTAAGAAAAGAAGAGGAGATGAAAGAAGAGGAAGCGAACCTGTCGAGAGAATATTGGCTGTGTTTCATCCGTCGAGGTATCGGGGAGTTATCTTGATCAAAACTGGATCTTCGATATGATAGTCGCGCGGTAAGGCAGAAACCTTGAAAATAACGCCAATGAGCGCTGCTCTCGCTCGAGTTACATTGTACGAACGCGACTAGACTTCTGATTGGGAGGCTGGATATGTAGTGAGCGGCGAGTAGATAGAAACGGACTCGGTAGATGCAGGTTCAAGAACGGCCCTGATTGTATCGAATTTATATGCATTAACGCTGGCAGCCATGAATGGAACGGCGTGTAAACAAATTGCCAGCCTGACGTCGAATCGATTCGAGTCTCTCGGTTTCCCTGTACGAGAATTTTGGGGATAGGGCTCGAGAGAAGCTCTGCCTTAATCGTAGTATTGATATTGGTACTATTACTGTGCTGTCCTTATTTTGTTAAAGGTTGCCTAATTTGGAGAGAAATATAGAATCTTGATCAGAATGTTGTGGCCTGATTTTCTATTTAATATGAGAGGTAATTGTAACATAATAACTGAGAAACAGAAATTTGTATTATCTTAAAATTAAAGTGTTTCTAAAATACTTTCAATTGTTTAATATTTTTGTAATAAAGATTTGGAGAAATTTGATAAATCAATTATCAAAGCTACCTGAGTGTGATGCTTGGAAAACTTCAGCAAAATATAGTTAAATTATTTAGTGAATAGACAAAAACAGATTGGTGAATAGATTGAGGTATGAAAAGTAGAATAGGTCAACGATTACAAGCACTTCTACAAAATATTTTTGATCAGAGAATATTGATGGCTAAAATAACATGGAAGAGTCTAGTTATTAAGACATTTGCTATGGTAGAAGATTCTAGGTGTTAGAAGATAGAACTTTCTAATGGATACAGTGCTGCACCTCAATTAACTTGAAAGTGGGATAGGCCAGTGATTACTTGCTACCACCTACTTTGAATACTTCCGATCATAAGAGATCCTGTGTTAAGTAGTTAACTACAGAGCTTTCTAACAAAGTTAGTATCAAATGGGAGATAAGTCAAGGAACCTTCTTCTAAACCATAAAAATTTACTCCAACAAAATGTAACAAATCTATAACTATTGATATGCACCAAAGTAGAACAGATCAATGATCGTTTCCTTTCGATTTACAGAGCTCTCGAGCGCTACAAAGAGAATAGATCTGTGTCATAAATGTATCCCTTCTAGTTTCAATAGTTTATTACTTAATGGCTCTATAGTCTAGATGAAGAAAAAACTTCTCGATGAACTTAATACTGGTGCCTCGATTAACTAAAATGTGGGATAGGTCAGCAATCGTTAGCTACCTGCTTTCATTATCCTGGGTCCCAGGAAATTCCATTCATTAGACAGAAAACAGAACCTGCTAATAGGCCCACTATCGTATACCACTTAGATAGAAATTCAGATAGGTCAGTAATCGCTTGCTACCTGCTTTCATTACCCTCGATCCTAGGCATACTAAACCAGACAGTGTGCCAAGCTGAACCAAGATTATGTTAAACTCTGTTTCATTACCAGTAGCAATATTGATTCTTGCCCATCGGTACAGGCGACTACTCATTAACTCTAACTTAAAACAAGCTATTGCATAAAGAAGTTACTCTCGTTAACTTTACGATGATAATCATGACATTATTATAATTTAGTTACGTTTTTACTGAGGTATTTGTTAATAAAATTAACACTATGAAAATTAACAAACTTTACATGTACCTAAATTGGTACACTTTATAAAGTAGAGAATTGTACTTATGTGAAGGGACTTCTCTATGGTCCTGTGCAAATATAATCTCAATTAAGTGAACCGAAATTCATAGTTACATGTTCGTGTAATCTAACCACGTAATGAGTTAAACTCTTCGAATCCCATTCCTAACAGAACAAGGAAACTGTCCAACCCATTCGAGACTCCAGCATCCACAAACATCCTTTCAGCGTGCTCTCAAAGCCAAATGCTCCAAACCAGACAATTACCAAAGCACATTCACGTAAAATCCACCCACAGCTTCGCTCTGCAGACGGATGCAACAATGCGTCTGCAGAGTTCTGCGAACAGCCGACGCGAGTCAATGTATATATCGCAACAGGGAATCGATTTTCGATGGGAGTGTAGGAAACCGTTTAGCAGATATTTTCCACCCCCTCGCGACTGCTCCGACGAGCGTTCCTCCGCAGGATACCAGTCGAGCCTCGTGACTGACATCTCGGAAATGGTTGATCGACCGATGGCTAGACTCTAACCTGGGGACTGTCGTTGACTGTCCAGACAAAACACCCCCCTTTTATCGACAATTACACGAGTGTCGAAACCTGTGATCAACCATCGCTCGAATCGTGATTAAACACAGGCGAGCGCTTTAAAGTCCTCAATGTATGGACAACCATAAATCAGACAATGGTATCTCTCATGCAATTGGAACAGCCAGTCGCCTTGAGAGCTCCATTGACTGGCTGAGAAGTAGCGATCGCGAGCTTATAACTTGGAATATTTATAACGAAGAAATTACAAGTCAGCCGTGGATATAATTATTCATAAATCACTCGATTATTTCCCTGACTGCCGCTCGAACGCGGCTAACATTCTTAATAGCTCTGTTTGCATTCTTAATGAGCGTGGACTTGGAAACTCGTCTAAACTCGATCTTACCTATTCGGATTTAGACACCGCTTCTCCAGATCAGAAAAATTGGGTTACGGTTTGTGGAAGATTACAGTCGTTACTCTTTACAATCTCGTGACTCGATATTAGCTGCAGGTTCGCAAAGTTAAGGTCATGAGAGGAATTCTCTGAAAATGGAATAATAACTCAGAGAAGTATCAGAAACAACCACGAGTGCGTAGCAAATAAACATTACACTCATCCTAAAATGGAATCACTGTTACAGTGATTCTAAACAGAAGAAAATCTCAAGTTTACCAACTCGATCAAAACTCTCTGCTCACAGTCGTAACACAGTATGCTTCGAATTCAAATGTTCCTCCACTGAATAGGCCACATCAAGCGCCAAAGATTCTCAGCGAGATGGACAAAGTCAAGAATCGAAAGCATCTCGAAACGACGGTAACTCGACACGAGACGACACGAAGCAGGCGTATCGCACACGCGAGTCGTCATTCCGCGGTAAATTAGACGCGAAGCTGATAGGCTATTCAAGGACGGCAGCGCTAGCTGCCAAGGAGAATAGCGCATTTTTCTAGGCTATTGATTGCGTCTACCGAATATAGGGTAATATTCAATCTACTTAATGGCACGGTTGCCTGCGTACGCCGTCCTCGATTTCATCTCGCCGACGATGGAGTACGCGCGGCCCTCCGCGGCCTTTTTTTCGTTCCACTTTCACGCCTAAGCAGAATGGGCCCGTTGTCCCTTCGCGCGGTTACTCCCCTGTGGTCCGAGCAAGAAAAGTGCCTTTTTTCGCCTATTAACGCCTCCGCCTGCTACGATGCATAATTGATAACAACTGCACCAAGACGCGCAGAAAAGATGATCACAGAAGAGGAGAAAAATGCAATTTTTAGCTACTTCAGAGTTTTGGAAAATGGGGATATAGCACCTGAGCTTTTTATTTATGAAATTGAAGCCTAGAAAATTGGACACATGCTTGGGAGGAATGTTCCATGGGAACCTTTTTTGTAGAAAACTATGAACCTTGGTACTTTGAAACTTTATAGAGATTGAAGTGTATCTTGGAACATTTTAGCTACTAATATTCTACAGTAAATTCCTCGTTATAAAGTCTCAATAAAGATGAAAATTGAATATGATAAAGTTGAGTTTTAAATTTCGTTTTAGAGTTATTAAGTTGTTTAGGAAACGCCTAATATAAGAGTAAAATTTGTCTGACTCGTAACAGGGCCTATTCTACTGAGGAATTGCGCCAGCCAGTCCCGCCGCGACGAAATCAGTAGAATGAGTCCTAAGTCAGACACACTTCACACGAATTTTAGGCGATGTTTCAACAGACATAACATATTTCTGTGCACAGAAAATATTGAAATATTACCTAGAATAATTTTACCAACAAAATCCACAATATCTTCTTCACAATTACAACTAAAGTTTATAACACGAAACATTTCATTTAACAGAACTAATGTCTCCTCACTATATGTTCGTGACAAGTTATTCCTAACAAGCTTCCACAGTGCAAAGAGCCCATCTAGTCTCTGCAGTGGTTTGTTTTTGTCTCGTCGAAGACAAGAGTGAGAGAAACTAATTTCAAGGAAGGGTAACTTATAACGAGAAAGTACTGCGTCTCCGAGAAGAGGAAACTTCCGTCGAATAATCTCGATCTCGAGAGAAAGAATCGCACGGGAGGAGCACAGCTCTGGTTCTGAGAAAGAACCAGAATCGTGTTTTGAATGCGGCGACGCGACGCGAGAAGTAGCGCCGGAGAAACCCAGTTATCGAGAGACTTTTATGGAGAGGTGGCGGCTGCTCCAGCGAAACGCAAGGTGTCTTTCCAAGTACGTGGATCCCTCGCTCGCCGTGGAAAGCCATGCTTTCCTCTGGACTCGATCGGCGAATAATTAATCCACTTGTCCGGGAAACGAGCTAATCGCGAACCCCCTTGACGCATTTTAAGATCGATTCGACGCGTTTCCATCGATCGATCTCGAGTCTGACTAACGCCGCGCAATGAATCACTTGTCGCTCTCGAGAGAACACGGCCAAAGGGCGTTGCACCGAAACGAATTGAACTTGAATCCGTGTTCATCGACGGACGGAGCAGAGATAAGGATTCTGACGAGCTGTCTGCTCGGGGTTAGTCGTTCAGATCTTTGCTATTTGATAATATTTGTCTGTAGCGTTTGTAGAGGCACCGATTACGAAAATTTAAGACTCGATAGTGTTTGGGAAATTAAACTAGAGATTTTGAGATGTGATTGAATTTTATGGAACTAGCACTGAAGGAAATTAAACTAAGTTTCTGGGTTCTATAATAGCCAAATTTTTGTATTAATTTTTTATCAGTTCTGTTAGAACGTTTCAGTGATCTTCGGAGAACCAGTTGGAATTTAAAAATTATTGTAGCATGAACTGTACATGTATTCCAAAACAAACAAGATATCGAACGAGATACGTTATCTGAGTGTGTAAATTGATGCTCTGCCTTTTTGAAGAAAAGTCAAATTTGGTTTAGGATTCCTCAAGTTGAATACTCCAATATCCAATTTTGAAAGACTTAGGATTTGCAACTTGGAAACTTCAAAATTTAACCAAATTTTCAGATTTGAAGAAAGTGAAACGCATAGAGTATTTTAAAATTAAAATCAACCATTTGAGTAATTAGGAATTAATCAATATTCTACTAATCAATGTCTACAGCACCAAATACATTCAAGAAATCCCCAGTTCACGTTAACCCGGTTAACCCGTAAAAATTCTGCTGCATTTGCATCGAAGGTAACCTTTGGCAAACGAGACGAGAATTCTGTGGACACATTCGCGACAGATCCATTGAAAAGCGTCTCTTGAAGAAATGATGTCGCGCAAGAAACCGTTGAAAGTCCAACACGCTCGCGTATACCCCCCCATCGAGGTTAGAAAATGCTCTGATGGCAAGAAGTGCAAGACACTCTGTTCTTCCTTCCCGAGGCCGTTGCTAGGATAAAGGAGAACGCGCGTGAACGTCGACCAAGTCCCTTCTTCCACTGGGTCACGCACCGGGGAAAACTGGAACGGTTTCATCTCGAAGCGGAAGACTCGATTTTTCTCCAGAGGAGAAACCACCGATTTTTCTTTCGATCGTAGCCGTTTCTAGGCCAGAGGCGTAGCGTGCTGCTATACTTAGCCGCGATACTGTCGACTAATGGGAATCGGAATAGATACCATCCGTGGATCATTGGAGATCTTCTATCGAACGACTCTGAGGTTTCTCGGTTTCTGAGGGCACCGAGAGTTCTTCCGGCGTGAGGAGTTCCGGGAGGGGGAGTTCGAGCGCGGGAAACGAGGCTGCGATCGATTCTTTTTTGATCCTCTTCTTCGACCGATTTATGCGAAGGAAAGGCGGTAGAGACGAGTGGGTAGATCGGTTTCGATTGGGTCCTTGCGTCTTGGATCGATTCCTCGAGGGAAGGAAACTCGATTTGTATGTATCTGCACTTTCTGCTTAATAACGATGACCTGGAATATATCTTGACAATTTCCCCCCACAAACAATAAATAACTTCACCTATCATATATCTGGCCTAAAAATAATACATTCAGACAATTATCTTAAAGAAATATTTATTCTCAACAATCCCAATAACACCAACTCCGATCCCCCTTAAGCCTCTCAGTACATCAAATATTTCCACAAACTCAACAGACACCCTATATTAACCTCCAATCTCTCATCTCTACCTAAGACACTCTAAACCCTCCGATAGGCGAGAAAAACATCCTATTACATCACTCCAATAAAATGGCTAAAATTGAATAAAATCGTCATTGGTCCCAAACACAATGTCACAAATCCCCCTCCAAAAAGGACCACCTCCCAGCAACAAGCCACACGACTTCGGCTATCGATTGGCTGGTAGCGACACCGATAATGCGGAGGAGGGAAATTATCTGGCGTAAGCAGAAAGAAACAAAAGCGCGCGAATTGATTTACGAACCTCTTCCTCGAAGAATTGGCGAGCCTCGAGGAGTACCCGACGATAAGGCTTCCATCGTTTTGTTTACAGTTTACCGAGGGAGAGAGAGGGACACAGCGTCTCTGTATCAGGAATGCGTGGTGCGTTGACACCGATAAAGAGAGTCGACCGGTAATCTCGCCGCCTCTCACATTTTCGACGCGTGAACGCAGCCAGCCGCGGCCGTAGCCGACTGCCTCGCTTTTCGTGTTCCAGAAATCCGCCTCCCCTCGCGGAACACGAAATTGCTCCGGTTTTATTGCGGCCCCGCCGCCTTTCTGGGTTCCGGTGAGGCGAGGCGAGGTTTCGAAACGCTCGAGAGAGGCAATTCGATACGTCGAAACGCTTTCGAAACGACGATCCCGAAGAGGTGCACGTCGGCTGCATCGACGTCTCGTCGAAACGCGATTTATCATTTCCGCGAATCCACGCCGATATCCGATGAGCAGCTATGGTCTGAGACCCTCTGCTGGTCGATGGGGGCGAAGATGGAGAAGGGAAACGTTCACATATGAAAGCCCAAAACTAGATAGAGGCAACATTTATTACTGTTTTTTCTTAGGAAATTTATATCAGTGAATTCTGTTCCTTTATGTTACTGTTATATTGCGTTTACGCAATTGTGGACTTTAAGGGGTTAAAATTGAGGTGGGATTTTCTATAGGTGTCTCACGCTGTGGCTTGGGTCTGCATTCAATGCAGACATCGTGAAGACAGTAAAAAACAAATGCAGACGAATATATCTATAACTGCAATGCAAAACGTTCCATTCACATACTTCTGTTTTCAAAATATTGAGCGTTTCAAGTTTTCAGTTTCAGTACTGTTTCATGGAAGTCTGCCTTCTTGAATCCTTATTTTTAGCTGGAGAAATTCTTTTAATGCTCCTTCTCCTTACCGAAAATATAGATTCTATATTCTAGATTTCAATTAAGACCTGAAATCGAATTTTCTGAAGATGTAGCACAGGTCGTTCTACCTTGCAGTCACAGATATGTGTATTGAAAATCGTCGTGTGTTCGAACGCAGACGCTAGCAAAGATACATAGAGCAAATACCACCTTTAGGCCTCGTTCAATGGGGAGCTTGTTCAGTGGCTGTTTAGCGGGGAACCTCGATTTCACTGGGGATTCGAAAATCGGCGACGATAATGACGGTTATAATAACACCGAGCGACAGAGAGAGGAGCTGAGAGGTAGATGTAAACAGCTGCGGAATGGCTTTGAATGGCCGCGAATGAGCTGCGGAGTTGCTGTAGAAAGCTGGAATTGCTGTGGATGGGAGGGATGCTTGATAGCTTTGTTCAAGTGGAATTACTGGGGAATGAGTGGGAATTGATATGAAATCGCAGCGGAATCGAACGTACAGGACGTCCCAGAACTGGTATGACAAGCGGAAAGAGGCTGATTCTGCATGACAGAATAAGGCGAGTATGTAGGATAAAAATGTTTCATATTATCCTCAGTTTTCCAGAAGACTGACTCTGAATTTTTGCTGCATACAAGTGTACTGAACTACAGTTTTTGGTGTTTGAGAGGTAAAACGAGGGAATGCTTCTAGCGTACAGTAGAAACAGACAGTGGTCAGACCAAGAATGTCCTCCTTACTTCGCGTACCCATCAAGCATTCAAAACTGTACTTCTGCACGCTTGCACAGTTTTCTGGAAAAAGAAGCACGATATCAAGAAATTTGTCTCACATTTTCGACTTATTTTTCCATGTAGAATCACTAGTTTTCCGCTGGCACCGCCAGTTCTAGATCACCCTGTATTATACAAAATTTATAAAGCTGTGAGAAGGAACCTTCATGAAATTGTAGTTTGCAAGAAAGTAGCATGAACTATGGTAACTTTCTCAAAAAAAAAAAAAAAAAAAATTTTTTTAAAATCCGACACTGTTCACGGTCACTAATACATGTATTTTTCAAGAATACGACGTCTACCTCGAAGCAAGAGCTTAATGAATGCGCTCGTCATTGTTGACCCGCTGATGAAAAGGCAGAACAAAGACGGGACGCGATCAAACAAACACGTGCGCAAACAACTGTGCGCGACGTTCGTTGAATCTCGGCACGAATAAACAACCGTGAGTATAAATAATGCTGTCGAACAGAAAACGGCCGATAAAAAGGCGACGTAGTGCAACGACCAGCACCGATAATTTCGAAGAAGGTCGATCAATCAGAAACGGAGCGATCGAATTCTCTCGGCGGGGAAAGGTCGCGTGAGATGGTTCGACGACGAATTTTGTTGCACGCCAGGTACACGCCTCATAGAGCTTGCAATTTGTATTAAACATCTGTATTAATGTATAAACGTTACTGACATACGCGCACATTTTCTTCTTTTTTTACGACACTGACGATAAGGGGACCAGCTTGTCACGCCTCGGGGTTCTTTCGAAACAGAGCATCGACTATCAGTCGAGATAAGGGATTTAACCCTTATCGGATGCTAGCGAGGTTTGCGTATAACTTTTCGCCGAGTCGGTGATTATTTGGCAGATATCACCAAATATGTGATATACAAGTTGCTCGGTAAAATTGTGATTTTCGAAGCATTCTATGTATGTTATTTTAAAAAAGATAAGGATTCACGATTTAATGCTTCCTCTTTGCTTCGTGGACTATGGCTGAGTAAACATATCTAATGTAGAGGTAGAAGTTTAAGTGGAAGTCATGTTTTGTTGTTCGAGAGTATATTAATTGAATTCGACTTTTAATTCGATTTAAGATGTTCGTGAAAATATTTATGAGGTCAAAATTTCAATTCCTTCGGATTTAATTATTCTAAGCAGCGTAATTCAATTCTCTCGATAACAAAAAGTCGCACATATATCGTTCATAATAAACCCGTCAAGCAAGGAATTGTTTTTATACCCCGAGAGTTTATTACAAAGAATGCATAAAGAAATAAAAACCACTTTGCAGCAGTAATATTTTACGTTATTAATAACTTATCTTCTTCCCCCTTGCAATGGCAGTGATAAAACATACATTTATAACGCCATTGATTTAACCAATTATTTATGATTATCTACTTCATTTGTATTTTCATATATACACGAGGCATTGAGAGCAACAAGAGACTAACCCTTCTACTCGAAAAAATCGAACAAGTGGGCAATCTAAAATATAGAGTGTCTTTGTAATAAAATAATGCTACTAACACAATTCTCAAAAAAAAATCGCTTAGCCTACCTTTGCTCTCAAAGCCTCACGTATTCCTTTCTTTCTACATCGTCATATTTAAAATATCTTTAGAATCCCGTAATCCCTACGCATTAATTTATTCCGAACTGAAAACAATCTTTTCCCTCACAAGCTACTGCATGTCTCAGGATTAAATATTACAATTCACACGACGAGCTAGCTCGACATTCCCAGGGCGTATCTCGTACGGCAAATTAATTCGTGATCCTCGCTTAACAGGTTGAGCGTGATCCCTCAGAGAGGGAAGGAAAAGCGAGAGCACTCACCTGGGAGCATTGATGATCGGTCGACCCATTGCCCGTTGCTGGCGCTTCTCGTTGCTAGGAAGGCGCAGGTAATCTTGGTCGCCAAAGAGGAACAGATCCTTTGAAATAATCATGTCCACCGTGTGGTTGCCGGTTATAGCTGCCCGCCTCTCCCTCTTATCTTTCTCTCACTACCGAACACCACTGGCTGAACAACGCACGATCACCGTCGAACGACGAGCGAGTGTCCTCGCTAAGGTCCCGCCACCTGAACACGTCCGACGCGATCACGATCGACCAACACGACGAGGATTCACCGTCGCGACGACGCGGTCTCTGTTGCTGCCGATCGTCAGCAATAAAAAAACATCTTCGACCGTCAAACCCGCGACTCGACCACCACGATTTCCCTCGATACGCGTGCCTGGTCGCGAGCATTAAGTCCGGATAAGAGATCGACGAGACAGTTCGGAACGAGGGAAGCTAATGGGAACGAGCTTGCCTGCTTTCCTCGAGAGTTCTCTTTGGTACACGACGCGGATTCGATGAAGCTTTGTCCCGCGACTTAACTGCGACAGTGTTCGGTATGATTTCGTAGCGTTTGTTAAGTGCACGCCAACTCGCGACGCGGAAGTCGTTCAGTCTGATGGAGATCCTCTAGTGTCTGAAATCAGAGAATGTTTGGAGTGAGTTAAAGAATGGCGGAGTGGCTTTGCGTAGACAGCTTTTGATTTAGTATCGATTTAGAGTGTTTCAAGTATTAGTAGCTGTGTTTGTTCGAGAAATATGAGGGTATAAATATCCTTTTTTTCTTGGAAAATAAATTAAGGAATATTCTCATTCGTGATGCTTTCTAGTGTTAAAAAAATGTTAAATATATTGCTGTTCTTTTGAAAAGAAAACAGGAAAAAATGTATTAAGACTTCAATTTATCACAATTATGAATTTAGTATCAAATAGTTTCTATTACCTATAAAGTATTGAAAGAAACATTATTGTAAGTAGGTACAGTAAAGCTTTGTACCCTATTCCTTCTTCGACAATAAAAACGAGTACCTATGTACCTAGATACTTTCACTCATGACCACTGCCAATAATAAATTTTCAAAGAGATTACCTCTACAATTCTCTAACAACCTCTATCCTGGTTTAAAGCGCGACTACAACATTCTATGTCAAACTGATCCCAGTCTACCATCTGCACTCGTTAAAGGTCAATGCGACAGTGAATGAAAGAATGCAGAAAGAACCGTGACGGAAGGCAATGTCAAGTACTTCTATTTTGTGGATCACACGTTCAGCAGAGCGCAACCGGGGACAATTTGAATGCGCCGCCTGCGGGTTGTAAGTTTAGAATTACGAGCATATCTGATATTCGCGTAGAATGCCGCCAGTCCCAGCGAGAATGCCTCGTTCACGTAACGCGCGCGCGTCTAGCCGCAGCATCGCGTTCATTCATGATCGTCTATTACTACTGGCCGAAGGTAATCGTGTCTGGTAGAGGTAATCCGTTACCACTGACGAGGCCAGTAAAAACAGAACGAAGCTTTCCTCGTGAAAATAGCGACTCTCTCGCGCGAGACGGAGCATGCAACGAGACTCACGCCTGAAAACATGCAGCGTTATTTTTAACGCCGCTGCTGTTTCCCTTTTTTATTCCTCTCTTTCCTTTTCGCCTCTCTTACCCGAAAACCGTATAATCGGCGTTTCCTCGTTTCTCGAGGAGCTGGCGTCATCTTATTCACTGTACGAACTCTCGACTATAAAAAGAACGCGTATATTACTGTTTAGAGACCGAGAGATGGTCCCTGGAAATAATGTAAACCTGATTGGCTCCAGGGAGCATCTGAGCTCTGAACAGTATTCCCATATGCTGAGCAAACTGTCTTTCTATGACGTTATAGAGTGGAAGAGTGGGGGATTTGCAGATAGATTTGGCCATTTTCAAGCAACCTCAATACTAGGCACACATACACGTTTTAATCTAATATCTCAAATATATCTCCTTGGACTCAGTGTTTCAAGTCGATTGAAAAAACACGTAGAAAGTGAATTCAGAAGAAAAAGTGTACTCGATGCACCCCGTCCAAATATAGGTCACCTATTTCCGTCCTTCATTTGACTTACACCGCGGAGTTCGCCGCATACCCAGCTCGATCAGCTTCCGAATTCCTCGCGTAACTGCCATTACGCGTTAGATTGCCGGTTATTTATCGAGCAGATTTGTTACCCGTTTAACGTGCACTATCCCTGCATCGTGCTCGAAGACGAACATGGCGGACGAGGGGGCGGGGTGGGGGCGCGCGCGAGTGCAACGCTCGTACGTTCGCGTTTGAAGCTGACGAAGTAAATCGAGCGGATATACGCGCCGCTCATGAGAACTCGTCCCATATTTACATCGCGCCAATTTTCACCAGCCAACTGTTAAGCATTAGTCACGGACGAGTGGCAGCGCGTACGCGATACGACGCCCATCTCCGATCGCGATTTTCCGCGCGCGGTTCCAATTAGTCGGTTCGATATCGAACAGGGATCGACGAGAGACGATTTTCGTTTCAGGGCCGCGCACGCGCGACGTCTGCTCGAGTAGCGATGCCAGTGATTAAATCTTTTTAGGATGTCTCTTCGAGCAAGTCGACATCGAATAGTTATTTATGTGATTCGATACTTGTTGAAGAGCAAAGTGTCTTGGTATCCGTATTTCATGGGAATAGTTGAAACGAAGACTAGGTTTTTCTGTTGATGCGATTCTCAATGGTACCAGTTTTCTTTGTAATTATAGCCTTCAGGGGTTGGAGTGTTATTAACTATATTCTTTGCGAAACTTTTTTCATTTTGGTTACTCGATTATGTTTGATTACTGTGCGCGCATGAGCTACTGAATTGAGGGTCAAAACTTGAATTAGCAATATCTCGAAAGTAAAAATATGTGAGTCACGATGCTTAGCCTTGTAGCTACAAAATTGCCGAGGTCATCAACTAATGTAAGGCTAGAAGCGAAAAGTAAAATTGTGATATTGCTGATAGCGATTTTAGTTAATTGATTTTTGTAAAGGATCGAGACTCTTGGACAAGTACCATTTGGGAACCAATATTATATGACACTTATGTATTCACACGTACCTATTTTTGATACGATACTGTACTATTGGGAATCGATACTAATTTTGTTCTTTCCTGTTGTCTAACAATAAGTTAACAAGCTTCTAAAGAACAAAAAATTAGTTAGTAACATATCCGATTGCATCGATTTGAAATTCGATTCGATTATGAACATGGAGCTTGGATCAATATTGCTTAGAAAATAGCGGATGTTATTTTTGAAATGTTTAGCAGAATCTGTGATACCTTTGTAGACACTAATTATCAATAACAATGTGTGACAGTTAAGGACGATTACCTCATCGAAAGTAGTGGATCTCGTGTCGCGAGTGCAACGATCTCGACCACTAAACAGTAAGATCAATGAACGCGAGGGAGCTCGATAGCCACCAACGAGATTACGACTTTGAATTTCGATGATCACCGCGCTTGCATCTGGTATTTATAAATACGCTTCGAAGAATACCTCGGGCGCCACATCCAAACGAAGCATTCCTCAACGTTCCTAATGACATTTTTACTGTTGTCTAAACTGCCCACGTACGCGTGCAAACACTTGTCACCATCTTGGTCTGGTCAAAAGAAAAAGTCAAATACTCTAGTCAAATTGCATATTTTGTTATTGGATAGAGTATATAATATCTTTCGTACTTTTCAAATTACATTGCAATCTGTAAATTGGTTTAGAAAAATATACTCAAATCCAAAAAATATATTGTATTTAAAAAATATTAAATCAGAAGGATTAAGTGACCTAGGAAAGTCGCTAAAATTTTAAAAGCGAAGCTCGGCAGAGGGAAGCACCAACAAGGGCATAAGGTCACAACCTTTTCTATTAAAAAACTGATAAAACTAATTGAGAAATTGAAATAAATAATTATGTATCATAAAGCGAAAATTAGCAGTAAAAACCAAACTCATTTTCAAGAAACTTCGAACAAAAAAAAGATATTATCGGCTTCAGAAATTTAGATAAATTATTCCAACAGTGAGGCACCACTAGAGGCACGAAAATGCTCTTTTCCCGCTAAAAACAAAAGTAATTTTTTTCCACCATTTACACAGACAAACAGAAAAACTAACAAATTCTCTCTCGAGTACGGAATTATCGCAGTGACAGTACATAAACATAAAATTTGTTTTTGTTCAGGCAGTGCGATTGTTCTCTCCTTGAATAGACTAATTGTCGTGCAATTAAGTGCATAGAGAGTAAGAGGCAGAAAGAGTAAATGGATAACAATGCACGGGGAGAGAAACGAATTTGGCACGGACAAAGGAAACGTTACATAAACAATGCAAACGACCGTTTGACAGTGCGACTATGGTCGGTCGGTGTGACTTAATTTTTCTACTTCCATGCTCGCTAATTACCCCATAATCGGGCGCGTGAGCGCGGCAAAAACACGTACTTATCCCGATTTACTCGATTAGAATACACAAGTCAGCTGGTTGGATTTGTTCCAAAGCGAAGAGTTGTTCCTTTCAACGCTACAATCGTTCGGCCTAATCGGCGTTTTCGTGCTTCAGAAATCAAATGTACACCTAATTGAAATGACTCGATGATAGAGCGCATATATACACTATCGTAATTACAGTGGATTGATTTCTAAGGGCATTAAACGAGCACCAAGTCTCGCGATTTAATCATTTTACGAAGAAAAAAAGAAAAATTCTATTCATGAAATCTTCCTTCACAGAAATACTGTGATTGAGGATTTAAAATGGTAAGTGATGTACTAACAAGTGCCAGAAATGAAAATTCTCGGTATAAACTGGAAACATGCCTTTATAGATTTTGGCACAGAAAAAGTTGTAGTAAATGATTAGCTCGAGAAGCTAAGATAAATTATTCTAGCACTAGTTTAATATTTTTACTTTGAAAATGTTAATATCAGCGGTACTTTTTTGCCTAGATCTTTCCCACCCTGTGAGCCTTTCCTTACCAATGAAATAGACTATTAACAGTCTCTGACGTCATGTTTACGCAATCCTTATCCAAATTCATTTCCATCAATCTGCCCCTATTTCAAATAGTTTATCCGAAATTCGAGAAGCGAACCATGGCAATAGAGAGAGTCTGAAGATAAGGTGTCGTCGTCTCGTGGCAAAGTCTACTATTCGTTGATTAGATATGAAATTAGAAACTCGACGAGCAAAGTACCGAAATGAATCTTTCTTTCCAGAGTGTTCAGTGATCCTTTGACAATCATTAAAATGTTCAATTTCATTAGAATGCACGTGTATCATTTAACAATCACTAGATCCACGATAACAAAGTATCAAGTAAATTGTCACTTTTTTCTAAAATTATACTACTATAATTTGTCTGCCATCGTAGGGATGAAACTATTAAAAAATATAGGTATATTTATCACGTCGTATTTTTACACTTGCACAACTTAATGGACGTTTCACAGTTACAATGGTCCAGAAGATGGTTTTTGGAAGAAGATTGCCTGCACGTCGATGACCATCCAATTAAGTATTATTACGAAAATGTGACGCTTGTAATACCTACGGTAGGTAAGGTCAGCATATTGGTGATAAGGTCATTACAGGAATGGCGTACGCGTCCTTCGGTCGTTCGTCCTCGAGCAGTAAGGGAATTCATTTTAAACAGAGAAAATATTTGGACCCTGATAACGTCGTCGAAAGTCACGTAAAATTATCTCGATAACGATTTCGAGCAAAAAACAACCCCTTTCCACGGTGAACGCCTTTGGGAATGCGTGGAAACGTTTGTTTACACATCGAACTCCGCTTCTGGATAGCATCAGCCGACAGAGTTTCTTGGAAACGACAATACGCTCGCAAGTGGACTCCATCGAGGACAAAATGGTGTACTTAACATTTCTCCCAATGTCGACCGACATGTCGCAGAAATTCTCGAGCAAACAATTTACAAACGAGAAATGCTCAATGCTGTTTAATATCACTTTAATACGTTTTTCGACTCGTTTTGCTCCGAATCATGACTATCATTTCTTTTTAACAATTCTTATGCTTTTTAGAGGAAATATGAAAGTTTCGTTGGTGTCTACATTTCTGATTCTTTGATAATACCTGACTACCTATATTAAAAGTTCATTAGCTCTATTTTTAACGAGTTTTACCGATAACAAACATTGCTTCACAAAGTTGGGAAGTACTAGGATTAATATAATGTGAGAGAAAATAGGAACTGGAAAACTCGTTAATGAAGTCTGCGTCTTCGACGCTGGAGGCATCGAATTGCAAATAGCAATCAAGATATTTTCCTAGAACAAGCCAGTGACGTGCGAACAGCCTTCGAACGAGAAAACGCCGGTCGCAGTGAATGACCCTACGCCCTTGGTATCCTCCAAACACGCTCGCCCCATTTGAAACTCAAATTTAAGACGACCGCTGGCCGAAAGTGGAACGAATTATTAAACGCTGTGCAAGTGAAAAATTAGGTCGGTTTAATGCCAGCCACCGCGAGAATTCTTAAAGAGGCGCGTGCATGTAGCGATAGGCGGTAGCATCGCAGGAATCTCGAAAACAGTAAATCAAACACGTTCCTCAACTCAAAACAATATTATCGCGATACAATCTTTATTATATGCGTTTCCTTGGAACTCTTTCACATAAATAAAGTAACTTGAAAAAACCCTAGCTTTGAGAAGGCAAATTCAGACTTCTAACGCATCAAATGACCTCAGAAACAAGATTCCTTCATTATCTAAACTCCTGATTCCAATTGTAAGTTACGCTCAAGTTTTCTTGGAAGTACATATTCTTTCACATTACATGGTCCGCGCCTTGATACAAGTAAATTCAGGTTGATAGTAGAGAGAAACAAGATTTTTCCATTCCCTAAGCTCATAACTAGACTCATAGCAGATCTTTCTACACTTATGGGAAGTTTCAAAGGGCAGAATTTATATAATATGGAAAAATATACAAATTATGGAAAGGTAAATACAGAAGGGTGAAGCAAGTCTACAATAAAGTTTCATTTCCCTAATTTTGCGTATGAAAACAGGAATTTGCACAAATTGTTGTATTTCAACATACAAAATTAAAAAACTTTTAGAAAATCTAAACTGTATTCAGTGCTAGGTGACTTGCATACAATACAACAGCCAAGCTCAATCTACCTACGCTGGAAAAATCCTCTAGACAGAGGGGACGCAGAACCACCCCTATTTCTAAGAAGTGAGGAACGCAAGTGGTTACAAAAGGTTCATTCCACCTCGGGGTCAAAAATGACCTGCTCCAAGGCAATTTGAGAAAGTACGGACCATCGGCTGAGAAATGCTTCTCTAACGCAAAGAAATAGACTTCTACAGTATTGTCTCAATATAGGCTCACAGATCAATGACGAATTTATAGTGAGGGACACGCTTCTGATTTCAACTTATAT
Source organism: Calliopsis andreniformis (assembly GCF_051401765.1). Classification (NCBI taxonomy): domain Eukaryota; kingdom Metazoa; phylum Arthropoda; class Insecta; order Hymenoptera; family Andrenidae; genus Calliopsis; species Calliopsis andreniformis. The sequence goes on along the minus strand of NC_135065.1, from coordinate 8,095,551 downwards.
TTATGATAGCTCATTTTGATTCCTTTAACTCTCATGACGAATGCAGGTTCAAATACAGTACAAGATGTCAAAAGTTAATCTCTAAATATCGACATACAGCTCCCTGGATCTGTAACTCTAATTAATGAACTGTCTCGAGTTTTAATTGTTAATCTTGTACATTCATTCTTTTATATACAAAGTGGGCATATGCCCGCTGAATAAATAAGAGTCAATATGACTCTGCATTCGTCTTCCTCGTCCATTGAAAATCTTTCACCCTCCCAGGGTTGAACATTCGAGTGATAGCGCAGTGAAATGAATCTTTTTCACTCGAAATAATTTCAAGTTAGTAGGTAACCTATCTTAAAACAAGGCAATAGTGTAACAGAGAAGACTCCCAACAAACCACCCGCAGTACTCGCAACCAACTCCAAATCGCAATCTCGTACCAAGACAATAGACACTACTATACCAGGTCTATCGCTCCAATCGATCCGCCCGAAATTCGAGCTCCCTCGGCCCATCGATCACCCCATATATACAAATTCCAAGGAGGGCAATCACAAGACACAAACGAACTCATCTTACGAAAAACTATGAACATAAAGCTGGGTATACACCAGCGAACAGTTCGCAAACATTTTATCATCCTCACGCGATTTTTCCACGAACACTAAAAACAATATGCGACAAATACGCGAACAGACGATCTCTAAAGAATTGAATATCCATACTGCTCACAAATAGACCATTTCTAGGAAACTGAACGTCCTTACTGTTCGCGAACAGGCGATTTCTAGGGACCTGAATGTCCTTACTGTTCTCGACCAGACAATATCCAAAAAATCGAATGTCCTCGCAGTTCGCGAACAGTTGAACCGTATTCGCAGCTTTACTCACCGAAAAGCCACAGGAGATCCCAGCGCTGGTCGCCTCGATATCGCGTCTGATCGAAGCCTGTTCTCGATCGCGCAAGAAGCCGAAGGGAACTTCAGTAGGTCTCGAGTTCGATGCTGGCTGCAGCCGGTATCTTCGGCCTCGTCCTCGGCGTCGTCCTCCCCGTAGCTCCTGTCACACATGCACTGTGCACCGGCCACGAGCATGCGGCCATTGCGCGGCGCGCAGTCAATGAACCCGCATTGCTTTTCACCCGGAGCCTCGGCGTCTTTTTTTCCCCCTTTCCTTTCCTCCTTAAAGCCCCGCACGCACTATCGGCCGGCCTCTATCCGCGGCGGATCTTCGGCCGCGCACTCACGACATATATTCCGGTGGCGGTTTTGCACGGGGAACACCCGACCCTCCCGGTGTCACTGGCTCTCTTGCCTCTTCCTGCGCCGTATCGTTCGTCTCTCTCCTCCCCCCAGACTCACTCTCTCGTTCGCCTTCTCGCTCCGTCCTCCGTCTCTCCCTCTGGCGCATATAAGCGCGCAGCGCTCACGTACGTGTGTGCGTACGCGATACGCGGGTGCGCACGCGCGTGCCTCACGTCCCTGCCTCTGCACGTGTATATACGTATGTATACGTCGCGACGAGAGCCCCTTCTACGTGTCTCTCTCTTTTATTTTTCCCCTCTCTTTCTCTTCCTACCTTCGTACGGTCGTTCAGTGACCCGCCGCTCTCCAACGCACACCGATGCACCCGGCTCTCGATTTTTCACCGGCTTTCCGCCTCTCCCTCGCGACAGTAGACCGACAGTGCCGAAACGCTGGGGGTACGCCGAGGGATGATCGTTCAGGGGCGCGACGCTAGGGGCACACGGGACTCGAGGGACCCGCGCGTTCTGTGCCGTATCACGCGCTGTACTTCTTCTACTAGCACGTCTGACTCGTATCGGAGCCTTCTCGTGTTCCCCCCCGCAGGTGTTTCGACCACAGCTTCGCGACGCGACACTCGCGGCGGTCGGATGCAGACTGAATCGGACGCTACGTGCCTCGCTCGTGTATTGCCGGAACGTCCCTCCTGTCCACCACCAACACCCTCCCTCTTTTCCCGTTCGTTCTCTTTCCCTTCCCCCTATTTACTTTTATCCGCGCTGGCTATCAGCTCGTGCCAGACCCCGGGCTCATTTTTACTGACGCCGCGCGAAACTGCTGCTGAGGGGATGCTGGGGCGGCCCTCGAATTCGGAGGATTTCTCTTTTTTTCCTTGCAGTTTTGGAGATTTTCATTTAGGCGGTCTTGGGATGATTTCGTGCGTCGATGGAGGTTCTTCGTTGAGGATTCTGTTTTTAAGGGGAATCAAGGATTTTTTAATTTTGTGTTGTTAGTGTTAGTGATGTAGAAGAGGAGAGGGACCGAAATAGTTGGGGAATTTTTTAATGGTTTTTGAAAGTTCTCTCATTATGAGTTCTGATGACAACAGATAAAAAAAGTTGTTGAAAAATAGAAGTTTTACTCTAAGTAGAATTTATAAAAATAAAAATTTGTCTAGAACAAGAAATTTTGATTATCGACATTCAAAAAAGCTCTCAATCCTTTTAATTGATATTCTTTCAAACAAATATATAAGTTCGAACAGAATTTTTTTGAACATAAAAAATAACTTTATTTCGATCCCTCGGAGAAGGTGATGATAGAGGAAATTATTTTGATTTGGAGCATAAAATGTGTTGTATCTTACCGCAATAGAAATGGAATAGAGATAATGTGAGAGATAGGGAGTAGTCCGTTGTTAGTTATTACTGATTATGTTTAATTGAACGAAGCATTCACGGGATCCTCCAGTACGTGTCATCTTAAAACTGTTCTCTATTTATTGCAGATTTGGAGTCTTTTTCGCTTACAATTATATCTAACTTTAATACTAAAAATCGCTATATCAGTAGTATTAAAAAATATGAAAATGTATTCTTCGTAGCGTCAATAGTTTGCTAATACTTTATTCTTCTTTTTGAAAATAATTATATTTAAGGGCTGTAAAGAAACGAATAAAAATTATGTATATTCTTTTTTTTCAATTAACGAGTGAAGTTAATACAATTGACAGCGTAGATTTTTAAAGTTAAGATCATTCGTTTTTACCATAGAGAGGAGCAGAATATCTGGAATATCGATATAGATTAGTATTCTCTCTGCTGGCCATTGACCTTTGATAATCCAGAATTTACATATTAATATGCCGAGATGCCGGTTTACCATCGCTGACTTATGTCACAAAGTTCGTATCGTTTTATAAATATTGTTTTCGTTCAAAACTTTATTTTCTACTTATATTACAAATTCCGTAATACTTTTATCTCTAATTTTCCTTATTATAATTATACTGTAAATAAAATTAATGATCAAGCTATATTATTTAAATACACTAGTCGATTTACTTTACTAAGATAAAAAAAATCTAGAAAAACCAATTTATTGAAGTCATCCTTATATGCTTCGAAACAATGATTGAAATGATTATATTACTTAAAAATAAATTAATTAACAATATCTAAGAGTTGTCACTTGTATCCTCACCATCTCCGATATTAAGGTCAGAGAATCCCATTTCCTCATCTTTTTGACAGACCAAATCCATAATCGCACTAGAATCCACAAAAAAATATTACGATTTTTAAACGTAAAAGTAAGTAATGAAAAAGATTGAAAAATAACAGAACTTACTTTAGTAGATCACCTTCGTGACTATCCCAAGATACTGTCCCTGGATGTGTGATTTTGTACTCTAACATATTATTAAATTCTTCTTGTAATTTCTGTAATCATATAAATACTAATTTAGTATACTACTACCTTTTTTGATAAAAATTTTAAGTTCCTTACCTGAATGAGTTGTGCTGTTCTTAAGTCACAGGAAAAAGTTTGTGAGCTTGTTAAGCTAATGACATAATATCCCTTTTCTTTCTCTAAAAAATTAACAATATTATTCCAGACATCCTTTCAAATACTCCATTAACTCAAATTATATAAAGAACAACATTAATTCCTCATACTTATGGACATATTTGGCGCAAAAAATAACAGTATTGGAGCAGTTACACATGTAGTATCGTGCAAATATACTGCTGTTGATTTTTGTTTTGTAAAATATGTAATGTACGGACTGGGAAAATTACTGATCTTATCATTTACACTCGATGGGTGTATACAAACTTTTCCATCTTCTGGAGTCCATGCAATTGTCCCACCCTTGGTAACTCCCCTAATTTAGATAATTATCAATATCGAAATGGTAAAAAAAAGTTACGCTTTCTAGACAAATAAAATATATGTATACCTTATGACAGCAATATTTGGATATAGTCCGGCACACACTATCGCCTTCACTAACGCCGTATTATTAGAGTTTCTATTGGCATTTCTGTCACTTGGATTGTCATTTTCCAAAAATTTCATTTGATACAAGTGTTGTGCAAATTGACTTTTCATTTCTGAGAGGAGTTTAAGAGTGTTGAAAGAAAGGAAATACTCCCGACAAAAATAACCTGCATATCCATTTTTATACGCAGACTCGAATCTCCTTAATGCCTCAGATAATGCAATATGATCGCTATATTGATTCATACTCAGTTCAAGTTTCTTTTTCTTAGCTTGATCCTCTTTTCCTAGAGGACAGTAGAATGCATCCTTGAAAGTAAGACTCGCTGCTATTGCGAAGACTGGTTCAACGCAAGAAAACAACGCTGCCCATATGATCATTTTTCCTGATAAAAATAGAAATAAAATTACAGAGTTCGTACATTAAAGAATTAAATATGAAAGTAAAAATATTACCAGTGCGTGGATCAAGTGGCAGCTGTGCTAAGTGATACCCCAGAGGTGTCAAGTGTTCTTCATTGTCTAATGCATTAAGAACTCTAAGTAAATCCAAAGATATATCTATAGCTTTCAAATCTGGAGGATCCATGACACTGGCCAGAAAAGACTTGGCTCTTCCTAATTGCAAAATTTTAATCTGTAATATTACTTCCTCTAAACGAGTTCTTAACATTTCTGGTAATGGATATTGTTCGAATGTCATTTCCCTAGCTTTCGAATATAAATGATAGCAATAGCCAGGCCTCACTCTAAAGAATATAATATTTATTTATGATATATTTAATGTGTCTAGTAGAAAATACAGATCAATTTTATAAATTTTAATTTTTTCTTACCTGCCTGCTCTGCCTCTTCTTTGATTCGAATTAGCTAATGCAACCCATTCGGGTAATAATGTTTGAATATTCCTATTTAAATCAAATCTAACAAACTTGGTCCTACCAGAATCAATAACATATACTACATCTTCAATAGTTATAGAAGTTTCCGCAATAGAAGTGGAAATGATGATTTTCCGAATTCCATTAGGTGGTTCATTAAATATAAGCTTTTGGTCAATCGTTGGCATACGAGAATGAAGAGGATAAATAATATATTGACCTAAAAAATAGTTTTGTAGAAATATTAATGCGTCAATAACTACGCTCATTAAGCTGCATTAAATATACTTACTTTGTGGGTATTTTCCACTTTCTATCATTATTTTATGTAGCTTTATTATATCCATCATACCAGGTAAAAAGACTAAAATGGCTCCTGGACCTTTTGTCGTACAAATGTGTCTAATTAATTCTTCTATGAGATCCAAAGACATTTCTTCACTTTTAGGATTCCGTAGTTGATCGATCACATGTTTTGGATATTTTTTCTGTGTTATAAAAAAAGTAATTAATATACAATAAAAATAGCAAAAAAAATATGTGAAGATGATACGTACATCGGCTATAAGTTGACGCACATATGGCTCTATAACATCAGAGAATTCGTCTCGTTTCTGTTGCATTTCTTTATATTTTTTATTATATTTCTTACGATCTTGAGGCATTAAAGGTACTGGTGGGAACTTAAAGCTGTAAATTGATTTAACTTGTAATTTTTTTAAGTGTGTACAAATGGAAATTATACTAAATGAAATAACTTACCTTGTAAATGATAAAATATCTTCTAAGTAAAATTCTTCTACAGGATAAGTAAAACCTGGTATATGAAGCACTGGACAATCATAATATTCTGAAAACCTTTCAGAATTAAGTGTTGCACTCATGAGAAGTACTTTTAAATCTGGTCTCTACAAATTAGTTTTCATAGATTAAATAACAAAGAAACTTTAATTGCAATTAGTATTATAGTTATTTAGTTTGATTAAACATACTTTAGGAATAATTAGTTTCAGCAAAGCAAGAATAAAATCACTTTCTGTAGAACGTTCATGAATTTCGTCTATTACAATGTGAGAAAAGTCCTTCAAAGCTGGATCACTTTGCATAAATTGCAGCAACATCCCAGTAGTACAAAATGTTATACTTGCTCTATCTCGGGGTAGTACTCTACGTATAAAGGAAAAGAATATTACACAAAATGTCTTATTACACAAAAATATTATAGGAAAATAGCAACATACTTCTCAAGTCGTATCTGAAAACCAACAGATTTACCAAGCTTCTCAGCTCTTTCAGCCGCAACTCTTTCAGCGACAGATACTGCAGATATCCTCCTAGGTTGGGTACAAGCAATTCGAATGGTGCTACCATTACCTCTTTCTATTTCATCATCGAGTATAAACTGAGTAATCTGAGTTGTTTTCCCACAACCTGAAATACATCTGTATAATAGCTGTATCGAATGTCAATCTAAGAATTCAAAAATAAATATAATACTAATTCAACTTTGACTTTATTTAATTCGCAAACTTACCAGTCTCTCCACTTATTATAAGAACTTGATTTTCTCTAATTGCTTTTAGAATTTCTTCTTTCATTTGATACGATGGTAACTTTGATCTAAACTTCATCATTTTTTCATACTCTGGTGAGGATTTCTGTGACTTAAATTCATCTAGTAATTTGTCATCTAAATCACTATTCCTTGATAATTTAGATTTAATAAGCATAGCTCTGGATAAATTTTCATATATATTTCCAGATACAATGTTTAAAAATTTTCTCTTAAATTGTGAATCATGTATATGTGTATACTTGTTTTCCAATCTGGTATTTGTATTTTCTACTTGAGCCTCATTATTATACAATTTATCATAAAATCCCTTAGAGTTCTTCAAAACTTGTTCAATATTATGCTCTATGTTTGGTGGCAGTTTAATAACACGAGTCTGCTTCTTAGCCTTTGCTTTGTCTCTATAATAGAGCCCAATTTCTTTACCTCGTAACCAAGGAGGTCGTCCTTGGCCTCTGCCTCTTGAACGACCATGATGTTCATGACGGACATTCTCGGATGGAGCACCTTCAAGCCTATCTGAAAAATCCCAAAGGCAAAAGTTTACACAAACTCACCAATAAACCATAAATATTTCTACACATTCAAATTCCCATAAATGCTATTATGTATTACGAAATTTTAGAACTAAAAGAAGCTTCATAAAATGTGCAAAGAATATTTCTAAATCAATTTAGTTACATAAATTCATTAGTATAAGTTAAAATTATTTAATTCTTTTGATATACCGTGTTTATTTCGCCGTGAATGCGTTCCTTGCCCTGAAAAAGCTCCGTACGGGTGTGACATCCTCGTCTATCGTTAGGAATCTCATTAAAACACAAACAATCCACGATCTTGGCACAAAACTCTTTGGCCGTTTAGATATTGATGAATTCGGTGCTCTGCCTAGGAACACAGTGTCATAAATCCATAAATCCTCACCAAAAGCGCGTTCAAGATACGTAGCCTGACGTAGCTTTGCAACCGATATAGCTTTACACTACACAATGCATTTATTAATAATCTTATTTGCAATTTCAGGATACGAAGTTTTTATAGAGACCTCATAATTCATTTTTCCATAATACTGACTCATACAAATTGTTATACTATTAAAATAAAATGATTTAAAAGAGTTCTTCCAAACAAGTGCACTGAAATACAATAGCTCATTAACGGGCCCTGCATTACAAAAAAATGAAAACTCAATTATTTATTAATTTAAGGGTAATTTAACAACATACAATCATTGTCGGGACGATATATATTATTATGCAATGATAGAAGTTAGTAGAAATTGTTTATTTACAGCAAAACCAGCATTTGAAAAATTATTGGGGCACCGCTCCCTAATGATACGGCCCTTAAGAAAAGATGCTAGCGACAACTTCGCCATCTAGCGGCGGCCCGCGAACTAACATTTCGAATAGCACCACTTCAATTAAAATTTCTCAAACCATTAAAAATCTATTGAAAATCAATATTATTATGCAAAATAGATTAGTATATTATCTAAATTTATAAATTGCATTGAATAATGACTGTCAAACAGCGAATTACATTAAAAATAATGAAGTATTACACATTATAAACTTAATAATTATATTTGTCATTAAAAACTTATTTATTTGACAATTTGCGAATCATTTGATCATGTAGAATCATTCTAGAGTCCTTAAGAATCATTATGCATCCATAAAAGTACATAGAAATTGTTTATTTATTGCAAAAAGATTATTTTAAATTTTGAGCTCAAAACGGTACTGGTGGCGCCATCTAGCGGTAGAGAGCGGGAACTAAGCGAGTTTAAACTCTAGTTCCAGCGCCGACCGCTAGATGACGCCACCAGTATAGTTTTGCGTTCAAATTTTGAAATAATGTGTTTTGCAATAAATAAACAATTTTTATTAACTTTTATGGCTGCATAGTGATCTCTACGAACTCCTGAATGATTGTACATCATCAAATGGCTCGAAAATTATTAAATAAACAATTTTACATTAACGAAAGTAATTAATATGCATAAAATGAATAATATTTCATTATTTTTAATGCATTAGCGACTCGAATTGAATTGTTTAATGCAATTTATAAATTTGGACAATACTCTAAACTATTTTGCATAGTAATATTGCATTTTAATGATTTTTAAACGATTTAAAGAATTATATTCAAAGGAGCGCACTTACCGACAATGTTAGTTCGCGGATCGCCGCTAGATGGCGAAGCGGTCGCGAGCAACTTTTCTTAAGGGCCGTATCATCAAGGCCCGGTGCCCCAATAATTCTTCAAATTCTATTTCTACATTAAATAAACGAGTCCTAAGAATGTTTATCGTTGCGTAATGATATCTAGAGGCTCTTAAATGAATCTGCACCATCAAATAACTCGTATATTAATAATTAAATAATATAACAGTAGCAAATATAATTAATATACATAAAATGAGTAATATTTCATTATTTTTAATATGCTCAATGCTTGAATTCAATTCCCTAATATAGTTTATAATATTCTAAACTATTTTGCATAATAATATTACTTTTAAATGGTCTTTTTTAAATATAAAAAATTATATTCAAAGGGGCGCTGTCCGCCGATGACACGGTACTTATCTAAAATGTTAGTTCGTGGATCGCCGCTAGATGTCGAAGCTATCGCGAGCAACTTTTGTTAAGGGCCGTATCATTAAGGGACGGTGCCCCAATAATTTTTCAAATGTTGGTTTTGCAGTAAATAAACAATTTCTGTGAATGTTTATCATTGTATAACGATGTGTATTATCCCTACAATAATTTTTCATCGTCAAACTATCCGTAAATGACTGAAAAATGAATTTTTAAAGTTTTCGTAGTATAAGAACCACAACTAAATTGTTTTAAAATAAAACGAATAATTGTATGGTTGTCATAGCTCAATATTATTGCAAAATGTATTATAAAGTCTCTTTATGGGCTTCGTATTCTTAAATTATTGATAAACTTTCTTAATTAACAAATACTATAGAGTAAAGCTATGTAGGTTTCAGGAAAATGTATTTGCAACAAATAATTAATTCAAAACGTTATTTTCACCGATGGATTTTATTAATGAACCCTATAATTATCAATCAATATTAGAATTTCCTTTAATTCGAAACGATAAGAAGAATATTAACTAAAAACTTGTCTTTAAAATGAAATTAACTTAAAAGCCAATGAATCCCCAGGTGATGAAAGCACTACAGCTCAGTGTTGAAGTGTAATATTTTAATAGTAATCATAATGAAGTTACAGGATGCTTTTATACAATATGTATAGATAGAGCCATAATATAATCGTCCTTAATTATCTCGATCCACGTAATTATGCTTAATCGATTCGTTTAAGTTCATTATCTTCTATTAGTCAGAGAGAAGGAAGTGAGGAGCAGGAGGAGGAGATATGTAGAACACGTATTCGTAAAACATTACGTGAAAAAAAAATTGTTGAAGCCCTATGTCGTTGTCAACGCCATTAACAAACACTTCTCACAATCGTCGTTGCAGAGGGTTTTTAAAAAAAGGAAACACGTATACGGCTAAACGAGGGATTCACGAGTTCCTCCTCGTCGCTTCGTGTAACACTCATGTCGAAAACGGGATGGGAACACGCGCGATTTCATTAACTATCGACTTCAAGTAAACGTAACAATTATGCGACCTTATAAAGAGTTTCTCATGACTCGTGTCACGACAAGACCGCATATTTATATTCATATATATATAATATGTATATTTATATATTAATAAGAATCACGGAGGACTTCTGTACTCTCTTTTTCTCTTCTTTACAAACGTTATATCACCTAATGGAAATTTGTACACATATTCTCATAAAACATTCTCTTTTAATTACACGCCTCGCTATATCGCCATCCCCGTCGCTTTGGCTTCACGTCGAATCAATTCGTCCACACGTATCCACGCTATTAGAAAATCTATACAGTGCAAGCTTAAATTCCAATAGATTATATCTAAATTCTAATCAATCTGTCCCACTACTCATTATCGAGGGTTGGTATAACTCAAGCCTATCGAATCCTAGTCAAGCTTTTTCCTCAGAACAAACTCTTAGCTTATCCCTCAACTACAGACACCCAATTTTGAGACACAAAGACTTTTATTCAAACCTATTGACACTAAATATTTTAAAATTTATTATGGTGTGAATTGCAATGTGAAAACGAAGTATAAAATTGTTTTCAATTTTCATTACAAAGGCTTTTCTATTTATACGAGAGCAATAATAAAAATAAATCATGTGAAGTCTATCGGAGACTGTGTCAATAGTTGAGGGTTAAGCCAGAATCGCAATACAAACTCTCAACTTTATTGAAATTTAAGCGTGCACTGAGCTCTCTTCCACCCAAAGGAGCCAACACTTCACAAGGTTCTCTCGATCCTCCCTCGTCAAGGACTACAACGATCGACCTACTTTCTCAATCAGAAGCGGTGATCAATCTTTCCCCAATTCTTCGCGCTGAAGTTCCAATCTCCAGCACCCTTCCATCGTTCCACGATCCCGAGCAGCGCTAAACGGAACCGAGTTTCAGAAACTCGTACCTCCTGCTCGACTCAAGCAGTCCCGCGACGCAAAGTAGCTCCGTCGCGAATAAATAACACTACGAGGGTCTCTCAGCCGCGACTCCGAGGACGAGGGGAGAAAAGTCCAGGTCCGAAGGATTATTAATTAGGTGCGCGTGTAGAATGAAAACGAGCCTGTAGGAACTACGCTATAGAACAGCTCCCCCGTAACGATTACGTGTTTCTGGCGCGCGTGCGAAAGGGGACAGTGATTCGTTGATGACTCGCTCTTCTTCGCGTTCCCCCTGCGGTGCAGAAATCAGAAAGGTGGGAAATAAAGAACGCTCGGAGAGGATTTGTAAAGCGCCTTCCAAAAGTGCCCCCGAACCGCCGCTCCCGCTACGAGTAACTTCATATCGATGGAATCTAGCTACGGTTTAAAAAAATTACATCGAGACGAACAGTCCTCTATGTCACTAAAACTGGCTCGCCCAGCTCGAGAAGCGGAGGCTTCAAGCTACGCGACCTATGGGCTATGTAGAGATCTCAATGACCGGCTCGGCCGTGTTGTTATTGAGCAGCTCTTGCTTGTCCCTCAGCTTCAGGTCGTACTGAGGTGGAGGCGTGGACTCCTTCCCCTCGACAGGGGAGAGACCATCCGTTTCGTCCAGGGGAGACACTCCCTCTTCGCTGTCCTCATCCTCGTCGTACTCGGTCTCCATTTTGGACTCGTGCATCTCGTGGAGTCGGCTAGGCAAATACGCTGGATGATGGGGTAGACCATAGCCAGCTTCGCCGCCGTAGGTCACCTTCCCCATGAAGGACCTGATCTCGTCGAAGTACGTGTCCTCTCGTTCGTTTTCGTTACTGCTGCCTGGGGAATCCGCCACAGAAACAACACCGCTGCCATCGTCAGCCTCGTGCTTCTTCAAGTGTCTGTCGAGGTTCGTCTGCTGGCCGAAGCATCTCTCGCAAAGGGGACACTTGAAGGGTCTCTGTTTGTCGTGGATGTTCCTCACGTGTCTTTGGAGGTTGCTGGAGATGCTGAAGGACCTCTCGCAGTACTTGCACTTGTAGGGTTGCTCGCCAGTGTGCGTCCTCAGGTGTCTGGTTAAGTTAGCAGACCTGGGGAACACCTTGCCGCAGAACTTGCACGAGTACCTGTCCTTCATCTTCCCGTGAGGATGGTGATGGTGGTGGTGGTGAGGCGCGATCACTGCCTCCTGGAACGGTTTCACGCCGCGGAATGGACCCAGCGGCGGCCTGGCTAGCAAGTCGAATCCTCCTCCTCCTGGGCTAGCGCCGCTGAGCCCGTTCATGAGCGTGCCTAAAAAAGGCAGGCCCCGCGGCGGTCCGAAGGGTGGCAGCGGTGGTAGCAGTCTGGACTCTGGCGCAGCGCTTCCGGGAGGAGGGCCGCCTGGGAAGCCTGGGAAGGTGCCAGTGGGACCACGGTACATGGCCTCTAGAAACATGGGATGGATGGGTCTGGGGTAGGCCATGTGAGGGGGATTGTTGGTAGGCGGTTGCTCAGCTGAGAGACTGGTCCTGAGCTGTGGACTGCTGGGTACATCCTTAGCTTCGATCTCCATTGGTGTAGATTCCTCTTCCTGCTTAGGGGGATCGGGAGGAGGTGGAGCCTCCTCCATGGGCACCGAAGCTGGCGAAGGACTGTGTCTCTTAGATTCCACCACACTGGAATTCGCGTCGTGCTTCTTAGTCTGGACTCTCAGGTCCAGAGGCTGATCTGTGGTCTCTTCGTTAGACGCTGCTACTTCAGGATCGACCTTCTTGTCGCTGGTTCTACCAGCCTCGCGCTTCTTCGAGGGGTCGTCGTCGCTCTCTGGCGTCGGCTGGACAGGTGGCCTAGCTGGGGAGGGCCTGAACGAGGAGGTGGCTTCCTCAGCCGTGGAGGGAGAGACTTTACTGTGTTGAGGCAGCACCCTAGGCGGGGTGAAGCGCTCCTTCTTAGGACTGTCGCTTCTCTTCTCGGCTTCCTCGACCTTCGGTGGGAACAGGAGAGGGGTGTTCAGGAAATTCGGAGCGTTGGGGAAGATCCCTGGGTAGGGTCCCATCAGGCTGGGCGGATAGAAGGGCAAACCACCAGGCAGACTGACTGGTGGCCGAGGGTACACGAGGAAGGGGCTGGGCGCTGAGGTGGGCAACTGCGGCATGGCTCCAGGTGGACCAGTCGGCGGCGTGGAGTCGCAGAATCTCTTGTGCTTGGACAACGAGGTGACGGTGCTGAAGGACTGCCCGCATTTAACGCACTTGATCTGCATACGACAGTCCGCGTGCATGCGTTTGTGTCGACATAAATTGGAGAACTGGGTGTAGGCCTTGAAGCACACCTCGCACTGGAATGGCTTCACGCTGCTGTGGATGTGGGTGTGCTGCTTCAAGCCTGAACTGGTGGCGAAGGTTTTGCCGCACTCGGTGCACGCGTGACTCCTCGCGCCCACGTGATGAGTCCTGATGTGGCGCTGGAGGTTCGAAGGATCCGTGAAGACCTGCGGGTGGTCCGACTGTTAGCGAAACTTTGAAGATGTTACTCAAGGGAGAGACGTGTAAGGTTTAGGCGCCTTAAGGTCAGAAGTGAGGCTTACCTTCGGACAGTTCTCGCAGGGGTAGTTCCTCAGATCACCGTGGACGATCGCGCGATGGCGGACGAGGAGGGGGCGCCAGGCGTAAGCGCGGGGACAGCTGTCGCAGCGGTGTTGTTCCGCTGGGTATCTGTGACAGGTCACCAGGTGACTATCCAATCTGAAATAAACGAAATCATTGGTGAGAAAGAGGCTACACTTCAAATTCGGCTTCAAATAGCGTGGAGTAGTGTAGTGCTCTGCTGACAAGAAGAGTCTCGGTAGCACTGCAGATCTACTGGTCCCAGGGCTTTTCTTGTCAGAGGAGCACAGTAGATGTTCCAATACTCGAACACTTGAGATATCAGATGTTCTAATAAGAAGACCAGCCTTTCATAGAGGTACTTTTATACACGCCCTGGAACCTGAATTGTAGTCCAGTAGCTGATTTTATCTGATATTTACTATTTATTACTTTTTATCAGGTATATTAAAATTCAAAGTATTTTAGGTACCTTCAAACATCAAAACGTACTAACAAACAGTATATAACACTATGAAAATACCTACATTCTACTATCAAACAATCAACTATAATCAACTTTGCGGAATGTTGTAATCCAAATTCCAAATTCTAAAAAGGGAATAACAAAAGAAAAAGAAAACTAAATAAACCAAGTATGAGTGTCCAGATATTAGGACCTAATCGACTCCTAGAACCATTACCTCATCCACACAAAAACTGTGCTCTATCCATCCACCAGGATCTACCTCCCCAATCCCAAACTCCAAACCGACACTCTCTCGCGGAAAGTCTCTGAAACTGAAGGTCTGAACAGAAACCGCGACGAACTGGCGCAAAGTGTCAGGAGCCGCAGATGTAATCGATCCAGCGCGTCGACCGTGCCCGGTGCAGTCGAGGATGATGACTAAGTGACTCCGGGAGCGCGGCAGCGGACAAGCTCTCGTAATAACGGTCGCACGCCCCCGTGGACGAGGGTGGTCATCGCGTAGACGACGGTGCAACACGACGTTGCAACACGAACGCACTCGGCTCCGTTCCTTGGGGGTGTCGCGAGGTGGGCACGGGTTATGGTCACAGGATGTGCCACGGTGTGTGCCGGCATTGATTTTACGCCCTCGAACACACGTGTCGCGTGAAACCTGTTCGTGGTGAGATAGTGGGTTCACGGTGACGGTGCGCGGTGCCAGATGAGCTGCGGGCACGCGAACGCCTTCGATGATGCATAAGGGGCCGGCTCGATGCAACCGAATGCGGATCTCGCGCCGCGTACTTTATGCGCCACAACAGGTGACTCTGCTCGACCCGAGGGCTCGCGGAAGCGGCTGGTGTTGCGGCTTGTCGGGGAACCGGGAAACGGATGCCGGAACGAAACGAAATGAACGCCTGGGATTGGACCCGCGGGATCATCGAATATCTTGGGGCGTTTTGGAGACGCTTCTGTGGATTTCGAGGGTTGGGTAAATCCTTGCTGATTTTTGTGTTTTTTTAGGACAATGAATACTCTAGTGGATTTAATTTGCGCAAGGGAGCTTTGAATATTTTAAGTTCTTTTTTGGAGACGTTGGTGTTGTGATTTTGGAAGATTGGATGGAGCAGAAAAGAGGGGTCTATGATTAAGAAATTCGTATGAAATCCTTGTCGATTTTTGCCCTTTTTTGGACAATGAAGAATACTCTAGTAATAGAGTTAATTGAATATCTTAAGCTTTTTTTGGAGATATCGATACTTATAATCCAATTCTAAAGAATATTATTCTAAATCGTATAAATAATTATGATAAAACTGTAACGATAAACAAATTGTAATATAAACAACCCCACAGTCTAAACAGTAAATCGTTTACTCCAAATATTAGCTCTTTAGCTTCAGAAATTAAGGTACTCGAAAATAAATCGCAACCCCCAAAGACAGGAATATTTATTTTCAATTAAAGGAATCAATCTTGACAGCCCTTATTCCATTCATACGCGCGTGTTCAATCGTGGGAAGGAAGCCCACTTCCATATGGCAGTCGTATCGGTTAAGTATTTGACTTTTCGTTTAATGGGGCAGTGCAAACAGCGCCGACCCCTAAAAAAAGCTATCGACGCGCGCGGACCAACCCTCGAATGTAGTTCGCGTGCTGGGACCCCCGTTTTTACGCGGAGTGCAGCTAACGTTCAGATTTAGAGTGGATTACGTGTTGGTCGTTCCTGTATTTTGTCGATCAATGAATAATTTATCCGCGGGATCGGCAACGTGACAATTAGGGGCGTTAGACGGTCAAATCATTTCTGTGGAATTTTTTGCACGGGGCGTGAGAAGCTCAATGATCGCTCTACTGAACACCACTAATCGCTTTCTGATTCAATTTCTCGATAAGAATTTATTCTCGATCCTCGTATTCCTAGAACTTTTTAGTAGTGTCTGAGAAACCTAACTCTTTGCTACTAGAATGTATAGATGTGTAAGTGTCGAGAAGATCAATCAGAAAATAGTTAAAAAAGAAGAAATGGAAAATTCATGAAAATTATAGCATAAACTTTTGAATTACTCACAGTTCGACGTCTTGGAATGGCTTGTCGCAGACGGTGCACCTAATCTCTCCCTCTTCTTCGTCCTCCTTGTCCTCGTCGACGGTTCCACTGTGCTGCGAGGCTGCAAGCACAAAGAAGAAAAGGCGAGTGAGACGACAGAGACACCGCAAAACCAGCAGACAGGGTGGAAGTCATAATTCCGTTCCAGTTTGTGACGGGCTGCGGCTCTATAAATTACACCCCCGAGAACGATGATACGTGACCTGTCGCGGTGTGAGCGAATTACGTGATCGAGAACAACACGGGGGCCAGCATAGAGTGGCGTGACAAGTGGACGCCGGGATTGTTCCTGAATTATTAAATCAAACCAGCACTATCGTTTTATCTACATACCGAAGAACTCGGCTTGTCCACGAGCTTCCTGCTAACCTGCAATTCTGCCCCCTTATTTACTGTTTTTTGGCAACGTCCAAGCACTGTCTTCCGAGGAACGTGTTAACGACGTCCCCTACACTTTAACCTGGACAAAATTCTACTCAAGGTATTGAAAATCAATTTCTATGACTTGGAATGGACTCAACACTGTCCTACCATTGCAAAGATATGATTATAGAAGATGGAGAATTTGAATGGTGATTGAGAGTAGAACTTTGTTGTCACAGTAGGCCACTGACACCGCAAACAACCTTCTTCTCTCGCCTACTACGTCACGATGCTGCAGTCAGCGAAGACAATGAACGTAATGATGCACCAGTTAGTTGACTGCGAGTTGCCCCCGTGGATGAAAACGCGAATGGGGTGCTTGGGACCGTTTCCTATTGGTAAAAGCGAGGTTGGAGTCCAGCCAATCGCAGGTGAGGCTCCCTTGCCCCCTACGGTCTCTCTTCACCCCCGTATGACAGGAGCAACGGCAGGTAAAATCAGGAAACCGTGAACGAGCCAGCGCATAACTTTTCATGACGGAGATTCTTGGTCAACATAAGGAGAGAGGACATTTTTCTCTTTAACGACTATCACGGTAGAAGTCTCACAGAAGTATATAAGTGAGGATCCCCTTGGGAGAAAAATTAAAATTATGAAAAATTATAGCAGCAAAAAAAATAAGATTTATGTTAAAAGTATTGTAAGAGGGGAGAATATATTTTTAGTAAGAAAAATGTCTATTAAATATGGTAAAAATATGTTTGCGCGAAATTGCAACGCTAATGGAAGAATAATTAGCCACTGGATGTAAGCTGATGGAATATTAGCCAGGCTAAAAGCGAAGTTGAAGCGATACCTTTCTTCAACGGTTATTTAAATCTGCCGCTACACTTGTCCTAACCATATGGTCGAACGATGGCCCCCAACGGACCTTCATGGGAACCAAGCACAGCCCCTACGCCACCAACTACGCCCCACGCCACGGCGCAACCCCCCATACAACGTTAATAGCTCCTCCATCCACGACTAATTTGAAGCGGCACGCCGTGAATTTAAACAACGACGGATGCGGTCGACCTCGCGATCGGTTAAGCAGGGTTAACCAGTGGTCTTAAAAAAAAGATATCCCTTGAATAGAAAGAAAAAACAACAGAAACTATAATAAAAAAATGCCATTAATTTCAGAAAGAGAGGATAATATGAAAGTATGAATAGGAGTTTGACTAATTTTTTGTACCTATTTAGATCTTAAAGGGGGTTGAAGCTCTGAGATAGGATGCCATGCAAAATTATTTATTTGAAACTCAATTTTTGTGAAGGTGATAAGATCGACGCGTAGATTAGAGACATTATGTATCAATTTAGGCTGCCCCACGAAAAAACCGCTGGAATGTTACGTTGCGGAAAGTCAACAGGTGGGATCCACTGGTAACACCCCCAGCAGTCGCGTCAGTTGGCGGTTGCATGGGAAAAAGTAACGGAAATCAATGTTTCCATGACATTCTGACGGACCAGGATCAAGTAGATACCCCAAAGAATTCGAGCGAATCAAGGGATACCCTAAACGCGGAACTGACACCCCTTCGTCGAAAAAACTTCGGTAATCCCTTGGCAACATCGGTCACGAAGCCTTTCAAAGTATGTATTAGAAACGTAGTTTTATTCTACGTATGTAGAAACATGTAGAAACATATGTAGAATATGTTTCTATATAGAAACATGATGCAAATAATTTAATATACGAGTTGACTCTTAATTGCATGTCAACCGAGGGAAAATATTACATGAGCATACGTGATAGTCAGCTTGATGGATAGTGGAAGAGAAATTATAATATTAGCAAGTATCAGATTGGGTCACATTCTGCAACAACGCGGAGTGCACGCATTTTTCTCTGACTCGTTATAACTCGGGAAAACCTTGACACTTTGTGCTTGTATAGGATTTTTTCTGTGCTCTAAATTTATCCCTTAATTTCTGTAAGTGGAAGTGAAAATATGTGCGTAAGAACCTACAGGCTATGAGTAGTAAACTTTTAAAGATCTTCTGATAGTTTCTGACTACATTCGAGGATTCTGTATTTAACCACCTTCCCTTAATTTTATTATGATTATTTATTAGTCTACAGCATTTTTTATATAGATATATTTTATATAGAATTCTCTTTCCTTATTCTCTTTCCATAGCTAATTATGTTCAGTTAATTCCATGAAATTCTCTACTTAATTAAGTCCTTAATAAATGAGTAAATAAAGTAGCTGAAAATTGATGCTCAAACGAATAGCAGCCATTTATCCCACGAGAAGTCCACCGAAATCGTTCCTCGACGCCGTTCGAACGTGTCAAACAGGACGTGTCATTAGTCTGATGAATCAGATAGGGTTGCAACGTGTCACGCATTTTCATCTACCCCCCGTGCATGCCACCCCCTCGGAAAACAGCGTCGCGTGCCCTTTTATGCGCGGATACCCCTTTTTTCAGGCCGTGCCCTTTCTCTCTTTTTTCCTCTCCAGATCGCCCCTGAGGCCAGGTTACGCGCGTGTTAATCGACAATACCAGGCCATAAATTATCCGCGACCCTAAATAGAGACATCCTAGAGGCGCGCGCCGAGAGAGACGCATCTCGTGGACAGGGCGAAAAGTCGCAGGGAGGGATGGAGAGAGCGAAAGAAAAACAGGCGTCGCGAAAAATCAAAACCATAACTCACGGTTAACTGCCGTTGCCAGTTGCATCTACGCCCCCCGATGCACGCGTGTAACGTGGTTTACCAAATTGTCAAAAAAAATTCGCCTGTCCTCGGGGGGTGAACAAATGTCATGAGGCTTGTCGTTTGGTGACGATGGTGATTTTCCGAACGTTTGCAATAGAACCTCGGCCAACCCTTTCACGCTTGGTACTGTGTGTAGAAATATGTGGAATGCTGTATTTTAAGTTAAACTTAACTTAAACAATAAATAAATAAAGTTTCTGATGAAATCTCTTCGACTAGTATTTTCAGAGGTCCTTAGCTTCTTTATGTTTCTAATATTTATGACTGATTATGACAAAAAAATTCGATCCTAAAAGGGTTACCTTTACTAAATTATTCTCAGGTTATTTTATGGACCAAAAACGCTTGTAAAAAGGATTTTGCAAATTGTTTAAATGCATTAGAGGACTCTGTCGCCATTCGAATGCGGTCCTATGCATACTCGCCCCCATGCAGACATGTTAAAGCGATTCTTGTCGTCTCCCTTTCCCTTCGGCGAAAAAAAATGATCCGCTCAAGCGAGACAGGGCAGAGATATCCCTCGCAAGGGTTGGTACAGGGTGCACCGTTTGTTTGACATCATTATTCTCGCTGCAGGCACCAGCTTGCTGGAGATTTCTCGAAAAAATGGCTCTGCTGGATTAACGACGGTGTCTGTTGTACCATTTTTTGGTACTTTATGGGTGGCACATTTTCCACCCCTGCTGCGCCCCCTTCCCTGAACAAAATCCTATTGGTCAATTAGAAAAATTAATCAGTGACCCTTGATTTCCTACCAAACGCCCATAGGTATGAATAAAGATTTTGTTAGAACTGTTGGAGTCTACTTCCTGGGAAGCAAGTAACTACTTTGACTCCCCCACGCTGCAGACAATTTACAACGACCGAAATCTTCGAAATTTTAATTGGTCCTGGGGGGAGCAGTTTAATTAAGAACAAAGTCGCGCATTCACAGAGCTCGCTGTCTTCTGTCCTCGAGGAGACGTTTACGAGCCGCCGAAATTACGAGGAAAAATCGTCAGCGAATTAACCGTAGACACCGAGCCGTGCCAACTTCGACAATAATCCCAGTTTTAATTACCGCGACATCTGGGTGTCGCTTATAAACCCCCTCTAATCTCCGCTTCCCAGTCATCTAGCCTCTGACCATCGCGCGGGAGTTACAACCAGATAATTGTCGAGCAGTCAGGCA
This sequence comes from Calliopsis andreniformis, assembly GCF_051401765.1. Taxonomy (NCBI): domain Eukaryota; kingdom Metazoa; phylum Arthropoda; class Insecta; order Hymenoptera; family Andrenidae; genus Calliopsis; species Calliopsis andreniformis. The sequence continues at coordinate 8,074,849 of NC_135065.1, read as the reverse complement.
CCTAAACCCACCCCACTTCGCCAAGTGTCTGCATATATCTCACACCCGTCGTAATGAAGCTGGAAGATAGATTTACCTGTTTCGTGGATGATTCTAGATTTCAAGTTTTTTAGGTAGAGGGATTGAGATACCTTCACAACTAAAAATCTCACCCAAGATCTAACATCCAAAATCTAAAACCAGAACCTAGATAAGTAATAGAATAAGTAATTCCGAAAATGTGGGAAATGGAAAGTGAGAAATTTGAAGTTTGAAGTTGTGAAATTTCAGGGATTTGAAAATTTGAAGATTTGAAAGTTTAAAAATTGAAAAATTTTTAATTACAAAGGTTTGAACATTTTAAATTTCAGAGACAAAAATTTTAAATGTCGAAGGTTTGAAATTTTGAAATTTCAAATGTTTGAAAATTTCAAATCTTTGAGTTTTCAATCCTTTGAAATTTGAAATCTTTAAATTTTCAAACATTTAAAATTTCAAAGGATTGAAAACTCAAAGATTTGAAATTTTAGAGATTTTAATACAGTTGCGGAGAGATGTATTATAACGAAATTTAAAGTGGCACGAGGCAGGGCGACACGCAGGCCAAGTGCGTCTATCTCGAGATAATCAGCGCTTATTACCGAGCGATACAAGGGGTTAATACGCAACGGTCGACCAGGTGAATCACGCCAGAATCACGGATGCATGACGAGCAACTCGTGCAGTCAACGATTCACAATTTACCCCCTGTCCACCCTCGCATCAGCGGTAGCTCCGCTTTCCGAAGACACCTGCCCTCCCCCAGGTTTCGGCTCGCTCAGGTGACCTCGCGTAAATATATACGCACGAGTCAGCAGCGCGATGTGTATCAGCCTGAAAAGTCGTAAAGCCAGCTTGCATGGTGCAACTGGGGCAATTCGGAATATTTTAATGGATTCGATTACTTGTTGTCATGTGTTTCCGCTGTTACGTTAGTTGGGGAGCACGTTAATCAATTTTTAGGACGTCGACTTTTTAACAGAGTAATGTATAGTTAACTTTTAGAATCAACTTAATTTATTTTTGAACGAAAATTGTCCAAAAGTGAGCACTTATCGCTATTACTTTAATATCAAGTAGTATAAGTCAATAATATTTGACCGAGGACCTTTCAAACTCACATATCATTAATAATTATAAATGTGACAATATTTTCATCGTGAAATTATTGAGCAGTCATTTCCTAGCATAAAAAATTTCAAATAAATCTCCTAGAACATCTATACATAGTCTCATTCTAATACCACATAGGTGACAGAAATATAAAATTGTACAAGAGTACAGAAGTTCTAATTATTTCAGTCCAGCTTTACAATTTCGTAACTGAAAGCCGAACCGATCCTAGATAATCCTTTTTGCCACACTTCAGAAGTAAAAAATAATAATGAATATAGGCTCGCAGCCCTTGTCGCGAATAAGTGGTCGGATAACAGTGTCCGACGAACAGAAACGTGTCCCTCCCTGACAAGATCGTACTACTTGATACTCACCGGTCTCTCGATCGCTTCTGTCCTCGGTGGTGTTCTCGCCGAGCATGTCCTGCAGCTGGAGAGGCTCTCGAACGCCCAGAAGAAGCTCTTCACCCGCCGCTATGTCTCGCACGGCCTCGTACACCATCTGTAGACAACGACACCCTTGAATCTTCCGAACCCCTCGCGCTATTTTTCATCGCGAATTATCTCGAGACCTTCGAGTAGCGCTTTAACACTAAGATATAGCACTGATAGACATGAATACTGACAATGAGGCACAGATTAGGGCCTGATTGAGATTTTGTGAGGCCTTGGACTGGGCAAAGGGGAAAATGATACTATTGGGTTGATGTAGAAGTTTGTCCCGTTTTTAGCGCTAGACGACATTACAAAAATGCAATATATTCAGATACTCTTTATTTTTTGAGAGGATTTTATAAAATAGGTGTAACTATCTTCAATCCTTGAGTCAATGTAAATTTCAAAGCTCTACAGAAAGTGAGATTTTTGAAGACAATTATTATTGAGAAATCAGAAATAATCTTTTTCTCAAGTATTTGCAGAAATCTGTTTTAGTATATGAAAAAATAGAATCCTATATATGGGGCTACTGATATATGAGAGCTATAGCCCCCCTAATTCCCTACTCTCTTAATCTAGGTCTGGCACAGATATAAGGTGAAACTGTGAGCAAAGAAGAAAAAATGTGTCCATTAAAATCACACTTCCTTGCAGCACATATTTTACATGGTGCGCGATGGAGTCCATAACGTTCGAAAGCAATGAAAGGATCTTTATAGTGTCGTCACGAGGCCCCCGAAAAGTCATTACAACGGCGATTCTGTAGGGCTGTGATAGAGCGCGAGCCACATCCCCCATTCCCACAGCGATTGCGAGTAGATCGTATAGGAAGTCGGCGAAACGACCCCGTGGGGTGACTTAATAACTAAACACCCTGTATACACGCAGCTTAGGGCGCGCCCACGACGCCGTGGCGGGGCTACCATGTGCCATGGTTCACATAGATAGAAAGGACCTGGATCAACCCTAAATTGACACCCTGACCTCCATTGCCTTCTTTCGATCTACGATTGCCTCGAGAGTCGAGATTGTGGGAGCTTGACTTAGTCTATGGATCTACAAAGTGATACGAAAAATTGGAGAACTGAGTGGACCAGTGTTTGAAAGGTAACAATTTGGAACAAAGTGCATATTGAATTTGAATAACTTCGAATCCCACGATACTTGTGACTGTAAATGTTTCGAACATAGTCGCGGTTTTAGTTCTATCGTCGATTAGTCGACGAGTCACGAGAACAGCAAATTTTTACAACTAGTTCCACTGGCACACGTGAAATTAACTATGACTGTGTCTGACACCGTGTAATTGTTCCTTCCTATTAACTGCAACTGTCGATCGTGTGTCAGTTGCGATGGAAATCGAATTCCTAAATACTTGATGGGGAGTTACACGAATCGATACTTGTAAACAATTAGCGAAACGTGCATTAGTAATGCGACCGGAAATAGTGATCGTTAAGCGAATCAATAACCCTGGTAGCAGTTCAATAATTTGTCGGTAGACATACAGAAATTGTATCTAATTTTTGCATTCGAAAGTTAATGATGCTAACTGCTGTTTATTACCTGGCCGCCAATGAGCACGTGTCGCATATTAACAGCGTGCGGACTGCTGGCGCTGCGGACATATTTCAACCAATTGTTCGTTTCGTGGGATGCATCTAGCCAACCTCTTACCCCGCTGCCAGCTGTACGGACCTGGAAATAGGAAATTTGAAATGAAGAAAAAGAATAATTAAAAGAAGAATAATTGTTCACTTATAATAAAATAATCTTTACGTTACTTTTCTTATCTCCAAAATTTGTAGAAAATTATTTATTATATTTCTGATATTTAAAGTTATTGATAGATGTACTTCTAAAATACACCTCTTTGAACGTTGGCTTTCGACCGAAAATAAGGGTGGACTTAGCCTCGTTCTACGTAACAGCTCGACACTTGATCTTTCTAGGATTAATTAGATTCCACTTTCTTAAATATCCTATTTATGATAATAGAAATTAGCATAAAGATACCAAGTCTAAATATACCTAAGTATTAAATGATAATATGCTTCAATAGTAATATGACATACTGGAACGACGTGCCTTTGCTATTAATGTAGAAAGCAGGGTGTCAGTAGTGAATATTTAAGGAACACTCGTGGATGCAAAGTGCACAGTGCACGTGCGGAAAATAGTCCCAACGAATGTGAATTTCCGGAGGCGAACCGCAATGTTTTGGATCCGGGACATTGGGTTTAACGGACTACCGCCCACGGATATCGCCCTCCCATCGTCACCCTTGCTCTCTCGCAGCGTGCCCACTGTTACTTCCTGCCCAGCATCCAATGGGGTGTACTCCCTACTTTCAGACCGAGACAAGTGATTTTTTCAATTGTCTTGGGCGCGCCACGCAACGCTCCGAGACGCTTGGCCGACCAAGCGTCTCACCCTGATACGCCCCTGGACACCCTGCCTCTCGATGCCTCTCCCGACTAATTCTCCCCTGACACCCTCGTCTCACGCTGTAAACACATTTTGCACTTTCACCGAGGACCTCGTTGTCTCTGATCCCTTTGTGGGAACCCTCTGATGCTATTAATGTTTGATACAATTTTATCGTTGGTATCTCTGTAAGTAATGTTTCTATTTTTCTTTCATTAAGATTCTTTGCTCTGAGGTTTTAAAATGCTTATCACAGTATCTGAAAAGTTTTTGAAAGAGAAACCTCAGGAATGGAAGGTTTCGCTCTACCACCTGCCGGTAGTGAGAGCAACTAGCTGCGCCCATAAAAATCAATGAATCTCGCAGGTGGATAAGCGTCTACCTTGCAGGTAAGTAATCAGGGTTACCGAGCCTTGGAAGACGAAGGACTGTCCTTAGTGGAGAAGCTCACTCAGCCGTCTACCCTGGATAATCCGCGGCTCGAGTAAACTGTGAAAACATCGGATGATCCGCGAAGAATTTGTTCATGCTTCGACACTTCTCGTTTCGATTCGAGTCATGTTGTTTTAACTCTTTAGCTTGAGTCCTTGGTTTTGATGTCAATAGAGGAATTAAGCACAATTTTGTCTACCTTATTCACTGGAGAAAGTACTGAAAGAAATTTCAAGTAGAATAGTTTAAAATATAGAATACAAAATTTACATACAGTGGAATATTCCTCGAACTTAAAATTTCGACAGCATCAATGATCTCAATTCTCAACACACTCGTTCCTCCGAGTATCACTAAACGACGCACGGAATTCAGGTAGCAAGGAAACTCGTAATACCCTATAATACCCAGAACAAGAAGTGGGACAGTTTGTCGAGCAGGAAAGCGAAGAAAGAGAAACGAGACGGGGTACCTTGGAAGCTCATAATGGACAGTTTAGCTACTGGGGATGCTAAGGAGCGTTTCCGGAAGATGGGCACGAACGAGCCACCACAATGGATCTTCTCTTGTCATGTAACGCGACAGATTAGGATCTCGCGCAAATGACACCTTCGACAATGATGCTCCTGCTTGGTACTCGTTGGTGCAGGGATCCTTCGCAAAGGATAAAGGAAACCTGTTAAAACTCACGATTTAAAGTTTTGAGGGTGATATCATCCCTCTTTCAGTATTTATCTTCTTCTTGATTTTCAAATATTCAAATATTCAAATATTCAAATATTCAAATATTCAAATATTCAAACATTCAAATATTCAAATATTCAAATATTCAAATACTCAAATACTCAAATACTCAAATACTCAAATATTCAAATATTCAAATATTCAAATATTCAAATATTCAAATATCAAATATTCAAATATCAAATATTCAAATTTGACAATTTTTGAATATTTAAGTATACAAATACCTTTGTTTCAGGTACCTCAGTGATTCAAACTTTCAAATGTTCTAATACTGAAATTTTTAAATACTTCAAGACTCAAATTTTCAAATATCCCAGTTTTTGTGTATTCAATTCTTCGAATATTCCAAATGTGAAATATTCAGCTATTGAAATATTCAAATTCTGTAATATTTTAAGATTCAAATGTCCAAGGTCTGAAATATTCTAAAACTCAAGTGTTCAAATATTCTCAAATGTTCTGATATTTGAACATTAAAATGTGGAATTCTTAGCCTTTTTCCAAAGGACATAACTACACCCAAGCCATCTCTGCCTTGATAGATACACATTCTGCTTCAGCTCGTCGCAAGCTCCACATTCGTTCCCTTCATCTTCGCACGAGTCTTTGACACTTTTCGGAAGGCGACTCCGGCTGTAAACCTCCCAGCAGGGACCTCTATCCGCTTTGTCGGCGAGCGTGGACATGTGCTAACAATTCGTAGGACAGATTTGTCTAGCCGTGGATCTCATTCAGAGCCATAATCGTTCCACAGAAGACTGCGGCCGAGAGGCCTGCAAGCTTCTGAGAGTTCTCCCGTTGCAAGCGAAACGCGCATTAACGTCGGGATTCTTTGAAATTAAGGCGAAAATGCGCCTCTTCTGGGTGGACGACAAGCGACACTCCAAATTTCATTCTCCGCGAATTCCTCCCTCGTCGTTCCAGCGCCATTCAGCGGGAAAGAATTCATTACGAGACACGTATTATCTTCGAACAATAACGACAGACCGTCACGTGGAAAAACAGCTCAAAGGGAGCAGAGAATACGAATAGAACGGAAGCAGACGAAGGGAACGGGGGAGCGGAGCGAGGGAAAGTTGGTTGGGCGACACGCGAATAAATTATAATTGCATGATTCCTTGAGCCTCTTTAGCGGCGTGGCGCGCGAAATTGCTAAAATTGGCAGAAATGCGCGACCATTTTAATTACATCCGCGGTTAACACACTGATTTTCCTCGCCAAGCCTTCAGCCTCTTCCACGCAACGCTTCTGGAAAATCGACTGACGCTTAGACCGTGTTTAGAAGTTGATGGCGACTAAACTGGCGAGGAGTGAAGGGGACTGGAAAAATACTGTATGTGCAAACGTCCAACATGTTCTTATGATGAACTGCCTAATAATTAAAAAGATGGTCAGAGAAAATCACACAGAAAACCTTATCTATGTATAAAAACTAAGAAATTAATTTAAGAAATTAGAACAATATAAAATCAGACAAAATTTACAATTTTTAACTTAAAACATCGTAAGAAATAGAGTATTTCTTGCATTCCCAAAATAAATTCACTTAGTATTGAAGATTTCTGTAATAAGTCCCAGTCTGTTCATTGGCAAGAATTCCTCCGAAACCAAGATATCCCAATTTGTCTATCCACGCGAGGAGAAAGGCTTTCTGGGTGAAAAAGGGATAAGAGGCGACAAGGCGCATCCTGGGCGTCGGTTGATCTCCAGGACACGCGGTCAGCGAATCCTCGCCGCCCTGCATGGGGCCTGCAGGACACAACCGTGTCGCACAAAACACGCGATCTCCTCTTTTCCCTTTTGTAACCTCACACCTCCAACAAAAACCAGCCGACGAAAGATCTTTCTACGTCGGTTGGGTTTTACCGAAAATACCCGAAAGGAGGCTGCTAGACAACGCGTCAGATCCTCGTGGATCCTCATGAATGGACCCTCATAATCGGCGAGGTTCCGCGTCGTTTTCGACGTTCCAAGGGATCAACCACGATCGTGATCTTCGACCGTCGAACTCGACGTTTCAATCTGGCGGAAGGGGCCGTCACGTGGAACGTGTCCATTCACAAATTAAGATATCGTGGATCCTGACTACCTGGATCGATCCATTCGGATCTCCTCAAAGATGTCCTCGAGGAGTATGAAATGGTATCTGGATATCAGAGCTAGTCTATTAAGACTTCAAACCACTTTTTCCAAAAATGCTAGCTTATATAATTCTAGTGTCAAATTTTTTACTTTTTTAGTGATGAAAATGATTAAGTTCTAACTACTTGATTTGGTGCTTGATATGGTAGGCTTGATTGTAAAAAAAAAACTTCAAAATGAAACAGTACATTTGAGGTCCCCACAGGAAGAAATTAAGTAGAATTATACATACTTCTAGTACTTCCAAAATTACAAGACTTTTGCACCTTCAATTTTCCTCCTTCTGAAGTTTAAAAACCACGACTTAATACAGTTAATACACTTAATACACTTAATACATTTAATATGCTCTAGCTCTTGGAAAAAGAATGGAAAATTCTCGTTCAAGAGACGAGACACTATACAACGGAGAAGAGTTGAACGCGGGGGCGAGAATAAACGAGGCGTATTCACCATCCTCGTGTAACTCCTAGCCAAAGAGAGACAGAGAGACAGAAAGAGTGAGGCTCGTTCAGGGTGGTAACGAGGGACAAAAGTTATGAATAAAGCGGATCGATAGCGTATGATAGTCCCGTGATGGCCGACGCAAAAATGCTTTTAGCCGACACAGCGTGTCCTTCCCCTGGAAAAACCCACCCCCGACTTACTCGATTCGTCAACTTCGAGGCATCGCTGTGTTTCAGTCGAACCGCTCTCTGAATGATTCCCGATAAAATCTCGACGCGATTATGATATTGAAAGTTTCTGCCACGCCTTCGAGGGGAAGACCGATCGAGGCTCCAATAAGAGGTCGGAGCTGACCGAGTTCATCGCGATCGATGTAGATCATAGAGAAGCGACAATGAGTCGTTATTATCGTCGTGTGACGCAACAATGGCATATCGAATTCCATTTTCGTCCCCTCGCTGGAGAAAGAGAGTGGCTCGTAAACATCGTGTGCCCCGACGCAGCGGCGAATTTCCCAGAGTTTCGAGAAATTCGTTGGGCGACAGCGGGGAGAGCGAAACGGTCAATTATCATCCCCTAAATAACAGGGCTGTTTACGATTCCGGGCGTCGAGTAGCGGCAGCGCAATCCCCCGACCGAACGCGGCATTAGCCATGGCGACATCTTTGCTTAATTTCCTCTTAGTTTAAAGCTCCGCGGGGGAGGAGAGCGTAGACGACTCTTGGAGCCTCCTGCCAGTCTTAGTCGGTCCTTAATTAATTTCTGGGAGTCCATTGCCGCGACGACGGCTCACAAAGCCAGCTTGTGATGTCCATCGAGAGGTGAATTCGCATAAATTTCGATCGCAGGAAGAACAAGAGGACAAGAATTCTAGATTTATGTAATCTAGGAAAGTAGCCTCTCCCCTCAAAGCGGATACATGTTTTCTCGTACTTGACCCACTTGACTCCTGGCAGGAAAGTAATGCAAGTAATGACGGAGCAAACGGTGCCCTTCGACCCGTGTCTAACGCGCAGCAGATGCCACCCCCGACGTGTATGCTCACGAATCTAACTCGAACCTCTTTCTCCCCCTTCCAGGGTACCTAAGGGAAGCTACCCTCGGCGTATCTAGCGGTATAAATTATATCCGAGTCGCGTCACTGCCAGCCCCTTATATGATCGATCATTAGAGGAGCCTGCCAGAAAATTTGCCAAAATCGGATGATTCGTTTCTCCTCGAGAAGAAGGCGCTCTTGTACCCTCTAAAATAAGCCCTAGCTCTTTACAGCCTCACAGCGAGTCATAATGTTTTCCCGTTTGACGAATTACCTCTGCCCCTGGAAATTATGTATTGACACGGTTCATTAGCCCTCTATATACTGGGTGTTCCCTCAAAGGGATGAAACTTCAGACGTTTCTGTTCTTAATTTTTAGAGAGGCTCTAGTGGTTGTCGACGACCAGCAAGAATTCATTTTCAAACATAGATAATTACCTAGAATGAAATATAATATCTAAATAAATTAAGAGATAGCAGCCATTTAAGGTATTACTTGAACTAGAGCTTTCATCTTTTCCCTTATCGAATGATTCTAACACAAATACCAGTATTATGATCTACTATATCCCCTAAAGCAAAGCATGTAAATTGCACATGTCAATAAAGATATCAATAAAAAGTTAGCTTGGTCTCTAATCATTCACGCGACACCAATAACAAAAAACTTGAGATGTAGGTGCACTATTTACCACCGAAACCGCTGGGATCCAGCCCAGGCCAGTTCCTTAACGCAAGTGCATCCCGATTCATGAATTCCAGCCAGAGCGTACGGGACAATTAAGTCGACGCCGGAACCGGCGTAGCTCAAGGCTGCCAACGGCGTCGTGATTAATGCAGGCCAATAGCGGAAGGCACACACAGAACGCCTCCAGGCCACAGTGTATTCCTGTGTATATTGAACTTGGGCTACCTCCGTGAACCGGACCAGATTAGTTCGGTCATTGTGGCGGGACCTGCGCGCTCGTATGCACACAATCTGTCAACCGTGCGCGCACCAAATACTGCCAATCTCGGCCTAAGTAGACGTACGCGCGAAACACAGCCAATGGATATCTCGACTCTCTGAATTTCCCAATAATTCAAATACCTAAATCGACTGGGAGAATCAAAACAGAGATTCGATTAAAAAAAATGATCTGCTGCAAAACTTCTCAACGAAAGACTTGTGCCCTTACTATCAACGAAATTATTCAATCAATATTAAAGCTGTGAAGGTTTCCTCTGGTTTTTTCGTATAAAATCAGTGACTGCTATTGATTGCTTGTCGATGGAATGAGAGACGTGTTTAACGAGAGACTCATTAATTTGTGGTTATTGGTCATTTTAAGAGAAACTAGAATTAAGCCAATGTGCAGTTAATCGCGTGGCATCCCTTTTCAGTGGTAGGGAGTTTTGGAAAGTCTGGCTCGAGCTACCACTGTTAGTAACTCTGCTTTCCTTGGCAATTGGGAGAGGCACTTGATCGAGATTTTCGAAAGCGGAAACCGTTCGGTTACCGCATCAAACGCATTGTTTCTATTGAAGACGCGAGTCGGGTCGACGTCTAAGAGGGTGGTTTCGCTAAAAAGATTTAGAAATTTCATCGGGGCGGCTGTAATCGCGAAGGTCTCTCGTCGCCCTGGCCCGACCTCCCCAAAGAGAGTAACTGTTCCGCGGATCCGAGACAATTGGCGGCACATCAAAGGCGCCGATTGTTTCCCGTAAATTATAACCGGGAGAGCACTTGCTTGACTTCTCGTTATGAGTTGGCGAACAAGTTCAATTAAGTTCACGCCGGCGAAGACGAGGAACGGCTTCCTACACACGCGGAGGCCCTATCCGGCGGCTGTAGCGCCATCAACCCCATGGAACTACCCAAACGGCAGGAACAGAGTGCGAAAGATAGAGGGGAAAGTGAGGGGGAGGTCGAGCAGAGGCTGGTGACAATGAGAAACCAGGGAGGCAACGTGTTCGTTATCAACTCTCCAAGTTTTAACCGCCGTCTGAGTCTCGGGTGTTGCATGTTGCAAGTTCACGGTGTTGCAAAGGCTTAACCCTGGAACTTGAACATACTCCCATGGTTTAAAAATTTTTAGAGATATGTCTGCGATTTTGCTAGTTCTCTCAATACATATTTCTGATACACTTGTCAATAGAAGCCATTACTGCAACTCTAAGATCTCATAGAAGATCTGAATCTAGAAGTGAAAATTTCTGGAAGAAATAGTATACCTAAGAACATCCCCTTAAGATAGTCATTAATGCCAGTAGTGCATACTTCACTCAGATGACCAAAATTATTCTCAATTGCATAACAACCTTAATATGATACAGTCATTATTCAGTTATTATCAAGAGCTACAAATGTAAAATTGAAGTACAGGTTTAAAGATTAATATAAAAATTGAATTTTTCGAGGCAGAACATAAGCTGCCTCTTGAAGAGGGTGAATTGTAACGGGTCAGGGGGTGGAGCTGAGGGTCGAGAAAGGCCAGCAGCCAAGAAGCAAGAAGACTTCTTTTGAAGACGATGATCCCGACGACGCGTCTCCATTGTAGAGGACAGCCGGGTCAGCTTGACGACCGGGCAACACGTGTCTGTTATGTCTATTATCGACAGATAGTGGGGTAACGAGCGGACGAGATTTATCACCCTCCGTTGCCACCCCAGAGAGAAACGAGAAGCCGAGGGTACGATGGGGTGGTGAAGCGAGAGGAGCCGAGTTTACAGCTGGTTTGACAGAAAGAAAGGCCAGTTAAAGCCTTAGTAGTTGATTCTCAGCCGAGATCATTTCGGCAAAGTACACAGAGGACCGAAGAGCCTTTTGCGAGACGAAATTTAGAGGGCCGCTGGGACACGTGTAATAATCGTATCTGAGAGATGCCCAGAGAACTTTCTCTAATTTTCTAAAGTCGGCCAACGTTTTCTGATAGGGTGTCGGGGAAGAAGGGTGCACAAGAAACTCGTTGCCAGTACATTTAAATGTCAAAATATAAGCGTTAACGATTCGAGAAGCATAAAGCTGTATCATAGCGTTATTAACATAATAGGAGAAGGTGCAGCCACGAAGGAGCCTGGTCAGACCTGTCAATCAAAAACCCGATCCTCGAGAAAAGGGCTAGTTAACCAATGACCCTTGCAGTCCAGCCTCTGCCCATAACATATGCGTGCCTTGGTGCATGCCAAATTGAAACTATTTCGCGCCTTTATTTCGTCACATTCCTAGGCTTCTTCGCATACCTTTGCTTTGAAGCACTGTGAGGCCAGGGCGAACAGTTCTATATAGAACGACACATCTCAATTTCTCTTAAAAAATCTACAATTTTAATATTATAACAATCTAGCAGACTTACTGAAACATGACTGACAAAGACATATGACAAATTTGCAATTTTTTAGTTCATTCATTTTTGTAAATTATAGTAAATATTGAAAGTTGAATTAATATGAATAGTGTGACAATACTATACTTGTTAAGGGTAGCTTTGTTAAATCTACAGACTCATCTTTTAGTGACTCTATTAAATTCATTACTGTTACAGTACTTTTGTAAATTCTACAAAACACTTCCATAACTTCATCTTAACATTTTCTTCCGTGTAGGCTTAAAACCACTATAGGAGGATTAGTTTAACTGGAAACCCTCTAATGGGTGTTGACAGTACTTACAATGCAAACAGCATTTAGGATAATCGATTCCAGATAAACTAATCACCCTACATAGTAGCTTCTATTTTCATTTCTACTCTTTTTCATCCGATTCAAGTGGATCACTACATCTCACGAAACAGCAGATCCATATCACAACTTTGTACTCTAAGGGTTAAAAATCGAGCCGAGACGGGTCCCAAAAATTCGCCTCGAAAGGGGTGCAAAAGTGGCCTCTACAGGGCTGAGTCACCCCTTGACCGGTAGATTCGCATAGATGACCAGGGGATTCTTTGACGTCCCGCCACGACAGGCCCCACAATGGCCGCTATCCCCGCGCCGCTGATTGTTACTTGTTTCCTGCCGCGGAGCGTTTTCCCTCGTCTCGACGCCTCTTTCTCCGATTTCAAATTCAAATGGCCTGGCGAAAATCAACAGCCGCGTAACCCTACGCCTTGAGAAACCGAAGGTCACCGCGTCTCCTTGGAGCACCTTTCCGCTGGCGACTCGACGCGACGACGAGAATGGAATACGCGCGCGTCGCAAGTGACGCACCCCCGGGGCACCGAGTTAATAAGACGAAGGTTGAACCAGGAGGAAGAGAAGGTGGAGAAGGAAGGGGAGGGAGGGTGAGCGCATAATGTGGCTCATTGTCGAATCACTTCCGGGGCTTGACCTCCAGCAACGCCCTAAAGACCAGTTCACCTGGACAATGTCCACGAATAATGGGCACCGATGTTGTGCATTGTTACGGCCGGAACGACGGACACGTCGATTGTCTACGTGCTTCCAGATCGACGCGAGAATTTAATAACGTCCACAATGCAACCCTCGGCACCACCTACGTTCCTCGAGGAGACCTTTTCGGTGGACCTAGATTAGTCGCGTAAGTGGTAGGCGTGCAAAGAGGAGCACTCCATTGTGAAAGACATTGTTATTTCGATGAGGAGCTTTCGGGGATATTCGAGAAGGGTGTGTTAGGGTCTATTTATGCAACCGACGAGCCAAGCACGAGCCGAGCAAATATACATACTAGCGAAAAATCATAAATACACGATTATAAATGATAAAACACTATCGATAAGTGTTTCATCTGGGTACTCCTTTGGCTCAGCTCGTGCTTGGCTCATCGGAAGTAGAAATTGGGCTGTAGTGACGTTTCGCAAATCTCTGCAAGGGAGATAAAAGAAAGAGCTTGTAATTGTACTAGATTCTCTGTTCCATTTTGTGGCCTGGATGTGTCTGGTTATAGACAGGCGGTGGTTCCTGTGGTTCTGCGACGACACGCTCAGGACTCGCCATTTATATGATTTGTCAGCGACATACGCCGCTAATGGCGCAACTTTCCAGCCGATTTGCCGAAAAAGTGGCCCAGGCACGATCAGCGTGGCGCGTGTGCCTGCTTCAATATGAAAAACAACCGATCTTCCGCTCTTTTTTCTCCCTCGTGGCCGCTCCAAGAGCCAGCCGGCTCGCGTGGAGAGACCTCGAGAGGGGCCGTCAGCGATCACGCGGAAAAATTGACGATGCTTCCAATATGCCGATGAGCGCCGACCGAAAAGAGGACAAGTGGGGGGTGCGTGCGACCCTCGTCCCATATGGAAATCAAACGCGTTGAAAACGGGAATCTCAACATTTGAGAGAGGGTGCATGCTGTTGTTTAATTATTTGAAACCTAATAATTGTAGGTTGAAGATAATTAAGACTTTAATAAATGTAAATTTGAAAAACAAGTAGTAAGTATCAAGATCTGCTCCGACAAGTGCAATTTCTTTTTTTTCGAAGGAAGTATTTTCTACGAAAGAGTATACCTAAGGTAAATGTCCCAATACTTTAATTACGAGGCCCCAGAAAATGAAGATTCTATTTTATGACACCAGTTTTTATTTTTAATTAGATGAACCTAATATATTAGACTTGAAGATTAAAATTGAATAAAATTAAAGACATGGAACTACTAGGACATTTACCTGAAACACAAGATTGAAATAGTAGGCTTCATATTTTGGCTAAAATATCACAGAATGAATTGGAAATTTATTTCCATCGATTAAATTCGAAAATTCGAATTTGAACTTTGATATATATGTCAATTATTTTCAGCCTGCAATTCCAAAAAAGATCTAACAATAGCTTTGAAGAGATCAAAGAAGATCTTACAAAATATATCAGCCACATTAAAGTGGTTGTTGGAAGCCAGAGACATCATTTTTCAAAGGGAACAAATGGCGCCGATGCAATAAACGCCACAGGATTGATCATTTAAGGCAGCTTCTCGAGATCATTCGGTAAATTGGAGCCGTGCCCTCGGTGCGAGGGTCTCACAGCCGACTGAGCTAAGCCTAAGATTGGTTTAGTCGCCACGAAGGCACGCCGCGAGCCGCCAGTTCTGCGGATCACGCGTCACCGAGCAGAACGCAACCGGAAGAGAGAATCCCCCCTAGCTTCCTCTCGTTTGCCACCCCTCCGAGAGGATCCGAAAAACGAGGCCCAGCCAGCGTGGCAGGTGGGATAGCGGCGATACCTCGAATCTAACCACCCCTCGACATAGCTCCCTTCGTTCTGCTTCAGGTGTGTACGCGGCGAATAAATGTCGGCGAAATTTGGGGAAAAATTTCGGTTTTAGGGGTTTTTGCTTTCCCCCTTTTTGGTGGAGACATCATGCAATAATGTAGCATGTTAATAATGCTTCATTCTGAAGTATATTTTCTACGTTTAAATATTGAATATAGAGAGAATATATGACAGATATTTCCAATGAGATTTTGCGTGTTTAATGATAACGGTTTATCAATCATTCAGCTCAGATCGACCCAGTTTCGCCCTTTCATCCCCTGCTGAGAGACTCGCCTCTTTCCCCGAGAATGTGAGAAAAGGATTAGGATTAGGGGATAGCGTGCGAATCGATCGAAAGGGATCCCCAGTCTAGATTTCTCCAATTTCAGAAAAGGATCTTTCCACTAACCGTTGCATGGATTCGGTACCGAGTCTGATGTAAATCGTTCTCGGCTATTGTGTTCTATTACATAAACTTTCTCCTACTTGGGAAACTTCTCTACAGAGAAGGGAAGATAAAAGTTGCAATTTTCCTTCGCTTGTTTGAGTGAAACTTCTGTTAAAGCTCTCCTTGATTTAAAGGGCATTCGAGGTACGGTGAGAATTCGAGGCTAGATCACTGTCGCGATGTTTTCTCCGCTCGTGC
Source organism: Calliopsis andreniformis (assembly GCF_051401765.1). Taxonomy (NCBI): domain Eukaryota; kingdom Metazoa; phylum Arthropoda; class Insecta; order Hymenoptera; family Andrenidae; genus Calliopsis; species Calliopsis andreniformis. The sequence continues at coordinate 8,059,215 of NC_135065.1, read as the reverse complement.
GCTCGCACGTTTACGCGCGTGGGGTTGATAGATCGGCCCGACGAAACGAAGGGGTAGTTTGGCTTTAATCGATCCTGTAATCGCCGGTCCGACAGTTGGCCCCGGCTGCCTTTTTGTCGGCAGTTAGATGGATGGAGCCATTTACATTTTGTCAGTGCGACATGCGCTAACGTAACATAACGTTGCCGCTATCATATCTATCACACCCCCTGGACCGGTACGCGGCCAGTCAGCGACCCCGTCTCTCTCATAATCTCGCTTTATAATGGGAAACATTTTCCGCGGGAGAAGGATCGAAATGAATTGACTCGATAACGAAATTTCTATTGTAGATACCTATTTCTCAGTTTTTAGGATACCAACAATTAGCTGAAGGTCGATTACAGACTCAACAGAGTTTTATAAATTCAGTGTCTTCTTATCCATTATATACAAAAAGAAAATTTGTTAAGTTTGTCAGATAGAAAGGTCAGTCGTGTGTGCCTATGCTTAATAAAGATGATAGACTTTCTAAAGCAAGCTAACAAATGCATGATTAGAATGAAAGATGTCACAGACTCCTCCTCTAATTCTAAATTCTGAATTCTGACTTCATGCGCCGATTTTACGGTCGACTTGAAAACGCGCCCAAATAGAAACGTTGCTGGGATTGTCGAAGGAATTTCAGAAGTGGGACGAGAAGGAGACCGAGAGAGAACCAGTCGAGGTAAGCCAATTGACAGATCTGTCAACATGGATGACACCTTCGACGAACGAACCGACCAGGTGTCTACCATCGAATCGAGGAGACGATTCTGTCTGTCCGTTTCCCTTCCTCTCTCTCACTCTCTCTCCTGCTTTCCCGTCTTTGGCATCTGCCGGATAATACCCTGGATTATAGCAGAGGACAGCGAGCCCACTGACACTGGTTTCGAGCAAAGTATTCCTCCGCTGGATCCCGAGCCATAAACAGATCGATCATCTTTCAAACGGTTCCACGAGGACCCTGTGCGAGATGATATCGCATGCGAATCCTCGGTTTTGCGGGAAACCCTAACGTCCCTTTCCAAACTCCACCAAATAATTAGATATATTTTTCTAGGCACGTATGACTTTAACCCTTAACTGCTCTTGTGGGGCCTTGCAAAACCTGAGGAATTATGCATGTACTTCTTGGTAGTTTTCTTATCTCCTGGCATAGCTTTTTAAAGTCCCAGTAAATCACATGTCCCAGTTAAGTCACATTACCTCGTGTGTCACTTTGTAACTGTTATTCGTGAAGTGTGTTGGTAATAGATAGATTGCGGATTTCTACGTGAATTTCCATTTTTACAAATAAGAGCTGGAGAAAGGGGACATGATTAAAGATCTGATCCATCTTCCAAATATTATAAAGTATACTTAACTTCCTATATTTTATATATTTTTGTATATTGTGTGGATTCTGCACTTCTTCGTATATTGAAATTTCTCATAAATGCATAAAGTTCTACAGTATAATAATAAAGTTTGGGAAGGTATTCCACCAGAGCAGTTGAGGGCTAAGGGTTAAATATTGCTGAAGACAACGTCACATGCTGGAGCCAAACAAAATCTAAAACAACACATTTGTGTATCGTTCATACTACAGCTAGAATAACAACGCACCCCTAAATTTTCTTTTCTCTAAATTATTAATACAGAAAGAACGATTTTTATGTTGAAATAGTGTGTCAAATCGATTAAAAGAATAATAATAGTATCCTCTGTCCAATTGCTAGGTGCTCAAGACTTATCGGTAATTCTACAAAGGTAAACCTGATCGATCCACCTGCTTCATTTACCTACGTCTCGAAAATCTGTAAGAACGAGGACGACGGGAAGCGATAAGGGTACGCGCGTAAGAAATACCACTTACCTCCCACGCGTAGCGGGGGTTGAACGGCTCGCTCGCCCATTTCCCAAGAAAAGGGCCGAATCTGGCACCTCGCGGAATGTCCTTCCGCGCTCGCACCTGAGGGCCGCCGGGACTCGAGCCTCCCACCTCGACTTCCGGCACGGGTGACACCCAGTCACGGCTGGACTGCTCTTTCAGCTCCTGCTTCGCGTCCTCTGCGAATCGAACGAAATTATCGCTGAGTCTCGATCAGAAATTACAGGCCACACGACAGAAGCTAATCGACGAGAGGAGCAAGTGCATAAACGCTCCCCGACGATTATATAGCAATTTAAAAAATTAAATCCTCTCGATAACCGCGCACAGAGGTCCACCGCGCGATAACCCACTATTCTAATCCAGACAATTAAGCGCCACGTCCCCCAGCAATTTACACCGTAATTCGTAACATTAAGGCACCGCGGTTGACCCAGTATTCTAATTTACGCAATTAGCTTACGCGGGCTCACGACAGTCCGTGACTTTTAAAAGGGGAAAATCGAATTCTATTACTCACGGTAAGCCTCGCTCCTGTACGCGTCCTGCGGTCTAGAGTACTCCTTCCGATCGCTGCTCTTGTCGCTGCTGTAGTCCCAGGACTTCTCCTCGTCCCTGGACGACGGCGGCCTGTGCTCCTTCTCGTAGCCCTGGTGCCTGTCCATGACAGGCGAGTAGCGTTGATAAGCTGGCCTCGACTGGGGATTGTAGTCTTGAGGCACGTCGTGGGCGCTGGTCGCGTGAAGGGCCTTCAGGTCTCTGTACACTGGGTTGCTGGCAGCGCTGTTGCTGCCTCGGACCGATCCGTTTTCCTCCATTTCCGCGTTTTCGCTGGCTCCTGCGCCACCTCCAGCAGCCGTGCCAGACGTCGACTCGCCTTCGTCGCTGCTTCCTAAGACAGAGTAATTAGAACATGAGTTATACACAGTACAGAGTGATCCTCTGGCTTGGAGACTCGAAGACAGTGGATCTGGACTCTATTGTGACCTAAGAGGCCTACAATATAATGTCTTTGTGGGGACACTGTATTTGAGTCTCCAAGCGAGAGGATCATTCTCTATAATCCAATCTGAAGATAAGTCACAAAGAGTTGATCGCGTTCCACGTTTCCCAGTGGCATTACCCGGTCAAAAGGTCAAGCTGCCTCTATTCTCGCGGTGAGACCCATTCGCAAGGAAAACTAGCTCGGAGAGCGGTGGAAATTCAATTTACCCGTGGAGATTTTCGCGAGCACTAGGGTCGAAGGAAATGTGTTTTTAAAACGATACTCCTATCGATTGGTTGCTCCCGTGGAAATGTGAAAAACCTCCGTAACGAGGTTTGTTCTCGGGCAAGTGGAAAAGGTCACATTACCGAGCGCAGACGAGGCCAGGCTCGGCTGAAGAGAATCGTGAAACAAAGGGGAGGGACAAGTGTGGATCTGGTGTTGTTTGCTGTGACCCCCGTCGTTTTCTCTGACCGAAATCCTAGGCACACAAGGACAAGTGGCAATCGAACACTATCTGCTGGGACCGTTGGTCGTTCTCTCAGTTGCAGCGCTCACGATGCGACCGAGGCAAGGATGTTTGTCGCGATAAGCGGGGAACTTTATTATCCCCCCACCAGGGGATCCCCGATGCAGCATTAAATCGTAACGTAGCCTCTACTTATCACCTGCTCGAGAACTGTTATCAACTCCTCACCTCTTTTTGCCATTCAAAAAATTTCTGGTTCAACATAATTTCAATTCCCTGAATACTCCATTCACAACCGATCCGTTTCGTTCCAAAGCGCAATGATGCTCAAAAAGCACAGGGCCCTCCTTCGAATCTGAATCTGTTTGCATAACTTTAGGCCGGATACGACAGGACCCTTCTAATACCCGACTTATCTTCGAATCGAAAGATATCCCGCCGTTGTATCGGCTATCTAAAAACAAACTAGGAGGTCTGCTCGCGTCCGTGGAGTGACACAGAGACCTGCAACGATCGAGAGTCCTCTGCAAACAGGCGTAAGCTCTCTGTGAATCCGCGGCTAAGCAAATTGTCGGCCTGCTCGCAGGTGTATCCGAGAGGGCGCATAAAGGGGGCCTGCAGTATTCTACGTTGTCGATCTTTTACGATCCGACCATGGGACGCACTCGAATCAACGCCACGAGACTCAATAGGATCGAGATATCACCGCGGCGTGGCGGGTAATAAAACGTTAAAAATATCAGTTTTACGAGGCCGAGCTTCGATTCCATTCTGAACAAGAAAACAAACAGCGGATCAAGGATCCGTCGATTCGAGAGTCGTAAAAGGAAACTGTGATCCTGCGAGTAGGCCAATGAACACGAAAACTCGTTGATAGAGACACGGGGGGACGTGCACTGGCTGCTGTCGATAGAATGATGTCTTCGGTATCAGGCAGCATCGGGCGGAGTCAAGGGGTCCTTTAAAAATAATCGTAAACACGCGATTTCGGGGAGGGGTAATCGCGTATCAGTTCGGTGTTGATAGACGGAAATCCGGGCCGATCGATAAGGTAAACACGATCCCGTCTACCGGTTCATTTTCGTGAATGATCGTAAAGAAGAGGTCCGAGGACAGTTTGGAAGGGCCCCCTCGTGGATAGGTAGCTCGAGATCCTCTCGTGCGACTAGTCGATACGATGCAGCAATAATATTTGGAAAACTCTCGACGCCAGGGGTCTTTGACTCCTGTGGGACACGAGTGCTCAAGCACCTCCTCTCCCTTGACAGAACTACGAGTACTTGTTCAACCATACGCGATATTATCCCCGATGATAGCGGCTCGAGAGGCTTCTAGCTGCGATTAGAGTAAAGTGCCGCTTTGCCTCGGAGAATCGAATTTATTCGTGGGAAGACCGACGCACTCCCACTTTTTTCGGAGCTACTCCACTTCCTGGTGGATAAGCAGGTTGCTGTGGTTAGAGGGTATTAATGTACTTGGAACTCGGGGAAGAGAAGCCTTGTTTTTTTTTTTTTGATTGATGCTATAGTGACTTGACAGATGTTTAGGTTCTGTGAAAAGATGAATATGAATGAAATTTGATCGTAAATGGTTTGGTGTACAAATTGGACCGAAACATAGTTTACTATTAGTGTAGGTAACTCTGTGTCATGTGACTAAATAGATATCTATGAAAAGAAGTGTAAGACCTTCGATTTAATTGAAACTTTAAATAGTGATCTTTTATGTCAACTGGTTCTAGAATTAAATATCGTATGAATTATAAATTTGAGACTTTCACAGCGTAATATTATACATTTCTCATTGTCGAGGCTTTCGAGTGCAAGCTGTATTCTCCTGGAAAAAATTTTCCAGCGCTTAGCAAGCACTGTAACTTCATCAGAAACCCAATATTAATATACAGTATTATTGAAATCATTCCCTCTAATCCTTTCCAGGGAATTTCCCATGAGACACGATTAATACAGCCTTCTGGTCTCTGCCAACTATATCAAAACATATTGGTATCTAAATACCTAGAACAGAACAACTAAAATATTTGTATTGGTCACCTGAGGCTCTAAATTACCCTATCAACTGCGACGAACTACGTACTTCGACGCTCAAGAAACGCAGAACCATATCGCTTAGAGATATTCACAGTTGGATCCCGGAAAAGATAATTAAATAAATTGGCAAGCAACGCCAGGGTGTCGGAAGAGCGATTGCATCGTGGAATGTGTTCACACCCGCGTAGACCGCATTACCGTGACCACACAGGACATCCTGGCGATACGGAGATCCTGATGGAAAGCATACGAAGGTACGCTTATTAGCGTAGTATCGCAAAACAAGAATTCAGTTTCGACTCGAAGAGGTGTGGGTCGCCTTGCATCAGACGAATTCGGCGAACGTAGTTAATTGGAAGGGAAAACCGCGGTCGAATCCCGCGGCAAGGACCACTATCCTGCGGCAGTGATAACGCTATCACTTCGTCACGGAATTGCCAGTAGATGGCAGACCAAATTAGACAGAGGAATCTCTACATGCTGACTTCCTGATAGGTTGCGGTTCAGCTTCCTCTTGTCGATGCCTGAGAGATATAATTCTTTCTCTGTAACTCGACTAAAATGACATCTTCCAGCTTGGAATATTAATCGGGATTTAACCGAAAAGGGAGAACGATCTTACGTTCTAGGTGGGCATTATCGAGAAGCTTCTCTGACACTGAGGATTCCAATCGGCAGCTAATGAAAGATAACCAGATTAAACTGGTGAAAACTGTATTCGATAAAAATAGACGCGATGTATAATATTGTGATATTCTACGCGCAAGACATAAACAGTCTTATCAAGGCACTTCACCTTCGATCGTCTGAACAGTCTCAGAATCTCACTTCCTTTCTAAACACATTCATTTCGTAGCCATCAACACGCGCTGCAATTCAGGTACCCGTGGCCTTCTATCAATCACGATAACACAGTTACTCAAACAAACCTTACCGTACATGTTGTAGTCGACCGTAGGTCGAGACAAATCGAGACCGTTCATTTGCGAACGCTGGAACGCTGTCCTCCACGGAACTCCGAATCTCGTCTCTCCTCGGGGTGAAGAACTCGCGATCACTGTCGGCACATGCTATCACAAGAGTCCCACGAGTAACACGTCAACACAATCCAACGTTCGATCGCGTCGCGGGGAGTTCCGGGTTAATCGTGTCCGTGATCGATCGATCGATACGCATGATCGTTTCGACACGAGCGATAAAAGGTTCCTGGCGCACTGCTCGGACGGCGGGGGGCACAAGTGCTCGCAGGGGGTAGCTACGAGTGGCCGAGGACGGGGCTCGGCGGCGCGCAGCTCGGGTCAGACGCGATCGAAATAAGAAACGGATGACGAGAAGAGCGCTGCTCCGTGTCAGCTGGCTCTTGGCAGACTAGACGACCCGAAATCTGTTGAGAAGAGGATGGCACGACGAGGGTTCCCGAGGGAAGCCAGGGACGATCCACGGGGTGTGGCGGAGCCGCTTCCATCGAGACTTCTGGTTGGCCCACGGGCGGAGCAACCCCTATCGCATTCAGGATCCCCACCAGTCCACCACAGCATCCCTCGAGAGAGCGAGCAAGAGAACGAGAACGGGAGAAGAGGCGAAGGTACACTGGTGGAGGAACTCGCTGCCTGTGACTGTCTGCGTGGCTCTCTGAGACCGCCGCGATAGACAGAGAGGGGGAGAGGAAGAATCAGAAAACGTGACTCTGATAACCAAGGAGACACGACGCTGGCTGAACCTTGGAGATCGGGTTGCCTTCTTTTCAGCAGACCTCTGGCCATGTTTTAGTTGAGTGCCTTCATCATTTTTTTTTTTTGTGGGTCATGTTAATTAATGTATGTGAACTGCTCGTATGCTTGAGTACCTACATAAGTATTTACGCATGGAATTTTGAAATATAAGTTTCTTGAGAAGATACCCTATCAATCATTTTTTATTTTATGAAATTTTCAAATTTTTATAGATTTTTTGCTCCAGATGCCATGCAACTAAATTTCTCAAAGATTCAATCTTTATTTAACACTGAGAGCCACGCTAAATACACTAAAAATTTGATCACGTACAGAATGAATTTTAGCTTTGACAAAAATTGTTTTCAATCCATTTTTATGTTCATTCTACATTACAACCGTTTTTCAAATAGCTTCCACTACAGTTCTTTATCATATCATAAGACTTGACAGCACTCGAATCGTTAAACCAAAATCCTACTTTGCTTCAGTATTAATCTGATCGCTAAGTTTTATCTTTGCTTTGGTAACCTGAGCCTTTTCCAAAAGAACCCAACATGCATGCAAACGTTCGACTCGCTGGCAAGCAAAGGTCAAGTATCAGCTTGTGAAATTTTTTCCATTGCGTGAACCCTCGATCGGGAAACACTCTAGAACGTGGAAGGACCCCACGCAGAGTCAGGGTCAGTGGAACAGCCATCCAAGTCTTTATTGGACATACTCGGCCACCTTTTTCTGTGCAAAAGTAGCTGTCACGCCTGTCTAAATTTTTTGCAACCACCTCTGACAATTCATTGTGGTCCATGATGTGGTCCGTCAGGCTGACTTTGAAGTCAATCAAAGGAGTAGAATTTCGAGACCGTTCGTTGCGATCTAACGGAAACTTGTGACTGACACTAAAACCAGATCCTTGCATTTTCCAAAAGAATTCCGTTATTTCGTCTCATAGCTTCCAATACAGGGGGGGATATAAAAAAATCTTGCGTTAGTTATTCGATCAACTCGCCTTCAAGCTTCCTTAGTATACAAGGCACAGACATTTAAATCCCCCAGATTTCGCTACAGCAACAGAGAGCCAGAGAAACGAGCACGAAGATGAATGGCGGGCCAAAGACGTCGAAACAAATCTTCATTCCCAATGTGCCGCGAAAATCGGCGAAAAGGAAGGTCGTGGAGGCGATATGGGTGCGTTTCAAAGGCAGGAAGACATGTGTCGCGTGCAGTTATATCATTCTTTATGGCCGCGTAGTCGGTACCCTTCCTTCATTCAACGCGAACGTCGTCCGCGCAATATTTGGCCTGGGGACTTGATTTACACCGGCATAAAAATCTCCCCCTCCGCCACCCTCAGATGTAGATATCACCTCCTTCGCCAGCCTTCGTTCCTCGTGAAATCGCGCGTGCTTCATACAGGGTGGCCCCTAACAAATGGCATAATCAAGGGTCGGGGATTTTCCACGAAACAAGAATAAAGAAAATGTGGAATAAAATCTGGAACTCTGTCTCTGAGATAACTGAAATAAAACGAGCAACATGCAGGAAAAGATTCGATTCACTGCAAGCTCTTGTCGCGGGAAAATCAAAAGTTAATACCGCTAGTAGTTACTCCAGTTAGTGACGTAGCAGGTTGCAGACAAGCTTGATGGACAACTGTAACGAGACCCATTAAATCGAGTTTTAATCAAGCTCGCGTGTACAACATTTTCGAAATCGATTTTCTCGAAAAGCGAGAGACCCAGGCACAAAATGCTATCCCACTTTTTTATTTTCATTTTCACGTAAATTTCCACCCCTGCTCGACATTTTGCATTCTGAGTCTCAAATTTTCTACCCCGATTTAAAGTGTTATTGGAAACACTGTTATTGTGATAAAATTAGTTTTTCAAGAAAATGGCCAACGCATTAACGACCGCGCGACGCTTCTAAACGCGCACACACGCTTCATCCCCGATTGTGTGCGCGGCCTGACCGAAAGCAGGGTGATCGATTCGAGTACGTCGGACGTGGAACGTCGTCGATGACGGCGATGGCGGAGGGGTAATAAATAACGGGAGTATCAAAGGGTTATCAGATCTAAGCGGAGGTTCTAGGTCTAGCGCAACTTCTGACACGTAGAGTGACGATGCCGTAATGTCGGTGGCAAAGTGTGCGCATGTGGGGTGGTGAGTCCGTGGGGCGAAAGGAGAGAAGGGGGTTGAAGGGGGGCAGGCGCGAAGCTATTAAACTGACAGAAACACTTGCCACCCCCTCCTCTGACCCAACCACCCCCTCGACCTCCGACTCTATGCCATCCCTTACTCGGAAGCCCTTCGTCCCTTACTGCAACAGCGGAGTTATTAATATTTTTCACACCCCCGAAAATTGTCTCCTGTGTGCCCGCCGAGCCGAGGCAACTTTCGCTCTGCACCGGAGAAGCAATTTTACAGGCGTGTCACTGCCTGTCGCTGTCAACCAGCGGCGACAAGATACACAGGGAAGTCTCGCCGCGGCTATTGTCTCTCGTGACCGTTCGCGATTCCTCGATGGATATTCCATTAACGATCTTTCCCATGAAAGCTGCTCACCGAGCCGAGGAACATGATGAAATTCGGGCGAAGCTCTATGCGACTGTTCAAATGCTTATTATCCATAAATTAAGGTAAATGTCCCAATACCTAAGATGTTAAATGTCCCAGTAAGAAAATAACTTAAAACTGTGTGTCTCATTAGAATTCTTTGTTTCTTCCCATTTTAATAATTTATGTTTTATGTATTTTATTTATATCTTATACCTTATATACGAAAAATTACTACTAACTCAACATGTGTTTTTTCGGCTGCAATTTTACCAACTCTGCCCAGTACCTTATGCGAATCAGATAGACGAAAATCACTGGAGAGTGGGTCGTGAAGGAGAACACGTCGACCGTTAACGGTCGAGGAAGGATGGCAGCCGAAGGGAAGAATGACTCGTTGAGGATGGAATGAGAAAGAAGTCAGTCTCCTCGATGCGATCAAACAATCGGCCGCTGCTCGAGTGGCCTTCCCAAGAGTTCGCGTAGTCGACTTCTTGATCTACCCCAAAGCGATTTGCGCGTCTCTCGACAAAGACACGGGGCGAAAGAAAGGCGAAAGAGGGAGGGAGGTAGGAAGAGAGAGGAAAACATAATCATTCGTACGCGATATGTTAGGTGAAAAGGATCGAGGGACGGTGCGTGTCCGTGAATGGCGTTCCATACCCTTAGCAACGAGCACGTATGTCCGTGAGTGCCCGAAATAGCGATTGGTGAATCTACGTCGAGTCGCCTCAACGGTCGTGCACGGGAGTCTATAATTTGTGTTCGAGTCGAGTTGGTTCTCCGGCGTTGTGTACGCACACGCGTTGACTGCCTTTCGTAGCGCTGCCCTCTAATGTGCCATTGAGAGCCACGTTATGTGGCATAAGTAGTCGCGCGGAAGAAAGAAACGAGAGGAGAGGAAAGGAGAGAGCGTGCCTCTCTATGAAGCTCAGGAGCACCGCCCTCCTGCCTCGAGGAACTTGAGACGCGATTGTTGTGCGCCGCGTGCACGCCGTGTACCAGAAGCATTGTCCCTCGTTAGAGGCCACCGGAAGTCACCGGAAGACGATCAACTAACGGAAGACCCTCTACCTTCGAGCTCCTCCTGCCGACGCCCTTTCTCCCCCCGTGCTTTGCAGCTTGTCTTCGACCCCCTACCCCCGCGGAGATATCCCTCTCGCGACTTAACGATTTTCGAACGAGCGCGCGAGCGCATCAAGGACGCATCAGCGGGCTCCACACCCTGGGGGGATCTTATGCTGCCTCTTGGAAATTTAGTGACTTAGATGAGACTCACTCAAATGGAGTGCTGTGCAATACTGTTGTGGAGGCAAGCCAAATACGGTCTCTGCTACTTGCTTCAGGGCTGCTTCTTATTTAGCCACATTTTGTACTTTCTTAGCGCTATGAAAGTTCTAAGCTCCCATTTGGATAGCGTTACTCTGGGGTTACAAAAAGTAGAACCATTGTTGGATTCCCAGGTGAGAAACACTGTAGATCGATTATACTTTACGATATAATATATATCGGAGACGTTTCTATTTAGAACACTGGTTACAACTAGATATTAAGCTAATCGATGCACGTAGTAAGTGCAGTTGGAGACAGTAGTATGGATGAGTCTGAATTTGATCAGGAACTTAGAGTAGAATATAGTAGAGTCTAATATACTGTCAAATAATGTCCAAAGATGTGCTGCTATATAGACTATTTTAGTATAGGGAGGACAGGATGACTAGAGTCCTCAGACAATTATGAGTAAGCTTGACATGTCAACGAGACACTCACTATCAGAGGTGTGATAAGCTTCAACCCCTACTGTTAATACGAAGTCACTATATTTTCGAGATACACTGTACCTTCACGCCTCACTAATGAATCAGAACACGATTTCACGGAGATCCTTTCTCGGCCCAGTCGCTACGCAAGGATCTCTTTTACGTAATTACATGGCTGCACACGAAACCCTCCCGATCCGGGTCACGGGGTCAAGATCGTCGAAACGTAGCAGAAGATCCAGATGCGGACGATAGAATTGTGGCACGCGAGCGACCGGAACTGGCTGTAGTAGGGAAAATTCCGGTCTACGCGCTGGCCCGCGTGCAACACCCTCGTGCCTTTCTCTCCCATCCCCCTCCTCGACTTAACGATTTCTTTCAACCCCGTGGCGACGTCGAAATCGTTACCGCGGGAACAAAGCTCCGTTTCCTTCCTTCGATTACCGCGCTTTTCCAATTTCCCATTACAACCAGTCTCAGTTATTAATTATTCGCGTCCTCGCAAAGGCGGGGCGCATAATTCCCGCAAAAATACGGACGCGCATTGTTTTCGACAAATAACGTTTGGGCTGGTCAAAATCCGCGGAGCGTGGCGTTCATCGAATGGCGGGCTGCGATTAATTTCCAAAGGTTTGCGCATCAAGTTTACATCGGGATACGGGAACGCGGGTCGAGGCGCGCGCGGTTCCTCGCGGGGGATGGGGACAAAGAATGCGTGTGGGCGGAAGGGGGAGAAGGAGGAACGAGAGGAAGCAATGGGTGGGAATCGACGGCGATATATTCGTGTAATATCGGCGCAACAAAATGCAAGCTTATTGGAAAACGCATGGCCGTGTGCACCGCGGAGGGGCTGGGCAGCACGCAAATATTGATGCATTAACAATGCAGGCTAATTATGTTTTCGCCACGGCGTGGCGACGACGATAGCGGACGTCGATGGTGGTGGTTGAAGTTTGCAGTGCCCACCAGCCCGGCCATTTCGCCATTGTGATCCGGGCTTCTGCACACAGCCTCCGGGTGGCTCACAGGCGTAACCCGCCGTTAAATTAATTTTATCTCGTGTCCGACATTAATTTTCTATACGCCACCGCAGCGTTTCGTCTACCTACTCCTGCCCCTCGATCCTGGCACGCCCCTCGTTGGGAAGACTATGACTGCAAGTTTATGACGAAGGTTTATGGAAAGTCAGTTGCCTCGTTGGGGAATTTTGGGATAAATTGATCTTTGATACGTGCATTGACAGTGGGAATAGTGAGGATTGAGTTAGGTACACTGGAGCAGTTGAGGTACAGTGTTCTAAACACGTTCAGGAAGATCTCTTGAAATATTTAAATTTGTAGAATGCAACTGGTGCATCACGTTGCTGTGCATGTGTAATTAAGGAATATGAATATCTTGAGAGATTTCTTTGAGTGTAATACTCAGTTCTGAAATTTTGAAATATTCAAATATATAAATTTTTTACAAACCCCTATTTTTTAACCCCACAGCTGAATTTTATTTCCGGCTGTATATTTGTGACAATTTCATAATTCAGATATTAAGATCTTAAATGTTAAAATGTTGATATTTTATGTGTTATTAGTGCCTATCAGAACGATATCTATTTATTGATTAATACCAGAACAACTAGCGTTCCGTTCATCAAGCAGAACAGCAAATCCAGACCTCGAGGCGTTTGTGAACGGTAATCAGAAACGATTAGACTCTAATTAGGTTCGTATCGCGCGAGCTCCGGGCTGTTTGAACGGGGCACGCGTCCTCAACGAATTCTCGACGATCTCTTCGAGAGAAGATCGAAGGGCAAAACCCCTGCGGATATCAGCCCTCAGCGGGGGCAAGCTGCTCGAGGGTCGACCTCGAAGGAGGGGGAACAGATGTTTTTGAGCTCGAGCCAACATCGTAATCTATGTCCCGCAACATCGTAATTAAGGAAAAAATGAAACGTTCTCTTCTCGCCTTCCCTAACCCCAGAAGCCTCGATAAGTCACCTTCTTTAACACAGACTTAAGAATCCTCCCTCGTCCACCCGACGTCAGATAATTCGTTTCAATAAAACCAGACGCTTCGGCGATAAGATCCCGATACCAGCCACCTCGTCGAGGCACTAAAGTGATCAAGTCCCAGGCGCTTGAATCGAATCGGAGCTTTCCAATTTTCGCGGGCGTATCCGCGAGCTTCTCGGCGCGATAAATCGCGACGGAAAGAATCGAATCTGGGCGTGCAGATCTCACGCCTGGCTCGTAAACAAGAACAACAATGCGCGCTTGACCGTCCCTCCCTGTTTGCCTTATTCACGCATCCCTTACGCTGGACCGTTTGCAGCCATGGGATCGTGGCACGCGAGATAAAGTGGATTTAAAAGTTTAAATCTTCGGCCACCGGCTCGTGGCTCGACTTTCCTCCTGAGGGGTGGCACGAGAAAAGCGACTAGCCAGAGGGTGGCCACTCGCCTCGAGACACAGATACGATCTGACCGTTTGCCACCCCCGCACAGACGAAACCGTACCCGACGAATGGAAATACGAGGAACCGAACGAGAGGGCTGCCTTTGACGGACGAGGATCGTAGGATCGTCCTACTCCCTTTCCAAGGGACGATCTCCGCCACGGAATCGTGACTCCTGATCCTGGCTGATGCTTATCGTTGTTTACCTTGACTGCCGTCATTTATCGTCGGTAAAAATAAAACGTATCACGAGTCCTCAGCGATTTCCGCGGAATTGATTCATCCAACGCATCAGGGGACGATAACCGGACATTTAATCCGTCATGCTGTTAAGATCGGACACTCTCTACTTTCTGATATGAGCATAAGAAAAACAACGTGATCAAACCATCCGTGAGAATGAATCGGTTACCATCACCACTGTGATTTCTGACGTCTTCGCGAGAGCATTAAAAAAGGCACGGAGACACACTGATTATCTAAGAGATCGACTGTATCCGACTGTTGAGTTCGTAATCGAGGAGATAAGAGTCCAGATATCTCTGGCAGTCGTCGTTCCATCACGAGCGAATAGACTGCCTCTGGCTCTATTCACCGTGGCTGGAAGAATAGCTTCGTGATTCTATTCAGAGGAAAGGGAGAGCGAAAGTACGGAGGAAGAGAGAGACGTGGAAACGCGGTATCGAGGCGAGAGAAATAAAGCAGGGGGTAAGGGAATCTAGAGGGGGTATAGACAGCCATCTGGGAATCGAATATCTTCGATCTAACGGCGTCTTTCCGTCGAAATATCCGCAATTGTGGAAGAGTAATCGATGGACAGTCGACTGCGCGGGGAGACTCGTCATGATGCACCCTTTGGGACCTCTCGGGGCACGGATGAAAGGGCGCAAAACGAGTAAGATGTTTTCCGCCCTTGCGAGATCGCGCTACCAGTTAACCTGAGTTCGTTTTGTCCTATGAAAATTTTTTTTCTTTCGGGAGAACGCGAGGGGAGGTCGAGAGGGTGAAGTTTGACGGCTGGGGGTGAAGGAAACCCTGCGTTGACACGGATCGTACCGTAATTAAAGTTTTACAGGCCTCTAATTCATAGAAGAAGCTTTAAACATTGTATTATAGTGAGCTTTAGATTCGAACAAATAATTTTTAATTAAAAATCTAAATTCATAGTCCCACTTACTACTGAAGTAAATACATTTTATTTTCGAAATTTTTGTAGAAGACAATTTTTGTAAAATCTTCCTAAATTTTCAACTAAAATTCTGTTGCTAAATAAATATGTGAATGATAGGTACTGCGCAAGGGGAAGAACCATGAAATAATCAGACGGTTTTCAGAAGCTACCTGCGAACAAGAGAAGCATCGTATAACTCTTACGAAAACAGTATACGACACTCGACCCGGGGTCGAAAAGTCAAGTTACCCTTTTCAGATTTTCGTCAAGCCCCAAAATGCGGGAAAGGTGTAAGGAAAAAAAAAGAGGAAGAACAGGGAGGGTCCTCCTTTTTTTCTCTTCTCGAAGACTCGTTCCTGCAACAGCCATTCGTTCAGCATTGTCTGCGGTTAACCCTTGGACCTTTCCAAAAATTTCGATTAAAAAAGTTACGGCACAATCGGTCGCGATTCAGGCCGAGGCGTGAGAAATCGTTGCCTCGACTCGTCGACGATTTGTAGCCAATAACTGAGGATCTATAACTCATCCGTAATTGTTCGGTGGGGAACAAACCTACTCTTCTTTCCTTTCTTCTAATTCGATTTTGATAGCTGCGACACTCGTCGAGGAACAACGAGGTCGATAAATAACTGATGGGAATCGAACTGCTGCGAATAAAAAATTCGGGAGGCACGACAGCCGCTGGAAGCGTCAGAAGATTCAATTTCGTCGTCGATTCGAAACGAACGCTCATCAAATACGAATTCAAAGGCGGCGCTAAGTTAGGGGTTGCCACCCTGGATCGCTTTTTATTAAACACACTTCCAACGCTCCGAGGTTGGTGTTTCGATTCAGGGGGGGGCGGTTGGTTTTCGAAAAATAACTAGCAGCAGCTAGAAACTATTAAATCCATGACTTTGACGCGGAAAAAAGCGCGGTGGTAACAAGCTGCACGGAAATATCTATTAAAGCCCGTGTCCCATGGAAATTCAACTTCGATCGTGAATTTGAATTCAGTCAGTGGCGGACGGTTGAAATGGTACCGCGTGCGTCAGACATCAAACGCCTGGCTTGGCCCTTTGATCATGCTCTGTCATTCAGATGACTCTTGTCGAGCCGTGCCCGATCAGCACTCTGGCACGGGCGTTAAAAAATTGATTATTGTGTCATGGACACCGTGTGAATACCTATCAACTCTTGTCGATCATACACGATACAGTCATTTAGCTCTGACCATTTTTTCGTCAGCTTCTCGGAACGTCTTACAGTCTTCAAAATTCGTAGGTACCATTTCCCGCGAAGTCTTCCAGAAGTTCGTGCTTCTTTAAAAAATCCGCGGATCGATTTAATATTCATACTCGAAGAGCCGTGGACGAAGCCGCTGCAGAATTCTCTCAGAAATTCCTTCAACGATCATCGAAGTCGACGGGGTGGCCTCGTAGCTCCAGCGTTCCCCCAGCGACCGCGGAACTTTCTTTTCAGCTGGCAAAGTTTTGACTGTCGGTCCGAGAGAGCAGCGATACCGAAGTTCGATTACGTCGACGCCACGTACTCCCTTCCGAGACTCGTGGAGACTTCCGATTAAGCGACCAAAGATGGCAATGACGTCTCGACGTGGACGATTAATCGTTTCCAACCATGCCCATGTAATATCTCTATATACAGGGAATACATCGTGGACGCGTACCTGGATATAACGATGGCAATGTCCGATACCCACTGCTCAGCGAAATGGCTTACACAGCGAAGCACTCAGAAAGGGTCTGCCGTTTTTGCTCGACCGTAAGACACCGAGGTACTGCTCGTGTCTCGCGAGAAGTCACCTGAAAAGTATTGCTGCTGAGGCCATCCAGGGGACTTCTCATGGAACAGTACTAGTACATAGAAAGAGAAGCTGGGATGGCAGCTTCTTGCCCTGGCATCGCCCCACGTCACTTCCACATTTGGACCCGACAGTAATAGAGCTTCCACCCTCTCGAGGGCAGAGATATCATTTTTTTTCAGAGTTTTCGCGTGCATTGGATTAACGATAAGTTGTAATGGCGTCGTGGGCGGAAGAGAGATGGGAAATGTAGAAAGTGGAGGAAAAATTCCGAGTAATAGAGGACGGTGATCGGTATTACTCGCGGATTCGAAAATCGAGCCACGCCGCGCTAAAACATCCCCTGGCTCTCATCCTAATGGGGACCCGTCTCTAAGGGCACTTGAGGGTGTGTAATTGCTAGAATCCACGGCCCTGCTACTACACCGCATTTACGCGTTATGCGGGGTGCGTGTTAGCTACGGATCGACCACCTACTGGGTGTCTCGGAAGTTTCGACATTTCAACACCCTCTGCCCCTTGACGGTCACAACAGGAATTTTAAATTAGCGGGAAAGCATTTTTAATTGCGATTCCGTTGTTTTGGGTACTTTAACAGGCGCTTAGTCGATTAAAATCTGTTTCAATTCTATGGTCGAGAAAGGGACATAAGGTTTGCAAGATTAGTACAAATTTCTGGCGAAAAATAATGAAGAGAATTCTATCACCAAGAGAATCTACAGATTCTGTTATCAGAATTTTAAGAAACATGAAACTGTCGTCAGAAATCATTGGTAATCTTTCAGAGGTGTGGTTCACAGGAATTTAATGTGAAAAATATTCATAGATAATTTGTAGAACTTGCAGCTTTTCTACACATACCTAAAGTATTATTACAGAATCCTAGTAATTCTACTACACTGTCATAATACTAATACCACAGCAATTGAGAGTTGAAATTGCTCTGACCCATATATGGATCGTAGGACTCTGAAAACGTAAAAAAATTCTTAATTCAACTTCTTCCAAATAATATGAAATCACAATTCGACTACACATTGAAAAAGAATTTAAATTGAGGAAGAGTGAATAATAATAAGACCAATACAAATTACGCCTATTGCAAATGTCAAATCCGCTACAAAACACCCTGGTTCGTCAGGTACCGAAGGGCCACAGGCTAAGGGTCGGCGAGGTTAAAGAATATTATCGACAACCCCGTCTCACCGGGGGCAGCTCTCGTCGCGAGGAGAAGATTGGAGGGGTTAAACGACGAGCCACTAGAAAACAATCCCTCTGCCGCATTTGCGGATGCTCTTTTCTTCCATTCTCTTCCCTCTCGCCGCTGTTTCTCGCTCGTTTCCTCTCTCTCTCTCTCTCAACCCCCTGTCCTACCGTCCCTCTCTTCCTCTCTCATTCAGCTCGACAGATGGCTCGGTCGCGTTTTTGTTTCAAGGCTCGCGCCAACAATCGTCGCATTACCGGAACAAAACGACTCGACGATCGGCCCTTTGAAAAAAAGAAAAGCTGCGAGAGGCTCGAGTAGGCCTCGGTTGGGGGAGGAAGGGGACGATGGTGGTTCAGGAAGTCCTGATCGACCATATCATCTCGTTAGAAGCACGCACCACATGTCCAAACAGAAAGACACAGAGAAAGAGGAATGGAATTATTGCGTCGACGGTGGAGAAGACAATGATTCGATTGGCCGAGCCACGCGGCAGCGAATAATAAATATACGACTGCCGAGTATACTTGTATGCGATGCTTGTTGCAAGTGCAACGGGCCGACTGGACCGCGGCGGATCAATTGTCTTCGGAAACGGGTGTAATCGTTGCCGATTGTTCCGTCACGCAATGGACGCATATGCTTCGTTTGCTTTGGCGGACACTGCCACTAGCGATAGGCTTCGATCGAAAATCCGTGTGGCATTCCGCTGAAAGGAATGCTTGTTGCTTTTGTTGACATTAGAAGGACCATGAACGAAAGAGTTTCTATATATTTCTGGAGGGTCCTCCGAAAAATTCTAAAAAAAAATGTTTTGACTAGAGGAACAATTACCGATTATCTTTGAAAAAGGACAGTAATTATCCCTAAGGTGACTTTTACGATAAACAAAACCGAGCGAGGTCCTTCGAACCTGTCACGTTCGAGAGGGTGTTTATCGCGCGTATTGGATACCGCGGGTGTAAACTATTGAAGAATTGAAAGCAATTGAAACGCAATAATTTTTACGATCATTTCCATCGAAGGGCTTTTCCACACTGAACCCTTGTATGGACGCAGCGCGGTCATAAACGTTCTTTTACGAGCTTCTTTCTCCTTAAGCAAACATAGATAAACTCGCCTATACAAAAACGCTGTCACCCTCCTCTAATATCTCGCTCTATTTCGACCTCATTTAGGCTCGTTCAGTTTTCGATCCACGTAACCAGAGTCGTTCGTTTCTTCGATTTCGGGCAGAAGTTGGAAAACGCATTAGCGATGCACGTGACGGTGCAGTCAGACGGCGACGAAACTGTGCTGGTGACAGACCGCTATGCGTCAAATGTGTACGTACGAGTTTCCATCGACTTAGAATTCATACGCGTGCACGACGATATCACAGACGCTGTGAGCGTCGGATCGACACAGGTCAGAGCCACGGAATCTCCCCTCTAATGGATTTCACTCATTTTTCTCACCCTCGGCCTGCCCCGCGGTCGACACCAACCCCTGCGACATCTCCAAGGCCTTGAGGTTTATTCCCTCAGAATCGAAGGAGCTCGACGTTCGACCCTGACGAGCAAAATCCTCTTGAAGAAGTGGTTAATATTTGCAAGTTAATTTTGGAATTTAGGAAACCCCTGCAGATAATATAATTTCAATTCCCATGTTATAGGGACAATAAAATATGTTTATAGTTAAGATAAGGGATGTAAATATTTTTTAAGGGCTCGAGATGTATTGAGAAACAGATATATAGATTTAATAATTGTATGGAGACTTACAGATTTTTTTATACGTGATCACAATTTTGGGCACAGTGAAATTATAGATTTTTCAACCTTGGCGAATTTGAAAGCAGTGGCTCAATTGTGATCACCTGTCTTATAACATTTTATTGAGGATGTAACTTTTAAACCCACACGATGAGCATATATTATGAATCGATGATAATATTAATACAGGGGAAGCTCCAAGGATAAGCGTAAGCTTAAGGTTCATCGGTCAGTTTTCGACGCGAGGTCATTATCGCGCCTCGAGGATCTCTGATAACGAGCAACCGTGGCAATGAAACCGTCCTCGAACGTCTTAATTTTGGCGGCTTCGGTTCAACTTGGAAACGGCTAATTCCCTTTTTAGATAATTCTGATTCGCGACGATTGCAAGTGATCGTCTTGTCTACGGTATCGGGAACAAGAGTCGGTCTTCAAACGCTGTTATTGTACATCATTCGATGCTTGTCATCAATTAAACCCCCTAATTTCTAGCACGAATGTTTCGAGGCTAATCTTATCTCGAACAACATAATAGAGATTCTATCGGTGCGAAGAATCGAAATGAATCGTCAGATCGTATAGATAACAGCCGAAAACTAATGTATCGAAGAAAAATACAGTCCCAAGTGCCGATGGAATTTCGTGTCTCAAACAAAGATAATGATAACGGATGAATGAATACTGATAAGTGAAATTCGCATTCGAAATGTCACGAATCGAGTTGATAGCGGAGTTAAACAAACATTCGTTACCCTGTAGAAAATTAATTGCTGCCCAGCCGTGCGGCGCGCGGTTTCAGCGGTGCAAAAGCTCCGAGCGAAAATAAAAGTCGCGGGTCGGGTGAAAAGGGTCGTGGGAATGCCAGCCGAGGAATAAAATCGAATGTAGACCGCGGACGTCGAATGGCAGGCTCGAAGGGAATGTAGGGCATCGTGTAGCCACCCAATCAGCGATCATCCGCCGACGATTATCGGCGTAATTCATCCTCTTGTTATCAAGATGCTCGTGGGGGGTGTTTTTTTTCCTGGTTGAAACGCAGCGAAAACATGCGAGTTACTCTTCGGCGTTGCGTGCCAAAGGCTGTGCTTCCTGGCAAGGACGAGGATTCAGGGAGGCGAAAACGGGCGATAAAAGAGCGAGGCGAGAAAGAGGGATGAAGGGATGGCTGTGAGAAGACGAGTCGATAAGCTGAATGGGCACTTGAGGAGCTTCATTTAACAAGAAACGGCACAAATTACGTATGGCTCTAATCGTGTCTGTCTTCTCTCTCTCAAAAATATCTTTCGACTCTACTAGACTTCTCCCTATTTTACTGAATTTTCTATCGAAGTTTGATCAGGGAAATATGGCTTAAAGCGAAATGATCTGTAGTACTTACGATTAGCTCCGAAAATCATGTCACTGTCTTCACACACGGAAAGGCTCGATTGTTTCCACTTCGTCGTTCGACGATTTAATGAGACGAAAGGCACAAGCAATATCAGGAGCAATTTAAGAGAGTATAAGATACAATGATTGTATACATGACAGGCGGCAAGTGTTTACTGAGGACTAGAATCGTTTTCACTGGAAATCGAACGAAGCTGACGACACTGTCGCGATATCTGATTCTATCTGTTCAGCCACCCTTTGTCATTATCATTTCGGCATGGCACACGATGGAGGCGACATAAGTACTCCATTCGAGGTTCGCTTCGAATTCGACGAATGACGTGTACCTGTGTTGTACGGTTGATAACACTTGCCCTGTTGCGTTACATCATTCACGCATGTGTCATAGATTAGGCGAAAAGAATTCTTGTGTAACTGCTCGTATGGCCCTCGATCGAGAATTTCGTAACTTTCTTGCCTTCGACAATTTCGAACGAAATCGACAGACTCTATTAGATAACGCACTAACATTTTTTCGAACTTGGGGAATTTCTTTGGACACTACATTTTTAATCAAATTCGCCAGAAAAGCCCAGTCACGAACGAGATATTTAATAAGTCGTCAAATTTCCAGCAAGGGAATCTGGGCTCCAGAGATAAATTGTATCGCGGCGGTGGTGGCAACCGCAAGTCGCTATGACACCGGGAACGTATGGTAAGGGCAACTAATGAGCAAGATATGATAGTGAAGTGAACGTCAGTGGCTCGCAGCGTGGTCGAGACCTGGCAGTTGGGTGAGCGTGCCTTTCGAGAGATCAAAAACTCATCAATAACAAGCCTGGTCAATGAAGACATTATCTGTTGATGCGCAGTTGGCTAATAATTTCTACACAAACGAATCACAACGACAGGAGTGGCTTGACGCATAATGCTACGAAAATATAGATCCTATCGACAGAGCTACCGATCAAGGTCCAGGAATATAATCGTGTATCACTTATCTCGATGATGAAACAATCGTGACAAGGGAATCTCTGTTAAAAATAGCCACGTTAAGGTGAATCTTCCCCCACTAGCTCCCCCAAATTTTCACGTATCGACAATTAGAAATGTCCTTCGATTTTATTCAAACGATAAAATAGAAGCTGCTGGACGGCCTTCATAGTTGGATGAACCACTCAAAAAGAACCTTTAATCATCAGACCACCTGTGCAGCGTGGGATCGTGAGAGTTCTCGTGTGATGTTCCTGAATGTGTCACGAGGGCTTCGGCAGCCTAAACAACCCGACCGACACTGGCAGATAAACCGACGCCCCGAGAAGCCTTTGGAGACACTTGTGGCACTTGTTTGCGCCGCGGCAGATAAAACAGAAGAGGCCACAGTCGGTGACATCCGGGATCTGCGTGGACATCGCTCGGTTTCCTGATTACATTCTTAATGACCTGCATTGTCTTGCAGTATCGCCTGACTTCCTGTTTAATCGCGTCGAATTTCATTCTGATCTGCGTCTCTTCATCTTACATGCGTGCAGTATTTCCTTAATAACAGCTCGAGGACTCATACTTCCTTAGAACTAGACTGTGTCCAGTCTTTTCTAGTCCTGATTTCTGAGAAGGCAAATTGAAGTTCCTGGTACGTAAAATGATTCTAGGAATATCTTGCTATTTGTGAGGTCGAAATAGGTGGTCCCACTTTCGTAACTTATTCTAGTTTTCCTAAGAAAACTCTATTCTAAGTTTATAACGAGATCAAATCTGTACTATATTCCACTGATCTTTAAGTGAATCAAGTTTATGCCTAGATGTATCAAAAAATTGCCTAGATGTATCAAAATGTATGAAAAAAGTTTATGCCTAGATGTATCAAAGAAAATTACCATAGAAAGATATCTCTATTTCTATGATACGAACTTCCTTCTTCCTGTAGATAGGAGAATCTAGGCGCCAATGATGTGGGAGGACATCCATTGGGCGTAGAATCTGTCTCACGAAGAGGCCAAAAATCGTTTCAGAGCGATCGAGAATCGCGGCGGTTCGAGAGTCGCTGCTGGTGATTTATGCGAAGGACACGCAGGTCCCGAGGTGATCCTGAGGCAGTTGTGCGGCAGGCAGGCGTGAAATGAAGCTTCGAATTCGAGAGGCGCAGTCGTGGTGCTGCTCGCCGCTGGTCGGTGACACAGTAGCTCAGAGCCAATGAATGTCCGAGTTCTTTATGGGGCAACCTGAGACCAGAGAGGAACGCGGCCCGAGAGGACGTCCATCAAAGGGTTCCAAATAATTACCGCCTCTGGACTCTACTCTTCTCGTCCAAAAGAGCCACCGCCGCAGTGATAAGTCAGTGGAACGCTCTTTTTTCGTCTCTGCTCAAGGGAAACCGAGCCCTCAGCTACGTATCAGATCCTAAGTCAATAACACTGGCCAATAAAATCCTGGTTTGTAAAGGGGAACCGAAACGATCGGTTTTATTAACCGCGTAATCGGTCATGCATTCTGGAAAATTGTAAACGAGATAACAGGAGAAAGAATGTGTTCCTTTTCTAGTCTTAACTCGTAGAGTGAAGACACTCGATTATGAGGATCGTTAACGAGTACAAGCGGGACACGTGGTATCTCTGAAGAAACCGTGGCTTCTTCGAGTTCCAAAGTGTTTGATCGATGGATCCTCGGGCCTCGGACCGGAAATTATGCGTCAGCCTATCGTCCGCGGCGGAAGTGACGGCACGGCGCTACACGGATCACGCCACTATCTGCCGTTTCGCTGATTGCATTTTCTTTCGTGCGTCGGGGAAACTTCCGGCGTGTTTGTTTTTCGCACGGTCGGCGGTCGTCAGAGGACCGACGACAATTTCCTTCGGAGGCGGCGAAAATGTCCCTCGCCGATCGAGGGTGGGAAACGTTTACAAAACCTTTTGGCTAATAAAGAAGAGAGAGGCCAGTTCTGTGACCGTCGAAAGGGACGCTCTTATCGACCCTTCCGCGAGTTTCGCAGCGCCGAAAACGCGTCGCGTGCCGTTAGAACACGCGACTCGCAGCTGCATTCATATTCTAATGACGACATTGTGAGCGAGGTCAGATGTTGGTAACCATACGCTATTGTAGTCGATCTTCCAGGTTATCGTAGTTAGTCGCGCGTGAAGCTACGAGTGGGATCCGCCCACGACAGATCGTCTTTAGTCGGATTCGCAGGGGGACCCGAAAGAAGTCCGCCACGAAGAAACTAGATATCCTGGGGGACCCCATGGAAAATAACGGCTGCCAATGGTACAAAAGCTCGGCGCAAAAACAGAACGTACGTTATCCTATTCTAGACTTCTTGTTGCAAATGAAACCTTGCACAATTCCACTTCGAATTTCCTGAGGGAATGGGCATCCATCGAGTTTGAAGTTTCCCTCGATAAGTGCTCGAATGAGATAGCTCGTAAATAGTCGGTATAATATCGGTGGAAAGTACGGGTCGAGGCAAAGTTTGTGGAACGAGCTCGTTCGGGGAAGCAGAAGACACGAGGAAAGAAATCGAGCTTCGAAGTTCGAAGGGCGGGTGGAATCTCGGTAACTGGACAGGAACGAACTTTCGGATTAGGACGAAATAACTGGAATTACGGGCAATCCGCGAGCTTCGAAGGACCGATAAATCAAGGGTGGAAGCACGAGCATCCGGTAGCTCGTTCCATTGGCCCGGTACACGCGACGAAAGCTGCTCGCCTCGCAACAGCCAATAATGCTCGTCTGACAAAACGTCGGAACGATCGGATCGGGAATCGTCTGAGGATGTTGCCAGGGAAAATTTCCGGATTTCGGGAAGCCTAATTTTGCGTCTAGGATTCCTAGCGTGCTGATTCATCGATTCTCTTACTTGGTGTTATAGAGAAAAGGAGTTGATACTATGACAAACTATGCTAAAGGAAATACTATTTTAAAATTTGATATACGAAATTTTGAAGAAGAAATTTTCTAGAGGTGAATGTTACTATACGTTATTATGCTCTCATTTCAAAAAATCATATGCAAATTTTGCTTTTACTAATTTATTCATTTCTTTTAGTAATTTGATCCAACATAGAAGAACTGTAATCAGCAGATAGACACCTTAGCAATGTGAGAGAGATATAGAAATTGAGGTTGGTACTTTAGAAGTGACTGAAGTAGGTACATACAACTACATGAAAGTAATAAATAATCTACAGCTAAAATTTTAGATACTTTAAAACTTTAGATACTCTAAAACTTTAGATACTCTAAAATTTTAGAGTCTCTAAAATTAAGATGGATTTTTTACGCATTTATGGGAAATTTTAGTACACAAAAAAGTACAGAATCCATATAATATGTAACAATATACAAAATTTCAAAAGTTGAATACACTTTCTGCTATTTGTAGGGTAAGACAAATTTTCAATTACATTTTACTTCTCTAAACGCGATCCCGAAGATAGAAATTTGCATAAAAATCTGCAGTCTATTAATAAACAATGAAACCTCGAATCCAAGATCCCTAAATAACGTTCGTTCAATTTGCGATTCACAGTGCTCGAATCCCAGTATCAAAAAGCGGCGCCTCCAAAAACAGCGCGCCGGAAGTCCATGTTTCTCATAAACAATGGCCAGCGGCCAACAATGGGTCCATCTCGATCGTCAAGGAATAACCGTAAATTACAATCGGGATCTAGGCTCGAGAACGCACGACGCTATCTACGATCGTGCACGGAGGAGCAGGAGGAAAGGGGAAGAAAAAAATCGGCAGAGAATCTGAACCGCCCAGCGGAGGGGTAGATATGTTCCGTTGCATCTGTCGTCACGCCCTTTCCCGTCTGCACGTGTGTAGTATTTGCGAGCGCGCTCGTGTCAGTATGTACGAAGTCACATGTCGGATGGAGACGTATAACCGGAGTCGAGGGATGTTTTTCAGTTTGGGGTCGCGGGAGAAGGGCCTAAATGTTTTATTACTTAATCATAACGTTCGGGGGTGGGTTGTCGAGGCTTGTGGTGGGGGCTGAAGGGGGGGCATAATTCCCCCTTTCCGACGGGAAGGGGGTCGATTTATTCCTACGACCCAATTATTCATACGTGTCGAATAAGCTTTGGAGGATAACACGTAGGTACAGGATCAATCGCAGAGATATTTCATCAGATAAGGGAGGAAAAGTGGTGCAGATGTGGAGACAGCGAGACGAGGAGTTTGCATTCGATGTGCAAAACAGGGTTCGTGAAACTGCGTGATCTGTTGATAGTTGTAGGGAAAGGCTGTGGATAGCAGGGGTGATTTCTGCGGAAGATAGTATGTACCCGTGACCTGATTCCGAGAAGCATATTTTTCGCCCCCGAAAAACATGAACAACTCAATTAGCTCGATAGAGGGGGGCTCCCATTGGTCGTGTACGCGTAATATAAAGAGGCTCGGGCGAGAGGCAGAGACAGAGGGATGATAAAACGGGCGAGAGATTCAATGCGCATTGACGCGAGAACCACCGTGACAAAAGGGCTGAGGCATCCCCGCTTATTGTAGCTCGCTCTGCGTGAAATTCGGCGCTAGTGTGCGTGTCGGACGCCTCTGTCTGCGTGTAGGAAAGTACACTATATAACTACATTAGGGGTCGCAACCTTTCCCCGTAGCACGCGCCAGCTGGCTCATTGTTAAATTACGGCCCCACCGATATCTGTTTGTCAACGGCGTAGAATCTCGATCACAGAGATCTGCTAACCCCGTTTTCTCCCTCGTAAAGCAATCACGCAACGTTCAAATATTTCTTTGAATATCTGGGCTCCTTAAACTTAACTTTGCATCTCTGACGCAATTCATTCTTCAATGTTCCCTTGGAAATTGATTGGTTTCTTGGAAATAGTATCCTAGAGTGTTCTAGTTAAGGTAAGTCACAGAAATCATGAATAAAGAATCAGAATACTTTGCCACACGGTTGACGCCAATGGAAAGATCATCCTCTAATGTATTTACACGGGGAGGCAGCGCAAGGGACGGGGTGTCGATGGGGTGAGATTTGTCACCCTGTACACGGGACGATACGTGTCGTACACGAACCACGTTTGTATCGCCATTGTCATCCGAGCTGAAAGATTAAGCTAATTTCACACATGTCCGCCCGCTTCTGCCATTCACCTACATCCACGGTTGACAGTTGACAGTGTCGCGTGACATAATATGAAACTATGCTCGTCTGATGAATGACCGACTCAAAGGAAGACATTCATATGACGACCATTATTCTTCTGCAAATTAATACAGCATTTGTCGCTCCTCTGACGAACATCACTTCAAACGACTCTCAAATATTCATTTTTCAGGTCGCTAAGGGTTCGAGGAATTCCCAATTTCGTTCCTCTCCGGAAATGACTAACGATGCTCAGATAAAATCGACGGCGATCGAGTGGACAGTTGTCCGTGGAAGATGGCAACATCTGCTCGAGTGTCCCGCTCGATTAGTCGGGTCCTCTACTTGGCAGATCGGCCTGGCGCGCGCGCGACGTGGCTACTTGCTCGCAGGAGAGCATCCCGCCCACATCCTTCAGGGTTTACAATTACGTAATGTCCTACACATGTCCTGGGAAGATGCTCACACGTGTACCCGTCATCTCCATATATTTCTTCCGTCGTTCTCGGCTTGTCCCACCCGCCCCATAAACAGACACCCAAAGCTGGGTGCTTTGGGTCGGGGAACGTGAAATATTAAGTGTAATTCGGTACCTTTTTTCACAAGTTTTTTGACAAAGCCGACACTTGGAAATGGAAGATGGATAGGTGAACATTTTAGACAAAAACAGAAATACCTATACCTATTTTAATTTAGTTCAATTTTTGGTATGTTAAAATGAAGTTACTAGGAGATGCTAAGACTGTTTTTTCAATATAATCAAATACAAATGTTCAAATTTTTAAATTTTCAAATATTCAAATTTTTAAATTTTCAAAATTTGTGTCCATTTTCTGAACTCCAATTCTTCGAAAATTGAATTTGAGCTCTCAGTGACTTTACCTTAATAAGAGAAAATTGAATTGGAATATCTAATACACTTACTATTGCTAAAACTGAGTGTCAGGGATACCTCCAAAAAGATCGACAACCACTATTACTCGTTATGTGTGGTACGCGCTTATAAAATAACGATTTTACGAGTCGTCGAAAACGCAGCGTGTAATGAGTCAATCCCCAACTGTGATTACAGCTTCCACGAAACCGCGTTAAAGTTACGTCCCAGGGGTAATAAATTTCCTTAACAGAGATGGGCCGGACAGTGACGTCCAATTAGCAAAATTTCGATGACAGGACTCGTTGTGGCGTTGACCAAACGCTGGCCGTGAACAAGTAGTGGAGAAGAGGGACGGAGCCGTGTAATTCAGCGTCGAAGCTTCGGCTCACGGCGCGTGATCCATTCCCACGCGACCTACGACCTCCGTGAGTCTCTTGCATGGTCCCGTCTCTCGAGCGAGTCTCGAGAAGAAAGAGGGGGTGTTGGTAATGTTAGGAGGATTCCCGAGGACCATCGTCGCGGTCCTGACCAGTGTCATTTGACACAGTGCTAAACCTGATTCGCGCCACAAGCTGATCCTCGCTCTTCTTCTCTGCCCTTTTCTCTTCCCCTACTCTTCTTTCTCTGCCGAGCCACGAGGTTTTGTCTCGTAGTCCCCGTTCCCAAGCGGAGAACAAACGAGAGAACCACACGCACACTGTGGACTCGCACGACCACGAATAAGCGATCAGAGTCCGCAGTCTAGTCTGTGAGGAGTCTGTGAGATGGTACACATGGACGAGGCATGGTCCATAAGTGATCCACGGATGGTAAATGAATGTCTGATGTACTGGTAATGAGTGAATGTGTAAAGGCGCGTACGTGCGCGGTCTCACGCGAAAATACGAGCACACGCAGGCTGGAGGCGAGCTTGTGCGAAAATACAGGGACTTGGTGTAAGTGTGAGCACGGACGAGGGGCAGTGTATGAAGCTGCGAGAGGCGGGCGATCACGATTCCCAGAGCGGAATTCAATTGAAAGAACGGTCCGCGAATCTCTCGTGAAGATAAGGAGACCGCCATTCAGGGAAGAATAGGAGCGTGGTGTAGAGGGTTAGGAAGACATTCGGGACCGAAAGACATCCCAGAGTCCGCCGAGAAGATAATGAACCCTCTTTTGTATAAGTTACTCGATAAGGAGGCTGCTTTCTCAAGGGAGGAACTGTCGATCCCTTTAGGAGCGTGTGAACGTAATTAATCACAATGCCTCGAGAGGATTAGCTAATTACAACCTCGACGAGTAGCCGAGATAATGAAATTCGGTTGACTTTGGTTCAGCCCACGGCTCGGGTTGAAAACGTTCCAGATAAGTTTGTGTGTCGAAGGGGACCCCGAACGAACCCCTCATTGATACTAAATTGAATTTCATCGTGCATACGTACCCACTGTACACGAGAAGCATTTCCCTCGTGCACGTACAAAATAGACGCAACAGCCGTACGTGCCTCCGAATGACAACACGTCTCCCAGTATACGTGTTTGTTCTTTCCTGTGTCACCGTACACTGTTTTAAATACTGTGATGTGTAGGCCTCTGACAAGGTGCCACTGAGCGAAGAAGAAATTGAAGAATTTTTGGCTGGACTCTGAGAACTTGAATAGTGCAGCCGTATCATCTAGTTCCCGTGGGATCATTGGGAGTAATGAGCTTAGTACTTGAGATAGAAAGCCACTGTGTTGTCTGAAGAGTGGCTCTGAGAAACCAGAGGAACTGGAAGATATAAAAACTCCTCAAAGAGTTAGGAATAAAAAATGCAATTTACATGCGCAATGTGAGGAAGGACAAAAAGTTAGGAGAATGTCCAATAATTATTTCCTCAGCTAAGGTAAATGTCTCAATACCTGGACGCTTAAAATGTCACATGTTTCACTAAGTGAATGACTTAAAAATACATATTTCAATACTGGAATTGGATCCCAGTAGCTAACTATACTATTTTTTGTTTCGTTCTGTTTTATTAGGAATATCGTAACTGAAACATTAATTTTTAATTTCCTTTTCTCTATCACTGTAAATGTAACACCAAGAGGCAGGGCCTTATCCAGCGGTAATGAACAAGCTTTTCTATCGATTTTAAAACCGTAGCTCCGTCAATCTCGAAACCGTAACGTCTTCGCGAGCGTAAATCCCGAGCCCCGTAAAAGCCAAAGTGTCCAGCGTGGCGATGCACAAACAGCGAGCCACAGTCACAACGTATCGCAGTCCCGACGATCGTAAAATCGCCTCGCTATCGATAAATCTCTCCCAGTCTGTCTAAACACGATCCACAATCGCGGCAGCGTTCTTCCACGAGAGCCGTAATGCATACATACGAAAAGTTCGACGCGATCCAGCGAAGGCAGGTACGCCAAGAGGATATGGGTTTCTCTTTAACCGGGGGCAAATTAATCGCCTGCCTCAAGTCGTTACCAGGGGCTGGTTTATGCAAAATTATGCGTCGGCACTGGCCCAATGAAAATTCGCATACCTACGCACACGTCATGCATTTCGTAGCCGATGCAGTACAAGGTGGTGCAGCAACAACGTGCTAGCGCGCTAATGCGATAGACGTGTGCCGGAGGGTAGGGGGTGGCAAGTCGTGTGCGGTGTGTCGTGTGTCGTGTGTAAGAGGTTTTCCTCCTTCGACGTTGTCGCAACGTCGTCGACTAGAAGTGGCAGCGGCGAAGGGAGACGAAGACGGAGACGTGCGGCACGGAAAGGAAAGGTAACGAGGGGAAAAGCGCGAGGAAGAGAGAACTCGGGGAGAAGAGGGAGGGAAGGGACAAGGAGAAGGGCGAGAGAGGGCGAGAGAGGGAGAGAGAAGGGTGGAAAAAAAAAGGAAATCTGTAGAGCTAATTCGCGTGCGAGATAACGCGGTGGCCGAGTGAGGTTGTGTGTGCTATCGTTGAAATGGTCTCCGTCGAGTCACGGAGGGGGTTGGTCAGGGCAGGGAAAGGCCACTGTCGACTTATGCCAGGGGGTGGTAAGATGATCTTATCGCGTCCTCCCTCTCCCTGTCCTTCCTCCTTCATTTTTTCCACCGCTACCTTTCGCTCCCCCTCTTTCATCTCGCTCCTTCTTTCTTTCTCCGTTCCTCCCTACCACCGAGCCACCCTCCCTCGCGGTAACTACTTTCATCCTCTCCCACCCCTGATGACAATATCGCGTGGCCAGCGAGATAACCGGTCGTGTCATTCCTACATCGACTACCTACTTCTCAGTCCGACTAACGCCAGGTTGGCTCTTCGTGCGACCGGTGTACTCTCCCCGGTAGGGACACTTTCGCGCTGCACGAGAGTCGAGTACACGGTCGAAGGCCGATTGTCATCAGGAAAATCCTGCGCCTTGCGCTGGACACCAAGGAAATGAGAATGGAAGTTATTATGTTACGGAACAGGGGGGTGGCGCTCGGCCTTATCGAGGATTCGATTCCCTTTAATACTGGATTCATTAGAGTTTTATCTGATCGAAGGAGCCCTGAACACGGTGTCGTTGGAACTATCCGCGGCCAGTAAAGTACGTTACATCTAAATTATGTCACGTTTACGCTAGCCCTGAATTACCCCCAGATATTCTATATTTCCTATCTGAAATCGGTGACGCAGGTTCAGTCTGAACGTTTTCTCGCGTCTCGTTGCGATGATTTTCATAAAACCGCTCGAGCGGGAGCTTACGTGACCAGCGGGTCAAATTTACATGAGAATATGGATTTTCGGGGGTGAGTTTTTCAGCGAGTCACAGGAGGCGTCAGATCGATTATAATCCCGGAATTCTGGCCCAGTTCAATGGAAGGCGAAATCGTGAACTGACCAGCGAAAAGTGATGGCAACGTTGACGGGAGTAAAGTGCTGTGTGGTAGTGGAATGACGTTGCGGGAAATGAGTCTCGTAAAGCAATGCTAGACACGCGAACACCTCGGGAAAGTGGCCCGAGACCACCTCCCAGCGATCGCGAGCTTGCTTCTGAATGTACGCTCATATCATCTCCGCCTAGTGTCCTCGACATTAATTAATGCTTTATCGATTTATCTTCGCGATTGCATGCAGCCCCTATCGTTGCATACGTTTCGCGCCGTACGTCCAGTGGAAACGAGAAATCTTTCACGCACAAAGCTCATTTGGTCCTCGCGTCGCCGCGGTAATAAAAATCTGGAAAAAATCGCGTGAAATGGAAAAAGAAGGCTGGTCGTCGCAGAAGACAAAAAACAAGGATAGTCTTAATGCATGAAGGTTCATGCGTGAACACGCGTGCTCATCCGTTACGGTATTCGACTCTTTCTTTCCGTATGCACACCTCTGCTACAGACTTGTTTCGCCTCGGTTCCTTTCGCACCCACGAATGAAGTACCGAGAACCGTTTGAGTGAAGAATGAAGGGTCGGAGAAGTCCTTCCTTCATTATGATTGTATCATACTTAGAAGCAACTGAGATATGCAAGGGTTGATCAGAACCTCAGATATTTATTCTTAATGTATGCAAAATTTAAAATACCATTATTGAACTTCATGCTGACAATTGCTTTTTTATTCTGGATTTATTCTGCATGACATGGGCTCAAATTACTCAGAAATCCTTTTTTATTTGGATATTACCTTACTCAATTGTTGACCAAAGATAGCCTGAACACGAAGAGCAGAATATTCATCAAAG
Source organism: Calliopsis andreniformis (assembly GCF_051401765.1). Classification (NCBI taxonomy): domain Eukaryota; kingdom Metazoa; phylum Arthropoda; class Insecta; order Hymenoptera; family Andrenidae; genus Calliopsis; species Calliopsis andreniformis. Next base: position 8,026,399 of record NC_135065.1, on the reverse strand, counting down.
GATTTTCGTACTAAAGGTAAATGCAAAATAGTTTGATAATGATAGAACCCTCTGTTCCTCATCAACCCTCGTAGCCAAGATAGCAAGACTCATCAGCCCTAGAGAACAACTCAACTCACAGCTAAAGGAAAGAGGCACAGCCTGACGTGCAAGTGGAGGCACATCATTATGCGTCACTTTCATCGTGGTGTGCAGTGCCAAGGATTTATGGCTTCTGGAAGGAAACTTTCCAAGAAATCTCGCTCGTTAGACCGATGCCTATTGTTCCGGCAGGACAGTGCTTACGCGACGCGCTATCGCGTATTGCCAATCAAATTCGCCACAGACGTAATCTAGAGTCGAACCGGAGAAACAATTTCGCGCGATAAACATTTCCCATTCCCCTACTCCCGGAACCATCGATCCATTCGCGAATCCCTCGCGAACCAGGAAACAGGGCGAGCGTATCGCGGATCGAATAAAATCTCTCCTCCCCCGATTTTTCATCTCCGCCGATAAAAACAAGACCGTTGCACTCGACACCGCTCCTTTTCAGGCGCGCCCGAAATATCGGGAACGAATAAATGTTTCCATTCGCTCTAGCATCCAGGCAATCGGCAGCCTCGCTGGTACGAAGTGTCAGCCGCATTCAGGCGCGACGCCAGCACCTGTCTACCGAGCGATTCGACGCAGAGGCTCGCTGTCGATTCGCAATCGCGAGTTCTCGTGATTTCTCCCCGCGAGTGGATGTCGACCGATCGCGAGACCCAGGGGGAAGTTGTTCTCGATTCAGGAGGCAAGAAACGGATATTTATCAGGGGGAACAACGATCGTTGGCGGTGGGGAGGAATCGCGATAGCGGTGCAGCACGATGAATGCCTAATTAGATGATTAATCGCTCAATTGCCAGCTCTGCCAACAATGGCTCGCTTATCGCTCAAGCGTGCTTTTGGACGGCAACACGCGGCAGCAGGGAGCCTAAATTATGCCTATTCGAGAATGATTCTTGATGCTTTTCGTCACTGGGCTCGTGCTACCTGTGACGTGGAAATATTATGTTAATTCGGGGCGGTAGAACCGAGATTCCGAGGGAATCTTGTCAGGATGGATCGACGATTGCTAGGAGGAACATCGATCGAGAAGTCTTCGATGAGTTTGTCCGTCGCGGCTGATTGGTCGCGTTTGTTTCGCTAAACAAATGACAAACGCCCCGGTCGAGTCGTTAATTGGCGGAGGCGAGGGCAGCCGGAGAAAAGAGTCAAGGAAGACTTGCGGGATTATTGCTGCATCGACGGGGGGAGCGGAGGCTGGAAGAAAAGGGTGAAGAGGAAAACCGAAGAAGGAACGGAGACGATTGTTCGTACTTTCTGTTATCGGATTTGCATGGCCGCGTGCAGCTACTCGAGGGGGTATTGTTGGCACTTTAATTCATACGGCTCCAATCGATCACGTCCGACCGTCCAATAACTGTGCAGGGTACTTCTCGAGCCATGACGTCATAATAGATCAAGATTCTATGATTTTAATGTCACTGCTTTGTTTTACTTCCCATACGACCCCTTTCCAAGAGACATTCCCCCATTATACGTTCGACGATTTTAACCTACACAATTTTTGACATAAGCCCGACTCTGGCAGAAACGATCCCCCTTCGTGACTCGTTATGTAATTCCTAATAATTCTGAGGATACTGGTCATAACGAGCTCATAACGAGGAAATACCGTAATACTTAATACCTTCATTACACGAGGTGATCGTCTGGTTGCTCGATAAGCGTCAGCTCGTTAGGAAAAATTCAAAGTGCTTGAAACTCCTCGCGTGACTTCCAAACGTACTCTGCATACGTCGGACATTCATATGCAAGAAGTCGGTATGCGATGGAAAATTATTGGAATACTGTGTCACTCGTAAAACGTAATGTTTAAATATTCTAGAAATTATCCCGCAGAAGCCTAACCAGTTTCCATTAGCAAAGTCTCAGAAGTTGGCCGAAGGATTTCGAGATGCAGCGAGGAATCTTATTACTCGCTAGGCGCGCCGAGAGAATCAGGAGGAAGACGCTTTTAATTGGGACTGTCTGGGGGTGGAAGCTCTGGGGTACGTAGAAGCAGAGGAGGAGGAGGTGGGATCGGAGGTAGCAGGAGTCTCCCGCAAGACGAGAATGGACTGACCTACCTTAGGATCATCCGATCTATTCAGGCTCCTTATTCAATCGTACTCTCTCAGGATGCGAGACAAAAGCACCGATGAAACAGAACCTCTACCCCATACTCTCCACCCCCAGTACAGCACTCTGTGCGTATGTTTCTTTGGCTTTGTCTCCTCTCGGATACGACTTCCGGTGCCGCGGCTAGACGCAACCCTCAATGGGATGATGCGCCTTTGAAACGCCTGGTAGGTGGACTCCGCGATTATTCCTGTGGTTTGCTCGAGATGGCCCGTTCCTCTCTTTCCACTTCCTATCAGTTTCGAAAATTTCCTGTCTAGTTCTCTTCACAATGGTCCACGAGCGATGGTTCGACGATATCTAACGGAGCAGGGAAATCGATATAGTTGGATTCGATATTCACCGCGTATAAAAGAACACATTTCTCGATGCAACTCTGTCTGTCGTTGATGATTCTCCCACGAGCAGCTCTACGATCGAGGATGCATTTGAAGGTTCGCCATGGCAAAAGTACGTCGCGAGCAGTCAATTGTCCTCTCACGGTGCCGAGGCCTCTCTTTTTCCGCCTCTTTCCCTCCGTGTCACGTCTGAGTCTGTTCTCGAGGAGGCCCGAGGGTGAGTTTGTGGATGGTCTATTGTTTCGTCGACTCGTGAGTCAAGCGTTAACGGATTTTGTCTTACAGATTACTAGATCCCTTCGAAGTGGTGGCAGACCGTGGGAAGCAGGCTTTTTATAAATCGCGAGTACGATATAAATTATCCCCCGTGTAAAATCTACTAAATAATTAGAGCAATATTTTCACCCTATTGTTTCCTTTCACGATGTTATATTTTCGTTTAAACATTGTCGAAGGCAACTTCAAAAATTGGCGTTTAAAAATGTAGAGCAAGGAAAGAGTGCAAAGGCAGATGCATGCAGGCTTTGTCCCTCTGGAGTGCGCTATCAATGTCAGAGTATTGTTCTCGAAGGAGACATCGTTTGATCGTGCAACCGTCCTTCACCAATTTACCTATCCCAGCCACATTCGTTGGTTGAGAGTTAACAGCGCACCGCCATTCAGTATATAACAATAAATTAACGTTGGCTTGTTGTACCGTCGAATCTTTTGTGAACGAAGCGATCCTGCATTGTTAACCGCCAAACAAAGGGAGATCGATCTGCGTCCTTGTTGGCGATTGTTCCCTGACCGTCCAAAAGTATTGAAAATGTTGCCCCCTGATTAAAAAATTCATGCGAACGTCTCTCCATTATCACAGTTCTGGCCAGCCCTATCGAACTTGACAAAGTTATCAAAATTGCTGGTTCACGAATCGGAGCGATTCTTGTGAGAGAGAAGGAGGCAGTTGATTTCACGCGATACTAGTGGCAGGATATAAAGCCTGGCAAACATGGTGACAGGCTGGAATGGGCGGGACTTTTGAATGTAGATAACGAGGAGGTGGAGGCGGGAGGACGAGCAGAGTGACTAGACAATACAGGAAAAGAAGAAATGATATCGATGTCGCCACTGCGCCAGCGCGAGAACCGCCTACCACTCTTTCCACGGTTCTGACGGTCCCGACGATATGAGAGATGATACACTCGCGGCGATAATGTTAACAGAAGCATACAGTGCTTCAGTCCAATCGAATTTTTACGCTAGATCACTTTTTTAATTTCTCTCTCTTTTCTTCGTGAAGAATGTTACATGAAATTTGAAGTTCAAACGCTCGAATGGATCTTGAAATTATCTCAAATTGGAAATCATTAACAGCGAAAATAGAAATCGGCCAAGTACGTGAGTAACCGAGAGGTTAAGATTTATAGTCAGTCACGCAATCTGTTTAGCGAAAATAAAGACTGTCGAACTACCGACGGTATTATCATGAAATCTCGAACGGCGAAGACACAAGACCGCTTTAACACGGCAGTCTTGAAAATGAGTTTTATACAGCCCATGGCGCGCTTTTATTGCCTCGTGGAGTAAGTTCCGCGGAAAAACTCGTAATACCTTTCCGTTTTAAACACGATACTTTCCAGAAGAGCAAAGGCTTCCTTTTCAAATTCTTCCTCCTAGTTTTGCGATTTCAAGATTATATTAAACACGAAGATGATGCTTCAGAAGGACACCATCAGAGTGACGTCCTATTCCAACCGACCAATACACCAGAAGATTCTAATGAACCGTTAGATCGAGCGAGCAAGTGTTCTTTCTTCTCCTGCTTCAGCAAAAATTCGAGCAGCACGAGCATTCTTTCATTCATTTAACGATTTTATCCATTCATTAATAATTAAATTTTCCTGAAACAGGAGAAGAACGAGCATTCAACGCGCCATAAGACTCTAAACCCAAATACAAAGTCGATAATTTCCCGCCACCCAGTTGGTCGCAATTAACCTATGGCCTGACGCGTCTCAAATTTTCTGACACGAGCCTTCACGCGCACGTGCTCCATTTTACAGAGAAATTTCAGTCACGCGCTCCTCGCCAAGACAACCTCCGAACGAACGGCGTTCGAGCACCGAAAAAGAAGCAGTACTCACCCTGTGCCAATCTTCTAGCCACCGGCTTGGATCTCATCGCTGCACGGCGGCTGGCAGACTCAAAAACAAAACACTAATCGTAGAAGCGCAGTCAGTCCTCCGAGCCATGCGAGTTTATGCACGAGATCGCGTTATCCTCTCGATTATCCCGACACTGTCTCCCACCCCCGCGACCCTTCGACGAAACAGCTCCCAGCGTATAATGGTCTAGCACGAGCTCTCTTTCCTCGCGGCTGAGTCGCGTCACTGGGGGCGACCAAGGAACGAAACTGACGCGTCCAGATCGAGCGCAGAGCCGGCGACGGTGAAGAGTGCGCGAACAGAATCCATTCCGACACGCGGGCTTCCGGTACACCGGGTCCCCGGTTCCTCCGTGATCCGACGGCAGCGTCAGTCCGTCCAACTGGGATCCTGACGTGCGTTCAATCTGTCCTCCGACAGTGGAGGCTTCTCCTGTCCTCCACGTCTCCTCCTTTTCCACCACCTTGTCCTCCACCCTCGCGACTCACCCCCTCCCCACTTCTCTTCCACTACAACCTCCAAGTCTGTCTCTGTCTCTCTCTGTCTCTCCGCCTCTCCTTCACCCTTTCTCACCCTCTGCCTCTCCCTCACCTTCCCGCTCCCTTGTCTCCCTCGCGCTGCTTCGCTCCGCCGCTACCTCCGCCGTTACACCACCGCTTCTTCCACCCCCTTCTTTCTCCTCTTTCTCCTCTTCGCGTTGCTTCGTGTTACTCTACTACCACGACTACTTCGCCTCCACCTCCGCCTTCTCCACCTTCTGCCTCCTGGCCTTCCCCACCTGCGGAGTCGACCTGGTGGCTTCCCCACCACCTACGCGATCCGGCTCCGCTGTCCACCAATGATCAGCCGCTGTCTCTACGCCGCGTTCCTCTCTTCCTACGAGAGCGCAACCTCTCGCTCCTTCGCTCCCGGGCTCCTCTCCTATCGTAGCCGACGTCTAGCCCAGGTTGGGATAATCTACTCTATGGATCTTTGATTCTCTGTGCCCGATCGAGGTTCGGGGATCCTTGGATGATGATCGATATGAACTTTGGGAATGACCTTGGTCTCTGCTGAACTGGCGCTGGGCCTCCCAAGACGATTTATGGATGCATCATCGTTCGCTGATGTTATTTACTCCTGATTATCGATGTTTACCGCTGGTACCAAGAATACGTACGCAGTTGCGATACTTTTTCAATAACAGCGCTGCTAGGTCCGCTACTACTTTTTAAACACTTGTTGTATGTTTAGTCAAGTCTCGGATGCTGTAGCTCGGGTTACTATCTCTGGATGAGTCCGTGATTCCTCAGACCTCTCAGGAAGCACGCTTCTCTCCATTCATCCTTCCTGATTTCAATTTCGACCACGTACGCGGTACGCCTCGGTAACGAACAGGTGTTCACCGCGGGTCCCTTTCGCTGACGCGGCAGATCACTAATTCGCGTCTTTGTCCCTCCGCGGCGAGCTTATCGCCTCTTGTTGCTGACGTGTAGTCTGTACCAGCTCGATACGAAGTATCTAACGTGTCCGATTATAAACATTCTTGTCTGATAATTTGGTTATGTCTCGGCCGTTTCTCAAGTTCAGATAGTCTGTGCTCCGTTCCACGAGATCCGATCCCATCCTGGACACCCTCTTACCAACGACCGCGATTGGCCACGTCTAAAAATTCGATGACTGGCGTTCAGAGAAACGGCGGGGCTAAGCTGGAGGGAGCACGTTGCCGAAAACACGTGGGCGAGGAGTGAGGCTCGATCGATACCGCGATCGACGGGAGAGTCACACTTTCGTCGACGGCGACACTCGTCTCACCTGTCGCTGGTCTCGAGGATCGATCGATCCCTGGCACGGTCCATTCGATCGATTACGCGCAACGAGGCGTCTGCCTCGTGGCCGGCTTCCGGCTGGGAGACGCTCGTCGCGTGAGCTGAGAGGAAGGCGTGACGCGCGCGACACGTTCGCGGGAAAATGGAAATCGTCGGCGGAAGTGCGAGTCGAGGTCCCGGCGCGTCGGGTTCGAGGCTTGGCTGGCAACTCGCCTCGCACCGACACTTCGACTTTGCATTTCTGGGTGCGTTCGCTCGACTAGGCGCCCCTCTGCTCCGTCTTCGTCGCACCTGAACGCGACCTCCGACCCCACGGATGGTGGCTCGGCGTGAAACGCGCCCGCGCACCCTCCCGAGCGCAGCTCCGCCCTGCTCCTTCGCCCTTTCGATGCCGGGATCGGCACCTCTTCTCCCTTTTCCGCGTGCGCTTCCATCGACACTGGCACGCGCGAACAGAGGAAGAACGAGCAGAGCTTCCTTGAAAATGTGCCTTTTCGAAACGCTTTTATTTTCAGGGAAGTCGCTCTGCACACGCGTGCCTTCTGCTTGCACTGTGTTTGTGCTGTTTCATTCTAGGAAATTGCTGCATTGGGTACTGTTGGGGGCTCAGAAGTTGTTAGTGGATATAATTGTGTTGGGTGCGCTTGGGCGTATGGGAAGACTGAAACTGTATCTTTAACAAATGATACACTTTTATTCATAGGACCACGTTACTTGGACTGTCTCTGAGAATTGGAATGAACTGGCACACATGCACTTCCCTTATTTGGCGAATTGGTAGTCACACCTATTGGTAGATTTAATTTAAATTTAGTTCTTTTAGTGTCTTAGGTCTTAGAAAGGGAAGTATTTTTGTATGACTTTGTTGGTCTTGGAAATCCTTCAGAAATAGTGTTTGTACAAAGTTTTCTTGGGAAAATCTACGTAAAAGTAGGTGTATCTTAATTTCTGATACTTCCTTATGACCTAAGAACGTCAAGAAATTGAAACTTCCCCAGCACTGAAATCCAAACTCGTCTTTCCCGCTAAAGGTAAAAGTTATTACTTATTCAACACCCCTTTTTCTCTAATTAATCTCTTTCAGGTACTTTAAAGTACCTCTTATATTAAAATACTACCCTGGACCGAATATGCTTAAAACCCTCGTACTTATTATTATAATTCTCCGAGGTGCGATAAGCTGAGGCCGACTCTCATATTTACCTACACAAAGAGGAAGTTTCATGGACTCTGCACGCAGACGCTATTTTTATTTAATCAATTCAAAGCATAAAGGGTTAAAATCGTCGACGAAGACCTTTCGACGAACTTCGTCCCGAGTGGAATAGTTTGAGCGACCGCTTCACGGCTGAATGGTACAATTCTATATGAACGGTACCGCTTAGATCGTAAGTAGCCATTATTTTAATGAGAACTACGTGCAAGTCGCGCGATCCGCTTATTGGCGACGGTTTACTCGGAGATCGTGGGTTTCGAGTCGCTCGTAACGCACGAGCAAGGGTGCAGAAATATCACGACGTATCGCGGGGCAAGCCGCTCGACAATAATGGTCCAGCGTTTATTTTCATCTCTGGGAAATCGTAAAAGACTGCCACGTTGCTCCCTCTCCGGCGGGGGAGGCGAATATATGAAACAGTCGTCGAAAATTTATGCCGTTTGTTTTCCGAGGGCTGGAATTATGTAGCTCTTCGACTGGGAGGAAGGCAGCCGAAGCTAACGACTGAACCTGACACCAGGAGACTTTCTTCAATTCAATCGTCGATGCATACCACGAATCAGTGTGGTTCCGCACTCATGGCAGCAAGCGTGCCCCAACTTTCGTCCTCTGCGCGGCGATCTTTGCCCTTTATATTCATCTCTGCTCCCTTTTCTCAGCCTCGAATAGCGACTTCAGGACTGTTTCGCATACTTTCATCCGGTCTCCTGTTCGTTCTCTATTTTTTCTCCTCCCACCCCGTGTCACCTTCTCTCGCGTCTCTCCTCTCTCTGACTCTCGCTTTTTCTTCCTCCTTCTCCTCCAGCCTCAACGACGCCCTCGCTTCTTCCACCGAGACTTTCTTTGTCTCCCCGCTGCACGTGCTCCGCCCGCGTTTGTACACACGCATAAAAACGCAGGCAGGCGCGAGGGAGGTGAAAAAGGAACAGGCCGCGGCGAGCAACAGCCAGCCGTAGGATATGTGCGACTTCATAAGGTATCCACGTTTAAATGGATATAGTACTTCGCGCGCGGATTCACGCGCGTGTGCGTGCTGGTCGCGCTGCGTTAAGCTCGGGGCAGGTGTTGGTCCCTTGCGTTGGCGAGGGTCAACGAGAGAGAGGGTGGCGCGGAGGCATGTACGCGCTCGTGTATCTACGCGAGGTGAACGTGCACACCGTTTCTCTGCACAAATTGAATACGTGCCTGTCAGTGGCGTAGGAGCGGACGCGGGCCTCGCTTGTTGCGCGGATATGGCTATGCATATTTTCAAAGTGCAACAGTTCTTTTTAAGCGGCGCCTTGGAACTTTACCAAGACACTTCTGAATGAGCGCCTCGGGAGGACAATTATTTAAACTAAGTTAGAATATTCCTTGTACCGTATATTTGGGGTGCCCTTTCCTCGAATTCTCTGCTTATGCCTAATTAACCCTAGAACGATACTGTGGGGTTGCGGGTGACACAAAAAAGATCTTAATATTTAGAAGAACAGGTCTCTATTACTTTCGAAAAATTCTTTTTCCATTATTCCTTAGGCATCTTTAGGAAAGACAGTGGCTTGACCTGATTCCTGCTTATAACACAGAAAACAAAATTTTTAAGTTGCTTCGAAGCGTATGCTAAGTAGATTCTCAAGTTTAACATTTCGTGGAGTCGTCAGCGAGCCCAGGTTGTCGTTCTAGTGTTAATACACTCGAAACTTCAATGAAGTAACTTTGTTTCAAAGGTAATATCGCAAAAAGGAATTAAATTTTTGTTACGAGCGAGACCGTAAAGGGTTGATCCAGCTCTAGTTGGTCATTGGATCAGTCTCGAACAAGAATGATCCAACCTGTTACAACATAATCGCGAGGCAACTGACGGGCCAGATGTTATTGAAAATAAACAAGCAGAAATATGTGCTGCTTGATATTGGAGGAGAAAGAAAGCGAAGGGCGAGAACGAGGACCAATCTCTAGGGTAGTAGGGGCTGCTCGAGATCTCGAAATCTATAAAGAGGTGGAGGAAGTAGATTTGGCCACTTCTGACCGAAAGGAGAGATCGGCAGGGGAGGGATGCAGGAAAGTACCGCTCACGGATGACGTATATTAGGGATACTCTGGTCGAGTAAGGCACCCGAGGATCCCAGGACCCTCCTGTCCTTTCGCTGGCTATAAAAACCACTCGCCTTCCTTCTCGACCCTTAGCTAAAAGGCCAATCCGCCCTACCACCCTTATCGATCCATAAGAAACGAGCGTTCGGTTACTCTTCGGCTTGTGGACTCGACTTCTTGCGCGACCACCCGGCTACACCCCCCATCGTCTCTTCTAGATTCATCTTTGCCAGTGTAATTAACGGTCACTCTACTTTTCCGTTATTTCTCGCTCAAACACTGCTCCCCTGCTGAACAAGGGCTGTTGCACGGATCACTCTTGTTCACACGTTATCCATACATGGAATTATGAATAATATTAACTTACACGAGGACGAATGAGTTCAGTAAAAGAAGAATTTGAATACGGCAGTAATGAAGAAATTACTACAACATAGTTCGCAGATAAACTCAAACTAAAATGTTTGTACACATATTTTTATGTATATGTATATTATGAATAATTACAAAGGGAATTTTTTTAATAAAATTGAGAATGTTCAGAATTCTTTAATTTTTTGCGAGAATTATCTTATCACAGTCCTTAAATTTTAAAGAATTGAAGTCCCTGAAGAAATCCTGAAAGATCCTAAAAAGATATCCTCGATTATCATAGAATTGAAACGATAAAAATTTCGACTGTAGTATCTCTCACTAAAAGAAAATTTCAAGTTCTCCAACGAGTCCTATTTCTTTCGCCGGTAATCGATACCGCTTGAGACATTACCTGACGAAGATTGCAGGGGAGGGGATTTACAGCAGGTTTAACATCCGCCTGTTTTCCGCCCCGCTACGACTTTGCGGAAGCATGAAACCCCCGAATCCTTGTCCATCGTTCTTGCGCTTAAAAGTTTTATCGCGCGACTCGCTCCATATTCATCGCGACTTTCCAGCCCCACCCTCGTTTTTTCTATCGCCGAAGTATCATGTCGTCGCGATAGGTGTTTTTCAATTACGCGAACGCTTCGAAGGTTGCCACATTCCCGTATCGATCGGCGATTCGAGAGTCGTAATTTAGCAATATATTATTAGTCGCGAGGCGTAATGCGGGGCAGATTATGAAATAATGTTTTTCATGCGTGTATGCGCGATTATCTTAAAAGTATCTTTGAATAAGAAGAATGAGCTTTTACTCTTAACATCCATTAACATAGGAGCACCGAGTACCATGAGTACATAACTTTTTTTTATTCAAGTGCGTGACGCACAGCTATGCAGATCGACGGTGGGATAGCACCCCGAGCAAGACGAATCGAATCGCATTTACCTGCGGCAAAGTAGCTAGCAATAATTGCTGAGAAAGCAAGGAAGCACGCCGCATTTTAATTCCGCAGATACGAGGCGTCTGATACCGCGCCTTTCTGCCACACGTACGAAACGTTAATTTAATTCTACCGCCTCTATTTACGAGGATCGGAGATGTCACTGGTTGAAAGAGATAGCAACGAAAGGGAGGCGATAAAAACCGTGGCTGAGGGCCTCAGAGCCGCAGGGCCGATTACGCGTCGTCCACGTCAAGCGTTTTCCAAAGCCGATGGTGGATTACGGTGGGGTGGGAAACGCGAAGGAAGGGTTGCAGGGGCGTTGGTGGGAGGAAATTGCGATGGAGGGAGAGAAAGAGAGCGAGGCATGTCGTGCAGCCTATATCTAAGACGGTCGCATGTCATATCAGCGGTGATCGGGCTGGGATATAGGTATGTCTGTATAATGCCGCGATAGTACCTCGACGGTGCCCCTGTGTGTATATTACGGGGATTTAGCTCGAGGGCCCTCGCATGCTCGGAGACTGATGTGACCACGGAGACCGCCTCGTCGAGACATGCGAACCGGCCTCTACGACAGACCCTGTATCGCCTTCCGAGGTCGCAAAAAAATATCATAAACGTTCCCGATCGCCTCCGCACACTTCAGGCCGAGTTTACACGATTCCTCTACAGAACACGTGTCCACCCAGCGAGGCACACGCGTGCATTTCTATTTTTCTTTCCTTCTGTCGTTTTCTCGTTTCTTTCTCTGCTCCTTCTTTTCTTTTCTTTTTTTTTTTTTTTTTTTCTATTCGAGCTGCGCCGTGTGCAACAACATTTCCGAGCCGTTAAAACGGCGCCGTATCGATGCAAGGCTCCCGAGCGATCGAGCGGCGAGAAGAGAAATTTTCTATTGGATAACGGACACGAAAACGGAAGAAACCGAGCAGAAATGCAGTCGCTCCCGAAGAGGGAACGCGGGAATATCGCTGCAAGCCGACTGGCGATTTTCCCCTCGAATTAAGTACCGTTTTCATTCCGTCGTTAACGTATCTGATTGTTCAATAATCGCGGAGATATACGCGCTGGATATTCGCGTAACAATGTATATGAATGAGGGTGGCGTGTATCAGCGGGAGAAAAAAAGTAGGTTGCTCGGCTGACTAAGTCGCGCAAAGATTAAAAGGTTTTGATGTTTCGTATTTAAATTAACTCGTTAGCCAGGGATCCTTGGGCGCGCCTCCTGGGAAATGGAGAACAGTGCACGGCCACTGTCTCGCTGCGTAATTGCATCGTTCTCGACGTTGATTTAACGAAACCTTTGCGATGTTATTCAGGTAAACCCGTGAAGTGAGAATCGTATAGATAGGAGAGATTTAGAGCGACCTCGTTCGAGCTTTCGATTAAAAATAACGCTGGTTGCGAAGCTTCCACGAAACGTCTTAACCACAGATAGCGATAAGGCGAAGTACTTCTTACTTTTTTTTTCCAACAATTTCCACTTCTTTTCACGCTTTTTTAAACGAACATTTACTAACATGCAATCTCCTGATACCTACGCTTAATTGAGGTGAATGAAAAAGAGTGATTGATTGCATTCTTAATCAACAGATAAAGCTACCATGGTTCCCTAATTGTAAGATCCCTCTACTTTTTATAATAGACTGACTGATTCTATAATCACAACTTCAAAAAACATACCTATGTACTGAGATGATCTAGCTTTTAGATTTTATAAAAAAAATACTTAATACAACTCTTTACACTTAAACGATTCCAAAATGAGACCAATTGATTAACAAAATGCACCTACTGACCTCTACTTATTAATAAGTCTAGTCAGCTGGCAGTCCGAACAAGGAACATAGAGATAGGCTATCCATGCAAAGCCAAGCAGTATTTCAACGTCGAGAAGGAATTCATCTTTAGATAAACTCCCTCGAAAGGGAATACCTAAACGGTATCAGTAACGAAATTTCAGAAATCTCATGCACTGGATCGAGAAACAATTACGAGGGATAAGGATCATTTTTCTTTTTTGCGAGGCTCGCCGCCTGACGACAAATCGTTCGACCTAACAGGGCTTTTCTTCCCTCAAGGGCCGCGTGACATTATGGAACAACGTTTTCAGTTATTTCGCCGCACAAATTATGCGCGTTCAATAAGGTGGACAGAGAGGCATGGCGTGACTCCTTACGTTTCAGGTCAAGACAATATATTTCGTTATTATATTATTACGTGGCGTGGATGCCAAGGGGAATTATGTATTTATCGCCCGAGCATTATTTTTATCGTATCGCGGTATACGAGACGCGCGACGAGCTCTATCTGAACCGTGGCCGACTCGAGATTTATTTCGACGTCCGTGTTCCAACCTCCACGATCGATGGCTGGTGCGACATCGACCGAGGAATCGGCATATGCCAGCGTGTCATCGATTTTTACAGACGTTTCGGCCTGCATCTGCTGGCGAACGCAACTGCTGCGTGGACGGAAGCGAATTTCTCTTTGGATCACGATAAAGCGACAAAGGATGCTTACGAAAGCACGAAACAATGCGAGATAAAGCAAGACGATATCTCTGGTCGTAAGGCAAAACGGCGTAAGTCATATATTTTTTACTCTCGAGATATTTTCGCCCGCAAATCTCAATTTTACATCACGGACTTACTTAAAAATTTGTTAATTAAATCTTCTGCTAAGTAAAAATACTAATCCTATCTTGTGGACTTCAGTTAAGTCACAAATTTAATTATGAAAATATATCTTACGTAGTTTTGCCTTAGAATCACAAATATAAAAAATACTAATGAAGGACCTGAGGTCTATAAATTATTGACTTACCGATTCCTTGTATCCTGTGCCTATTATCAATTATTCGGGATGATACACTTCATAAACTTCAGTCACCTGAAATACAAAATTTTTGTGATTAACACGATACATTTATAAATTTAGGAGATCCTCATTTATGTCGAAAATAAAACATTTCATTCTACATATTATCAGGCACTGAATTAAAAAAATTGTGTTTTTTAAGATTGCAGTTGCAAAGGTTCGTAGAGATTATTAGATCTTCAATTTTTGGTGGTTGCAAAAAAGGTTGCTCACCTACTGTTGTAGAAACGTTATTTTATAACCTTATCGACCCTGATGTACGTAAATCCTGCGCAATTGCTGACGCCGCCTGGCCACGAGTTCATGTTTCGCCTCCTTTCCAGTTTATCTTGCCATCTCTACACGAATTCACTCGCGAACGATACTAATATTACGATCCCGAAATGTTTTACTATTTATTTCGCGGCAAAACGTACTTACCTCAACGGCCTGGCGACTAGCCTTGCACGCGGTTTGATTTTCAAACGTGCTGCTGCGCAAGGATCTATACGTGGGTCAATAGTGAAATTAAATATTAAATTCACTGAAAGTTATAATAAATAAAAAAATGTGTATGCTACTAGATTTAATGTTAGAATAATTAAGACAAAACATTTATTTTGAATAAGAGGCTCAAATAATTAAATATCGAAGAATTTTATTAATTGGTAATAAAAATCGATTACTTATTGATGAACGTAGTATGGATGAGCATAAAGAAGACGACTTCCGGCATGCTGGCTTAACTGTCCCTTGTCAGGTGCGTGTTGGCTGTATTCGACATTTTATCAACGACTTTTTATTAGTGCTGGAGAATTATTTTACACGTGGACTGAAGTGAGAAGAAGGAATCTTGAAGGGACGACTTAGTTGTTCATGAATGTCAACAGTCATCGATATTTTAGATGAAGGTGAGCCTTGAGTATACGCATAAAATTTCCTCACGTTTTCTCGAAGCCTCCTACTACTGTAGTGTTATATTATGCCATATTTCACAAACATTTTAAATACGTAAAATTATGTACATTGTTGATCGTGTTTAATCAAAGCGTTGAATACGAGTGTGAGGTTATGTCAACATGCCATAGTAACCTCCTTAATCATAATCTGGATCAAGCAAATATTAAGCACTAGATAAATTATTGTTAAATAGTCTCGAAAACTGCAATATACAATGGCCACAGTGGTTCTCAATTTTTATTCTCAGAATACTTGGCTTCCTATTTAAAGTTGCTTCTGAACTATGCATATTTACCACTAATTATTATCAAAATGTAATCTAATAGGTCAAAAATCTGAAAAATTGAATTTATAGCACATTTTGTAAGCTACAATACCACAACACAAAATAGGAGAAACATTCAACTTCTTCAGATTTTTGATTAATCAAATATAGGTACATATAACCTCATTCGATATATAATAAAGTCATAAAACCTTGAAAACAGAGTGGCCATTGTAAACGAAGCATAATCAGAACCGCCAAAAATGCATTACAATTAAAAAAAAAAGAAGACCCCGTCTCATCTCCCTCCCTTATCTCAAAATACTCAAAAATAGCAAGGCCACCGTGATTTCGCCCAAATTAGTCATTCAGCAATCTTATCACCGCGAACTTTATCGCGTATTCGAAAGTTAGCCCCGCTGGTCGGGTGCGAGGTTTGTAACGAGAATTTGATCGGTGATTCTTGGCGTGGCAGCCAGTCAATCGTTACCCCCTTGTCATATTACCAGGGCTCGTGCAGACGTTCGCGTACTCGTATCCGTTCGCTGTGCCACGACTCGGTCGCGTAGCACACGTACACACGCGGGCACAGAGCAAACAGAGATGCCACGCACACAGGCACGCTGGGATCAGGTGTACGCGAGCGGTCGCGCGCGTGTTGGTAAGTGGGTTTGGGTAACTAAAAGCCAAGCGCGGGTCGAGTGTGCGAGTGTATCATAGAGGGGGCATTCGAGCGGAAAAACGCAACTAAACGCGAGTAATTGGAAGCCCAAAAGAGCGGGGTGGGAGGAGGAGGGGTACGTTCGAGCCGCACTGGGTCCGCCGACACCCTTGCCTCGCCAGGGACGAATCCACGTCGTTTATTACTTTCTCGGAGTGTTCACCACCCACCCCCGTTTATCATGCCAACAGTCGCGTCTGTTAAAAATCCATTGACCCTGTGGACAATAGATTTTATTTTACTATATAGCTTGCCTATTGTGCGTCTATTCCTTGTCCAGAGGAAGAAGATTGAGTTTTAAGATTTTCTGTAGACACTCACCTCAAGATTTTTAGGTTATTGTTTAAATACTGTGATTTGAAGTAATTTTGAGGTGACGTCGTATTTGAAGGCAAAGTTATGCAGGGCGGATTTTCCTTCTTTAATTTGTCAACTACTGCCCTGGCGAAGCTTCCGAGGCACGGTCAGAAGAGGAGGAAAAAGAATTCCGTGTCAAATCTTGCTTCACGTTCCAGTTTAACCCGAGCCCCAGTCGTCATCGTTAATATGTTACCGATTCTTTTTCTTCGCGGAGAGAAATTCCCGGCGTTTCACAGCTTTTTCGTCCCCTTCGTTTTTTTTTTTGTCACCGTCAGTGGTAGACTTTCGCGTAAACGCTTCGGGCTAATGCTTGCCTTCAGTTTCTCGCAGTGAAAATCGATTGCCTCCAATCGACGATTGTGTTCCCTGCTTCCGCGTAACCGCCTTCGAAACGATAAATTCGTGAAAGGCCAGTCTTGTTCCAGGAAGACTGACCACGTAGGACAATAAAAGGGGACCTCTCGAATTTCACGGCTCGTGTTTTCAAAACAAAATTCAATCTTTCCGCGCCGGGAGTCCATTATCACGCGTGTCCCGACGTGCGGACGCTGCGATCGTAAAATCTTTGTTAGGACTCTTTGAGTAAGAGGAACGCCCTGCCGCGTTAAAGGCACGTCCGTGCCTCGACGTTTCGAGTGAAACAATTATAGGGCGCGCTAGGATAATTCCGGTTTATAATCAAACGCCGTGAACTGGATGCGGTTGTCGCGGCACGAGGGGTCGCTATTCGCGCGCTAAGCCTGCTGGTGAAACGGAGTTTGATAAGGAGAGAAAGCGAGAAGTGATTTAAGACGGCCCTCTCACCCTCCGCGCTTCTGGTCTTGTTCTGTCTTCACCTCCGTGCTTTCCACCCTCTTCGATCTCTCTCTCCCGTTCATCCTCCCTCGCCCCCTGCTGCTCGCCCTGGTTCCCTTTCTCTCTGCCCTTGTGTACATGCATCGTCCCCGAGAAGAGAGGCAGCAGGGGGTTGTTTCGTGGCTGCCGTTGGCTTTTCGTTGCGGTTCGCGCGGGGGATGTTTCGTTCCCTTGTGAACATATCCATAGACTCCCTTCGCCCGCCACATCCTCCCTCAGTTCACCGTCTCCTACGCCTTCCTCCTTCGCTGTCGGCCCAGCTCCTCGACCGTAGCATATTACCGGCATGGCAGTGCCTTCAGTTCAGTCAGTGTAAACCCTCGAAGGCATTTGCTGATTCAAATTAATCACAGCTGGGGTAGCCCGCCCAATCCTCGAGACCCCTGCTCCCTCCTCGGGGAGCGCCGACCAACGAGCACCGACGTTACGAACAAACACCTATAATCGCTTATTTCGCCGTCTTCGGTTTTACGTCTACTCTCGTCACTCCATTGTCCTTGGTTTATTATTTTACAGGCTCCTTGGGTGATCACAGAATTTCTCACGTCACTGTACACGAAATCTGTAGGAGAAGAGGAACTATTTTGTTTCGGTACAAGATAGATGGTGTAGCATTTGAAGGGCTCGATGCAGAAAATGATCAGCTCCATTTTTTTAACAAAAACAGCTTTCCCTGAAGATTTCAATGCATTGTGCAAAGTTTAAACAATGGAACTGACCAGTTTTTGCACAGAGCTCTTCATTTCCTTGCTGTAGACTCATGGCTCATTGATGAGTTCATAATTGTGGACACATATCTGAAGCCAGTGTGTCTACATGTGCTGATAGCCCCTGAGGGTCATCTTAAAGATTCTATACGTGTGTTCCATCAATTTCAAAACGACAGCAAGTCGCGAGCTTGTATCGGGGGTCTGCTAAAAGCAAAGCACGCTTTGCTTTGCTTTGATAAAGTCTTTTCCCAACGATATCGGGCATTAAAAGCTCGTCGAACAAAGGCGCCTCGAAATCTCGTGGAATCATTTTCCCTGTGATTCCATCGGCGTCTCAACTGAGGGAAATGGAGGAAAAAACCGACGAGGATCCGTCGATAGGGTAGGGCGCGGAGGTGGCAAGGGGTGGAAGAAGAGAGAGAAGAAAGGAGGAAGAAAATGCGTTTTTCATCCCCATGACACGGCTACTGGTGGCCTGTTGGATTTTCGTCGCGCTGCAGCGCCCGTTCTGCAGGATTGAAAAAGAGAGAAAGACAAAAAGGCGAAGAAAGAGAGCGAGGGTAGGAGGGGAGGGAGAGAGAGTCCGGACGAGAGTGCTCTTTAGAATTAGAGCAGAGCCGAGCTTCTGCGTTTCTGTCTTTCTTCCTCCTCTCTTTCTTCCCTTGGCTCCTTGTCCTCCTCTCCTCTCCTCGATGAATCCGCGAGGCGTCTCATCACGCAACATTACCCACAAGCCTCCGCGACTCCCGCTTTCTCCACCCTGTCCTTCTTCATCCCCCTCAGCCCTCCTCCTCCCTGTCCGACCCAGCCGAACGAGCAAACCTCCGTCAGAACCCCTTGCATCCCGGCCACGCAACATTAAGCCTACTCCTTCGCGTTTTTCCTCGGATTCTATGAAGCCCTCTGAAAGCGGCAACGTTTTATTTTTCATTCCCATTTCCTCCCCCTGCACCCTGTGTTTTCGAGTCACAGAGAACGCTTCAACTTCGAGGATATTAAAGTCTGTCGGGGGTGTATTCGACCCGTTTTTTCATCCGTGCCCCCGTCGATCCTTCTCGAGGACATCTTACTCCATTTCTCTCCCCCTCCAGAAACTGGAAACAGTCGTAACAGCCAGCGAGTAGAGTTGTCAACCGCATAAATCTCTGTCTGGGGCGGAGAGCTCGTAGCTCCTCCACTCCCCGAGGTACTCATCCTCCATTTCTCGGCGATGTCCCCCTTCATCCCCCCACGTTCGCCATCGGCAGCGCGATGGCAGAGGGTAGAGGTTCGCCAAAGCAAGGGAAGAGGCGGAGGATAGCGGGATGTCGAGACGTTGCAGAGAAGCGGGAGGGGTTGTTCTCGAGGGTGCTGGTATGGAGGGATGAGAGCAGAGACGAGAGCCAGCGGGAGGAGGCGCGGAAGGGAGGGAAAGAGGTCTCGTCTCCCTGTCTCTATTGATCCTCCGAGGAGGAGCCGCGCGCACCTCGTCTTCCATCCCACCTCATCCTCAATACCACCCTATGCTCCGAGAGACGACGACGACGACGACGACGACAACGACTACGTCGACGACGAGGGGAAGGAGACAGATGGATAGAGGGACAGAGAGAGAGGGAACTGTTCTCTGGAGCCTGGCCTCTGTTGCAAGCCTGGGAAACGCATCGACGAATGCAACCTCTCGCCGGTGCACGCGTTTTACTAAATGTGTTGCTGGCGCGTGTCTGGATCAAACGTTCCTTTCATCTTTCCACCGGAAGTCCCGTAATCGAGCGTATTCCCAATTATTTCTGGAAATTTTGCTGGCCCTTTGTTCCTGCGGTCGGAGGAACTCTGCGGTCGGACTTTGTTCTGTAATGCGAAATTACTTGGAGCTAGGCGAGGTTCTATTTGTACTACTTACTTGTGACTAGAGAGATGATAGGAATTAGGCTCCTCCTTGTATCTTCCTTATATCAAAGGATTGCTGGCCTGGACCAGTGCTAGAGTACTCGAGGTTTATACAGTTGGACCGTTTTTTGATAAATTAAGCTCATTAGCTTCACAGTGGCACGATTCTTTTTCTCCTCTATTCATTTGTATCTATGGTAGCTAGCTTATCCTCTGGTTATCTATCTTATCACGAAGTCCACAAACTTTTGTATGACAGTGTACCAGAGGATCGACGAATCCTCCATGATGAAGCAAGCTCAGGCTCATCGGGAGCACGATTGGTGCAAAAGTCACTCGCTATCATCTCCCACTCTGCGCGAGTTCTGCTCGCCTCTCTCTAGTCTCTCGTGGCCCCTCGCTGCTTCAACTCGACCCATCGTTATCTCCGACAACGAGACTCCCTATTGGTCGCTGATCTTCCCACTCGTGGTGATGCCTCCCTCGCTCATCGGAGCCGTCCTCCGTGTTCCCGAGCCGCGTGTCCCTCGGCTCTTCAGGATATTCAGGCTTGTGCGTGTGTGCACGTAGCTTGACGCCATCCCCATTGGCCCGAGGGGAGCATCCTCGGATTCCTATTGGACCGTGGAGCATCTCTGCTCATCCTCGCGTTCGCGCGCATGGTCAGAATCATCTGCTCGCGCGGGGGCTGAGGTTTGCGTTATCCAAAATGGTGGAGCTTTTGGAAATAGAGATATCGAGATAGAGATGGAGATGAAGACGAAAATTAGAATCACAGGTGACATTTTGTTATCCTACAAATGTAATACAATTGAGAATAAAATTCTCAATGGAGGATCTTTTGGAGGAAGAGTTCGAGATGAAGATGAAGCTGGAGACAGAGATGAAAATTACTTAAAAAGGTGATGCAGTTGAAAATGAAATTCTCAAGATTAAGCCAACTTTTGCAGAGTTTTATATTACCTAAAATGGAAGATCCTTTGAAAGATTCGCTGTACGTGAAGTTGAAGATGAAGATGAAATCTAGTAGTCTTACAAAGCTAATACAGTTAAGAACGAGATCTGTAGAACGAAGCCAAGCTGAACGCAGAGAGATCCATAGACCAGAAATACCGTTCCCAGAAAAAGACAGCCGGATGATCGTCGCTTGTAGAATCGACATCCTGTTCGGTTCCAAGCTCGTCTCCCAGAATAGCAGGGACTGTTAGTCATACATCCCGTCGTGCATCGCGCTATAACTGGCGTCCGCGACGTGCAAACGCCATTATGGCAGACACACGGAGAGGAGCGATACGTGGCAAGCGCTGCTAGAGCGAGGCCTGAGGGTACCGAGAGGGCACCGGAGGGCGAGTAAAGACATTTATGAGGAGAGGTTCGGCATGAAAGAGGAGAGGACGGGAAACGGGAGAATGCACCGGCAGCGTTCATTTGCGACGGCGGTAACACGCTGCTGCATCTATTCATACACGCCGGGTGCAGCGGCGTCGACAGGCGCAGCTTGCGTTGTATCCAGCTTCGAACGAGGGAAGACCGTGCCTGAAGAGGAGAAGAGAAGAGAGGAGAGAAGAAAAAGACAGGCTTGGCAACAGTGGCCACTCGTACGTACGTTCTTCCTCCTCTCGTCTCCGCGCCCCTCCGTTCCCTCTTCGTTCCTCTTCCGTCGGCGAACCTCGAGGCAGAGGAGAAACGCGGAGTGACATCCGAGAGAAGGGCGAGACCGAGCGAGACAGTGCGATAATTGGAGGAGGATGCCGCGGGGAAGAGGGCAGGAGAGACAGAGAAGAGCGTAGCGTAGGTGGAGGCGCTGTCGGACGGCTGGTGGGGGTTGGAGGTGGTGGTGGAGCCCCCTCAGGAGGTGGAAAAAGGTGGAGGATGAGGCGGGGGAGTCGGAGGTTGGTTACCATGGCTACCAGAAACCGCAGCCGCCGCCACCGACGATGCGAGAGGTGTCACTGACTCCTAGCAAAGCCACCACGCACTCATACACCTGGACGAGCACAGTGCCAGAGCGGCACAGTCGCTCCTACACACGCTCCCCCCCTTCACCCTTCCCTCCCTTTGCTTGCTACTCTACCTGCTACCGCCTACGCATCGCGAGATAATGCGTGTGAAGTGCCTTCTCGGCGTATTACCGCTCAGCCCAACTCGCTCGTAACGAATTTCGTCTTTGGACCGTTCCACGTTTGATCCCCATTTAAGTATCGGCCGAGGTGTCGAGGGTGGTACTTGCCAGCCCTCCAACTGAAATATTTAAGCGGAGCTTTCGAGGATTTCGCGAGCTGCGATTCGAGTAACTGATATTTTACATCTAGGCCATCGGTAACAGGGAAATACTGTACTCCCTCGTTAAGAGGCCGGTGCTCTACTCTAGGACCTCGGTGTTACGTTCTAATTGGATCTAGCGTAATCGATGTAAGCCGAGATGGAATTTGTTACACGTTTTAGAGAATATTTTCCACACTATATGTATTGTATTTAAGCATTGTAAGCTAGTGATTTGGGTCGATGAAATGTGAATTTATAGTTCTAATACCTACTATATTGAACCATTTTACCAGAACCCAGACGTTGAGAAACTAGGTATCTAAAGTTCGCATTGTGAAGAAGAACTTGAGTACTTATAGAGTTCCAGTAACAACACAAATCTTACAATTAAATTAATATAAATCAAGAGTATGTAAATGAAGCTACTACTGTGTCCACTCGTTTAGAAACAAATGAGTTCTAAGCTGGCAAGCTCATCGATGACCCTGGACCAAATGAAAGCTCCCACATTTATTGCAAGCTCAATTTCGCAGCGTAAGATGTTCTACTCAGATTCGAACGACTCGAAACGGTCGAGCGTGAACCATAAGAGTGATCTAACAATCGATCGTCATAGCGGACATAAACCTGGCCTCTCAGGAGAGGTAGACGTGACTTAAAAAGACCATCGCGAGCAAGAGAGCGGCAAGAAACAAAAGATCCGCCTCTTAACTGCGACCGTTCGTTCCGTTCCCTCTCCTCCTCTCACCTCCCTGGCACCGTTCCTCTCCTTTTCTCTGCGGCGACTCTCCCTCGGCAGGGCGGGAATTAAATTAAGGCTTCCGAAAATAAACTCGGCGACATTCAATTGTTTCTCGCGGGGGCCCGAAACGACACGAGACGGCGGCAGAACGGCGGTGTCGAGCCTCGTAAAAGATGAGAAACGATCCAGCAAGATGGCCGACCTGACGATGCTGGACGGTTGTTCTCTAACCGACGCCAGTTCAGATGCTAGGGCAATGTACGATGCCAGAAAGAGGAAGGATTAAGAGAAAACAAAGGTAGATGGCAGAGACAAGAGAGTACCTTCACTTGAAAACAGTTAAGCATGGATGGAAGTACTCAACATGAGATGAAGACATCGCGGGATAGTTGAGTGGAGGGAGCAGACGAACTACATACATACGAAATTTGCCAGCGGCAGGAAAAGGAAGCGTACAAGGAGGGTGGCGATGCTCTTTCCACGTCTTCTTTGCTTATCGCGTGTATAGCATGATTCGCTTCGCGGTCTCCATGGGAACCCGCGGAAAAACCTATCGATTCTCCCTTTGGGTTTCTCTGAAAGAGAATTCTTTCAGGGATCCGTTGGCCCTCCTTCCGCCCTCTCATCCTCTCCAGGATCTCTCTTGCGTCTCTTCTTTCTCGGTCGGAACTTTTGCCTCGCCTGACAGAGGGAACTCGAGGCCCTCTACTTTCGCCCGAAAAAGGGAGAAGAATGGAACCAGCAGAATGGTGGAAGGAAGAATACAGAGGGGGTGAGGGGGGACGCCGTTAAAAGAGGTTTATTTCGCTAATAAGGCCGGACTTGTGCTGTGCTTATTGAAACAATAAAGAATCACCCCCGTGGGCGGAGGGAGGAAACCCTCAAGATGGCGTCCCTTCCTGGTCATGCCGTGGATATACCAGACGTACGTGCACTGGTTGCAGAGTGTCGGCTGATCAACTCCCGATGGATTTATCGCTACGATATTGTGGTTCGCCTTCTCTCTCCCGTCGCCTCGTATCTCGAGCCCTTATCGTATTGTTCTACGGCATCTGTTTTGAAGCTGTGTCACAATCAAGGACACCTTCGTACAGATTCCTTCCAGAATTACCTTCCCCAAGCCTTGTTCAGATCATGATCTAACAACATATAGTCATTCCACTTGTATCCAAGCAGCTCGATACCAAGTTTCTATTCACTTAAGTCAAGTTACATGAAAGATGAAAGCAGTCAATATGTATTCCAAGGCGGGAAAAGTTGAAAGATCACTGTTTAGCTTGAAGCTTGGAAGAATATTTCAAGTCCAGTAGAATACCACGTTCACTTTGGTCAGATTTTCTCAAATCATTTCTGTTCAAGCCTCTTGGATTACAGTAACTTGACTAACTTGAACAAGGCTTAAGGTTTGGCGAAGCGGCGCTACAAGTGGGAAGATATTCAAAGTGGCCGAAAGAAATATGGAAACTTTTGCACCGATAGATTCGGATTTAATGAGATTCACGTGACCCAGTTTAACGACACGTAATTTAGGTTAGCGGTGGAAACGTTGGATTAGAATGGGGAGGTCGTAGGTAAGCGGGCGCACGTCACAGAGTTTGCGGCGCCCACGTCCCTAATATACCGCGTTATCGCAAGATTTATCGGTTATCGGTTACGTGCACTTCCCTCCCAGCTCCGTCAGCTTTGCCTCCACTTTTTCTCGCCATTTTCGTCATCGATGGAGATCCTGCTGCAGACGTCTATTAGATGGGCGGCTCTTTAACATCAAATATTCCTCGGCGAGTGTTTTTCAAAAACCCCTGTCGCCGTTAAAGCGTCCTCTTTCCATGGCTGATGAAACACTTTCATCGTTTCTAGTTTTAGTAACCAGCAAGAGATCCCCAGCATAAAAAGCGTCAATTTACAACTCATTTTGAACTCAGTCACGTCTGAACGCTAGAGCATTAAGTCCTCGCCGAATCTCGCCATATCGAGGCGTGATAGCAAAAAGCACCCTTTTATGATGCGAGAGGAGCGATTCGCGTGAACAAGTTCCTTCGGAACGTGCACGGAGCAGCGAGATACAGCGAAGGATGGTGTATCTCGTTGAGAATCGATAGAGCTCCTGCCGAGACTACCCCGCGAGACACGAATTCCCGGATTCCATGTCGCCACCCCTAAAAACCCCATCTACGAGAGAGAACGCTCACCCTGGCTTCGCCTCCCTCGATCCTCCCCTCCGGTGCTCCTCGAGCCACCGCATTACCTCTGGACGAGAGGACCCTGAGTATGGAAAGAGAGATCGACCACGAGGAGAAGGAGTGCTGGAGTGCACGGGGGAGATAGGAAAACGGGGTGGAGGGAGCGAAGGGCTGGAGAGAGCAACGCGAGGGCAGAGCACAATGGACCGCCTCGGAGATTCGGAAACGTCGGGACTCGGGATTCTGAATGGGAGACGAATGAGGAGTCTGCCCCCGACCGGATCGCAGGACAATGCCACCGGGAAAACGAATGTTAACGCTGGCGATAACGCGGTTCCACCGCGAGATAGATCGTTCCTTGACTTCGAGTCAAACTGCCTTGGTGCTTCCTCCGATTAACTTTTTCTTGGGGAGAGGGCTTCTGTGAGATTAGATGTTTCATGAGGGAAATTGTAACATGAGTTTATGATAGCCTTACTATTGTGGCTAATGGTAATCTCGAAAATTTGAATATTTTAGAACTTGAATATTTGCCAATTGGAATATTTAAGAATTTCAGTATCTGAGAATTTGTATAAGATTTGAAATTTAGGATATTTGAAAATTGAAAACTTTGAAGTATGAGGAATTTCGAAATGTGTAATTTGCCATGTTTTAACATATTAAAATATTTGAATATATCTAAATCACTCTCATTTCTCTGGCAATTCTTTTTCTTTCAGAAATACCGCCTAGGATCTACTTTGTCAATGAAGCATGCTTGGAAGCCGCGTCAAAGGATTTATCGTCAGGGGATGCTATCTCTATTTGACATTTCGTTGCAGGTTCACCGTCGAGCAAGGTAAGCAAAGCTATTCGATAATATGTTTGAACAAGTGTCATCGTCATGTGAAGGTCCCTACCCACAAGCCTAGTCTGTTTATCGTATCGCACGTGGGTGGATCTCTTAATTAATTCAATAGCCCCTCAATTTATGGTAGATAATTGCGTGTAATAACAGTGGCCGTTGTCCGGTGTCGTCTCGACTGTGACCAATCCTCTCGTTATTGACAGGGGAAACGAACATTAGCTTGCTGGGATCCTAATTATCTATTATTACGTGACTCCCTCTCGAATGTTTGACATCCATAGAATCACCCCCACGTAAACGTGAACAGAAGAATCGTCTCGTGAACGATGGGACTGTAACGACAGTGCATTTTCACAGGATTACTTTGATAATTGTTTAAAATAGAGTATCCATCAGCGAACTATCGAACATCGTGAACACGTCCTGCAGTCGGGGTCTGACATCCCTGAAATTCACGATTCGCGATTCAAGGTGGTTCTCTACCCTCCCAGTGCAGCCATAGGCTGCGATATTATAGGGCGAAAACGGTAAATGGCCCTAATAATGCGAAATCTCGGTAGCCATAAATACGAGCGGACGATATCTGGTTGGTGATCTCGGTGGCATGTCCAGGAGCTGCGTTGCCGTGTCTCGCAGCGTTGATACCGGCTGCCCCACACGGTACTCACGTGAGTATCGTGGGTACTGGAAGTACTCACGTCAAGTATGTGCACGGCTTATCATACCTCTCGCGACCAGTATATGGTCTTCCTGCTCTTTATGCGAATACGTGTTGGACTCGCGATGTGCCTCGCTCGTTGTCGATGGAAATAGACCTCTGGCTCCGTCGATAATCAAACCGACCAAGACTCGTTGATCTTTTCGCGGTTTCTCTTCTTCGCCGCGCAGACAATCCGTGATCACCAGCGAACAAAGCCAAAACAAAGTAAAAGCAAAGCTGAAACAGTGCTCGTTACGCCTCTGCCGATTTTACAGCTGAGCCAATCCTTGAATACGAGAAGGCAGTCGCGTCGGAACGGTAAACATGTCGCTCAAACGCAGCCGTGTCACGGTCCGCTCGGTGCTCGCATTTCCATTCATTATTATTCCATAATCCGTGATGAAACACGAGGCTGTCCATGGGCGATGAAAAACGAAGGTATTAACGCGGCCCAAGGGGTCGAATAGATCGATGAACGGAAGGAAAGCGTACGTAGGGACACGATGTTGTTAAGAACCGACGTGTACCCGCGCACGCATGAACAATCTTCCCGCGGTCGCGTGATCTCCGCGAAGATATTGTAATTGTTTTAACAATCGACACTAATGGGTATTCTCGGTGGCTTGACATGCACCGTCAATTAAATTCTCTCTTGAGCTTCTATGGAACGCGTTCGTGGAAGTGATAGCGGCTTTTAATTATTCCAATTTACTTACTAATTAGAAATCGTTCTGCGAGTTACATTTGTGTTTTAAAAGTAACGAAATTCGTGATCTTATTCATCCAAACATTTATCATATTATAGTAAAAATTGTTCATTTTATTTGAAATATAGTGTCTAAGCTGAAGCAGGCCACCTAAATATCTTTTCTGATTTTAATAATACGAAAATCTAAAGAAACTAAACAAAATGATTCTACACAAAAGATTTCTCTTCCACGATATTCCTCCTTCGAAACCATTCAAATTATGTCATGGACGATTTTCGTGACACTAAGCTATGCTTAATATCTCCTCTGTAGGAGATATTTAAGTGGCCTGCTTCAGCTTAGACACCCTGTATATTCCATTGACGTTAAATATTATGTTGGGCATAATCTCTGAAAATCTGCTTCCGAAATTATCTTTTGAATATTCGCTGAAAGCCATTCGTCTTCCAAGGGTTAAAGATATTTTCCTACACTACTGTGCAGGTGTTATAATATCCACGATTAGCAATCGATATCAGCTGGCAGTACTCGTTCCAAAGCGTCCCGAATTCATCAGGCAGCCCGTTTTCTGCGTTGTGTAACATGATACGGCAGAGAACGATGTTAAACACGACGTTATTTACGAGTGGTTCGGCAGTATCCCTCTTCGTGAGGGACGGTCAGGCCGTGCGTGTCAGGGCAATTCTTTCCGCGGCCGAGGCAAAAATACGTTCGTGTGTTCTTTTATACACCCCTCCTTCGAAGACAATCTCGATGTCTCCGGTCGCGATGTGGCGTGTCGTGGTGGACATCACTCGGGGCGGTGGTAGGGGTGCAGGTAAGAGGCTCGAAAGGGTGTAGCGTGTCCGGTATCTCGTCGTGGGATCGCAAGAGACATTTCGTCCCCCCAAGAAGTCAGTTCAGCTCCCACAAATGACCATCGCCGACCACCACCACCGTCGCCAACGCCGCCGCCACGGCACGAAGCTACCCCTCTCTCACCATCAACCCCCTCGGGTCGCTTTCGTATCTTCTGGCCGCGGTGGTTGTGGAACGTTCGCGCAGATGAAACGATAAACGAATTTATTGTGCTCGAATGAACGAAAACGAGTGTCCTTAGCGGAGTGAACGTCGTCCGCGATTTACGAGGGAAAAAGCGCAATTATTCCGTTAGCGTTGTTTCGCTCGTTGGAAGCCCCATTTACCTCCGCCCCGCACGTCCTTTGATAAAGATCGATGGTAGAAGGAGGAGGAATTATAAAGCGCTCTGGCGAGAGTAAAGTAGAAGGTTCAATTGAAGTTGTTGTGTCTGACGGGGGCACCGAGGTTCTCCGGTTCGATTGTGTCTCGATACGTAAACACCAGTGACGAACACGGCCTGTTTCGAGTCGTTTGCGGGCCAGCCACTGTTAATCCGTGCTGCAGCGATACGAGTTTGACGTTTCATCTACGCTCGGCTTGCCTGAATACTAAATATTTGCCCGATATCTCCCAGCAGTCTCCTTTTTTTTACCAATCGTATCGTTGCGGCAACAAGTATTATATAACCATACGCCAGCTTCGATTCAGATAATACCGTGACTCACATTCGACTCGGTAATCTAGGAATTAACTACCGTTGCTACATCAAAATCGCGTTTGTTTCATTTTATCGCGAAACGCAGCGCGCTCGTGTTGTCCGAATCATTCGTGATCCCAAGTTTCTCCTATTTGGTAGCAGACTGCCATCTTGTGCTTGCAGTATGCATTAAAGGAACTGTGAACAAAAATATTATTATAAAATTGGAAGTTTGACTTCCAAAAAGGTTCTTGAAAGGTTCCTAAAATACTTTTCAGTCAAATATATTTATATTATCTTATACGATATTGCGTTTATGTATGTATCGACAAATGGTCACTTACAATTGAAAGCATTTGCACCGACGAAGTAAAGGATAGACACATCATCTTGTGGGACTTCGTTTCAGATGGTCTGAAATACCGACATCAGGAAATATAGGCTTTTTAACGCCATCTGTATTTCTGAACGATGGTTTTAGTAATCACATAGAACTCAATCACAAAAGTCGGTAAAAATTATAAATTTAATAATACATATATAGTTATCTTATAACGATAGTATAATAACTATGACTTGTTTTATAATTAGCATCGTATAACCATTTACAATTCACAGCTATTAGCTCGGACAAAGCCGATTGCCCGGGTCTCACCACGAGGAGGTTGCTGTGTTAGAGACCCATAGGGAGATAGATGGAATCAAGGTTCCATCGATCTCCCTTTACAATAATCTTAAATTCTAAACCTTAAATGAGATCCCTCGGCGGATGCGACTTGAAGCGAAGACCAACGTAGAAGTGAAAGGAAATCAAGAAAAAAATATCAATAACTGGCGAGCCTCCCCAAAAACAAGGCAGTAAAGACAGAATTTTACAAACTAGCAGCAATAAAGCTTCTACAGAACGAAAGAGGATCGATAGAAAGATCCAAATCCCGCATTTGATTGAATTCTTCTTTAAATACTTTTCTACACCTTGTGCATTCATCTTCTTTTAATATCTTCATTCGATGATTACCTAAATCCTGCAAGTGTATAAATTGAAAGTGTTAGTAGCATTCCTCAAGGAATTGATGTCTTCATTCTATGAGCAGTTTTCACATAAAGAGTGAAAAAAAGCAACGAAGAAACTGGAAAGTATCTTGAAAAATCCATGACACCGTGAAGTCATCCAATAAACAAATGAGTAAAGACAGAACATTACAAACCAGAAGCGATAAAGGTTCTACAAAACGTTGAAGGATTGACAGAATAACTGCAACCCCGAATAAAGAGACAACATTATTAAACAAGGAAGAAAATTCAACGAGATGGACATATGATTGAATTCCTCTTCAAATACCTTCATTCGACGGTTACCTAAATATTGCAAGCGTAAAAATAAAAAATGTTAATAGCATCCCTCGAGGGATTGACTTCTTCGTTAGATGAACAGTTTTCGTATCAAGTGTAAAAAGAAAATCAGCGATGAAATAATAGAGTATAAAGCGGAATATGTAACAGATGGCCAGTCGCCCTAAGAACAGGAGCAAAACGAGAGGTAAAGAAAAATATATGACTAGATGGAGGAGCCTCCCCAAGAGCAAGAGGAAAACCATGGACGTTGAAGAGAACGAAGAAATTAATACACACCCTACCTAACTATCTAATACAAGATGCACAGCCACTAGCACGGACAAAGCCGTCCCAGGTCTCACCACGAGGAGGTTGCTGTGCTGGAGACCCACAGGGAGATAGATGGAATCAAAGTTCCATCGATCTCCCTTTACAAAAATCTTAAACTAACAAGCGAAAGACATGAATGCAAGCCAAGTTCCATGCATGCCTTTAGCCTGGACCTTAGAGTAGGAAATTGTCGAGTTATCATTGGGAATGGTTTGATTAAATTAGACTCTACAGCTAATGCAACCGTGAAATAGACGAGCGATGGTGCGAGCTCTACCGCCTTGAAGGCCGGTAGGTCGGAGAGGCGCACGGCACTACACGATTCAGTCAATTGACCATTGCTCCCTGCTGCCACATAGGAGCTACCGAAGTAGACCTAATTCCGACAGGCTGGTAAAGAGAATGTGCAAAAGGCGGAAACGTGTAGTTTCCACAGTCGAGTGTGTCTTTCCACACACCCTACTGTGTCCGTCGCGTCACTCCTAGTACAGACCCCCAAGAGGAGAACACGCTCCACCGACCGACGATTCCACGGTTGGTCACATGCTTCTACCAAGAGAAGCAGCGGTGACTTCCTCACCAAAGATGAGGAACAAGTATCAAAACAAGAAGTTAAGAAATGACAACTCGACAATTGTACAGTGAATTTAAACTAGAGAGGCAAAGACATGGATGGAAAACAAGTTCCATTCACGCCTTTTCCTTGGACCTCAAAGTGGAGAAGTGCCAAGTAATCATTGAGTGGAAATTGGGAATATTTAGAATTTACCGCGTAAGGCAACCATGAAATAGACAATCGGTGGTGCGAGTTCTTCCACCTTGAAGACGGGTACTAGGAGAAGGCGACTGGCACCTCACAGCACAATCAGTTGCCTGATTGAACTGTGGGGTTTCCACCTGCAAGTGTGTCATACCACACACCATTCGGTGTCCGCATCGTCTCTCGCTAGTACAAACCCCCAAGGGAAGAAGAACAAGCTCCATCGACCGCCGATTCCACAGTTGGACATTTGCTTCTACAAAGAGAAGCAGATGACCTCCTCACAGAAGGTGAGGAGGAAGTAACCGAGCAAAGAGAGTTAAGAAATGACAACTTGGCAGTGTTACAATAACTTTACAATAGGTACTTAGAAGTAGGGTCTTAAAAATATTCTAAGAGATTGCGACTTATATACTAGATGCGGTGAATCCCTCGGCGGATGCGACGTCTTCGTTCTTCAATCTTCAATCTTCAATCTTCAAGTTAATACGAATGATTGGGGGAGCCTCCCCAAAAATACCCCAACGATGGCACAGCCATTGGCACCGGACAGAACCGGCCCGGGTCTCACCACGAGGAGGTTGCTGTGCTGGAGACCCATATAGAAATCACAGAAATGAGAAAGAATTGGCAGAACAATCCGCGCTCTGAATCAAGACAGAACATATTTAGACAAAAAACAGAATCGAACGACGTTAGCATTTGTTAGAATTCTTCGATGTTCACCTAAACCCTTACATATTAAAAATTAGAAATGCAAATAAAATCCCTCGGGGAATACGATGTCTTTGTTCGATGAATAATCTTCATGCGAATGAAATAGGAATGATAATTGTAACCATTGATAAAATTTACAAAACAAAAGAGAGACATGCAGCAAAGAGAGAAGAGACGAATAATAGAAGCATATCAATGAACGTAGAAAATGAGAGGAACTACCCCTACCTAACTACCTTTATATCTAATACAAGATGCACAGCCATTAGCACGGACAGAGCCGCCCCAGGTCTCACCACGAGGAGGTTGCTGTGCTGGAGACCCACAGGAAGATAGATGGAATCAAAGTTTCATCGATCTCCCCTTACAAAAATCTTAAACTAACAAGCCAAAGGCATGAATGGAAGTCAAGTTCCATCCACACCTTCAGCTTGGTTCTTATAGTAGAGATATGCCAAGTAATCATTGAGTAGATATTGGGAATAGTTCAAGTCTACCGCGTAAGACAACCATGAAATAGACAATCGGTGGTGCGAGTTCTTCCACCTTGAAGACGGGTACTAGGAGAAGGCGACTGGCACCTCACAGCACAATCAGTTGCCTGATTGAACTGTGGGGTTTCCACCTGCAAGTGTGTCATACCACACACCATTCGGTGTCCGCATCGTCTCTCGCTAGTACAAACCCCCAAGGGAAGAAGAACAAGCTCCATCGACCGCCGATTCCACAGTTGGACATTTGCTTCTACAAAGAGAAGCAGATGACCTCCTCACAGAAGGTGAGGAGGAAGTAACCGAGCATAGAGAGTTAAGAAATGACAACTTGGCAGTGTTACAATAACTTTACAATAGGAACTTAGAAGTAGGTTCTTAAAAATATTCTAAGAGATTGCGACTTATATACTAGATTGCGATGAATCCCTCGGCGGATGCGACGTCTTCGTTCTTCAATCTTCAATCTTCAAGTTAATACGAATGATTGGGAGAGCCTCCCCAAAAATACCCCAACGATGGCACAGCCATTGGCACCGGACAGAACCGGCCCGGGTCTCACCACGAGGAGGTTGCTGTGCTGGAGACCCATATGAAGATCATAAAAATGAAAAAGGATTGACAGAACAATCTGTACCTCCAATTAAGGGAGCCTCCTCAGGAACAAGGAAGAAACCATAGATGTTCTAGAGAACAAAGAAATTAATACACATTCCTACCGAACTACCCTTACATCTAATACAAGATACACAGCCATTAGCACGGACAGAGCCGCCCCAGGTCTCACCACGAGGAGGTTGCTGTGCTGGAGACCCACAAGGAGATAGATGGAATCAAAGTTCCATCGATCTCCCTTTACAAAAATCTTAAACTAACAAGCGAAAGACATGAATGGAAGCCAAGTTCCATGCATGCCTTTAGCCTGGACCTTAGAGTAGGAAATTGTCGAGTTATCATTGGGAATGGTTTGATTAAATTAGACTCTACAGCTAATGCAACCGTGAAATAGACGAGCGATGGTGCGAGCTCTACCGCCTTGAAGGCCGGTAGGTCGGAGAGGCGCACGGCACTACACGATTCAGTCAATTGACCATTGCTCCCTGCTGCCACATAGGAGCTACCGAAGTAGACCTAATTCCGACAGGCTGGTAAAGAGAATGTGCAAAAGGCGGAAACGTGTAGTTTCCACAGTCGAGTGTGTCTTTCCACACACCCTACTGTGTCCGTCGCGTCACTCCTAGTACAGACCCCCAAGAGGAGAACACGCTCCACCGACCGACGATTCCACGGTTGGTCACATGCTTCTACCAAGAGAAGCAGCGGTGACTTCCTCACCAAAGATGAGGAACAAATTTCAAGAAAAGAAGTTAAGAAATGACAACTCGACAATTGTACAGTGAATTTAAACTAGAGAGGCAAAGACATGGATGGAAGACAAGTTCCATTCACGCCTTTTCCTTGGACCTCAAAGTGGAGAAGTGCCAAGTAATCATTGAGTGGAAATTGGGAATATTTAGAATTTACCGCGTAAGGCAACCATGAAATAGACAATCGGTGGTGCGAGTTCTTCCACCTTGAAGGCGGGTACTAGAAGAAGGCGACTGGCACCTCACAGGCCAATCAGTTGCCTGATTGAACTGTGGGGTTTCCACCTGCAAGTGTGTCATACCACACACCATTCGGTGTCCGCATCGTCTCTCGCTAGTACAAACCCCCAAGGGAAGAAGAACAAGCTCCATCGACCGCCGATTCCACAGTTGGACATTTGCTTCTACAAAGAGAAGCAGATGACCTCCTCACAGAAGGTGAGGAGGAAGTAACCGAGCAAAGAGAGTTAAGAAATGACAACTTGGCAGTGTTACAATAACTTTACAATAGGTACTTAGAAGTAGGGTCTTAAAAATATTCTAAGAGATTGCGACTTATATACTAGATGCGGTGAATCCCTCGGCGGATGCGACGTCTTCGTTCTTCAATCTTCAATCTTCAATCTTCAAGTTAATACGAATGATTGGGGGAGCCTCCCCAAAAATACCCCAACGATGGCACAGCCATTGGCACCGGACAGAACCGGCCCGGGTCTCACCACGAGGAGGTTGCTGTGCTGGAGACCCATATAGAAATCACAGAAACAAGAAAGGATTGACAAAACAATCCAAACCCTTAATCAAGAGGGGACATTTTTCAAAACAGAACAGAACTAAACAACGTTGGCAGTTCTGTTTAGAAATCGACTAAAACCTGTATAGTGAGAAATTAGAATCAGCTATGGAATTTGAGAAGCTTTCTACAATATATAGAGGATCAACAGAATGATCTGCAACCTCCGAAGAGTATAAAGAATTCCGTATTAACATATTAAAGTAAAAATAAAAAAAAAAAATATGTTCGATTAACTATCTGTTTTAAAATCTTCATTCAATAGTTATCTAAACCCCGTAAAACTGAATATTAAAAATGTTAATGCCAACCCTCAGGGGATACGATATCAAGTCAAAGACAAGAATAGAAAACAAACGTAAAAGTTTTAAATATTACTTACATTGATCTTCTTCTGATATCTTCAGTTGTTCAATAAAGAGCACAAAAAAGCACGAAAAAACACAAAAGGGTGTACAGGGGCGCACGAGGGCGCAAATAGCACAAAAGAGCGCAAAAAGGGGTGGTATATGCAAAATAGGGCCAAAAAAAAAATTTTTAATTTGTGTAAAAATTCACCGTTCAGCCAAGATGACCACTGGTCATGCACAAGGGTACAAATAGTACAAAAGCGCGTAAAACAGCGCAAAATAGCGCAAAAAGGGGGGGTATATGCAAAATAGGGCCAAAAAAAAAATTTTTAATTTCTGTAAAAATTCACCGTTCAGTCAAGATGACTACTGGTTATGCACAAGGGTGCTCAAGGGTGCAAATAGCACAAAAGTGCGTAAAACTGCGCAAAAGAGCGCAAAAGGGGAGGTATATGCAAAATAGGGAACCGGAAAAAAAATTTTTAATTTGTGCAAAAACTCACCGGTCAGCCAAGATGACCACTGGTCAGGGATGTCCAGGGGTCAAGGATGGTCCTAGGTCCAGAGGGGTCCAGGGCCCAGGAGTCCCTCCAGGATCCCCAGGGAGGTCCGCACCCGCCGGAGGACCCGCGGCGAGTGAGACACTCGTGCTCCTGCAGGGGTATTTATACTCCCTTGAGGAAGATGAGAAACCAATCAGAGGAGTTCTTCGGTTGATTAGAATTTCGAGATTACTCTAACGATTAATATTTAGCGAAAAATCGATATTTTTCATAAAATAATCATTTCAGCAACAATTTCTGGTGTACATATTGTTAATAACAATTATACACAGTGTATACATGTGCAAATTATTAATATTTGCAATTATTTGTTAACGAATATGAAAATTATTGACTTTCCGTATACCATTCTTGGTTCGATTAATCTCGCAAGTCGATAATTGGTTCGCGTTCTTCTGGTCACTCACTACGGAGTCTCTGGAGGAATTCCCTGACTGTCCTGGGTTTCCCTGGGCTGACCTAAATCACTCTGGTCAGTGAACAACTTGACCATTGGTCAGATCTATTTATTAGTGGAAGTTTTAGAGTTTGACTCATACAATTTTTGTGGAGGAAGATGGATGGATAGGACTTCGATTCCATCTGTCTTCCTATGGGTTCTAATGGTCTGTGTAGATACTGTCTACCCTTAAACTTTTTAATCATTTTTCTTGACCACCTTTATTAAACAATTTATATTTATCGCTAGAATTTATTATTTACGTATTTGTTAGCGTTTGTTACTTTCTGTGTCTTATTTAATACAGCATAGATACAACCGAATATTTCAGAAGTGATGAATTTTCAAAAAAGTGAATACACTTTAGTACTTTTACGTAGGGTTCTTTATTCTACTGGATTTAGGTATAAAAAATTGGGCTTCTCATTTATGAATAAGGAGAATAGTTTAATGGGACACTTTGTATATTGGGCGATATGGTAGAAATATTTTCTCATTTACTGGCATTACCAGTGTTTTCCCAGTGTGCCTTCTACATCCACCGCTCGAACATCGTAGAGGGTGCTCTAAAATCAGTGGATTTTCAAGAAGTTGGTATTTCAGACCATGAGACACGAATGTCCATAAGCTATTCAGTCTATCCGTATTCTCCTCCGTGCCTCATTGAACTTACGACAGGAGCAACATATCGAATGATAGGTCTATTTCATACTTCGTCGACGGCACCCGGGATAAGTCACCAGTGATCGACACACGGTCACACCAAACTCCTCAAACCAACTCTTCTCTTACCAATATCTTCAACACATTTACAATAAACCTACAAAACAGTAACCCATCAAGGTTCATCAATCCATTCAAAGAAACCAGAATCCTCCTGCACCCCTTCTCAAGAAAAAAGAAAAAAAATCATTCACCAATCTGAAATTTTTCATTTTCAGTATCCACTGAAAATACCTTACTCCCATCTCGCACTAAAACAAGTGTACGCAAAAGCGACGCGAAATGTTCAAAATTCCCCACGAACGCAAAAATCTCAATCCCACATTTTCTGCAGTTGCTGTTTTTCCCTATAGTTGGGCAGAAATCTGGTCACGTGGTGCCATCTCGCGGGTGCAGCGTCACCTATCGGCGTATCGGCTGTCGAGCAGGGATGCCAACGAAACGCGCGCATCCACGGCAGACCGTACGCGTAGTCGCGTCGTAAACAAGGACTCGTTGAATCCACGGACGTTTTTTCGCATTTTCCTCGCGACCTGGCCCCCCATTTGTGTACCTCTCGCCGTGTCTCGGTCACAGTAACAGTACTCGTCGCGACGCAAGGACGTTTCGGCTCGGAGCGAACGGCGATCGCGACTTTTCCGGACTCCTCCGCGGCAGTGTGAGTGCGCGGGTTGGCAAGCGTTGCTCGAGTGCAGTAGGGCTGCCATTTTCCGTGTGTTGCGGTCAACGAGCGCGAGAGAGACAGACAGACGTGTAGCGAAGGGGACAGCGAAAGGGTCCTAAGCGCACGGATTTTCGCGGTGCGAAGGGATAACGAAGGGATAAGGTACTCGGTGTTTCGACTCGTCCAGGGTATCAGCGGAACAGGGAAACTGTGAGGCAACCCAGGCGAAGGTGGAAGGGCGAATCGCGGGAGCGCGCGTGCGAAACTGGACCGACTTCGACGATCAAGGTTAGTTCCTCCGCGTTTTCCTTTTCTTCCCCTGCGAACGTCCCCTTTAATCAGACGCCGCGACGTCTTCGACCGACGCTCGCGGGCGACGTTCGGTTGTCAGGTTCGCGGAACGAATCTCGACGCAATAACGATCCCTTCCGAGGCGACCTTATCGCCAGTCCCCCTCGATCAGCTGACTTTTTTTTTTTTCCTCCCCTCCACTCGACGCTGCACAACCACCCGCGTGCAGCTCGCGGAACGCTCTCGTGTACGCGAGGCTGGTCGCTGGTCGGAGATGCGCCATTTGCGTGGGCAGTTCTGCCGTCTCCCGAAACGGTAACGATCTACGAACCTGCATCGTATCGGTTTCCAGGCGGAGCGTCGGGACGCGCTGCGACCGACGTCGCTACGGTTACACAATGCCCGCGATGGTAACGTAAGCTCGTGACGTACACCCGTTCCTGGTTGAATTGGGATGTCGACGAATTCAGTGCACTGGCGAGTTGTGTCAATGCAACTCGATCGGAGAATGTGCAATCGGGTTGCAGCGATCGGGGGTTCCGTGTGAGGCTTGCTTGTTGCGCGATGGGGAACTGAGTGCAGGCAAGTGTCGAGGTTAGACAGTGAAAGAGATCAGTTTTTGGGTGACAGTGAGCCAGAGTAGAATATTTAGGACTGACTTTTTTCAGAATTGAATTTTCTGTAATTCGGTATCTTATTTTCCTGCTATTTTATGAAAATAATGAGAGTTTATGCCGCAAGGAGAGAAGATTAATTTATCAGCTGCTTTAAGTTAAGATAGTTTGTATCGAGAAATAACTAAAAAATCTGCTGTTTCTCTGTTAGTACAGAAAGAATGGTTCTTGCTCTGAATGTTGCTGTTTTCCTATTTTTCTGAATCTCGTTTTTCTGCCACTGGTGTAGAAAAAATGGTTCTTGTATCAAATGTTTTTATTTTTTTACTTTATTTTCTATGACTCTTTTAACGTTGCATCAGCTGTATTTTTATTACTACCGACGATTATTGTAAATGGAAATAATGTGACTATTAGAACTTACTACATAGGGAGGAATAATTTAGGAATGAAATGGCATTAGATTTTGTTTCCTCTTGTTGGGGTTGCTTTGCAGAGCTTGGTTCATCTTCTTTTTCCTAAATTGTGAAGTTTGAGTTATGTCGTTTTTACAAAAGTGAGTGCCATTCCCTTTTCCGCTTTTCACGGAAATAATGAAAGGCAACTTAGGTCAGTTTGGCTTTCATGTATGAAAATGATAATCCAGTAGAAAGCTCCCGTTTGTGTTCCTTCTTTTATTTTTGCTATCCTTGAGAGTGGGACGCCTCTGTACCTAGGAGCTGATAATTAGCTCCCTCCCCAGGGTTGAGCAGAACGACTGAAATCTGTAATTACAGGACTCGGTTTAAAAATATGAAATTTCTACAAGAGAAATTCTAAAAAAATATGCATGTATAAAAGTGCAACAGAGTCGGAGCATGGGGAAAGCTGGAGCAATGCGTGAAAGAAAATGATCAGCAAGTGAGAGGAAGATGAATGCTTCCTTTTGTGCTTCGCTTTTCATTTATGTTTTTCATTTTGTTTATTGCTAACGAAGCAACTATCCCAGTGTGGCTCGCTGAAAACAGCGGACGAGGTTTGCATGCGAGTTATTCAGGATGCAATACGCGTAATTTAACTGTATATCGGGTGGCATTGTTTTCGTTGCGAGAGTATCGTTACCTTGTGTCGACTTTTTCCTCTGTTGGAACGATTTTTGGAACGCGATAATTCTGTCAAAAAGAACTGTAGAGATGTTGCTTTTTTTTAAAGTGAGGGTTGCACGTTGAAATTTCGTGTAATTAAGTGCAATAAATTCTGCGTGGTTTTCGTATATTTTATACCTTTATTGGATATCGATTACTTGAGATATTTTCAGAGATAGTTTCATGTGTCGTGTTTACCAGACTTTGTCGTGAAACATTTTATTTTTCGAAATATACTGCAGATATTGGAAAAACTGAAAAACGCTGACCAAAGATGGTCAAAACATTCGATGTACGATGAAATTTTTCTGTTTCCAATGGTTCCCAATTGACCAAGTTTTTCTTTCTGTCGCTATCCTTGATGCTCGAGGTCATGGCTTATTATGCAAGAAGATCTGTTTCCACCCATTCATGAGTACTGTGAATCACAATTACGTAACAAAGACACAAATATTTACTTCGTATGATAATAGAAACACAAACACTGCTTGATGAATGGGAACAATGCTTGGTCCTTGGGTGGGCCCTCGCCAGGGAATAATTAACACTTCAACTATCACGTGTTCATGCATTTCTTTTCATCACCAAGTTGCAGTAATTTATTAAATATCTAAATGCATTTAGCACCTACAAATCATTCCCTTTCAAGTTTTAGAAGACAAACTACTATTTTACCTTGTACTATTACAAAAGAACAACACAAAAAACGTGGCACGCTAAATTTTTTTCTTAAACAACTTTAGAGATTATGGATAGTCCATAAATAAAATCTGACTCTGCTTTAGCAAGGCGTCGAATTAATTTACAAGCCAAACTCCATTAATTGCTCATTTAAATTTCCTTTCTCAGCTCTAATATCTTCAAAGGCAATCTCGCATCGAAGCACAAAAGATAAGTTAATTTCCACTTTCAGCATGCGAACACAAAGCATGTCTAATATTTTTCCGCAATCAGTTATCACTCGTAAAGCCCGCAGCCAGTGGCGTTTGCTCGTTGAAGAAACCGCTCGCGTTTTCTTCTTTGTAAGCGGTGGATAAAGATTTCACGACCCACCGAATTCCCTGAAGGTTCCTCCAAACAATGTACGCGTCGCGATAAGCTTGTTCACGGTGAAATTTCGAGCACCGCGAGGGAAAGAGACAGAGGAGTGCAAGCTGGGGATGTCCACAATGCAGAAAAGCAATCAAATATCAATTTCACCCGTGGGGGATATCGTCGCAGTGACGAGCGCGACGACTGGGATACCGATCATTTTCCATTTTACACGGAACGGTTTCAATAATGGAATCGATCTTGAAACAACGTATCGTACGCGTAACAGGAAAAAAACGAGCCGCACGAGCGTGCTGTCATTACCGCGTTATCGTGTTTCATATCAGCTTCTGCTGGTTTGTGTTTAAGGGTCGCACATGCAAGCTTGAATAGGGTAGCACAATATTGGGGTAAAAGGTTAAAAAGAAGAGGAGTGAAATTGAAAAAATTGGGAATTCTTTATTGGCAGAAAGTACGTACATACACTCATTAGTTGAATTCTCTTGTATTTTTATTATCTACTAAAAAAATATTCACAACTATAACATAACAGAATTAAAGGGTCATTAATTTTGGAACAAAAAATTGTCGATCTTTAAACTCCTGTAACTTCGTAAAAAAAAATCGTAGGGAAGTGAGCCTGGTCTTATTTTAAAGGGCAAAGTCTCTACTTTTACGCCCCTTGATTGAACTTGTCCGAAAAAAATTCTCCACTCTCCGAGACGTCAAGAAAGAGAAGATGGTTTTTCCCAGGATCTTTTTCCAACTTAGATGGCTCTTAGAAACTCGATAAATTTTTTCAACGATCTGTTTCAAGGAGAAACTAAAGCTTTAAGCTTCTTCTTTACAATGAGCCCTTAAAAATTGACCTACGATTTTTTCTTGCCGATTTATCGTACCTTGAATGAAGCGTATCGCTGATGCTAGAATAACCAAAGGCATACTTTTCATTCAAAGTACTATAACTCGGCGAAAAAAAATCGTAGATTAAGTTTTAAAGTCTTGTTGCTAACGGGAGACTTCACACTTAAAATTTACTGCAAAATTAGTCGCAAAAAAAATTTATCGAGTTCCGAAGAGTTGTCTGAATTTGGAAAAGATTTTCGGAAAAACCACCTCCTCTTCTTCGGCGTGTCGTGGAGTGGAGAAATTTTTTCGAATAAGTTCAATCCAGGAGTAAAAAAGTAGAGGCTTTGCCCTTCAAAATGAGACTAGGCTCATCTTCCTGCGATTTCTTTTGACGGAGCCACAGCAGCTCAAAAATGGACTACTTTTTCAGGCTATGGATCACTGCGTGATTCCAAGGCTGGCGGCTCACTTTTCGTTTAGAACGCGATAACTCGGCGAAAAAAAATCGCAGGCCACTCGCTATGGTCTCAATCGAAAGGGGAGGATTCTAGCTTTAATATCTCCTCAAAAGATGTCGCGAAAAAAATTTATGAAGTCCCTGAGAGACGCCTGAACTTATAAAATATTAGGGGGAAAGCCACCCTCCCTTTCTCGGTATGTCATAGAATACAGAAATTTTTTCGACTAATTTAATTCAGGGGTAAGAAAGTAGAAACTTTGCCCTGTGAAATGAGTCTATGTTCAGCCCTCTACGATTTTTCTTCACAAAGTTACAGCAGTTGAAATATCTACAATTTCTTGACCCAAAATTAGTGATCCTTTAATTTTGCTTGGAAGTGTATATACATGTAGCAAGCAGTATACAATAGCTTTCAGGGAACAAAAATTTAACAGTTCAGTGTCCAGTTGGACTATTTGCTGTAGTTCTTTAATTTGTCCCTTGTTTGGGACTCTAGACTCTAGGTAGATGTAATCTCTTAAGCAATTAACCTGCGATAGCACCACAAAACACTGTCCATGTAATCAGCTGTTTCAGAAGAATTCTCCGTGGCTGGATACACGTGTCGTAAACTACTGTTGCAACAGAATTCCACTGCACTTTTTCCTGTCCCCTTAAGTTCGTAGAAATATGCAGCTCTTTTCGTGCAGGACGAAGGAAAAGAAACAGAGAGAGTCTTCTGTTTTCGCCTCGATCCACGTTCACCTTTAGCCACACGTTTTCTAAGCCTTTCCCGCAGAATCGATGGCTCGCGTGTAACGAGAAATGGTAATCGTATTATTAGCAGCGTGCACTTGGCGTTTGACGTTCAACTCGGGTGGTCGCCTTATACGAGGATTTCACGTTAATCGGCTCCCAGCCGCGTGTCTTGTTCCAATAATCGTTGCACTTCCTGATCCACTACTTCCTGCTGGAGCTGGATTTATTGCAGGGGCTACGCCTCGAAATCTTTTGTTGCCCCCGCTGAGTGAGCGGCTTCGTGGCACAGGAGGCAAAGGTTTCTAAACCTCGGAAAGCTTTCGCGAGATTAGATAGCTGCTTGGCCTTGGTCGCTAGAAATCGTGGATTCAGTAGACACGCTTGTACTCTTCAGGCACTGTTGACGTAGGTGTTGCTTGTTTAACCAATTTTTGACTTCCTTAGGGTCGAACCCCACTATCGATACGCTCACGCTGAGTTCTTGAAGCTACGTTCTTTTTAACATACAGTTCAACTGAGATTAGAGCCCCAGGCTGCGGTTATATGCGTGTTCTGACGAACTGACAGCGAACAGTGAGCAGACAGCACATCGAGAATATAGCTCAACCCTTAGGATCTGACAAAAGCTCCATCACGCTGGAGAATTTTCCCCCAAAGTCTAGCATCAAAAACTTTCATTCCATATTTTCAATCCACTTCTGCACGAGAAGTCACCCCTTTGGTCCTCCATTCTATTTCCTCAACCAAACCCGATATCATAATCGTTTCAACCCTCGATTTGAATAAAACAGAGCCCCCATTTCGTGTATTTGTGAGAACTTAACGAGTCGAGTTCCAAGCAACTCGTTGCTCGCTACAAAGTATCGCAAAGTCGGCTTTGACTTCGTCGTTCCCTAGATCCCTTAATACGATTCGGCATTGAATCCCGCCAGACGTTTCTTACGCGCTCCTGTTGTGCTACGTGTCTCGTTCCCTCGCTAATTATTGCATTGTTCTGTCTGCCTCGAAAACTGTCCGTTAGATCAGCGTCCTGGCAACCACCCACGCGACACACTATCGTGCTTTTCGACGCGGATCACACTATCGCGGCTGGCCTCTGTAAACGGCCCCTCTGTTCTGTTTGCAAGTGTTCGTGGTGGCTCGCGTGCGTGTGGCCCTAAGGGGCAACGGGTCAATGGCTCCGCGGCTGTGTCACGGGGAGCAGATAAGAATCGAACGTGAACTTTGGGGGAACTTGGTCTCGTGACGTAGACACGGCTGCACACCGTCGTCCCTGAAATTCAAAACTCCTCGAGCCTGTTAGTTTGGAATTCGTACCGCGTCGAACTTCCCGTTTCCTTCTCTCTCTCTCTCTCTCTCTCCCTCGTTCTGTGTGCTCGTCTTCCTGGCAGCCTGTCGCTGGAGCGCATCAAACTTTTCGAGAAACCGAAGTAGTTCCCGTAGATAGAAATTACCCGTTTAGCGAACACGCGTCTGTGTGGAGCTTAGCTTCTGTCCGCTGAGAGTCGTTGAATTCAGGATAAAACACGCACATGGGAGAGAAAGCAGAGAAATATTGATAGTCTGCGAAGCAGGGGAAAATAGATGGAGACTGTTTAATTATTGGTACGGTTTAAAACATGAATCGAGAGGGGAAGCGTACTGGATTCGGGATTTGGGAAGATAGAAATTGATTGGGGAATCAGATTGGTAGGTCCAGCCAGAAAACAGAAATAATAGAGATGTTTCATTGTATATAATTATAATTTTCATTATTTAATATTCAAGTGACGGTTATTCAAAATTTCAAATATTTGGAACATTAATGCATTCAAATTTGCAAGTAATTAAAATTTCAAATATTCAGATTTATTTCAAATATAACTGACATTTATATTTTCCAGTATTCACCTCTTGAAATATTCGGACTTTCAGATATTAACATGTTTCAAACTTTGTTTATTAACTACGTACAATTTTTAGGTTTTAATTTGTAGAATAAACTTTCATTTTGAATATGTACCATATATTAACAATCATCTACTGCACAGA
Organism: Calliopsis andreniformis; assembly: GCF_051401765.1. NCBI lineage: Eukaryota > Metazoa > Arthropoda > Insecta > Hymenoptera > Andrenidae > Calliopsis > Calliopsis andreniformis. The sequence goes on along the minus strand of NC_135065.1, from coordinate 7,982,055 downwards.
CGATATCATTAAAAATCCATCGTTGTTTTCCAAACGAACCTTCAAATTAATAATTCCAAAATTTTCTATCTCTTCCAGGAAAGTATTACAAAGTTTCTCCCTTTACTGCAAGTATGTACTGTTACAGCGATGGATAAACAGTTGCTCCAAAGTAAATCTCACTATGTTGCTTCCACTCACAACGGGGCAGAATTGGTAGGAGACGTTTCTTACACAGGGTCGTATCGATCTTCCGGTTCGTCGTGCTTTTCGTCTCTCACGGTGTACCTTGCGCGGAACTTGCCAGCAAGATTTCTCACGTATCATTAGGTTCCACGGCGCGGCGATAAAATGATAAACCTTTGCTCCGTCATGCATTAGCCTGTCTACTTTGCTCGGATAATGCACGACCGCGTTGCTTCGGCTCGTCGTTCCTATCTAACGAAGACGCTGGTCGACCTATTACCCAGAGGACTCTGAAAATAGGAAAATTACCCTTTTCACTGATAATGAGCGCACGCGTCATTATACGAGGACCGACCACGTAGCTCGAATAAATTCGAGCGATAGTCGTTTTCGTCTCTGCTCCTGAAAATTCGTGAATTTTTAGACCTGAGGTTAACGTTATACCAAGAACAAAATCTGTAAGGGAAATAACCAGGTGTTCGGTGGTTTAAGTTTAAAGAGTATTTAATATATAAAAATAATGGTTACAATACGTTTATGAACTACAGTTAACTATAAACTACTCTTCGCTAGTGGCAGTTTACAAAAATCGTCCCATACAATGGAAAAATGGTCAGAGTGACTGGCCTGTGTCCCGTAAACCTCTTTCCTGTCTGCAGGTCGACGGAGAGTAGAAGCGACAGCGGAAAACGAGTGGCACTTTGTACAAAGGCCGTGCCACTGAAAATGGCGTCTCCTTCTTCGGGCGAATGCATTTCTCGTCGAGTGGAAGCGACACGCGTCCACTGTGCGCGCGGCTGTGTGCATAGATGCACTGGCCAGGGCGGTGCACTCGCAGCCCAAGCGAGAGCGAGTTTCGTTAAACGTGTTTTCGATAGTGTCGTAATTTCGGCGGAGTTGTTTCGTCGTCGATTGACCAAAAAAGCTTCGCAACTCTGCTTCCACCCTCATCGAATACCTACAGATTTCTCTCGCCTCCTTTCTCTTCAGATAAGAATTCACCACGAGTAATAAAACTTACAGATACTCAGCTTCCAGGATTTTCACAGCTTCGATGCATCCTGTGCAATTTCCATCAGCATCCCCATTCGTTTGCCAGGGTTTGTATTCTTTTCTCCCTCGCGCAGTGTATTTAATTCGACAGAGACCACTTTTTCCTCGCGCGAAAATTCACGAGATCTTGTCGGCGTTTTAACCCAATTGCCTTGACTAACATATGTGTATCTAGTATTACGCAAGTGCAGCGAAGCGTTCGTCGGCGAGTGAACGAGGCATCGGCAGAAGCTGTAAGTCACGTGCATGTGACCCAGCTGGGAGAAAACAAGGGGGAACGATTTCCATGGCTCTCGGTTACCATCCAACTGAGTCTTCTATATCATTAATTCATTCCCCTAACGATTACGACGCATTTACACTTGGATACCACGCTGTGGAGCTGTAAGAAAAATCTGTGCTTGTGATTTCCATTGAACTTCTATTATTTTTGTCTAGGGTGTTTAACCACAGGTGTCTTAAGTTATTAATTGCTGAGAAGATGCTTAAAATACGTGTGAAATGTATCGGATTTTGGACTTATTTTACTGGTTTCATTGTGTCTGACTAATGGCTTATTCTACTGATTTCACTGTATCTGGCTAAGGGCTTATATTGTTGGTTTAACCGTGCCTAAGAACTTATTCTACTGATTTCACTGTATCTAATTTGGAGCTTATTCTCCTGATATCGCTGTATGTGGTTCGGAGCTTATTCTACTAGGTTTACTGTATCTGATTCGAGGCTTATTCTACCGATTCACTGTGCCTGACTACAGGTTTATTCTACTGATTTCACTGTATCTGATTTGGGGCTTATTCAGGTGGTTTCACTGTGTCTGTCTAGGGGCTCATTCTACTGATTTCACTGTGTCTGGTACACGGAGCTTATTCTATAGATTGCATCGTATTTGACTTGACTAAACGCTGGCAGTAGAATGAGTCCCCAGTCAGACACATTTTATACTCGTGTATTTTACACGATCTTTTTTTCTATTTTTAAATAAATAATAAGTAGAAAAAGAAGTTCTAAACACTATTTTGCTTATCTTCATTTTCATCTTATTTTGCAATGTAGACTCACCTTTTAATATTTCTGACACCTGTTGTCAAACACCCTGTATAAACAAATAGATGCACAAGAATATGTTTTAGAGCTTTAATCTAATAACAGAACTATTCACAGTAGTATGGAGACGACTAACAGCACTCTCTCTTACATAAATCGAAAGAGCGTTTTCATTCGACATTGCAACGACTATCGACCGCGTCTTCGTTACTCCGTGGCATTTTACGTCGCGCAGTTAGGGTGAAACATTGTCTCGATTCAGTTACGCACGCGGCACTCGCCATTCTAACTAGCTTTACGACGCCGTAATTTTTTAATTCCGCACCTCTCTTTACGTCGGGGAATATAAACGCGAGGTTAAAGAGGCACGCCGCGTCTGCGCTACAAAATGTTGCGCCTTTCGCGAGGCGCGGGCTTAATGACGAGAGACAGTCTCGAAAGATGAATACACTTTTCGCGCGGGTTTGTTCGACAGGGAAATTCGGAGGACGACGTGAACGAAAGCACCGCCGTCGCTTGGGAAACTGTACAGTAGACATTAAGCTGTGTTCTCGCTAAATCAACACTGAAGAATTTCTATGTTGGTGTTCCAGATTTATTGAAAAAGTTAAAAAAGGAAATAGAAAACAAGCATTAATGAACCTCAACACGACCACATTATTAAAACGTCTGGAGTAATCAAGTGACAAAATAACCAAAGTACTAGTAAAAGTTCCTCGTTGTTGCTTCAGTGAGAACGCAGCTTTAGAAAGCTGATGACGCTTGCACGTAAAAGGCGCGATAGAAATGCATTGAATTCTTCGATGAATATCTGTTCTCGGGTTTACTGTTCTCCTCGAAAGACGAATGCGCCTGTGATGCAGGGTTCTCACGGTGCACGCACCTTGGCGTTTCCATTTTCCGCCACGATCAACGATTTAATCCTCGGTAGAGCCAAGAAGAGAGGGGGAATAAGAATCGCGGATGTTTGATGGGTCTTCAGTCGTCTATTAGTTACTTAATTGGCTAATAACGATGACGTTTACGATATCGTTAGCAGCCATGGAAGGTTTATGGGTAGCTGTCGTGACCACTATGCTTTCTTAATTAAATCCCAAAATGTCAGGGAGGTGTCGCGTAATCGTTGCTGATGCTGTCGACTTCGAAAGTCGCGATTGTGACGAAAGAAACTGTTTTATAGTGAGCCTAGCAGTATCTACCATGTTTAACGATTACTGTATTCGCATGTTACTATTTCTACTGTGTTTTGAAATGATTCCAAGGAAATCTTTCTCCAAATTTTATTCTGTGTATACATGAATAATTTTTACAACTCTAATTTTAACCTATAATTACATCTACATTTTACAATTTTTTCAGTAAAGCATTTATAAATATTTTTCTTATTTTTTAAATGAAAGACTGCGATCTAGCAGATACCTCGTAGGTATACATTCATTCCATAACAATAATTAAACTCTCAACCCTTGCAAACCAAATATTTCCCCGCACAGAGATCTCACTGACTCTAAACATAGTCATTTCACGCTCACATTTCACGCTCCATCATCACACTCATTTTCTCCGAGTTTCACCACTGATAACATAAACAACTATCTTAAAGAAACTCGTATCTCACACTGTGTACTCGCCAAGGTCGTTGCTGATAAAAAGCCTCTTAGATCACAGCCAGGAGAGATTGTAGTAGCACTGGTAGCTCGCTTCTGCTGTCGATAACACGTTCCATATTCCCTGTTTCGAACCTCGGTTTCATTGATTCCTCGATGTACACGACGCATAAACATCCTGCGTGTCCAGCAGAGGCCATTCGATATCGCGGTGGGTTCCAGTTAAAATACACGAAGACGCGAAACCCATTAGCGCGCCATTTGTAGTCCGCGGTCCGCACGAAAGCCTGCGTTTATTTATTTAGCGTTGCTCCCAGCGTGCACGCACGGTGTCGAAATGTCGCGCGTGCACCGTTTACGTATCGCCATATTAGCCGCCCGCATTGCTCTCGATTCGGCGGAGTAAATCAGAGGCAGAGAGAAAACGACGGGCATATCGAGGGCGAGAGACCACGTAGGAAAGAAACTTGTCAGCATCAGCGTCTCGGCGCACAATGTTATCGACCGCAGGAGTGGCCGATACCACCTATGTCCGACCCGTTTTTTCCTGGCTGCATCGTGTCACCCGTGCTTTATTGAATATTGTCCGCTGAGCAGAACGCGAGCGGCTTTCCACAGCGTTTGCCACTTCGCGGCGGTTCCAGGAGGGAATTTGAACTTGAAAAATGGGGCAGTGACCCTTTACCTCGTGAATTGCATCTGTATCGCACTGATGGCGAATGTTATCCAATCAACACGTGCCGATTTTGACGAAGCTTGGAATATGGGCACAGCACTTGGAAATATTGGACGCGTATAGTTTTTTGTATGGATTTTTCAAATTTTATTTCTTTTTTTTTTATTTTTGTGTGATGTGTATGAGTGGTTCGTTTTCTCTGGGCTTGATATTGTTATTATTCACTTCTCGTGGTATTAGTGCATGAAAGCTGTGGCCACTGACTACTTCTAGAATATTTTTTAAAGAAAATAACAAACTTGATCTAAGGAGGAACATCATTCTAGTGTCACCTTTCGATTTTGATGAAACTTGGTGCAAGTAGAATAGAGCATGTGTATTTTTTTTAGCTGTTGATATTCATGTTTAGGGGATGAAAATCAATCCTTCAAAAAATACGTGTCGGATATTTTTCGATACACTACTCGTATATCAAGTTTCTAAGTAATGGTCTTTATAAGTAAAGATCATTTAAATATTGTTTGCACAAGAAATTATGTATGACCCACTTTGAGATAATCCTATGGAAAGAATGATGTACTATGAAATCACTGGACGCAGGATTCTGCAGCTTGTCTAAATAATGCAAAACCTTCGAGAGAACGAGTTTCAGAAGCAGGGGAGTTGTAATAAAAGAAGAAGGAACGAGGAAAACGAGATACATATTTCTTTTTCGAAGCGAGCCTTCATGGCTGGTACAATATTTTCCTCATTAAGGAATCTGTACTTGGCCAAGCGAGAATATTTTGGATCAACAGACCTGCTCTCTACCTTCTTGCTTGGTATTTGCAAGCAGAGATAGAGGCAAGCAAAGGAGGTCGATTTCAGTTCGATAACGATGCCAGGTAGTAGAAAGTTGTAATTAGAATAAAGGTGCAGGCAACCTGCACCGTTTATAGTCTTTTCTTTAACCGATTCTATGACGTATTCACGAAGGATCGTTGCACTTTCAGAATTTCACGATCTATATTCGCGTGGGCGTATTATATTAGAGAGCTCGTCGGGCAGCGACGTGCCCCGCGGGCTCTACTCTCATGAAATATAAATTCGAGCCAGCATTATTTCCCCGGATTGCTATTTATTATCGAGTATTGTCATTTCCTTCATAACACAGTCCAACGAACCCTTGCGCCAGTGGCTTGCTTATAACTCGGTGTAACGATACGATCCAGATACGAGTGCCTCGAGCACAGAAACGAGCAATTTTCGCGTGCAATTTTTATCAACATCGATTTTCATATATTTCTCGGTGAATCGTGAAAGAGCATGGGGTCAAATCAACCCGAACCAAAGCGTACCCCTGTCTGCGAACTTTTCAGACCGCTTCGAGTACTTCTTTCCCTTCAATGCGGGCAAGATCGATGGACCAGTCGATGGGAATCAGTTTTAATCGAGCCTTTTATCTTTATTTCCGTCCTGGCTGCATCGAACTAGAATTTCCGGGCTGGAAGGCTCGCGGAAAAACTGATAGCTTATCCATCCAATCGCACAAAGAACTTTATGAACGAAATTGACGAGCTGCGAGAACAATGGAAAGCTTCCGAGGGCCTGTGGTCCTCTGCTTTTCGACCTGGTGCAATAGTCAATCGAATAGTTGATATAATAGGTCAGTCTTTAGACACTTTCAAACTCTCACTTCATCAAATTCTATAATCTGCTTATAAATCTATGCGTATTGCAAATATTCTTTATTGTCGATCGTATATACTATTTTTTGGGCTCTATCTACGGTTTAAATTTCATCTTTACGTAAGTAAATAAATAAATAGTAATTTTAGTGTATCTAGGAATTGTATACTTTGTGTATGTACTTGTAAAAAGTTTGTTAGAATAATTGAATCTCATTTCTACGCTTTTACACTGAAACTTTATCCGACATAAAATCGAGCCATGTATATATAAATATAATATCTTGCAAGCTTATTTCAATTTTGAGCCTCGAGTTTATAGATGACTCTAGTTGTTCCTCAAAATCGAGGCAACGAAATTCCTCCTCCTATTATTGCGCCAATTTCCAGCAAGAACCAAATTGGAGTAAAATGTTCATCAGAGTTTCTCGAGTTCCCTCGAGCTGGCTTGTATCGAGCACTATATAAACTGAAACCGGTTTTAAAAGTACCCATGCGTCGTCGCGAAAGGGTCGATCGAGCCAGAAACGATACAATTTGTATTACTAATCTCTGAAAGCGTGCCCTGTCGCGCGCCTTTTCAGAGCCTCTTCAGTGACATCGCTGTGTCCCCGTTTTGAATTGTCTCTCGATCAATAAGGTACCATTTTTCCCATTATATGCGTCAGCGACAAATATTCGGCAAATCAGGAACAGAAGTGCAGTTCATCGACGAAATCTATTCGATTGCCAATGACACGCATATATATCCACCTGCGTTTTCGTAAATTTTTTACGACCATCGCGTTCATTTCAGCAACTTCGAAAAATCGAGCTGGAGAGGAGCTTTACGAGCGGCCATTATTTCGCGAACTTTCGATCATAAATGTTCGCTGTGGAAAACAGAGAAGTCGAAGGTGGAGGGAGGGTCGATCGATTCTGATGCATTATCGAACGAGCAGCTACTGGCGATCTTTCATGATCGTAAAGCAGTCAAGTAGGAGTCCATAATAGTGAGTACTAGTCATCCTGGTGAATGCAGCATTAATTTTCATTGCTACGAGGCCTTGGCTGACTCGTACCTTTCTTTGTTGTCCCACTGGGAACAATGTCACACGATAGAGGGGGCAAGAATATGAAAGACCTATTATGTTTGTTGACCTAGAGCGTCTCAAAATAGCAGTAAATAAAAAGCTGACACGGAAAATGTCGAGGAAATTCGTGTGAAATGTGCTGCACAAACTCACAAGTCAAAGTGATTAATTCTATTTTCTGAATTTTGTGAGATTTTAGTGTCACAGCATTTTTCATCTAATATTTCAATGGAAATATTTTTATTTCGTGAAGTTAATCGATTTGGCAAATGAGTAGCTCATATGGACTTCATATAACTTCTAAATTTGTAGTTTATCTCGTGTTCGTCAGCCTTCAATTACCCCTAAACATTGCTATCATTACGTCAACAGTATCCACAGCAAAATTTCATAACATTACAATCCACGCGTAATGGACGCTCGGGAAAGGGTATTTGCAAAACGCTTTCATTACCTCTCCGCGGATACCAGCAGGAAGGAAATTATCACGTTTAATCCCATTTCCCCAGCGAGATAGAAACTGATGCGCGCCGCGGCAGTTAGTAATCGAAGATTTTTTCCCCGCTCATTAGGAGAATGCCCTTAAATTCGAGGCGTGCTGCAGCCGTCGCTTCCGCTAATGAACTCGCCTGGCTCTTTGCACAGGTGGCCATGGGTAAGGAAAAAATGGAGAAGAAAAGGCGTGTCCCTTGTTGAATCGCGCAGTAACCCCGTCAAAATACAAGCGCGAGACGTGACCTGGAAATAGAAAAATTTCTCGCGAGTTTGCGCGCGGAACCATGTGTCTTAAGCTGTGCCTCGAGACCTGGCCAACGTTTCTTCTCCCGCTGACATTTGACGTGTGTAGCTGGGATAAATAACGATTGTGTTGCGTCCAGTGCAAATAATCATTCAATAAATGCCACGCGTACGTACGCACCTGCGGCTTTGAAACTTGACATTTATTTCGCGCGGTTCTGCATCGCGGACTACGTCAGCCTGGAAAAACGATCGGTGCATGCGGTTCACTCGTGTACAATTCGTGGTATACGTGTCATGTTTAATAGTTGATCTAGTGGAGGAGTGAGAATTAACACTACGATTGTTCCTCGTGTGTTATATTCTTTGAAAATACATATTAGGTACATTTTGTCTCTTCGATTAGAATGGATATTATAATATAGTAGAATCTTGAATTTAACTGGACTCTTTCCTCTTTAAAGTTTCTAAATTTTCAAATACTAATTCATATATCTTGGAAGTCCTTTTACAAATACTTACAATTTTTCAATTTTCTGAATGCTTATTTCTAGGAATCTTTATTTAAAGTCCAAGTGACTGTGCCTTAATATGATAGAGATTAATTTGGATCAATCTAGTGCTAATTATTCTGTCCAGCGTTTCGTGTTACCGAGGAACGTGAAATCTTCTTCCAAACCTTCGAAATTCAGAAGCTTAGACAGTACAGTTCGTATATAAATACATTTCTGTATTTTGCTCGGCGCAATTCTCGCCTTTCGTCCATCGAGATGAAATTAATTGGATCGTCCAGTGACGACGGCTTCGCAACTGTGCCGCATCGAAACTGGTCGGTTAGCCTGAGCTAACGGTGCACGCAAGGGCCAAGAACCTTCGGTCGTTGTATGCACCTGGAATACATATTGGCCCCTCGAGCCACGAGTCACTCGCTCCTAGGCAATATCGCCTCGCCGATTGTCCCAGACGTGGCACGACCTTCGTCAGAACCGACTGCGAGCCAAGCACTTTCCACGGTTCTCCACCCACGCTTTCTTCAGCGAGCCGCGTCCTGGCCTGCATGATCGCGTGGACTGTTTTTCAGAGGTAACGAAAAACGGCTGGCCACCGTCTGTACTCGACGGTTTAATCCCGCAATTCGAGCCACCAATTGCAACGTTCGCCTCTTTAATTCGGGATTACCGAGCCAAAGCCGCGGGAGAAATTAACAAAACGTACAGGGAAATTGAGTTCCCTCCGAGGTGTCTGGGTTTTGTAATTTCTGCCCGCGCGTTTCCCCGCCTCGTCGCGTTTCTTTTTCCACGAGAGAGTGAGATAGCAGGCCTCTGCGTGGGAGTCAGCGATTATCGGCTGGCATTTGAACTTGTTTCCGCGTGTCTGGGCGTATCGACGTCGCCGTGAAAGCTGGGGCCTGCTGAGCCGAGCGCTGTCCGCTTCGAACCGCTCGTTTTCGTTGAAATTCAGAGGCTGCTTGTCTCTCGAGCAGCGAAATCGTCGCGGCGAGCTTATCTCGGTAAACGAGGTTACCAGCCGACCCAATAATATTAACAGCGACTTCCATGTTCTTCGCTCGCGAGGAAATTTTCGATGAACGTCGGCGTTGGTGATACTCCTCTGAAATGCAAGCAGCAACGGAGTTTCCCTTTATTCCTGGAATAGCTGCGCCATCGGAGCCATGCGCACAGGTGCGGGGCTGTGTGTAAACCCTGCACCAGGGATATTGAATTTGTATCGACAAACACCCATCGGGGATCGAACGACGCCAGGGGGAAGTTTTCCTTTTATCAGAGGCGCCAGGGAGAAAAGTACTATTTTCGATGGGGGGCTTTTGATCAAAGAGGGAGGGAGGATTTGGTATGTCGCTGGAATTTGTGTATTAATTCCTAATCGAGGGACTCAGAGACACGTTACAATTTTATAAATTCTGCAGACAGCTGATTGAAAGCTCCTCAGTTGTGTGACTCAGGTCAAAGAATATAAGTTACATTTTTTATAGAAAACATAATTTTTGCTTTATTGTAGTTCATATTTTTGATAGTCCTGAATACTGTTCTGGTCCCAGCAGAAGTCTCCTGGAACGCTTTGTATACCCTATTGTATTATGTTGCTGGTTCTAAGACCTAGACCTGTACCAATAGGACACTCGTTACTTCATTCCTCACCTTCCACTTTCCTCCACCATATTCAAAGAGTTACTAGAGTGCAAGCACATAAAATTCTGCAAATTCAGAATCAAGATCCAAAAGAACCGTCCTCGAACGTCAGTATCTAAAAAACAGAAATAGATCACAGATATCTTCTCCTTGCAGGCAGAGAATTCTCCCCAAGAATCCAAATAAAAGCAGTCAGTTCGTCCTTCGTCCCAATTTCCTCACTCTTGGAGCCGAGGTCACGGTCGTTTGGAGCGAGAGAAAACTGTAAACAAATCGCCCCCTCGAACGCCACATTCGATCTGACGTCCCAGGCTACCTGAGAATCGGTAACAGCCCCGCGGAAGCGTAGGCGAGCGAGGTCTGGGTTCGGTTCGGTGGATAAACAAGGACGGTCGAGGTAACGAGCCCACGAGGAAGTTTCCACATTGCGGATGGTAGAGGCGCCTCAGGCGGCGCCTGGCTGCGAGTCAATCGGGGCTCCGAGCGTAGCTTCGGCTACCACCGAATTCAGTTCACGGTGTAGCCTGCTGCTACGAGCATCGCGGTGTCGCCTCCTCGTTTCGTGGTCAAGGTGGACTCGTTGTCACGTGGCCGATCCGCGAGCGCGATCGAGCTGAAGAGAACTGGATCGTCTCCGATCGTACAGTGAAAGAGTCAGTCGCATGATGCGCGTCGACGGTTTTCCCGTTTTTCCTGCCTTTGGGCACCTCGCGTCGTGATAGCGTCCTGGATCGCGCGTGAACACATCCGTGTGAGTTTCGACTGTTTGGTTTCATTGTGAATCGACTTGCCTGGACGAAGGAGGACCTCGGGGATTTCGGGAGGAATACACTCGCGTAGGATCCATTCTTCTTGGTAAGTGTTTTCTCTGTTGCACGATAACGGGAGGCGATTTTTTTCGATGAAAAGTGGCTCAAGTGATCCTCGATGCTAGGTTGGCAAATACAGATAGATAGATAGAGAGTTCTCGGAAGAATTACACGGTCTGTTGGTGTTTAGTCGCTTCTCCTTCCCCCTTTTTGTTACGCGAAACAGGGTCAATCGATATGGGCATATTTTTCCCGTCGCGAGTCGTTTAACGTAGCCGCGTGACTTTGACGTTATTCAATTTGCAATTTGGCCCGCGATTCGAGGCAAATGCATCGAATAAACAAGCCCTCGACGAGGTCGCATTCAGAAAACGCTCACTCGCTTCGCCCTTGCCTTTGCCGTGTTCCTTCCGTTCCGAGCAATCTCGTGCAAAATTTCTTCCCTCTGGGGGGAGAATCTTTCCTCCTGTTGGGAATTTTAGACGACTCGAACGGGGCTCTCTTCCCTGAATAATCACAGAGTTTGAAAGGCGCATTTTTCACGCTCCGCCCTCTTCCCCTGGAAAATTTGTGTTCCTTCGACGAATGCAAAGAGACTCCTCCAGAGTTGATTTTCTTCTACTTTTGTAATTTCCTCCAGAAACTTCTCCCTATTGTAAATGCGTCAGCGTTCAGCGTTTAAGACCTCTCTGTTGCGTACAGATATCCTACATTGATTCTAGGAACATTAGCAAAGCTCCACGCTTTACTTACACGAAACAAAACGAGGGAAGTATTTCCATCCCTTTGTGAGACGAGATATTTCGACCCACAAGAGAATAGCTGAAACGTCCATCACTTCTTTCATAATCATCCTCCCTTTCGCCTTTTTGCATAAGGAACACCGACGATGAAACACAGAATTTGTCCCTGGTTTTGTTTCAACACCCCCGCTGAACCCTGTTTCCCCCCAGGGGTTGTGTTCGTTGGTTCATCATGTAGAGTGACGTACTTAGAGCTCGCGGAGCGGTAACTAAAATTTATTGGTAAATTCATGAAACAGCGAGAGGTAAACTCTAATGAATTGCTTCGTTATTAACACCTACCACGTCTGCCCCAACTTCGGGCTTCCATACCGAGCGAATATACATTACCACGCGTTTTATCCAGCGAAACGACTAATTTCTTTCTTCCCCTGATCTCTTCGCGAGCTCGCCGCCAGTTTCCGCGTTTCTCCCTGGCTCGCGTTCAGAACTCGTTTTTAATAATGGTCCTCGTTCTTGCGGACCGCCATTAAATCTACCTTTGCACACCGCTGAGCGTTAACGGTGTCTCGTTCCGTCAAGTCCTGTCCACTGTTCGTTTTTTTAACACTCCTCCGCGATACTTTAAGGGCTGCCGCGCGAATTCCTTCCTTGGATATAATGGGGGAAATCGAGAAGTGAAGGAAGAATTAACAAGCGTCCAATTGGGAGCTCAGAAGTTGTCAGTGAAACAGTAAAGGGTCAAGAGGAGTGCTCGATTCGATCCAGGTAGTAGTAATAGATGTGACTAGTTCGACCAATACGGGAAATGAGTGTGTGCCATCTGTATTTTTCTACGAAGCCAATCAGATCCACTGACAGCTTCTGAACTTCTAACAGTGTCCTATTGGTACAGGTCTAGACCCTAGATTGAGACCTTAGCAACACAATACAATAGGATACTCATTTCTTCCTTGACTTCTTAATTTATCACACTTTACCTAAAAGAGGGAACTCGTGTGGCAACCCTGGATACTTAGTGCTCGATTGTCAGGACGTGGATGAAGAATTTGGCGGGCTTCCCCCTTCTTCATCGGCGGTATCGACTATCGATTAAGGACGATCATTCGCTGGCCTTCGATGTTTGGAGGAACTTACGCCGCAAGAATGCTGTGATCGATTTCCACGTCCAGTAAATGGACTGCGCTGGTATCTTCGAGGTCATTAACAAACGCTGGCCAAAACGACGTGTGAAGCGCGGGCACGGCGATACCCGAGCTGATAACAGATTTCGAAATTGTCGACTATTAGTTCATCGGTCGGAATATCAATATTAATTCGCGGTCGCGGACCTGCGCTGATGCTCGAGATTGCACGGCATAATTGGCGAGCAGAGGCAACAATAATACAGCGCAAATTGCTGTGTACGGGTAGATTAGATGAGGCCGTTATCGCGAGTTGCGCAAGAGCGAAGGTGGAAAATCACGGATAACTCGATGTGAAAAAGCGAGGAGTGGGACTGGTAATTGAGAAAAGTTGAAAGGAAAACGATAAAGAATTGTGAGTCTAGTCAAGTCGTTGAATTGGAAACTGGTTTGGAATACATGCACTGGAGACTGTCTGAGGTGATTAGTGGACTCTATTTTTATTTTTCGAGAGATGCTTTTAACGTTTTGAGACTGGAGATTAATGCTGTTTTTAGTCTAAATAATAGCTGGCCCATCTATGCAAATTACTTTGTTTTAAAATCAGGTGCTTCTTTGTAGAAAAAGTATTAATTTGGTTTTAGTAGACACGGTCTCTTGTTAGGAGACCATGGTCGTAATGTGAGACACAGTGGCTCTTAGTGTTAGATATAGTGTCATGTATCCTTATACGAAGCACTTTTAATTTACTAAAACCTGCCTTCATAATCTCCTTTAAAAAACCATCGTGAAACAGAAATCCCAGAAAGGGATACGAGGCGTAAACACTGGAAGATAGAACTTACAAATAAATTTACAAGAATGTTTCTCTATTGCTTCTTTTCTTTCATTCTTTAATAAAAAGTGTTAATTAACTTAAGAGCATCATAAAATACTGTTCTGGTCATATATTCACATGGAAAAAGTTATTTTCCAGAATACATTACGAAAAGTTTCATTTATTTTTTTACAAAAAACGGTTCTTTTTTACCAAGATGTCTTTCCATCTCTCCTTAAGGTGTCTGATATTAGGATACTATCTCTTTCGTGGGGTCATCGATACAAACTCTCGAACTATTTGCATACTGGTTTCAGCGATTATACAATCGAGGATTTAAAATGCGAACGGTCAGACTAGCTGCTCTTTGGCCATTTTATCGCGCGAATGTTTTCTGAAATATCGTTCGCGATGATATCTGTGGTTGCAAGAAAAAACAGCATAACTTACACATTTCTGTTTTAGAGATATTAATATTCAAAGATTTAGTTAGCATCGACCCCATATTCTGAAGTCGTATTTTAATATATTCTCCTTTTTTGCAAGAAAAGTTTCTCGAAGCCAACTTCTCCTGCAAATCCAATATCTATCGTATTAGCTGCATATGTTCATCCTATTCAAAAATTCAAATTCAAAAGAGATATTATTTATGTCTTTACGTTTCCTAGCCACAAATATCACAATCCTATATTACTATACATAAAGTCGAGATCGCTAAAGGTATTTTCGAACTCGAGGAAATGGCGAAGCACAACCGATCGTCAAGTATCATCAAAGAGTAGAAGCAAAGACCAAGGGGGAAGAAAGCAAACTGTGAAAGAAGTCCTAACGACCGTGGCTCGCGTAGCCATTAATCACAAGCAACAAACGTTTTAACTCTGCTCGTCCATACACTAAATCTACGGGGCAGAAGAAGCGGGTTGGGAGTTCCTCTCTGCGGCCAGTTGTGTCTGATGCTTTATTGCCGTTCGGTAAAGTGGAAAGGCCTTGTTTCACTGTGGCCCGAGCTGTTAAACTGACGAAGGAAGTTACGAGCTTCTCCTGAGCCACTCTGTACGCGCGACCTTCTACGACAAGCATTGTTTGTCTTGTATTATAGGATGTTCGACGACGGGGGAGGCGAATTCGAGAGGTGGTTTCAGACATCGAAGTAGAGGGAAAAGGAGGAATAACAAAATTGTGTTTGAGCCTTCGTTTATTAATTATAGATATTTAAAGAAAATAGTGACTGCTGTAGTCTCGTCTGTAAGAGTACTTGGTTCTACTACTAGCTGTAGTGGATGGAATCGACACTTTGACAGTGGCTATGATAATAACACTTGCTAGGAATTTCGTGCTGACAGTGGAGTCATTCAATTTGCCAAGTTTCAGGCAGATTATACCCCTTTTTAAACGATTATAATTGACAGGCAAAGACTCAATCACAACTTCGTTATTCTTGATGTTCATTTTATTTTACTGTTTCGTCCCTTAAATTCCTACTTCTAGAGTCTATTATGCCACTTTTTCTGAAAACTCCACTGTTCTCGCGAACCCCCCGAATCGGTCAATCAAGTCTCAGTGACAACGCGATAAAACTTCGACACAGGGTGTTCGCGTGCCTCGCACCCTTTGCTCTACCCATCACCGACTCAAGAGTCGCTTTCTTCGTGGACTTCGAAATTCATCGGTTCCCCGTGCATTCCCATCGACATCGATCACGGAAAGTTCGCCGCGACGTCGGTAGCTCTCGCTGAGAGATTAAATCAACCGGGCCTCTCGACACGCGAGGCAATTAATTTTCAAGAGCGGAATTGATCGCGCTAATTTCGGAGAAAGCCATGCTCGAGGGCGCATCGAGGGGCTATTCATCGACCTGGGAATTCTTTCATGGCGTATTTGCCCCGAGCGTATCGCGAAAACGCTCGAAAAGACGAAATTCGCGAGGGATCCTCTTGGGACGACGAACCTGGATCCCCTCGAGCTGGAGCGTGCTTCGCGATTTTCTGAGACCAGGTTGCCAGAAAATTCCTGGTCGAAAGAGGAAAGCCAGTCCTCTATGCGTCTCGCAGTCCCCAGACGTCTTAAGAGATCTTAAAATTAGCCTAGGCGCACGAGACCGACAATTTCACTAAAAATTTCTGACTGAAGTCTAATTAGAGCCTCGATAGAATTTTATATATCGATTATCTTCTTATCCATTAGATAAAAGAAGGATTGTTTAGTCTGTAATGAGCCCTTATTTACACTGATAAAACTGTCTGTCGTCTGCACCTGCACTAACAGGGATGGTATGAAACCTGCTGTTCAGTGACGTTACGAGGTAGAAAGGGAGCTTTTCGAATGAGGTGGGGATTGCCCTACTAATCCTTACTAATCCCTACTAATCTCTACCCTTTGCCCTATTAGTTACTAAGTGATTTCTAAGAATCCCCACCTCATTCAGAAACTTCCCTCATGTCGTCATCAGACAGCAGGTTCTATACCACCCTTCCTTAATAAAAAATCAGCAAATCTAGAGAATGTGGGAGATGCAGGAAATTCGCTTTTTTCTCTCAACCAGAAATTTTCTGGCAAGCCTCTTTGGGGCTCTTCCTCTTCGAGACAACTCGGCGCGATAATCGACGGGGTGGGTCTGAATTCCTCCGTGCATTGACCCCAGCATCTAATTTCGATGTTTGAGCGTGCTCAATTGCCGACTACAGCGGCAGCAACATCTCTGCGGCCTTTAAGCGGAAATAACCCGCCTCGAGGATAGCCGACGAGAAGAGTACTCGCGAATCGTTGTTCTCCAGTAATGATGACGAGCTCTAACGGCGGTGATCGAGCGGAGGAAAGGAGAAAGCAGAAAGGGGTAAACAGGGCAGAGGAGGATGCAATAGGGCCGTGCAGTCGCGGACACGATTCGAACAGTTCGTAAATTACCCGCTTGTTACACTCCGCGGATACAAGCGCGAGTGTATGCAATTGCACGTGCACAGTGCACGACAGCTTCTTACATTGTCGCGACAGTTGTACGCAATAGGTGCTCCTGTAAAGCATCCCTCGAGCAGGTTTTATTGCCGATACCGCTGACATTTTCATTAGCGAAGATAACGTAGTCAGACAGTCGGGATTTATTGCCAGTTGATGTTCGGCTGATTCGTGTTCCGCCTCGGGCCGCTGTGCAGTTGCGTTGCAGTTACGGTAATCAAAGCAGGGGATAGTCAGAGGGTGGGGGCTAAGCTATGGTTTTGGTGAATATAGTGATAGTGATCGTATTGACGAAAATTGAGGATTATGTATGGGATATTCAGGTTCACTTGTTTTTGAATTTTTAAGTAAATGTATTTTCGGGAGAATTGAATGGAAAATGTTTGTAACTGGAGTTGGAACTTTTTGTTGCTGCTTTTTAGTCGACGTTATTTTGATATTTCGTGGAACCACAAATTGTGCAGAGTTTAAAGTGCATTTCATTCAAATTTATGCAACACTTCATATGCAATGAGAAACTAATTTCCAAAGCCGCGTGTATGTAGAATGTAAAATATCAAAAGGTGAGAGGAATATACCCACAGTCATTTAAACTAATCAAAACTTTAAAGAAACGACGACCTTTTTTAATGTATGCAGCATAAAAGACAGAAACTTAGTTTGTAATGAATAGCTTAAATATTAACTTCTTTGAAAAATTTCAACTGTTTTCTGAAGAAATTAAATTGCCCACCTTTAGTAGTTCTATAGTTAAAAGTTTAAAGTTGCAGTAGCTTGGTAGAGGCCTTTCTGTAGAGGTAGCTGCTATAGCTACGAATTGCAGAACATGCACGCGAAATTATTCGTAAGAAGATAGGCGATTCTATTCGAGACTTTGCAATGTAAAGAATAAAGTAACCAAAAGGAGTCTAAAATCGACAAAAGCTAAGAAAATTGAATTTTAAAAAGATTTTACTTTTTACAAATTTAAACATTTGAAAACATTTAAATTTCCTAGACTCGAAAATTCCAGTATTAATTAAAGCATATTGGTCACAATAACAATAAAGTATTAATTCTAGTATAAATTAAAATCCCTCGAAAGTACCAGAACAATGACCACCATCAAATTATTTATTCATAAATTGTATTCCCCGATTCGACACATTGACATGTGATCGAATTTCGTGGAAAAATCTGCCTGCACGTAAATGCAGGTAAATTCGCCACAGGAATCGCACAGGCTACTGCATCTCACCGCGAACCATTAGCCTGACCCCTTTCGCATCCGATAACGATACACGATCTCGATCGCGTAATATTGTTCGAACAGTTTTGCGCGCTGAAAACTATTAGCTCCACGTCGCACCCTATTGCTTTCGAGTCTGTGCTGCACTGTCGTGCAAAATATAGCCGAGGCGAGCTGCAAATTATAACGAACACAGATTACGAAGAATCGGTGAATGGGTGAAATTTTGTCGGTCGATTCTGTGCACTCAACAGTGGAAAATTTCCTGAAATTTCGAGGACCCTCGATTAGCCTTGGTGCCCCGAAATTTTTGCAAATCTGCACTCCCTCGCGTTTATTAAGCTTGGAGTAATGATACTGTAACTGCGTCGCACTTCCTGCCCCGTCGAACCGCTTGAATTGTGACGCGTAGCCGAGCGCATGAAACTAATTTCTTCCGGCTTCGACCACGCTGATCACCGTGATCAAACTGGACAACTTTATCGCCTACGATTGTGCGTCATTCCGTCGCGCTGCTGCCTTCGCCGTGTAATCACGACAGATTGGTTTCGCGGTTCCGGGCTGGGATAATTAATCCCCTTCGCATAGTATAATTATCGTTCCGCAGCAATGTCGGAGCTGCTCGTTAAACGTGTCCTCCGAATTAGTAATCAGCTTTTTTCGAAGTCGTAGCTTCAAGGAAACCAGATCTTTGTGTTTGTGAGTCTAAACAGGAGTACCGTTAAATACACCATCCAAGGCTGATCCTCCGACTGGTTTAAGCTGATTGGCTTCTATCGATCCACGCTGGCGAAAAAATGTCGAATCTTCTCAGCATTAATGAATATGTAACCTCCTGACGCGGTATATAGGTCATTGAGAGAATTAACATTTGCCTGATTTGCATTCTCAAACGTCCTCAGCTTCGCTCATACATAGACCATATACCTATAAAAGCTCGTGTGCCTCGGCAATTCGATGGTAATAAAGGAAGCTAATTCCATGTCAGTGGCAGTTAATCGGATGTCGTCAGGAATCCCTGTTTACTCGCGTGACGGTGGTTGAATAATCGTGTTCGATCGCTTCTCGGTAAAGGTCGATCAAATTCTTGCTTAATTCGCGCTGGCTCCTCCAGAAGCTTCTGGGAACGTCGCGTTCCCATATTGAGCTGAGCATTTATCTTCCAAGGAGAAGAACGAGAGTGAAGCGTAATGAAGTGTTACCTCAGAATTCAGGGGTGCCATAGGAATTCCCTCGGGTATAGTGGGAAATAATAAGTGTCTTATTAGTATACTACCCAACTATGTGAGAAAGTAGTATTAGTATTTTTCACTAAAGTAAGACACAAAATGTCCAAAATTATTCAAAAATGCAATAAACTCAATTTCACATTTTGCTCTAGTTTCTGGCACCTCATAGTTGGGCAGTGAAGGTCTGGACCCTAAACCCTAGATGATACAGCTGTCATTCCTTTCCTCATCTTCCAATTTCCCCCACTATACCCAAGGATGGAAGTCTTGCGACAACCCTGACTCAGATCGTCGCGCGAAAGCGAAACTATCTCGCCTTTCACCCTCGAGCCTCAGTTCTCTGGATCCAGATCAGACCTGGATCCCCTAAAGAGGTGTCTGTGTTAGCCAATCGCGGGAACGCGTACGATTTGTCCCATTTAATTGTCCGCTCGTCGAGATAATTAATTGCTCGGGGTTGCTGGCGACGGTGGCTTGCAATTAGCCGCGGCGATGCTATCTGGAATATCGTGCTCCATAAGAACTGTCTCCTGGCCCGACGAAGACGTCCTATTCCTGGGAATACTCGCTTGGATTCCGTTCTCCCTTGTGGGAGGGCGGAGGGAGGCTCAATCCACCCCTCGCGCCGCGGACAATTAATTTCACCTGTAAGGGGGCGGCGCCTCTCCAGAAATTGAATTACGCTATCTGTAGGACAAGTTAATTGCATTATTCGTAGACGAACTGGTGTCCACGGCTTACGCAAATGCACAGACGCTCTAAATGTTCGCAGTGTTATAATGTGTATAGAAGTACTTTGCATTTTATTTCATGGAGCTGGTGCTAGAGGCTCTGATATGACGACGTTAGAATTTAATTACGTAAACGATCATTTAAGGGTAGTAGTTACTATATTTTTCATCTTTTATACTTTTATTGTATACTGTTCAAAAAATTATGACAGAGGAAAATTTGGAGCAAAATTGCGAAAAATCGTCATAGAGTCATGATCTTTTTTTAAATTAAAGATTGAAGTCTTTACTCTAAGATACTATGCCTTGATTTTAGATTTAATGCACTTCTATTATTGTAATCCTTCAAATCTGAGAGCATGTTTGTCACTTTGAAAATTGCAAAGTTTGACGGAGTGCACAGACTTGCCAGAATTTTTTTCGGGGATGCCATTTGCAGGAGCATTAAGTTGGAACCTTCCCCTTCAATTTATAAAAAAAAGTAAGTCGCTGCGATTTTTTCTCGCGATGTTACAGCACTTAAAAGTAACACTTACATTTTTACAGCACTGAGGTAGGAGGGTCACCACATGACAAAAATGCAAGGATTACTTTGAAATGCTGTAACTCTGCGAAAAAAAATCGCAACGACTTGATTCTTTTTTTAAATTAAAGGGAAAGGTTTCAGTTTTATTCTCCAGCAAACGGCATCCCCGTAAAAAATTCTGGAAAGTCCGTGCATTTCGTCAAACTTTGGAATTTTCAATACGATAAACGTGCCTTCAGATTTAAGGCGCTACAGTAGTAGAGGTGCACTAAAATTATAAATTCAGGCATAGCATCTTATAGTCAAGACTTCCAGCTGTAATTTAAGAAAAAAGATCATGATCCTAAGATGATTTCTTGCGGAATTATCGTCAGTGAAAGTTGCCCTGTTTTGCTCAAAATTCCTCTACGCCACAATTCTTTTTTAGCAGCGTATATAAAAATACTTTTGAGCGAAGTATTTCCTACTATACAGTCAGTGAGAATATTTTTGATAATATCCTCCTTTCACAGTGCGTCACATCGATGCCCTTGTATCTCCCTCCTTTTTCTGCCATTTCAGCGAAATTGAAATTTATTCAGCCGAGACAACGAAGTGGAGGGACCCTCCTCTTTGGTATTCTCCCGACGTCGCAGCGCCGATGAAGTCGCTCGACGATCCGGGCCACCCGTTATATTTTTCGAAAGTCGCACTCCCCGAGCAGAATACAAATGCTCGTACGAGGCTGCTCGTAAAATATATGGAATGATAATAATCGATGGTCGATTCCACAGTTTGTTTTCTCAGAGGTGCGCCGAGCACGAACCATCCCTGTAAAAATTACGGCGTCGAATTCCGTGCCGTGGAAATCAATTTCCCTGGACAAACAGCGCGTCTCTAACGAGACGAGCCCCGGGTGTTACGCTCGTTTTTTGCTCCTAGGGGCAAGTTTTACAGCCCCGTACTCGTGAGCGCCCCGTGAACGACGCCGCGCGTTTTCCAATTTACGCTTTATCGGCGACAGATTGCGCGCCGCCGCGAAATAGAAGAAACAGAAACGCGCGGCGAGTTTACAGCGCTCGCGTTCGACGATTCGTCGCTGTCGACGGGAAACGTCGATGGCTCGCTTCCTCCCTCCCTCTCGGTGAAAAATAAGTGGATCCATCGTGACACGGGGGAGTCGCGGGATCGGCGTTTTTTCGACAGCTGGGATCGATCGTTTCCGGAATTTCTTTCCGCCTCGGCCAACAAGCTCCCGTTTTCTTTACGAGTGATTTTACGCGATTTCCCTGATCGAGCCATCCTTTTCCCTAGCTTTGTCCCTTCGCTACCCGCCAGCGATCCATCCTCGAACGCTGGCCCGCGTTTCCTGGCCATTTTTCGGGTAATTCGGTTACGCGAGGGAAGAGGAGCGTTTTGCTGGTTCCATTAAGCTGGAGCAGCGACGTCAGAACAGGAGGAAGAAAATCGATTATGGGGCTGCGCGACACGTCCGGTCTGAAAGCTTTATGCCTTACACGATAAATCCTCCTCGCGGTGGTGGATATTGCGTTACCCACCCCCCTGGACGGAAGTACGCTCCCACTTTTCGTACAACGTGGTCCCTGCAAAATCGTCGAACATTCTTCACTGGGATCACCTCGAATCTACATGTCTTGGGTATTAACCATTTCTTGAATTATATGTGTAAGTGACTTGCGAGCACGTAATGATTACCCAGTTTACATTCTCTAGATTTATGGTAATTCATACTTGATAGTCTCATTTGTGTTGTTATTGTAGCGCACAGCAATGAATCTTTTGTTTCTTGTTGACTTTTGAAAAACTAGTACTAGTAATTGAGCAGTTCGGAATTCGTTAAAAAAGTGCTGAGGTTTTATGCTTAAAGGAAAGAAGAAATATTACACCAAAATGGAGTCGCTCAGTGATACCAATACTGTCTTCTTAACACGATCAAGTTTGCAAATTTTCGGATAGCATCTTAAAGTTATGAGTATTTAAAGATCTTTTATATAAATTCTGACTCGATTTTATAGTTTTGTGATGGTTATTTTAGAATGGACTGTTACATAAAAGAAAGAAGAGAAAAATGTCACGCACAAATTGATACGTCAATCCACTGACAATTAAAACAAGCAGAAAAGGGAAAGTCGTTATCCCTCGAGACACAATATTATCGCTCATGGTAAGGAGTAATTAAGCTCGATCCCATGGATTCGAGTATCGGCGGCGGCGACACCCGATCCACGATCGACAACATTGATACACACCGTGATAGAACGTAACGGAAGCGCGTCTCGTGTTTCCACGTGCGATACGCGCACAGAGACGGTCGATTAACAGCGCGTAGCTCATAAACGCGCTGTCACGCCACAGAGAGCCACTTATCCCTGAAATGGAATTGTTTGCGCCGACTTCTAAATCGTGTTGCAGCGGCACTGTATCGCGATTGAATTGCCTTCACGCTGCACCGACCGACCGCGGACGAGCTACTCCAGCGCTGGACTATAAGCGCAATTTACTACTTTAGCTTCTCTCCTATCAGATGACCTCTGCTACTCGTCACGAGGCGGAAGCGGTCGTGTCACATAGCTGGCATTTTTTAACAAGAACGGATAATCTATAAATATAATTCCCCCGTGGCGATGCGGCGTGCATGGACAGAATGCACGGATCGTTTGTTAAGTAGAGACCTTTCGAGCTGTGCACGAGAAGGGAGCCTATGCTTGCTCGTTTCGAGCGGAAATTGGCTTTAGTCTTGACCCGTTAACGCATTCACTGTCGCGGCGCATTTGGCAGAATTTCTGGCAGACGCACCCGCTGACCTTAATCTTAAATAAAGCTGCTTTTGGCTGGTTATTCTGCTTATTTGGGAGGATTTTATTTAAAGTCGGAAACTATCTTTTTTTCTGGAGAATTTGAGAGATAGTTTTCAAGTTCATTATTGGAGAAATAGAATTTAATTAGACTTGCTTCTGTCTTCAAGTATTGTAAGTCGTACTTATCTTTTGATCATTTCCATGGTTTTATAATTTATATGGATTCTCTGTACCTTTTGGATACTAATGGTAATTTATCTGTGCTTAAGGATCAACGTAACTCAAGTCCCTTTTTGGTATTTTTCAGGAGAGACTAAAAACAAATTCGATTGCCCGTTTCTTAACATAGTATTTGAGGTACTTCATACTACAATATTAAATTTCCTTCACTTATAACGTAACTCAACTAAGTTCCTATTATTGTAATAAAATGAAGAAAGTAATGAGATTCTGTAAGAAATTTAATTTTTAAAAAATGGACTCATGTTAGCCTGACTCTGAGGTACAGTTATTTTCTATGGAATTGTGAACAGATGCAAATTTCCTGGCGTTCTTTTGTGTCTTTTGGGTCCCTAATCGGACAGTTTCGCATTCAAGCTCCGATTGTTCCACTGTGGTAACCTGGCGATTGTTTACGCTCCTTAACCCGACTTTTGAGCGTTTCTCATCGGCCGACGATTCCTGGGCAATTTACATTAACACAATACGCCTTTTACATAACGAACCTCTTGCTACCGACACGCAAACACAATACGCGCTTTGCATAAGTACAATACTCTGTTTACATAAGTGTAATGTAATAAATGCGTACGACTGCGTGTGATTCGTTCGCGGACGTGTGCGACTCATTGAAATCGAAAATATAATCCAGTGTATACGGAAAGGAATTTGCAAGTTTACAACAACCGTTGCTCTGAATAATTACAGAAAATTCAGTGTTTTTAATACGTTGACGTACGTTCATATTAGAGTATTCTATTGTAGGCAAATTAGGATATTAGATACACGGATGTTATATTTTATTCTATTCTACTTTATCTAGCAGCTCTATTGTTCTCTTACGAGTCCGTGATTGAAAGTTTCCTAACAGAAGAACGATTTGTTAACAAGGCATAAAGTCTTCAAAGGGTGACCATCGATGACCCCAAGAGCCTTTAAGGTGCGAAAGGTTACTGTCGTACACGGCTGGGTTACTTCTCTAGAAAATGATGTCGTCTCTCGCCTCTTGATATTATCTCAGCGCCATAAAAAACGTAACAGCCATGTTAGATCAACATCAATCAGCAACAAAAAACGAACCAAGTTTAATATTCATGTACACAGGAGCGTCGAGAGTGTCTCAGCTTAGCGATAAACTCTTTCGTTCAGATAATCCCCGATTATCTATAGTAGCTTATTAAAGTTCCTCTTTAAATAAAGTCGACTATCGATTGGAGCGCTGATGCGCCCTGTGCTTGCCAGCCCCCGTCGTCGTAGTTAAAATTTCTGGAAAGGGCAACGGCTATCGATCTGCGTCAAGCGCTGCCGTGATTCACGACAGTGTGGCCGCCGAACGAAACAATTTCGCCGATCGGATTACGATCCTGTCGATGTAAATGCGACTGATTGCTTCGCTGTGCAAAGTCACGTGACAAGAAAACGCGATGGGACCATCGCTGTCTTTGGGATGTAGCGATCTGTCGTGTTCAATACTGCATCAGTCGCAGAGGAGATAGGATGGATAGGAGAGACTACCTCTGAGCAAGTAAATATTACCATTACTATTGTTTTCGAAGAATTTGTTAAGGTAAATGTTCTAGTAGTTGACTATGTCCTGGGACTCGAACGCAAACGCTAATTTTGTTTAATTTTAAGCTTAAATTCTGATGTATCTAATGAAAAACAAGCAATGGTATATTCAGTTACTGAATATATAAAATTGAAGTGTCAGGACATGTATAAAAATACCTAACAAGATTGTCCACTTACTGGAACATTTAACATCTTGAGCGTCTAAGTACTGGGACATTTACCTTGTGCTGTTTACTTCATACAAGTTAAAAACATAAATAGTCATTACTGAAATG
The DNA here is from genome assembly GCF_051401765.1 of Calliopsis andreniformis. Classification (NCBI taxonomy): domain Eukaryota; kingdom Metazoa; phylum Arthropoda; class Insecta; order Hymenoptera; family Andrenidae; genus Calliopsis; species Calliopsis andreniformis. The sequence goes on along the minus strand of NC_135065.1, from coordinate 7,956,856 downwards.
AGTAAATATTCTTAAAACAGCTCATTACGAAGGAGAGCTTGAAAATGCAAGCAAAAAGAAATAATTATAAGCTACAGAAAGTGGAACAACCTAAGCAGAGGTATGAAAATAGGAAAAGTATTTGTGTATACGTAAGTTCAGTGTCGTGCTGTTTTTGTCGAATATCAATGATTCGATTGGCTGAAAAACGTGCTGGATGGAATGGGGACGAGTCACTCCTTTTAAGAAAATCAAATCCCAAATCCCGTGCCCTGGGGACGAAAATCTTTACAAATGGTGGAAGGGTAGTCCCTTGCTACAGTATATACGTTATCTTCCATATACGCGTGCATTCCGGAAATGCTTTATCGGTATTACAGCGCGACAGATAATAGACTACTTTGGACGTGTGCCATTGAGCGTTTAGACTCCTCGGTGGAGGCAATCGGGAATCGTGCCATTTTCATTCGGGCCATTCCGTCACGCTTTTCGATCCTACGTGTTCTCGTTGAAAACCTCATAGTTAGTATAGGAAAAATGGGAGTTATAAATACTACTATAGAGCCAGGTTATAGTTACGTTCTTTGGATCTGTACGCGAAACTAGTTGCGAGAAGGCAGGCAATTTTATTTCCAGAAATTGGAATCAAGAAATTGTGAGATTGGAACTATGAACGTTTTTATAATTTTTTATTTAAAATTGTGTGAAAGTTTGAATATTTGAAAATTTGAATATTTGAAAATTTGAATATTTGAATATTTGAATATTTGAAAATTTGAATATTTGAATATTTAAAAATTTGAATGAAATTTGAAATTTACTAAATGTTGAGACTTTAAAATAAAAGTACCTACTTAAGAATTTTTGATGTAGATAATTATAATGAGACATCTCTGTACCGCGAAGGTTCATTAAAGGATTCGTCATCAGACAGTTCATTAGCCCCGTGGTGGCTTAAGACACATCAAATTTTATCTCCCCCTTTCTGGCACGATGATTATACTAATTTCCGCTGGAGGAATTCACTCGCGAATTCCGCAAGGTCTAGTAGTACCACGCGCACACGTCACCTAAAACAGTATGGTTACCTTCACTGTCGTGCAGACAGGGCTTGCACAGTGCGATGCACACCGAGCTGCTCGTCAGAGCGTTGGTGTGCAGGTGCAGCCGCAGAGATTGCATCTGTGTTCGCGGCACGTAGGAGGTTCGCGAGCCTCGCTACGAAAATTCTATCCTTGGCCTCCAGCAGCTCCGCTGCCTCCCTTCTCGTCACGATGCGATGCACGTGTCCCGCGGATGCATCGCTTCGTTTCCCATGCACGTGTGTTGGTACACACCGTCTATCCGCGGCCCCTGCTCTCGATCGGATTTACCGCCTTTATTTACGTCGTTACGCGCTCGACGAAAGCTCTCTCTTCCTTCTTTCATTATTCGTCCTCCTCTCTGTGACGTCGATAACCCCCACGCTACACCTCGGCAATTTGCATATCTCTCTGCGTGATAACCCTGACGATTCGAATAGAGTTATTGAAACGAGTGGCATTGGTTTTCTTTGCTACGAATTCAGAGAGCGTTTTTGGGGAGATTATTATTTTAAATTGATACTTGAGGCACTTGGTTTATTATTTTAAAATTCTAGTGGAGTTATCGTTGTTATTGTGAGGACTTTGTGGCTTAGGAGTTTCAGAGCGAAACCACATTTTCATAGCTTATTGTCAAGCTGAGTTAAAGTGAATTTGTACTGTATCTTCCATTTTTATATCTTAGAGCATAAAGGATTGACAATAGGTAATGCACGTAGAGTGTTTTATTAGTTCTTCAAAATCCATAAATTTCATAATCTGTCACTCGACTTTTAGAAATAAAGAAGATTTCATCATTTTTATAAAGATAAATGGTTAAATAATCCACAGTTATGCCACAAGAGATTTCAAGGAAATAAATTTCCTCACTTCTGTCACCGTCGAATCACCCAATCACCCATATGAAAACTAGTACGAAATAGAATGTTCAAGTATTCTCTTCTCAGACTGCCTTTTCCTCAGAAGAACAAGGTGTCAATAACATTCGAATAAATGAATTTTCATCACACATGTCGACCTCTCAGGGCATCCCAAATTCTCGTTCCTTCATCCTCATTATTGCCCATTTTCCTCCACTTCTATCCACCCACTTTACGACTGTTTCTTCCCCCATTTTCCCTGCTTTTCACTCCACCCTCGTCCCCCATCATCGGGGACGCTAACTCCAGCTTCCTGATCGGTTTACGTGGTAGACTTCCAAGCGAGGACAGCGTTCCGCCTCCAGGCGTCGTTCTGAATGTGAAATTATGGCAGAGCGTATTTATCCCCTCGTAGCTGTCTTTGTCTACCTGTTCTATGCGTCGGGAAAAATGTTCTGGCAGGAAAATGTGGGGACCAAGTGCCGTCTGGTTCACCCTCTATCATTGTAACCTTCGACCATATATAGGTACTACTAGACACAGCCTGTGTATAGCAATAAAAAATACTATCTTGCACACTTCGAAAAGAATATATGCACACATTTATTCACTCCTTTCTCGCAAAAATTAACAACATATTCAAGTCGAACATTAAAATAATTTGACATGTTTGAAACACTGGTATATCGCTCTTCTGAAACTGCTTACTTGGTACAAATCGTGCTAGCTCATACATTTTGCCCACATGTGACGTCACGTACACGTTTCATCTTAGCTTGAGGGAAATTATCTGACGCCGTGTCTATAAGCATACATAGTCTATCTATCGTTGTTCGACGTCACGACAATGGAGTTCAGGTGGAGCAAGCATTCTCTCTCCCGCGGGGAGTCATACTTCGAACAAGTGATTCCCCTACGTCTCCCCGTGGCCGTGATAATAATCGTCGATGGGGGGAGCGGAGCGTGGCGATACGATGCGCGTTTTACGACGCTCTTTCGTCGAGAACAACGTCGGTTCGCGCTATCTCCTGTCATCTCCCTGGAACGCCGATCTTCGGCCACGATTCCCACCCACGTATTTACGACTGCCCGCCTGCTCGACGTCGGTTTTTGCGCCCCGCCAGTTCGTACGTCAAGGTTGCCACCGCTTCTTTTATTACCCGCGCCCGTCCGCAGCTTTTTCGCCCGCTACGCGTACGACGGCTTATTGCCGCCTCGTTTTTCCCCCCTGACCCATATTTCACTCGACAAAATATCCGTGTTCCCGCGAAACGCCTCGCCCCCCCCACTCGCGACGGCTCCGCGTGATTTTTATCGCGGCTGGTTTATCGCCTTCTGGGTAACTGTTCTTTCGACGAGAAGCGGAATTCCAGACTCCTAATTTGAATGAAGAGACTCTGACCGTGGATACTGCTCGGTGATCTTGAATTTTTTTCGAGACTGGTGTTCCTTTTTTAACTTGAGTTTTCTTGTGGACAATTTGGGGAGGATGGTACATTGATAAAGAGAAATGGAGGGCTGTGGGGATAGGTTTGTCTTGGGAAGAAATTTTGGGAACCAGAGGTGTTCTTAAGGGGGTATTCTTGTCTAGATAGCCCTTTTTTATGTGGTCTTTGGTATATCTCTTTTTTTTACGGTTACATATTTTTGTGTTAGATTTCTTTGTGTATTTTTTGGTTATATTTAAGGAATATGCACAGTCTTTCTAATATAAAAATATTGAATAATTTTCGAAGAACGAAACAAACGAAAGAAATGTTCGTGGGCATATATTTTCAGAAAATGAGATAAAAAATCGATTTTTTTTAATTTCTAGGCTAGAATACCCCCTTAAGTGTGGTCAGTAGACTGAATTTTAGTCATTTATAGGGAATTTTGAAATGCGAAAAGGTACAGAATCCATGGAAACTTTCGAAAGATGAGTACAGCTTGTAATATTTGAAGACTTAATTAGGTTCCATTTCTCTAATTTTATCTATGAAAATAAGAATTTATTAGTTCATTAATCAAGTATATACCTAAGTATTTTTTATCGTAATTTGAAGGGAAGTCTGAGAGATGTTCAATTTTCCTTGTGCCATAAGTGACCTGAATTGCCTAGGGAGAATTAAAGTAGGAAAGCTGTAATAGTGGCCTAATTTCTTAAGGGGCCTCAGAGGCCATCAGTATTTTTTAGTAATACATTTAGAGAAATTTAATTATCGAATTCACAGCTCCGACGTAATGGGAGCTGGTATTCATTTATTTTACGAGATAGAATATACTTATAATAAAAAATGTATAAAAAGCGTAACTGCTTCGTCATTATTGTTGTCCTTTTAAACGTTAATCGAGCAGAGAGTCGATTGATAATTCTACCGTCAACCTTTTCCTGAACGCGCTTTTAATTATGCAGCCTTGTTTGTTCTTTATCGCGAAAGTTGAAAATAGAGTCGCGAAACAATCGGAAAACAAATATTCAACCCTGCCGCTGCAGATTTATCAGACAGACGATATTAATTTCCCGTCAGCGTTCCCTCCTCTTCTCCCTCGATTCTTCGTTTTTAATGAAACGTGTCGCGTTTACGCGTCGACTCCCTTATCGAACTTTCGCGTCGCGGGATTTAATCGAAACTTAGTTTCAGCACCGACAAAGAGTCCGCTCCAGCTGTTATCCGAGTAAAGAGGTGAAAATTTCCAGTCGTCTGGCGTTCTCTCTCGGAATCGCTTCGAGACGTTTATACTTTCTCGAGAGAAAAAATAATCCACTGAAAACGTGGATCGTTGCCCTTGTGTTCCGACGTGGGAAGCTATGTCAGCGTTAAGAATTCACAATTCTCGAACCGTTCAATAAAACAAGCGATATTTCATTCTTTATGGCAACTGGATACGCGCAAGATGGAGCGCCGAAGGATGTGAATGTTTCATTCGCATTCCTCGTCCTGTTCTATAAAAAATTGAGGGTCTTGGGAGAACGTATGGAGATTGAGGATTCAAGGAATCTCGTGGAGCCTTCAGAGGAAAATTCCCTTTCAATCTCGGTCTTGAATTATAAGCGTATCGAAATTTGAACTTCATAGAGAATGTGTCAGATTCTGGGAGAATTGAAAGAAATTTAATACGCAGTAGCATCAAGCGCAAAAGTGCAGCGTTTCATTTAGGAAAATGAAAGCTGATCTTGATACGCCTTGAAGGTTCCACGAAGCAATTTTTCGGTATGAAATTCTTATGACACTCTTCACTCTTTCTGAGGTTTCAATTCCATCTGCTATATGTATGGGAACAAGGTTCTACGTATCGCGTTATTCGTGCACGAAAAACTGCACAATGGCATAATAACGCTCAGTGAATCAATTCTAGCCTCGTTGTCTCTGTGCTTGGCGACCAAGGTGCAACGGGGTGCACTGGAAGTGAGAGAATAGATAAGGGGATAAGAAAGTGGGCAATTTCCTTTCTGACGTCTCTTCCTTATTTCCTTGTTATGAAAATGTCTAGGAACCGTGACAGATATTTTGCGAGTTTGTATTATTATAAATCTCTCTTATGCAGATTATTTATACGTAATTAGTTTTAGTAACTGCAGAGACAGTAAGACAAAATCAGTGATTGCTTCGCTGCTTCACTTGATTCAAAGTATGGTATACAGGGTATCCCCCACAGTTATGAATATTCAAATTCTTAAGTATTTAAATTTTCAAATGTTTAAATATTCAAATGTATAAATTTTCAAATATTCAAATATTCAAAATCTCGAATATTCAAATATTCAACTTCTCAAATATTCAAATATTCAATTTCTCAAATATTCAAATATTCAAATATTCAAATTCTGAAATATTCAAAATCTCAAGTCTTCAAATCTTTAGTTCACAAATTTCCAAAGTCTCTTCACATATTAGTTTCTATTTTCCGAATTCCTGTCTTAGAAATCCCAACCTATGTATAATAAGCTTTTAAAAAAATGAGACGTTCAATCAATTTTTCAATAACAGAGCACTCAACGAACCCCACTATTTCTCAGCCACACTAATGCAGGAATCCTCGTCACACACTTTCACGGTTCTCGAGTCAGCATTAGAGTTGCCAAACGATTCCTCTGACAGTTTATCTTCCGAGACGCTGTTCGCCTATGAAAAGACAACGGCGCAGGGGTCCCAGAGTTTCGAAATCCTAGGCAAATGCTTTCCCAAGTCAGGACAAATGTTTGAGGAGAAGTTGGGCTACGCGTACACGTGTATCGACAGAGAACGGTCGCGGGTGGAGCATCGTAACAGTTACCCAGGCTAATCCCAGATCCCTGGCTTAACCTGAAAACTTGTACTTACTTAATCCCCCAGGCGCACGAATTCTTGGCTTCGACAGAGAGTGGCTCGCTTGTTCCAGTTTAATCGCGGCTCGTCAGACACACTGCCTCGTCGTCCTGTCGAAATTAACGGGCTACGTAGCAAATTCCGAATCTGTTTTCCGATACATCCAGATTACCGCGGGATGAAAAAAGAGCTCGGGGACGAAGCTACGAATTGACGTCCCAATTGTTTTCCGAGCTGCTAGCTTTTCACGTGCTCGAGGGAGAGGAGTGAGATAGGGGAGGTATTATGAACGAGACATAAAAAATGAGGGATGATCCTGGGAACACCTTGTGAGAGGAATTATGAGTGAAGTTAACTTCTTGACTTAAGACATTGGATTAAGAAACAAGTGACTACTATTCTACTCTCAATGGAGGCATTGATAGCAACAATGGACAAACCTCATTACTCAAAAAATCTGAAAACTTAGCAATCTAATATATAGTATTTCTTTGTAATAAATTAATCCTATTAACTCAATTTATTAAAAGTGTGGCTCAGTTCACTTCTGCACTGAATGCCTCAATTCTAAGTTCTCATTCCCATTAATTTTATTTCAAGCGCAATTATGTCTGCCTCAACTTGGAACATAATTCGCATCACGTGCATGACTCGTCATAAACCAAGGGTTAAGGTCAGTGGAAGTTACGTCAAGAGAGGCTGCACCCCGATCCAGCTCCATTCTTTTCATCCACCCCTTGCTGCACTTCAAGCCCCCCTAATCCACCCCTAGATATCTCCAATTCGAATCTACTACCTCTACCCCTCGTTCACGTTATTAAGCCTCGGTTATTAAGGATATTAAGCTACTTCCACCTCTTCCGAAATCGCGCTCCCAGAAAATTTCACGAGCACTCGAGCTTTTTCTTGGCTCTCCCCGTCCCTTTTACGACGCGAGCTTTTCTTTGTCAACGCGTAGCTAGAAATTCCAAAAGTCCGCGCAAACCCCGTCCTCGAGGAGCTTTTCTCTCGGCCTGGAGGAGCTGTAAAAAATACGAGTCTGGAAGGGAAATAAACGCTCGCGAGAAAGTGAGGTCTCGCGACGAAAAACGTAGCAATAACACACGGCGAGTTCCATCGAGCTGCCGCGAATCGTCCAAGTGCATCGTTCGCGGGGGCGTTCCATGCCGCGATTATTTCCGATTGATCTCGTTATTTCAGTTGCTGCACCCGTGACGATAACGTTTAATGCCGCCCCCTTCCTCCATTGTTTACCATTCCCCCTGTTTATTCCACGTGCATACATTTTTCGAGGGAGGTTTCAGGCTCCAGTATTTAATTAATCAGAATCCACGAACGCTGCGTTAAAACTGTGCTCGGTCGGTCGACAATTTGGCTGAACGAATCTCGAAACAGGCCAGTTGCGAGCTTTCCCATCGAAGTTCGCACTCGGAACTTTTCAGGAGTGGCGCAGAGTGGCGCAGAGTTTGCTTTCCATTGCATGGCGAGCTGAAAAATGGGGTAGTTTCTTGGTCAAATTCATTAACCCTCGTTATACCGTGGAATCGCTTTGATTGAGGACTCGGAGCTGAAATTGAGAGCCTCGAGGATAATTGGGAATGAGAAATGGGGACAGGTTCCAGAATACTGCTCAGAAAAATTTAATCACTTATCACATGTGGATTCGATGAAACAAAAAATACAGCCGAGTCCAATATAGTTAACTTTTTGTTTTCTATATTAAATTAACGTACCTTTTTTCTCATTTGTATATTCAGTTTTTCCATTTCAATTTACTCATGTGTGTATTAGATAGAAATATTGAACATAAAGGTAGGTCTACTTCACATGTTATAAAACAGAGTTATATAACTTCTTAAAAAACAGAAAAGACACAAACGTACACTATCTTTCTTTTCTGTTTTCTAAAAAGTTATATAATTGTGTTATATAACATGAAGTATAGACCCAGCTTAACAGAAGTACTCAACGAGCTCGATGGTGTATACAAATATTTGATCGATAGTAGTAGTATTAAATACCTGTTCTCCTAAACCTGTGATGAAATATTTTTGATCCGTAGTGTACATAAAAAGACTTCCAAGATTTGAAATTTGAGAACGATGCACCTGTGCAATCGTCACGGAGAACAAGGTGCATAGTGCAAGCGGCCAGCCACTTTGTCGCACAATAGAGTGTTGTGTTCGTGGATCGTCGAGGGAACAGCACCTTGAGCGGTCCATTTGCTTCAGCGTATTTGCAGAGGGTGCAGCTGAAAGGGCATCCCGCTGTCCTTCCTTTTGTGCATGCCACGTCTCTTCGTGTCTTGGATACTTTTCATGACAAAATTGCGACGAAGATCGCGCAAGATGCTCCACAGGGAAAGTGAGCGAGTCTATGGCACGAGCTTACATTTTTCATCCTTGGAAATTCGATAAATACCTGCGCTGAACATCTTCGGAGGCGCGTGCCGAAAGAGATGCTTCTTTGACGAGTTTCAGTTTTTTGAGAAGCTTTTTACTTATTTTCAGGTTCTTGATATATTAGCGTTTGAAGCTTTCAATTCGAGTGCTATCTTATACACTTTTATGTCCTTTTGGACTCTTAGTTTTAGGTGAAAAAATTCTTTTGATGCCCTTTCTTCTTCCTGAAAATATAAATTCAATATTCTAGACGTCAACCAAGGCCTCAACTCGAAGTTTTCAAAAATGTAACTTAAGTCATTCTGCTTTGGAAGCTCAGATATTTGAAAGTCCTGATCTCCGCGTCGTTCAAGAAAATGAGATTCATGAAGCAGCTTCACTCGCCAAATATTGGCCATTTGCCCAAACACTGGTTATTGGTGTATTCGACTTGATGAGTCCCCCAAACTGGCAAAGAGTCATTAAAAAGTGAACGCTACACTTAGGGATCTCTCCTTGCCAGACGTGACCTTACTATAAATTCTTCGGTGACTCGTGAGCCTCTAGCAAGGAAGCACAGTAATTCATAACATTTTTTCCTCCGTCTGTTAAAAATCTCTCTAATTTGTTTCTCCAAGGTTGCGTTCTCGAATGAGTTCGAGGCTTTCGCAACAAAGGTTTCTAATGGCGCAAAAGCAATCGATCACGGAACCGATCTTTCTTTACTGGTCGATTTCTTCGTCACGTATCCTCTTATTATTCCCGCGATGTGACTGAGCAATATCCGTCGCGGTATTTCTCAATGAGGCCGACCTATTTGCGTAGAGGCCAGGTTCACGCGCGAACGATCTCACGAATCGAAACGAATATCGATCCACGCGGATCATGCGGATTTTCTGATTGCACCTCGTCGAGGGCAGATTGAAGCTTCTCATCGCACAGGGAAATGTTTTCACCGAGTACGACCTACATATTTCTCGACTATCGATCGCTGTTTGTGTTGGAAAGAGGAGGCCCAGGCTGTTTTATAAGCATCGAGCTAATGTATCGAACAATTTGATCGTTTAGTAGAGTAGTAGAGTATTGTCTCATCAGTTTCCCACTGCTCATGTGTTTGATGTTTTTAACGCTACATGTCCTATGTTTGTTAATAAGAGAATCTGCTGGGTACGGTTTGCCTAGAAATAAGCTGTTGTAAATTGAAACTTCAAGTGAAAGTGCTGTCTGGTGAGAAAGTAGAAGCTTTGCCCTTTAAAATGAGCCCAGGCTCACTGCTGTACGATTTTTTTTCACAAAGTTACAGCAGATCGAAGATTGGCGATTTTTAGGACCTCTGGATCTTGGCACTATTCTGATACCAGAGGCACACTTTTCGTTCAAAGTGCGATAACTAGACGAGAAAAAATCGCAGGTCACTTTTTAAGGTCTCGTTCGAAAGGAGAGGCTTTAAACTTGAAATCTACTGCAAACCCAGTTCCAAAAACAATTTATTGTAACCCTGAGAGTCGTCTGAATTCAGCAGACTTTTGGAGAAAAACTACCCTCTTTTCCTCAGCCTGCAGTCGAGCAGAAAAGCCCCTGTAGAAAAATCCAGTTCATGGATGAGAAAGTCCTCGCGTTATCCTTTAAATTGATCCTAGGCTCACTGCTCTACCATTTTTCCCCGCAAAATTGCTGCAGTTTAAAGAGCGATAATTTCTCTTCCCAAAATTAGCAGTCCTCTAATTTTCCTGCAAAGTATAGAAATAGATAATCAATAATCATATGCATAAAATACTGTTCCACTACAGGATGTAGCTTTCGAGTGTTTCTGATATCCGAGATACGACTCCTATCACGACAGAGTTTATCCACCAGTTTAATATAAGCAACTCTCTATTTCGTCTCGATTTCCAGTGCCAACTTTCAAATCCTTCGATGGAAAGGGTACGCCAAAGCCTTCCCCGTCGGATCGCGCTAGGCCTGTTATCCGATCGTTGACATCGTATAGAACAATTGGATAATGCGATTAGTCCGACCTTACAGTCGACCCAGGCGAAATCTGATCGACGACCCCGCGTCAGTCGCGAGGAGCACGCGTTACTCTAGACGTGTTCAATTTGTGCCCAAGGTCCGTGAAGATGTTCACGGTCAGTTAGTCGGTTAGCTCTCCGTCAACGGTCTAACAATTGCCAAGGATAGTGAAAGCAGCCAGTGTCTGCGAGGGAGCTCGCTGCGCAACTCGCGGCCTGGCTTCCTGTTTCGCTCCCAGTTAAATCTGTCCACGTATAGATTATACAATGGACTCAGCCGGTTTCACCTCGACGTAATCGATGCCCTGTTACCTCGATTGTGTCACAGAAGGCTCCCGACGGATTTACACGGGGAAAGGCGTCTAGCCGCTGGCCTTTTAGGAACGAAAAAAGAGGACCTCTGGTCGGATCGATCGTGCGCGGGGTGAAGCGCGGTTGTCGGAGGTTTGAAGACATGTATGTATGCATGAGAGTACAGTTTGACAGAGAGATGGTTTTGCCAGTCACACTTGTCGATTCTTGTCAGTTATTAACATTTTGTCAATTCTTTTGTTTGAACGCTTTCATAGACGTCCTGCTGTGTAGGAAATACTTCATCTGTGAGAATCTTGAAATAAAATGATTGATAAGTTGTTGACAATTAGGAAGAGTCGACGAAGGTGACTGGCAGAAGTAGGTTTGTTAAATTGTATGTAGGGTTTTGGAATTGCGAGCTGAAGGAAGGATGAATTGATGGAAATATATGGGAGGTACACCCTGATCCAAAAGTATTAAGACACCTACTGTCCTTAAGGAATTTTCATTTTATTCTATAGGTCGTCAAAGATTAGAAATTTTGTGGCTCATTCTACTAGTTTTACTGTGTCTGACTTGAGACCTATTTTACTGGTTTTATTATGTCCAACATGGAACCTATTCTACTGATTTCTCGGTGTATGTATTAAGCCTCATTCTACTTATCTCTCTGTGCCTGACTTAAGACTTATTCTACTGAATTTGCTTGTGCCCAGGTTAAACTTCATTCTGCTTATCGCTGTGTGCCTTACTTGAAACTTATTTTGCCAGGTTTACTATGTCTGACTAGAGACTTATTCTACTGTTCTTACTATGTCTGATATGGGACCTATTCTACTGATTTCTGTGTGTGTAGATTAAGCCTCGTTCTACTTGTCTCTCTGTGTCTGGTTTAAGCCTCATTCTACTGATTTCTCTGTGTGTAGATAAAGCTTCATTTTACTTATCTTTTTGTGTCTGGCTTAAGCCTCATTCTACTTATCTCTCTGTATCTGACTTGGAATTTATTCTGCTGATTTTACTGTCTCTGACTTTGGACTTATTCTACTGTTTTTTCTATGTCTGACTTGGGACTTATAAGTAGAATAAGTTCGAAGTCAGACACATTTCACTTAAATGTTAGGTATTTTCATTGCAATTTACTTGCATACTTTCCAAACGCAAGTTTACCAATTCTGAACAGTTCGAAAAAATGTATATTAAGTAAATGTATAAAATGTATATTACAGGGTGTAACATCCTCTACATATTCGAACAATTTGAAGGGAATTCAGTGGGTCGACCGATGATTTTATAGTAATTAGCTTGGCCCGCCCACGCGAATATTGTATAATTACTCCACTCGCTAATCGACCGGGTATACGGGCTATCGTTGTACAGCTTAATTATCGAATAATGCGGTCTAAACTTGCCGGGGGAAATATCGACGTGGGCCAGGGGACAGATATGTCGACGCCATGCTGCACGCTCGTTAAATTCCCGGCTGTAATTGATAATTTGCGCGATTACCCGCGCTTTTTTCCACCCCTGGCGTGTTTGGCTACGTTTGGCTACGTTCGACTACGTTTGGCTATGTTTCGACGCGAGGTTCCCACGACTCCACCTCGAGCACGGCGCACCAGAAAAACTCGGGGGCGACTTTTTTTGTCCCCCAGTTATTAAATCTTTTTCTCGCGGAGCGCTGATTCGCCGCGGCAAAGGAAACGAGCGAAACGAGGGCTCTGCTCTCCTTCTTATTACCGTCGTTTAAATGCCTCGCATTTCCCAGTCGCCTCCCTCCCCTCGCCGCCCCTCTGCATCGCGATTTTACGCGTCGCTTGCGCTTGCACTCGCTCTGACGGTTTTTTCCATCAAATTAGCCACTTTTAATCGGTCCCATCGCCGCGCACACGACTGTATTTATGCATGTGCCCGATGCAGCGATCGCCACCGCCTCTGTAACCGTTGCACACGACCACGCGACTCGTGGCCCCTCGGAATCGATATCGCGTAGCCCAGTTTACCCTCGGTGTGGCGGAGCCTTTAGTGTACGATCCTACGGTTTCCAAGCCAACCCGTTCATGGGCTGCCCCGAGCGAATTTTCATCGCGACCAGTCGCGATCCCTCGATTACGTCCGTGCAAACGCTGCTGCCGCAGATAAGTTCGACTAAAATTCGAATTAGTTGGAACCGCCACTGTTTCTGCTGGGAGCAGTTTAGACCTCCCTGTTCTATTAATCAGAATGCAAAATTTCGAAGCGAGGTTATTTATTGGCTGATGTATTAGTGGGCTACCGTGCTCGCGATTAATTGTAATGGACTGGTTTAGAAAAGTCTTCTGTGGGGAAATTGAGAGGCATAGTATTTTTAAATACAGTTTGGGTATAAAATCGTTCTGCTCTTCAGTAGTTTTTTTTTTTTTTTTTTTTTTTGTCCAAGCTAGTGAACAAATTTATGGCCACATTTTTCACTTTAATATACAGGGCGAGTCACGGAACTGTCACCTAAATTTTCGTGTAAACCATTTGTTTTATGAAAGTGTTTCAAATGAAAGTTGAGGTAAATGCTGTAATACTTAAACGCTTAGGATGTTAAATGTCTCGGTAAGTAGACAACTTAAAACTTTGAGTCTTGATATTTTAATTATGATGCCCAAGAAACTGAGGAGAGTATTTTATGACACTAGTTTTTATCCTCAATTAATTTAGCTAATGCATTAGAATTTAAAACTAAAGTTGAATAAAATTAACGTGAGCGTTTTGGTGTCAGGACATGCTTAATTACTGGGATATTTGCCTCATTTGGTATCCAAAGAGTATACCAAAGAGGTGTATATTCTCTATACCAAACAATTTTCATTAGAAACATTTTTTCCTGCAACAAGTATTTTATAAGAAAATTCAGGTGATACAATCGCGTGACTCATCCTACATTTTTGTATCACAGTGTATGCTCTTTTCATATAAAGCTGCCTTTGATCGCATAAATAACTTGTTAAGTAAAAGTTATAAGAATCAGCTATTCTGTACGATGACAACGCAAATTTCTCATAGCAAAGCTCCCCTGAGTCCAATATATTGAGGGTGGTAGCCGAGAAAGAAATTTGCGATTACGGGGCCCTGTTAATTTTCACCCAGAACGCCGTGCTCGGCCAGTTTCGTCGAATCAGCCAAATTTTCGGTCGAGGCAAGAGCACAACGTCGTATTAGCGAAATAAAGTGCATCCTGCCAGCGGCAGCCGCGGGAAGAGAGAGCAGGAGCGCGAGTGTATTCGTGCCAGACGTCGTTTTCTTTCCTCTGAGACCTCTAGAGCACATCGAGTGAGTGAGCCCAATCGATGTCATTTTCGGAATCGACCTGCCAAGGTCTCGAATTTATTGGCAACGCGCTCGTGACGAGGAAAAATCGCTCGAAATCGGTTTGAGGTCGCTGCCCAGTCGTGCTACTTTCACTGATACAAAGATGTCCTTATTAGCTCATTTCGTGCCCACTGTGAACAGGCAAGATGGTATTAAAGTTGAAACCTTTAAACGCCAATATTTGGAAAATAGAAACATGTGACCTAGATCACTTTTTCCTCTCTAAGAAGATGAAACTTTGTAAGAGTCATTTTCGTTACCATCTCTTCAACTATTTCTCTGACCCCTTGGAATAGGAAATGTCCTTCAACCAAACAGGAATATTTAATTCACAAAGGACCTAATTCCCCACAGTTTACGCGACTGCTCCCACTGTACCACAGCATCAAATGCTCTGACGGTCTAGTTGGACAACACCAGCAGGACACGGTTTGTCAACATGCTAGTGCAAGCGTGGCGTGTGTTCGTGCTTCCAAAACGAGGATAGAACAGTCGCGAGACGCGTCAGCGCTTCGAGCGTGCTCGCGAATGTCGAATCTGATTACGAGGGGGATTACCATCGTCCATCCTCTTACCGCGCGAAGTCTTTCAAACGAGCCTAGAATACGTGAAATCCTGAAGGCAGTACACATGTTTCCGTCCCTGGCAATTGGCACGAGAAAGTCGAGCATACGTTAAGGGGAACGTCTACCTTGGCAGTCGACTCTCTACCATAGACCGTTTCTTTTGGCACTCGGTGCCACGAGCGTGCAGCCTGTGCTCGTCAAGGTCTCGTTACGTGTAATAATTCAGATGAACGTAGGTTTGCGTAATCGAGCTCGTTCGAGGGAGAGCTGTCAAGGAAAAGACGAATGCGCTCGTCGCTGGCCTCTGGAAAATTATCCGCAACCGACGAGACCTCGTCGATGCTCGTGCTCGTCGTAAACGGAAAATGGGCCTCGTAAATCACCGTCGCTCGATACCTTCTCGACGATAAAGACGATTGTTTCTTTACTTTGGACGGTGGATCGCGGGATCGACAGTTTCTCCTAATGTGCTGCTTCCTGAAATGGTTATTATTGCTCGTTTAGGGGTGTCTCGATTGTCTTGAGGGGCGATATTACTTAGTAATAAAGAGGACGATAGGGATGCAAGAAAATTTAAGAGTTTGACGAAATGCTCAGACTGCCTAGAATTTTTTTCGAGGATACCGTTTGCAGGAGCATAAAATTGGAACCTTCCCTTTTAACTTAAAAAAAGAATCAAGTCGCTGCGATTTTTTTTCGCAAAGTTACAGCACTTCAAAGTAACCCTTGCATTTTGATTGCACATGGTTTAATGCCAACATATGGCAAAATGCAAGGTTTACTAACTTTGCGAGAAAAAATCGTAGTGACATGATCTTTTTTTTAAATTAAAGAAAAACATTCCAGTTTTATGCTCCTGTAAATGATATCTTCGAAAAAAAGTTTGCCAAGTCTGTGCATACCGTCAAAGTTGATAATTTTCAGTGCGATAAATTGGAAAGTTGACAAAATGCTGCGACACGCAAAAATTTTTTTCGGAGATGCAGTTTGCAGTATCATATAGTGTGAACCTTCCTCTTAAATTTAAAAAAAAGATCAAGTCGCTGCGATTTTTTCTCGCAAAGTTACAGCACCTTAAAGTAACCCTTGCATTTTTATAGCAGAACGGATAGTGCTGATATATGGAAGAAATGCAAGGGTTACTTTGAAGTCCTGTAACTTCGCGAGAAAAAATCGTAGCGACTTGATCTTTTTTGTAGATCAAAGAGGAAGGTCCCAACTTTATGCTACTGGAAACGATATCCCGGAAAAAAATTTTATCGACTCCCCACATTTTGCTAAATTTTGCATTTTGCCGTATTGAAAATTGCCAACTTTTTGACGGTGTACATAGACTTGGAAAAATTTTTGTCGAAGATGCCGTTTACAGGAGCATAAAATTCGAACCTTCCTCTTTAATTTAAAAAAAGAATCAAGTCGCTGCGATTTTTTTTCGAGAAGTTACAGGATTTCAAAGTAAACCTTGCATTTTTTATATATATTGGCACTACCCCGCGTGCTATCAAAATGCAAGGGTTACTTTGAAATCCTGTAACTCTGCGAAAATAAATCGCAGCAACATGATCTTTTTTTTAAATTAAAGGGGAAGGATCGAATTTTATGCTCCTGCAAACGTCATCCCCCCAAAAAATTCTGGGATGTCCGTGCATTTGGTCAAACTTTGGAATTTTCAATACCATAAACATGCCTTTAGATTTAAGGTGCTACAGTAGTAGAAGTGCACTAAAATTCTTAATTAAGATAATAATATCTTATAGTCAAGACTTCAAGCTGTAATTTAAAAAAAAGATCATAATGCTACGATGATTACTCGCGGAGTTATCGTCAGTCAAAATCAGCCTGTTTTTGCTGAAAACTTTTCTATGCCATAGTCTTTTTGACCAGTGTATAACCCCAAAGTGAAAATCTCAGCCATAATCGAGCGTTTTTGTATCTCCTCGAAGTTTCTCTGGCCGTTCGACCCAACCTCGTGTTTTATCGCCTTCTCGCGCTATCAGTCGCGCCTCGCTGAGACAGATGCCGGTGGCCCATAAATTTCATCCGCATAGTTACATTCCCCGGGTCGGGTCGATAAGTCTAATAACGAATCGGCGTAAAAAGGGACTGAAACGTCCGCGCGCGTAATGCTCCCAAAGTTTTCCGCTCTATTCCTCTGGCGGCTTTAATGCTGCAGCTCATAGATACGCCGACGGCGCCATTCCATTTGCATACGGAGCACTTTTCACGACAGCGAAAAGGAACGCCAAGGGGAAGAAAAAATGGGAGGGATGGCTGGGCAGCGAGCACCAGAACCGGAAACACGTTTATTTCCTGCCCGACGGCGTGCCCCTTACGCGGGCATCCGATACTTCGGTGCAATTAAGGTAATTGCGTGACGTTACGTTACGCGCGCGCGCGCGCTCCTCGGATCCTGCTCGAGTAAATTGGGCGTCCTATAAATATTCACGCGGCATCGCGCTTTGGAATATTTGTTCGCGTTGTTTCACCGACTCGAGCCCGCGGAGGCTCGCTAAGGCTTCTGCTCCCTTAGAGCGAGATTAAACTGCTGTCACGATGAGAGAAAATCTCTGGGGGGAGCACTGGAAATATTTATTCTGTTGATGAGAGAATAACGGTCGCGGAAATTTCATAATCCCTCTTGCTTGGAAATTGAATGACAATCAGACGCTGTCATCAGGGTTGCCAGATACAGGGACAGGATGTTATAGTAACGTCATGGAGTAGAAAAGTGGCGGTATCACAGCGTATTTGACTGCATTGTAGACACAAATTAATGGAGATGTATTTCCTGACTAATATTCTAATCTTTCGAGGGCAGATTCCGCGACTGAGTGTGCAATGCTTTCTCCATGAAGCCTGACAGACTTTGATTACTATCTCGACACCCGAGCTTTGTTTATAGACGTATCTCAGACAGTTCATCGGTCCTTAAGGAAACGAGCAGACTCATTTACGAAATTGATGAATAGGGTGCTTCATACCAACAAGTACTTGTTAAAACTTCTTCTACTGTATGACGTCACTGGAGAACATTTTGTCCCAGCTTCTGGGAACAATGGCTGTCCCTAAGCTCATCGCCCTTGTCTGGCTGCCCAAAGAACATTTCCCAAAATTTCTTCTGGTCATTTCTCTACTATCTCCTTGTTGTTTTCTCAGTGGCGCGGATACTCCATGATTTCTCATCGAGTTCGTGCATCATACTGCTGGGGATATGCACGCGCGTGCGACAGACGAATCGCGCGCAACGTGGAGACGAAATCCGCGGGGTTTCTCGCGTGCCTCGCGTGCTCAATGCGTCGTTCCACTTCCGAGCGTATAAATATTCACGCCGGGCTCCGCGCTGCCTCGACCCGCGCCTCTTCAGAGAGAAGTTCGCGAATGCAACCTGCTGCTCCTTTCGCGACCCAAAACGAGGCCGAACGGCATGCAAATAGTTGGTGGATCTTCGCTAAGTGCCAGCGAGAACGTGGGAAGAGTTGGGACTTTGTTGCGAAAACTTCCGTCGGTTCTATTCAATGATTGTAGAAACAAGCCGCGGAGAATCGAAAAGTCATCTTTCGCAATTTCTTATTCTTCGGTGAAATCTTCGACTCGAATTTCAAACTTCGAGGCTCGCGCAAATGTTGCCTGGACGGAATATAAAAGAGACACGGGACTTTAAAACTCCTCGGAGATGATCGTATTCTATCTTGAGAATGCATGAAATGAATTAGCAGACTCTGGTATTCTTAACATAGGTTCGGAGTGTTTAAAATAGAAATGCATGAATTAGGTCTGGAATAATAAATTAGGAGGTCGTGGATAAAATTCTTTGGGGCCATAATTAATTATGTTAATTGCATTTGAATGAGGAAGTAATATCTATTTTATGTGTCTGTAATTCGATATAAATTAGCTATGATACTCTACCTCAGAGCCAGACTAACTCAGGTCTATTTTACAAAACCCTGTATAATTCCTCCCCAGAAATAGTTTACAAAAGAAACTCTATTGCAACTCAAAACGCCCACCGAAAACCATCCCCTCTCGAGGGTTAAAACACTGTTGTGAAAAACTGTAACAGTCGAAACGAATGGAGCGGCAATGAACGATTGCCCAGCCATTTGATTACTTTCAAGGACAGTAATTAATCATCGCGAGAGAAGCTGCGAGCAGCGTGCGCCGTCGGCCTTCCGCGTCCGCGCGGAACCCGCCTCGAAAAGAGCTCGTCGAGCTCGTTTAAAGTCTTTCTGACGTAAGAGAGCTCCGAGGGAGCCGAGCCAATGGAAATTCAAATTCCAGCTTTCTCATCTCCCAGCGAGCGCCGCTTGCACGCGGATCCGCCGCGGGACTTTGACGTCAGCCGTATCAGCGTGCTTCAATGAAGAAACGCGACGCGCGACCTCTTTTCACTCGATACTTTATCGGCGCTGCATGGAACCTCTCCCTTCGCGTCCTCCGCCACGCGAGATTTTAATGGCACGCGATTCGGCGCTTCGCTACTCCTTAATGTTCAGAAGTTGCAGTGCCGGTTGAGTTTAAAGACGCTACTTTAATGGAGGAGATGAAAAAGTTTTTCATTCGTGGCATAACCAGGGTACACCGTTCCCTCGAATGACCACAGTTCTGTTATGCAAATGTCCCTGATATGCTCGCCACCGTGCTTGCTTTTTATCGAATCGTGCTACTTTTGTTGCTGTTTGCTACGTCGGTTTTCTTGCGAGTAGTAATGAATGCGATAGTGTTCGTTTGTGTTTGAAAGACGAGAACTTTTTCTGTTGGAACGAGGTTGATAATGTTTTTAGCCGTGTTACGAATTTCTGGAATTTTGATGAGACTTCTTTTTTCAATTAGAAGAGACTTGTTTTGTGTATTTAGCTTCTTCTCTTCTGTCTCGTTTCTATTATTTTAGATCGTGGAATACGAGTCTGCCAGGAGCTAATGTGATCAAATTTTCAGGAATTGAAACAGTAATTTGTGTGCTAGGATCGATATTTTTAAATATTCATCGGGTGGTCAATTTGCTTTATTGAAAGCTCCTTGTTTATTCATTTAATGAAATCTTCATATTCAGTAATTATGTTTGAAACTATCAAGTCAAGAAATAATTCCGCAGTTATCAAACACGTTTAATTAACAGATTGCCCATTATTTGCCCTCAAAACGTCCCATTTTTCGTCCTCAATCAAACACCTGTTTTCGCTGTAATCGTGTCCTGCATCGTCCCCAATCCTTCGGGTTAACAATTCGCGTTTCACGCTCGTAATTTCCTCTGTCGATTAATTATTGACCTGGTAGTTGGAATCGGCGCGGTTACATCATTGTGATTACAAGCCCGAGCTTGATTGTACCTCGCGACACACAGACTCATTAATTAATCGCGTAATCGTGGACGAAGGAGCGTGCGCTGAAATCTGTTCGAACTGAAGCGGTAAAAATCATTGGCCTGCACGCGATTACGCAATCCTGCATTCGCGACATGTGCGTGTGGCTTAGAGGACAACAATCCTGCGCCAGTACCACCCACAACAAAGTTTTTGACATGCAGAGGTAGCCAAGGGTTTCAAAGATTATTTCTTCTGTTGAATTTGAGCAAGAATTCAGTAGAACTTGGACCCTATTTGGGATGCTTAATATCCTTGGCAATTCTAATTCTAAGACAAAATTTTCCTCAAGAACTTGTAATTGAAAGCCAGAGGGGAAAGATTTGATAAGTCTCATTTTCAAAATTTTGTAGGAGAATAATTCTAAGAGTTGAACAGGATGCTACAAAATAATAAAAAAGAATCATGCAATTAGTGCAGCCAAAATTCTTCAATAGAATTATTAGAAAATTTTCTTTCTATCTATTTCCTATTATTCTAAGTTAATGTATAAATGTCAAGTGCGACTGGAGTGCATAGGGTTAAACATTGGCGTGACTTAGAAACAGGTTTTACACTTGCATAGGTTCTTACAACGAAGAGATCGAAATTACTATTCGCGCGAACAGAAATGCAACTCCTCAAAAGGGAGTCCAGCTGCTGCGAAGGTTCACGACCGATTAGGGTAATCGAACAGGACTCGATCAAAGAACGATTATACCATTAGATCAAAGAATTTAATTCACTTTGTTCATTCCTTTTCCGTGCCGTGTCGCGCTGGAACCTAACGTCTCCATTATCTTCTGCCATCTACGTTGAAATATTGGACAAATCCTCTCAGGGCTTTGCCAGGATTATTGGAAGCCCTGAACGAACGATATACTCTCTCTCTTCTGTATATCGTCGCTGTAGCTGCACATATTCAACCCTTAAAAACCGTAGATAAATTTAAGCCGCTGCACGTCGAGCACACTCCGTGACTGTCCACTGTACATTTACACCGAAACGGTAATAAATTAAAGGGCTCTGCCCGAGCGAGGGGACAGACACTCGGCTCGAAACGCGAACAATAAATGGCGCGATGCCCATATACCTATGAATCGGCCCCGATGTCTCTGATCCAACGATACCGTCGTCGGTGAGGAAAATCAATTTTTTTCCCGTATCCATTCCGATTTCAATTCCGCCGTCGACGATAACCCAAATGGATAGCGAGATAAGCTAACATTTATTTTTCAGTGTTTAAACATTCGAGCGAAATCGAGTTACACACATCGCGCGGAAGGGCGCGCGCGTGTTCTGTCGACGTGAGCTTGAGTTTTAAAAAACGCACACCTCGATAGATTGCTGGATCGTAATTTCCGCTGTTACGTTAAATCAAATATCCCCTGTAATACGCGCCAGCGCGGTTAGCGGAGAGATTAAGCGAGCCCTTGGCGAAGCACGTCAGTTTTTTCATTTATTCATCTGCAACGCAGTCGTGTGCTTGATTCTTTTTATTGAATAATTTTTTTAAACACAGCTCCAGAATGTGTAGGTGGAAATAGGTTTCAGAACAGGTGTTCTTTTATTTGTAATAAAAGGGGATTTTTTAACCCCTCAATGCCTGCGTAATTTTGCCCAGAAAAGCTCTGTGGATATGAGAATGAAACTTACATCAATAGAAAGCTTGGGGTTTCCAAATTAAATGTTTCATGAATATTCAACAGTCAATGAAGAATTATTTAAAAGAACTTTCCTGAATGGCTTGCTAGTGCTATGCATATTATATGTATTATATATGGGAGTCCATGCGACACATGGAAGTCACTGAGGGGTTAATTGAAATTTACTTAATGTATGTTAGTTTTCTTTTAGCTTCGTTTCACAGAGTTAATCAGTTAGGCATTCAATCGACTCAGGTAGCGTTCCCTGAGCACATAGTCGACGTTATCGATCAGAAATCGCGAAATAAATGGCAGTCGGCGGTCAGCTTTCACGTTGTGAAGTCATCGATGAGGCATCTCTCTTCATTCAGCCTGCAGGCAACCTTGCCTTCGAGATTGCGCAACACCCGACGATTGCATCCTCCTCATGCGTTACAGCGCGGAGAAACGAGGCACAGTCACCTGAATCCATTTCAGACGTGCTTCAGCTACGCGCTCGCAATTCAGGCCGCTGCTACTCTTCTTATACAGAATACGAAACGCGACAGAGTGCGTAACTAAGGCGGTTGCTTTCGAGCGATTTACAACTTTCACGCGAGCGTTGCATAAATACTTCGAGCTTCGATATGAGCTGCGACAGTAGAGGGGAAGATGGGAAGGTGAAGGTGGAATTAGGTTTGGAGGCATTTTCGATCATTTTTATTTGTTTTTGAATTTTATTGAGCTAACGAGGAACATCACTTTAGATGTTCGTCTTTCGATTTTAATGAAACTTGATGTGAGTAGAACGTCGACAAATATTAGACACGTATTTTGTTTTAGCTGGTGACGTTCGTATTTAGGGGGTGAAAACTACCCCATTGTAGAGGAGGAAAATACATGTTCGTAAATATCTCGAAAACTAATATAGGTAGAAAGAAATCGTGAATGTACAGAATGTGTGGTTTTTATGAGCAATAAGATGACGTAAACGAAATTTATGATATTTATGAAAATGTATTCACGACGCCAACTTGGGGAATGGTTTTCACCCCTTAAACATGAATATCAGCAGCTAAAAAAAAATATGTCTACTCGTATACCTGCTATGTTTCATTAAAATCAGATACTAAAGTGGCGTCCCTGGTAAGGTGTATCTTTTTTAACACAAATTTAAAAAAATTACATTTCCTACTGTAATAATCTTTTTTAAGTAAATTCATAAGTCACTCTGTAAAAATTCTCTTTAATTTATTTCGCAGTAGTCGATCAGATTTATACGTGGTTAGCACTTTGCAATTTATGCTGATCAATCGTCTTCAAATTGAAGACCAGTGGTTTTCGATTCATGGAAAATAACACTCTGTGGTTCGCAAGAATTTCACGTCGCTTCTATTCTGGGACGTGCCGTGTCTCAATTTCTTTATTTCACCGCGGTGTTTGCAGGCGAAAAATCACGAACGACATCGTCGTTCGGCGAAAACAGATGATCCCTCTGCGTGGTTACCATTTCTTTCGCTTCCTGTGCCGTGTTTGGTTTGTCGACTCGACGTCTCCTGCACGCGACGAGATCTCTAGATGCTTTTTGGATGGATAATCAAACGCTGACTGGTGAGAAATGGGACAGAATGTTGGCAACAGCAATCCCTTGCAAGGACATGAATTGAGAAATAAAAGGAATAAAAAGGAGAATTTAATCCTGCATAGCTCTGAATATTTTACGAATCCCTTGTTACAGAAATTAATTACAACTAATCTGAGCTGTTGAAATTAGTGCAGTTTATTTAAGGAACTATTGCACCCTATCGACTAAAAGCTCGATTTAACATTTGAATTACATTGTAATACCCTTTGACAGTATTTAAATCGAATTAAATCCAACACAATTTCCCTGAAAATTGGCCAATAATTCCAAACTTTCACCCAACAGAGTTCTATTTATTTTCGCCTGACATTGAATAAATTGAATTATGTATCTCTGACAATCTGTCATATGTAACAGCTCCATTGATAATTCCAATAACTCTAATAGAAGCTTCAATACTTCTCAAACACTTTCATTTAGAATTATAGCCAGTATCTTCCACCACTTCCCTCTTTCACCACATCGCTTCTCAGTATCCAAGAAACGAAGTTCGCTCGCAATGTGCATTGAAGTCTGTCCTTCCCAAGAAACCCAAAGCCCTTGTGCGGTCTCCAGCGAGCACGAAGTCGAATTCTTTCTCTCATCGTCCACCGGATACACCGCGAAACTCCCTTTTTCCGATTTGCCAGCGCCGTTTACAGCGAGCAAACTTGCGAAACAAAGTTGGCCTCGGACAAAGCCAGCGGCGGTTCCCATTGTTTCGAAGCGCGTCGACGCTCCCCGGAAAATTCCTGTTTCCCCAGAAAACGAGCGTCGAACAAAGGGTGCAAACACTCGCCATCGATGCAAGTCAAATATTATTCGGTCGTTAGGGGAACACGTTCCGCGTTCCTGGCGCTTGTAATCGTTCGCCTTTCTCCCGAGGGGACAAGGGAAGAGGCGACTCGTTTTTCTCGCCAGTTTTCCACGGAGCTTCTTGCCACTTCTTGCCGAGCCGCTGTCAAGGGTCAGCCTTTTTACTTCAGCCTCGACTTCGAGGCGTCGGGACGTTAATGGCGTTAGATTGCTGGACCTTGGCTCCGCGGGACACGACGGGTGGACGAAAACGTGCACAGTGCGTAGGTCGAGAGGTGGCTGACCCCGGCGAGAGGAAGCGCGGTTAAAGTGAGAGAAAAAATGCGAGGGGGACCTGAGTCCCAAGGCTGAAATGGGAGGCGTCGGGTGTTTCCCACGTAAGCGAGGATATCCTGTGCCGGAAATCGATGACTGATAAGGGGTTGTTGTTTTAGGTTCGCGTCGATTCACTTTCGAGGCGCGATATCTCGTCGATTCTAACTGGATCTTTGGAATTTTTTCCTCTGGCTACTGATGTGGATGTATGTGTAGTGGGTCAGTGAAATGTTCAAGGAAAGCAAAACGAAATCTAGATATTTTTTAAGAGGAAGCTCTGCTTACATATTTTGTGATGGAGAAGACTTTAGACCAGGGAAATGTTAGTGTGATAGTTTATGAGGTATATTTATGGTTGAATACAGTTCACAGGCTGGTAGCTTCATGTACAATAGGCTGGGTAAAGTGCAAAAATAATAAACCTTTATGTACTGTTTTATACACCACAGATAACTACTATTTTGCAGACCGTAGTTTTTGCTTTGAGAATCTCTCACGTTTGCTTCTGCTATCATGAACAGTTTTAGTTAACGAATTTAATTATCATCAGTGAACACAGTTTTGTATAATATATGCCTGAAGTATCAACTTCAGTGACTCTTGACAGAGTCTGTATAATAATACCGTAGCTCTCGCTTCGAGGATCTTTCACGTTTTCACTCCAGTCACGGTATTATTTTACCGAGAGCGTATCCTGCTCGTTTTTTAAGCCAAACTTTCCTCCGTCGCTGTATCCTTTCACGTTCCAGCGCCCTGTTGCCGCTGAAAAACTTCGACTCGCGGGCGCATTCAAGTTCAGATTACCCCGCGATCTGTCGTGACAGAGGCGGAAACGAGAGGTCGAGGGAAAGAGGAGAAACCTGATTGCTCCATCCATCCAGGGAGACCCCAAAGAGCGACGCGAGTCTCATCCAGTACAACCGGGAAGAAGCCTGTCTCTTTTCGCCTCCGCCACGGCCTCTTTCTCTCGTCCTCAAATTGCGTTTTCAACGGGCGATTACCTGCTATCTTCTGCTCCCGCCCTCGCGCCGCGTCCCCTTTCGACGCGAGGTCCTTTATCAAGATCCTGGGGACGAAACGAGGCAACGAACGCCGCTGACTTCTCTCGTCTCCCCTTTCTCGCGTCATATCTCTTTCAGTTTAAAGAACGCCACGGTTTCCTCTGTAATCACGCGATTCGAGGGTCAGGTGTATGTATAATACCAAGATTCTCATTTCTTTTCTTCAATAGCTTCCCTTCGGCTGTTTTTAGAAACATGAAGGGTAGGCTAAAAAGAGACACAGAATTTGAAGTTATTTTTGTTTTGTTAAGATACTTTCAATACATCTTCAGTAATTTGTTCCCCATGACAAAATTTGTAGTCAATAAAGACTGTGTTGACTGAGGTACTTGACCATATTCTTGTGCTCATATTGAATTCTGTGCATTTGATTAAAATTAGTTATAGAAAGAGTACTTTTGTACATAAACTGAGGAATTCTTTTATTTAAGTTTTCTTATTAATATTTACGATTAAAAAGAATATCACACCTTTTTTTTAAAAACGATTTTAATCCCAACGCACAGAAATAGGTACGAGTACAAAAATATATCCTATTGTAATCCACAGAGAAATCTGTAAGCCTTCCACACAAAGCACCAGAAAAATACTTGATTCTATCACATTAGGTATCATCTTCATTTTTTTTAACTACACAGATTTCAAACCTTCAATATAGTTTCGATTTCCCAAACTCGCTGCACACAATCCTAGGTCCAAAAAATTCGATACCACAAGAATTCCAGATTCTCGCAACTAAACTCCCAAAACCACAGGCAGCATTGAGCGCGTTAATCGAATAGAACGAAATCTTCTCTAGAAATTGCGAACTCAGAGGTTTCCCAACGTCCCATCCGAAGCATCCTCGCAATCCCCATTCGGAAACGTTGCAGCTTCTTACGTGTCGTGGATGTCACGTTCCAGCTCGATTTCCGGTCAGTGGCAACCACGATCCTGTTTCTCCACCTGCCTCGCAGTCCGTGTGACGCACACGCACGTGCACGTCCACTGATTGCACCTGTAATTAGGACTCGCAAGCGAATGGAAATTCCGCGGCGTCGATCCGCGCAGCCTGCGTTTCGGTCCCGATAAAATTTATCGGGGATGCAGCGGATGTCGATGCAATATTAATCAGCCAGCGACCGCGTTAAGGATAAACGCTGCGGTGATCGAGCTCGCGATTATTTTCAATTAGAAGTTACCGCGACGAGGTAAAGCTTCCCGTTTCCATGCAGACCGATTTTTCGCTTTAATCGCGGATCCCGCGAACGCTGTGCAGAACCATTGCGCAGTATAAACCAGATTTCGAAGTATTGAGCGGAGTTTATATCGCTTTCAATCGGTATATGAGGTTCCTTTCGAAGTAGGAAATTTATGATCCACGAAAATGAAAACCGTATAATAACGTGAAATCTAGTTTAAAATTTCTTTTCAATTATCTAAGCTATCGAGATTAAGGCTATGAGCAAGTTTATGCAGAATTATCTATTGTTTAAGGTATGAAGAAAAGTATTGCTTGCAGTTTCCTTGTGAAGAGGTTTTAGTTAATATTAATTGTATTTTTCTGCATTGGATTTAGAGTGTTATCATATTTAATTATATTACTGTGTTAATGGTTGAAAATGATTAGAGTAGTGATATTTGAACCATAGTCACGTGGTAGCAGTCACGTGACTTTACTGCGCATCGAGTTCGCGCATTTGGCACTTCCCTCCCGCGTGTTTAGGCCTCTTGATCGTCTCTCAGTTTTTCTTAGTTTTTCTGTAGAATAAGTGTTTAATTCATCATAATTCAATTGAATTTTGATTTCCCTAGTTCTGTAGAGTCAGTGTGTTGTATTTTCATGTGAAAACTCTGTGTATTGTGCGATGGAGAAGCCTCTGAAGCAAAGATTCAAAGATACGCCATATTGTCAAGTTAACCGCTTGGTAATGTTCGCAATTTTTATTATACAAATATAATTTTGCATGCTAATACATAAGTTAAAACAGATATATTAATAGCTTCGTGTGCAGTAATGCGACAAAGCACAAGTTAAACGAATTTTCAAATCTAGGTTATATATTCTGCCTTTACGTGCATACTATTTCTGCGTAGAGAAATTTCTCTCACATCTGAGAGAAATTCATTCTCTCATACTAATATACATAATTTCAGTATGCCAAATTTAATTATCGCTCAGCGTTACATACAATTAAAGTAAGGAAGTATCAATATTCTGACACTTGATTTTGCTTCGAAATTACAAACTCTCAGTTCCAGTAAATTTAGACGTTCTAACTTCGTGCACATAATTTAGCTTCATGGAATTTGTTACTAATCTCCAACATCAAAGTTCCCATTAAATCTGTGATTATATTTGAAAATTAATGTTATCTAATGATACTGATTTATTAATATCCTGACATAACCCTTTGTTACAATAGTTTACTAAAATGAGTAGAAGGTGATACACAGGATACATCATAAAACAGAAAATCGAAGAATAAAGTGAACAAACAAGAAATAGTCTAAAAATAAGAGTTAAGGTAATATAATAATGAAGAATAACAGCAATTCAGGAATGAATACAGTACTGGGGATATTGGCATATCAAGTTGAGCGATTAATATAATTGTCATGTTGGATCGAAACCGAAGTCGAGGTTTACTGGAAAGAGAGAGAAGTCTGATATTTTTTACGTTGAATCACTGCGCATAATGGGGCCCTCTAAATACGCCAAATCTCTTCCATGGCCTCTTAGAATCTCAACAGCAGCTCTTCGACCACGGCTCGATAGCTTGTAATTACGGTGGCGCGCAATTTGCACACTGCTCGATCGCGTTCGCCAGCGATTCGAGGCTCGATCGAAAGCGGCGCGAACTCTCGAGCCGTCTGGAAATTGGGGGATTCGCATTCAGCGAGCAGAATTCGCTCGTTTTGCATATCTACGAGGCCGCTCGTATTTCGAACTTGGCTGAGCGCGCTTCCGCTCACCGCGAATAATGCCATCAGTTTGAGTAAATACGGTCTAATGAGATCTTAGCGTGCCAGAAATTGCATGTTTCATTATAAATTAAGGAACCCGCGTGGATCTCCTACATAGCCTCGAGGTCTTCGGACCACTGATACTGCTTCCAAATCAGATGGCAATGGCTATTTTTAGCGTTTACGTGATATCAATCGGTATCGTCGATCGATTACTGATAACAATTTGTAGGAGACGCGGGGAATTAGCGAGAATTGTATCTGAATGAACAGAAGTGGAAAAATTGGAGTAATTAATATTCTTGATTTTTGGAAGAGTTCTTTCTTCCTTCTGATGTGAGCCAAAGAATTCTGTCGATTGGAAGGTTTATAGGATTTTAGGTTCTCTTCACTTTGAACAGAGCTCTCTTTTATCGACGCCTGTTATCAAATTCTCTGTCGATCTAAATTTCACGAGTGTATTTTTGGAATGTCACTCAGCTTCTTACGTTTCCCCCTGAAAATCTTTGATGTACTGTTTTAGTACTTTTTACTGACCTGTTGTATCTTTTCTGTTTCAGGTAAGCATGAAATCGTTGATGTTTGGACTTACGAGCGATACGAGGAGTCGCGAGGGCTGTTCTCCGTGAGAAGGTAACGTAGATGTTGGAATTATCAGCGCTGTGGGGTTTATCGATTTTTCCATGGCCCTTTGGACTTCGTGTCCATCATGAACCAAATTGGGGAAACGTTCTATGTCTTTAATTAATCTCTATTTCCTCTATTTACAAGACTAATTACATTTATTTCTCGATCCAAAAATTTTATATCCAAAAATCAACTTCAAAATTAACAAACCTTCACAATTCTTCATCTTTTTGATGTCCTTGTGAAAGATTCTTGATTTCAATTTACGCGTAAAAAATCCTGACCAAGTAATTGCTTTCAAAGCAACATTAGAACTTTTCCCAAATTTGGGGTCTTGTCGAGGATGAAATATATTTTTGAAAATCACTGCTTTACCGACGGAGCAACCGGAAGTCCCGTCAGCTCTGTAATTTGCTCTCCGATGGCGCCACCAAATCCTGTCTTGATCGCCGACACGTTCGCTATCGACCTCTCTACACGTGGATTCAGTTTCGTTGGTCCTTGATATTTCCAGTAGCACTTCCATGACCTCTCTCTGACGCAGACGCCCGCGTGGCCTCTTCAACTAGCAGTCGTTTACGCATTAAATCGCATTTCCGGTCCGTGCCTCTCGCGGCTACCGGAAGCTCCTCTAACTCGAATTTCCTGACCCATTTTTCCACGAAAAGTAAAGAGATAAATGCCTCTGTTCTACGTTTATCAAGGATTTCATTGGCTATCATTTAGTCTACTAAATCTACTAAGATGTGGAGAGTTAGATATCTATTAAAAGGACACTTCAGTTTCAAATTTGTTTCCAGGCTGATCAATCGAAGTTTTCTACTTTTATATAGACTCCATCTGGTCGAGATGAAGTCAAATACCTCATGAATATTTTGAGAAACATAATCAGTGCTCAAAGTATAATCAAACCTTGTGTAATTAAAATCGAAGCCTTTACAAATATCACAAGTTACCCAGAAATAGTCCATTCTCTGCCATCGTATGACTTCTTCTCAGCAAAAATAATCTATATTCAGTTTAATTAATCACACCTGAGACTTTTCTGCCATTAAGATTACCCTCGAATTTTCCATCAAATTCCAGTCTTTCATGACATCCTCTCTTCACGAGTACTCTCACAACATAGTTACATTACTAATTTAACTCGCGAGAGCAACCCGCAATAGTAACTCTCTCAGATGGATACATACCCTAACGTAGACTTAGCATGAATTTCAAAGTCGAGATGCGTGTCGCGCGAACGCGAAAGCATTAAACGCATTAAATTATTAATACCCTTCAGACTGGGGCAGTGGCAGAGGGCGATAGGGTTGCGCACGAGCCAATCCAGGGGGCCAAGTTCGTCCTGGGGGAGCAGGCGTTCTGCTCCACCTTCCTCGTCGCCGATTCCGTTTTGTTCCCCTTTCCTTCCCCAAAGCCAGCCCCCCACGTCTCGTCCCCTCCATGGCTCTGCCATGTGACGCTCAGCTGTGTGTTAAATCCCAAAATTATTGCGGGCCGAGTCGACGAGGACGCGAGTCGATTACGCGCAGCCCTGTTATACAAAACGTCAGTGGGGGTCAGGGGACAGACAGGCAGAGGGTGGCCACGTGGTGACGAAAAAAGTCAGCCCCTGTTCGATGGTCGCACGAGCTCCCGTTTAGCATAGAATCGAGGGGCACTGTGAAAAACAGGCACATACCATAGTACTAGATATCCATCCTACGTTTTCACACGGTAGGATAAGCTCCTAAAGAGTTGTATAAACTGGGCACAGCGTATGTGAAGAATAGGAGATCGGTCTATGCAGGTGAATTTTTCTGGAAAATAGTAACTAAAACAAGAGCAAGTTGTTTATTGTACTGAATGTATGTCCACAGTATAGTTTAAGTATAAGTATAAGCTAGGACTATACTTTGAGAAATATGTGAAGCAGTATACTTTTTTCGGATTTTAATTGAAACATGGAATTTTAGAAGATAAAAAGGCTCATGGTGTGCAGAAATTTTATTCTTGTAAAATTGAACTAAGTAGACTTATTTTAATTGTTAGGTAATCTTTAGGGTGCTTCAAGCAATTTTACTTCTTCAACGTGGTAGGAAAAATATTCTACCCTGCATATTTAGGTATTAAAAAGGTGTGACACTTTCAACCCCCTCCTGCTTCAAAGGGTTAAATCATAGTTTGAACAGTGTTAAATTAAACTAAAATCTGAATGATGTTTCTCATGAATCCCCTGAATGATCCATTTATGACACAGAAGAACAAGTTTTCGAGCAATGAAATTAGCACCCCGAGAAAGTTTATCACTGGTTAACATCTCCCGTGTCCCTTTTCCGCGTTTCAGTGATAACCGAGACTGTCTAGAGATAACGAGGGCCCACTCGTGATAGACTATCTGTAGCTAGGAGATCTCTTGCCAGCTGCTTCCACCGTGATTCGTCTCTGTCGTCGATTGGAAGCAGAAACTTGACCCGAAACGCGTATTCCGCGTTTTTCAGCGGCCGCTTTCGAGGCTCGCGTGGGTGAGCGCTGCAACGAGGCTGCTAAAAATAACGCGGCGTGTGCGATGGTAAAAGCGCATCTCTTGCTACACTCGTGGCCTCCTTCTGCTCGCGCTTCTGGCCCTTTTTTGAAGTTGAACTCATTCCGCGCGGCGTGCTCCAGCCTCCTCTGTCGATCGTTACTCTCGTTAGCTTGCTCACTTGGGGGAAAAGACGCTGACTCTATTGGAAATGGGTTTGCTTAGAGATGGATTAGCATTGGGACCTTGTTACTAATTTCAGATAAGACTCGAGTGGAAGTGAAAGGAGTTACGGTATCGTCATTGACTTTTGTCTTTCATATGCCATGGTAACTATAAATCTTTGAAAGACCTCTACAGTTTAAATGTCAGAGAACAAGATTTGTTTTTTCTGTGCTTGATTTTGAGGATATACAGCTTTTTAGACAGAGTTTGGTAAAAATAATGTGCTTCAGAAAATAGTATATCTGGAGAACGAAACTTATTCTTTTGGAAGGATTCATTAAACTGACAATTTCACTGCTCAATATTTGTCCGAACACATTAAATTTGCATGATACTCGCACACTTTCCTACATGCGGCACATATTTTGAAACATTAATAATTGCTTCAAATTTCCCGAATCGAAGCGCGTGCTCCAATCGATCACAGAGAGAATGAACTCACGTCCACTCATTCATGCATGCAGTATTTGCGATAAAGAACCGACCCAATTACAGCGTAATTATAGGAAAGAGTCGATACCCAGAAATTCTCGTTCCCTGAATATCGCCCGATGAAAATTCACCGCGGAGCACCCTTGAAAATTCTCCCTTTGTAATTGACAAGGCAACGATTTCGTGTTTTCCATCGCTGCCATGTAACCAGGTCAACGACAGAAGGAAAAGTCCGCCTGCGACCGAATAATTTCTGCGCGCTGTTTCAACGTGGTTACGCAACTCTTTGGTGTTGTTATTCATCGCGGCGTGTACGCGCGTGCGAAATAGTCGGCGTTATTAATAACACGACCCTCGATGCGAGAACGACGAAAATCTATTGACCGTGACCTTTCATAATCCCGTTTCGCGGAAACTCTCGTGGCGTATGGTCCACCACTTGCAAATGGTAGTAAATTTTCTGGGACGCGAATATTGCGAAATATATATGGCGTCGAGGGGGTGAGAACTCGCTTAGGGATGATGGAAAATGTTTGTGTGTGTTTTGGATGGGTTTGAACGCTTCATGAATTGTTAAGAGAAGAAGAGACATAGGTATCTACTTTTAAATAGTCTTCTGAAAGGCCATCTTCTCATCGTCTAACTATACTTTGAGAAATATGGAAAGGGTTGTAACATGATCACTCGTGATACAAATTGTGTCTTAAATATCAGAGGGAAGAAGATTATTAAAGCAAGGGCAGTATAAATGTCCCAGGAGGGATATTAGCTCCAAAGCCATTCATTATAAACCCAATTAATAAATCACATTGTTTCTTATTATAAGTAGCAGTATTCGAAATCTCCTAAACGAGACTCATATGTACACTGAAATTGGCTCCAGTTTCTGAGCACGTATAGAACTTGATCCCTCCTAAGAAATCAGCCCGCGACACTTTGAGACGATTTTATTTGGCCCATTCCCACGATAATCTGTCGGCGAGATCGTTCCGCGGGATCGATCCCTCTTGAAAGCATACGCACGAACCCATCGAGCGTTCTTTTCCCAAGCGGGAGACTCTAAACATTGTTTTACGAGTCCATCTCTGGGATGGAACATAAACCGAACAGCACGGAGGATCGTTTTACCGGGGTATAATCGTCTTTCGAGGGAGATAAGCGCAGGAACCTTCGTCGTCTGGCCGCGATAAAGCGGTCCGTTATCGCGACGGGCCAGTGGAGAATTAACCGAAACGGGATCCATCCGTCGTCGTGTCTATAAACGCGAGCGCTAAACGGAAAATGCACGCGAGCCCGCGGCGACCGCGGGATATACCGAGGGAATCATATTGTCACGGTGCTCGTATCTCTCATGGCGGCAAGGAATGTCGCTCGACCGCGCTCGTACTACCTGATAAATGATCGCGCCCGCGGAATATTAAGACTCGCCGCGCAACAAGCAACGATACCAGCGACGCGAACAAATGTTCTCGGTCGCGTAGCTACATGGAAAGAAAACGGGCATAGTTTCGAGCTGATAAATCGGAGCGGGACCGAACGATCGAGGGGTGGTCCCTTTGTGGATCGAGCCACTCGGCGAACGATCGCCTGTCCACAAATTGTTGCGAGATTTATTCGACGGAGGCCCCAGCGAAGGTAGGAGGCGGGGTATTAGGTTTCGTCGCAGGGAAAAATTCATTCTGGGATCTTTGTGGTGGTCTCGTGTGCGGGGAGTTTCAGGGGAGAGGTTTGGGTCTGAGGTGTTGATGCATGATAGGTATAGGTACTGTACCTATAGATAACGAACTGCTTCCTTATTTTCTTCTTAAACTACAGAATATACATACAAATCTCTTGCAAAGATGGGGTAGGTGATATACATCTCATCCAGATACATATGGAAACGAAGTGCCTATCTTAATTTTTTAAGGAACAGGATATATCAGGTTTTGCCACCTGATTACAGCTTTCCGCAATCCCACAGAATTTTCCTATTCGCGTTCCTCACGATGTAAAACCTCTCGGTCACTGAAAAATCGAAAAAGGGGTATCCCAGTACTCGAATTACGTCCCACTAGCTGAACTACTAGTTTCTTACTTAGAATTCAATCTCAAAATTAGCATCAGTGTCTAGGTATTAAGGCATGCTCGGTTACTGAACCAATACCTCACGTGCCAAAGGACACCTACCATAAAAATGTTCCCAAAAGTGATCAGTTAAAATCCAAGCTGAGGACCAAGTAGAAACAGGTCCGATCGCACGGGGGATGCACTCTGGCTGCAGTTTCCATAGTCCCCCGAAGAAGTTTCCGTCGGAAAGATCGCAGGTTCTCGGTAATTTTCCGGGACCGGTCGTGAGAGGGCAGCGGAACGTAAAGAGGCGAAAAGAAAGGCGGAGAGGACGAGAGAGACGGACCGGTCTCTCGAGACTCGTCGGAGCGGACAAGCGAGCAGGCAGGCAGGAATCGGCGATCGCTCGGAGCGTCTCCTTGGCTCCGGTCAGTGGCTGGCTACGGCCAACTTTTCTTCACCTTGCGGGCGAATGACCGTTACGTTTTTTCGCTTCAAGGCTGGACGTATCCTTTCGTCGGGCCTCTCCCTTCTCGTTTTCGCGCTCCGTAGCCTCTGCCTTTCTACTCGTTCCTACGAGGAACAAAGCTCCTCTCGAACTCGCGTTTTCTACGCGTTCTCCCTTTCGTTTCCACCTCGCCCGGCTCTTTCGCCCTCGCCGTTTTTTCCATAACCCGCGATCTCGAAGCTCGGTCTTCGACTCGGCTCCGTAATGAACGCGGCCGAAGAGTACTGAAGAGCAGGGCGTTCTCGAAGGGCGTCGAGAACAAAGGATCGACTTTTCTTGGCCACTGGACCTTCGGACCTTCCCTCGAAGTGGAGCATTTCTTGGACCTCGAGAATTGCTTTAATGAGGAAGAGTCTTGATACTTGGCACTTAAGATACCTTCTGTATTAGTAAGTAGGCAGTCTAGAAATGCTTGTTCTGATGCTTTAATTGTATTCTATTTTATGATACCTTTTTTGTTCTTGATGGTTTTTGATTGGGCACATTAGAATTTAAGCTTAAAGTTGAATACTATTAGTGTTAGTGTACTGAGCAGGGTTGTTACACGAATTCTCTTAGGGTATAGTAGGGGAAATTGAGAGGTAAAGGAAGAAGTAACGAGTGTCCTAGTGTCCACATGGAAATGATTATGCGAGAAGTTTGTCGACAAATTGTATACATATAGTCCTAGTGTTATGGCCTTGATGTTTAGGCAACAGCACTATCTCTGATTCCATTGTCGATAGAATTTTTCTACACAAAAATTACTGGACTAATTTCCATAGAACATACCATACTCTACTCTCCCGAACTCACGCAACTTCTCCCTGTAAATCTTTAATACGGATATCCCGAGCGTGGCGTCGTTCCAAAAACGCGGATCAACGAAACAGTGGGACATTTGGAACCCATCCAACTGTATTTTCTCTTCGTGTCTCTCGAGCACGCTTTCGCTGCCTTCGCGAGGGCAACGGAATTTCTTTTCCCTTCTCTGTTCAGTTTTCGCGCCTTTGGAGAGACAGGCGACACAGCTACACGTCCCGAAGAGTATTTTTTATAAGAGCACTGGATTTTTGACGAATGCAAGTCGTCGGCCTCCCTCGTGGCACGCGAGAGACCGAGCGTTATCCAGGGCCTATCTGCGCTCGTAACAGACCCGCGGCCATGGTCGTCGCTTCCAGACGGATCCGTCTGCGTCACGCGAGCCGCTCTCTTAAGGGTCTGTACACACGCGACTTCACTTTCCGCGAAAACTGCCGAAAATTGCTAATCCCGACGCGGCGATGCGCCTATCCGCGCCAAACTGCCGGAACTCGAGCTTCATGCAAACTTTATCGCCTGCAACACGGAACCACTTCGAAGAGGGATGAGGGTAACAGGTAGATCCTAATCGGTGGACGTTCACGTTGAGATGCAATTTTTCTGTAACTCTTTTCTGGCTGAATTTTTTGTGAGCATCGTTTTCTAATTTGTTCGTTGGACAGGTTTCTAAAGGCTAATTTAGAGTTTTTACTTTGGGTGATCACGGGGGATGATTCATCCACGGTGAAAAGTGTAAAAGTGAATTTAGAAATCCTTCCCCTCATTCTCGAATTTTCCTGCTTTTCATTGCCCTGACGTTTTCTGAAAATGTTGGATTCAGCTCTACCGCGAAGTATAGCACCTTAGGCACTGTGGCTCTCGCGAGGGTATTTCAATCAGCTAATTGAAAAACTGATGAACCGCCGCGTGCGTCGGGGGCGTGGGAACGCGCTTGGATCATTAGCAAATGCGTCTCGTGATTGAATTTTTCATGTATCGCGACCATCCGAAAGTGCGAGAGTCCTGCTGCAGCTCGCTTATCGCTGTTATTCCTAGTTTCAATTAGCTAATTAACCTGACGAACCCGCGCACACTTATTTGTCAATGTGTTGGTGATCGGTGTAGAGATGGCTCATTTGAGTCCTGGTCCAATGTACACAGAAACAGGAAGAAGTTACCTGCGCTTAGGTGTTTGCTAATTTTACACTGGTACATGTATATATAATTTCATTATAGGCTTGTATTTGATATACAACAGAACTGCAATTAATTGAGTCTTAATTGATTGTAGTCTCTTCTATAATACATAGAATTACTGTTATTCTGTGAATGACAATGAAAGTGCTGTAGAAGATCGATTTAGACTGGAACAATAATTTAATAGTAGTCTACTAAAAATTAATAAAATTTACCACTAGCAGGATACTTCAGATTTGTATCTCATATTAAGTCAGATAATCGAGGACCTATTGTTAATTATTTCAGGCAAGTGAGCTCTATTTTATACAGTGTCTCTCATACCTTTGATAACATGATACTGAGTAAGTCACTAGAGTTTATTTCAGACCTCAATCAGTAGAATCAGACAACTTAATCTGAAAAATCTTTCGATACATACTCTCGAGTAAGCCATTAGACCATTAGTCTATATCAAAGAAATATTGTATCCTCAATTTACTTATACAAAGTCATCATTATTAATCCTACTGCAAAGTTAGCATGTATCTAGGGAGAGGTAACTATAATCCTCTTATAAGCTTGTACTCTGCACCTGTATTCTGAACACTGTTCTCCTTTCTATTTTTATTTAATTTGTAGAACTCACGATTCTCGGGGTATAACATTGGTTCGCGTAAAGTAGAGTGGGCATGTTTATTAGATTGACGTAAAACACAAAGGGATAGTTGGCCACAAACTGGGATCATGTATTGATTTTTTTCCAACTCTCACGGGTTCGTTCACCGTGTGTCTGAACAAACTTACGTGCCGTGTATATTTCGCTTAAGTGCATGCACATTTTCATTCATCATCCACGCCGAGCTGGCGATGAATCACCTTCCTCGTCGATCGGCACAGGTACAAATTTACCGCTCGCCTGTCTCTCTGTACGCAGCCGCGCTCGACCGTCGTTGAATCGCATGCATTATTAATTATAACGCCACGCACGAGATAATGCAAGACTCCTTGACGATCGAATGGTAGTCGGGAGGATTTAGACTAGCTTTTGAGCACTTTCATTGAAATTCAATTGAGATTAAATTGGTGAAGGACTTTGGTCAGGATTAGTTAATTTGAGAGAGAATAATTTCATTATTGGCGTAACTCTATACATAGTAGTCTCAAAAGAATTATAATTCTTTTTATCATTTCAATTTATCCTTAAAAAGAATTAATTTTGCTTTCATGATCATTTTCTTTGTATATTTCTTCTTGCACTTATTGTTAGCTTTCTTAAATTGTATTTATAGATAAGGAAATATTCGGTTACAAATGTTAATTTTGCTTTAGATCTTCTTTTACGAAGCCTCACTCCATTGCACTGTGATAAGTGCCTCGTAGGATTAGAATCAGACTACTGAGTAGAATATACAGTGACCACTCTCTTTCGTGGTTCTCCAGTAGTCCCATCACGTGTGTAGGGAATCTTAGATTTAGCAGGTACGTCGATGTAGCAGAATGTAGTGGTCAGAACGAATCCTGGAAACGGTATATCCTGTGGGACGCGAACTACCTGCGCCACATGGGAGATGAAACCATACGACGTCGCAGGAATACTTATTTTCCTCGTGAAATTCACTGGAATCGATGACTCGTCCCATACCTCCTCCTTTTCAAAACCAAGACTCGCACAGTATTCCAAATTTCCAGACTATCAAAATTCTCAGTTAAAATACCTGGAACTGAATCAATTAAAATATAAGGCAAAATAACGTACATTTAATTTAAAAAAAAATTAGAGTCCATATTTAAGTCATGAATTTATTTATTCTAACATTTCATATTAACTGAAATTTCCAAGAATTTATACTTTGAAGAGTATTTTATTTTTCTTCTTAAATAGGGCGTATTTTCTAATTTGACTTTCTAGTTAGTGTTAAATTGCTGCCCATAGAAAATCAAGTATATTCAGAGCGTGTGCAACATCTGAACAGGCCTGTATCATAAACCATCCCCAGAAACTAGGCCTAAGGCCATCCAGATTGGACAGAGCCGCGCGAAATTGCTGAATGCACGAAATGAAAGTATCACAGCTGACGAGTTGGGGTGGCAAAAGCGGGGGATGACCATCGAGGGGGAGACACCCTCTGTCGGGTGCTTTCACCGAGGGTGCTCGGGCTTTTTCATAACCTCCGGAGGAAGGGTTGCGCGGACAATGGATCTTCATCTAAATTGTAAATCGTACGTTGTAAAATTGTAAATGATCATTAGCCCGCGTGCTCGTCGATGTCTCGCGCCACGATTTATTTTAGCGTTTCAGCGTCGACTGTTTTGCATACGACCCCTAGCGTCCTATCATTCGACTCGCTTCGAGTAATACTGCGCGACCAGTCCTCAGTCGCTGCCATCGAACGAGCGATTTAAATCCTCCCTGAACTACAGTTTTCTCATAGCCCTCTATTCATGGTCAGAAGTTCGCCTCCCAATCCGACTTTGCTCGAGAATAAATCGACGGAGTTTTAGCGACGATGTGGAGAAAAGCAGCGAGAAATCGGATCGAGGGAATAGACGAGGCTCGTGATCGAAGGATCCACGAGAAGAAGGCAGAGCCTTGACTAGGTCGCGACCAGGCGAAAAGAGGGTTACTCAGAGGGGAGGCAGAAGAAAATCGGAGAGCTTGGTCCGTGGATTTGCATTTTGATAAGAAATCTCGAAAAGTTTCCCTGGAGCAGGAAATCTCGCCTACCTTCCTGCATCCCGTTCCTCCTCTGGCGACAGATAGGAGGTCCTTTTAGCCGAGTCCTCTCGCTTCTTCCATTAACCGTGTCTCCACCGTCTTATTCTTACCTCATTACGTCGAATTAGTTTATTATTCGAGGCTGGCTGCAGCGTCGCTAAAAAAGAAGTCTTACCCCGATATATGTCGATTGAGACTGGTTCAGAGAAAGGGGTTAAAGGAAAAGTGTGCAGAGGAGTGTAATTTTGGTACCGTTCCTTTCTCGAGGAACACTATTGGATATTTTCTTATTTCGTTGATGGGCTAAGTTCTTCAGGTTTGCCGCTTCTTTTATTTGTTTTTATTGTGTCGAATTTAATTAACCCAGGCATCAGACGAGACGCGTCCACCATGCTAGGGAAACTCGCTTACGAAGTGACAATTAACTGGGCTCCTTGGGACGACGAACTTCGGGGACATTGGTTGAATAAAAAATTCAAGGGGGAAGTTTCTCGCAAGAGAGAACTTAGGTCGCATCGGGAGAATTAATTTTCTTCTTTCGCACAGTGCCTGACCCTTTTCTTTCGCTTGCTCTGTTCACAGAGTTTTCTTCTAATTGCCTGACTTTCGTTTAATTCTGAGATATCGGCGACTATTTCACGCCCTTAACTACAGTCGAAATTACAGGCAACTTTTAATATTAGAGAGACCCGTAATTATTGTCTTTGCAAATATTGGACTGCTGATTTTTATGCAATTCTGTATTTTCATAAACACGATTAAAGAACAGGGTTCTAAATAGAAACTAGCTTCAGACTCTGATTGAAACGAGTTCAGCCTTCCCTGAGGTCCCAGCTGGTCCCAAGTCGGAAGCACATAACAAAACAGTTGCATAAAGTCCAAATTCAGACGTTCCCCAAGCATTTTCCAGCTACTCTACGAATGAAAGGATTATCTCATTTAAAGCTCTCAGAGATGCTAACCATCACCCGAGTAGCATCCGCAAACCGTGAAATAAACCCTCAATGCAGAGTGCCTTCGAGTCAGTACACGAATCATTTATCCACTGAACGCTCGAGAGTAGAATCTACCAGGGAGTGGTGAAAAAGTCCATATAATAAGCTTTTGAAAAGAGCGTGTAGCAATTACGGATATTGGCAGGGTCGTCGGTGGTAAATTAGCAACCCCTGCACAGCCGTAATAACGAAAAATGCGTGGATCAAAGTGTGATACTTGACGAATGCCAGCTGACCCTCGCCCTCTCGACCCCGCGAGGACCTTTCACCCCGGGCTGAATTTTTACGCGTGCGTGTTTCGATCCGCGCACGTGAAGCGTGCACAGCCGGTCGATGGCTGAAAAACGCTGCGTTGCGAACGCGATCCAGTCGTGTCCCTTTCATAAAACCTCGCGCTGGCGATTCTCTTCGCCTGGTTCTCCACTGTAGCAACCCTCCTGCACTTTCCTTTTTCCACGATCCGCCATTTATATTAATGAACAGAATTGCTCGGGTTTTTTACGGTGCACCCTTCTTGCGCCGTCGATCGAGCCACGCGGAGAGGAACGATAAAAAGAGGGACACGCGGAAGCGACGCGTTGTTCGGAGCATTTCAGGCGGACCTATTTATTCAGCTGAAATGAGAATGCGGCGAGTCATTGCGCGGGAACAGGATAGCAAAGAGGGATGACTTTCGTTCGATTAGGGCCGCCTTGGATCGAACAGAGGGCTCGAATTTCGTGCGCTCGGATTTAACGACGATGTCTGCTTTACTTTGGGGTTTTACTGTGTGAATGGTTTGAGCTTCAGAAAGGAAGGGAGAGT
This sequence comes from Calliopsis andreniformis, assembly GCF_051401765.1. Classification (NCBI taxonomy): domain Eukaryota; kingdom Metazoa; phylum Arthropoda; class Insecta; order Hymenoptera; family Andrenidae; genus Calliopsis; species Calliopsis andreniformis. The sequence goes on along the minus strand of NC_135065.1, from coordinate 7,915,504 downwards.
ATATATTTATATTTACACATAAAATCTTTGAAGCTTTCTTTTTTGTATGTAGAGATGTCTTTGTATGGTTGTATTTCTTGTCGTGAGATATGAGAAATTTAAATATTTGAAAATTTGAATATCTGAAAATTTGAATATTTGAAAATTTGAATATTTGAATATTTGAATATTTGAATATTTGAAAATTTGAATATTTGAAAATTTGAAAATTTGAATATTTGAAAATTTGAATACTTGAAAACTTGAATATTCAAATATTTAAATATTTGAAAATAACAAAAAAATAATAGGGACATTACACGCAGCTATAATTCACATTTCACACTATTGACATACCAATCAATCTCCCCCAAAGCTTCCTGAAAAACCAAAAATCGCAATTTCTCCTCAAGCATACCTATCATTACGCTAATGGTAGGTCAAAGAAGAGATCTAGTGCGTGGAAGTATGAATAGTCCTCTTGTTGCAGCAGTCATCCAGGTCAGGACCGAAAGGTCCAAGTTACAGCGATTCTTCTTCCCATAGAAACCGAAGTACGAACCAGTGTATTCCTCAATTTTCCTAGCTCCCATCGATCACCCCGATGATGCATTCAGTTCTCCGCGTCTCCAGGTCCAAGAGAAATATGTCCGAATGGAATGCTGTTGCACGACCATCGCCAGGATAAATTCCAGCGAAGTTTCGAACGATACTATCGCGGTTCGCCCTTCGGGAAATGTATACGTATCCCGCGCGTCCGTCACTTTGAAAAATGACGTCGCCCTCGGCTTTTCTGTCCCGGAGGGCGAGGAAAGGGGGAAAAAGAGAGCACGGAAACAATGGTTCGAAAAGGGAGGACACAGGAGCCTGGAGGGGAGGATTCGAGGAGGAAGAGAGACAGAGCCACTTTGCATCGAGCCACTCACCCTAGCCAGTACTTTGTGCACTGTCTCGTCCACCCCCGTCATCCCCGTTGCTTATTTTCGATAAGGGAAGCCCTTGCGTGCTGACGTGCTCGTTGCAGACTGGATCTGCTGCGAGTCGTCAAAAACGTCCCATAATTTCGGCCTCGAAGTCCCCTTTGTTTGAGCTGCGCCGTTTCTGTGCAGTTTTTCGAGGAAAGGGGTGGCTCGAGGAGGGCAGGGAATCTGAAGTGGAATAGGAAACTCTCGTCGGACGTACGGTAACTCTGGAAATCGAGTTAAATTTTCACTTTTTTTTTATCTTCTTCCAGTGTCTGGATTGGACTCGGTTCTCTCTTTTCCGGAATATTCAGCTGTCGCGTGAACTGTCGAGTACACACACCGATTTACGCATTCTCCATCCCATCGATTTTCCTCGCGGCAGTGTTGCTCGTCACGATTTTTGCGTACACGTCATCGAGAGAGAGACCAGAGTGGAAACGAAAATGGTAGAACAACGTGTTCTTATTTTTATTGCTCTAGTTAACAGGGTGAAAGCAGAAACTGTTTTCGTTCATCGGATGCTGGAGCTCGAGGGGGTGAATTTACTCGTGCTAGAGCGGGGAAGGAAACGAATGGGAGGCAGGGCGAATTTCTTCTCGACTTCGTTATTTTTCTTCCGGTGTACCTTTCCTCTTAATGGAGGAACAGCGTTCGACTTTCTGCGTGAATGAAACTGCTCCGAAATATTCAATCTACCGTGTTTTGTGGGTCTGTGTTGCTCAATTCTATTGTGTGTAATCTTTTCACCGAGAATTCAGTCTTTCCAGTCAGAAGATAAACTGCCTGATTTCTGTTTGAATGTCATTCTTTATCAGCGATTGATTAATCTCGCCAATGAATCTTGGAATCGAACGAAGCAAACTGAATTAATTCACTATCCATCATCTTGAAATATAGGGTGAGTCATTTCATTCCACCATGGTTAATTACTTGTAAACCTTTTGTTACATGAAAGAAATTATCAGAAGATGCTGTGTGGGATCAAAAGGGCATATCAAATATTGCACAAAATTTCTGTCGCCTAGTTTAAACACTTTCTAAGAAATGTATACCTAAAGTTACGTATGCAAATTAAAATTCTTGATTGCTCTCAGAAACTATTAAACATAAAATAAAATATTCAGTATTAGTACAACGATTAGAAGAACATGCATAGAAAATAAACACTTCTCCTATAGCATGTATAGAGACATCCCTCAGTTCAGATCCAAGGTAGACTTAGGTAATTCAGCCATGCATACAATATACAGCCAACCAAGAAACGCCTCGGATCCACTGATTTACGTTCTTGTAAATCATTAAGAGCGACCGAGGCCACGGAATTTCAGGGTGAAAATGACCTGGGCAAACGCAGGAGACGCAAACAGCTCGGGGTGCTCTCGCAACGTCCCTCGTCCCTTTTCATAAATCTTTCATCGAACGAAGCCCCAGCGTCCAAAATTAGCGGCAGCTCTCGCTGCTGTTTTAACTCCAATTTGCATGCAAAAAGTGCCGAGGCGCGGAACACTGACGAAAACGAGGACGACGAGAGGCCCTCGAACCCCGAGAGGATTCTCTCGTCGCGGGAACGAGTCACGACGTCGTTCTGATCGAACTGGGGCTTCCTCGTTTTTTCTCTGTCTACTGCGCTCTAGGGTGGCTGTTTCGGAGGGTCGCGTAAATGCATGAGAAGAAAAATCGAAGGGAGGGGAGCCACCGCGATTTCCTTTCCTCCGTTTGCTCGCGAGGCGACTTTAATCGATATTACCGCCAGTGGAAATTGGATCCTCGCGGAGCTGAAATAATTACAGGAGGGTTCAGTCGTCGTCGCGAGAAGGGGTGAAAGACTTTCCCTGAAGGAAATTGTGATTTCATTTGCCTTTAACGACGGACAGTTTAAGGAGAAAAAGGACACCTTCGTTCGAACTTAAACCTTGACTGGAAATGTTCAAAGCGAAGTTCCTTCCAAGCCTCGATTGGGCTGTTCTTTGTAACGTGAGTTCTTCGATTGTCTTTCTACGCTGTATCTTTGTCTAGTGATATTGATCTTGCGTCTGCTTGAGTTTGAAGACCGTGCTTAATTTATTCTTGTAGCTTTAACTTATCTCTAACCCCAAATTTTATCTCCATGTTTTACTTAATACTAAGGAGCAGGAATAAGTGTAACATTAAGTTGCTTTACATGGGTAAAAATTCCTTGAATTGCACATGTAGTGTACATCACTTATTTCAGCTTAAAAATCGTTGAAAAATTGCTAAGTTTCAGATTTAAATATTCGGGAAAATTCATGAAAAATAGTATGAGGATCCTAGAATAACCCCACCTTGGTATTCAAATAATTAATCTAATATAATTGATGTCTAACTCAGAGTTCTAAACTTACAACACACAAGTTCACATTTTCCACCCATCAAGGCTCTATCATACCCAAAATGTTCCACTTATCCGTGTTAGTCAGGACTTAGTTGAGACTTATGACTTAGTCAGGATTTAGCCAGAACTTAGACAAGATATTCCTCTTGAAACTCTCCACACCAGTAGCTCTATCTTCCTAATTGAAGCAACCTAGTACCCAGTGGCCTCTTTCGAAGCAGCACAGGTCAGAATCCGTCGCGAGAATCGGGCCAGACGCTTGGAGGAGTCGAAGAACCCATTCTTTCAGGGGTGCAGCGAGCACGAGGACGCTCGATGCTCTGCAGGCGCCTAAAAAGAATGAAGCAGGGTTGAAAAGACAGTCGGTGAAGCAGCAGTAGCGAGGATCCACCTCGTATCTCGGTGAATCTTGCGTGCGAGTGTCCTTGCCGCGAGGGGGATGTGCGCGACGAGGGTGAAAGATGGGGAAAAAGAGGGGATGGGAGACACAGAAGCGTCGTAGGGGTACAGGGGCAGAGGGAGGGTGGTGGTGGATCAATAGGAGTAGATTGAAGCGGCGCATGCGAGCGGGGGAGCCAATGGTCGCGCGAGGGTAGTTTCGACGGCCCGAGCCACCCTTGGGCGAAGTACGATGCGTCGGGGCGCCCAGGGCCGTCGAGGGCACGATTAAACCTTCCACCCCAGGCCCCCTTTTTGAGTTTCGAAACTTTATATTGCGCTCATCATAATATCGTCCAGAGTTGTAGTAATTTGTTCCAGTGAATGAGAAAATTTCAGGCATGGTTGACTTTTTTGTGTTGTGGAACTTTTTAATTCAACTCATCACTATGTTTCTCTGACTTATAGTAGTGTGTCCTAATGACGGAGTTCCTTTACGTAGTTCTTTTTTTAAGATATCTAACTTTTTGCAGTAGAATTGAGGGAGCAGAATGAAAGTTAAATCTAGAAATTGGAAATATATAATTCAGAATTAATTAATGTTTTGGATACATGTGAATAAGATCCTGAGTCACTCTAGCGTCTCTAAGGAATTAATGTTTATGGCTGGCAACTCGAAATTCGTCGAATTCGGCTCAGGATGGGCCCCTCAGGTCCCCCACTTTCGTATTCTTCGGGGCGTGTTTGCGCTTCTACAGAGGTTTTACCTCGTCCAGGATGCATGCTTTCCAATGTCAGACAAGTACAGAAGCCTGTTCGTAAGGACATCACGTACCTCTGCGACGTTGGGCATGCAGATTTCTGCATCCCTTTCTTCGTTGATCGTGGTCGCGTGATATTGCTCGACGTTGTACGTTTCTGTTCGACTTTGCACGATCAGGCAGCAGCTGTTTTAGACTTGCAGAAAAAGGTTTCCTTCTCAGTTGAGAATGTTGAGGATCAAAATCGAATAGAATACTCAATGAAATGTTTTAGAAAATCTGGGTTTCAGATTATTTGTGATTCTAGTATGCAGGATTGTAACAATATTTGCAGGGAGCAAAACACTTTAAAAATAATAATAAAACATTTATATTCATTATCGATAGCTATTGATTATTTTGCAGCAAATAAATATTTCGGTCTGACAGTTCCAATTCGATGCTAGTGAATAATTAATATTTATACCTATTCTAAACTTAAAATAACTGAATTATTCCCAGCACTTTTCTACAAACCTAATCCCCACCAAAGGTGAAAGACCCTCGATAGTGGCAGTCTACCATTCGCAACTCCACAAAAGTCTTTACACTACCTTTGCTGGTAGTGTAATTGCACGCAATCGTTAATACCCCGATTTACGACGAAGAAAAATATCTTGCCTCCAGGCAAATGTAAATTGCACAACTTTGTGCATAGAGAGTCTTCCGATTCCCTTGAATATTGATAAGAGAACAAGCAGTGGGGCTGCAAAGTTGGCGAGTGTGTATATTAGAGCGAGTTACCATCGCAAAACATTATCGTATTACCGCTGTTGCTATAGAATTCTAGTGCATGCCTCTAACCGAGCACATGGAAACGCTGATGTTTGATCCTATCGCTTTGCGTTCACGTTATCTGGCGTATCGATATTTAACGAGTGGCTCTCAAAGCCTCGTGCCAGCTATCGTCCCTGCGCGCGGTTACTGAAAGATTTCCTTGCCCAGGCGCTTTGATATCCCGTCCATAATTAAAGAACTCACGGTGTCCACGGTTATCTGAAGATCGCATATTAACGCATTACCAACGCCCTGAAGAGCACATTAATAATTTCCTTTGCCGTGACTGAAGTACCTTAGGAAGCCTTTTCAGGAAGTTGGTTTGAACGTGAGAAATATGGGATCTCGACTTAGCTCATCACATTCACGCTTTTTGTTATTAAGCAACCGATGCATTCGTGAAAATAAATCCTTTGCAACTAGGGTTGCCATACAAATTTCCTACATACGAATTATTATCGCAATGTAATTGTGTAACAAAAAATCTTAATATTACTCACCGATGGAGGGGTGTTTTCTGTATTAATAAGTGAAAGTCACAAATTATGCTATCGTGTCTGAGTCTAATACTCAGGTGGTTTGCTTAGAGTGTATTCGTAGTAGATCTGGACCATAAGCACAAGCAAGACATTAGTAAGAGAATACAATAGGACAGCTGTAAATCCTTCCCACACCTCTCAATTTCCTTCACTATACCTAAAAAGGAAATCTGCATGGCAACTCTGCTCGCAATATTCCTGAAGACATTGCTAACAAGACTAAACGTGGAAGTTTATTTACCAGCTGGTACAGACGCTCCCTATAATTAGCGAGGCTCGACTTCGCCGCGGCAAATAATTGAAAACAGCTCGTGTTGCATGTCTTCAGCCTCTTCGCTCCTCTTACGACACGCTGAAAGGGTACCAATGATCGTGAGGAGCACAAGTTAGCTATCAGCCACTGCGATCTCCTCGTTAACAATTAGTCGCTGGTGTAACGGGTGATTATGCGCTGCCCTGGCAGACCGTGATAGCCTGTTGTCAATAACCAACGAGAGAACAAATTCCTGGTGTTTCATAAACGAGGATCGATCGCCTCCGATGAAGGTCGCCTCGAGGCCTCTTCGGGACAATCACCTTCTCTTTCCGCCACTTTCCTTCGCCCTAATATTCGGGGAAGCTTCTTATCGATTTTCGACTCGATTCAAGGATAATCGGAACGCTACAGTTCCTTATCAGCCTCGGAGTTACAAGGTTGACGCGTGAGAGCAGCAGGTATTGTAATGCTGTTTCACGTGCAGATCCCAGAAAGACAGGCTCGTAAATCTCATCGTTATAAACTAGTCACGACGGGCAGTGATTCGTGACGGCGTCACCCAGCACCTGTACAAGTAGCACATGGAGGGGTCGAGAGGGGCAGGTGTAAACGACCCACGCGACCCTTCCCTCCAACCCCTCGGCGAGATTTCAGCTCGACATAGTGTTTCGAGTAATGGACTAGTCGAACACATCTGAAGTGGATAATTTACAAGTTCTAGCACATTGAACTGTTAATAAGATTCTCTGGATTCTTCAGATTTTCTACTTTGCATGCAACATTCAAAATTGCATTTGAAAACCATAATTCATTCCAGAATCATTTTTAACGAAGTACGTTCCATTGAACTCAGTTTTGAACACGAAAGTTCAAGTCAAAGGGGCTAAAAAAGAGTTAAGGTACTTTGGTTAAAAATCGCGTGCCTGAAGAATCCATGAATTCTCTCCCAAACGTTCACTTATGAGAGAAACACTGTGCAGCAGGTGCAACAGCATTACATTCTCACCTCAGATGCCACGAAAAGGAGTCGACAAGTGGTCGATTAAAATTCCACGATCATTAGCGATCCTCCATCGCCTAATTGCGCGTCGATAGAAAATTATCACGAAATTCATCGTCGATGGTACTCTAGGTCTTGCCGATGTTAGCAATCGATGTCTATTAGGAGAGAATCGACGAAACCATAATAGCATCGAGCGCGATGTGGTAAAACGCGAAGACGATAAAAAAGAATAGAGGGCCTGACTCTCTCACCTTTGCTATCTCGAACACTCGAGCAATTACTGGTAGTCACGAAGATGACGCTAAGTTCTCAGCTGACCGTTGATAGCGCAAGATATTAGCAGCTCCGCACGATTTCTGGGCTGACATTTAGACGTTGCTAAGTGGTGTCTGAGGGAGCACGAGTTGTAAACACTTCGGGACAAGAAAACTGAATTACTGGACAGGTAAAAATATTCTCGGTTATGTAAATCTTTGACGCCCTGATGGTCAAAATTTTCATGTCGAAAGGTATTATTTTATACTAATTTTCAGAACTTCGTAATTACTTTCTGCTCTTAGAACAGTTTTACTTCGAATACAATATACCTACTTTAAATTCTCACTAATATACTGAAACTGCATTTTCTATATACTATTTTATATTCTTTATCTCTTTGAAGATCACAGAACTAGGATATACACACACAAAAATTGTTCGCTTGCAACACCAACGACAATTCACTATAGAAAAGAGTCTCAACAAATATGACAGTGTCATTAGAGAGTATCATAATCTACTGTCCAAAGATCCCAAAGTGTCACTACTCTACCTAGACCAAAAGCTTCATTGCTCATATGTTCCTCTTTCCAAGCCCCTCTTAATCAACACCCAAGATCCCCTCAACAAGTACCATCTCTCCCTAAACCATTTTCCCTCCAAAAAACGAATCTCCAAGGTTGAATAGATCAGGTAAAGGAAGCGCGCAAGCGAGAAATAGACCATTTGCCGCGTGATTTGCTCGTGGTTAACGAGCCCCGACTCGTCGTCGACGGTTCTCGCGGGCAGTGTCCGTCGTCGATGCTTCTTTTTGCGCGCAGCCTCGCCTTGGCCGCGCGGTTCTCGCGTGGAGGTGCGCGCGCGCAGGCCAGTTTGAAATTCGTGGCGCGCCGCGGATCCTCCTCGGGGGCTGCGTTCCTTCCTCTCCCGGCTTTCGTTCCACGTCCGTTCGTTCGTTGGGTTCGTTCGACCCGCTCGGCTCCGCTCGTGTGCGAGTCGATGTAAGGTCGGAGTGTCGTGCCGCGAAGGGAGTGTCGCCGGGCACCTCTCGACGCCCTCTTCAGCCTGCGTCGCGGCGCAAAAATCGGGAGAACCAGAGTGTCCCATTCAGGATGGAGTCCTCGGCGTCGAGGGTGGCCCGTGTCGTCGGGGGCGAGGGGTACGTGCTCGTGGAGTCGGTTCCCTGATCGGGTACAGTGTCCCTGAACGATTCCACGGAAGCTTAGAGAAGCAACCGCGAGCCCCTTCGATACAGCGAGTCGAGTGCGCGTCGGTTCTGCACGTGGCGGTTCGCGAAGCACTTGGACTGTCACTGGTCAACGGACCCCAGAGGCTCGGATAAGAAGTCGAGTGGCTCTCGAGGTTTCTTCCGCTCCGATTTGCCGAGAAGCCTTCCCACGAGCGCTGCTCGAGCTTCTCGAGCTTCGTCGAGGATTCCCCGAGCGGCAGGACGCGTCAGCGAGATGTCGGGACGCGACAGGGGACGGTAGTTCTAGGTTGGCAGGGGTGTCCCCGTGACATGTTACCCCGTGACCTTTGCTGGCGCGACTACAACGTCCTCCGCAGAGAGGGTCGTCTGGTGCACGGATCGAGCGAGGATAGCTGCCGATCCTTCCATCCACGTGGAGTCGAGTACCGCCTGCTCCCCCTGGTGCAGGTCAAGCCTGACTTCGCGGTCCCGTATGTCCTCTGCTGGAGGGTGCTGGGCGCGATCCACAGGGTCCAGCTTCCGTTCCAGCACCACCACCGCCACCACTATTACCATCTTCGGCGTCAGCGACGCAGACAGTTCCAGGGCAACCATCGAAGACACCCTGTGCCCTTCGCGACGAGGTACTCCTCGCCCTACGCCTGCAGCTTACAGCGCGGCGGGCTTCTTGCGGTGCCTGGCATGGAAACAAGGTGAGCCTTGAATAGCTTGCTTCGACTGCAGAATACTCTGGGGGCCTGTGCTACCCTTTCATTATCGCGGCTTCCTTTGGAGAGGCTTTTGAGGATTTCAGTTTGGTGATTAAGGTGCTGTATTTGACTACTGCGGTTCAACTGTGGGGTTTAAATCTGGGGGTGTTAGGCCAAGCACCGTGGGTCACATATCTATCGCTTATTTGCTGGGTGAATGACACAAAAAAATATTCTTTCGAGTACCTTGCCCTAGATGATAATGTTATCAGATATTCCTGAAAATTATGATGTCTTAGTGTGTTTTTCCTTCTTGAGATTGAAGCTTTGAACTTCAGTTCTGTATTATGGGCATTGGATTTATTCTACCCTCGATTTTAAGGGAAAGGTTTCTGTATTTCTTGGAAAGAGCCAGAAGTTTATATGACGCAAACATCTCATTTCTAAGGTAACTTTAGGTAACTATTATTCCCTTGAATTTTCCTTCCCAAAGACCTTACCAATCCTCTTGCATATTCTTCGATTTTTTAATCTAATCATGAGTTTCTCTTCTTTTAACAACCTTTCTCATTTAGAGAAAACAGAATTAATTCGTCTTTCCTGGAGGGTAAGTGATTTTCATTGTTCAGTATCAAAACGTCATCCGCGATTTTTTCGTTCTGTCTATCCGACAGGGGATCGATACTTCCGCTAGGGATGAAAGAGTAAAGGCAACGAGAGCGAGATGCAACTTCCTCTGTTATTAACCCCCGTTCCGTCTCCTTCATGCCTTTCAATTAATCGAGCAACATCGTTTCTTAATTCCATTTTGAATCGATAATTCCTCTGGCAACGATAGAGCTGGGGCCAATTCTCGCATAGGAAATTCAAGAAGAAGGATTTAATAGCGCATAACTGAGTGCAATTTGGTTTCTACGGAACCCTTCCGTGACAGACGTCAGTTCATTACAAGCCCCTCTGTCTGGCTACACCCCTGTCCGCTTGTGACAGCAAAATAGAAACATTTCGTCGTCACCTCGCGCCACGAAATTTGATGCCGAACAGGTGTTGGTACAATGGCAGTGTAATGTTGCTGATTAGCATACAGCCAACATTGTGTCGTATTCGCTGATCGTATCAGCAACGTGACTGTACTTCAAATGTTTTAATCTCCTGCTAGTGGTCTTCGGTTTCCTCTGACTCTTTGTCCATTATCCAAGAATCAGTTCCAGTGCACACGAGTGATATTTCCACATACAATCTCGTTACGATCAAATGTCTGTCTTCGTTGCTTGTAATTAAGGAAACGAAGAAAAACATATGATCGAAACGAAATCGTGCATCAAAGTATCGCTCGTTTGTATCGGTTTTTATTCCTTCTGGATCGAACGTTATCTCTCAAGTGTCCCCAGTGTTTTCTGTCAGGCAAACACGAGACTCGGTTCCCTTGAACCATCCTGGTCACCCATGAAAATTCGATGCTCCCATGCCGCGACGCTCGTCTTCATTCTAACCCAAAAAACTAAGTCGACGACGCCTGCTGCGCCCGCTGGCTGCTGTCGACAGATTTCTTCGTCTCCGTGCCACGACCTCCTGCTGCTGCGGACAGTGAACTCGCGCGGGCAACAGTTCTTCCCAACCGGACTTGAAAACTGGAGTGGTCCTGGTCCTGTCTTTTCCGCCTGTGACTGGAATATTTAATGTCGACTGCTTCTGCGCTCTGTAAACAATATTCGTGCTAAATGTGTCTGCGAAACGGTGGGACAATGCTAATGCGGAGACTGTTTTGACATTTGTAACGCAGAGAGGATTTTTTGGGGCAATGTGTTCAAACTCTGAAGATACTTCATTTAAAATTGAAAATTGGTTTAAAATTGGAGGTTTTGGAGGAGAAATATAAATCTAGAAGCTCTATTACCTTTCATCGCTCGTATCATCTACAGAAGAAAGCAATTTAAATGCTTCACGCGTGTATTAAAAGCTTTAAATCCCTCAGCAAGTATCTCGTTTCGCGATTCTTCAAACAGTTCCTCCGTCGAGGATGTAGCTGACCGATATTTTTCAAAAATTCTACGTGTGTTAGGGAATTATTCTATCCACAGTATAAAATCCCACTACGCATGGCCGCGTAAAAATAACCAAAGAGTAGAAAAAACGAGATAGGAGGATTTCGCTGACCCGTTCCACGGTAAACCATTTCAGGCAGCTGAGCTGGCAACTGGCCGTGGCTTAAAAGCTCTGCGAAGCTCCAAGCTATCGGCAATTTCTTTCTAAGCTTCTACAATCGTCTCGAGGAAAATATAGAATTCGACGAATTTTTCACCCCATTGTTGCTATTGATCCCCCCGTGACTTTTGAATATAGAATGCTCGATTTGTCAGCTCACCTGCCGCCTCGACGTGAAATTGCGATAATGCCCACCCCTCGCGAAACAGGCTCGAGTAATCGAATTCGTCGAGCATAATGCGATTCCTCGATGCCGACGTGCTGAAAAATGCAGAAGGTGAATATCGTGTCGCCGTGGCCATCCGCCGACAGAAGTTGTTATTTCCTTGTTAAAAATGAACGACTTGTCGGGGCCTCGATCCACGGCAACAGTGTATCATCAGGCACAGCAATTTATCAGGCATATTAGGCGTTATTCGTACCGATTGCATGATAAGCATGGTGAATATTCAATTAACGCTGCGACAGTGGACACCTGCCAATTTCGCAATTTTTTCTTGGAACACTTAATTCAGTGGCGGTTTTTATTAATTTCGTTTCACTGAGGCTTAAGAATAAGTGCTAAAGCAAGATTCCATGGGGATAATCTGGTCCTTGAGGAAGGAGGGAATTGTATGTTTCTTTTTAGTAATATTGTAAAATTTTCAGGTAGTGTGGAGTTAATTTTGTTGAGTATATTTTTTCTAGTTGTTTTTGGGTATACAATTTTTGTTTAATTTTTAGGTACATGTAACCTTATTGATCCTATAAATAGGGTTTGCAAGCCAGACTTGTATCGAGATAGCGTTGACCTTTTACTAGACAGCTTCTAGCATTACTATTAACATTTATAAGGTTTTGTTGTTTAATGCGTCATTTCTTGCCAGTCAATTGTAGCTTACCTATTCTTACTCTTTTCCATTCCTTTTCTGATATATTCTCGCGTCCTCAATATTTTCCCTTGAAAATAGAACCAGAGAGCAAGGTTGGAGTATTTTCTTCTTTAGAAAAAATAGCCCACTTAAAAATACAAAATATCATCCATATAAAAGTCACCGATCCCTTCCCCTGACATACCTTCTCCTTTTTCGAAATTTATGATTCGTTTCATCAACCTCCAGCACGAAAAGAATTCCACGTGCAATAACAATGGTTAAAAATCTTCTACAGTAGCTCCTGAGCCTCGATATTTCGCAAGCCTTCGTCGAAATCCAGCGAGGCCACGGACGATTTATGCGGCCTTTCGCCCCGATTAGGCACATTTTTATCCGAGAATCTAAGCAAGTCAGCCATTACGAGGCCCGCGAAGATTCATGAGACGTTCCGCGACGGTGTAATTTCTGGGCTGGTTGCAGGTTGCAGGCAAGAGGAAATTCTAATTTTTCAGGGACGCGTTCGTGTGCCACGGAAAGGGTCTCGCCGCTATCGTCGCAGGTGAAATTGCAACGTTCACGAAAGCAGCAGGCGTTATCGATCGCCCTCGTGTTGCACGTCGCGAGTACGCGCTCGGTATCGCCCTCTTAAAGCAAACGACACTTGATCTGGATAAACGACGAATAAAAGGGGCGATGGAAAACTAGCGGTGGTTAGAAAGACGGAGATCCTTGGAGCTTAGTGGGTCCCTTCACTGGGACAAGTTTACCCTTATTACAGCTTGCGCTAGAGGGGGTTGGTTCGCGGGAGTTGAAGATTTCTTTCTTTGAATTATTCAGCTAGCTTTGCCCGCCTCGAGTCTAGTTTCGACCCGAAGTTTCCCGTCTCTCCTGACTGGCAGGTACTGCTCACACAAAGAAGGAAACGAGGGGAAATTGACCTGCTGGTGACACAGTGGAACAGGTTTGCCTTGGTCAGACACGAGCTGCAAGGTAGAAAAAAATCGAAGGGAAATAGGATGGCGGCACCAATACATCACAAAAATGCAAGGGTTACTTTGACATGCTGTAACTTCTCGAAAAAAAATCGCAGCGACTTGATTCTTTTTTTAAGTTAAAAGGGAAGGTTCCAATTTTATGCTCCCGTAAACGGTACCTCCGATAAAAATTTTTCCAAGTCTGTGTATCCCGTCAAAGTTGGCAATTTTCAATACGGCAAATTGCAAAGTTTAGCAACATGCGGGGACTCGTTAAAATTTTTTTGTAGGATATCGTTTGCAGTAGCATAAAGTTGGGACTTTCCTCTTTGATTTAAAAAAAAGATCAAGTCGCTATGATTTTTTCTCGCGAAGTTACAGGACTTCAAAGTAACCCTTGCGTTTTTGCCATATGTTGGCATTACTTCATGTGCTATCAAAATGCAAGCTTTACTTTGATGTGCTGTAACTTTGCGAAAAAAAATCGCAGCGACACGATCTTTTTTTTAAATTAAAGGGGAAGGATCGAATTTTATGCTCCCGTAAACGCCACCCTCGAAAAAAATTCTAGGAAGTCTGTACATTTCGTGAAACTTTTGGAATTTTTAATACGATAAATATGCCTTCAGATTTAAAACGGCACGGTAGTAGAGGTGCACTAAATTTAAAATTAAGGCATAGCATCTTACAGTCAAGAATTCAAGCTATAATTTAAAAAAAGATCATGATCCTATACCATAATTTTCTTCACCAGCGTATTTAAAAGTCATAGAAATCAGCAAGAACCTACATCATCGACAACCTTACCGTATTAATCAGGATAATTATTACACAGAAATCTTTAATTTGCACCGCCTTTAAAAATGCTATTTAAAGGTTTATGTTTCTCCTCTTAGCAAGCAATGTTATTAACACTAAATTATTTCATGTTTCATGAATTTTGTAGAGAGAGATACATACTTTATTTTCGTAATAAAAAGATTAAAAGCTGTGCAGTGTTCGGTAATTCGGAATGTCTGGCGATACAGACGATCGATTTTCTTCAGTTCTCGATTATCTTTACTCTTGCAGAGATAGTGAATTTCACGCAGGAAAATGTAGACCCCGCGTGTCGCAACGCGTGACATTAATAAGCAACTTGGACGGGATTCCTTCCATACACCAGGCTCGTTTCTTTTGCTCAACCTTTCCCGTAAACAAGTCGATTAAACGTTATTATCTGGCAATTAGAAATTCATTGTCAGGCAGAGGAAGATAGATGGTCTTCCGATTCCCCAGCTGGGTGTATTAGAGATGAAGCAAATGTTAATTATCAGTCGATGCGTTTCTGCAACGAGTATATTCAGTATTCTGAAAAATGTCAGTTACACGCGCTGCCGAGTGTTCGAGTATCGGAAAAGCCACGTCTAGACTCTCTGCTCCTTGTACCTAATCTTTTTCTCTCGTTTTTGGAACGTACTTGCTTCTGCTTCATTGATCCTCGAAAGCACTAGACGGACTACTTTTTGAGAATATCGCGAAAGCACTGGGGTGATACCCAAAGACCTCTTCAGTGTAGTCGCTTCTTGAATCTTAAAAGGAAGGGAAAGACCTGGTGGTTTTATTTTTGGGCTGTTTGCTGGCTGTCTGAAGGAACAGACTTTTGCAATTACACTTAAGACATTTTTGGTTCGAAGTTCGAGAGATCATTCGTGTCAAATATTCTACTGTAATTTGAGACTTGAAAAGCTTAGAATTAAAGAAAATTATTTTCATTCAGAATAGAAATGATCCACGTATATTTTAGCTTACTTTTAATATATAACTGTACAGCATTGCCTCGTTATAGTCTCGTTATATTTGTTAACTTGCTAAATGTGCCTCACATTGTAAAATCGCCAGCGATCAGTGACCCCATATCGACAGGATACTCCATTAAGAAAAATCACAAAGGGAAATTCCTTGCTTCCTAGACTTCCTAGCAATTGCATATTTTCATAGTCTCTCTAAGACTGCGTACACCCTCCACACATCCCATGTATTTTCTATCACAAACTCGCAACTAGGTCGATCCCACATTCTTCCCCAAGCATTCCTCCTGTCAACCTCCAAAGACGAAGAAGCCACCCCTTCGATCTCTCGATAGAAAATAAAGCGTAATGCAGTCTCGGTGGAAGCAGCGTGAGAATGATGCCGCACGGAGATTCCTATAAATTGTGCGCAGGTGTTGCGCCGTTTTTTTTCCCCCTTCGGGTATCGACGTTGACTTTGAGTAACTGCGCGGCTGATCCTAGAGGCGTCGCGCTTCTCCGTCGTCATTCTGATCCCGCGTGAGATCGAACGAGGGCCCGCGGCCTTTGCCGTGGCAGCGGAGAGCTCCAAGATCGATCGATCGGCGAAAGGCTCGTCGGTGTCATTACGTTTTATCACTGGCATCCGTGACGTCACCGAGGCTATTTTCGATTACGCGTACCGTTAGCTGTAGGGTCGCGGTGCGACGACCTGCTCCTTGGAGGCTGAAATACATGTGACCTGGGAGAAGCGCGAATTATTTTCTTTCGCGAGCTCTCGGTGGGTAGGCTAATCTTGACTTCCTCGAGCAACTGTGAGTTGTATTTCTGTTCATTTTTCGGTCGAAAATGTTAGATAGTGGGAAGCTACTGTGTTGGTACACTATACTGTGATAGTACACACTATGGTGCATGAGTACTTGGACACATGAATTTTTGCTACGAATTTCGTCTCAGATTAGTATATAAGATTTAGAAGAGCGACGAAAGTAACATTTAATATCAGTTAGTATAAATAAGACAGTGTAAGTATTTCATGCATTCCTTGTGATGGGAGTGTCCAAATACTTGAACACGGTAGTGTATGTCTCCAGAGCAGTGTTTCTCACTGGGGGCCTTTGACCCTCTAGGGGTCCTGATACCGAATTTTTGGAGCCACGTGAAGAACAGAAGGATGGGGATAAGAAAGAAAATGGGGTTAGAAAAAATAAGAATAGGATAAAATGGGGATGAGTAAGAAAACGAGAATAAGAAAAAATGAGGGTAGGAAAAAAGAAAAGGGGTGGAAGCCACAGGGGTGGCTAATGTTCAGAAAACAACCACAAGCTAAGAAAGGTAGAGAAACCTTGATCTAGAGGATGAGAAAATTCGAATGATATTTCTTCTGTAAGTCCAAAATTAGATAATTTAGAATTCCTTAGAAAATCTCGGTAATCATTAAACCTCTGTGTACAAAAACTTTGTTCTCCATTTAATCAATGATTATACCTGTTACTTTCGTAACCATAAAGACTGGAAAACTTAGCAAGTTCTTACTCATCGCGCGTGTAGGTTCGCGACGACTTTTGTTTTTACGCGTCACAGTCTTGTGCACCTGCGGAACTTATTTGGAATTACGCGTTTCCTGTGCGCAGCCTTCTGCTCGCCCTTTCCCTCCCAGGTATCTCCCATTCCCGAGGAAATGATTATTTACGACGATCCACTCGTTGGCAACAGTGTTGGGGGTAATTGCAACTATTGCTCAACATTGTGACGAAGGTCTTCGAGTCCTGCCTCGTCAATCGCTGCGAGTGGACGTTTTCGATTGGGGAGCCTCGAACGCAGAGTCCTGTTTCACGATTGGTGTGAAAATAGAAGAGTCCCGAGTTAAAATTCGAGTTCACAGCGACAGTGATACATTCGCGATACGCTGCTCTGTCAGGTATTTATAATACCGCGCTCTGCCACCCACAACGCGTGCATCTCCCGCTGCCAGCGGATTTATTTACACGTTAATTTCCATTGGTCGCGGAATACGAGGCGCGGAGGAGGGGGAGTAGATTAAATTACCAAACAAAATCCCCGGATGCACGTGCACCCGTGACAACTCGCGAGCGAGCGTTCAGCCGATCAAAGCGCCGTGCCAATTTGCGTCACGTGTGATTTAGTCGCGTGCTACTCCGTCTGCGTTCCCGTGAAACGGAATAGCGGATCAGTAGGTAAAACGAGCCTCCTTCAAAGACGCTCCAGAGCCAGCATTCGCCAATTATAACTTTGCCCCCCTATGGGATAAATTATCATGGGATTGATGAGTGTAGAAGGATTTTCTTTGGTGCTCCTTTACGATTTTTCTTTGGATGGAGTGAAAGGTAACTTAAGCGGTGATAGAAGGTAGATATTAATTAACTTAGTGAGTGAATACTTGTTGAAAGATCAATTAGAAAGGATCTTCAATTTCTTCTGTTTTATTTTGTTCGGTAATGTTATTAGGTCGTATAATATGAAATACTGGAATTTTATTTGTATAGTGGTGGTGGCTCTACCACCTGTCTGAGTCGTTATAAGGCGAGGGTTTAAGTAATGCATATTCTTCTGTTTATTGCACGAATCTCTTAAATCTCCAAACTGGTTTATACTGGAGTGGAGTGCATGTTTTGAAATTCAGCTTGATTGAAATAGACGAATAAAGTGATTGATATTTAATGGATGACCCCTTTTGATCCTGAGGTATTAAATTTTTCACTAATGATACACGTACATTTTTTGACTTTCAAGAATCTAACCCACATGATCTGGCGATACACTTAAAAATTTCATAGAAAACGAAATAAATCAACTTGGCTTCTCCAACTACTAAAGCTTCAATTGTCCCATTCAAATCTCCTCAGCCACATCGAAAAATCAGGCTCTCTCGCTTTAGCAGGTCTTCAACGACTCGTGCCAATAAATGCCTCACCTTTGTGGTATACATACACATCCAGGAAAGTCCCTCTCGTCCGATGCTTCAGCGGTTTCCACTAAATTAATGTTTTATCGCGAGGCTCGCCGTCGGACGAGGGGCGACAGCGAACAGATGTTTCCGGGAGCGTGGTCGAAACGCGTGAAATCGCTAGATCGCTCGTTCCGAGAGGAACGCTCGTCCAGCGATAGTTGGCGAAAAACACCGTACAGTGGGGGGAGTAAATTTTTCGTTAAAACTATGCGACGTGGGGTAACGCGGTGCCCGCAGGATAGCACAGAAACCAGAGGTTCTCAGCCAACAGTTAAGACACAGGACTAAACTCTGAACCAGGTACAGGAACTTATAAGAGACTTAGGTCATGAACTCTGTGTTTCCTTAATCGATCAAGATCGTAGCGTCCCAGTGACTCTGTTAGACGTTCAACGTGGACAGCCAGCAAGGGATGATAGGGCGACTGTATGAGAGCCACTGTATTAAAGCAGACGGGTCGCGACGTTGCCGCGCCTCGCAGGTCTCACTCTTCTATCGACCGAGCGACGTTGCCAGCTCCTTTTCCATGCCTTTATCGCCCCTTTCCATGCAGCCCTCCACTCGCCTCCCTTTCTGCCTTCTCCATCTTTATCCCTCCCTCTCTCTGTCCCTCCCCAGACGGCTCGCCATATTTCTCTCTTTATCCTCACTTCGGGCTACGAACCGTCGGGACCTAGACTCTTCTCCTCTCGCCTCCTCACTCTGTCTTTATTTATTCTGCCCCTCCACCCTGCCCTTTTCCGTCTCCCTCTTTCTCTCCGTTCATTCGTGCCCTTCCCTCTCCGCGGCGCGCCTTGCCCTGCCTCTTTCTGACCAGCTGTTTAACCTTCCTAGGGCAGATGCCGCGCGGTTAGGTGCAACGTCACCTTTATCGTTCCTTGTCCCTTTGCGCCGCTGTCCACCGACTCCTTCCTCGTTCTTAATTGCCCGATAAGGGCAATCCGGCCACAAGAAGGGCCGGACGCTCGGCTCGACCTCGATCCCTTCCTCCTCCGGCGGATTTTCCTTGGAATCTCGGCCTCTGAAGACCCTTGTCCGCTTCTCTGAGCAGACCAGGTTCGAGTCGCGGCGTTTCGCTCGATGCTTCGACGGGGAATCGGCTGGGAGGCTAGGAACGCAATGGTAACTTCGCTTGGGTGATTATTTAGTTGCTTGAAATGGGTCAAGTTGTTTCTTGTGCAGGACGTGGACTTGAGTAGGAGTTTTAGCTGCGGAGATATGAGGAAGAATTTGGGTTCAGAAGGATTGGAAAGTTGATGAGATTAGAGTGGATGGATTTGTGGAATCAGTAGCTCTCTGTTTTGTACAGTTAGTTGAAGGATTGAAACTTGCATGTGCAGCAAGTTGAGGAGGGATGGTTGGATCACTTGGAGGGTGGTCTTTAAAGGAAAGATACTTGTATTATTAAGGTAAAATATTCCTGTAGTTGACCATGTTCCTATACCTAAACACTAACTTTAGTTTTAAAACTAGTGTCATAAAATAGTATCCCCAGTTTCTGAGACCTCATAATTAGAGTTCTAGGTCGTTTACTTACTGAAGTCGTCTTTTTTATGAAGGTTTCTACAAAAAGAGTTAGAATTGGTATTAGTTCTGCATATATTGACGCCACATTTCAGGAATCTCTTACCTTCCTCTAACATCAGTATTCCTCTCTACAAATACATTCTCTCGTTACATTTGTTTACTCCGCTGGCAGTAGACATAACACTTGCCCAACCAAAACCTCCAAGAAACTTTTCTTCGCACGTCAGCGCTCGGCAGTCCCCATATGAAAGCAGCCATGAAAGAAATACGAAACGGATGACCGGCGGTCTCGAGGTCAGCCCGGTCAATAACTTCGTTATACGGGCCAGTTAAAGGCATTTGCTTCGATTCAGCTAGCCTCAGCGAGTTGCCTCCACGCGTCGCCTCTGGACCGCTGGATGAATTATTTAGAAACGCGAGGGGTTATCCGAAGAGCTTCTTGCTGAATCCTGTATTAGGTGATTCCTCGAGGCGATTCATCAGCGAGCCTCTCGCTTCCCACCGAGTAGGATTCGGGGAAGGCTGACCTGGGTAAAAAAGCAGTATCGCTGAGCTAGGTCTGGAAGGCACGTTTTTCATCGAGCCAAGTGTCCTCTTCGAGTTGGTCCCGCTCCCGATTCGCGTTGGTCTCGTACCACTGTATCCTTCCGTGGATCTGGCGACGTGACTCACCGTTTATATCAGCGGTAGGTGGAGGCCAAAGGGCACCACGGATCTGGGACGATTTCAGTCGGTATTCGACGGGGAGAAGAGAAACCTGGGAGGATAGAACCGTTCGAGTCCTTCGTGGCTTGTCATGGAAGGTTGACAGACCGCGACAGCCTGTCGCGAGACTTTCGAATCGCACGGCCAGAAAAGAACTTTCCATGGCAGATAATTATCACGGGGTTATGTCCCGAAGATGCTCAGCTCGCTGTCCCTTGGCACGGATCTTCGATCCAGTCGAACGTAGATTTTGCCTTGGCGCGCGCCTACTCTGAATAGAGATTGCTCGTTTGCGTTCACTAGACTTCTTTGACAGAACTAACGAGCCTCCTAAATTACTGTAATCGACGTAACTAAATGAGTGGGACGGCGTGAAAATGTTCTATGCTGTGATTGGAGACACAGATCAGTTTAATGAATGATAAAAGGTAATGCATAGTTGTTCACAAAGTCAGAGAAGTTAGCTGGACCCTGAGAAGGAATTTTGAATCTTTCCTAAAATTAAATCCTTAGCTATGAGAGCAGTTGCGCTTATTAAGTATAGCTAGTTAATTTTTGAAAATTTTCATCCCCTAAATCTTGTGTAACTTAAAACTATAAAATAAGTAATACAAGCCTTTTTATCAAAAAAGTGAATATGATACAGTTTTCTAACTTTGTAACCTTTATGTGCTAGAGCAATCATATAGGTTTCGAGCAATCGTGTTGGTCCGAGTTATTTACCCAACTCCACATCTTCGAAGGCTTCCGAAACCCCGCGCTTATGGTTTCTTGTATGAGTCCGAGCGTTAATTACTATACTGGTCACGCGATTCACGGATGAAAGCAAAGTACGAGTGAACGAATACAGAAAGAAAGAACTCGTTCGTCTGTATCCACTAGGGTCGCATCGATCTCTGCAAAAGCGACGTCCCTTTTTACGAGTGCTGATCAAGCCGAGCGTGTGCGCGCGTGTGCACGAAGAGGGTTTCATTATCGAGCGGCAGAGCGGCTCTTCCGCCATTATTATGACACTTGGCGGAATAAAAATCCTCGAAAGCTCGAGCAAGTTGGCCCGTGAAAAGAACGCCCCGAGGCTTTAAAATTTAAATCCCCCAGCCTCTACTTTTCCCCGTGAATCAACTCGGCCCGCCTCCCCTATCCCTGGACTTGCTCCTTTTCCTCGCGTGTCGACGGCGCGGGAAGCACAGGTGCCGAGAGCTGTCGGCGAAGAAACTCGATACGGTCTCCATTTGCGACGCGTCTCTTTCTCAGACTGCGAGGATCTGTCTAAAAACCCTCCCCTGATTCCACGATGCTCCTCATTCTTGCGAGCAAGAGCAAATTAATTTGAAAACCAGGCGGCATCTGATTATCCATTAAAAAGCAAGAATCATTGTATGGAGTAGGTACCTAATTACTCCTTATAATATTTAATTGCTCCTTCAATTTCTTCCCCACAGTCCCCTGAATACTCTCATTACTCAGGTTCTCGCAACAACAGCGAATGAAGACAGCACGCTGTCATTTGCCCCAGAAAGAAAGAGATCTCCCATGGTTGATGACAGAGTTCCACAGACTTAAAATCGAAGTAGCCGCGCGTGGGAGGCAGTTTCACCGAAAGCAGAGGAAGGTCAGCGGACCGTCATCATCGACGCGTTTACCTACAGCGACGCTCGCGAGGGACTGACCCCTACGGTCGACGCAGCCAGACGGGATAATGTCGTGTAATGAAGATTAATCTCGGCTAGTAAGCACCGGCCATTCCTGTATTCATAAATCAATCGCATCCGTCCGATTATCATTCAAATCTGACTGGATCCTCCTCGATGCTGAGCCCCGGCTACACGCGCCGCTGCATGGGATCCCGACAAATCGGCCGTGCAACGCCGCGGACAGGGACGCGAATTATCCACAATGGGTGCGACGAAGAGTGGTCGAACAAATGCCGATTGTACTCGGCCTCTACGCTCGTTTCCCCGTGTTTGGAAACCGCGCGGGAATTATTTGTAATCCAGCACACGCCATCCCTGGAACTGCCTAATTGCGAGGACGGAATTGACACGTTGTCGGGGATCTTCACCCTTGGACGGAACGTTCCTTCGTTTTAGATTCAGTGTGATTTTTGCTGATCTTTCGATGGTACTGTCTGAGAGTTTTTTACTCTTTTGTCTGTGGTTGTAAGGCAAAGTCACACAGGTCACATTTTCGTAATTTGAGTTGAGGTATTAACCTTTGAGCAGTGGACTGTTTTATATTCATGTGCAGCCATAGTGGAGGCAGGGTCACTTTTGACCCAGAATTTATATTTTCAGAAAAAAACGAAAGGCATCAGGAAATAATTTTCACTTAAGAATGAGAGTTTAAGAAGACATGAATCTATAAAACAGTATTGAGATTGAAAACTTTAACCCTTTGTGGTCCAGTGGTTTCAGGTTGAAACTACATTTTCGTAGCTTAAAGTTTGAAGCTCTTCTAGCTCTTCTCAAACTTCTAAACCTCTTCTTTTCCACAAAACCCATTTGTAACTCAGGATTAAGTAGTATAGTATCAATAATTTCGGCCCTTAACTGTTTCCTGATCAATTCTAAATGGCCCACTAAAAATCGCCACATTAATTACCCAATAATAATTTACTATTCTCCACATCTCGTCTACTGTATTTGTCATTGACCAAAGTCTGTACTCCCATTAATGGACATCTCAGGAATCATCCACAAATCCCTGTTTCCATTACAAAGTATTTGTATCCCGAGAATCTATAGGCCTTTAAAGTTCGAAACTTAATCCACACTCCTCTGCTCATAACGAATAAGTTTATTAGGCAATAATCCATCGGCTCGGCTTTGAAGTCGCGCGAAAACCGACGATGGACACGTCCAAGGTTACCCAACACCCTGGACCTTTTACTTTTTTGGCTGGTAATTATTCAAGGAAACGCTTACCTGCGGCGAATCTTATCGACCCTCTCGGATAAAGTACGATACGCTCATTAGTTTGATAACCATTTATCAGTCACGTTTATTACTCTGCTGGGTCCCCATACGACACGATCACAAGGAACAGTTGAGAGTATAATCGGTTTCGCATTTAGAAAACTCCGAGGCCTCGCTGGCTGGTTATCATCCGTTATTCACAGTTACGTAGCTTATGCTAATGAATGGGAGGAATATTCTCGCAGATCCTTTCACAGGCAGAGGGACTCAGCTACAGTTTGACAAATCTAGTTTCGATTGAAAGGTCACCTTCGTCGATTTTTATTCATTTTTGAGGACTTATCGATTGTTTTATTTCTAGATTCCCACAGATGAATCATCTGCTGCACGATAGATTAGTAGAACGTCTGTGACAGTGTAGCAGTGAACCAGTTGATAAAGTGCCAATAATGGATAACAATCGACAAGTGTGATGGACAAAAGTAACTTTGTCAAACTGTACCTAACTGATTTCGAGATAGCTCTCTTGGAGCGTCCTCGTGGCCTATCTTTGCTCTCAATGAAGATCATTTCATCGAGCTGTGCCATTCTTTTTTCAACCCTTCAAACGCTCCTCCCTTTTCCACGCGAAAAAAAGTCATCCGAGGCGGGCGCTCTTCATCGACAGCTTTGAACCGCACGGTTGCACGCGAGATATCGAATGCAAAATAGGTAACCATCGATAAAGCCGGAGATATTCAAAGGACAATGGGTTCGTTTCAATCCCTGTCATCCGAGGATCGATCGCTCGATATCAAAAGGTCCGTCGAAGATGAAAGCGAGGCTGGAGAAATATTGGCGTGTACTTTCTGGGAGAAAGGTGCATTAGAGTCACAGGGCCACATGTCTCTTTCCCGATACAATGAGAATTTTCCCTACGCGGTGACAGTAATAATAATAACGTCCGAGGCGGTGAAATAATGGAGCCACGGGGTTCCTTTGTTATTCTGTCCCGTGTTTCGACAGTTGCAATGCAGTTAGAGCTCGACTTACGTTAATTCACACTTACGTTCTTCCCGTTTCTGATGTTATTGGAACTTCTGCGAGTAATTATGTTTGTCGTCGTAGGGCGAACCATTTAGGGTGGTGGATAAAAGAAAGTTTAATATTGGGTTCGTGGAAACCTCTCATTGCTAGCACTAAAACGACAATCTATTTTTCGACTTAACATTGGAGCATTTTTAAGTTACTTTAAGTGCATGCTGGTGACTCTAGGATCGTTCTAGGGTTAGATATGCATAACAAGTCAATTCAAATTAAGGTAGAGTCCACTTAACAAGAAGAATAATAACACAAGGTTATACCATTTTTCAATTTTTGTGTTTCTCGTATATATTGACTGATTGTCCATCCAATTAAAACGTAATTTCAGTATCACTGCAGTCCATCTTGAGAAGCTCCTTTCCAATGGTTCGCCCTCCAAATTTGGGCTTGCTAACCGAAAACGGCAAGGTCAGCCGGCTCGAAAAATGCCAAAGTGAAATCGAAAACTTGGCGCCGCGTTCAGAATTCAATAACTGTGGACACACATCGGCCGTGACGAAAGTTTTACTGACAGCGCGGTGTTACAGGTGAAACGCGCCATTAATAACCGTCACTATTTATTCATCGATATTTGATTAACTTAATTAATGTTTGCCGACGACGAGTCCTTCGCGCAAACAGCGTCGAATACCAGATGCGAGGCGTATTTGCGGATCGTCCCTCGGCATCGTCCTCATATGAATTTTAACAATGGCTCGCGTGCACCGAATAGGATTGCCATATGCAGGGACAAAATGTCTTCCAATAACATCATAAAATAAAAAAGTGGAGATGCTATAGGGACTGCAATCAAATACTGTGAGGTACCTTCACTTCTACTTTACGATGTCACTGGAAGACATGTCCTGGCATATGATACCAAAAATTTCCTTTAATCACGCAAACTTGGGACCACTGTTACCATATGACAGGACAAAATGTCTTCCAACAACATCATAGAGTAGAACACTGGGGGTGCCTCAGTATTTGACTTCCTTATCTGCGCTACTCTCACTATTCTACTCTACAAGGGTAGACTCTCCACTTGAGAGTAAAACTATCGCGAGTTGCTCTCGAGAGTACTCTCAGATAGTGTATTTACTATCATACACTGCATTTAGAGTATCTGAGAGTAAATATTCAAGATGAATACACTATCTGAGAGTACCCTCGATCGCAACTCGCGATAGTTTTACTCTGAAGTGGACACGTACCCTAACGCAATTGGAAGATACTTTGTCCCAGTATATGGCAACGCTGGACCCGACTTCCCGTAAATTAAAGGGAGTCTTCTAGGAGGGAGACGACTAAATACAAACCGAACGCTGTCAAGGAAGAGGGGCTCGAGGGGAGGGCGAATGGGAACAGTCGCATTCCCTTCTCAACCCAATGACCGCAAACACTCCGGTCCATTTAATATGATAATCGACGATGCGCGAACGCGAGAGGCTCGACGTGTCCCGAGAGCGTGGAAACCGGTTCCCCATCCTTGGGGCCAGTCGCGAATGGAAAGAGAGCAAGAAAACGGATGGGCAGGGATTTGTCGCCGGAAAATTACCGCGGCGCAACGCGAACCACGCCGCGGCGCGATCGTAAATTTCGCCTCGCCGAACGATCGAGCGATTCGGGCCCAGCGACTCACGCCCTGCGTTATGATGCCTCTTCTGTGCCCACTTGCAGCGCCTAAGTTATGGGGTGCCTCGCGCGATCGATTAAGCCCCCGTCCGACTCCTGCGATGGCAATTTCGAATTCCTCTGGCGGATCTTTTCGATGGATACACTTGCTCGCCGAGAGAACTTGACGCGCCGTTTCGTTCGCTTTAACGAGCATCGAGATTATGCTGGGCTAGCAACGAGACGAGTGGGCAGCTTTGGTATGAAGTTCTACGAGTCCCGTAGGGTTCGACTCGACGGAGATGCAGAGGGAATTCTGCTCTGAGAGAAGTAGTTTTGCTTGTTGCTTCGATAGTTTGGTCGATGGTGTTGGGCGATTGAGTGGCCTGACATGGGAGTGGCGAAGTGACGCAGGGAGGAAGGGCTGCTTCCTTTGACCAGGGTAAACCTGGAATCGATTTCAAACTTTTGAGTTTTTCTGTGGCAAGTTTCGAATATTTAAATTGAAATATTGTTTAGGTAGTATTTCAAGTGTCGAATTCAGGTAAACATTTTTAAATATTCAAATATTTGAATGTTTAAAATTTTGAAATATTTCAATTTTATAATACTTTCAAATATTTCAGTTTCCAATATTCTCAAATAATTCAATTATTTGAAATATTCCAAGTCAAGCAAGTTCTGAAATTCAAGTTTAGATTCAAATGTACAAAGGCACAAATGAATCCTGAATGTAAGTAGCCACACGTCACTAACAAATGCTCCGCACAATTTTCACCAAAAATTCATGCCTGCAATAATAACTTCCCCCGCGTCATAGCAAATGATCAAGCACGCGTGACGCCTAAAATTGTCGATCTCCCAGTGGAATTCGATATCGAGCACGGATTGCGATGCGCGATGGAAAGTGCAATGCTCGGTCATAAATCGTAGAACGACCGTGGCGAACGGTCGATTAAATCCGTTCGCGCGGTGACAATTAAAGAATTTATGATCTTTACTTTCTAATTACGTTGGGCGACGGCGGGTGCACGAAACGCCTCGTCCTCTATATCTTCGTTGGTTTTAACGCCTCTGCCGTGATACCGGAGCGCGCAGGCGCTCGTTAATTAGGAAGTTAATTCCCGACGACGACGTTAACGCGCGTCGCCCTTCCCCCTTGCATATTAATTACAGCCGAGAAGTTGCAACAATCGTAATCCCGCGCGCCACTCACCTTGGCATTTGTCTCGAAATGGATACGCTTGTTGAACAATGGCCGTCGCTAATAAGTCGCCGTGTAATAAGTAATAAACGATTGCTGGGAGCCTCGTGGACTAGCGCTCGAGCTTTCGTCATCCCATGTAATAACACCTCGCCTGCGTGCTTTAGTTCGTAAAATGCGACGACTCTTGCTGCAGCACTTTGTGCCTTGGCTCGCGCAAATTGACAGCTTTTAATGCGTTTCTGTGCCTGTATGTGCTCGCACGGCTTCGCGTTTGTCTTGTGAATTAGGAGCTGGGAACTTCGACGCGCTGCGTGTTACTTTGCACTGTTGGACTGTGAAACTTCATTGTAAACTGCTGGCTGACTTGTAAGTTCGAGACGCCATATTCGAATTTTATTTTGAGATGCTGATGCTATTAATGGGGTCCACAATTTTTTTATTCCACCAATGCTATTAAATTCAAGCTTTTGAATTCTCAAATTTTCAGTGTTTCAAAGTTTTGTGTATTTGTGTCTTTAATTTTACAAATTTTCAGTCTTTTTATTTACCTATTTATATCGAATTTTGGAATTATATTACTTGGCAATGTGTATAAAAATTCTGAATGATTCTCTTGCCATCAGGGTCAGCTGAATCTCAAGATACCATGATAGCTATTTAAAAAAACAGCTTGAGGAAAATGTGTAGAGGCTTTTTATATCGTAACAACACTATTGTTTGTCGCATCTTGGGAAACATTACTTCCGTTAATTTTAGCTTTTCGAGTATAAGGTTTCTCAGATATATTTTTAAAAGCACAGTCTTCGGAAAAATCGATTTTCCAAAGCTCTACATAGCTTTCATTAATCCCCTAGCAAGCAATCAGTCGCTATTTCACCTGAACATAATCGTCCTTGCGTACGTCAACGTCCTACACATTTTTCCACGTGTAGCAATCGCGAGCCATTCACATAATAGCCTTCTCCCCCTCTTGACATTGAGAACGTTATGATAGGACGCTGTATCATCCATAGACTCGATTGTGCGCGATAATTGGCATCGATCATCATTAAAAATAAATAGAATCGAGGTAAAAGGAGAACGTCCAGGGACCCTCAGCTGTCTGCTTTTGCTAGCAGAGACTGAAACGCTAGACGGTGTGTCCTGTCACTCAAAATTTATGCAAAAATTGGGCTCGTACGTGCAATCATGATGACATTCGAATTGCTCGTCACGATCGCCGTTCCCACTGCCCATTATAACACCATATAGGGCGTTCCAAAAGTGACGATACAAGCAAAAAGTCTGTGATTCTATGAACATGAAAAAAGAAGTCGAAAATGTAGGATAAACTCTTTTTGATATTGTGTTTTGTTTTTGAGAAAATTGAGTGAATTTTGACCGAGTACAAGTGTATGAAAGAAATACAATTTCAGTAGATACAGACAGTAGTCACACTGCGAGTATTCCTCTTACTTTGTGTACCCTTCAAGTACCTAGTAATAAATTGCAAGATAGCGTTACTTGATTTTTCTTAAACTGATCACATAATAAGTTTAGATATCTGATTATATCCTACAATAAATAAATAAATAAATAAGTACTTTGGAAATCATTACCTATTGAAGTGATCGACTATTCAGCCTTCATAGCTGTTACCTATGTTGAATTGGTCTGTCACATAGAATGACATTTATTAGATGCTTAATTTGTAGCTTTTTAGGAAAGAGAAGATATAAGAGGACGCAACTAGATTTAGCTCTGTGACAATCAATTCTATGTTTAGACATAGTTGAAACGTTATTTTTAACAGCCTTTTTATTAGATTTCCCCTTTAGGAGATACAAATGACACTGCCAAATAACATGACATATCTTCGCTCTCGTAATTACACTCACTATTATTTAAAACCGTTTATTCCATGCTTTTGTCTTCCTTTTTCCCATAGAATCGCCGACTTTCCCCTCGTGCCAGCAGTTCTGGTACACCCTGTATTTTAATCGGCCCTCGTTACGCTCTCAAATCGGTCTCTTCGCGAGGAGCTTCTCGCTGTTGCGACACCTCGTGAATCGGGTCCCGATCCAGTCTCCCGGCTTTCTTTTTTCCTCTCTCGTCCCGAAAACGCGCTTGCATAATTTGTTTTGCACGGGCTGGTCGCGGGTCGATTGCGAAACGGAGGGGAGAAAAAGGCGGAGGGAAACGAAGAAGCGTGGAGGAATCCATTCTCGAAGAAACGCGGTCACGGTGCTGTAGGACAATAGTTCGTTACGGGAGGGGACGGGCGAAAAAGGGAAAACGTGAGAGGAAGGTCGGGGGAGGGAGGTGCAAGGTACTTTTCGCGAGCGGCGCCATGTTGGAAACGCTCTCCCTCGGCGATCGCGCGCAAGGGCGTGGGCGTGCAAGCCCGGGGAATTTAATACTCTCGAAATGTCAAACGTCGAAGACAAAATGTCGCCGGGAACACGGTCGCGGCCGATCTTTTTTCGCTCTCTTTCCTGCCCCCGTTTTATGGACTCGCTGTTCCCTTCGCTCGAGTTTCCAGTTTCAAATTTACGACGTCAGCCTGTTTACTGCCTCGGTAAAATGCTCGAAGAAGTCGCGTGTGCAACATTTTCATCGGCTACAGCACCGGTGGACGAGAGAAACGTGAACAATTTGCTCGGGAATGGTTTGTATTATCGTCGATCCCCCTTGAGTTTGTGAGGGACATTAGCAAAGTGATCGAGAGTTTCGCGCGTTTGGGTCTAGCATTCATTAGTGCTTATCTTACCCTACTATTTAGTGTATATTTACAAAAATAATATTTCTTGTATTATTTATTATTATTCATTATTATACTTATTACTCTTCCTATATGTTTATATGCTTATTCTAGTTTCCTTTCGTTTGACTCTAATATCCTCTATTCTTGATACCACAAAGGGTCGTTCTTCCCATTGAATTTAATAAACTATTAATAAACAATTAAAAATTAATAAACAATTTGATTTTAAATTCCACTTCTCGAGAAAAAGTTCTTGAAATTGCCTTTCTCTGGAGCCCTGAAGTAGACGTAACTCCTTAAAGGGCCACTTTGTCGTCGAATCGCAGCAAGTAAATGGTGAACGGTTTTTCGAGCAATTCCCAGGGAACTCGATCTCGCGCATCGAGCAGAACGAGCGTCAACGCGCGACAAAAACGTCGAACCAGAGTCCTCTGTCCTCGTGAAACCGCAGGACTCGACGCACGTGTTCCGGTTAACGTGTCCCGCATATGTTCGCCATGAAAGAAGCGGCGAGCGCGTGGAAACGTCCCAGTCTCTATTCGTTCGATCGTGTTCGATTGCACTCGAATTCCCAGCGACGGATTCGTTCGTCGAGGGCGTCCATTCAGACGTATCCAATTCGAAGCTCGAGTCATATCGATTCTCGCCCGCTGCTCCCTCGACCAGACAATTAAGAAACGTTTCTCTTCTTTGTTCCAGGTAAGCCAGACTGTGGTATATTCGCATCACGAGCTATTATTCGTAAGTATGTGACTCGACTTTCCATGCTTTGAAGGATCGTTTAAACGACCCCAGCTATTCGAGGAACGGAGGAGAGCGGAAGTCATGCAAATTTAAAGATTCGTCGAATTCTTTTCCCATTTCGTCTTCCCTTCCCGATGCATCTCGTAAGAATATCATTAAATGCAATTGGCATTAAGAATAGACTCGTGTCGCGTACGTTCCGCTTGCCTCTGAGGAAATAAGGTTTGAAGTTTTGACCGAGTTCCATCTCCGAAAATGGCTTCTAAAAATTTGAAATTTATATTGGTCCATATAGAGACAGTCTAAAGGAGGCTTAAAATTTGTTACAAGAAATTTTCTTGAAATTGAAACAGAACCAATTTTAGGTAATTCTGTCCATTACTTATGATTTACGACGAGGTCTCTTATTTGCTTACTAGGGATCATGTCAAATATTCAATTTATATTTTCGTTAAATTTGTCACAAAAGGAAATTGAACGTGGTTTTAGAAAAATCCATAAATATTGTTCACAAAATTTAGTTGACAAGCTTCCCTATACAGCCATAGCAGACAGACAAGCAAGAAAATTTCAGTAGCCCGTGAAATGGTAATTGCCATCGCGACCGCGTTAAAATTTACCGAATGTAAATACCGCGAGCGATTCTGGTGCTTCGTAAATGGGGAGAGATCTGACTGGGTGAGAGAGACGGGAGCCAATTAATCGTTCTCTCGTATCAATTTATCGGTTAGCCATGGGCTCTCTTTCCACGCGGATAAACCTTTTTCGCAGTCGCGAAATCCTTTTGCCTGGGCACGTTCGCTCCGACAAAGGATCGGCTAGCAGCGGGGCGGAACCGAAATGAGGGGAGTGATCGTAAAATGGGTTCAATCTATGCATCTCTGTGCGATATCGTTAGGGCAGGCTGCTGACGTTACGCGTGTGCTCGCGAGGCCAGCTGTTTTCGACATCTGCACCCCTCTGTACTGTAACTACGCTGCCGTGCAAAAATTTACGTTTAGAATCGTGTCTACTTGCATATTTGCGTTAGGCTCGTTACTGCTTCATGTAGAATTAGAAATAGGGGAGTGATGATAATACGCAGCCAACCTCCGTATAACAAGCTTCAGTTTGTTATGGCTGAGGAATTGGGAAAAGATAGAGAAATTTAATGGTAATCAACGAGCAGTATTTAATATTAATGTGTAACACATTTGATGAACTTTCAGATGCACAGTTATTAAGTATGCCTGGAACTCAGAGAATTTATACAAATATAATAATACAGAGGGTCTTCTGAATTTATGAATCAGGAATTTGAATTCAATTATGCTCAGAAATTATATTAGAATCCTTGAACAGTTCCACTTTAGTGTGCTAAACATTAACAGAATTAAAATGAACTCTTTCACTCGTACCTCTCTTATATCCTTAGAAAAGTTGAATTAAAAACAAGCCAAGAAAATTTCGTTTTAATTACCAATAGTAACGACGACTTCTGTTTCGTGAAAATACTCTAGTAACAAGCTGAACGCGTAACTAGTAGAACGCCATGGTAAAAACGAAAAGCGGAAACAATTAAGCGGCTCGTGGCATCGCGAGCCTCCATATGGTCCGATAAAAAACACGCGGCGTCGCGGCGATCATAATTTTAATGACAGGATAATTACGAGGACACGGCTAGTCGCACGAAACCGGAAGCTCGCGCACGGCACCTTCGGCTCGATCCACTGTTCGATGTCCTCTTTTGCGATTGCTCTTCGTCGAGAACGCGTTCCCAGCAATAACCGTGTCTGTCGCTCGATAGTGATCGGGATTGGAATTTTATTGCGACGCTCGGCCATCGAGACGCGAATAGAGAGAGCATCTGTTCAAAGGCGCTATGAGGCTATCGAACGCTCCCTGCAAACAGACTCCTATTTACTTTTTCGAATTCGAAGCGGGTGTTCCTGAAACGCTCTTATTCGCCAGCCAGAGTTCTGGATCCGAATGATACAATCGGATATTTCCTTGTTATGGGATTGTAGGTCACTGAGGAATTTATAATGAGAGTATGAGACACTTTTCTCAAGTAGCACAGAATTTGGAGTTCTAATTGATAATAACATTGAAGGAGGTCGATGGTTATGCAATTCTGTGGTTTAAAGAAAGTAGAATATTTATTCAAGTGGAGAAAAATATTCGTGCCATGAGTATCTATCTACTGAAATGCTAAAAAAATTGTAATATTTTTTTCATAATTAAGGATTGCTTTGTATTACAGTCATGAATAATGAAATATTAGTAGGATAAAAATTAAAAATCACATAGTTCCACAAGAATTTTGAAGCTTAAAAAAGCGAAAACTTGATGTCCTTCAGAAGCTACTTTGTCCACTGTATTTTAAAGTACCTAATCTTCTTACTTTCTGTCCCGACAAAGCTCGTTCACTCTAAATAATTAAGAAATACGGTATCTCTGGCAGTGAACTCATAACAAGGAATATAGTATTCAGAATCGAGCTGGGAGTTCAGCAACTTCCAACTGGAAGTACAGGATTTTTCACCGCTGCCTAAACTTCCGTCTAGCAAATTACGCATTCCGTTTCAATTATTTCGCGCGATTATTCGGCCCTCTCGGTCTGAGGAACTCCTTGAAACAGAGCGTGCAAGTTTCGCGAGGACGAGGGAATTCGGTCTTCGACCTCACTCGCCTTAACGAAGTCCTAGAAGTTTCCGCGGGCGGAATTCTCGACGGCAAAGAGGAGTTGATTGCATTTTTCATCGACCGTGGAAATAGCAACGACTCATCTCGGCGGTGCATTCACCGCGTCGAGGACATCGAACAATCCCAGAATTATTAATTCGGTGCCAGACTTCTTCATAGGAATTCAAATTCCAGGGAAAATTACTCAGAGGATTCTTACCTTGACTCAATGTCCAGAAATCTCGTAACTTTTCTCGAGCCCTGGAACCGTAACATTTTGATTCAGAGACCCTGGAAGTTCCTAGGACTCTGAAACACCTTTCGCAGCTGAGAAAGCATCCATCGTTAAGCTGTCTTCATTGAGGCAACAGTGAGCAATAATTTGTCGCCTCTGGTGTAAAAATCGGAAAAACTTAGGACACTTGGAGTATGGGTTTTAGACACAAAGATAATGAAATGTTTAAATGCATATGTGCCAGTAATTATAAAAGTGGTTCGAGTCAATGTGAAACATGTCTGACTTGAGGCTTATTCTACTGACTACAGTATGTCTAACCTGATGCACTTAGGCAGTAGAATAAGTCTGCTGATGAAGTCAGACAGCCTGTGTCTGTGTCGTTTGAGCAGTATTAGCAATGTTACTCTCCGTTTATAGCGGATGCGTTTTCTGACGAACTGATGTTCTCACAAACATCTCTGAACCTGTCTAGCTCATACGATAAATATCAGCCTCACGTTCGTCTCGCGGTTCTGCTCTTTTTCGAATCTCTCCAGAAGAGTGCGAGATATCGCCACGCCTAATTAAACCAGCACAATCAGCGAGGCTCCAGGATGAAGCTGGCCGAAGCGCAACGTCCTCGGACATCGACCTGCCGCGAGCTCGATTTTCCGCTTCGTTTAGCGACATCTGAAGCACTTTCGGTTCGCTCCACGCCTGGCGGCGACGCTCTTCCCCAGCGAGGGTGCATCAACCCTTGGTAAACGAAGAAGCAAGCTGCGTAGCTTTGGAAAAATATCGACGCCGTTTCGTTCAGCTTCCTTTCGCAACCTACCCACGGCTGTCAGAGGAGTCGGCGCCTGGGAGAGCCTAGTCTGGGGATGTTAATTCCGCGGAGTTACTTTCGACCCTGGCTCGTAATCTAGGTGGAGCGACCGCCGCCATATAACAGGATTAATATCCACAGAGACACGCTAGGGACCCACCCTGACTCTGAACAACGCTCTGGAATCGTGTGTCTCGTTGCATCGGGCGGTGGTATTATAGGGGTTGGACCGAGGTGGAGAGCCCGTGACGTTGAACCTTGAACGCTGTGTCATTATCACATACACCGTGATACTCTCGGCAAATAGACTGTCCTTTCGGTGGAATTGCTGCTAACAAGCTCTGTACCGTGTTGATCACCCGTGATCCATGATGTTTACCGAGGTGAAGCTGCTTTGACGCGTTTCGCTTTGAACGCTGGAGATCGCTGTTTTTCGAGTCGATTTGTTTCGCGTTTGGAATTGATTTTTCAGGGAGAGTGCCACGAAGAGATATTCACATAGGTCGAGTGATCGTTAAGCCTTGTTCAGGTTAGTTAGGTTACTGGAATTTGAGCAGCTCCAGAGTAAATGATTTGAAACATCTTGACCTGTACACAAGCTTTTTATCACTCTTACTCGAATTTTTCGCGAACACTAAGAACAGTATTCGAGCAGATGGGGGAAGAGAAAATTTCTAGGAAATTTAATTCGTGTACTGTTCGCGAAGAGTTCGTGACTTCTGGTGTATTCACAGCTTTACTTGACTTGAAATATCCCTTCAAGTTTCTATTTCGTCTAGGCACGTTCAGATCAGTCAAGTTAGTTGAATTCAAGTAGCTTGAATTCAAGCCACTGATTATTTGATACTTTTGATATTTGACTAATCTGAGTGAGGCTTTACTGGAAATGGAATAGATCGGTGGTGTTGATTTTTGCTGGAGATGGGTTAATGACGAGCCTGGCGCGGCACGAAGCCGCGGGGCAAGTAATCGAGAACTAAAAGCGGGAAGGGTTGCGCCTCTTCCGGTGATCGGCATAATTAATCGATGGTTGTAAGCGGAATCGTTAATTAATTTGCGTCGTACGGCGTTCGACTGAAAAATTCACCGCCGCCTTATTGGATATTCCAGATGGGACGCTCTGGTTCGTTCGTATACGGCGAGCCTCGGGTCGTTAAATTTTAAAACCCCCTGTTTGGAAACTAGCGGCCTGGCTTCTGCGGAAAAGCCATAGAAACCCAGTAAGCAAATAGTGCCTCGTTAGCCAATACCATCGAACAGAGTGTTATCGATCGTTTGGATTCCCTAGTGTACATATAGATGTTGAGTTTTGAGGATGAGAGTAATGATTCCTGTATCGAGATACAGACTTTTTTAGATATATCCAATCGACTATTAAGCCATATTAACTTATGAACACGATCTCTAAATTCAACTAAGGGTGTTCCAAGAATATCTAGAATACATATAATCCAGCTTTACTTTCTTGAGATTCTCAGTTCATTTTTCAAAAATAGTAAATTCTGTACTTTCTCTGCTCTTCAACTTACTGGTTCACTTCCTACACCCACCTCAGTAACTAAAAAAGGAAAGAAAGGGAGAAAATAAACAATGGACATGTCCTATCGAAGATAGAGCTTCGACGCATTATCCAGAAATATTTCAAGCGCGAAACGGGTCGTAAGGAGCACGCAAAAAAGCAGAGAGGAAAAGAAGAAAGGACCGGTCTTTCACAACGCAATCTCCAGCAGAGGGGCTCACCCCATTCGAGCGCGTAGTACTACGTCTAATTGCGAGCCGGCATACTTTCTCGTGGCCCGCTCGTTATCCTTCACAGCGGCGGCGACGTCCCACGGAATGATTGTTGTTGTTAAAAACCTGAACAGAGGGGTGAGTGGGGGGTTGGCAGCCACCCCGCTGCCGACGCGGTTCCACGAAAGCTTTTTGGGGATGCTCGACGAGCGAACGAGTATCGGCACGATAACCGCCGGTTTGTATTGATCCTCGCGGGGGTGTGGAGGGCCAGAAAGAAGCAGGGAGAGCGTTCGAGGGAAAGGGGAACGCGTGTCGGAGCGAGACGATATGACGAACCGAGAGAGCAGAGAGGCGAGGGGCAGGGACGAGGAGGAGGGTGAATTTGGTCGTGAAACCATCCCCCCCCGGGTGACTGGCGCGCACACCGAAACCAAACCAACCCCCGAACACAGACCCAACCTAGACATCCGTACCACTTCGATGGATATTCCTTGATTCGTGTAAGAAGTCAGCTTGCTCGTAAACCCCTAATTATACGCGTGGCTTGCTCAATGTTTCGGATAGTAGCACTATTGTGCTTGTACGCGAAATTATTTTTGAGGGGTTGGTAGGTCTTCCTGGGAATTGGAATGAAAAAATTGAGGTGAATAGAAGAGTTCAAAATTTACAAAAATTTAGACTTGATTTAATAGTAGCCTACCGAAGCCAGTTAAATTATCCAAAAGGAAAATATTTCAGATTTCTGTCGTTAAATCAAGCTCCCATATTCCAGAATTTAAAATCGTCAATTCTCTTGTAATCGTATTACTCACACCACCAGCCTATGCAAATAACACCAGCGCAGAGAAATCGAAACGTGGAACCGTATTTAAACGTTCTCAATTTAATTTCCGCCATAAACAGGGTCTCCTCAAAATGAGAAAATTCATACTCAAGAACATCAAGATTAAAGCCCCTTCCTGCAATTCCCCATAATTATTTCCATAAATTCGCCCGATCGAGTCCGTTTACGAAACGTTCTCCATTTAGCAAATGAATAGCCTGATCGGCTTCTCGGCACCAATCATAACGTATCGCCTCCGAAATTTTCTGCCGCGGAGAAATCGTATTTCAGCGAAGGACGAGATTCGCGATTTCACGGAGTTAATTACGCCCGAATAAATGCCTGCGCGACTGGAGCCTACATATTTCCAGCGTGTTTCAGTTCCGAGGCAGGAAGCCTCGCCCGCGGCCATATGGCGCTAGCGAGCGTGTGTCGGGGCCTCTCGTGCCGCTTTTTTTTTTTTCCACTCTGCAGCGTTGCACGCCTATGCAAACGAGCGGGGCCAGGGTGAAAGAGAGCCTAACACGAAGTTCGAAAACGTCCCTTGGCAACGATCGCGAGGGGGCATCCGCAGAAAGCGTCGGCTGAAAGCTCGCCTGGCCCCCTTCTCGCCTGCAACCCCGTTCCTACGCCGCCGACACCCCTCTGTCTCGCGCGCCCCATCCCTAATCCGCCATTGATTTCCTTTTGCCTCGAATCCACCGGCTTTCGACCGTCCGAGCGCTCGACATTCGAGCCACCGTTTCCCTTTCGACGCTCTAATTAATCCCATTGATCGTAATTATTCCTACGTTCGCCGACACCTGGGTCCGCGGCGAACTGTCTGGCTCGATGGCAACGACAGTTTTTGGTCGACTGATTGACACTGGACTTGATTCACTTGCGCGTGGGTCTATGGATTTTGTTGGGAAGTCGTGTCGAATTTTTTGGGGGGACGAAAGCAAATTGGTTTATGTTAGTTCAGTATATGTTATAGGAATGTGGTCTGAAAGAGGATAATTGTGGGAAATTATGGTAGAGATTTATAACAGAGAGTACTAAAATATAAATTCTTCCTCGTTACAAGTTTACTATCATCCTCTATAGATATCTTTAGAAAGTTTAGTATAATTTCCTATCAATCTCGAAAAGTATATCCCTCATTTTACCATGTTTACACGTGTCATTGAATCGCAGAACATTCAATTCTCATTTTTCAGTTAATAGTTTTTCACGAACTGCGTTTCATTATCCGCAGAAAATTCGTCGCGATTCTCCCTGAAGTTACTCGTGCGTAATTCACCGATGGAAATCCGCACAGAGAATGTCGAGAACAGTCGGTTGCAGCGCCAGGTTTTCCCTTTCGCGGAACGAATTGATCCTATTTCGTTGCTCGCGATAACTTCGTTCCCCGTTATCGGCCCCGTCCCCAACAAATTGCTACGGCTGTAACGAATTAATAACATTGCTCGAACAATGGTTGCATCGGCCAGATGCGTTCCACCGACCCGCAGGGATCACCTGGACGCCAGTTTGTGTTTCGACTCGCTACAAACGCCGGAGGATATTGCGTGACGTTTCATCGATGCGGTCTGTTTCGTTTCCCTCCATACGAGTGGTAGTTAACAAAGACAAAAAGAAGTCAGTTTCGCGTGTTGCACAGTGCATCGTGCTCCAGACGGCGACCAGTGGTCCTTTAAACAAATTCGAGAATCCACTTTGGAAAATAGCTTCTAAACGGTTCGCCAAGGGAGTCCCCTCGAGCTTAAAGTTTCAGCTTTCGTTTGCATGAGTGATAATTGCGCAAGAAGTCTTGGATCTCCATGAAAAATAATGGAGCACAGTCGGTCGAAAAATACCTTGCGCTGTAATTTGATGCATCGTCGATTTGTCCAGTTGCTGGGTTGAAGGAACCGAGGGAACTGAATCGTAGGGTGTGATACACAAAAATTCAAGTCTTTGAATCTTCAAATATTTCTAATCTTCCCAGCATTCAGATGCTTAAATATTCAAAAATAAAAAATGGTCTCATGCTTTACTCCATACAACCAGTATTCTACTCAATTCACAGTGCATAAATCTATATAAAATTGTAGGTATCTTATATTTTTGTCACGGAGCATAGAAGCAATGGATGCATTAGGATCCACTAATTTCACAGGTCTCGACCTCCCCAAATCAGCCTTCAAATAAACAAAAAAGCGGAAGGATCCATTGGTAACGAGGCGAGTACTTCTACGTAATAAAATCAACCGAAAGTAAATGGGGAGGGGATTTTACAGCTAATCTCTAATGCTACCGACCGCCTGAAAAGAACATTAATCCCCTTGCATCGTCGGTGGTTCGCTCAGGTACGCAGCCGCAGGTACTAGCTCGTGTGTGCCGCTCTACCTGCGCGTACAATCTTCCGACAACTATCTTGCATTCCAACACAGACGTACCACCAATTCGACCAATCGTAAGACCAGAAGGAACTCGTGGAACCAACCATAGATTATGGTACTAGCAACGAATTTGTGTTAGAGCATCAAAACATTTTCTGGCTGTTTGTACCTGCCAGAAGTACTTCCAGGCCTTGGCCCTTTTCTCATGGGCCTCTTTATGGGACTGTATCAGCCGTTACAAGCTTTTTAAACCGTGTTTGAACCCTCAACGTCGAGACATTTTTACTTGGAAAAGCAGTGGGCAAACGAAGATGAAAAGCACATTTTTCTTTCGTTTGTGCTTCCAAGTACGGAAAGCGTTCGCCAAGCACACCGATAACGGGCTCACGTTATCAGCGACAACCTTCTTCGCGGCGTTTTCCCACAGAAGTAGCAGTCAGAGTCTGATTGCAAAGGAGATTCTTCATTCAAGAGATAAGAAGGCCACGTGGCCACGATATACCGCCCCTTTTCGTTATCGCGACCAGGGCGCTCATTAAGTCCGTGTAATTAGTCGTGGTCGTTTATCGCGGTCTCTCTCGAGCACGCTCTTCATCGTTGTCATCGTTGCTGGCCAATTATCGAATTGGCGATCGTCGTTAATTAAAAGAGGCAATTTCGGGCGCAAAGGATCCACTCTCTAGGGAAGGAAAATGACCGAATTTCAAAGTGTCCTATTATCTGTATCTTTGTGTTTGCTCCTGCAATTCAGGGAAACTAAGTTACACGTTATAATTGCAATTATACGTAATTACGCAGGGAGGCTATTGATTTTTCTTCGCAAGAGTCGTCTGTCCCAGGAACAAAGATCCTTTTCGGGAAAGCAGGGTCCATTCCAGCGGACAGAGCGAGCTGGCCTCGCGTTTATATCACCGTCTATTCTGCCCCGTCTACCAAATTTATACGACCGTTCGTGGAGGTCGTAAATACGAATATTTGGCTGAATTCTGGCGGAACGTCTCTCGGCCCCGTCATACTTTACGCTCCAGCCGAGCAGTATTGTGCGATTTGCTCGATGACACGACACTGTTCTCCGTCCCTTCCATTATCCGACCCTAACCATGCTGCTCGCTCCTCGTCCTTCTCTTGCTCTCTGTTTTTTCGCCTCTCCTCCCCTGCGATCCCTGCCTCCCCTTCGATGCTCTGTGAAAGGAGTCTCGTCGATCCTAGGATAC
Source organism: Calliopsis andreniformis (assembly GCF_051401765.1). Taxonomy (NCBI): domain Eukaryota; kingdom Metazoa; phylum Arthropoda; class Insecta; order Hymenoptera; family Andrenidae; genus Calliopsis; species Calliopsis andreniformis. Next base: position 7,875,166 of record NC_135065.1, on the reverse strand, counting down.
ACCAGAGGGAGAAAGAGGGACAGACAATCCGCCATGGGAGCCATAACGCGCGTCGCTCCGCTCATAATGCTACGAGTAGCTCTGTTCGATTCGTATCGGGGAAAACTCTGTTTCGTATTTCCCATAAGAGTTGCCGATCCATCGAGCGCATTCGCGAGCTGCCTTGGATGGACCTCGCTCAGGATCAGGGTTGCCGCGTGAATTCCCTCCGTGGGTGTGGTGGGAGGAACTGGGAGGTGGGAAAGAAATGGGTGTTCTATTTTATTGTGATATTATAGGTACGCTTATACTATATATTATATGACACAGTTACATAAGTTTTTAGAAAACTACGTAGACATATGTATAGTGTCTGTTTTTTCTGTTTTAACATTGTTGTACAGGGTGCATAACCTAAAGCAGGCCACCTAAATATTTTTCCTGTTTTCAGCTTGGACACTCTGTATAACATGTAATATAGGCCCATCTTCAGGTCTCACTCTAGGCCCTAGACATATTGCAATAGGACCCTCGGTATTTCTTCCCCACCTCTCGATTTCCCCCGCTGTACCTAACGAAGGATTTCATGTGGCAACTCCGCCGAGGATTCTGTAGACAAACAAAAAATTACTTAGAAACGGTGGAGTTGAAAGTTCAACAAGCCTAGAGAGTAGATTGCGCGGAGTGTGTCGGGGACACGCGAGTTCTCAGAGTGAGAATGACGCACAGGCCTAATCGACCTTATTATTCGTTGAACAATGAACAATTGCGCACGAGCGTAGAAGTAATCGACGGTAGGTTGACGAAACGCTGTGTGTCACTCGAGGACGCGAGCCGTCAGCCTCCCTCCCCCTCCACCCCCGTCGTCCTTTTTTTTCTAGTTTTCAAATACCGCGGCCTCGTGAACGTTTTCTTTTATCGTGGCTCCGCTTTATTGCCGTCCCGACAGAAGAGCGTAACAATACGGAGCAGCTCGGGGAAATATCGCCAGTCCTGATGAAATCTTCTTTCACGAGGGGGAGGCGGCGACCAGCGGGGCAAGGGGCGGAAGAGGGTGGCGCGGAAACCGAAGGATCCTTCGTTGAGTCTCCTGCGCACGAAGAGCCACGATGAATAAGCGACGGAATATTTTCCTAACCCGCTCTCTCGGTATTGCAGCGAACGAGGTATTCAAATATTTAAACACGAAAATATACATTGGAAGGCAGCCGCATGAATTATGCATAAGACGTGTCCACCACCTCCTTCGGCTCCTCTTCCTTTCTCTTTTCCTCCTCCTCCGCCGCTCCTTTCTCTCGTTATCGTCTTTCCTTTCTCCCCGAGCCCTCGCCACGCCAGCTTCTGTCAGCCTCCTCCAGCGCGAGCTTCCCGCGGCCCTCTGCACCAGGAAACGGCGGTTGTTTGTGCCACGGAACATCGCCGAGGAATTTGTTCGATCGTCCATCAAAACGGCTGGCTACTGGGAATCGCCCTGAGATTTCGTGAGCTGTGCAGGGAACGAGTTGCTTCGAACGTGCTGGGTCCTTGATCTTGGAGATGCCAGTAGAGAGTACATTTCTAGCGACGTCGGGTTGTTGACGCTTCAATCAGTTAACTCGTTGAGAGCTTTCGTAAGATGTGGGAAAATTGATCTTCGCGTGAGCTGTGATTCTATTTAGTAATTTTTCGATTTTGGTATTTTGGGGTGTGTGGATTTTGAAATGTTTGAAACGTTGAAATTTTCAGATATTTCAAGTTTTAAGTGTTCCAGAATTGAAATTTTCGACATTTTAAATATTCCAACGTTCGTAGTTTCAAATTTTCAAAATATTCAAATTATGAAATTTTCAAATATTCGAATTATGAATTTTCAAATATTCAACTTTTAAAATATTCATGTTTTCGTGTATGTACTTAAGTTTTCAAACTTTCAATTTTTTAATTATTCAATTCGCAAATTTTCAAATGCTTATCCCAGCATTGAAACCTTTAAATTCACAGCAACTGAAACCTTGAATCTTTCAAATATTCGAAGACAGATCATTAAACCTCAACATTTTGAGGTACTCAAACTTCCCCAAAATCGCTTCCTCACCTACATAATACATACAAAGGATCTCAGCAACATTCCCCACTAAATTGCCAGCACAGTATTACCCACCATCTTCAAAGGGTTAACTAATCAATTCCCATCGACAATTACCCTCGCGGCATGTATCAAGAAGTCCATTAGAATACGTCGAAAATGCTCTTGGCTGATCGACACCATCGATCACACTCATCGAGCCTGTAACTCTCGCGAGTAACAGCTGGAAGCGTGTTTCTTCGTATCGGCGTTGGTCCTCGCGCAGGAGCGCTCCAGCCGCGTAAACGGCGGAAAATCTGCTCGTTAGTGTTCCTCGCGAGGCCTAATCGCGAGACTGGATCGATCGAGAGTGATTTTTCCGTGGATAAGCCGATCGACCACCTGGACGTCGGTACTGTTTAGAAAAGCAGGGCCTAATTGAACTAGTTCTCGCGGCGAGGAAGGCGATTTGCTCGCGGTAGCGTTTTCACGGTATCGCAGCTGGTATCAAGGGCACGCGGGTTTAGCTCGGGGATTAATTACGACGTGGCACGAGTTACACTTCACTTGCCATCGAAAGCTCGCTGGAGGGGACGCGCTCAGGGCACTGTTTTTCCTTGGAGCTTAGTAGAGATGGTAAAACCGCTTAAAACACTGAAAATCTGTACTGTAAATGAGTATTTGAATTGGTAACTTGAAGAATAGTACCAGAGTCTAAGTAATACTATCAACATGAAGAAATAAAATTTGAAAAATTCGATTTGTCTTTCAAGGTTCGAGAGTTTTAGCTTTCGAATCCTCTTCACAGTGACTCGAATCTTCCTAATCTTGGAAACCATCGACTTGTTTCGAAGTTGAGACCTGAGCTTCTATCACCACCCACGCTCCTAGGAGCGCGAGTCAGCTGCGAAATCGCGGTTGCGCGCAATGCGAGCGCCTCCTAAGAATAATGCCTCCGCGGACATCTGACGCGCGTAACGATCGCGCCGAGGTAGCCTTGATGATGTAACTTTCACAAGGTTTCCCCCGCGCTCCGTGCTTCTCGATCCCTGCTCGATTTAACGCACCCACGCTTCGAGCTCCCTCGCCCCAGTATGTCGATTCATGAGAGAGGACTGTAGAATCATTCTACAGTCTTTCTAGTGATTCTCTTCTGCTTTAGTACATAACGCAGGAAACCCAAATTCGGCTACCAGCCTGGCTGTTCTCGCCTTGCGTTCGACACACATCGTTAGAGTGCTGACAGAAGGCTTTGCTGAAGCAGTTAGCCTGAAATTTCCTTGTAACGGGAGTGTGAAAGCCCTCGTAGGCTATCAGAGGCTTCTAAGCTTGCTGGGGAATCTTGCCTATCGAGGTCTTCAATGCTCGAACTGTGTAAATCATTCGAAGAGGGTCAGCGAGTTGAGCCTGTGGTCCTAAAATGGTTGACGGCTTCAGGAATTTATACGGCAGGGTCTGTTGAAATATTCTGAATTTTTAGTGGCGGGAATGATACTCTCGCAAGTATAACAACCCTAATAAATATCTTCGCTGAGAGTAGGTAGTTTAAAAAAATCTTCAAGCTTTTCTCTGAATTTCACCTTTAGAACTAAATAGTCTTGACTTAGCTAATTAATTTCTTCCTGTTTTTTAAAGTTGCACAGTGGAACTTCGAATGCATATTTATGTGCCTACTAGATCTGTCTTTCCAGAAACCCTGTTAATATTGCAGCAATCACCGAAAAAAGTGTGGCAAAGTCCCCTAGAAAGTACAAATTTCGCTCGAGCGATTTTTCTGTCGCAATCGATCCCAGAACGGATCTGTTAGAATCCCTTTCGAAGAGCCTTGGCATTTGACGGCAGGCATTTGGGAGGTTTTCAGCGTGCCAGTCAGGAGTCTGTCCCCAGTCGCGATTGCCAACCCATCCTCACGGTTGACAGATCCTTCGTCGCTCAACCATCGAACTATGCCCGCTTAGAACCACTTTCTAATGGCGTTCGATCGGCGAGGCGCGATGGAAATTCTCAGGCGACTCGAATTGAGAAACGACCGCCCGCGTGGCTTTCTCTCGTGCAAATATCGAGTCGATGCGACTGACCGATCGATCGTCGCGATTATCTCGGCGAGATGATCTCGAGGGAAAAAACAGCCGACGAAAGAGTCGCGGGGACTCGTTCTGGGGAGGCCGAAAGGCGGCCAGTTTTTGAGAATTCCTTCTCTCGTGGCCTCGTCTACGGTACTTTCGGTAACGGGGACGCTTGCGGTAGATCGGGCACGACCGTGTCACCACTGGCACAATGGGAGCGAGAGAAAGAACCAAAGACCGGGAGAAGTCGCGTGGGCGGGCTTAATCAGTAGTCGAGCGATCAGGAACTCAGCGAAACTCGGCGAAACAATGTCTCTCGGGAGTATTTTTAGAGGAGGAAAACCGAGAAAATTTCCTCGGCCGCGAGTAGACGAGGAAAAAGTCCACGCTTATACGCAGATACACATATAGCCACCTTGGAAAGTAAGTTAACGATGGGAAGTGTACGTCGGGAAATGAATGGAATACTTTTTTTGAGTAATTTATATTTTGATTTGCTTGTATCACGATACAATAAGGAAACAGTAATTCTAGTTTTTAGATCTATGAAGCATGGTAGAGCTAAAAGTGTCTCATTTTTTTATACCTAAATGTGCATAGTGGGATATTTTTTATAAATTACTTGCAGCACAATTATTTCCTCATAATTCGAATAAGCCTACTTTATTAAATTGTACAAGAATCAAATTTCTCTGCAACATGATCCTCATTATTCTTTAAACTTCCATCTTTCAAAGAGGTAGAAAATGAAGAGAAACAAACGTGTACTTTTCTTTATTAATCTTCTTCTGTATACCTAAAAAGACTAATCACTATCTCGTCTCATAGCATCACGACAGACGACTTTCAAGAATTTTCCTAAAGTCAAGTTACGTATTCAGATTACAGAGGAGTCCTGAGCTCACTTTCCGAGTTGACTGTAGATATATCCCCAGCCTCACGACGAAACACGCGTGGGGGTATTCGATCGGCGTAAGTGTGCCACGAGCGTAATAAAATGAACTCGGCGAAACGATAGGGAGGCAGGGCACGTGGGTGCGCGCGCTTAATCAACTACTAATCAACGAAGAAACGGAGGGCACCGTCCAATCTCCGGCGTATTGTCGAGTAATAGAGACATCAATAAAAAGGATAATTTCGAGCGTTGCGAAAAACGTCGCGGAGAAAATTGCCCGTCTCGAGGATTCGAGTTTTATCGTGTCGTTTCATCGCGCGACGGTTTCACTGGTTGGCTCATTATTCAGAGGATCTGTCGGCCCGCGACGGAAGGAACACCGAAGGCTTCTGCTCCGAGCTGAATGTTTGTCTAATTCGATTTGAGGGTTGAGTAGGAAGGATGATGAGAAAGAATTGTCCGAATTTTTGCTTCAACCCTTTCATATAAAGGTACATGCAAAAAGGTATTATTTTAGCTGTAAAATTGGAACTGCTTCCTCTATTTTCCTTTCTTGTTTGTAATTATAGTTTCTCATTACTCTTCGTTCTGAATTTTTGAGAAGACTACTCTTCACTAAGCAACGACAAAATAAATTTATTTGACGCAAGTTCACAGAACTTCAAAGCAAGTATAGTTCTTCTTATTACTATTATTATTTAAAATTAGAGTTCGACTGATATCAACTGAGAAATCCTCTTTCCCAAAGAATTCATTTTCTCCTCAAAGAAACCAGGTTCCAAGCCAAGTCGCTGGAAGCCTCGATCCCTGCAAAGAGTAAAGTCGAAGTAACACAGCACTGATCAAGGTGGCCCAGGCTGAGGACACATCCCAGAATCGTCGACGCTGAGTGTCGAACGACGGGATCGTTTAACTAGGAGCGCGATTCGATATCTCGACCGTTAATTGTACAATCGCTAATTGAATCGGACACGCGGTCGTGAGATAGCGCGGCGAAGCGAACAAGAAAAACCTGTTTGCCACTTGCCTGGCTTCCTGCGTATTCGCGCGACCGTGTGTGTCTGCATAATACGCCTCGCGATTTTTTCAAGCCATCCAGCCGACGAAAACGCGCCCCGATGCATTGGGTAATCGCTGTACCGACACCTTTCCCTTCTCCCTTGTTTCTTTGTCCCATTAACTGGACTGTTGCTCGATCGAGAACACTTCGTGTGCAGATCGAAATATTTCACCCTTTACGAATGCATATCCTCAAAAAGATAACATAACTAATTGTTTCTCAAATACCAATCCCAGTAATCCTACTATACTACATTAAAGTAGTCCTACCACGCCAGCTGGGGGATAACAAAAATTACAGGGCCAGTTCCTAGAGCAACATATGAAGAAAATCAATCATTCTCTGTAATCTCCCCCTCGCAGTTTCCTCGTTTCCTTTCACACTCCGAACAATCAGTCGCCCATTGGCTCCGTTTACACGCGACAATCACTGGAACCTGCTGCATCCAATTCGCTCGTTCTCACGTTTTCTCATTCACCGCGAGAAGGTTACGAATCGGACGCACCTCGAGCGTCCTTCGCGCGCGTACGAAAGCACGCAGCGACCAGCCAGCGAGCGCCTCGTCCTCGATCCTTTTCGAGGAGCCTCGAACGGTCAGGAAGGAAAGGGTGGCGGCGAACTTCCGTCTCGTGAATATAAAGTTGGAATTAGGTTCCATGGTAGGAGGGAGCTGTGCTTCCTAAGGACGGTTGCGTCGCGGCAAAAGTTCGGCCGAGCCCTTTGTCGAGCTGGGAACAATCGGAGACCCTTGGTGGCCATGGTCAAGCTGTCCCTTTAATAGCGACCCTCTCCCCTCGCGCTTCTCCCTCCTACGTTCCTATGGTGTCCTTTACCTTCGGCTAGCCCCTTTAAGGGAAATTCCCTTAAAGGTCTTCCCGCCACCGTTATGTAAGACACGCGAGGAGGGCTCGCCTCCCGTGGCGTTGCGATGCAAATGGGCAGCAGCGTGCGCCGAGCATTAATAATGCATTAAATAAACCGAAGATTTGTCGAAGCCGCGGCACGCTGCGTGCATGGAAGGCAAACGAGGCAGAGAATATGTATGTATTTCTGATTGTGAGGCAGAACGATCTGTGGCATGTTTTCTAACAATTCTAGTTAAGCCCGCGAAGGTACGTTTATATTAGGCGAGTTTTGGTGGGACAATCGAGTTGATCAATCTGAGGTTGATCGAAATTGTTTCAACGTGGTTGAAATTTGGTTTGTATGGAGAATATTTATCAGCTTTAGGTTGAATAACTCGGTTGCATGACCAAAAGTTGCCTAATGTAAACGTAGGTTAATTGAGGTCTAGAATATAGAATTTATATTTTCAGAAAGAAGAATTTTTAAGGTTTAAGAAGATTCACGTTCGTAAAATAGTACTGAAAGTGAAGGCTTTCAATATTAATGTCTCTTATAACCACAGATGTTCTCCTCAGAGGAGAAAAAGATACACAGTAGGGGGAACATTATCTTGTTTCGACTTTTTTAAAAAATTTGTTAAGGGTAATTTCTGCAATATCAGTTCTACCTACGACATGGAGTCCCTGAACGCATTTTCGAATTTTCTGTAGCGAATCGATGGGATGATGCGTGGGGATGAAGTGAACTCGACGAAACCACCCTCTGCGTGCGCTCGCGAGCATCGTCCCGATCGAGAGCGAGCCTCCTCGAGGGTGCGGCGCGGATTAATTAATCTTTGTCGTCGGCGTATCGAGCACAGTGCGAAGCACCGCGGGACAAGGGTGCTAGAGGCGTTATTAAAGCCGAAGAGCAATGTGAAGTGGAATAACAATGACGATAATGAGGCCGCTGCGGCGCAGGGGGATGAAAACGATCGACCGCGCGTCCTCGTTCGGCGGGAGGCCTCGACTTTAATCGAGGAAGGTGTAATCGAGTGCTACTTTGTTGCGGAACGAAAAAGCTGGTATTCGAAATCGAGGGAATATAGATAAGAGGGAGTTGCGTGTACAGGGTGGTCCACCTAAATATCTGTTTCTTTAAATAAGTGTCCTGGTTTAGGTGGAACAACCTGTATATCAGTCTTCTAAATCATATCTCTCATGAAATGGATACCAAATATTTTATTTAAGTTTTAGGGATAAGTATAGATGAAAAATCTTGTGACCAATTTATTTTAGTTAATTGTAATCTAATAAAGTAGTTTTATTTTATATGTCAATATTTTTCTAAGAGTAGGATTATTGTAGATTACTGTATGTTTATTTTAGCTATAATTTAGTGGTGAAAACATCGATAATCTCATAGTAAATTAATTTCTAAAAGAAAAGTTAACCAGCTAGGGTCTTAAAATATTAAGCTGCAGTATCCAAACGAACTTTGTGGCTGATGGCAACCATAAAGTACCTTAAATGGTACAATTCAGATAACTCTTCCTCCTGGCGCCTACTCAAAGTCTACAGCTGGGAAATTGTCTCGTGTGACCACATGTGACAAAAGCAGCAATTTCTAGGGTGTCCCACTTTACTTGCGCTAGCGTTGCGTTATGGAAGCCGCAGCTGGCACTATGAGCCGAATATTACAGGAAAACTGTCCTCGCGATATGAAAACTTCGCCATCGAGGAGGGTTCCCTTCTGCTTCGTCCTCGAAATTGAATTTCCCTCGATCACTCTCCAAGGTGTAAATTCTTTATTCCCTCCTGTGTCATTTTCATCAGGGTTGCCGAAAGTTTCCCTCGAATCTCGTAGCGATTCTTAACTCTAGCTTTCCACTGAATCGTTATCAGAATATCAGTAGGCAGAGCCGACTGGGCGTGCGCTCGAACCGAGAGAGGCGCGTTGAAAGTCGCCGTGGAAAACTCATCAACCTCGTTTGTAAATTTTTCTGCGCGCGCGGCCTCGTTCCTCGATGAACATCCAGCACACACGCGTAACCTTCGAACCGCTGAACCACGCAGTCCCTGGACTCGGAGAACGGGCTTCGTTTTCCTCTTTCCATCCGTTGCCATTTCCCAACAAGCTGCCTTAACATCGCGGGACACGGTCTGTGATTCGCTTTCATTCTACTTTTACTTGTTTCTTAATCCTTCGACTTGCTACACGAATTACAATAAAACCTCGATTAACTAGGACTCAATTAGACGCAGTCTCTTTTACTCAGCATCAGTTACACAACTCACGAACTCCTCCTATGTTTCTGTCACCTGAATTTTAGATCAGGGTTAAATCCAGCGAGCTCTGAATTTTAGATAATAGAAAAATACAGTAAATAATACAACGTGGTACAGTTAGTATCCATGTACGTTAATTCAGGCAGCTCAAGAGAAATCATAAAGCAAAGACTGTAAAGCTACCAGCAGAAACAGAGGGACCCACCAATACACCCCTCTCCACGCTAACACAAAGTCTGGGCCAAAAAATTCCATCCACTTTTTCAAGTGACCAAGAAAGTTCGTTTAAAGACGTTGCACGTCGTTACAGAGCTACCTGTGCAACTAGCATCCTACTGTTCCCTTCTCGTCGAACAGACGCAGCCCTGTCGAAACAAAAGTTGCCTTTCGCCATCCAGGGGGGTAGCACGTTTGCCAGGAGCCCCGAGGGCTTTTCTACTGGCGTCAAACCGGTTCGACCGGTTCCACCGAAAAACCGCCCGGTTTTCAAACCGTTTCATGGCGGCCAGGCACGGGGTAGGCCTCGGTATAGGGTTGCGCCACGTCCATGGGAAACGATTTCGGCTGCCTCGCGGACTCCTGCTCCCCAGCGCTCCTGGCGTCATTAATCTTCCGTTAAACCGACTCTCTGGAAGCTCCAGCGTTCGCTAATTAATGATAACTCGTTGGTCACGAGTGACCGAGGTCAGTTACGCGCTGACTGGCTTTCACTCGCGACACCGAGCTCCTCGAGCACCTCTGAATATTCCCTGGCAATCATTGTCTGCGAGGACGATTGAGTAATCGTTGCCAGGTTCGTGTGGGCATTGAAAAGACCAGGAAAAGGACCCCTAGTGGTTTCTATTTTTTTCTGAGAGCATGAAGAAGATACTGTGGCTGCTTTCATTTTTTTTTTTGACCCTTTGGACTTCTAATTTTTTAAAATTTCGGTACCAAGAATTTTCTGTTATTTTAGCCCTCTGCACTCTCAATTTTAGTTAAATTTTCTTCCCATGAACTTTCTGCTATTTTAGTCTTCTGTACTCCCACTTGTTTAAAAAATTTCTTTTCTAGAAGTCCCTATTATTTTAAGTTATTTTAAAAATGTCGAGTGTGACTCAACGCAGGGTGAACTGATTACTGTTCTATTTAACGAAATATTCCTCATAGTATACTTAAGTACATATACAATGTAGCTGTCAGTATATGTCTAGCCACTAGAAGTTCTTATTAAAATAAAAACCGTAAAATTTGACAAGGACTGCTTTTCTTACGAGCTCTTCAATTGTCTTGCTAACTATCATATCGGAGAATTTATCGTCTGATTTCGTCCCTGTGTCGACTCCAGCGCCATTTGCAGTGTCCCAGTGCCTGGGTCTGATGGGTTTTTCGAGGCTTCCGGGTCGCTTTGCGCAACAAGCCTGCAAGGGATCGATTGCGCTCACGGCCTCGGGGAACTCGGTTGCAGAGACACTTTCGAGGCGGCGGAAAAGTGGTCGGAAAAGCGTGAGAATATTTATAGCATTGACTCATTACGGAGTGACGGATTGCGCTGTGTGTCGCGCGTTGCAAGTGCACCAGCCAATGAATAAGCCACGGTGCAAGGACGCTCTCGGCTCCCAACGAATCGAACGTGCCCTAGACTCTCCGCTCTCTTTCCCTCTGTCGTCGTTTTTCCCGCCACTGTTAATGACAAATTAAGGCGATCGCTGCCTCTTACTCGCGACCCATATCGCACGCGAATCGAGCGAAGGGCGATCTCGAATTCCAGACGCACTGCTTTCGAGGCTCCCATGAAAATACCCTTTAAATCCCTCTGGAATCTATTTATAGTAAGAGAGACAGAATCTAGTTGTCTTAGAATCTTTTCTATCTTTTTATCCTTTTTCTTGTGTTTGAAATCGAAAACTGCATTTATACTGAAGTGCTCCTTTGCAATCTGATGCACTGGCAGTGCTGATGCATTTAACATTGCTCTTCAAATATGCTGATCGCAAAGAATCAGTAACTCAACCCTTAACTGGGATGATCGTCTCACACAGCATTTATACTAGCTACTTCACTGTTAATATTTATTGTTTAAAATAAAATATCATTGGATTACGTATAGGTACATGATAATAAAGTGAAAAGCTGTGAATTTTTTGTAAGGATAACGGAATTGCAGTAATTCTACCACATTATGTAACAGTATCGATACCATAGTAGTTAAGAGTAGTTAAAGGTTATATTACATCCACTGGCTTGCGATAAATGAGAAAGAAATTGGGTCTCTTATAATTACTTCCAGTTTCCTCTAGAGCCAGTTTCTCTCTAAGCTGATAATCAAGTAGATTCTCTTTGAACAAGCAAACTGTCTTCAGCGTTCCCCTTGGTTATCTCCCCATATTCCTCGATACATATACAGTACTTTTTTCACCCAAGAAAATGTAAGATTTTTTAGAACTGGTGTGTGGGTCACGGAACAGTCGAATCCTACAGTCGATCGCCCACGAAATGTTCGTTCACAGTAAACAGACTGCGCACGTCGATCGACTGGTTGGTTAACTATGCGACGTGACATGGTTGGCGGCTTGGTATTTAGGAAAGGCCAATCGACCAATGTCACAAGCCGTTTGAAAGGCGCTAGAATCAATAAGACACAGGTGATCGGGCCGATCTCTCGGATCGACGTCGACAAAGGTTGACGATTGCGTCGCGGGAACGATTGTCCCGTGATCAAGGACCGTTATAAATGTCGATCGAGCCTGGATCTGCACGCGCAGAGAGGAAATTAATGGAGAACGGTTCAGTTGAAGATCTAGGTTCCATGGTTTTCCTTCTTAAGGGGTCTTCTAGTTGGGCGTATCCACTTGAGAGTAAAACTATCGCGAGTTGCCTTCCAAAGTACTCTCAGATAGTGTATTTGCTATCAGGCACTGTGGTTGGAATAACTGAGAGTAACTGCCTGACATGAATACACTATGAGAGAGTATCTCAATAGCAACTTGGGATATTTTTAATTTTAAGTAGACAGGTAGTCTAACGACCTATGTCCCCGTGTGTATTAAAAATTCCCTATTTCCTTGACCTCAGCCCTGAAACAACCCCTTGTACCAGTGACGCAACTCTCAAAAATTTGCGTATCTCCATCGCTGGCAAATGTTCCCAGCGTTCTCGAGTACTCGTAAAATTGAGCAATGTACCGTGCAAAATCTGGCGCCAGTCCCAGAGTGCAGTTTACGCAATCGTTCGTTATTTATCATCGAAATTCAAGGCCTCCGCGCATCCTTCCGCGTCTACAAATTGCTCCACGTCAGAGCGCGCATTGTGGCTTGGAAACGGAACGCTGTTTTCAGAAACAGGCAGTAACTCCATGAAACTACGTTTCGTTCAGTTATATCCTCCGTGGAGCTGTTTGTCGTGTCATTTCGAGGAAGCTCGTGGAGATTAGTAGAACAACAACGAAACCTAGTACGAGCCATACTGAACGAAAAACAGCAACACTGCTGTCCGATGTTACACTGGATTTTACACCACGCGAAATTCACACCTTTTGCCCAGGACGTCACGAAAGTATTTTAAGTATTTTAAGCTTGAGTTATTAATGTACGAGATGAACCCTTTGATACAGTAGTTTCAAAAATCGAGTAGAAGATAATAAAAAGATAGAATATAAAACATAGAATATCGAAAAATAAAGTATTCCACAATGCTGCCTTTTCTATCAACTGCAAAATAGGATTCTCTCACTGCTGCTGTTTTTCGTTCAGCATTGTTAATACTAGAGTTGATTGTGGAATAGTAGAACAGTCCCTGTTTGATTATCGAAATAACTCGTCTCGAATTCACGCCTCGCTGAGAAGGCGAATTTCAGCAGCAATCGTCGCGATTTTCGATAGTCACTGGGCAGAGTCGATCTCGCACAGGTGCGATCTCGAAGGCCAGCAGGAGCTCGATCACGAGTGACGAGCTCTCGATTCTGCTCCCAGTGACTGGGAGGCCTGTAGAGCGTTTTCGCGCGTCGGAATCGCGCTTTTTACGGAGGTGGACTGACGATTTTGCAAGAGAGCGTGCAGACTTACTTGGTGTCGCCAGATAATATAGGCACGCTCACACTTGCCGCTGTTAGGCAACTTCTAATCGTGTTAACGACACAAGGACACGGGAGAGCACGTCTCGAGCGTTTGTAAACGCTTGTAAACCTTTCTTGCGCCGCAATAACCGGGACCAGGCGCGGTACGCGCATGCAAATCGCCTGCACCCGCCGTGCTTACTAATTTCTGCATCTGGTTTAAATATAGCGCCGTGGAACGTCGCGCGTTTAATTCAGTTTCGGACGATGCGCGCTGCCTCTCGACTTTGCATGGGATAATCTTTGAACTGTGGCTCATTCATGTGGGACATGAATTCCACGTCGTTAGGATGGGTAGGAGCAGTCGTATAGGTTTTGAATGTCTGTTCGTGTTGGTCCAGCTGCTACTGTATTTGAATCGGCGGGTTAAAGGAACAGTATAAGTCCAAAATTCATATTTCTAGATACTTTAAGATATTTTAGTTTCAGATATTTTACTTTTATAAATACTATAAGAGGCTAATAATTTCTGTATAACATTTGTCCCATCTGATCACCTTTACAATTCCATTTTCTATGTATCAAATGAAAGTGCCTAATAAATACAAATAATTTATTCAATTTTAATGTACTAGGGCCACTTATGGGGGCCAGTCTGTAGAAATGCTTGCACCTTGCATAATACTATCGCAATTTACAGCACACAAAAAATTCGAGGCATTGGTCTTAGCGTTCTGAGACACAGAAATACGGATGCACGGTATTTAGCAGAAATGCTCAGTTCTCCTTGACTATGCTTCTGATCCTTTCGTTCGATTGGCATGTGGCACACGATATTTGAAAATTTCACAGCAGCTGGTGCCCACGCGAAATGCGAAACGTGGACCCGACCCGCTTTTAATCGCAGCCGTCACGGACCATTAAGGATAGAAAACAGTCGTTAGATTGGCGCTAACAAATCGTTAGACTGTCCGGTTTGGTCTCACCTCCGCTATGCCAAAGAAACAACTCGTGCTCGCTGCCTATAGAACACTTGGGGTTCATTAAGGAATTTCATTTGTGGTTAAAAAATTCCTAGGATGACTCATGGAACTTTGCTATGTTAAACATCGCTGAAAATTATCTGGATATCTACTTCCTTTTAAGGTCCATTTATGCAATCGACGAGCCAAGCACGAGCCGAGTCGAACGATTAGACCGATGAAACACGTATTAATAGTGTTTTATCAATTATAATTATGTATGTGTGCCTTTTCGCTAGTGTGTACAATGTTTGCTCGACTCGTGCTCAGCTCGTCGATTGCATAAATGGATCTTTAATCAAAGGTAATTTGAATGAGAAATGAATATCTAAGAATCATTTGTTATTAGAATCTGTACCTAAGTGTACCTAAGTGAACATCAAGTTCATAGAATTGTGTCGCCTCACTGACATCTTTTCCGAGCTCCCAGCAGTGCCTCAGAAAGAATTAAAACCCTGTCCAATTACTATAATTAAATAATATCCAATTACAGTGACTACACCAGCTTCTAAATAAACAATCTCTACTCAGCTCATTTGCTCCACAAGATCGCGACAAAAACTCCCATTCACCGTGTCAGACCTTTCAGTGACATTTATGTACCATGCATACACATCTCCAAAATGTCGGAATACTTTCGACCGCTAATGAACGCTTCCCCCAAAACCAAATAAAAGGTCTCAGAATTACGTGATCGCAGACCCCAGCGAGATCCTTTCCCCGACGCGCAAGCTCCGTGTCTCTTTAAATTTAGAAACGCTAAGACCGTGTGTTACGACGTCGCCGCGTGTTTACAATCGTCCAGCGTGTTCCCTTCACTCGGCGAGAAATTCGTCGAGTCAAGACGCCGAGTGGGAATGAATTCGTCGAGTCAAGACGCCGAGTGGGAACAAATTCGTGGATGGACGCCGAGTAGGAATGGACTCGACGTCCGCGGATGGACGCCGCGCACCAGCTACCTCGGCTGTCGAACCCGAGGCCTTAACCTTTACGAGATCGTCCGGAATAACTTTGAGGTGTTTGCTTCTAGAACAGCGGCGATCGTCTAGACACCAACTGGTTCGACCTACGTGTGTATTTATGTATCTCGACAGCAGTCTCTGTCGCGTTGCAGCGACCTTCGCGATGCGCTGACTCTCTCTCTTTCTCTCCTCTTCGCCTACCCTGTCCCCCGTCGTCGTTGTATCGGAACCGCTGATTTGCATAAAGAAGCGGCGTTCCTCGCGCGGTGATCGACGGAAACGGCTGGGACTGTGGGACGAGCGAAATCCGTGTTACGAGGTCGATAGTCCTCTGCCTCGGTGCTGGTGAATGGTGGTTAACAAAAGGGAAGAAAGTTGCGTTGCGAAATTTCTGATGGAGAAGAGGGGGGTTACGTGATTCTTGTGGACCAATGGGCGTTTTCTTGAGAAAGTGATTAGGAAATGTATAGTTTCTAATTTGATGGTTCTAGGAACAGGGTTTGGAGTGAGTACAATTTTTGTGGAAAGAATGAGTCAAACTTTTGCATCAACCAAGTATTCAGTAGAATTATCAAATGTTAGAGTCTTACCACAGGCCTAGAACATGTACACTAATGTTAAGTTACAATTTTAGTTATTAGTTCCTGTATTCTTCATAGCAAATTCGAAAGCCCTGTCGATATTGTGGTCACCTCCAAAGTTTCCACAAACGCCCCTCTACTTTTTGACTTTCCCTCGGCGCGTTCGAGAGGGAATCAGATTCTCAGAGCGTAGACGGTCACCAAGAACAGGTCACAGAGGCCGTGCATTATCGTCGCAGAATTGCGATTGCAAAATAAAGAATGGAACAGGCCTACCGTGCCTCTATTGTACGCTGCCCTCCCGTTCTGTCTCTCCTTCGAAAAAGCCTGTTTTTCCTCGGCGCACCGTCGTCGTCGCGGTCTTCCTCGTCAACGTCGCCGTTCAGTATTCGCTCGTTCAAATGCAAAAGTTTCGCGACTACAAAGGGGTAACCTGGAATTAAAAACGAACGCACGGGTGAAAGGACGACGGATGATCCTCCCGTGGCTGCTCCAGACACGACGCGAACTTGCTCGCGATCTACCGGGTGTGCCCAGCTTTCAACGTCGCTTTATAGCGACGCTGCTTTCCATCACAATGGGACTTTGTCTGTTTGCTTTCGTTTGTTTGGCCGTAAATGCGCTGCGAGTTTGTAGTCAGTTGCGAACTTTAAACCTGCCGAGGTGGCAGGCTCAGCTTTGGGCTGACTGCACGGCCCATGATTTTCTATTTAATCCTGTTCCCTCGAGATTAAGGGTATTAATGCGTTCGGAGGTCTGTGACCCATATGCGCTGGCGATTTTGGAAGCGGTCTAAGTTAGAAGCTTGATGAAGATGAATAACTTTAAAATGGTGGTTCGTTTTGGAAGAGTGATTCACTATTCAGAAAAAGTTGAGAATAATTTACCTACATGTATAATTTAGCATGGTATTTATAAGAAAAAGTGAACTGATACCACTATCATGATAAGCAATCCATATAATCAACTAATATACTAGAGTAATATATCTTCAAATAATAGTTATTTTTTTCCAATTTTAATAAATTCTCTCTTGAGAAAGTAAAAATGGTTTTGCACCCCGTTTTACTGGCTTCAGAAAGACTCAGTTAACGCCGTGGTCTCAGCGCTCAGCAGTTATTTTTTGTAAAATTGTTGCATTAATACAGCACGCAGTATGTCACCACTTGTGTGCTCTGATCCAGGAATCCGTTCACAGTAGAACGTCCTTTGTGTCTGTCTCTCCTGTATCGCGTTCAGAAGACCTTTCGTATCTCGCCTTATTGTCGTGGTCGCATGCAAATATGCGAGCACGATCCTACAGGTAAATGACTCACGAGCCTCGCAGGGCTTCCTTCCTTTGGGTAATCGTCGGGATCGCATGTTACTTCCACTGAGTATCATGCAGAGCACAAACTCGAGCGAACCCTTGTGCGTTCATTAACGAGTCAACCTTTTATGGCCCCATTTAAAATAACTTCACTACAGTGTGTTGTCTCGATAAAAGCTTGATGGTAGACTCAAGTCTCCTTACAACTATTTTCCTTTTGTCTCAAGTAGTCCTGGAACTAAAAAATTCAAGCTGAAATTGCTGGTGCAGAAATCGATCTTAAAATCAAGTTTCTTATGTCCCTTAACCTTTGCCATACTTTCACGAGTCTGACTCATGCACTTTTTCCAGCGTAAAGGATCTATGTTCGATCAATGGGAGCTCTATTGTTGGCAGTTTAGGGCAGTCACACGTTTTAGATTGGCAGCAAAGGTAATAACATTACGAAAGAAAATTGTACAGGAAGAGATTAAGTTTCAGATTGGCTCCACGTCGCGAGCTTGTATCAAGACAGTCCTGTACAGAGTAAAATAGCTTAAATGATACTGATTCAACCCAACACTTTCTACGAATCCATTTTGAACCCAAGGTTCTGCTTTGAGACTTCAAAATATATTTATGAGACCATATTTGTCTGTTTCAGGTAAGCAGGAGTCCCCTCGAAATTGTCAACCGTTAACCCTTTTCCACCAGCGAACGGTAGGGAGTTGTTTTCTCGAATCGATCGCGCTACCTGCGCAAAGAGGTACGTTTACCGATTCTCGACCCGGGATCTAAACTTGAATAAATTACGGTCGACGTGCAATTGAACCCTTCGCGTTCGCTTGAAGCGAGACTGCGTCAGGACTCAAAACTTTCGTTAATATTTATGGAACCTCGCCCTGGGAATCTTTATTCATTGGTATTTTTGCTTCGAGGAACTGCCGTGTATCAAGTCGGGGCTAAAGTTTCGCTAATTCTTGACTTCGAGTAATTCACGACAGAAAAGAACGCCAAGGAACTTCAGCAAACTTGAAAGCTACTGGTATCGATGATGAATCGCTCCTCGTTGGGAAAGTAACGGTCGAAACTTTTGTCTTAACTTGATAATTGCTCCAGTTATCAGCGATATCAGAGGCCATGAATTATAGTTAGATTTGCAGTAGGATATTTTCCCTCGCGGAAGCAAAAAACCCTGGCGCACCTGAGCACGAGGGCCACCTGTGCCATTTACCTCGTTTTTCCCACCCGTGCTTTCCCGTCAAAGACGAGTCACGCGTGTCATCTAGAGGCCCTCGACACAACCCTGCTTCTCTCGAGTGCACCACCTACGATGTTAGCGAGCCGCGGAAAAAGCAGCGCACAACGATCGCCGAGTTTTTCTCTGCTGGTACATTTTTTCTTCGCCGTTGATGAATTTGCTCTTATATTCCCCAGTTTTTCCCTTGGGCGAACAGGCTCGCTCTGAGTCGAGTTGATGATTACTTCAGAGCTCCCTTCAAACGGTAACCTATATTTAGAATAATAGATTCTTAATATGCAGAGTGGATGATTTGAGAGATTCACATTCCTAGGGAATCTTGACGAGGTCGTGGAGATCAATCGATCAATCTCGAAGAGCTCTGCGATAGCTTCGATTGATGTGGAGTTCGAGTTTCAGTATTTTCTTATCGTAGCTCCTTCATTCGTTATAACTTCTGGGTTAGCTTGATTCTCAGCTACAAAAACATGATTTAGAATGAACAAAATTTCACAATTTTCAGTACAACCAGTGGTCAAAATTTCTAATAAAACGAACACCAAGAATGTTGACACCAGGAGTCTCTCAAAAAGGTATCCCAGGTTTATAAGCTTCAATTTAAGCAGTGAGCCTATATCGAGAAACTCTATCTCCACAGGAAACCCGTTCACACGAGGTCGTTGAAGTTTCCCTCGGTTGGCGATGATATTCCGCGGTTCTCGACGCCCTCGAGTTAAACGGCTCGTAATTTTTAATTAGAACGCCTGGGACGGAAGTGTCGCGAGCCTCTCCTAGTCTTTGATGTCACGTGACGCAATTAAGAGGCCCGCTCGAAGGGACCAGGCTCGTTTCTCGTCGCGTTTCTTCCTTTGTTCGTGTTCGAATTTCCCTCGCGCCACGTCGCTGGAAATCGGCCTCGCTATCGAGCCGCCTCTCGCAGATGGTCAGGCGAGGGTAACGGAAAGGAGTTCTCGACGCAGAGCCAGACGTTCACCCGGTAGAACGGCTCGGTGGCTGGTTTCGCGGTGTGACCGTGCGCAGACCGCGTATATCCTCGCTCCATTATTAATTTCAGAGCGACGCACGTGCACTCGGCCACGTGTGGGTGCCCGCAAATGCGTGCACGCACGGCTCACCGTCGACTCCTGGGGTACTGTTCAACGAGAATTCTATCATTTCTGCGTCTACATCCCGACTGGCTCAATATTATTATTGTAACGACTCTATTATGCTTACGAGAGGAGCTCACCTGGTGGAACAGACGGTATTTAATGAGCCTTCATCATGTACGATAGTACCTACATAGTGTGAGATATTCATAATTGAGGTACTTGTACTTTCAGATTGTTAGGAAATTTGAAAGCAAGGTGTTCGATACCGCGAACTTTCAAACGTTTGGAAACTAGACATTTGTTGACTTTGAATCTTGAGAATGGGAGAGAGCAAGAGATCACCAAGTGTAAAGCTTCTTATTTAATGAGTCTATCATGCGTGATAGTAATGCTTACATAATGTGAAGTATTCATTATTCGGTTTATATTATAAATATAAACATTAATCATAATTTATATAGAGATAATATTCTAAAAATAGTGACTTTCGAGCTTTAGGTACTCTTGCTTGCCGAGTAAGAGGCTGATCGCGCGGGATTGAATTGCTAATTGCAATCTGGTCCGAGCACGTCGAACGGATCAGAGTTAATGAGCATCGCGGTAGAGAAAAGTAGATTGATCTTTGATCCGCGGTGATCCTCGAAGGAGCGAAATTTCGCAGTTGGCGGCCGAGTCAAATGTCATGTTAAATGTCATCGGGATTACACTCGCGACCCCAACCAATTTTCATCCTTTTTTTTTCAACTATTTCAATCGCGTCTCGTCTGACCGATTGCTGTTCGAGCATCGTGGCTGTTAATTTCGCTAATGCCTGCTCCGAGAGGAATAATAAGCGCGGCAGCATTTTTTGCTGTCGCTCGATTGCGCATAAAAAGGCAACGAAGCGAGCTGTTTCACAAAGCCCATCGAGCAGCCGTTTATGTAATTTTATCGGCTGCACCGACTGCTTCGGACCGTCTCAGCTCTTTCCTGCCTCGTTAAGGACTCTTCTCAGGCCGTCGAATTCCTTCCCGCTTCGAGGAACGTATCGTTTTCTTTATTTTAGTGGCGGCCCGAAATTCTGGACGAAACCTGTCTCAATTTTACCTGTCCACAGTTGTTTCATCTTAGTGTACCTTCATTAGACCGACGTCTTAGTGTCCCTTCATTAAACCGTCCATCGAAGGAGAGCTATAATGGGATCAGAAATTAAGGAATTTCGAAGTTTGAGTCTGCTTCTGAACTCTTG
Organism: Calliopsis andreniformis; assembly: GCF_051401765.1. NCBI lineage: Eukaryota > Metazoa > Arthropoda > Insecta > Hymenoptera > Andrenidae > Calliopsis > Calliopsis andreniformis. The sequence continues at coordinate 7,854,543 of NC_135065.1, read as the reverse complement.
GAACTGTTCTCCAAGTAAGATCATTTTCTAGCTCGCGTGGGTGACTAGGCGGGTCTTTTTCGTGGGTTGATCAATTTGTCAATGGATTAATCTGCCTCTTCCGTCAAACTCCAAGGCTCTTGGATCGAGTCCTTTCTCTTGGAAATTGCGTAATCGTCGGCCTGTTGTAGTTCCCTGAATGTAGTTCCTTTAGTACCATTTGTAGACTGTCTTTGCGAGCTCGTCGAATGCACATCCTCAGCCCTGAGATATTACAGGAAAATCTAAAGGGGATTGAACTGTTTTTTTCATTTAATTAAGCCCCCATAACGTTCAAAAAGCTCAGTTTCAAATCAGAATATTAATTACAACTTAAAATCAGAGTATCGAGGACTAGGTCACTCTCGATTACTAAACGCTCCACTCTAGCATCGTCTGCCTCTAATGCATCAGACACATGGATCCTCTAATTAATTCAGCCAGGTAGCCCACGTAGCCGCGATTCATCACTCTCCATCACTTCGTCCTGACCTGGTCTAGTTCGAGGGAGCCTCTGCGTGAGCCCCGTCCAAGCGACTGGCCCGAATGAAAATTCCAAGCCGATTCGCCTTCCATGAAAATCAGTGACGTCAGCGTTGCATATTAATTATTACCTGGCGACGCTTATTGCGACTTAGAGAGCAGGACAGCGTCGCCTATCGGAGGCCCGGAATGCGACCAACGAAAGCAAGGTTGATCCCAAGGCGATTGCGAATGATAATTCCTGATCGATTATACGCACACGCCCCAGTTTCCTCGGCGCGTCGATTTTTTCGACACTTCTTTTCGTTCACCAGGCCGAGTGAAAGTCCTGCTCGCGCGACATTTTTCGCGTGCCCCGCGCCGCCGACTGCCGTCGCGCGACTCGCGCCGCTATCTCGCCTGAGATCTACCAGCTTACCTCCGTCGATGCGTGATAAACAATTAGAGGCAATTTCGCGGAAACGCCTCGCCGCGGGGGCGTCGATCTGTGGCTCGGCTTTGTTGGTGATCGGTAACCAGTGGTGCCAGATGGCGGGACAGAATGTCTACCCATGACGCTACAGCATACGCGTATAAGACTATATGAGGCATTGGAACTGCGTGCTGGAGCCAAGATGGAAGGACGGAGACACATGGGAAGTATATAGCTTCATCTCTTTTATGTTCCCTGGAGTGTAGTGCGCATGTGTTATAGAGGTGAAGAAAAGAGACAGAGAGATGTGTATGTCTGTACTCTGATGTTGGCTTCGTTGCCTGTTATAACTATACTCGTTTAGTTTTGTAACCAGTGCTTTATTAACAGAGTATAGTTAATAAAAATGATAACACACAGTTGTTCGACCATGCAGCGGTATGACACTGCTGGTAGCTTCAGCTTGCTACACACGCGCCATGTCACAGCTACATATGCAGCATTGCCCTCTCATTGGAAGTCTACCCAATGCTCCATATAGTTTTATACATATATGGATTATAGCGTAGAAGAGTATATGGGGATACGATACAGCATTTCATTGCATTGGCTATAGTACCCCCACTCTTCTGCTCTATGATGTCATTGAAAGACATTTTGTCCCGACATTTGGCAAGACTGGTCATCAATCACCAACAAAGTTTAGTCAGATATCGATGTCAGTGACGTTATAGAGCAGAAGAGTGGGAGGTACTCCAGGCATTGTAGAGATGTTAGAGAACCTGCTGTTCCTTCTGTTAAGCGATGTCACGAGGTAGAGAGGGAACTTTCTAAATGGGGTGGGGAATCTTATGGTATTCACTGGACAGAAGGAACAACCCCTCTCTACCTCGTGACGTCGCTTGTCAGAAGGAACAGCAGGTTCTCTGACATCCCTGATAAAGTTAAATTCTGTATGGTACTCCCAATCTTCATGTGAAGACATTTTGACCCGGTACCTGTAAACACTATTGATTATCGAATTTTTGAGAAGCTGATATCTGTGGGGACTCTGGATAGGGTTTTTAAAGAAAAAAAAAATTGAAATAAGTGGAAATTTGTTCCAAGGCTTTAGTCTTCTATTTTCTGGTCCGCTGTGCAATATCTGCACACGAGGATTATATGATGTAAAATCAGAGGAATCCTGAGGTCACTGGCCGATGATCTCGTGACACGATCCTCGTAGAGTTTCAGGGCTCATTAATTTCGTGCAATCTAGCTCCGCTCGTAAAACTGTTCGACCAACCGTTTCCCTGAAATCCCCCGAATTTTTCCGATTTTCAAGATTCCTGGTTCACCGATGCGATGCACCCTCGATGGAGCGTGTACTATTCTATCGATTTTATGCTCCCATGGAAACTTCGGCTCCTATAGCGGTACATATGAGTCGTTTAGATGACAAGTGACGTAAGTTTCCTCTTCTCGCTATTTGTCAAATAGACTTTAAAAGCTTGATAATAATTGGAGTTCTGGAAGGTATCCTGAAACTCCCAAACTTTGGACTTTCGTATATTAGGTACATTTTCGAACATTTAGATTCTGCTATATTGAATCTCTTTTCTCGTCTACTGTTATGACTAAAGTTGTGAAGCTCGGCAAGAATTATTTGTATTACTTTTCACCCCACAATTCTTAGAAATCCCACGCGTGTTCAGAAATGGGATTACAGAACAGCCCATAATTTTTCCTCTGCAGAAATCCACTATACTTACGCTATCTCCAGGTTCAAGCTTCCCCACACAAGTCCTACAATTCGACGAGAATTATTTTTATTCCTTTTCTCCCCTCAAATTTTAGAAAACCCATGTGTTCAGAAATGGGATTACAAAACAGCCCCTAATTTTTCCTCTGCAGAAATCCACTCTGCTCACACTGTCTCTAGGTTCAATCTCCTCCACGAAAAATCCTAAAATTCGACAGAAATTCCTATTCCTTTTCACCCCTCAAATCCTAGAGAAGACATGCATTTTTTCTAGACTCATAGGCCACAGTTTCACCTATGCAAAAATCTCGTGCTCCCACTGTCTCCAGGTTCAAGCTCCTCCAGCAGCTGCAGAGTCGCCTGTTCGAAGGAAGCAGCTCTCGCGGGCAAAGGAATTCCGCGACATGAAACAACGAATTCCTGGCCAATCGTTTGCCCCGCGTAGACAGAAATAAATCCGCGGGCAGGCTGTGAGGGGGCCCAAGGCGTGTCGCGAGACAACTAAATTCAGCTTCTTGTCAAAAGGAGGAGGAATTATGAGCGGCTTGGTCCGACAGCGTTCGCTTAAGGCCTGTGTACACTCCTGGCCGCCGTTTCTCTTCGTTCCCGTCGACGGAGCGAGCGTTTAATAACGGTACGAAACGCGGAAGCGATTGGCACGCGACTCGGCTTATCACCTCTCGCTCGTGCCGCTTGCGAAACGAATGGCCGACCGCGGCGACATTCTCCCGACAAACTTTTCGGCAGGAAACGCGTTCTCCATCCGCTTTCTCGACGCGCAGTAAACAGTACGAGTGTTGCAGTTGATGGTTCTTTCAGCTGATAATGGCAGGGTTTATCAACCCTTTGCATTCTTGATTTTTTCCATTTTCTTTTCTAAAATTCTGTAGTATTTAAACACTTTTACAGTGCCAATTTTTTCTTGGAATTTCTTAGTATTTTAAGTCACTTCTGAAGCATCGAATGTGACTTGATGTAGGAGTGCCTGTGAAGAAAATAGAAAATGGTTTTCAATTGAGCAAATAGAAGCTCAGCCAACGCAAACTCAGTTTGCCTTATTTTCATCGCATGAATTTTTACCATTCGAAAAGTCAACTGGCAGAGAAAAGAAAATCCAATTTGCCTTGTGACGCTAGAGGCACAATTAGATAAAACGCATCCAATGTAGCAATGAATCCGACCCGGCCTCGATGAATTGGTAGCAATTTAAATCTCGTGTCTCTATTTCGGAGCGTGACCGAACCAGGGAACGTGTCATCCTCGAAGACGTTCACGGATGTGCTCTGATGGAAGAAAGAAAGGGGCTTCGTGCTCGAAATCGGTCACGTAACCATAAAAATCGTTTTATTAGACGTAAAAGAAGCACCGTTCGGCTGATATTAATTGACACGTAATTAAGCAGCCGTTAAACGACGCCTCGAATTTTATCGCGGCTCTGTTTATGATTTACGAGCGGCTGACCCGTGGAAAGGCAGCGCAACAGACAGTCGATCTCTCGATCTTCAGACTTTCAGGCCTTTCTAGGCGAGCGAAACTTCCAAACGATCGGACATTCGCTCGCCTGCTCGCTCCTGGCTCTACGATCACAGCTGACGCGCTGACTACCGTCGACAGTGGTCCTTCCCTATTGCGGTTACGTGGAGAAATTGGTTTCGTGTGCGGTTCAGAGAACGAACGGGCCAGGGAGTAGCGCTACTTGCGGTCGAAGCTGAAAGCGCGTACGAGCTTTCGAGCTTTCCCTCGCGACTTCGAGGTAGAAGCTTCTGCAGACAAGTTCCCTCGGGAAAGCTGACCTGCGACTGTGAACTAGCGTAAGAGGGCCACTTCGTTATTAGCTGACTTCCAGCATCACTTCAGTATGCAAAATACTCACAAAAGTATACAAAAGTATCCTCTGCGATGAGACTTGCCTTTTGAGGGATGTGTCATTGTTAGTGATAGGGCCAGACCACTTGAAATCGTTTTGACTCTTCGATTATTGAAGAGGCGAGAGGCTTGAAATAATTCTAAGTAATCTCAGACTAAGCATTTATCTCGAGACACATCCCAAGGCATTGTGTAGGTGATACTTAACGCATTACTTACCGGAAGCCTATTAATAGGCTTGTAATAGGCTTGTAATAGGATTTACTGGTAAATAATGTGTTAAGATTTTGTTTACACGATACTGTAAAGGTTTGTTCTAATTGAGGGACTGAACAAATACAATTGTTTTTGAATTGTTGAACTTTTTTTTTATAAGAATAAATTATGTATTGTGAATCGATGATAAGATAAATAAACTAGTGGAGGATGGAGTTCCTCTGCTTTCGTTGTTCATGAATATTAATCGATGAAAAGTGCACTTTTCGACACACGAGTCCTCCAAGCGCTCTGAAACAGTTTATTTAACCTCCTCGTGAGCCACAAAGGGAATTTTCGCATTTCTCCTTTTTCTCGCCTCCATCGAGCGAGATACTCGCCTGGTGCACACGGAAGAGGGATGATCTTCGTCTTTTTTCCCCCTTAGCCCTTCTGAACGAAACTCTTTGTTAAAGTGTCCGCCGTGTTTTTTTCAATAACACTTCGCCGACCCTTTCGCTTAACGCGCTTTTTCACCTCGTAGCCCTCGAACGTGCGAAGGCATCGTTGCACCCGCGCTAGCTAGTCTTTAATGCGTCTGCCTGCACCGCAGGTTCAATGAACTTTTCTCGGGGAAGTTTAAAGGTGAGCGTCCCGTTTCGAGCCACCTCCGCCTCGCTTTTCGACTCTCGAATAGAAATAACTCGGTATAGCTCGATTTAATCAGTTTTCTTTAATTTGTAAATCAATCTCTACTTTATGGGATTCTTAGCAAATTAGCTTTACTGTTTAGATTAAAATGTTCCTTCTAAATCAACTCGAGTCCTTTAGTTAAGTTCTTTGATCTTGGAATTGGTACTGTTCTAGGAAACAGATCATTAAAGTGGAATATAGTTAGAAGCAATATAATTTTATTAGATGTACAATTTTATAGGTTGTAGAAGACCAGAACCTATTCGTTCAGAATCTCATGACCTACATGTGGACTAGACCAATTTAAACGATGGTATTCCTCCTGGTTTTTAATAATTCTCTTCAGACAAAATTTTAATTCACGCTCGAGGTTCGCAAAGTTCATTTTTCACATCACTGTCAAAACCTACATAATATCATCCCAATGGAGACAGTTGTCCATCCACCATCACTTCTCACAAACTTCATTTCCTGGGTGGGTTCCTCGAAATTCGAAGACAACCATAGCATCCAAGGCAGGGTCATATTTACCCTGGTTTCAAAGAGACGACAATGCCCTCCGACCGAGAAAACATTCTCGTGTGTGTACAAGGTGCATCATGGATTCCAAAAAGCCTATCGAAATCGCAGCTGCGCCAGGTACAGGGTCCCTCGAAAAGTTGAAAGCGTGGGTGCCTTTCTGCCAGGGCAGCCACCAGTCGCGTTCGCTCCAGACCCTGACAGATGTTTTCGACGATCTATGACAGGCCCTTCGCTCGTTACGTCCTCTTAGCACCGGCAGCAACCTGAAAAAGGGCCTGTTCGTGGGCGCAACAATAGAACGTGACGATCACGGGGCCAGGTCGTCGCTCCTCTTTTGCGCTTTCTATCGCTATTTATCGTTGCGTACAGTAGCCCGCTGCGTCTTCTTTTTTAGCTCCTTTCCCCTCGTTATGGGCCACCGTTTTTAGGGGAAAAACCTGCCTGCATTTTTCTGCGAGACCAGGAGACTTTCCCTGTTAGCTTTCCTCCACCCTCGCTTGTAAATCCCTCTTGGAAGCGCTTGGCGAGGGATGATTCTGGGGACACGTGCTCAAGGTGGCTCACTTGGCCTGGGTTATAATTTATGTTTCGTTATATTATTTTTACTGACGTCGTTTTCTTTTGCGGTTTTGTTTGTTGAAAAGTCCTCAAAAATTCTGAAATACCCTCTCAAGCTTCTAGATATCAAAGACTCTCTCAGTAGAGGACCCTTGAGGAACCTAAGTCACCAGATCAGTCCATGGAATTTTGAATTCCGGTTACTGATTAATTAAACAGATAAAAGCAAAGTTTCTAGAGTACCATCCAATAGTTTTCATCGCTATGTTTTACCTCAATTTTTCTGAACAAGGAAGAAAAAAACTTCAGTAACGAATGAGATCGCAGATAACCTAAATTGCAGACATAGAGTAAATTATTCTAATAAATATGCATTATTATTATTATATGTTAAGTTAGACTAGGTGAACCCTTCGCTGCCGACACGGTTCACCTCGGCAACTCGGCAAAGCGTTAAGTCTAGCGGGGAACGGTTTGTTCCGCGCACGTAATATCGTTTTCCCTGATGTTTCCGCTTCCTACAATTTTTTCGCGACTGCTCGTTCCCGGTTGTTACTCAACGACCGAGGCGAAGAAAACATCGTCAGGGTACATTCGCTCAGCCTCTGGAGGGAAGGAGTCGAGGCAAATTAAAGCTAAATGGAGATCGAATCGTTTAACGCTTTAACATTACAGTCAGGGTTTATAGACAGCGGTGTGCCGCTACTCTTTAGGAGTTGCAGCGAATTCAAGTGTAAATAGGTTTGCAGAATATCTTCAATTACTCCGTCATACCGTATGAAGAATCCGTGTCATTGCATGACTAATTTAATATCGTTTGCTGCCCAGAGAAAAATGGGCTCACTTAAATGCTGAATCTAATGAATGCCCTAAGCGACAGGTGTGCGGTAATGGCCCAACACTGTCATTACCAATCGATTTCTGAGATCTAGATAGACCTCCATCACACGTTCGAACAATAGTGGATTCGTTAAGTCACCTACTGTTTCTCCAGCGTTTTACCCTCGTCGCCGCGACTCTAAATGCATTTGCATAAGTAAACCCAGTAAGTGTGATCGCCGACAGGTGTGCGGTAATCGCGAGCAGTGGAGCACTAAGGAACTACCATTACTGGCTTACGAGGAATTCTCAATAAACTGGGAGATCACGAAGCACGAGGCGTCGAGGCGTATGAAATTACATGTATTATTCGTGGTCCCATGAGAAGTCCTCTGGAACGCATTAAGGGCGGCTCACTTCTGGGGACTTCTCTGGGCCACGAGTATTACAGGGTGATCAGTTTAACTGGAAGCCCTCCGAGTGTTGGCAGCATTTATTGTAAATGCTGTTAGTATTGCAGGTGCTGCCAACGCTCATTAGAGGGTTTCCAGTTAAACTGATCAACCTGTACCATTACTCATTACTACTAGATAGATGCTAGCTAAAATCAACTCAGGTTTCTCTGAACATCATCAAAAATTACCAAAAGAAAAAAAAGCAGAAAGAAAATGGTCCTCAGTGAGAAATCGACAATGACGATTCCGCGAGCTCATTTCTCATTCTAGAGGCCCCACGCGTGGCCTGTTCACGCGGCGAACGTTTCGTGCGTGAAAAGATAGAGCAGAACGCGTGTATAGGAAGAGGGGCGGACAAAGGGCACCGACTTGAAAGAAGCGGGCAGAATCGCGGCCAGACGAAATAGAAACTGCGCAGACGGGAAACCGAAGGCACCGTGAATGGGAATTATTCAGGCTAGCCGCTGAATGAAACGTGTTTCTTTCAAACGTTGGCCTCGCCAGGCGTGCGCTCGAGCACTCTGTTGCTAGGTCGTGTAGGAAACCTAGGCTACTATCGTTCTGGGTTCTCCATGCTAGAATTTTTTGACTTCTGCTTCGCGATAAGCGCTTGGAAGCTATCTCAATGCGGACGCTATCTATCGTGATATAAGCTTCATGGGGTTACCTCGTGACGGCTCCAAAATAGACACATAGTACATAAATATCAAAAGCTTATTAGGGTTATTAGTGTTAGAAGTATTGACTATCCTATGAGGAATTCGATTTTGAGAAAGAAATCCTGTATTTTTGTTTAAACTTGGTTGAGCAACAGCGAGGGAAATATCAGGTCGAAAAATGTGGCGACTCTCATTTCGAATAAAATTCTTTTAATTCATTCCTCTGCTCGTTTCATAGCGCTTCTCTTTTAGTATCTACCTTTCTCTAAATATCATTCACAGAAATTGTAAATCAACGTCATTCATAATTACATAAAAAGCGTCATCCACGTACAGGTGACGACGTAACGCTAAAAAATCTAGACAGAAAGTAGAGTTTTCGAAAGCCCGAGCTCTCGAGGCAGGCTCGAGTCGAAAGCCTGTCTGGCTCGTAGCCTGGTCTCTAGATGAAAGGAAGGAGCCTGTTCCACGTCCCTGAAGGTCTTCCTCGTCGGCCTCGGCTTCACGAAGCAAGTCACTCGACCGCCCATCCCGGCCCGTCCTTTTCTCACGGCCGTGGATCGACCGTCGACATACCTAAAACCTTCCATCAACAGCTGGCCAATCCCTCGGGGAACCAGCTGCGCTTCCTGCCGACGAGAGTCATCCCGAAAACGCTTCTCTCTCTATCTGTGCCGCAGCCTCGCTTCTAAACGCATCCTTCGCTCGACAGCTCGAGATCAAGTGCGTCGACGACAGAGGAAGACCTCTGGAATTCTTCCCTCCGCGAGTCGAGAGGAAGTAGGTCGTTGGGGCACTTGAAGAAACTTCGGAATTCTGTGTTTTATTGAGCAATCAGGGTGGGTTGGCTCAATTATTGTTTTTATTAGTTTCAGATGAAATATCGGTACAGTGACTTATTCGTTCACATGTGTAGGTATAGTAGTCCATGTTAGTATTTAGTGAATGTGTGATTTCACACACCATTTCCCTCTATAATTGATTGAATAGTAATAAGTTTACCTGTGGGGTTAAGTAAGGTAAATGTCTCAATACTCTGGACGCTTAAAATGCCACATGTCGCAGTAAGTGGACAACTTAAAAATTCATATTTCGACACTCGAATGGCATCCCAGTAGCTAAATATACTTTTTCACAACACTGTTTTTTGTTTTTTATGTCAGAATTTAAGCTCAAAATTAAATAGAATTACGATTGAGATATTTACTTTCCAATAGCTGGACACTTAAAATGTCAATTGTCTCAGTAACTAGACAATTTTTAAAATATTTTTCTACACTTTTTGATACTTGAATTGTGCTACATTAGCTGATTATACTATTTTTATTCTTGCATTAGGTAGATTAGAATTCAGGCTTAAAATGAAGTAAAACTAGCGTTAGTCTTCAGGTAATAGGGCATTCACCTTGCAATTCTGTTTCCCTCCTGAGCACTTTCGGCTCAGTTTGCTCGACCCAGGTATCCTAGTTGATTCCGAGCGTCTCAAGTTTCCGAAGTCTGTCGGATCAAGTCCAGAAACTTCATTAGCAGCGACAGCAGTTGGAATTGCAACTCGAGAGAGCTCAGGACTTGGATTGTCACGGTTACGACTATGCAGAAGTGCCACTGAACTTGGTTGGAGCGACTTGGGAGAGCTGGGATCGAAAACAGTTTGTCCGAGGTCCCATCAGTTCCCTCGGGGATAATGGCAAAAGACAGCTGATTTTTCGTCGGGCTCGGTAGCTACACTGAGCCCATCAGCTGGTAGAGAACGTGTGCAGTAGGCCTGGCACAGGGATCGCTATATCAATGAAAGCATTATTGGTTTGGGTTGGGTTTGTAAACAAGCTGCCACTTTGACCAATCATTGGACTGCTTAAAGGTGGGGTTCAACTTTTAATGAAGATCAATACTGCTCTGTGTCCTGTTATTCGCAAGCAGAATTAATGATATTTAAGGGCTATTAGATAAACTGTACAAAATAAATACATATAATAATTCTCCTAAAAGTATCGTTCAAACACTGAAATTAAGTTTCAGCCTTAAATTGTCTCAAATAGTGCAAAGGTTAAAGATCCTCCGCCACTGACTTAGCATCAGTGCAGAAGAAATGATTGAAAGGAAAGGACATAAGTGGATTGTCTCCCGTCTCCATCGACGTCTTCCATTCCCATTCGTTTCTTTCCTGCCGCCGTTTTCTCCCTCGTAATTCATGGCTCTGTTCTTTGTCTCCGCTGGAGGGACACCGACGCCAGGAAACGTGATTCTCGAAGAAATCGCTCGATTTGGGCGACTGAAAGTGGCTCGGCTGGCGGTGAGGCAATCCGGAGTTTCCATGGTTTACGAGGGATACGTGAATTCGGAAATCCCCTGTTTCCTTCAGCGACCACTCAGAGATGCCCAGAACGTTGCTTTCTAATTTCGAGGATGGTATGAAGGATGTCGCCGCGGCGTGACGAGACAAATTAGGAGGCAGCAAGTCCTCCGATATCGACTTCCCGTTTAATTCTTTGTTGTTAGTTATTCGTCGGTTTTCTTGCCGCGGTTGGTCAGCTTCCTCGAGAAGAAAGACAAAGGGGGCTGAAGAAACGCAGCGCCCTGGCCGAGAGATACCCTCATCCATTATCCTAATTGGAATGTCTAGCCGACGGAAGAAAAAGGCAGGGATGGACGAAAAGAGGACTAACAAGACCAACGACAAGAAAAGCAACTCTCCTTCTTTGAGCGTTATCCACGTCGAGCTGCGCCCTCGACGGGGCACACTTTGAAATTAATAAATGCTCGCTCGCGACAATGCCGCGGAACAAAGAGGAAGGAAATTGTGAGAGAAGCCTTATATTCCAGCCGCTGCGCGTGAACACAGGCGGTTTGCAGTTTTCGCTGACTGACCTCAGCGAACGAGCGACAGTCACCAGTTTCCTTGCCGCTCAAAAAGTGAAATCCTCGCTGATCTCACGCGCCACACTCGCCCCGCTGCAGATGCAATTACGATTATTACCCCAGTCCCTATTGCAACGCTGATGAAGTTTTCTATTAATCGCGGAACTCGCCCCCGCTTTTCCTCTGTTCGCGAATCGTTAACTCGCGTCGCGATTCGAGAAGAAACGCTCGGGTAATGTCTAATTACCGAAAGTCGCTTAAAGATGAGCTACAATTCTACAGAAATCGCGTGCAATAATTGCAATTGAAATACATTAAGGTAAATGTCTCAATGACCATGTCCTACTATGTGGACACTAATACTAGTTTTATTTAATTTTAAGCTTCAATTCTGACTTAGGATTCTGATATACTTATAGAAGAGGTATATCAGAGCACAATTGAACAAATGGAATAATTTTACATGTAAATAAATTCTGTGGCTCGGTTGACTTATCACATTATAAGCGCCCAGGTATTGGGACATTTACCTTACCCCAAGGCAGTGACAATTAGAAATATTCCTAGTGTAATTTTTTTTCTTACTATATTAATATCCTGCAAGGAGAAGAGGTCAATACAAAAGGCCTTCGTATGAGTCCTCGAACGGAAGTCGATGGTCGTTGCTTTCTCAATAGGTAACGACCTCTTACCTGAAAAAGGCGAGTGTACCTGGTAGAGAGAGGCAAGAGGAGAGGCACGAGAGAGCCTCAGGATCCGCTCCCTTCACAGACGTTCGAAGGAAGCCGGGAGCGTTATCGGGAAGCATCGCGAGAGGAAGCCCGCGCGAAAATTAGCGTCCACCGACTGGAAATGATCGAATTGCCCGCAGACACGCGACACTCCGCGGCGATAAACAACTGTCGCGCCGCTGTCACGGTTCGTCCGCTCGTCTCCCCTCAAGGAACGCTCCTCGACCGACGATTTTAATAAAAACACAGCGAAAGAACGCGTTAGCCTTGGTGGCCGATGGCAGACATTCGCGAAGTGACTTCTCGGTGGTTGCGACTGGTCCCATTCAGATTGAGTTACTGGCGCAAGTATGTGACTGATCCAGATTTCCTTCGCGCTGGTCGTTCCTCGAGGGGAGCTGTTTTCGTGAGAGACACGGCTTTCAAGTTGCAATCTTTGCACGGCGAGCCTTCGTTGTAAGCTTCTTTCATATGTTCGCTACACTACTTTGTGAACTTCTGTAACTCGTTCCTGTGCTGCTCGAAGGAAGCTGCTCTTTACTCTCTTCCTTGTGATCCATGTTTGAATAGCAAATTAAAATAAGACAATGTACTTGCATACTGTGCTCTTTATTTGAAGAGCTTCTGCTGACAGTATGATTACATTTAAGAAACTGAATCTAATAAAAGACTCCTAGACATGTAGGAACTTTTTTTTAATAAAAGATAAGGATAGGATGTTCTTAGCACTTCACCTTACAGTAACTGAAATGAATTTTCAAGTTCCTCAGAAAATTTAATGCCATGTTTTACCATCCATGTGAATTCTATTTCTTATTTGTGGACTTCTCTGAGAGAATAAAATTTCTCGCGATTTGTGGATCGTTGAACAGTTCCTCTTCGTCCCCTAGAAACTTTTGCAAGGACTGTACTCGTGGCTGGAGCAGGTATGGCGTCTACCTAGGCGAGCTGAAAGGGAAGAAGAAAAGATAAAGGGCAGGTGCGACTGTACATATACACGCTCTGCTGGCAGATACGCCCCTGGCGCGAGAGGAACGAAGGCTATATCCAATTATTAAAATTAGAGGCTCCGTCGCCTTCGGTGAAACGCCAGCGAGAAGGAAAGCGATCTTGCAGAGCTCCCAGCGCCCTTTCTTCGCCGATTCCCGCGCTGCTTGGCCTTCGACCCGCGATTTTCGATCGTCAGAGATGTACTTCCCGCTGCAGACACCGCGCCACTTCCGTTTCGTTGCTCCCAGTGCCCTCGCTTTTCAGGAAACAGCTATCGCTCGGGTCTCGCCACTTTTGTTCCCCTTTTTCTTTCGCCTTTTTGTTAGTCGGCGAAGATCGATACCAGAGACCCTCCCCTCCTCTTTGCAAGCTTCGTTCTCACTCGGTGACAAAGTTTGTTGCCTCGTCAATGATCCCAGAAATGCCGGGAGTGTCTGAAAATAACGTCTGTTCGATGGAAAGCTTTTAATGAGACGAAATTTGCTTTTAACAAAGCGGCTATTCTCGTCTCTTACTCGGGGTTGAAGTTTTAATGCGGGGCAACGTACTTTAAATCGAGGGAAAAATTTCTCGGCGCTGTTTTGTTAGGAATGTGTATCTGCGATGAAGTTTCAGAAGCCTCAGAAGGCTGCAAGCTGAAATTTAGTGTTTTCTGATGAAGAACTGATATTCTGACGAATATGTCGGAACTTGTCTCGCTGGTATGAAAAATAATTCGAACATACTCATCAGAACATCAATCTTCAGAAAATGTATACACTGTAATCGCAGCCTAAGTTTGCTAATAGTGCTCAAACAGTTCCACACAGTGTACATAGCGTATACAGTACAATAGTATTAGCAGTCTTAGCTAATTTCGGACTGCAGTTTGAATAGATCGATTTTGACAATATCAACTCATATTCGTTTAAAGAATTTTAGGTACCTTTAGAAACTAAGAATTAGAAACTAAGAATTGTAGTTTCCTTTGAAAAACTATGGGGGTCTAAATTCTAAAAAATTGCTCAGTTTTCTACAAGCAACCACAGCGTACTCGTCGATAGTTCGAACGATAAACCACCTCGACGTCCTCCATAATGCAGCCCACCCCTTTTAGCTTAACCAAATCCGTGCCTGGTGTTACTATATTCAAATCCCTGGCCAGAATAGCCGGTTCCCGCATGCACGAGGATTCCTGTACACGCGACACGACAATAATTAATACGTCGACGTAGCCATGGGCGAAGATTTTCGCTGCGCAGCACACCGATGCACCAGCCAGAGCGCCGCACGTGTGCAAGCCACGGGGATATGCACTCTCGGCGGTGCACGTCTCGTGCGCTGCAGTCTCGGTATGGTCAATGTCGTCCTTCTCCCCTCCTCCTCCGCTTCCCCCTGCCATTTGTCTCCGTTGCACGCGCGTACCTACATGCACGAACTTGGATGCACCTCGCCTCTCCGCGCGTTCTAGCCTCCCTCCAGTTGCATCGGCCGCAGTCCCCGTCTGGCAGGTCGGTGCATCCATCGCGGCGTCTCTGTTCGCCGCGAGAGGAGCATCGACGCCGACGACTCGCGCTCCTGCCGCAGCCATTGTCTCGTCTGCGAGCTATTTATCAGGACAGCTTACGATTCTATCGCTCGTAAATGAAACTCGGTGGCGGGTTTTTACTCGGACGATGCTGCCCTGGGATATCGACGGGGTACCGCGGTTTCTTGTCGATGGATGCTGGGCAGGGGCGAGGATGGAAGCTGGGGAAATGGAGAGACAGTAGATTTGGAGGGATTTTGGTGGATTCGGTTGTGGTTCTTGAGAGCGAGAGGTGTTTCGTTTTCCTTTTTGGGGGGATGATTTTCTCGCCATTGGTGGCTGGTTTGTGGGGTGTGGTAAATACCTGGGCGCTTGAAATGTCATTTATTCTAGTAAACAGAAGACTTAGAAATATGTATATCGTGACACTTGAATTGCTTCCAGGTAGCTAAATAAGGGTATCTTCTCTTAAAGATAAAGGTTCAACAAGACACAAGTTCACAAGGCAGTATCAAAATTGTGAACTTTAAACAGTATTACCACTCTCCAAATCTCCATTTCAGATTCACTTTGAACACCTCGTATACGCCCCTCCCCATTTTCCCTCCAAAGCCGCGTACGTAACTCGAACAACAAAACTCGACAGGATCTAAAATAAGACAGCACATTAGATCCCTCGTGCACGCGGCTTCCGCATGCACCAGGGTGAAGGGGTTGCATTTCTCCTGTTACGCGATAAAGTCCCAGGAATAGGCGAGCGTCCGACGGTCAAGATCCCTGGCTGATGATTCGTGCGCAGCGGCAGGCTGGAAGGTGCCGTTCCTCGTCGCGGCGTTAGACGAGGCGGCGCATCAACCACACCTCGCGCGTCTGTCCCTCGGCCGTGGTCATTGTCCCGTCAGTGCATTATCTATCGCAGCCAGGCCCAGCCGATGCGCGATGTATAAATGGATCTAGGTGGCTGGCATCGCGCGCCGCGACAGAGTTCGTCGTGAGAGGAAGGGAGAGGGACAGACGGAGTCAGAGAAGATGGAAAGAGGCAGAGAGGCGTCCCTCATCTCCTTCCCTCTGCCCGGACCTGACAAAAGCCGACCTTCGGGCTGACATTCACTTCACATCCGACCCTCTCTCTCTCCTTCTTTCTCCAAGCAAGCCTGCTTCTTCGCCTTCCTCCTGGACCCGAGAGAGGCTATCCTCTCGGGCCGAGAGAGGACTGGACCCGACCGAGCACAAAGACCCGTCATTCCGGCCGACTCGCGTGTCCTTCCTCTCCTCGCCGACGTGGAAACAAAGTTCAGCCGAGGAGAACCGTCTCTCGCGATCCAGCCAGCCGTTTCGAAGACTGACCTACGCTGCAGGCTCGTTGCCCAGTGTACTGCCCAGAGGAAAAGTGTACTGAGGAATGCGGGTTCGATTGGCCTCAGTGGAGTCTCCTTCCTGGGGCTCAGATTCTGTTCAATTGGACACGCTGAGGGTCTTTTCTGTTTTTGGTACTGGGAGTGTGTGTATGACACTTCTGAGATTGGGGATTCGTTTAGGAATAGGCAGAGTCTGATTCTCAGAGTCATGGGGAGTCGAGTGTCCTTGCTACTGATGGGAACTTTTGCAAGTTTTCTAAGACGTAGGGTATGTGTTCACTTGTGAGACTACTCTCTGATAGTATATTTACAAGATGGATTCGCTATCTGAGAGTACTTTCGCCATTAATTCGCAATAGTCTTACCCTCAAATGTACACGTACCTTCACACAAAATTTCCCGCGATTTGGGACTCCCAGAACCCGCTGCGTCCCTGCAGGTGGAGATAGTTCTCTGGTTTCTAACGGTACGAGCTCGTTTTTTTCCTTTACCTTCTCTTTGCCCTCGAAGGGACAACGGTCGGAGGGCAGATCTGCCGCGTCTTTTGATGGGAAAGACGATCGTGGCGGGCGGATGCGAGTATCGCTTGCCAACCGGATGCACGAAGATTGGGGGAAAGGATCGATGAAAATGGTGGACACAGAATCTCTGTTTCGGACTTGAGAGCGGCTCTCGAGTTCCTGGACAGCTTTGCGTCATTAAATTTCGGGAGACTGTTTTTTGGGAAGTCATAACTTGCCTGGAATCCTCGTAATCCTTGCTGCATACCGTGCGATCTTACGACAGACTAAGAGTCTTTGGTTACATCGTATCAGGGAATTAGTGGACCCAGATAACAACATAATTAGCAAGCTTTGGGCTGTTCACCTTGGCGTTGCTACAAGAATTGAGGGAGATTGTGGAAAACATGCCACTGTGCACTAAATTTAATTTTATATCATTTTTAATATGTATTTTCATACTTTCACTGTGCAATTTTTTTTATCTCAGGAGAATGATCTCAATAAATTGATCAATGAATGGTTTGTTCAAAATAGAATGAAAAATAAAAGGCGTTTAATTTTGGAGCCATACGATGGTAGTCACCAAGCGCCATGCAATTCAATTATAGTAGGACTCCATTTATCCGATATGATCGTGGAACAAGGCTATTCGAATAACTGGACCAGTCTGATAATAGGAGTCCCCAGATTATCCTCTATCTCGCTGTTTATTCATTCATATAATTGGAATTAAGTTTCATATAACTGGATTTTGCCGAATAACATATTCGGTATAGCAGATACTGCGATGACATTGCATTATACCATACGGAGTTTCGATTAATAGAGTTCTACTGTATCAGTGATAGTAATTGCAATCTAATAGCAAATTTTCTTAAAAAAACTATTTCTTTAGTGAACTGCTGCTTTTGCTCAGAGCCTCCCAAAATTCAAATCCCCAAGATGCATATTCCAATTCTCTTCCCTTCGCAATTTCTCCAATCTCCCATCGACCAAAGCAGTCCCGCGCCAGAAAGGCTAGAACAGCATCAGCTCGCCTATTTGTAATTACAGTCGCGCGATCTGCATACAATGCACCGGCGCGTCGCTCGAGTTGGCAACGAAGTTCCACAGATGACCTTCCTCTTCTTCCTTCCCCTTCGTTCCGGCTTGGATCAGCTCGAAAATTCCGCAGCCTGGCTTCGCATTCTCTTCAGCGTCGAACTTGACGAACGATCAAAGGGGACCTTCGAAACTAAAATTTCCAGAAGTTACAGTTCGGATGCCTCTCCATCGCGGCGCCTTCTTTTTCGCTCCTCCCGCATAAAATCGCCTGTTCTTTCGCCAGGCCACGTCGTGGATCCCCTTTGTTCGTCTCGAGTGCAGGAAACTTCGAGGGCGAAGTTTCTCTGGGCGGCGCCTTTGATTCGCCCACGAGTTGCTAGCCTGCTCTCGACAGCCCTCGCGGGTCCAAACTGTTACCGAAAATGTAGGATCATTGGACAGAGCCAGTAACAGCTGCACAATTATGAAATTAATATAGTGTGACTTTTTTAATACACATGTGTAACTTTTTTAGTACATAAAATGAAAGTAAGGTAAATGTCTCGGAAGTTGACCATGTCCCCCGATACCTAAACACTAACGTTAGCTCTATTCAATTTTAGATTGAGTCTCCAGGCCTGTTCTAACAAATACTCATATACCACCCAAACTACAACCATAAGCGACCATCGATCCCTAGGCTTCCGGGAGACCAAGAAATTGAAAATTCTCGTTCAGTGAATTTACGTCCGCGAAACGACTCGGTCGATATCGACCAGTTCCTCGATTCCAAACTCCATCGCGAGAGAGGGGTAGGGCGTTCTTCGTCCCATTGGGCTCCGGTTTCCAAGCTCGCTCGAATGCAGATAGGATGTTGCGGGAAAGCCTGCGGGCAGGTAGACACGACTTCCAAATCTACTTGGATCTCAGGTCAGGGGTGTATTCAGGTGAGAGCCTCCCCTTTGTGAAGCAAGTTTGCGCTCGAGTTAAATACCTAGTCAAAAGCAGCGATCGTTCCTCTTCTGCGCAGAATCCTATTTGAGGTCCAATCTGTCGCGTCAATTTCGGGGAAGTAGCTTTCCCAAGGACCAGGCTTCCATTCTTGAAAGTCTCTTCTGACTTGGTTCCAGCGATTTCCGCGGAATTTCTGCTTCCTCTGCAAGAGAAAGTGGAGTCGTCCTGCGCACGTGGGGAAACGTGTTACAGGATGCAACTCGTTTCGCTGATTACAAAGCTTGCGTTGAATAATACGGCAGAGGTTTCACTCGAGCTCGCCATTGACCCCGAAAATTCATCGGTGTATTTCGTAAAATTTATACACAATGGAAAGGGGTGCACTCGTCTGACCCGAGGAAAGTTTAAAGGGGATGCACCGTGCGCAGCCGAAAGCGCACTCGAATCGTCCCGCGATGTTCGTTGCAGCCGGTTACGGTACTCGAGTTTCAAGGGGAATTTAATTATCCCGCGCTTTTGATGCTATTATTTTGCACGGTATTACGCAGTAATTATCCCCGCGCTCGCGTCTCAATGAGTCGGGATTAAAATCTCAGGGACTTTTTCGTTTTCGCTTTTTGTTCCATCCCCTTCCCCTCGCCTCGCCGTCCCTGTTTCGTGTTCGAATGCTCGGCTAGCGTGTCTCGCGGTATTACGATTTTAATTTCACCCGAGATTTTATCATTCCTCTCGCGTACGCTGCCCTTGAACCGCCATTTAATCCACCGTCGAGAGAAGATGATCAGCCGCGATGTTCTCGCTTCGAATTATTCGCGCTTTTATTTCGTCGACGCTCGTTCGTTTACCGTCGATCCTATTAACTTTGATCGACAGCCGCGTAACTGCTTTCTTCACCTGCTCGCGTTACGAAACTCGAAATTTACAATTGACTGCCTCTCGGCGGTGAGTTCTATTTCGGCGAGCGTGAAGGGGTAAATGGATTGGGGAATGGAAAATTTAGTGGAAACGTTAGAACGTGATTCGAATTGATAGGTAGGGATTCGTAATCAAATTTGGAGAAGAAAAGTGTGATCACTTTAAGGAAACTGAGCTTGTGATCTTTGAAATAATTTATGAGAGATATGGACTTAACAAGTCCTTTCTCTGGAGTCTTCACGTAGCTACTCCTCGATTTTCCTCCACATACAATAATATTCCTTCTCCAAAGCCCCTACACAAACTGAATTCCACGCAGCACGGAGGTGTCCACTCGACGCGTTGCATTCAACGCTACCTACGATTTTTCTCCGTAGATAAAACCGTCGATATCAATCTCGTGGTTAGGCACACCTGAATTCTGTCGGACGTGGAGACCCTCTCCCCGTCCACGACGCTCCTTTCACCTTTCCCTTCACCGTCCACCAGGCATTTGTCATTCCGTTTGGTCCTCCGGGTGTCCGACTTCCTTTTACCTGGTGCCTCGGCCCCCGAAAAAGGACCCTGCTCGCCACACCTAGCCTTGAACCTCTCTCGTCGGTGACTCTCGCGCGTCCCTCCTACGAGGCCTCGCATGGAGCGTCGGTTCGCTCGGGATCCTGTGCCAGACTTTTATCCCGTGGCGATCGGGGCCTGACTCTCGCTCTCTTCTCCCTTTCGTCGGCGAGGCAAGTCTCTTGGCCTCGGCCAGAGAAAGGGAGAGAAATGCGCCGCGGCTTTATGACGTATTATTACGTGCTGCTTCCCGAAGACGAACGCAACGAACCTGGAGACGCGTAGGAGAGTCTCTGTTAAATGTATGGTGGAGTGGAGAGGGATTTTGTGGGGCAGCTTTGTGGACTGCTTTTTGGAGTCTTCAATGGATTAGAGTTTGGGAATGTACAGGGTGATACTGGAATAAGTGATCTCGCTTCGGTATTTTATTCTAGGTAAGATTGGGAAAAGGTCGTATGAGGAAATTGGAGTTGTGCCAAGAGAATGAGCAATAAACTTCTGGTGAGGCAACACAGTAACATCTTCGAAACGATAATAAAACAGAATTAGGAGAAACTTTTAGAGCAGAGGATTTCCTTCGCCTCAGAGTATATTTCAACTCCAAACTCATCTGCTTTATAGTCCATAGAAATTGCCCAATGTTCATTAAGGTAGATGATGTAGCAGCTAACAATGTCTTGATACCTAGACAGTAACACTAATTCTATTCAATTTTGAGCTTAAATTTGTAATGTATCTAATAAAAAACAATACCTGCAGAATAAATAAAGTATCATAGAATAGAATATTCAGCTACTGAAATTCAATTCAAATACTGTTGGGAGCTCAGAAGTTATCAGTGAGATGGTAGAGAGGCAAGAGGAGTGCCTGGTTCACTGCAAGTAGTAGTAATAGGTGTGACAAATTCAGCTGAAATATTTGTGTGCCATCTCTAAGTATTTGAATCAGATCCACTGACAACTTCTAAATTCCCAACACTATCAGAACATGCAGTTTTGTCTTGCTGGAACATCTATCTCAGACATATGAAGGTTTCATACCTCGAAAGATTCCAAATAAAACGATCGGCAGTAGGATACAGCTTCGTCGAATTTCGAATCTGTAGGGGCCCAAGGCACCAGCCAGACACACTCATCAGGCTGACTCAACGTCGGGCCAGCTGGTAGGGATGCGCGAGACCCCATCGTGTACTCGTCTAATATCAGATCCTCGGAGGCTGTAGGGACCGATCCTTCATGCTGCGTGAAAGGCTCTGTACGCGCGTATCTTTAATGAATCTCTGTTATCGATTTCTCGGGGAGAGCTGGTCGACCATTACGAAAACCGCTGGCAACGTATCCTCTCCGCTTAGAATACGACACCGAGGGAAATTGCGCCGCGGGATTCTCTTTCGTTCTTGCGGTGTTGCGCGTCACGGTTTGCGTAATTTGCAGGAGGAAAAAACACCCTTCTGGAGGATCAGCAGCGTCTCGCGCGGGCTGCTCCTACGACGTGTTCCGCGTTATCGAGGAGGAGAACGCATCGGGAGGCTGCGCTGCGTTCCAGTGCGGTGCCGAGGAATCGTTGGCAATTTTCTGAAATAAAAGCAGTCGGGCAAATTGTGCGGTACTTGGCGGCGGTTCTCGCGCGTCGATAGCGAGCCCAGCCACGTACACATTTTTCCGGGGTTAATTCGACGCCGACCGCCGCCTGGGTTCAGGGAGCGGTCCGCGAAACCCCACTGTACCAGGGAGAACCCTCGTATCCCTTCGACTGTTGCCTCGCTCTCTCTCGTCGTCTGTGCCCTCTTCTTCCTCCCTGCGCTGTTCCCCCCCGGGTAAACGTTTCAGCGCTGGGTAGGCTTAGCCATTGGCGCAGGGGCTTGGGGACGGAGCTGAAGCTACGCTCCAAAACCTCGGGATTTACCGCGCTGAGTTGCCAAGCGGGCTGGTGGAGCTTCTTGGGAAAATGGGAAGCTTTGGGAAGTCTCATGCTACGCGTCTTTAATTGTTTTTTGGTTCTCGATTTTGGGCGATGATGAGGATAATTGTGTTCGTTATATGGTGTGGGAAGTGTGAATCTGTTTTGGCTGTGGATGGTATGAGTATTTGTGATAGCAGAGTGTGTGAAAGGATACTTTGGTTTAGTGAAATAATTCTGATCTGAATGGGATAGGAAGTTGTTGAGTAATGGAGGCTGAGAACTGTATGTACAGAGAGAGAGAGTAGTTTGGAAATATTGAAGACTTGAGAGTTTAAGTATCGTGTAGATTTTTATATAAATTAGTGAATGTAATTTTAGTTTCCAGTGCTGTTGTAACAGAACTCTGTAAGTTTATGTATTTATGCGAAATGCAAATGCATCAAAGTGCAGTCTAGTAGAAAATAATATCCAAATTTGAATTTCTAAAGTTTCGAAAATCCTACTGCAACTTCACTCTCAAAATAAACTGAAGCATTTAATAAATTCATGAAAGAAACTCGGTGTATCGAGCCTGGCAATTCCCACAGTGCACATTATTTTAGAATAGCCTTCTAACCGCAGAAAACCTATAATTCTGATCAGTTTCCATTTCCATTATTTTAAATCGAGATTATAGTTCAACATATTGAGTCTTCAGATATTCTAATAGGTACCTTGAGTATTAAAACACGGAAAAAAGAATACAGTTTGTAAGGGAAATAGTAATTATTAATAAATGTGATAAATAAATGTGATAAATCTGATTACATCTAGTCGTAAACAAAATATAATCAAAGTACAACTCAATCTCAGTTTCTCTCTTAAATAATTCATTTTGTTTTACAAATATTCTGAATTTATGTAAAATAATTAGAAATAATTTTTATGCATTCGATATGGAAAAGAATATAAATTGCATGTAATCTGGTAAAAAATACATAAAAAATTTTAAATGAAGTTATAATATGTAAAGAGTGTAACAACTTTGTAATTAGATTGAAGTTTGTTAATAGAACCACCTGGATACCAAAGTTTATTAAGCAAAGTTCAGTGAAAACTGACAATATTACAAATAACAGACTTTAAAAGTATACTCCAGTTCGATAAAAAAATATTTAAAATATACTTGTACGTATACTACACGATTTAAAATCGAGCTTGATGTAAGCAAGATAACTCTGCTTCTGAGATATTTTCAAGATCTCAAAATTCGTCGAAATAGCTACAAAAATAAATATTACGCGCCAGCCACGCAGAATTCAATTATTTTCTGAAGTAGGTATAATCATCCAACTTCTATCTCAGAGAAGTTAACTCGGTCAACAACATTACAAACTTTACAAAAGAAATTTCGGGTACTAACGATGAAACTGTACACTCGAGAGGTGTCAATATTTTCGTGTAAGTATCAAACTGGCATCGATACTTCTCTACAAATATCAACAAGGTATCAATTCTTCTCGGCACACACACGTTTGATAGTATCGATACTAAATCAAAATTCATAACTGATATTGATAGAATCTACACTGGTATCGGTCCCAACACCAACGTAAACTCTGCATTCGATTCACGACCAACAACCAATTTTCACGAATACGCAGACAGCGTCGTACAGACACTTCACGTTTCACCTTACATTTCCCAGCACCCATTTGTTCAAGAAACTGGGCCGCGTAGCCATAAGTTCGAGGTTCGCCTGTAACAGAATTGCAAGAAAATCCCCTCGCTACGCCACTGCGCGCCACTGCGCGCCACGCAGTGCCCTCTCAGGGCGCCCGAAGCGTTCGCTCCGCGCCTGAGCCCACTGCCTCTTTCTTCCCCCTCCACTGGGCGGCGCTCCATGCGCGACGCAGTCGGCGAGCGTCCAGGGGCTCAGTCTTCGTTGGATCGTCGGCGAGTGCGTGTGGTGGGATCCGTGCGCCCGTTCGTCCGTTGTGCGTCGATTCCAGCGTAGCTTTTTCGCTCCGCCTCGCCTCTTCCCGCTCCACTCGTCTCAGCCTCCTCTCGACCGAGAGGCCCCGTGGGTGAATATCATATATGTTCCGTTCTCGTGCGAGCTGCTCGTCCCCGCGGCGGTTCGGCCCAGTGGTGAACGCAGGATAACAGAGAAGAAGAAAAAAAAAGAATAGAAACGAAACACTGTGTGCTCTGTTGTGCGTGCGCGGAGTGTGCGGTACCTCGTTCGTTTCCCAGACGGGGAAAGATACCGAAGGAACACCACGCGAGCAAACACGACAGGCATCGTGACACGTTCACCGGATACGTCGCGCGAGATATGGATTGGGCGGTGAAGGCTCGCCGAACGTAAGTCCAGCTTTAAGTTTAACCTCTGTTTAGTTCGCGCCCCCGTCCCCCACGGTTTCGGCTGAAACGCTCCTCGAGTCGACCTCCGAAACCGGTCCCGTTCCACTCGTTCCACTCGTTCCCGTGTCTCTGATCCGAGGCGTAGGCAGGCTTCTACAAGAGGGACCTCTTCTTTTCCACGGGACTACGTGATACACGTTCAGTGCGTTCGACCAAGTGCTTCCTCGAGGAACTCGACTCGGGGACAACGTTCGTGCAGTGTTGCGCATTGCCGCCAGTGGATCGAGTTATCGAGCTCCGTTCGAGGATGGTTCGCGTGTACCCGAACGAGCGGAGTGCATCGCGAGCGCCGATCGCTCAGCGAGCGAAAAAAGCCAGCGTTCGACGTCAGCCGTGTTTGTGTCTCTCGAGGTCAGTGTTGTTTGCCCAGCCGTCTCGGCGTCGCGCGTAAATAAGGGAACCGCCCGCGCCGATACGCGAGCGAAATAGGCGAGCGCGTGTTCCCACACCGCTGCGCGCTTACGAACGTGGGAATTTCCGCGAAGACGGTACCCGTCGGGGATTCACTGCACCGTGAAAGGGTTCCGCCTCGCGACATTCGCTAGGGACGCGTTGCCATTTGAATTTCACGGGACTCGTCGTTACTGAGGCAACCATCGACGCCTCGGTACGTAGATTCGAAACTTTGTGTCCCCGATCGCCGTGACCTCTGCCGAGATTCCTTCAACGCGACGTCAGCTGCAACGTCTTTCCCTCGCTGTGCCGCGACCCTTGAGCTTGCGAGTAGTTGGATAGAATCTTGACGAATGGTTGGAGGAGAGAGAACGAAGCTCGTGGATTTAAGTGTGTAGAAGCTTTCTGTTGGAGTCGCTTCAAAGGGGGAGTTGTGTGTTCTCGGGGGTGGAAGATTGTAATGTGGGGTGTCTTCAGAGGTGACTGTGATAAAGAAGTCGAAAGTATGAAATTTTATTTGCTGAGTTGCTCTGTTTCTTTGGGAGAGATTGAGGTTCAATTTTGAGAGTGTGAATGTGTTGGGAGAATAGTTTTGGGATAAACTGGGGAAACAAATTTTCTTGTTACTGAGGTTCTGTAGTTTTGATTGAATTTTGTGGTAGAATTATTGGTTTCCAGTTTGTATAATAGTAGATGTGAAGAACACATGGTTCCTCTTGAAGTTGTGCTCCATAAAAAAACACGTGTCTCCTATAATGTGGTTAAAAAGTTCGTAGCCTCTAACAAAGTTCACAGATGATTCCCTCATAAATCAAAAATGGAGAAAATTAGCAAAAGAATAATTTAAATTCCACGTAAAAACAAAGTGACATATCGTAAATTATTCCAAAGCTGATCAGTTCCGTTTCTAAGATACCAAACTCCCTACTTAGAACTTAAAGCTGATCAAATTTGCTCCATAAACTTATTAAGCATCCATTAGCATCGCTACTTAATTCTCCCACAGTGTGACAGTGCTACCTGTAAATCTGCAAGTCGTGCAATTTCATACAACCTTTCAAAGCTTACAAATTAAACGCCCTGAAAAAGTCTTCTCTCTGTTCCATCTTAACAAAGTTCTTACACACGTACCTACTTGCCTCCATAAAATTGAAACCAAAGTCCCATCGTGAATCCCAGAGTCAAAGCAGAGTGATCAGAGCCCGCGAGCTTATAGCGAGCTACAGTCCCTATCATAAGATAAGCGTCTCACTGACGCGAGTTCTCTAATGCTCGATGCCCGTCGCTGACAATCCACTCCTCGACACGATGCGTGCGATTACTCGAGCCTCCTTTCTCTCATTCATTATTCCCTTTAACTCAACGCTAGTTGCGTAATGCGCGATCCCACAATGTCGCGGCGTCGAAGGACAACTTCGAGGCTCCTACCGAACATGGTGGGCAGCGTTGTTCCCCGACGTGTCAGGATAATCGCCAGAGAGGCTTTCGCAGGCTAGGATTCTCGTAGATGCAGAGGACCGTTAAGCGGCTCGGGAACAGCTGCTGGTTGTTTAACGACACAACAGACGCTGGCGAGAACTCAGGCAACGCGATAAACCTCGGCAGGAGGGCGTGGAATAACACGTTTAGGCGATCTTGCCGAGTTGTAGCTTCTGAACGCGGAGTACTGCAAGGTTGACGCATCTGTTGGTAGGCCTGCACGATGGGACTCCAATTTCTATTACTAGGAATGTGAGTAACGTTTGAAGGAGAAAGGTTCGTGCTTTGTGTTGTGGGATGATGGTAGGAGGTGCTGGAGATGCTGGGCACATGTGCTGGTACCTAATTGTACAAGCGTTATGAGTCAAAGATTGAGAAGTATTGTGAATTTATTAGGTACTTATTTTGTGTTAAGCCAGTTTGCATGTGAACAGTGGTATCTTGAATTCTTTTGGTACTTTTCTCTCGCTGAACTCTCGGTTTTCTTAGACGCAGTTTGCATTATCCAGTGATTACTCTATTCACTGTAGAACACTATAAAAATATATCTAGTGTAAAGAGAATGTGGGAAATAGTAGATATATATAGGTTTCTTCAAATATCTATATGTTACATTTTCTGAGTACACTAGATGGCAATAATCAATCCATTTCTTGGTGGAACAACCCCCAGACCCAGAAATTTCAGTCGCGAAAATATTAAAACCAATCCCCAAGGGTTCCCAGGCCACAGAAACTCAATTCCATCTTATATGTTTCCCTCAGCAAGATCGATCGTAAAAACAGCAATTTTTTCGTGACGAGATCGCCTAACTAAAAAAGTCTACAGGGAGAGAGAAGACGAACAACCTGTACCCTCGTATCACTAGCCTAGCCAACTATTTTCCTCAAAATTCTCTTCATTCAGAACGTACTCCCACCTTCAAAGGCTAAAGAACAAAAGGTTTGAAATTCAACGACAGAACGTGTTCAACGTGAAGCGTGTCTCTCGTGACTATGAGCTCGCGTTAACTGAGATACGAAAATTCGCGGGGCTCGAACGAACACTCGATATATCGAACGGCCACTTTGTATTCAACCACAGGACTTCCTGAATATGATAATACTCGGTCGGGAACGGTAATATTCGGCGAGTCTGTCGGACAGGACAATGGTCTTCGTGGTACAAGCGTGACTGGCATAACGCAGCCAAACAGATCCATTCCCTCGAAGAACCTTCGACCGCTGGAAATGACTGGTTCTCTTTGGACCTTCTGCTAAAGCAGGACACAGTGGTGCCTTCTTAACGAAGGTTGATTTAGGACCTTGTCGCTGCAGCTTTTGAGGGAAGAGACTTTCCAGGAATTACTGATTAGCCATTACGAGAACTGTAGAATAAAATGAAGGACTTATCGTACTTAGAATTTAGAGATTAAGAATTAAGAATTTAGTTTAAATACAGTATTTTTGAAATTTGAAGCCAGATATAGGAACACATGTACAGTACATATAAAATGTAAATCTTCAATTTCTCCAGTCATCTGTTTCTATTCAAAATTAAAAAAATATAGAACACTATATACGTTGATGATCTCCAGACAGTCGCCATTGAAATGGTTTAGATAATTGTGAGTTAGGTTTCATCGAATTGATCTCGTTATGGCAGCCTGATGCCCATGTCGACTTGTGTATGTGGCAGTGGGAATCGATTATGGCTGGCTAAAAAATATCGTGCGCCACTGCCACAAACGCGTCACCACTTTAACTGATAGGATTAGGCGGACGAAATCTACGATTGGTAGCACACGGTTCTGACTGCGAGCAATTGGTTAAATTGCTGAGGCATCCGTGGTAGCAATATAGGGGATTTTCTGGCTGCCTGTTTCGCGACTGGTGGTCTATACTAGATTTATAGTCGATGATAGGGAAATTCGAAATTGCAGAGAGTAGCAGTTTTTCAAATGGGATTCCACTTTGAAGTTCCAGAAAATAAAAGTGAAATATTAAACTATTTAGGAGATTGCATCCTTTCCAGGCTCCATGAAAAACACTTCAAAGGTCGATCAACAGGAAGTAATTTAAAAAGGAATTCTTCATACAACCCTGAGGAAACTTTCTATCACGTTTCCCAAAGCCTTTGCTTCGATCACTTAGTTCCACGAAATCGTGCACCAATTTTATTACACAGTCTCCCTATTTCATAACTCCAAAGTTATACGTACATTGCTCTTTTTAAACGACTCCAATTTATTCAACACAATGACTAAAATACTCAATAAAAAGTTTAGTAAAAATCGTTTCTACGACTCTGACTAAATTCCCTAAATTTCTCTAGATAAAGAAAATAGTGTTGAATCTCTCTTTCGTCCCAAATATTCTCGAATTTCTTTATGATCTGACTTGTTCCTCCCAAAGAGCAAACCCATAGTATCTTTCCATCCACTTTGCCAGTCCGCGTGTTCCACGAAGACATCGTGTCCCGGAAGGCAGTCGAGTCTCGAAATACACACCCAGGCAGCGGGGCGCGCGTAACACCACCGTGTTGTGTGGCAGTGTTCTTTGGTAACGGAACACCCGGTCGAAAGGGAGCCATTTCCTTTTCGCCCTGTGTGCACTCTCTTCTTTGTTTCGCCCTCGGCGTCGTTAATTCCGGAATATTTCGAAAGCGTCAGAGAAGGCTCCGCGGCACAAGTGCTCTTCTGCTTCTTCAGAAAACACCGACAGCCGGCTGTTAGCGTCCTAAACTCGAATCCCTGCCACTTTTGCGCGCCTCAAAGCGGCGAATTTAATTGAACCCCCGACGCAGGCTCCCGCGACTGAATACTGATGGAGGAATCTGAATGGCCGCGGTTGTTCGTTCCTTTATGCACCCTGGTGCATCTGATAGGATTGATTAGAATTTCAGAGCTATGCTTTGAAACTCTGTGAATGTCGACAAATTGTTTGAACTATTTGTTTTTTCTTTTTTTAACGTGATTGAGAAAGTGGAGTGGTTAATTTCTGGGGTGAAGTCTGTGGTTAGGCAAAACGACCTGTGTCATATTTTCAGAAAATTCGAATTAAGGCCTTCATTGACATCTAGAATATTTTTAGACAGAAAAAGGGCATTGAAAGAATTGAGATCAAGAAGATACAAGTTCGTAAGACAGTATTGAAGTTGAAAATTTTATACAGGAATATCTTGAAAATAAAAATATGGGACTTAGGTCGTTTTGCTTTACAGCCATAGAAATATGAATCCGCTAATTCTTGCAAGGAGAATGAGACTTACGCGGGAATTAGCACGCGTGTGACGAAAGACGATAACTCTCGCGCTGGGACTTTCTCCTTTCCTTTGTCACCAAACAGGGCGAGGATGAGACAAGGCGCGTCGAACATATGGCTTGAGGAGGCGATGAAGACACGCGGAGCGCAGCTTCGGTCACAGCTGCGAGCCTGATTCGGTGGATAGCGTGAAACGCCTCGTTTAAAGTAGAGTCGGTTCTCTGCACTTGTCTGTCTTCGTATGTTTCTTCATTTTTGGAAAAAAGTCAACTCACCCTATCTCTGGACTCTGGATTTATTGTTTCCTTTTATTTAGTAATTATAGGGGTAACAGACTCATTAGTATACAAATATATTTAAGGGATAAAGAAAGACATTTCTTCGGTAAGATGGAGAACAGAAAGTATAAGAAAAGGAATTGTATTATAATGTGTATAATATTTAAGGTCTAGATCGTGATTAATGATAATTCAGATTTATTTTAAGTTAGCATATTTCTTAGAGTTTCAAAGTCTTATCATTCTCACTGTACATCACTCTTCCATGTGGTACCGAGAAAAAATTAGTACACAGGATGCTTTAGCCTAAACAGACGTGCTCTTATCGTTCTCAGCGAGTCAGCTTCCTCTCTTTCGATACTGGTACTCGCTGATCGAGTCCACTTCAAATGATTTGAGCTCTGAGAATTGCTTTAACGATAATCTGACTTATCGACACTTAAGGTATTAACGACTCCTCGTTGTTGATTTTAGGCGAGCGATTTTTTGTACGCAATCGACACGAAATTCGGTCACGATTGAAAACGTGATTCCACGTGGTCGTGCGTGGAATGCCTCGGTCTCGAGCGGAACGTCGAGCTGACGGTTGCGTCGTGTTCCTCGACAAAAATTTATCGCCTTTGCTCGTCGGAGCGAAAGCTCTTTCTCAATTGCTCCAAGAGTGTCAAGGTGTCGTTTTCGGGGCACAGAATTAGACATGGAAATACTGCATGCAGTAAGTAGAAATCCTCATTAGAGGATCCTCGTTAGAGGATTTCTAGTTAAAGTGATCACCCTGTAGACATTGAATTCCTATTTGAATTTTGAATTCAGGTATGAGGTCTGAAGATTGACCTCGAATTCTGAGCTTCGAATTTGATTTTAAATTAGAATCTAAAATTGACGCTATAAATATAAGCCTGTATATTTTCCAGTTCCAAAGTTTAAACGTTACGAAATTTTTCACGCTGTGTTTTGTGTAAGCAGAGCAGGGTCAGTCCCGAAAGCGCGATAACTCTGGATCTTTTAATTATTTCTTTGGAACAGCAGGAGGATCGAGATGGTTCGAGGAGGAAAAGAGAAAGGATAGGGAATTATATTTATACGCGGAAATGGAGGTGTTAACGTCGACACTAGCGTCGAGCAGACTCCAGTCGAAACCGAGCGCGCTCCTAGACCGTGTCGTCATCGAGTAGCAGCTGTTTTCATTCAGCCTCGCCCTTCTTAGTTGGCGACTTCCTTTGCAGCACTTTTAATTAACGTGCACGAGGCACGCTCTCCTCTGGTCCTCTCTCTTCCTCCATCGCCTTGCTTTGACTCTCTCTTTGCGCTTCCCTTCTCGCCTCGCCTTCGCGCTCTTTACATATCTTCTTTCTTCCATCGCTCTTTGCTGCCCTTCCTTTGGGCATTCTTTGTTCACCACGTTTTGCATATGACAAGTAGATCTTGTTTTCTGAAGAATTTTGTATGAAACGATGACACAGATTCATTTGACGTATGATAATAATTATTCAACTGTGGATTTTTATGTATTTGCTGAAATTTCAAATGTGTAAAAAATATGAAAAATGAAGTACAAATCATATTTGAAAGACGAAGCATTCATTTTTGTTCCATTTCTTGAACTGTGTTTATGAAAATGTAAAATTGCATAAAAATCTGTAGCTTATTAATTACAAAACATATCAGGAGAATATCTCTGTAAAGTGTCTGAAAAACAGCAATTTATAGATTCCGATTAAATTAGTTCCAAGTTTAAATGGGTTAAATAGCCTCGAAAGAAAAAGCCAGAGGCAGTGAAATGAAGCAAACGAAGTGGTCAATCAATATCATCAAATTTTCCCATTCCCCAATCAGGAAATGCATCGCGTAGAATCTGATAAAACATTCCAATCATCGTAACAGGCTGTCGCAGCATTAAATGTTTCATAATAAATTGTCAGCGGCTGAATTACACAACAGGTCTAAATGGGGACCAAACAAAATCGCGTTGCCGCATTAAAAACCTCTATTTCCTCATTTTCCTCCTTCAACCACGTCTGCTAATTCCCCTTTCGTTTTCGCTCGAGGAGGTAACGCAATACGAAGCGCTAACAGGGAGACTCAACACTCGTCCACGTGACGGCACATGTTGAATTTTCGAAATCGTTGTGCAAGACGAAACGGTCTTCTGCAATAATCTTCGTTCGCATGGCCATCGGTGCCCTCGCTCAGACGAGACAAAAGGTTTCGCAAAACGCAAACATCGACGCTGCCGCTGGCCAAGTGGAGAACCCTGTTACCGTCTCGGCCTTGAACGAAGCTAATTATTTACCGAAGGCTGCTGCGCTCGTGCACTTGCCTTGCGATCGGAGCGCTGCACCTAACCCTCTCGTCTGCGTTCCATTACTTTGTCCAGGTTCGCGGTTTCACAGTTGCCTCACGGTGACGAGCCTTTTCAGGGTTAATCGCCTCGCCCTGGGACGCTCGTAAAACCGCTTTTACGATTCTGGCGTACGCGCGGAGTGCATCGTAACGCGTGGTCGCTGCTTCTAAATTGGGAGCAACCGAATTACGGCGATTCCTAGATTACAGCGGGCTCAGAATGGAGTCTAATAGATCGGTAACCTTCGCACAATACATTTCCCGTGCCACGCTCAGCGACTTATTAATGACATAATTCCTGACACAATATCCTACGTCATGGCGGAGGATCGTTCGTTAGGGCCCCAGCCAGCGGTTAATTAAAGTCTGCCCCTCGTCCTCAGCTTCGCGTTAATTGCTCGCCACTCGTAGGACCAGGGCGTCTCTCGGCCAGGCCGCCTAATTTAATTAACATCCTGTCGTCCGCAACGACACTTTTTCCCGATTTTTTTTCTCTCCAAGGATCTCGGTGGAGAGGAAGACACCTTGATGCCTCCTACGTGTCCGCTTCGGCGAATGTCTCCTTTCAAGGGATCCTGAATTATTGTATTTCGAGTGAAGATGGGAGCCTCTGCGTCTCCAGCTTCGTGTAGGTGTTTGAGTACAGAGAAAACAGTGGTTAATTCTGTACGCGAGAGTAGCGCGAGCCAAGTCGTTTTTTGTTATTTTCGGGAGAGTCGAAAAACAGGCGATTAGCCATTTATTCATATACTATTTGAAGTATTTTATGCTATTAAATTTCTTACATTTATAACGAAGCTTAATTAAGTTCCTATTACTGTAATAAAATAAAAAAAAAGCAATAAGATCTTGTAAAGAATTTTATTTTGAAAGAAGTGGACTTGGGTTAGTCTGGCTCTCAAGTACGGAATTGTTCTGAAGATAATTCTGCTAATCGATTGTTGAAAGAAATCATAGCAATAGAAGCACTAATCAATCATATTTCAGACAAACTGGTAATCATTAATCATTTTTGTGATTTGTAATGTTAATTCAGTATCTATGTAATTTGTAAGCATTGAACAGATGATTGATATTTTACTTGAGGTAGGAATAAAACAGTTCTTTGTATTGCCTGCTGCTGAGGGAATATTTTACATGGACTATTATTATTAATTTAAAGTGTTTAAAATACCATTATTATTAAATTACCGAGTAACTGGCAACTTAAAATGCAATAACTTTGTGATTAACGATTACGTATTAAATTCGATTATTTTCGTTATGCATTACAGAGCAATCACCAATTAGCTCGATTTCACATTAATCATAATCTTCAGTCATTAATCAGATTACGATTCTCCCAACTCTGTCCACGTAACGATCTATCGGAGACTACTGGCAAAGTGCCTTTAATACATTTTCGCGAAAGTATCCGCTCATTCGGCTCAGCGGAAGAGTCGCGAGTCTTGAGCGTTATCTCGCGAGCTTTATAGCCAATGAGGAACCTCGAAAGCCATTCCTAACGAGCCCTAATTGGAAGCCTGGACCCTCGACGCCCCGTCGCTTATGAAGCTCGAGAAGCAGCCCCTGATGTGGAGAGCCAGCTCGCAAATACGCGCGTTCCCTCTTTACGCTTCTGTTTTCGGCGGGCGAAGACGTCGAGGCGATCGTTCGCCTCGATTTCCCGCGAATAGACTTTACGTAACGCTCCGAATGGCACGTTCCAGCCACCGAGACGGCGAAATTTATCGATCCATTGGCGCCGAAGCGGCCTTCCGGTTCGGAACAAATGGCGGCAATTCCAGGCGGATTTAAATACAATCGCGGCGGCAGCAAACGAGCGGCACGGGTGATAAATTCGCGACCGTTTTATTCCGAGATCGATTCGAGATCTGCTCGGCCGCGTCTTCCGCGGCCATCGGTGACCCACTACCTGATAGAGTTGAAGTTTCTGCGTCGCAGCCGCCTTGAAACGTCGAACTTGATGAGAGGGCTGGGAAGCTTAGGATTGCAGGGTTCTTTGGGAGAGGCTGTGTAATGTATGCTGTGGAGAGTCTTATTTGAGTTGTAGACAATTTTAGTGTGGTTCTTAACTTAGTTTGTCGGCGAAGATTGCTACAATTTTTTTAAAACAGCGGAACATACCTATAGGATATTTAGTAAGAAATGTCAGGGATTCTGACGAGTGATTCTACATGTCAAAGTGTGAAGAGAATGGAAATAAATTGCGTTAGGGACTTCGTTTCAGAGTTATTATTCGAGTGAAACGTGTCTGAGGCGAGACGGGTCTTATTCTACTTCCGACCTGCAGTGGTCAGGCCAAGCGCAGTGAAGTCAGTAGAATAAGTCTTGTTCTAAGTCAGACGTTAGTATCGTTTTGAAATTTACTTTGTTGGTGAAGATTATTGCAATTCTTCAAAAATCATGAACCACATATACAGACTACGTGGTAAGAGACATTAGTAATTTTGAGAGTTGATTCTACATATCAAAACGTGAAGAAAATAAAGAATGAAGTATACTAGGGGTTTCGTTTCAGAATTATTATTAGAGTGAATCGTGTCTGAGTCGAGACAGGACTGATTCTACTTCCTACGTGCAGTGGTCGGTCGCTGCTCAGGAAAGCTAGTAGAACAAGACCTGTTCCGAGTCAGACACTACTATCGTTTTTAAAATTACTTTGACAGTAAAGATTCCTATAATTTTTCAGAAATCGCGAAACACATATATACAGAGTATTTGGTAAGAAATGTCAGACATTTTGAGAGATTATTCTACATGTACACACATGATGAAAATGAAGATAGACAGAAATACGCGAGGACCTTCGTTTCAGAGATACTTTTCAAGTGAAATGTGTCCGAGTCGGGACAGGACTTATTCTACTTCCGACCTGCAGTGGTCAGGCCAAGCGCAGTGAAGTCAGTAGAATAAGTCCTGTTCCGAGTCAGACACGTTTTACTCTTACTTCAAGCGTTTTCTCAGTAATTGATGGCTCAGATACAGAGCTCTAAATTCTGTCTATCTTCATTTTTGTCTTATCTTAGTACGTAGAATCACCCCTTAAAATTTCTGCAAGGTATTCTTAGCAAGATATTAAAGGAAACAGAAGTAATAAGAAATTAGTTAACACATCATTTCTTACGAAATACAGTTTTATTGTAATTTAATAAGGACATTTAATTTCGTGGAACCCCAGAACTTTGCATGGAATTTTTCCTTATAGTTTCGTGGAATAGGTTTTTTGAACAAACTGTCCCATGGTTTTACCTCGATAAATGCTTGATGATACACTCATATATTCTTAGAACTATACAACTTTTCTTGGAAGTCTCTTACCTTTCAGTTACTAGCACATTAGCAAATCTTAGAAATGACTTTCTTACACATTCTGAACTCTTACCTGTACTCCATCTAATGTCTGTTCTAATCCCCTAGAGATCATCATAGATAACATAATTTTTTTTGATTATCAAATCTATCAAATTCAAAAAAATGTCAAGTTCCTTCCATAATTTAACTATATAAATACATTTCATTTCCTGTACTGCCTGAAACCACTTATCTATCTCTCCTAATTTCGCAATAAAAATTCGAAACTCCGTTTCCACGATTAAAGTGCTTCATTGTGATTCACGCTAGAAGATTCTATAATATTTCCTTGACCCACATACAGTCGAGTACACGTTAGAAACAAAGCAGACGCTCCACAGTGAAAAAATGATTTTCAAATGGATCCGGGCAACAGAGGAGACGCGAGGTTTTCAAAAATTCATCGCGCATACGGCTCGGGGGAAGAAAAGAGCGGTAGGAGGGAAAGGGTACGTCGTGGGAGAGGCTTTTTCGTAAGCGACGATAAATATATACATTTCCAAACGAACACGAAACGGTCTGGAACGGCGGCGCACGGCTGCCAGTGACAGCGACTGACCCATTTGTGAAACTCGTGCGACTCGCGCGGGTTGCCACACACCTTTTGCCATGCGCGCTTGATTATTACAACACTTTACAAATTACATGACCGTGTCGTGGTCAAGCCTGGAGAAGGACAGGGCCATACCGTTTTTTGGAGCGTGTATTGGGTCATCCCATTAGTAACACTCTTCACTTCGAGTTTGGCCTAAAAAAGTGGACAGTTTTTCAAGTGACCTGGACTGAAATAACTTTCGACGAGGACGAAAACCTTGAACTGTCTCTGAAATAGACAGAATTCTTCAAATTATGAGTTACTGTAAAAAAAATAGTGAAAGAAGTTGATCCTTTTTTTTCCTAAGTTCAGAAAAAGCAGTAATATAGAAAGGAGAAAATATAACGTCTTTAAGGTGCATGTGTGTCTGTGCTACCCATGAGCATACAGTCAAAGACCCAGTTTCTGATCACTTAAGAGTAAGGAGCATGATCTTCCTTACGTATTCACGAACAAATTAACTATACCCAAGAAATTTCTTGTCATTCATATAAATCTATGTGCCATCTTCAATTTTCTTATCGAGCAAAGTGCGACAACAATACTAATTAAATCATACTTTAATTCTTAAAGTAAAACATACAAAGAGAGCAATAGTTTGTCCCTTAAATTATGTCTCACTACCAGCAACTAAATTTCACGTATAGATATCAAAGTATGTAACAATGATTTACCAATTTTTTAGAATAAATTATTAAAATAATTGTCATACGTCCAAATAAATAGGTATTAAAGTGATCAGAAATTGAGTTCTCAGCATCTGGGTCCTCATCAGTACGAATTCTTGAAAAAACATCGACACCCCATTCTTCGACAATAACCACGACCAAGAATCTGAATCCCCATGAACAGAGTGAAAATCGTTTAGGCTGCCCGAGAAAAGTGTTCACCGCTTGCGACACAGTGCGACTGAAAAAATAGGGGCGGCGAATTACAAGAGAGCTGATACGCGCGTTATCGGCGCATATATCGCGCGCTCGATAAAGCCGTTTACGCCGAGGGCTCTGACCGATACTGGCTTCTACGTAGCTCGCGCCACGAAATCGTACAAAGGCCTTTGTAGTCGCTCGTCACGGGGCACAGCTTCGTTTCTCGACGTTATCACGCGGCCGAATTGCTTCGCGGAGGGCCCCTGTTTCGCCTTGGGCGCTTGGGACTCGCGGATTGCGAAAGACACGCGGAACTTGTGCGTTCATTGTGGCGTGTTCCGAAACAGTGAAGAAAATGTGGCAGGAACGGTTAGCCAAGTCAGAAGTTTGATTTCCTTCGTATTATATCAGAAAATTAGGATTTGGTTTTTTGAAAGAATTTCTTGTTTTAGAGGAAAGAAAGAAATAGAGAATATTCTGATGGGTGTGCTCGTCTAGGGAGTATTACTATTATTTTTTATTAATGTCATTCATAATCCTGTGGTTATAAGGCAAAACGACTTAAGCCACGTGCTGTTGCTTTCGTGATGTAACTTCAGTAGTGTCTTATGGACTTGGGTCTTTTAGATTCCTTATTTTTAAATGAGACAATTTTTTTAATACTCTTTTTTCTGTCTAGATTGTATATTAATTAAAGACTCAACTTGAATTTTCTGAAAATGTGATATAGATTATTGTGCTTTACTAAAAGAGACAACCCTTATTACTAATAGGTACACTATATAATAATCAAAACTCAAACAGCAGAGAACAGAGACGATCAATTCAATTAAATTCGATTTCTCAACATTTCTCTATAGATGTAGAAATATATCATCACAAGATTGACGATCTTGCGTAAAATCTGAAAGCGTAGAGTTGCATCTCCAACATCATTTAAATAATCCCAGATACTAACACACCTCCGTCGCTCCATTTCACGCAGGATGCTCAGAGCAAACAGAATCGCTTCAAAGGCGCATCGAAAGGAAATGGTGGAGGAGGCAAACATCGATACTCGAGGGTACTCGTATTGCGCAAGGCGATCCTCTTCGCAAATTGACATTTTCCGTGTGAACAGCGCTTTTGTGTACACTGAACGGAACACCGCGCGCGCGTGTTCGACGTGTACACGTAGGAACGCACCGCGAAGGTCGTGGGACCGTGGATGTCGTCGTAAAAGGCGAAGACGCTGCTTTCCAGAAACCGAGGACCTTTGAGGATCTTTGTCGTTGCCCATTCTGAGAAGAGATTTCGTCGATGAAAGAGAGAAGGAAAAGGGAGTTCGAAAGACGAAGAGCGCCCGCCTTGGAACTTATCAGGAACGCGTTTCGTCACTGAGCTGCCTGCTTCTTTCTCCGACTGGGTCGTCTCTGGGCTGAGTAAACACTTATCCCAGAGACGGACTGATGAAAGGGGTCATTCAGAATTTTAAGACGACTGTGCAGGGAATGGTTGCTTTTCGAAAGTTATTTGGTTAGTCTGGTTTAGAATCTTTTCGTCGTTCTTGTTTTATGAGAGGTTTAACTAGAGGAAGAAATCAGTATTTCTGATATTTGTTTCTTAATTTATTTACGGAAATGTAGTCTCTGGTGTGTATTAATTAATAATCGTTATACGTGGACAAGGTAACCAGGTATTAAGTATTAAAGCCTAGAGTCGACTTACTCGTGACTAGCATTATATAAGTGTGATATAATAAGAAAAATAATAAAATTGCAGACATGAGTTTGATAAAGTCAGATCTAAACTTGGAATGAGAGATCTTGCAGCGAATCTTATATATTTGGACTCCAGAGCCAGAGAGTATTATGTCCATTTGTTTTCTGTGTTACTTATCTAGATTTGTTTTTTCAATTAGATAACTCCGACGTCTCAAGAATTTTCATGATTTTTTTCCTGTAATTTTCTCTGTCTCAGATTGTGTTAAAATTTCAGGATTCTTTCTCTGGATTCAAATGTTAATTTCGGAGCAAGAAATCTCGAAAATTAGTTGAGAATCTCTGGCACTGAATTAATTGGTTTCCCGCATTCTCGGCACAAGGCCAGAGGTTGTTAATCAGACCGAAATATTCGAGGCACCGTGGCCCGGCGAGCATTAGAAAATGTTTCGATCACAAAGGAGGGCCAGACCCTTTTGTCGCCCGTAGGAGAAGGCTCGAGCGTGGCTGCAACGGGCCATTTCGTTGTTCCTCGACGTCCCTGCGTCGTTGCCTTTTATGATTCGTTTTTATTTATCGTCGAACCCCGAAAGTCTCGTTCACAATGGTCCCGTACGCGCGGTATGCGGGCTCCGAATCGCTCGTTTCAGGCCCTCCTCGTCCCTCGACTGGTCCAGGGGCTTTCTTCTTTCGCGGAGAGACGAAGGCAGACGCGCAGGGAGAAACGAAAAATCGACCTGGCCCCTCCTCGTGAAATCGTT
This sequence comes from Calliopsis andreniformis, assembly GCF_051401765.1. NCBI lineage: Eukaryota > Metazoa > Arthropoda > Insecta > Hymenoptera > Andrenidae > Calliopsis > Calliopsis andreniformis. The sequence continues at coordinate 7,815,405 of NC_135065.1, read as the reverse complement.
TTTCTGGCACGCCGTTACGAGACCAGAATGATGCCTATCTCTTTTCCTTCGAATTAACATTCGACGACCTTTTCGTTTCACTTCGGCATCGATCTGCGTCCTCATCACGATCGAGGGATCGCCTAGTAGAACGATAGCTTTCTCGAGGAACAGAAGTATTTGGTTATAGTTACCCTACCTGTGTCATCTACAAAACTTGGGCAACGAATTTATATCAAGGGCACACTGTACCTGGAATCTCAAGTTTAGAGGAATTTAATCTATCACTCCACTGTCACGAAGCATAGCAATTGTGTACGAGAGGAAGCCTCCAGCGTGCCAACAGCTGTACATTCGTTCCTCTGCGAAGAGCCGAGAAGAAACTCGTGGCATTCGAGTTTTTCGTAACCCACGCGACGCAACGCTTCGACAGGTTTCCTTTTCGACTGTTTGGCTTCTTTCACCAGGGGCCACGCGAGCGCTTTCGCAAAACCCTCGAGCTGCGCGCCCGTGCAGTTTCATAAATTTCAGTCACATATATTCCCCGTGCTCTTTTACAATTAGTGAAAGGAGAGAAGCCGTCTGTTTCGACACGATGTCGACAAAATGCTCGACTCCCTCGACTTTTACCGCTGAAACTCGATCTTCGACGACGATCGCCAGCAAGCAGGATTTCGATACACATTCGATCCCCGCGATAATAACAAGTCGGTTCGCCTTTGATCGAGCATTCGTACCTGAAAATTGCTCGTCGTGACGCTCGTTCGCGAGACAATGAGATTCGAAAGGGAAACTGGCGAACGAGGACACTCGCTCTCGTAATTCTCATCCTCCCTCGTTGGAGCAGAAAGATCACGCTGCCATAAGGAGCTCGACGTCGATCCCAGCCTGTACCGCTCTCGTCGATCGTCCTGACTCACTCCCAGGGAATGACTGGCGACAGTTGGAAACGTCACTCGTCGTTAAGCGTCGTAAATATCGACGGGGAAAAAGAATCTGCGCATTTAGGAGCTCGATGAAGCAAATAACGATATTCCTCGTGTCATTCTCAGATATTTATCGCCAGGGAAAAGGAATTCGATTCTTCGATCGAAGAATTCGTTATTCGAGACCCAGGAACTTGGAAAACAAAGTCGAAACGTGGTAAGATAAAGACTCGGTCGATTCCAGCGTCCAAGGGACTTGGCTCGGCTCTCGGCGCAGAAGACGAGAGAAAGGGAGAACGAAGGAGCTGCTTTCGGTGTGGCAGGAGCAGAAGGGTCCAGACAGGCCGCAGGTTCCAGACAAAGAGGACAAAGGCCCAGATCTGTGGCCGCGCCTGCGGTGCTGTTCGCCGTCGTCGTCTCGAAAGAATTTCACCACACTGAAACCAGCGCCAGGGAACACGTTGAGCGCGGCGCGTGTTCGTGATAAAGCCAGCGGACCCCGTGTGCGTCCCCGTGTCCGTGTGCCTCGTCCGTGGAATACTTTCACTGGTTTCACGGCCAGCAGACACGTTTACACGATGCTAATAATACACTAGCCGCGGTACCATTTGCTCTGGTGGTGCTCGTGTGGACGAGCCTCTACGCCGCCTCTCCGCCCCGTCTTCCTGGCGAACCACGACGCCTCGGACGGTCGACGAACCTCGCGGGAAGCGAATCGATCTTAACTTCGCGATCTTGACCTTACCTCGAAGCGTGGCGAAAATATTCCAGGCTTCGGGGGACTTCGAGGCATCGGCGACTTGGAGTTTGCAGTTGGCCTTTGGCTCTGGTAGGAAGGCTTTGGATAGAGTGTATTTGGGGGGAGTGAGTAGAGAGACTGTGGTTTGTGTGTGAGGGATGCATATCTGTGGCTGTAAGGAATGACCTGTGTCAGATTTTTAACAAACTCGAGTTGAGGCATTAGGATGTAGAAGACCTCTGGAATATAGGATCTGTGCTTGCAGAACGAAGAAAGGGCTCTGAAAGAATTTTTTTCAAGAGGACTGGAGTGTATGAAACAGTGTTGAAGTTGAATATTTTAAATGAGAATATCTTGAAAAGAAAACATAGGACTTTGATCACTTTTTAACTAGTATATAAAAGAGCAAGTAGGACAAATAACACATAGCACAAAAATACAGTAAGGGATTAACCAAAAGAGAGGGTAGGCATGGGTTGCCTTTCACCTGATTGATCAGGTGATTCCAGAGGCCATTGCACAAGTTTGAATTTATTACTACATGTTCATTTGCTGGTAGGATCTTCTATGACACATATCTGCTTGAACATATCCCGTATTCGTTGCATCACAAAGTTGCCAAATATTGCTACCACAAAAGAGGAACGAAGCCTGGAGGAGAAAAGCTATGTGCCATTCACATTGTCATTTTTCGCAACGCAAGTCTCCGAGCATCTCGTAGCAGCCTTCAGTGGTCTCAGCGCCTGTGACACTACGAAAGTGAGAGGATCTGGACACTGACCATGACCTTTATCTTCAGAAGATAGCTTCGAAGAGAATTCCCGCGAAGGCTCGATAAACCAGCGACGCGTGAGCGAGTCTCGGTTCGGTGCGGAAATAATTGGCACACAGAACCAGGAAGAGGAGGGTGCTCGCTATTGTTGTCCTGGTAACAGGATGTGTCAACGACACGTCGCAGTTGTGCATCCGCCGGAAGAAGCTTCTCTCTGTCTTCGATGAGGTTGCATTCAGGAACGTCGTATCGATACCTCGAACCCCCTTCGCCCTTTTTTTCCACTTAACCAAGTTACTGAATTTCATTCCTTGAAGATAGACGATACCTCAGAGCAGACTTTAATATACAATCCTCCGTAATATCTTTTTAAACTCTGCCCAGCGAGGGAGGTTCCAAAGGAGAACATAATTTATCTCAAGACGGAGCCCAGCTTCGCCATTTCAATCCTCCAGAGAACATTGGTCCAGGGACCGAAGTTACAAAAGTTCCTTTAAAAGCAAATTTCTTTGGCCAAGCTGAATAGAATTCGCCAGATGACTTTTGCCTTTATTCTACGAACATCTGTCCGTCTATGATCCAGAACGATCAAAGATCGTCTTTGTTCGCGACCCTGCCAGGTGAGCTAAGGTATCTCAAGGTCTTCCTATCTCTCGGTACAGACTTAGTGACAATCGGTGGTCGTCAAATTTGTCGGTGTAAAGGTCGATTACAGGCTGAACAGTTCTTCTATTCCTATCTAATAGATAAGAAGACAATCGATACATAAAATTATGTTAAGTTTACAGTCAGTCTTTAGCCCAATAAAATTGTCGGTCACTGGTCATCTGTAGTTGTGTTCCTAGGCTAAAACCCAGCCACTTCAGTGGTCGCTGGGAAGCTCGTCGTTCGCTAGATTCCACGAGAAACGAATTTTTGAAACATGTTCCAGGAAATCGACGAGTCTTCGATAGATTCGCAGGAATTCGCCTCAGCCGCGCCTCAGCCGCGCTTCCGCTTGCTCCGCGTCATAAATCCAACTTCGTAATTTCCGGTTGCATTCCGCGAATCTCGGGCGTGAAGCACCTTCGCCCATCAGTTTCATTAGATGCGATTTTCCGAGTCTCTAGGCTGATCTCGACAGGGTCTCTGGAAATTGCAGCTTCGAAGTGGAGCAAGTCGAGCAGGAGATTACGATTCACCCAGAGACACGTGTCCATCGCTCATTAAATTAGGTAACAATAACTGGACGAATCCGCGTTCCACCTTCTCGTCCACGTTTCCTGTCCCTCGTCTGTCTCCTACCAGAGAGTCTCTCCTCTCTTTCGCGTTGGCCGTAGTGGGGTGGCAAAGATGTGTGGAAGCAGAGGCACACGGTGGGGTCGGGTACCAGACAAGGTCACGGCTACCAACTGCCAGTTTCTTCTCTCCCCCTCTACTATATCGTTCCCTCTCTGTCGTTCCCTTCGTCTCTTTCTCCTTCGAGACGGTCGGCCATCTTGGGGAATGTGTAGCGTCATCGAATGCACCAAGAATAACAATAAATTATCTCTCGGCGAGCCTCTCACCTTCCACCTCCCTCGAAGTGCCCTCCCTTTCCCTCGGCCACGGCCTTCTCCTTCTTCTGCTCGCTGTTTCGTCCACCTCGGCCAGGGCTTCCCTGCGTCCTGAGCTGGCTCTTTCCCTTGGGGTCTGTGTTCAAGGTTCGTTTCACCTTTTTCTACTGCCGAGGCGATAGGGATATCTTAATACCCCAGTAATCGCTGGGCCAGAGGATTTTTGGATAAGGTGGAGTCTCTTTAACATTTTGGGATCTTTAGTAATCGTGGGTCCTTTGTAATTTTTCGTACTGACTTTTTGGTACTGGGGGAAGCTTGGAAAAATTTGTCTCGTTTTAATATTTTTAACTTTTAAGCTGTGTTTATTTTGGAATCATGTCAGAGTCAAGTGAACTCATGTTACATATTATAGCAAACTAGATTTGCTATAGCATGTAACGTGAATTTACGTGACATGATAATATTGTAGACCCTAAGTTGAATTTGTGAGGATATTTGTTGAGTAACAACAATCTGGTGAGCTCTAAACGTGGTAATTTGTTTTAATTTAATCTTGAGATACAGAGTTTCATGGTTTAAGTTCTTCTATGTTTTAAACGCCCTGTAGATTTAGGTAGACCTTCAGGGGCCTCGAAATTCGTACGTTACTGTTTGCTCTACCCCAACTCCCTTCCCATCGTTCTTCTTTATTTCCATCCCTTCTGGATGGGGGACACGATATACGCGCGATAATCTCGTCAGAAAACAAATTCCAAAGGGACACGCCCGTGTGAAGAGATAAAGTTGGCACGGCTAGAAGGGAAGGTCCTTTTCTCGTTATCATCGATCTCGAGAACTTGCCTTCGTCAGGAGTGGTTCTGGGGTCTCGAACAACTCTGCTCCTTAATAAAACATCAAAATTAAAGTAGGCTTGGTATGCATCGCGGGTTGAATCTTCTGTAGGAAATAAGATGAAATGGTTAGTTGAGCAACTCATCTTATATTATCAGTGTAATATTTCTCTCAACACAAGAATTATTTGAGAAACATTTTCTTCTTAATTTTCACTTATCTCCTTTTAATTCTATCGTTGAATTCTGATTGAATTTTCAAATAATATAGCATACTGGCACAGTTCTAGTTTCACTGCTCTAGCAAGCAATGTCTTCAAGAAAATTAGAAATGAGTATACGTTAATCCTGAGCAGTCCCAGCGTTAAGATCTTTCGCCATCCACGCTCTCGCTGCGCGCAGTTGCCCATAAATGGAACTCTCGAAGGTCTAAATTGAAGCCGAAAGAAAGAAGGGAAAAACGCAGCTACAGTAGCCGTGGGCTCCTATTTTAACGATCATCCCGATCTCGAAGGAACATCTCGACGTGGTTAGCGCTTGCAGAGGGGTCTGGGTGGTGGTGCCAGAGGCACCTTAATCCAGGGGGGCAGATAGAGAGAGGAAACAATGGTGATTGTCTCGAAACGTTTACAGCCTAATTATGTGAACACGGGCCCCGGCCGTGGTGGAGTAACAATGCTATAACTCGTAACAATGTACGATTGTTCATTGTCTGCCCGTGCCCCTTCGCTTTTCTTCGCGTGCACGCGCAGCCTCCTAACCCCGTGCAACGTCGCCTGGGCCCTGCAGCCCCATTTTTGCGCGGCTAAAACAATCTTTTGCGAAAGAGAAACGTGTCTAATAACTTCAGAGGTCCCGTACCCTTACCTAACAGCTCCTCACCGTTTCTATTAACACTTTGACCGATAGCTTTTTCACGCATTCACTGGTACGTATAGAAATTATTCAATCGAAGATTTACATTCAAGCTGAATTTAAATTTTCTTTTGAGTTTATGAAGCACTTGTAGTATATCTCTACCTTGGAGCCAGAGTAACCAAGTCCTTTCTAGTTATTTTTTGGGAGAGTTTAAGTAGTGTTTGAAGTAGTTTATACTATTAAATTTCTTTCCTTATAACGTGACTTAACTCAGTTCTTATTATTCTAATAAAATGAAGAGAAAGTCATAGTTTCCATTAAGAAACTATTAATCTCACATTTATCTCGTCACTGAATTCTGAAATTGCTCCTTGGAGAAGTCAAGTAGAAAGGGATATTCGATCTCGAATTTCTCCCAGGTTGCTCTCGAGGCAGCTTCTCCTTCCATGGTCTGACACTATACGATCCGCCCTTCAAGGCCACCAAAGATCACAGAAACAGGGTCGTTGAACCTGACGCGTCTCGATGAAGAGCCAGGCGCCAATGGCAGATAAACGCACGTGCTCAATACGCTGTTGTCGTTCGATAAGTCCCGATAAAACCGTGGGGCTCGTCTGACCATACACCAGCGACTTTCTCCTCGACTGTCTTCCTCCTCCCCTTCGAAGCTGTCGAAAAAATCTTCTCCACTTCCTTCCACGTGAACGTTTCAATTATGCTTCGTCTTCTAAGTGAATTATTGCCGCGGACCTGTGTCGATCGAGGGGACACGTGCATTGGTAGATTTATGGGACTGGTAAGGGATAATTTTCATCGTAACGCAACGCGAACTCTTCGTCATCCGCCTTCTTCCGTCGCGATGATTCTACTTCGCAACGTGTCTGACAAGGAACGTATTGTTCCACTTCCTGGGAGACGATCGCGTAGTCGCGTGATCCTGCCTCGTTACGCCCGTCCAGTTGTCGCAGATGGCAAAAAGTACGTTACCTAAGCGGAGGATAGTTTCTAGCCGTGAACTTTGCCTTCCGGTTCTGGAGGACGCTCGTGGAAATGCAGGAAACTGCGTCTCTAGTCTTGATTATCAATTGGTAGAGGAATAAGCAGTCTATATTTTGTTGACGCAATAATAGGACATTTTATTTCGTTTTGTTGCGATTCTCAGATCTGGTGTATTTAATTTTAGTTAAGTTAGATGATTTAGGGGAAAATAGAATTTTCAGGTGCTCTATTTTCAAACACATTCCTAAGTCACTAATTACTCTAGCTCCTTAAAAATTTACTCACACTGGGAAACACTTTCACATCTAATTTCCATGATATTACACTAGAGAAAAAATTCAATTTTAGCTCAAAATTAAAAGTAACCATGATGTCCTAAAAAAAGATCTCTAGAAATCCACTGAAAAGGCGAAAACTTACACCAACAATCTTAAACCCACGGTCTCGTCACGTTTTCGCAATGAAGTTCATAGAAACGTGGGCAAAGGCTTTCGAAATGGGGCAGACTTATCTCTCCAGAAGTACTCTGACTGGTCGCGAAGTCGGACACGTGTTTCAGCCATACTTTCTCGGGCTCGGGTTCGGGGCGAGCTTAATTTCAAGCTGCGCGGCAAAAAAGGCACTTGGAACGAGAAAAGTTTTATCCTCCTCCAAGGACACCGTCTTTGGGAACCAGTCCCGAGGCGAAAAAGCGAGCGGTGCCGCGCGTGCACGCGCTGTGAGGAAACCCGTGAGCGGAGAAACGAAGCGAGATCGCGGCTCCTCCGTCTGCCTTTCGTTTTTCCTTCGACGAGCGCCGCGGTCCTTGAGAAAACGATTCTCAGTTTCGTCATTGAGATCGCCTCTGACTGCCGCGCGATTCCTGTCACGAAGTAGAACAAAAGCTACAGGTATTTTATATTATAGTCGTCCGTCTGAGAGGATTGTGCTGGTAAACCATTTTTGAACTATAGCAAATAGGGTTCTTGTTTGTACAGGGTTGCCGCATGAATTCTCTTCTTCAGGAATTTGTGGAATAGTGGAAGGTTTTGGGAGATGGGAGGAAAAATAGCAGCTGTTCTATTATATTGTGTTGCTCAAATGTTACTTGGGTTTAGGACCTAGACTTGTATCAATAGGACACTTCTTATTTCTCCTTCTGCCTCCCAATTTCTCCTACTGCACCCCAGGAGGAAATTCGTGCGATAACCTTATACTTGTCCAAGAAATTTCGTGAAGAAATAAGAGCTGTTCTATTATATTTTGTTGCTAACATGTTACTTGGGTTTAGGACTTACACTTGTCCAAGAAATTTCTTTAGAAGTCTCACTTACCCTCTAGCATGGCTACACACCCTGAGTCCCTATCATAAATCCCTTAAAAGCCCACCATCACTGTGCCATCTTTTCCCAAATTAAAAATATGTTTTCGCTAACAGAAAGAACTTTCTTCTGAATGCAGACACTGTTTTAATTGATCGTGCTTTGATATTTGAAGCATCGAGTGTAAAAGTAAAGTAAACCATACTTTATCCAAAATGAATATAGCAGCATTAATTTATTACAGAGAAACCCTATATGCATTTTCGATAACCTGTTTTCCGATTTTTCCCAGTAGTAGTGAGATCATTCCTGCTCTCAGTGCCTCATTTCGTTCTAGTACCTCGCCGATAACCAACGCCCATCTAGAAAGAAACTTATTTCCCCCATTACAAAGGGAGCTATTTAAATAAATTGAATATTCCGCTGTCTCGGAGACATCGAAATCTCGTGACTATTTAATAACCGCGGCTTTCCACTCGAAAGGTTTTCCTTGTACCCCGTTTCGTCGGTATTCCTAAAGACTCAGCTCAGCTCCGTTACGAAATTGGCGCGCAGACACTCGAGGCTCGTTCGCTCGATGATTCTTTAAAGCGATTGCGGCGCATTTGCATGCGATTGAATAAACAACGATGGAAAAACTCTCTGTCGGCCGTTTCGTTATTTTCATATGGGAATTCCGTGTCTCTCCTCTGCACAGTCCTCTGTCTATCGTTTCCTCCGTGGCTGTTCGCCTCGAAGTATCGAGGGCGATTAGAGACGAGGCAGGCACCGCTCGAATCGCACGCTTCCTTGGAGCTGATACGCTTCATTACGGTCCGCTCGAACGTCGCGACGCGCAGCACCTGCAGTTCCTGCCGCTATCGTTCGTCTTCTGGCTCGTTTATCTGCGACACGATCCGCGGCCTCTACACGTGCACGAGCCGACGATAGCATCTGTTTTTGCCCCGCCGTCTGGCAACGATAAGCGGGACGCGTTTGATATTACCAGCGAGGGAGAAGCGGCCCTCGCGATTCCAGTTTCGCATTTTTTTTATGGGTATTAGGTTGCCGCTGAAACGCTCCACGCTCGATTTCTCGCTGGACGCAGGAATCTCGCGGCTGTTAGGAAATACGCTGCGCCTACCACGGAGGGGTAAAATATCATTCTGTTGGGAATGGTCCCTGACTCGTGCTCGCTGACGAGGTCCCTGTCGTACCAGATGGAATCGACTGTGCCGATAAGCGGGGAAATAAAACGGAGAAATAACTGTAGATTAGATATAATTGCTGCGCGAAGGCGAGGAACGGTTACGTGCTGTCGCGAGGGCAGCCTTGGGTACAGGAGCTTAAAAATTAAACACTGTGGAGGGGAGAATAGAAACAGGGATATATTTCATGCTTTTGTATGGTGGACTGCACTTTTTTTTAGTAGCTGGAAATTAATATGTGAGTGTTATGGATTATCATAGACCTGAATCTTTTTTCTCTTTTTAATATTCTTGAAGACAGGTAAAATCTGGGTGCCTTTTGAAATTGAGGTAATATGGACCCTTATAGACCTGAATTTTGTTTCTATTTTTAATATTTCTGAAGTAAGATAAAATCTGGGTGCCTTTTAAAATTAGAAAAATATAGATTCATAAAACCTTGAAATTTTTCTTTTCTTAATATTCCTGAAGAAAAAGAAAATCTGAGTGTCTCTTTAGAATAGTGGTAGTAAACATTATATTAGAGCAACAGCAAGCTATAAACCTACGATAATACTCAGAATTTATTTTTAATCATTTCACGATAATCATATTCCCATTTTGTCTCATGTTTCCACCCTCTCCTCTACTTCTTAACGAGGTTAGATAAAAGGTCCTGAGAAACGATAAAAAGTAGAGGGAAAATGAGTCATTACAAGACATTTGTAAATTTAGCTTCCCCTAGGACGAAAGAAACGTGTTCACAGGAAAGAAACACGATCGTCCCCTTGATGGGGCTGAAGCAGCTTAAAAATATCTTTCGACGATCGCCGTCGATCTTCCAGGCTTTCGCGCTCGCTGCACGTGCACTGGCGGCGCATCATGCTGCAGTTTGACCCGCGTAACCCGTCCGTAAATGCGCCCGCGAGGGTCGACCGATGATCTCACTTTCTTGAGCGCGAGGAACAATTTAGTCGCCGATTTAAGGCGTTCGAAGTCATCGGCTGAGACGCCGAACGCGTGAGTCAGTGTTAAAAAGTCAAATGCACCTCGAGAGCAAGCTTCTTCAAGAAACTTGATCACTCTGGGGCTTCTATTGGGTTCTTGGTACTCTTAGAGCTGAGCTGGCGGAAAAATTCTCTGAATATTAACTCAAGTGTCTTTTCGATTACGAGTCACGAACTTTATCGAAACAGAAAACTAAGAATTCTTTTACTTCTTTGTTTTATTTCAAATGCAGTTAGGAACAATTATTTAACATGAATATATAATTTAGAGATTTTAGTGGAATTGTATAATCCTTGTGATTACAGTTCTCTCAGAGTCAAAATTATATCTACTAAAGAAATGAAAAAAGAAGAGATGAAATAACTTCAGAGATTCCTTGAATATTTCGATGTAGATTACATTTATACGAGATTCGTCAAAATCAGAATTTTGGTGCTACAATCTTCTTATTAAAAAAGAAGCACTCCACTTTCATCTCTCTTTTGGAGCCTTCTGGGCCAAGGAACATAGTCGATTGGCGACTCGATTTCGCACGATGCACTTCGGTGACAAAAGATTTGGCGCGGGGTAATTGAAGCAGGCCGAAAAAGGGAGCAGGAGGAGTTGGGCCCCCGAGTGTGACTCGAAGAGGGAATGATCTGAGCGCGCCGACGCGTTTGAAAGAATCGCTGGTTCGCAGCTGAGAGCCGCTAACGGCCGCCCCGCTATTTGACTTCGATCAAGCCGCGAAGACCGAGCCATTGTCTCGACAGGGCGAGGCGTGGCCCTCGAGACAAATGAATCGAAATCGAGTGATCGAGGAATTGGCCCAGCGACCGTTGCGACGAGCTCTCGCGCCAAATTCGTCGATACTTCATGCTTGGTGTTTGCTACTCGTGATAGATTTCGAATTTCGTGAGAACTCTACAATCTAGGAGCAGGATGAAGGCATAGTGTTGTCTCGATCGAAGGTGGTTGCATGTGACCAAGTAAAATGCAAACTTTTTATTATCTTTAAATCCTCAAAAATGAACTTTCTAGGTCAAATGCATTTTATTCTTTCTTATGCTATCAAAAAGATATAGTATGTAGTATACCATGGCCCAGCTTAGAGAATTCTGTCAAATCTAGAAGTACTTGTAAAAAGTGTATGAATCGTTTAAGTTATCAATTCAGCTGGGTGTGATATGATTTTCGAAGATTGAACTTCCTGGGAGAAGAGTCATTGGATTCTAACTAAGCAAAAAGATAGTGGAAGGACTTTGATCGAGACAGTACTGCATATCGTTGTTATAAAAGGTTTCTTGCGAATTTGTTTCGCAGACTGCGTTTCTGGAAATTGGAGTGACGCAGCGTCTGACTAAGAACTGGCCGTATCTACTTCTCCCTCGATTTTGCCGCGACAGCTGTTTCCCACTTTGTCAGCTGCTGCTGGATTAGCTTCTGTAGTAATGGGATTTTAGTTCCATTACAATTTCAGAGTCTCTAGTAACATTTGAAGCAAATATGCTTAATTTTAGTAGCAATATTGCTTTATCATTCAATTTAATCCGATCACTCTTCGGTGACAGTTGACTGTCTCGGCTCAGCTCTGTCGATCAGAATTCGAAATCAAGATAGAAAGAACTATATTTATCCAGCAATTACGAATGCATCCAGCAGAATCTGGATTAACCGAATTTTCATTACCTGCATTTCCTGTTGTAATATATTTCGACTTGGCACTAATCTTTAATTGAAATCTAGTGAAATGTGAGAAGCTAGCTGTCAGAAGCAACTTTACATTCAGATTTAGTTTCGAGCCGATTAAAAATTAACTTTGAAAACTTCCAACTCCATTTCAAGACACAGTGAAAGAGTGACACAAATTCCTTCACCAAAGGTTATTAAACTCACGTATTCAAATTCTAATGATACTCTAACACTGTCATACCAAGATAGAAAAATAAAAAGCAAATAAAAGAGAACCTCCAACACCTAAAAACCATCACAGTACCTTCCTTCTCGAATTCTATTCCCAGTATAACGAAACGATACAACCGTACCACCGAATCCCTTCGAATACCATAAACCTCGTGACTCCAGCTGGTCCAACCCACAGCGCCGAAACAGTCATAAAAATTCAAGCATCCGTTCCATATTTCTTCCCATAACAGGATCCCTTCGCATTGCATCAGCCCCTTCGCGAGCAGACCTTTCTGGCCCGTCGTCGGGGCTCACGCAGATCGAAATAAAGCGATAACCGTCCTGGATCTTAATACACGAGTCGCGATCGGGCGGGGAGCCAGCATTGTTTCGACGCTTCTTAGAAGGGTGTGGTCCCAGGCGGCGAAATCCTTAAAAGGTCGCGCCGCGAAAACGGGGCAGGAAAGGGAGCTCTCTCGGTGGCCAGGCCCGACAAAAGAGTTGCTCGTCGAGACGGTGGCGCGTGGTTTCTATCCCGAGCCTCTTTGTCGCGGCAGCTGGCGAACAGGTGTTGGCTGGCCAGAGCCTAGTCGTCAGCTGTTCCGCTTCTAAGCCGACCACTAAGCCGCGCGAGACGGCCGTTACGATGATAGTCGACGCAAACCGTCGTCCAGCGAAACCGGCCGTGTCGATTCTTCCTCCTTTTCGCATGCAAATTCCCCCGAGCGCGACGTAAACTTGGCGACTCGCCTTTCTTTCGACAGGGCACACGATACCTCTGCCTGCGAGGACAGAGAAAGTGCACTCGAGAGATATGGCTGTTGTCGAGGGAGTAGAGCGAGAATTATTAGAGGTGACACGTTCTCTTTGACGAACGCGGAAAATGCGATTAATGGGAGAGGGAAACACTTGTTCCTTGTGTGTGGTATATGTCCTATGAGAAGTCCTCTCGAGAGCATTAGGGGCAGTGCTTTCTAAGGGACTTCTTGTGGGGCGTGGATAGTAGACGTCTTCTGATATGTAGGCATCTTGTGTTTGAGAAATGAGAGACAAGTGGAGGAGAGGATTAACTTGTACAATTTCTGGGGGAAGGAGATTTATTTGTGACTGATTAATGGATTTATTAGCGAGCTGTTTTCGTACAGAGATTTGTATGTCTTTTTTGCTAGACAGGTGCTCGGTTATACTGCCTAGTTATGGAGAAAGGTAGTAAGTACAGAAAAACGTGAAATTGAATTTTTTACATCTTTAAATAATTTTGAACAGTTTGCCCCTTCTTTTAGTGCAGAATAACAGTAAAATATTTTTAGTAGATACTGATTTTCTCTTTAATTGGGCAGTATAGTTAAAGGAGAATTTAAGCGATGACTATACACGTCAAATGACTATTTAATAACTCCTGTCATCGTAACTTCACAAATAGTTAGAGAATTTTTTAACCCTTCGTGGCCCAGGATATGAAAATAAAAAGATACAGTACAAATTCAGTTAAACTGAATCTAATCACAATCTATATAGTAGTAAGCTACAAAAGTATGGTTTCAGTCTGAAACCACTAAGCCTTAAAAGGTTAACTAGTAATTAAAAGAAGCATGATATACAATTTCACCCTACTATAAGGGTATACTATACGTCATATACAGGATTTTGCTCAGCTGCCCCTTATTTAATACCAATTTATTTTATCTCTCATCTAACATTAAATCTACGTCCATGTTAGTCCCCAAAAACTGGTTCCCATAGCTTCACTAGAATTCAACAAAAAGCATTTCGCTCTTCCAAAGCGCAATCTACGGTCCACAGTTCTATCTCTTACGAGCCTCTCGAGCAACTCTGTCCACAGTCACGTAACACAACGTTCCACTATCATTGGAGGCAATTGACATCTGCCTGCTGTTCACTGGCAGTTAGCAATTGGTTAGCCGATGGCTGGCAGTGCCGTGCCCGATGAAGCAGTATCCGCGATGTTTGATCGATCTAACTCGCCAGGTTTCCACGATATCCTTAACCCGCGAAAAGCTCGCTGAAAAGCTCCACCACCAGGAATCAGCCCCAGTCGCTGTTTCCTACGCGTCGCGTGACTGCTCCTAATTTCGTAAAACTTCGTTTCCACGTGTTCCTTATGACTTCGTCGATACAGCGACCCCATGGGACCCTCGGTTACGTTTCGAGCTCCAGGTGCGCTTCGCTGTAAGCGACAGATCGTGGCCGCGAAAGGAATTGCCGAGGAAAGCGAGGGTTGCCGAGTTCTGCGCTCTCCTTCCATGGTTCGAGAGAAATCAACTCGCGCCGCAAACTTGGCGGTAACAAATTACCGGCTAGCTGATTGATCAATCACTGAGAAGGCGTTCTGGGTTATCGATGAACCTTTCAACGAGGTCCTCGTAGGCGAGGAAGAAATTCTCTTATTGAATCCTTCGTCACGATTACTTCAGAAGTGATCGATTTCTTATTTAGGCGATTCGAAAGTGAACGAGGAGCTTCGTGCTTCAGCTTGCAAGTTGGGCAAACCTGTTAACTAAGGCTGTTCTAGGTTGTCAGCCCTTTGGGAGACTCCCACTACTGTTCCCATCGTCAGGGAAACCACGCGATGCTATAAAGGCAGCCATCATGGGCTAGTGTTTCTGTTGTCAGGAAAGCTTAGGCAGTTAGAGGGTTTATTGCTCATTGTGACAATTGCTGTTTGTGAGTTTATTAGAACTGTGTACTCGAAAGTAATTGAAGTTCGTTTCTTTCGGAATTGAGTTTTATGTGTCACCTTACAGTCTTTTCTTTAATTTATCTGAGTAATAGGAAGCTATATCACGTTGACAATAAAGAAGGTTCGATGCTATGAATTACTGCAAATAGAAAGTTTAGAAATTTGTAATCTCATTTATTTTTTTGTTGTTTTAAAAAAAGGAATGAAAAAGGATTTGGGTCAATTTGACTCTCAAGTGCAGAACTGTTCTTGCACTAAATGAAGATATCTCATTTCCCAGGAAATCATGATCCTACAAGTTCTACAACTTTCATGAATTCCATGTTTCTGGACCATGAGTTCCAAGGGTGAGCAAGTGATTAGAATATCCCACTGTTGGGATCAGCGTTTAATTTGAATTATCAGTTTCTCCCAAAATTCGCGTATACCTAATTCTGTAATTCCTGCAATTGCAATTCTGCAATTCATACAGAACTCATTTTCTAACAGGTTTCTTGGGACCCATGGTTCACAAGAAAAAGAAACAGAAAAGAAACAAGTGAAACCTGCTCCACTTCGAAACTGTATGAGACTAGGGATCTCTCCAGATTACTGAAGCGTTTTTCTGAGACTGCTACGCGAAAGGGGGTCTCCCTGTGGCAGTCGTGGGTTTCGGTGATAGAGGAGGCTAGAGAGGGGTTCGGCAAGACAGGGCGAGTGGATTTGGGGGTTGGTCTCGTGTCGAGGAGGGGCAAAGGTGACCCCCGCGGATCAATACCGCCGCTCGTCCGCCTCTACCATGCTTCAGCGACCGATGCTCTAACATTTCCTCTCGAAATCGAATGTCATTCGATCCTAGCACTCCGAGAAGATCATACCCTCGTCGACCCTCCACGATCGAATCGCCAGAGCCTCTGACCTTAACGACCTCTATAGCGCGATTTTCCAGAATTGCTCCAAGGGACCCAACTTTAGAGAATCGTGCTCTAACTACACCTGAAGTCAGCGTGTTCCAAAGATCTCTCGTACCTAGTCACGCTCCAACTTTCTTTCTTTCTTCTCTCGTTCGAGCGTTCCCAGGTCGCTTTTCCTCGCGTTTTCTCGCGAAAGTAGCTCGACGCGAGCGACCGTAACGAGCGCCTTAACCCGCTCGATGGACGACGATGACGCAACGAAGACGCCAGCCGATTACACGACTACTTTCTCCGGTTCCGGGGAAGCGTAATATCGCTTACGGGGGATAAACACCATTAATGGACTCGGTTGCGAAGTGTTTGCGAGCGGGCAGCACCCGTGACGAGGCTCCCAGCGAGACGAAGGGCGTCTAGCGCGGCTCCTCAGCCGCTGCAAATTAAATTCGAGGCTCCTCGACCGCGTTTCCTCTTCCGCGCGAGCCGCCGATTGTAACCACTCAGCGCTCGTTCGACCTGCCGCTGATTAATTACGAGCATCCCCTGATCGCTGGAAAAGAAAGAAGCGCTTCAGGTAGCGAGCTTTCTTTATTGAGCTTTCTTGTTTTCTTTTACTTCATCACTGCTTTCTTGAGGTTCTTCGATTTTCTTTGGAAGATTTACAATTTTTTAGTGCTCGTAACTGGGAGCAGGATTGGGCAAGGAACAGTGTTCTAGGAAGTGATTTCTGATTTCTGAATTTCACATGGAAAATTTCAAATATTTGAATCCTAAAAATTTGTAAGATCTCTATTATTCTGAGTTTCGTGTCTTTAATACAGTGTTTAATGTTCAGTGTTTCTTATACAAGTTTCAAGAAAACAGTGCATTTTCCTCGGCAGGTACTCGTTAACGAAACCATTGGATAAAATGGAACAATGAATTAGATAAATGTACAGTTAGCGGATAGTTTCGTGAGTTAGCAGCAGCGATTAAACTGCGGAAAAGCCTCGTGGCCAACAATCTCGCGATATCGCTTACACGGACGTGTCGAGTCGCTCGGTTCCTGAGGTTCGTGCTCGCGTGAACAATACATGGGATAAGAAAAGAAACATTTTTCAACGAGTGCTCGAGTTAAGCAGGAAAGAATATAGGAACTTCTAGCTCCCTATTTCTTCGAGAACTCGAGAAATCAATATTCCAGGAACCTTTAAATACACGTTTTACAAAATTGCCTCCGAAAAACTGAAATTTTCACGTATAATTCTTTTACTCATAGCAATTCGTCGAAAGCCAAGCGGATCCAGGATGTCAGTGTCCGGTGTTAGTGGGCGGAAATGATCGGTGGCGAACGGATACGGTCGAGTCATGGGCTGTTACGTCACGAGGTCAACGGAAGAGATGAAAACGAAAAATTAGAACGACCTCTGTGGTCCAGACCTGCCCTCATTCCCCTTTCACGGGGATCGTCGTTTGTTTTCCGTGTCTTATCGCCTCGAACCTGCAACTGGTCGAGCTTTGAAAGAAAAAGCTTTGTCTTTGCCTTCAGTCGCCAAAATTCGTCGATTTTTCTGAGTTTAGACAATTAAAGAGTGTAGAATTTGTAATTAATGTACAGATAATTTATTACCATTTGGTTGAAGGTGTTTATTGTGATTATGTTAATGATAGAGCTTCAGATGGTGGAAAAAGAATCTAGTACTTCGTTAGCAGAGTTCTCAGGTTATTAGAAACAGAAAGAGAATCAGAATACAATCAAGTAAGGTATCACGTATAAACGAGGGACCCATTCCTCGAGTTGGTTTCTCGAAATCACTGCCTTTCCGGCTGTGACCACCTGATAAAACGTAATTCTTTGTTATCAGACGACATGGTCTTCCGCAGGCCTCGAGATTCATGTTAAAGAAGGATCACAATGATTTTTTTTCTGTCGTTTCATTGAAAATGATCTAAGTCAAAATTAACCCTTATCGAGCGTCAGATTCTCAGACCTGGATATATAATATCACGTGGCAAGACTTTAAAAAAATTGAATTCATCACTCACTGTGTAATATAATTCTATACAATACCAAATAATTGATAAATTCAACCTTCCAAATCTTTTAACTTAGACTATTTTCATAAATACTAACACATAGAGAAGGAGATAGGAAATGCATATATGTACATACTCCTCTAAAAGAGAATGCTGTCTCATATTACTTCGTACGAATTGTTACTCCTACGATTTTACTTTGATTTAAGTAGAAATGAAAAATCGAAACGTTTGATAAGCTTCACAATCCCAAAACTTATATAACCCATGTCACACGAAATCCCCAAAAGCGATCACCAATATTTTCCCCTTTTCAATTATTCTAAGACTCGTAATCCGAGATCGTGAAATAAAAAGGATGTCTAATATTCCTCCCTCTTTTTCTACCCCTCGCAACCCAGCGCTCCCTGAATACCAGCAAATGAATGGTCACGGGACAATTAACTAACCGAGTTCCTCCACGTTGTTTCAGGTACAAATCGTCTCGTTGCTGGAGCGGGGCCGGTAGCCGCGGAAACGGCCTGACTGGCGGTACCGGAGGCGGTCTAGGCAGCGGAGGCGTCGGCCGCGGGCGCGGCGGGGGTGGCAGCCCCGGCAGGGGCGGCGGCGGCGGCGGAGGAGGCGTTGGACGCGTCGTGAGGGCTGCAGCCGGCGGGGGAGGAGTAGACGGTGGCGCCACCGCCCATCACCACCATCACCACCACCATCACCACCATCATCATCATCACCTCCTCACCACGACCATCACGTCCACCACCACCACCAACGGCGGCACCAGGCACAAGCTGGCCGCTGGCAAGCAGTGCATCGAACACCACCGTCACCACCAGCACGATCACTGGCTCCCTCGCTATCGGAGCATGAACATGGGCCAAAAAATTTCAGGTTAGAGGGCTGCTTCGATCGGGCAGAAATTAATGCTGGCTGACCATGGTTTAAGTTGGCGGGAAGAGATGCTGGGAAGGGGTGATTATACGGTGAAGACGGGTGGTTTGGCAGGGTGGGGCGGAGGGAGGTAGGAACTCGAGGCAGAGAAGCTTGTCTTGAGAGATGCTTCTTGCGTTGCTGCGGTTTATGCATGTGGCAGGTAATGCTGAGAGGGAGGGTGAGGGGATAGCCGAATTAATTGCGTTCGGGTGATTTAAGTGATGGTTTAGACATTTGGTTTGGCGGTAGCTGTGGTTGGGTTGGGGATTAGAAGACCGAGGCGAGGGTTCGTTTGGAGATAGAAAGTAAGGAGTATTGAGTATGACTTTGTACTTTGATCTTATGAGCTTTTCAGGAGCCAAATTGGTCAATTTTATTTTTTCTCAATTAGTTAAATAGTCTTGAGAAAATAGTAAAAGTAGATATTGAAAGTGCGCTTGAGTCTCCTCATATTTCAGATAACTCGGCTTCCATGTTTTCTTGAAACCTTATTCGTACATCTTATCTATCTCGAGGTGTCCCTTATAGATATAAAGTTCCATTAGAAATACTTTTCTAATAGTGAAAAATTCAGGAGACTGTGAATGACCAAAAATAGTCCACCCTGTATAAAAGATTCTCGAGTCCTTCACATTTGGGATTATATTCCCTTTAGGAAATAGAAGCTTGCAGTGTCCCAGGAAAACAGAGTCAATCTAGGAGTGCAAGTATATTAAAACTTCTCCAGAATCCTGAATACAAGATTGTAATAAAATTTATTGTGGGTTTTACTGTAGGGTAGATTTCGGTTCAAAAAAAGGAGAAACATAACGCGGACCTTTTAAGAGGTTTCTAATTTCTAAAACACTCACGCTGGAACACGATACGGTGTTTTATTTGCTAGTAGAATTGACGACCATAAAGCAGCCAGTGCACGAAACCGAAACTTTCGGCGTCGACTCACCTCGTCGGCCTTCGTCCAGGGTCAAGGCCTCTGACCGCTTTCGATTTTGCCTACCTGCCCAGGTAGAAGCCCGAACAGGTCCCTCGAACCATGGCTCCATCCCCTGGCGAGAAACAAGCCACAGAGGGTCAAGTCGAAACGAAAATTCCACTGGAGCTCAACGAGAAACAAGTTAACATAAATTATAAGTGATTAATCATCGACATAGACTATCGTCTGGCTAGACTCGAGAGGTGAAAGTTGTGAATTCGACCAGACGAATATTTCACGTATCGTCGCCATTGGAAATTTCTTTTAAGACATCTGTATCTCAGCGTATCATTCCCTCAATCGAGCGTCTAGTCATCTCGCATTTATTTTTCATTCGAAACGCTGCATCCGGTTTCGCAAGAGCGAACTTTGGCTGCCAACCTACGTCATTGGATCCAAAATTACATAGCAACAGGACCTTGAAAAAAAGCTAAATCCTCTGCATTGTGACTCCACGAAACAACTTTCCAAATATTCAACCCATAATGTCTGTTCAAACTTCTACTTATGGAAACACAATTAGCTTGATCACACGAAGGATTTAATCGTCTTTACTGAGAACAATGTTCAACAAGTCTTATCGTTTCTATTGTAAATGCATAATCAAAATCAAACAACTGCACCTAGTCTCATTCCCCGCAATCACTGATTCCTCATTAGAGCAGCGACGATCCATCAATCGACCTAAACAGAAGAAACGACAGTCAGGTTTGCCAGGGCCGCGATTAATCGTCGCCGCCGATCGGTGGCTTCCCTCGTCGTGTCTCTGCCATGATTTACGCCAGCCATTTGGTCGTTTCCGGGACTCTGTTCTGGCTGGACCTGCTCCTGGTTGGCTCGTCCTTTCGGGAAATTTGTCGCCCTGGTCGATTCGCGGCGCTCAGCTGCGCCCGTGAAATTTACGACGCGGAACGTCGACGTGGCGGAGGGAAAGAAGCACGGTGGTTCGAGGAACGAGGCGCAGCGGCGGGAAAAAAGCCAGGGACGTGTCGAACCTGAAGGAGAGAGGGTCGACCGACCGGATACGCGAAGGGCCCTGAAAGGGTCTTTCTATTAGTGCCCCTCGGCTTTTTGGGCAGGAGAGCGAGTAGAGAGAGAGACGCTTTGAAATCCTTAGGGCCCTTTCCAGAACCCTTGGACGCTGGAGCAGCTGCCAGAGCAAATAAACCAGCATCCAAGGATATCGTTTCGCGACCCTAGCTGAGACGGAGGAGGAGAGATAGACGAACCTTCGAAAACTTTTAACCGCGAGACCTGCTGCGCCCCGTCGGACCCTTCATTATTTTCCTTCCACTCCTTTTTTCCTCGATCCTCGGCAAATCTGCCCAGACGACGGACCAGGTATGTTCGACGATGAATCCCATGGACGAGGCTTGAATCATTAACGACCCACGTGGAAACTTCCTTCGAAGGATAGGATAATGCTCTGCTGGAGTGGTTTCAAGGGAAGGCTGCGATTGCTAGCCACCTGTGAAATAGATGTTTTGAGAACTACAGCGGGGGTGGTTTAAAGGGTACCTGAAGTTCAAGGTATATGTATTTGTATTGGGAGGAGACTAAATGTGAAACGATTTTGGGGTACAGAAGAGAGGGATAGCTGGTTAATGGGTATGTTTTTGGGGTTTGTAGGTGGTTGTTGTCATGAGGTAGACGATTGTGTTTTAAGAATCGAAATCTGAGAGTTGAAGCAGACGAGAAGATTAAAAAATGGAATGTTTGGGTATCTTTAAAGATTTGTAGATTTTAATATAAGGATATAATAAAAACAAATTTTTAAATCTGAAAATTTGAAAATGTGAAAGTTTGAAAATTTGAAAATTTGAATATTTAAATATTTGAATAAGTAGAAAATTTTTAAATTTGAGACTTTGAGTATTTCAGTATCTAGAAAATTGGAATGTTTCAGTACTTAACATTTGATTCACATTCCAAAATTTCAAACCTTTGATCATCTCTGTGCTACTGCTTAGCATTGGTCTTTTGCCAAACATATTTTTCGTTGACCATCTCTAAAATGGAGTACGTCTATATCATTAACAAACTCTGTCTTTCTTTTACAGGCAGCCTGAAGTGCACAACGGAAGAGAGTGGAACTGGAACATGCGGCGGTGCCGTCCCCGTGACATACAAGCCCGTGGTACCTAGAGAATTGGCGCAAGATTTCGCGAGGCCGGCCCGCCTCGATGTTCTCCTCGACATGCCTCCCGCATCGCGGGAAACCCAGGTTCATCACAGCTGGAACGCTGAAGACCGTAGTTTGAACATATTCGTCAAGGTACATATTCATAACACATACTTACCTTATTACTAGACTGCAGATCTTCATGCATTTATAAGAAAGAAATATATAAAAAATAGAGAACCTACGTGACATGATATAAAAATGTAGAAACTATCAAGATATAAATGAAAGGCTTGGTGCAAAAGACAGTTAACTCCAATTTTTAACAAAAATAAGTATTCATGTGGATTTTTATGTATTTTAATATTCAGTATCTTTTTAGATTAGTTTTTACACAGAGTCCTTTTTTTAAATACGCTTCATGATATTTGAAGAGTGAAGAAAGTGTTTAATTAATCTCCATTTCTTTAATTTTCACTTGACGTTGAATATTAGACATCTCTTCCCAAACTTCTACGTATGAATACGTATACCATTGCAAATTTGTATTTTGCAGGAGGATGACAAGTTGACGTTTCACCGACACCCCGTGGCGCAGAGCACAGATTGCATCAGGGGGAAGGTAGGCTACACGAAAGGTATGCACGTCTGGGAGTTATACTGGAGCACGAGGCAACGAGGCACGCATGCAGTAGTGGGCGTCGCGACGGCCGACGCGCCTCTTCACAGTGTCGGGTACCAGAGTCTGGTCGGCAACAACGAGCTCAGCTGGGGCTGGGATCTCGGTAGGAACAAGCTCCTCCACGACTCGAAGAATAATAACGGTGTCACGTACCCAGCCCTCCTCAAGCCTGACGAAACGTTCATCGTTCCTGACAAATTCCTTGGTAAGAGTTTTTCGACGTCAAGAAAAAAGGTACCCCTAGAACCGTGTCTAATTCGAAACCTTTTGCCATTCCTCAGTGGTCCTGGATATGGACGAAGGCACGTTAGCGTTCGTCGTGGATGGCCAGTACCTGGGAATCGCCTTCAGAGGACTTAAAGGGAGGAAGCTACACCCTATTGTGTCTGCTGTGTGGGGACACTGCGAGATCACGATGAAGTACATCGGGGGACTCGATCGTGAGTATAGTCATCCTTAGTCTAGTTCTGAGCTAGAGTGCTGGGCAAAAGAAAGTTTAAAAAGTCAGTGAAATTGAAAGATTTAAGGGATATCTAATATCGGGGTTAAGTTGAAGTGAGCACAAGATAATATAACTTCTGTGAAAATTCTTTTATTATATGACAACTGGCAAGGCCAATTTTAAAACTTCTTTTGTCAGCCACTGTGGATGAGATAGAGAATTGTTGCCTAACTTTATGTTCTATATTTTCAGCCGAACCTCTTCCCCTGATAGACCTTTGTCGAAGAGTGATTCGCCAGCGAATCGGCAAGCACAGACTAGAAGAAAAGATACAAGAGTTGAACCTGCCACAGGCGATAAAATCGTATCTCCTGTACCGCGATAGGAGATAACTACGGAGTGATATCTCTGAGA
The DNA here is from genome assembly GCF_051401765.1 of Calliopsis andreniformis. Lineage (NCBI taxonomy): Eukaryota > Metazoa > Arthropoda > Insecta > Hymenoptera > Andrenidae > Calliopsis > Calliopsis andreniformis. Next base: position 7,792,238 of record NC_135065.1, on the reverse strand, counting down.
ACGCTACCATGATCACGACTGTGGACACCACCGCGCTATTATACAGTTGCCACTACGACGCACAGGGGAACGCCCGCTACCCCGTCGCATGCACAATAGCCCATAATCCGCTATCCTCATCATCGTGTCCTCACCGTCATCTTCGTTGGCAGGGTCTGAGTCGTCGTCATCGTGGACAACTTCGTCTCTGCCGTTGTAGTCGTCGTTGTTAACTCGATGTGTCGTTATCGTCACCGCGTCGACCGTTCTTTGGTGCGATCGGACGACGCTGCCACTTTCACGGACCACAAATCCGTAACGGGAACTAGCGAATATTATTTAGGTGATATATTGTTGTTTTGTGTTACTATCGATACGATTAAAATCGTGACGAGGTCTTTTGTTGATTGTTAAAATGGCAACCGACAGACAACGCGATGCTCTTTTTAGTTTTTTGCTAGATTTCGCGCCTCTTGCGGCTGTCCCTTTTTTTCGTTTATTTGAAAAGTTTTTGTCGCGTTTGTTGAAATGTTCTGCGTGAATCAAGAGGAGGGGAAGAGAAAGGGAAAGGCGGGAAGATATCGAGGACCAGATTATGGGCGAAGCGCACATGGCTCGGACGAAGAGAAATTTAATGACGTGACACGACCACAAAAACCTACAGCGCCTCATACAGTTGGCCAGTAAAACGTTAGACTTAGTCGAGTCTGGAGGCTGATACGGGTGACCTTTCGATGATTTAGTCAACGATGGGTAGCGGGCTCGTTCTAGTCCGGCCACTGCGCGAATGGAAGCTGGATGAAACGGTGAGCAAACGAGGAAGCACGTGTTCAGGAATTTTCGGGGCACGAGGAAAGTTCGTCGAGACTACGGGGTAAACGGGCGACTGAATACGCACGAAGCAGGACAATTTATTATTAAGCTAAAGAACTACTTGAGGTAATAATGTGTACAGTGACGAAAGCCAACCGATCGAACAGCCACCTTCCAAGAGACTCATTTTTCAAGTATTTTCTAAGCATGCTAGGTCTAATAAAATATAGTGGTGTGCGTGAATCGTGGGTGAACACGAATGAAGGAGAACGACAAGAAGATTCGTTGAGTAACGCGCCTCCGAATTACCGTGTTCTTCCCTCGTTTCTTTTTTAAACAGTAACCTCTTGAAACAAGCTCGCGCGTATACCATAGCTAGACATTAATAACAGAAGATAACGAGTGGGAATGCAAGAATTGACGTAATATTGTTTTTCATCCGGGAGATAACGAAGTGAATTACCTCGATTTTGTTAAGTGAAGTAACGAAAAAGGTATTTAGTCTAGCTAATTCAAGGGCGAGCGATTGAACACGGGCATTGGCAGAGAATTTCAAACAAGAATTAAAACTGTCCAACAGAAAGCCGCCACGCTTATACTAAGTGCGTTATTCGAGAATCACGGCGATGATTCAAACGTTTCACGACGACAATGATGATAATTATGTCAATGACGACGGTGATGAACGATTATGATGATAGTAAACGATTATACCGGGCGTGTTGCTACCTATACTATTAGCATGACAAATTATGACTGGTCCCTAGTAACTCTTTACTCTTACGTTTGTCGCTTAGGTTTAATGCTGATGCCGTCACCGCGGCGATGTCGATTTGTACATAGAGTATAATTATAATAATGATAATAATAATAATGATGATATCTATCGGTACGACGATGAATGTATCGAGGGTGTTGGCTGTATCTAAGACCGTAAGAGTGAACCGAGCGCGAGACGAGCCACAGAGTTCATCTTCTTTTCTTTCGCCACTTCACTATTTAGCTTTCCAGAAACAAAAGAGAAGTTTCTCGCTGATACCACGCACCGTTGTTCAATTCTCTTCAGCGTGTACCAAGGTCGTGGAACTTGCTTATTCAGAACGCGTCTTCCAAATTGTCTGACCGGGTACAGAATCGTTCCCCTTCAAGGATTTTTATTTTAGAGTTGACCTGTGACCAAGTTTTCACCAATCCACAGTTTTATCGCGTCAAAACGTCCAGTCTCAATGTAGTTCGCCGTCGATCTCGCGATCGGCAGCCACCGTCTCACGATCTTGCGGTCCTCAATACGCACACCCGAAACACGTACTGTCTGTTAGCGACATTTGCCTTCGATCATCCTTTGCTCGAGACTTTCGCTCGGACGCGAGGCGAGTTCTCGAGATCGGGAGAGAAGAATTAAAGATTCGCGAGGAGGAGGAAACAGAATGGAATCAGAAAGAAAAGGGGGACATGTTTGAACGAACGAACGATCCTCTCGAGAGGTGACGGCGCTCCTCTCGGGAACCGCGCCGCAACGTGCTTCCTCCGCGCGTCGACGCTCGTCAGAATCGACCAGGGGCGATGTTGGACGCCCGTCAATCGTCTTTGCCCGACGTTCTCGTCGCGAGAGAAACCCCGTTTCCGTTTGTAAGAAAAGTAAAAGAGGTAGCTTCTCGAGCGCGACGCGGACGTCGCGTGGAACATAATGTCTCCGGATGTGGAAGTAAACAGAGCACGTAAAATAGCGAATAATAAATTGTATAAGAAGGTGAAACACGCAGAGAAGAGAGTAGACGAGAGGTACACATGGGAGCCGTGGACACGCGTTTCGAGAGACGAGACGGAGGCAGGGAGGGAGAGAGAGAGAGAGAGAGATTCATAGAGAGATGCACCAGACATGCTCTCCTTCGCTTTATCCTCGCGCTCTCCTCGCTGGCTGCCGTCTCGTGTCGTACCTATTCTCCACGGAACTATTTTATATATAGATTACATATAAATATATATATAAATACACGGAGAAGGACCGCCTTTTTTCGTTTCTTTTACGCACGGTGCGCGTGTCACGTTCCGAAACATGAGACAGGACAAATGGAGCATAGTGTCTAGAATGTTGTAAATATTATTAATTAATGATTAATATTAATATTATTATTATTATTATTGTATCAACTCGATAGTTTAATTGATTAATCGATTATATCGTGTTAGTCGGCGTAATTGTGGGATTCAGTTTTTGTACGGTAGGAAGGATCTATTAGCGCCGCGATCGATCGATCGACGACAGTGTTGGACGAGAAAAAGGGCCCTCGGGGGACATACTATTATTTCAATCGAATCGACGATATCAGCGAAACACGATGAATTACACCGAATAAAGCAAGTAAAAAGCAATGAAAACCGTGTTTTTATACCGGCGCGTGCTCGTGTTCCGCTTCCAACGCGTTGTCTCCTCGCTTCTGAAAGCGTTTCATCGTCAAGCGTTTATTGCTCTCTTTTCTCATCGAATTCTGGATTCCCTGTTTTTTTTTTTTTTATTTTTTACTTAGATTATCCCTTACTGCGCTGTTATCACGTTCCTTCAATCGAGAGGACAGATTTCTTCTTTAAATCTATGAAGCTATCTATTCCTGCGTTGTATTTAAACGAGACCTCAGCGGGTCGATTAAGTTTCTTTTATTTCCATGATTAGTAAGTTTGTTCATTTCGCATACAAAACGTATTTGTTATAGTTTTATTCAGCGTTCGACGAAAAGATCGAGGTGAATCCTTCAAGATTTTTTCTTTTAAACGTGTTACGAAATTTTTATCGTTTGTTTCACTTTTTATTAATTCGAGTAATAGAGACACGGATGTAGAAGTAGCATATAAACTCGAACGATCGATCGATCGTGCGAAATTAACAAAAACGTCAAGCGTTGGCTCACGATCAGGGAAGTACACGCGGCGGCGTTCGATTCGTTCGCATCCGTCGCGACTAACGTTCAAAGATACAGAATATTAAGAATCGAGAGGGAGAGCGAGATATTCGATAGCACTTCGAGGTATTCCCCTTGAACTGCCTGCCGCCTGCCTGTGCAAACTACGTTGCCTCGACAAATGTGTCTAATTTATTGATGCGATAATTAGCAGGACCTTTAAGCTGCGTGCATGCAAGTGATACCGTGGAAGAACGATGCTGTGTGCGTGTGCGTCTTCAAGTGTGCATGCTTGGAAGATGGACGAGTGCGAGAGAGCGAGCGAACGTTGAGGATGAATGCGAGAGAGAGAGAAAGAGACGAAGAAACAAAGAACGCGAGCGAATCTGGCATTGGACGATGGTCCTTGATACACAGAACTCGTCCTTCGCCCCATTTTCTTTTTCCGTGCACTCGAAACGGGCCGTTCTTTGATCGAAAGTCGAATTTTAGGGAATTTTCTAGGGCGACGGCCGAGGAAACGGCGCGACTCATTTAGCGAAAGAGACGATCTCCCGCGAGGGAAACGAAGACGTCTGAAAGAACGGAAGGACAGATCGTTCCTGGTGTTCAAACTTGAAACGCGTCTCGCGACGTTCTTTACTCTTGTGTTTTCTTTTTCCTTTAAGCCAGCCTGGACTATTGCAACGAGCGATCTCACGTCTATTTAAGCATAAGTTTTACGAATTTAGCGTGGTATTGCTGTATAGCGGCGAGTGGAACGCGAAGAATTTATAAATATGTAATGCCTTAATGTTATTACGATAATAATGGATAGCGTTACTGTGTAATTAGTTGTGTGACGCGAGGAGGGGTGATGGCGGGATAGAATACGCGGAGGTGGACGCGACGAGGAGGAGAGAGGGTGGTTGAACGGGGGTGGCGAGAAACGAGGTAGATAAAACTGTCGAAAGGAGCATACAAAAAGTAACAAACGTGTTGTAAAGGTGTAACAGAGAAGACAAAAGTGAGAAGGGAGTGCAGTACGCGCGGTCGTTTGTCTCCATTCTGTTCGTGATTTGATATTTTTTTATAATTCCGACGACGAGAGAGAACGATTGGAGAGCAAGAGAGGAAGAGAGCATAAATGGAGCGTGTATAGAGCGGACTGCTATCTAAAATAGTTCAGGCTAGATGTCGATGTTTGTAGCGGATAAAGAACAAAAAAAAAACACACACACAACACAGCATATTGTAATTAAAATTAAAAGTCATTAATACCGCTCGCTTTTTCATTCGTCCTTGCGCTCGATCTTTCGTCCCGCCCCTTCCGCCTTCGCGAAGGTGAAACAAATTGAAGCACACAGCGAACCAGTTCCCTTGCACGCACATTCACTTTATTATCATTCTCAATCTTTCTTTAGTCTCAATTGTAGCTAATCTTCGCGCCTCTCCTACGACGCCTTCGCCTCTCCACGATCCTTCAGCTCTTCGCAGTCCCTGTACAATACGTCGCAATCTTCGTCACGAATCCCAGCCTCTCCTGCATCCTGCACCAGACGATCCCAGCCGGAAGATTTCAGAGATTTCGTTACACTTTGCCTGAAACCAGGAAAATACAGATAAAGCTTCCCTGAGAGATGAAGAGGAAGAGGATCTCTATGTCTCAACTGTCGTCAAACAGTGATTCGGGAAACAAGAACGAAGCGTCTGTGTCTAGATTAAATTTCTCTGCGGCGTCTAGGAAGCAATAATAATAAGAGAGCTCACGTCAAGTGCTTCGCTAGGATTTTCCCAGCGGCGCCAAAGGCTTTCAGAAGCTTTCGATTCTCCAGGCAGACTGTTTTCTGAATACAGCGCACCCTGGCATCCTCGTTGAGAACGTCCTCTTGCTCGGGGGTCTAAAAATTAAGGAAAAATATTCAGAGAATCTCTAAGTGTCTTTGATAAACTGGAAGACAGTAATTATCAACGAAGCAGTTAAAAATTTTATTAATAGTCAGTGAATATTTGTAAAACTCAGAGACTTATAAATCCTAGTACCAGAACAATGCAAACCTAATTAAAAATTCGATTTAAACTCCAAGTATTAAATACAATAATTGAATTCTGAGATTTGCTATATTTCTCTACAACTGCATAAAAATCCTCAGTCTACTTAATTATGTTACCACAGAATTGAAGTCATAAGAAGCATAAATGTCTCTCTTCTCCCTGGCCGACAGGACATCCGACCCAATGTCCCTCCGCTTGACAGCAGCGATCGTGTTCTGTATTATAGCGAAGAGCAGCAGGAGACCGATGAAGCTAACGATCACGAGCTGCTTTGACGAAGGTCCAACCGAATGATCAATGGAGTGCGCGACTGGATATCCAAAACCTGGATGCTCGTATACATATGGTGGCAGACTGTCGCTCCTGTGATGGACGAAGGTCCTCTGAGGGGCTGAAACGAGGAAGAACGTTAGAGACACCATTTCTACTGCATTTCCCTTCGATAATGGAAGAAACGAACCGATGAAATTGTTAGCAGGAAGATACTGATTCGCGGGCAGAGTGAAAGGCCTGGCGAGGGGCTCAGGCGGTCTCGTCATTTCCGGCGGAAGGGCAGGCTCGAATCTGCCCACAGATTCCAAAGAGCCATTTCCTGGGGCAGGGAACAGCACTGTTTTTGCATCCTGAGCAGCGATCGAAACTGCGAGTGCGCTTACAGAAAGAGCCCATAGAAAGGAAGGAACGACAAAGGGCATCTTTCTTTCACTGGAATCGACTTGCACCCGCACTTTGCTTTGTTTCTTGGCGAATCGTAGTACGCGACTGACGGAAGATCGTAGGGGAGCCGTGATCTTAAGGAGATCGAGGAAAAAGCCACTTCGTGACACTGTCAATTTGATCTGCACGGGTCGGCGAAGAGAAGGGCAATTTTCGAGATTGCCGCCATCATTCGACTCGCTGGACTGTCGCTTGGTGAAAACCGCTCTCGCTCCCTGAAGAGGTGAATACAGCGGCCGTTAGGTTGATTCTTCTCCGGTATTTGCCATCGCGATTTCATGCACGAAGAAATAGTCGACGATTCCACAGGTAACTTTTCCTTTAACGATATTCAAGGGAAAAAGAAACTGGTGAAAGGTGAGGAACCACGGGCCCGCGAATATGTGATGATTGATGAGGGTGTGAAAGAGAGAGAGAGAAAGGAAAAGAGCCTGCTTTTGCTTTCTATTTCTTAAATTTCTTTATTGAATGATCCTACAAAGATACAATTCTTTTCTTATTATTACTCTTTTATAAACAGTAGGATTTATAGGATTTATACAGTAATTATTAAGCTCTACTGGTCTGGCTTCTCTAGAACTGCGGAGATCTTAGTATCACAGAATTATTCGATTGTACAATCTTCGACTGTGTCAAGTCAGAAGTTATAGTTGCAAAAAAGGATAGAATAAATGTACCTAATACTGGACATTAGTTATGCCTCTAAAAAGTGAAACGCAACAAAATAGCCAAACTGCAAAAGTAAAGAGAGGATTCCCTGCTACCACTTTTGCAGTTTAATCGCTTTGTTGCATTTCAATTTTCGAAGATACAGCTAATGTCCAATACTAAGTACACTCATCCTAGCTAGACTACTGTCAGAAAAGTGATATGTAGAAGAAAGTCCTAGCGGCTCAGAAACACCGCCAGAAACAAAGGGTCTGTCTAATTTTCATAAAACAAAAAAGGCGAAAAGCGCGTTTGATGTACACGTTCGAACAACGAGCAGAAGATGGAGGGGTGCGGGCAAATCGGTTAGGCTGGCTGCTGAATCCAAGGGGTTGCTATGGCGATGGGACGGCGGTGGTAACGGGGAGGGAGCTGAGGGCTGTTGCCTGGAGGGTTCGTCTGTCTGGAGCCCTTCTAAAGGGGATGATGTTCTTCGCTCTGTCTGGCCAGCTCGTTTCGCGAGTCAGCTGTTTTGTCACGACCTCGTCGACGCTCCCTGGGCTGGGTTAACCGGTCCTTTATTTCGGACGAGTTCGCGAACCCCATTCTCAATATTTTGGTCGAGTTCGTTGCAACAGAATCTCTACTTCAGCCGGGACAAACTTTCCTGAAGAAAAGATTCTTCCAACACATTTCCCATGGTCTTAAGGTTCACCTTAATCCTTTCTGTACAAAGAGTAAGTAGATTTCTAGGTGAAAGAGAGACTTTACGCTCGCGCTATGGCTAGTTAAAATAAAGTTCAGCAACTCCCCTACCAACCTCGAGACAGTCCTGACGTGATATCTTCCCGAGGCGGTATCACACTCCCGAAAGATTAATAAGAAGACGTCCCCGCGGACCACTTTGCAGCGACTTCGAAAGAGTAATAAACCAAGCCTTTCTAACTTTTATACGCTGCAGTTGGATCAAGGATCTCCAGGAAGCTGAAACTTTCCGCCGTCTGAACGCGAGCTTTCCAGTTGCCTCGGTTAATCCTCCTCCTTAATCTCCTTGCTAATCGTTCCACTCATTGTCTCTCTTGGAACTCCTCTACCACGATGGTGACTCTACGTCGTCTAGTATCAATAACTCCAATCACGGAGTTTCTACCCCAAATGACACGTTTCCGTTAGGTACCAGAGCGTGTGATCCTTGGATCTGCGCCTCTTTTAAACCTGGAATATGGGACGTCCATGCACCCCTCGATTATAAATAGCCAGCACAGGTTACATTTTATTATGTTTTTTTATAGATCGTCACAGATACAGCCGAGCAAAAAGCCCTCAGAGTTTCGACTAGTTTCCCCCCTTGTATATCCTTCATTGTGTCGTTTTCAGTCCGCGCGTGTTCGAGCAGGGCCACAGGCGTCCTTTAGCGTTTCGCTCACAAAGCAGACCGTCTGGCGTCGAGAGGACCATCGAGATGATTCTCGTCGGACGTTGCCAGTTTATTGCGAACAATAAAAGCCGGGGTTGTGTTTTTTTTAGACCACGTGGATCGGGGTCACATCGATAGACACGCCGCGTGAACGAGCCGCGGTTTCACGCCAACGCGACGCGAACGAGGCTTGTATTTTTAGCGGGCTTTTGCAGAGGCACCGCCCTGCGGACACCTTTGCCCACTGCCTTTTTATCACGGCCGAATCGAAATCGCTCAGCCTGCAATCACTGCTTCGTTAGGAGCCCTTTTATACAAACGCCGACGCGGTTCGACGACGCCCGTGCGTCACTGACTTTCTCCCCTTCGACTGGTGCTTGGTTCTTTCGATCGTTTTGGTTTCAATTGATATTTATGCAGGGTGTCCAACCTGAAGCAAGCCACCTAAATAATTTATTTTTATAATACTAAATTTTAAGAAACTAAAAGAAATGATCCTATGCAGAAGATTGTTCTTCCAGGATATTTCTCCTTGGAAACCAATTAAATTATGACATAGACGATTTTTGTGTCATTAAAAACAGAGGAGATATTTAGATGGGCTGCTTCATTGAGGACACTCTGTATTTAACATGTCTGTTATTGAAGTAGTTTTTTATGTGGAATAATAGTAGCAGTAAAAAATAAGAATTGCATGATTCATAGTATGTATAGAATATTAATGACTGTCTAAAATGTGTAGAAGTATTATGTCTAGTTCAATTTTGTAGAGGGAGGTTAGTGAAGCACACATGGTGAAGCTTTTTGCATTATTTGTATTCTAGCAGGTTTCGGTAAAACGTTGAAAACCTATTTTATACATTTATACATTTCATTAAAATGGAAGGTCACGAACACAGAAAAACACTCAGTATATAATTAACATTTTAATTAAAAAAGTTCATGAGGCACGTGGAACATGAACCAGAGAATGTAATAATCGATCTAATTTGTGCAGAGTTCAGAGTATCTAGTGCTTCAGGCTGCAATAAAATCCGAGCTAATGTAGGGAACTGGACTTTAAGATCTCCCAGAATTAATGGCAATGTCGTGTTTGTTTCCTCCAAATCGTACTCTCCTCAAGTATCAGACCTCTGCTTGTTAAACCAGCAAGAAATACCTCCGTTTTTGCAGGGCCGTGGTCGATGTGTGCGTCGTTTAATTAATTGGAGGGTTCTTCGTAACGTGTCTGACCCGCGCTAGGCTTTACTACTTGCTGGCACGCAACCAGCAGTGCCTCACCGTCCAGCAATCGCCATTCGAATATTTCGATGACGAATTTAAATCACTGCCACAATGGCCACTCTAAATTCTTCATTACGCTTTAATATGTTGACTGCCATCCTAAATTCATTAAAAATTCTGTCACTTTGACAGTGATTCCATCTAGAAAGAAACTGTTCTTAATTCGCTTTCACAATTATTTCAAAGCGTTTTTCCTCTTTTACTACCTAAAATTCTGTATATTACCATCATTTATAATTGTCTAACTTATTCTTATTCACAGTCATGAAAAAATTGTCACCCATACGTGTGTGACATGACAGTCAACATGTTAAACTTCTAAAAACTTCGCCTACTGATCTGCACCTAAATGAATTAAAGTAGAACAAGTCAGACGAGTCAGTGGCATATCTTTTTCCATAAAGTAATAATAATTAGTCATACACTGACAAAAATCACAGTGCATTCTTTCTTCCCAAAAATAAATGAAATTATAGCAAGAATAACTATCATAATACATGAAACGATAAATATTCTTTTGTACTGTATTAACTAGCATTCTTTTCATATGAAATTCATGTTTCTCACGGAAGGAATTCCAGTGTAGCTATTCAAACTTGTCACGAATTACTACTGTTCGTGGAAACTCGTTCCAATTTGAATGAGAATCGGCCGCGAGACGTTGCCATAAATTCTGACTGCTCGTTGAACATCCTAGATCCGATCAAGTCGCGTCGTGAAATCCTCCCCTTCGCTCAGGGGGTGACACTGCGCTCGCGTATTAATGGAATACATGTATCCAGAAATCCGTCGTGCGAAGACGACGGTTCTCGTAGGATCCATTCAGGTCAGGGATCTTGGGAAATCCTTTAAAGCCGAAAGGTTCCGGTGATTCCACCCCCACGACCTGTTTGCATTCCCTCGAAATCTCGCGCGAATGTTTCTATTTCTCGCGCCCGAGTTCAACCTGTTTGAATACCCTTGGCTGTAAATATTTAATGCCACGCAATTCCGCCAGGTGCCCAACACTTTGCCGTATTAAAACTTTCTACGAAGGGGTACGAAGCTTGGAGTTTCAGAAATACCAGAGGGACTTGAGTCGATAGGGTATTGCGCTAACCCACGCTTTGTGTTGATCTTAATTTGCATTCCTTCGACTCGCTTCCTTGTGGTAATAGGTACATTTCACATGAAGTATAAAAATTGTGAAGCATTGCAGTCTATATTTAAATAAATGAAGGTGGCTTTAAAGTCTGTAAAAGCATTTCACAAAATAAATAAATTAAAGAATACTCTGTGTTTCAGGGAAACAGGAAATTTTGTTTTCAAATTTTGTTTTCAAAATTTCCTGTTTTCCTTGGACACCCTGTACTAGCATAGAACTTTTCTAAATAAATTTTTTTCATATTTCTGAAAATAGCAGACATTCAAGAATGTCAAAGTTATTGAGCTACCTTTAAGAAAACGAATAATATCGAAAAGGGCAAAACCATAGTCGAGCACAATAATAGTTTTATGATAGGGACTGGTGATAATAAACCACACCGATGGTTCGAATATGTGGGATGCAAGAAAATCTACTAACGTCATTCCTTCGCTAGACGTTGAAGTGAACGCAAGTATTGGTATCTCAGCCAAACTCGAGGCCTGGGCATGTAAGTTTTACACTGCACAGTGGGCTGAAAATTATATCGAATCTGAATATATAAACGTATAATCGTCTGTCACACCTATAGTACAGTGATCATTGAATCATTAGGTCATTTCTTGGACACTTCGTGTAAGGAACAGAATTTATATCTATTCCCAGGGCTCCAACCATTTTCGTTTTACGATAGTGTTCTTAATGCAAGTAGTGGTTTAAAAGTGTCTCCAAGCCGTAAATGGTTAATATCGCTGGCACTTGAAGTTCTCCGCTCGACCACTGAGCTCTCGCATCAAGCGACGCGCTTTAGAGCCGCGTGCATCTTTAAAGCGTCGACCTGGTCCTAAGCATTCAGCGCAGACTTACGAGAACAGCTCTGATATGTCGTCTGAACGACGAACCTTGTAACAATTTCTTCTGTCCACAGCCGCCAAGGGAAAGTGGGGCTCGTGTGCAGGCCCTCGATGCATCCCGAGGAAGCAGTGGGGATCAGCGGGCTGGCAGGAAGCGGTTACGAATGCGTCAGCCGTGAATAATTGAACGATCAGGCGAACTTACCTGTAAGTAAACTCTTGAAATAAGAGCATCGTATGGGACACTAAACTCATATAGCTCTGCGATTTGATTAATATCGAGGATCATAGGGAATAGATTTCTAAAAGGATCGTTCAGATTAAGGCCAATGAAGTCCAAGTATTCTCACAAGTGGGATGTATCATGCGTACTTAGTTACTTAAATATTTTATATATTGTAGAATAGCTAGATTTGGCAGCTCTGACTCCCAAAGAGAAAGTGGTAACTCTAAAGAGAGCTCATAGAGCTCAGACATTAGCATCGACTAGGATTCAGAACATTAGAACGACACCTAAAGGGTGCAGTGTTTTCTTTCATTTTACTTTAAACGCAGTGACTACTGGAACCACGAAAGTAACACTACATTAGTAACCTCGTGGCGAATGAAATATAATTGGCCAAGGATCCTCCAAGAGAAACGGAAATAACTTTCCATGTCGGTGCATTCGAATGCGAGGAGAAATCAATACGCGCTGGCAGCTTCTCCTGTCGATTCATCTCTTAATAAGCTTTCATCTCCATCCAGCCTCTTATTTCGAGCGGATGCTTTTCCCTGGCGATCAAGAACGATTCCTCGTTGCTGGTATTCGCGATGGATTTGGCTCGCTGAGGGATGCCCGAGATCCACATGTCCAGGTATATTTCTTTGTTTGACGAAGGGGGATGAAAATATCAATCGATCCGATTCTTCGTCGCTGCGTGGACGGAGCTTCGTTTCGCCCCGTTGTTAAGCGAAACGTTAATTAGCGCGCTAATCGATCTACCTTCGTTGCTCCCCCCCTCTCTCACTCCCTCTTCGCCTCCCTAGCTTCCTCCTTTTTCACCCTCGTCTGGTCACCTTAATCCACAGCTTTCTGCGTGTTGCTGGTAATTGCTTTGCGCCGATGTTTTCGACCTTGTTCTGTCGTAATCCCATGGACGGACGAGTGAACTATACCTTTGTGTCGGGATATCGAGGCAGTTGGGATTTAGATGCAATCAAGCTCGAAGAGACGAGCATTTTAATACCAGGAAGCTGGTCTTGTCCGTGCTCGAAGATGAGGATGCTGGAACGTGGCTCGTGGAACGCTAGTGTAATTAAAAATGGGGCGATGAGGGTGGTGAAATGAAGGGGTGAGAGTGAGCTGTCGGTTGTTTAAAGGCTGATTTTTACGATGTTTGTCGTGTCACGATGAAAATTAATTGTGTAGATAGATTGTGTATACACGCTGGTTTAAAAAAATTGCCTTTGTTTGGAGACCTTATCTTATGTGATTTTTTAGTCGTTTTTGTAGTTTTAAATTACCTTTTGTAAATTCAAATCGAGTAATGAGAAGAAAAGTTAAAGGTGTACCTTCTATATAAGTACATTCAAGCCTCAGTCCTTTTATTTTAAATAGTTGCATTGAAACCTCGCTCGCGCCAACAAATGTGAATGATTAATCACGTTAAAGTTAATGATGTATCACACATTTCATATTCCACATTCCTTCATTAACATGGATACAGTATTAGTGGTTTGGTACAACAACTGAAGCTGATATCATTAAAAATAAGCGCTCTAATGAATGGTATCTATATTCTCGAAACCTACACATTTAATTATGCATTTCATAATTGAAGTAATTATAGGATAAGATCGTGGTCTGATAATTAAATTTTTAATTTAAATACTGGTAGTAGGAGTAGTATTAATAATTTAGTCCTGTCATGTTTCACTAGAGAACCTCATGTGAAACAATATAATTGGTACACGGTCTTCTATATGGGTTCCACGATTGAATTACCTCACTAAATCAATCGACACCTTTGTATCCTCTGTGGTGAATCATCTATAGCTTGAATCACAGAAACTGTCTATCGTAGCATTCAAAGCTATATTTGCGAATAATGGAAAATAACCTTGAAACAATGACGTTCCATGAGAACGTGCTTTCAACGGTGACGCGAAGTCCCACTGTCGTATAGGTGGGATTCTCGTTTTAGATCTGTGAGACGTCAATGTGGGGAACGCACTTGCATCCACGTGTCCTCTCTTATATTAACTCCTCTACAGAGTGTTCCACTATAGGAGAGAATTTAAAAGGTGATTTTAAACGCGGAAATAAAAAAAAATGCATTTCAAAGTTGCAGTTGAGTCTTCGTTTTTTAAGTCTTAGCATACAAAAGTAGACTCAGAGAATCAAATAATATTACATTTAAGTTTTGAAATTTCCAAATCTTCAAATTTTTAGCTTTTCAAATTTTCGAATATTCAAGTCTTTGATTAACAAATTCTTAGTCCTTTTACATATTTATTTCAATTTTCTGAATTTGTCAAAATTTGTCAAATTTGCCTGAATTTCAGTATATTGAGTAACACTATTATCAGCCAGGAGCTCGTATCAGGGGTCAGGCCATGGACAGCAGTGATTGTCATACCCACTGCCTGGATCGAAACTCGTAGAATTTCGCCACAGCTGTATAATATAAATACTCCTTAAATCAGTGACTATGGCAGTAATATCCTTCTCAGAATTTTTATTCAATAATAATAATTATATAAATTTTGTAACATTTCGACGTGTAGAATCACCCCTTGCATCTCCTCCCACCTCAAAGAACTCTACACAATCTTCGACCGAATCCGCCTACGTTTTCTCTCCGAGGAATCGCAAGCGTACTGCGAAGTACGATATCCATTTTCCACCCGAGCTCCCATTCACCGACCACCAGCCACCCCGCTTTAAATTGACGGACCACAAGCTATTTCTTGAAGCGTCTGGAAAAGCAGCCAATTAATTCGTCTCTAATTGTATTTAAACATAGGGTCGCTCCTTATTCCGAAATGACCCAGTTGCCGAACTAAAGCGCGCATTATTTCCAAACTCGAATACAGAATAGGGTATCGATCAGCCTTTCTACTAGCGCAAAATCTCGTTCCATTAAATTCAGCGAGTTCAGCGCGCGCGGTAGCTGGCTGCTCAAGTGTCGCTAGAAAAACAGACATCCCCTCATTACGTATTTCCATTCGACTCCCAAACCCCTCATAATTAATGTGACTCCTCCTGTTCTTCCTTCGACACTCTCAATCAAAACCGAACGAGGCAAGAAGACAGAGAGAGAAAGAGAGAAAGGGGGAGGGGGGAGAGAGCGAGAGAGGGAGGTCCAAGGGAATCACAGAATTCTTGAATTCAGAGTACAGCCGCATAGCAGGGGGTGGCAGCCCCTACTCGAGGTTCTCCACTCCGTCAGCGTAGAATCTCGACCTACGTTCAGGTCTCGCTGCCGCTTCCGGCCAAACATTCGCGTAAGGTCGGGGGACGAGACGGTTCGTAAATCGAGGGTGTAGGGGGGGATGGGAGATCGGTGTGGACCGGTTGTCGCGGGCAGAGAGGAAGAAAAGTTTGGGCGTATGCGGCGTGACTGGCCATCCCCCCTCCTCGGGCCCGATGCCACCCCCGTTTCACCCTTCTCCCTCGTGCTCGCCCTCTCTGTCTTTCCACCCCCGTGGCATCGACGTAGCGCGTTTATCGAACGACTGCGCGCGCACCGATAACGGGGATGGGGCGTGCTAAGTGTTGGTTGGTCGCAGAGGAAGCGGCGGTGGACGAGCGCACGAAGGGGCCGAGCGACGACGACGGCGACGTCGAGGACGAGGACACGGCGACGTCGAGGACGAGGACACGGCGACGGCGACGTTCGCGAAGACGCGAGCACCAGAGACGAATCGGAGCCCGCCGCGCGACGCGACTCATCCCGACGCACACGCTCTCTGAACCGTGCTCTCGACGACCAGCTCGCTGGTTGTCAACTGTTGACAGTCGAAGTGCAACGTGGACGCGTCGACAGCCAGGCCACAGTGTGACAGTGTTTCGCTGCTCGATCGCGGGTAGAAACGTTCCGAGCGCGGGTGGACAGCGACAGGGGGTAAACAAAGGCGAAGCCAGGGTCACGAGGGTGATAGAGAGTGCAGGTGGATATTGTTGTTGTTGTTCTATCGATCATATTGAGGCAGAGCCCGAAGGCTCGAGAACCGCGTGGAGGGAGCGCAGCAGTGATCGCTTCGGAGAGTGGCTAAAGTGCATCGAGTGGTGGTGCAGCCCTGAGGGACCGCGAGCAGGAAGATTCTGGCAGGGTAGGACCTCTCGAGACGGCGGGGGAGGACTGAGGAGCCACGGTGGAGCTAGCCCCGAGAGTCGCTTCTGTATTTTCGTTCAGCTGGTTCGTCCTCCCTCCGAGAGGCGGAGGGCGGTGAAGCATCGATCGCTCGCCATTTTGCACGACGACCGACATCTTCTCCACGCATCGACGACATTTTCCCTCGTGACAGACGGAGGCAACGCGGCTCGTAGTGGGACTGGTTCGAGGGAAGAGTGCACAGTTGGACAGTGTATTAGGATTTGAGTGAACTTTGTTTGTCTATCGATCGTGGGTAGTCGCATACGTGCTCTCTCGCGGAGAGGGTGCGCGATCGCGTGAAGGGAAACAGAAGACAGAGCAGAAGGGAAGAAAGTAGAGAGAAGAGGACTCGAGGGAGGAGCAGAAGGAGGAGACAGGGTCGTTCAGGTCGCAGGTAGAAGCCAGCAGGCTGGGAGGTCGGCTGAGCGAGGTGGTGGGTCCCGTCGTGGAGGAGGCCATCGAGCCAGGGGATGCGACCCCGCTGACGGGACCCTCGAGGGAGTCCTCGGTTCCTCGAGCACCCCCGCCACCCCCGCAACGCGTCACCACTCCGAGTCCACCGCGACCTCCGCCCACTACGTCCCAGGAAGCACAGAATCCAGGTCATCAGGCCCAGGGGCAGGCAGAGGACGCCCAAAATCCGGGTCACCTGGCCCAGAATCCAGGACACCAGGAGTCCTCGGGACAGCAGACCAGTCGTGGCCACCAGGCCCATTCTGGGAACCCAGGACACCATCAGAACCCAGGGAATCAGGCCCAGAATCCCAGCACCCAGAACCCAGGTCACCAGGGTCAGAACCCAGGTCAGCAAAGCTCGAATCCTGGCCACGCGAGTCAGAGCGTAAGTCGACAGGCCCAGAATCCCAGCCACCAGGCGACGCAGACGCAGCCATCGTCGCTGCAGCCTCAGCATTCGCAGCAACAGTCCCAGACACAACAACAACAAGCGCAGGAGCATCGATCGGGCAGCATGGGGACCGTGTTGTCGTTCAGCCCGCGCGACAGGCGCGGGTCCGTCTACCCGCCCCAGGGGCACCAGCATCCCGCCGATTTCACCCTGAACAATTTCAACTACGAGCAACTGAATAATGCGAAGAACCGCGAGAACAAGAGCAGCGTCGCCACGGTGGCGCCGGCGCCGCCCACGAGTCATCCGCCTACGAACAATAACTCGGTGCAGAACAACAATATCAACTTGAACAACAACGACAACGCGAGGATCATCTCGGAGAAGAACGCCCTCGAGAAGAACCTGAAGAAGCACACGTTGTTCATACACGCGTTGTCGTGGAAGCGGTTCAGCACCTCGAACAACACCAAGAAGAAGTTGGACAACAAGAACAAGAACATAGCGTTCAGGCAGCCGCTCGATAATATACCCATCGTCGACAAGAATAAGAATATTCAGACGCCTCAGGTGAGCATTGATTTTCTATCTTGTGTACGGTGGTGTTCCCTAGGGGTGAAAGTAGGCTACTTCGTGTTTACGTTTTCTAGTCAGGGAGCTCGGGGGTCTAAGGTAGCGTCAGGCTTCACGCAGACTCGATAGAAAGTTTCTTTGTATATAATTCAGCCGCGACCCCCCTGGAAGAACTTGCTCCGATAGCGTTGAATAATGCGATGGCCCATTTTTCTCGGCGGAAGTAGCCTCGAACACTTGTTCCTCGGTGCCTCGGGTGTCTCGTGCGAAGGGTAGCCAAGGTGCTTTGACCCCAGAAACGATCGAAAGCGTTATCGATCGCCCCCGCGTTTCCCTTTGCGTTTTTACACGCGTGCCTTTCGTCGTCGTAAAGATTCCCGAGGAACTCGACTCTTCCGAGCCACCTTGCAACTTTTACAACCCTAGGTGGAAATTTCGAGTGGGAACTATGTTCCCTCGGGTGCTAGGGAATTATTCATCGGTCCCTTTCGTTGTATGAAAAATAGAGAAGCGACGTTGCAGTTTTTTTCTTTGGGACTTTTTATTGATTTCGGGGTTGGGTGTTTGTCTGTGCAGACGAAAGCTCCAGCGTCGAATAACAATCACACCACGCACAACCCTACGTGCGAGAAGCTCGTGCAAAAGCCCCAGCCCCCAGGGCCAAGGAAAACTGTGATCCAAGCCTCGACTTCGGAATTGCTCAAGTGCCTCGGCGTGTTCCTTCATAAGAAATGCACCCGTTTAAGAGACTTCCAGGCTGGCGACGCTGTCTTGTGGCTGAGGACCGTCGACAGGTGCCTGCTGCTTCAGGGCTGGCAGGTGAGTTCCTTAACTTCTGCTTTGTACGAGCGGCTTGGAAACTTCTCGCGGTGCTGTCCACGCGAGTAGATAGACTGGTATAGAAAGTACTTCGTGGAATATGCAATATATACGTAAATGCTGCGTATTACAGTGACTCATACATTCGTATGTACTCAGAATGCTTAATTGTGAAATTACTGCAGTGGATTTTGTCTTTAGACTACTGCACTTCTAATGTTTTTTATTTAACAATCGTTTAAGTTTCTGAAGTTTCATATGATTGAGAACAGCTTTAACTCTGCAATGGCACGCTACTTTTTTTTTATCTTTCAAAATAAGATTTATTTAGAGAGTTTGAATTTCAGAAATGGTGGTATATATACATAAAGTAAAGATGTTTAGTATAAAAAGAATTATTATAATTCAATGAAAGCATTTTACCAGGCCCTTTATTTCATCAATACAAATATTTATAATTTTTCTGGAATAAAAAAAAAATTTCTCGTTCCTGCACACAGTGGTCTATTATATTCTCTACTGAATCTAACCCTTTATCATAACCAATTTAGCTCACATTTCATTACCCTATTTACCTAAATTACGTAAGTACTTTATTATCAAGATTTCGGACAAAGTAGACCACTGTGGACTTTGCAAAGTAAACTATTGTTTGCTAATTTATACAGAAAATTTCGCTGTAGTCACGAAATACCCCAGCGTGCCATTGCAGGGTTAATAATACCTACTTCACGAACAAATTCGTGAGTCACTACATAGAAAAAGGACTTCCGCGAACAGCTCTGAGTTTCTACACTCTAGAATTTATTTAAAGATAACACCCAATTAACACAACCGCGATAATTAATATTTATCCCCCGCGCTGCAACCTCGTATCAGATAAAAGCTTATCGTTTGATCCGCGCGATAATAAGTTAATTAAGGTAGACTCGCGATACGAGGCAACTCATTGTTAACGATCAAATAACGAGGTTATTAACGAACGCCTAACGAAAACTGTAAACGATCTCGAACGACACGGTTCACTAGCCTAATCTAATTGAAAGCGAGCCTCCATTGGTTTGGAAGAGATCCGCCTGAGCTCGGGCGATTCACTCTTCAGGTTCTCTCTTCTTCAGGCAAGAGGCCACTTAGGCCAAACGAGACCTGCACGCGTCAGAGCCGCGGAGGGCGAGAGAACCCTCGACTCTTCTATCGAACTCTTTCTTCGATAGCACTGCGTGGCTCATGGGAATAGGAGTCTCGTAATGAGAGCCTCCGAGGGCACGTTAGTCACAATATGTCTGCTTGGGGAGCGAGAGTCTTCGTTTGGGCTCATCCATATGCTGCTGGGCAAATGAACTACGGTAGACTCTTGACAAAAGTGATGCAACTGTGAGCTAGTGATTTTTGAGCTTGAGTTGTGACTGGGAAGCAATTTAATAAATAGGGCTTTAATTATTGTAGAAATTTTAATAACTGAATTCTGAAATCTCACAGTCTTTCCAAGAGAGTCTATTCTAGGATTTTCTACCAGTACTTAAAAAAATGAAAAATCGATAGTGGTTGTTGCACCATCTCAATTATTTAGAATCAGAGTCTTAGGTAGCTGTATAGTCACTTTCTAGCAAACCCAAAGTGTTCTAATAACAAGCTAGTCTCCACGCTATATAAACTCGTCAGTGAACTCATAACGAGACAACACTATACTCCAAAAGAGCCCAGTCTACTTGCCTGAGGGGTATCGCGATCGATCAAACGAAAGCTTCCCTAACGAATTCGTTTCGATTTCAACGAATCTCGCGTTTATGCTAATATTCGACGCGATTGCGGCTTATGCAAATTTTATGGTCTCTACGTGGCAGCGTCGATCGACCGATGTTACCCTGTTGGGAGCTAAAAAGGGCCCCTTTTGACGTTACTCGATGGATTCGGGGCAGAACGAGGGTCTTTGTGAAAGGGTAATTTGTAAAGAAGTGGATGCGTCTGCAACAGTGATCATGCACTATGAATGTGTCTACTGAAAAAAGGTTCTAATTTTACAAGTCCTCTGAATCTAGGTTCGACACAGCAATTATCTTCTTTCGCTTGGGTAACAAGTATTCAGTGTACACTGAACCCATGCATTGTTCAAGCACAGTAACAGGTTAATCCCTAAACAACTTACAAGAATTACTCGTTTTTCCTATTATAAATAGATAGGTCGTTTCCTTAAACGAATTATAGAAAATTGTAAGTCGACTATAAATAGAAAGAAATTTGGGAAAAGATTCTATGCATCAAAGTAAAAAGAAAATTAAGAATAAAGAAATAAAACCGTGTCTGAACCTTCTCAAATCTTTTTACAATTTTCTACCTGTACAGTGGCTATACACGATTCTGTCTTCGGATCTTTGACTTGACCTCTCATCCGAATTTCGTACTAAAAATACTGCCATTCAATTTGCCAGACTTTTTACTAATTCCTAACAAATTTAAAGAAACTTATATCACAATTTTAACACCTTTTATTTTCGTCTTATTTTGCTGTACAGAATCACCTCTCAAATTTTCCCTTCACGAGCACCCTATTCACATTCAGCCCTTTCCATTTCTAATCTCGAAGACAGCTCGAAGTTTCTGCGATAATTCTCTGGGAACTTCCACTCCTCTGCGTTTGTTCACAGTGCTTTCAGAGTCGCATAGGGGAAAGCGTTTTTTCCGCGATCGCTTATCGCGATGAATGGCACCCGCGCAATTCCTTCGGCTGTCCCTTTTCGCTCGCGGCCACGAAGGTCATTATCGACCAACTGGTTTACGAGCCGTCACGCGGTGCTAGCGTTGCTTTTCGTGGAAAGCCTACATCGCGTACCGCCCACGAAAACGATATTTACTCTGGGCGGGAAGTTGCCTGCCCTTAGTGACGCGCGCCCTGTGTTCATTGTGGGTTGTTGGTCATTTGGACAGTGAGCGACACAGGGGCAAGGGGGTAGTTGACGAACCCCGTCTGACTTATGTCTTCTGTCATTACGTCCACGAATTAATGACGAATTAGTGACGAAAGGTGGGGCATAGGGAGCTGATTATACTGCAATTAAGGTAGCGTTCCTTTCGTTTGACAATTATAGTAGGTACTTTGAGGAACAGTTTGTTGGCGCTCGGGAGAATCGATAGAACTGTTTTACGAACTATTACCTCAATTGTTTTCTTTCCTTTTCGTCGAACTTCTGAAAGTGATCTTCTCCTGGAAATCGATGATTGTACATAATGGGAAATGGAGAGTTCAACCCCTTTTTTCTTGAGGGAGGGATTTCTAATTGCAGTGCTGCACAGTCTGTTTAATACATTCGTAAAGAGGACAAATTCTTTTATAAAAGTGCAGAATTTTTGCAAAAAGCGATACAATCTTTACAAAATTATCAAAATGTTCAGGTAAAGAAAGTGAAAACAATGTACTATTATTAAAAGGATTTCTACATTTTTTTTATAACAAATTGAAGAAGAATCTCTTGCCCTGACCCCTATTTGAGTCATGGGACTATGACCATATCGATCCCATAGCTGAGTTAAATGCAGACTGAAATAGAAACCTAGCTTTTAAATATCCCAACGTGTGAAAAATGATATTCCCACACCGATAGGCGCAAGAGCTGATAAAACAACAATTCCCCGAAACGAACCTAGGAAACTGGCTCCCTTATCTTCGCAGCCAGAGAATCGACGGCTAACGAGCTTATCATCGAGGTTTCGTCACAGCCGTCCTCCACCGAACGATTTTTTAAGTACCTTATCGTCGCCGATTGAACGTGGCCGATAAGGGAGGGGGATGATCCGGGGTTGAATAGGGTGAATCTTCTATATTTAGTCGGTTAGCCCTTCTATATTCGTAGTGATTGAAATGGAATATTAATGCCTCGGAATAAGAGCTCGGTTCGATCGAAACGCAACAATTCTATTTACGCTGCGCGCATTTTCCATCCAAATGTCAACATCGATTTTCGAGCACATCCTCGAGGCTGCGCGATCCGCGTACGATAAACGCACGGACGATTCACGCGAGGTGTGCTTCTATTTTTCTGCCCTGGAAGCGTTCATATATCATAATCCTGACGTGGATGGACAATTTGCAATTCCATGCAATCGATTCACCTTGGCTAGTGGAGATCGATGGAAGTTTGAGAGACTTCTTTCGAACAAGATTCCAGTCTTAGTACGTGACGTCTTGAAGACGTCTATTTTATGTCCATTTTATGTCTGAACGACTTACGATATAATTTGGGCGTCTTAAAAATTTTGCTTTGAAGACATATTACGTGGAAGTCTTAAATACTTACGCTTTTGGACGTTTTAAAGACGTCTATTTTTTTGCCTGAACGTCTTATGGACGTAATTTAGACATCTTTAAGACGTCTTATGAATGTCTTTGAGGGTGCCCTGAAGACATACCGATTTGTAGCGTCAGATGTTTGAAAGACGTCTTTTGGACACAAAAGATTTTTTTTAAGATTTTACATGGGGTAGTTGCATATAGTAAATATAGAAGTTGCATACTAAATATATTACTGAATATGTGTAATATATTTAATACAATTATTATAATATAATGATACATAGTTACATAGTAAAATCTCTGTGCTACATGGGGTAGTTGCATCAGTCCCAAAAGGAGTGGAAAGACAGGGGCTTCCTAAAAAGGAGTCTTGAACGATTAATGGATTGTAACAGGAAAACAGTACTCCCTCGAGGAAAGGTCGCAAACGATTAAGGGATAACACAGGGTGTATATAGAATACCTGAGGCTCCACTTTAACAAAGAGCCTCTGGCATCGCGGATCCACGACAGTGTTTCGCGATAACTCGTGTTTGCAAGCAGAAGTAACCCCGAATAGGACTCTGTGTGCGCACGCACACAAGCTTCTGTAATAAGGGGTAGCAGTGAACTCGTCCACGTGAGTGTGTTTATTCGTCGCGACGAGTGCAGTGTAGGCAAACGTACATAGACCAGCGGCTTCTGCTGTCAAAGGGCCTCTCCAGTGATCATCGTCAGAGCCACCCTGTTTTTCAACCCCAAATCCTACTAGCCCTTAGCCGAGCGTTAACTCGTCCCTGGCAGGAGCTTTCGGGGATCGAACTGTGAAACGTTTCTCTTTCGTTGAATTTACTTCTTTAATTTGCTCTGGGGTAGCAAGCACCATGAATCATGTGTTTTTATTTTCTAGATGGGTATCGAAGAATTTGAAAATTAATTTTGCATTGTAGACTCGTGTTCTATGTTTCAGTATTTTAAGGGAGAGATTTTTTTAACAGTTTGAGGACCACGTTGAATCAGTGTTCATGGAAAATTAAATAAATAGAATTCTCAGTACTCTGTAGTTAATTTCATTAAATAAATAGTGATTCTCAGTTAATGGACACTGTCCACAGCGTTACGAAAAAATCGTGAATTAAGGGATGAAAACACAGATTCAAATTTATTAAAAATACGACTTGTATTGCTCTCTGTAAAGTCTACAGAATTTTCCTCCCTTATTTATCGTTTATATATTCTCTTGTATCAGTAAGAAGCTCTCCATGAAAAAAATGACCTAAAATCCCTTGTTTTCTCGGGTACCTCGACACGTTTCCCTCGTTGCCCAGTTCACCCCCCATGCGGCACTAATCTACGTGCCCCGTGTGCACGTTTTTTTTTTTTCACCAGAAATTGGAACGCGCGATTAATTATAAAGAACGACGGTGGAGATCGATCGAAGCTATCGGTGGTAAGGGGATGCTGCGGAAGACGTGTGCAGCAATGTGCGGCATTGAGTAAGGGGTGCGTGGCGTGAGGGGTGTGGTGTGGGCCACGTGCGTACAACGGCAACGTCGCAAAGCCACCCCTTGGCAGGGTGTAGAAATATGCGGGGGACCTCTCTAGGGACGTTCACCCTTCGGTTTTAATTGCAAGGGGAGACGACCTCTCGTCGAACCCACCCCTGAGCTTCTTGCGCGCGAAGACGTTTCGGTAGGGAAAGAGGATTACTTAAAAAAATTGTAGTCTTCGAATCCTCGTTCGCTGATGGTTCATCGAATGCTGTGAGGGTGTGTCAGCAAACTTGGGGCTAAGGGAGAGGGGAACAATCTGGGGACAGTAAGAAAAATTACTTCAGGATAGTTGTATTATATATTTATTGATTATATATTTTCAAAGAAGTAGTAGTAATAGATACAGTGGTATTTGATGAATTAATGTGAGCACAGTGATTATTTGAAAGTTTTATGTATGGAAGAAATTAATCGATTTTATGTTAAAACGAGGACACATTTCTTATTAAAAAGTCAGTATAGCATATCGTGTTTTTATGACGTCTATGAAAACTAATTTTTTCAATAAAATAACCTGTTTCATATTGACTCACACAGTGGTGTCATTGTCAGTTTAACAAGGTATACTAGAATAAAATTAGAATAAAAATGGGACGAGAATATTATACATGGTGGTGGAATAATTTCCATAAATAATTGTTTTAATCCATGTTATCAAAAAAGCTTGAACAATATTCCGCAAAATTTTTTTCAATCAAATATTTGTCATGCATCATTCCAAGGCTATCGAATTATAAATCAAAGCGAGAAATTTAGATCACAAAGTCTCCGAATCAAAATGGAATAGCAGAGGAGTCAGAAAGTGCACTTTCCTTTAACTCGATTCGAAACTCTGGCAAAGACGTCACTTCTCTCGATGCTCAGGCCGCCTCACGGAGACAACCTCTGCATAATTACTCGCGACTCGCGGTGACTTTGACGCAAGTGGGGCAATCAGGTGCCCAGAATAATTTTCCGTCACTTCTCTTCGCGGATGCAACTTACTTCGACGTTAAGTGCCGTGCATAACAACGACGGACAAGCGGTGACCGTAATGGAGGCTCCCCAAAGTTAGTACCCTCAGCAGAGAAAATAAATATTAATTTCTAAAATACTATATTGCTCTTCTAAAATAGCAGAAAAATTCCCAAGATTGGGCCCTTCGACAAAGAAGACAAATATTAATTTTGAAGTATTCTATTACTGTCTTAGAAAAGCACAAAAATCCTCAAAGTTGTGACCCTTAACGAAAAGGACAAGTATTAACTTTTGGAGCAGATACTATATTTCTTTCTTAAAATAGAACACAAAAATTGACAAGGGTAGTTTCAGTTATGAATATCTCAATTTTTTTTATCGTCAGCACAGAAAATTAAAGATGAACTATAATTTTCTCTCATTAACAGTCCATCATGTGTCTATAATAAAAAATCAGCTCCCTTTGATACCAATCGTTCAATATACCACCGAGTTTCTCCCAATCTTCAATTTCCATGTTCGCCTTCCTCGTTTCCACGCCCCTTCGTGGAAGTTTACACGCTTCGTGCAAGGTTACACGTAACAGAGTGTCGACCGACTGAAAATCACTCTCCTTCCGCGCTCTGAGGTTTCCACACGGTAACAGAGAACCGCAAATCGATCGGGTACGTGCTTAAATCTAATCAGTCAAGGGTGACACACGCAGCACGTCCCAGAAACACACTCACGCTTGGGGGCGTCAACAGATTTCACACTATCCCAATCGACTCGCAAACCGTGATTGCAGGTGTCACCCAAACCGTACCCACTCCAAATCTTTTCAACACAAACATTAGTCAAAAACACAGCGAGCAATCGAATCGCCACGCTTAACACAACTCAATCCTAATCTAATTTCCAGCTCGAGTTCTCGAGCTCGCCACAATTTTCCAGCAGGATCGAGACCCGATCCCACCGAATCTAGAGTTAGGTAACCGACTTCGATCACCTCTAACTTCGTTTCATCCAGCGGATCGTGACAGAGTCTCGCTCGGAATTACGTAATTTCGTTTCGTCTAAAATCTTGCCAAGTCCCGACGTCGTGTTCGAGTCGTCGCGAGATCTCGCACGGCAAAAGGAAATAGGAGACGAATCTTTGATACCTATCTGTCTATTCCAGTGTCGCGGTCGACTGACGTAGATTCTATATTGATCCAGTCGCTTCGGTAAACCTCTCGCTTCACGCCTGCTGGGAAGCTTCTCGGGCTTAACGTTCCCCGAGTGTCGAACTGGCTAAAGCAACACGTAGACCGTTTAACCGAGAGGTTTAATCCACTTCGTCTAGACGATGAATAGCTCAAGCTTGACCGTCATTGCGACGAATCCTATTACAGGGAAACCGTACGGATGGGATCGTTTCCCAGGTGGATCGCGCGTCGCACGTGCTCTGCAAAACGCGCCCTGTTTGTTCTCCTCGATGGGAAGCCACAGAAAGCGATACCGAATTCCGCGGAATCGTGGCGGATAAGCGAGCATGGTCGTATCGTACGTTCACGTGGACGATCAGTCGTGGATTATCTCTCGTTATATGACGTTGTCAACTGGAGTAGATAGTGGTAGAGGACGGGGGTAGTTATCGGGAAGAGTTGGTTGTCAGAGGTCTAGTTACACGTTATTTATCAAAATACAGGGTGCTCCGCTTAAATATCTCTTTTTATAATTATGATGACGCAGGGAATATTTTACATGGAATTTGAATTGTATCGAGGGAGCAATATAGTGTGAGGAATGTTTTTGTTGAAAGTGTCAAATAAAATATTTTTTATATCATCACAATTAGAGTAGATATGTGGGTGACCTTATTTAAGTGGGCCACCCTGTATAATGGCAGAAGGTTGAAGTATTGATTTGTGACTTTGTTCGATGATCAGTTTTTTACTAGTAGGTATTATACTAGTCACTTGGATTTTTCTAGATAAGGGCTTTGTAACAACCCTGTTTAGCATAATTTAAGTCAGAGTTGTTTACTGTGTCACCTGAGATTCAGATCTGTCTATTATCATCCTCTTCTCACGCAATAGTTAGTATCGCAGAATTATGTACACAAAAGTTTTCCCTAGTATTCACTATCACATATCAGTAAACCCACTGTGGGTTATCAGTACAGGACTTTACTTTAGAAACTTACCCTCGTTATAAACTTGTAAGCCATGAGCCCGCAACAAGAAAACACTGTTCTCTAAAACTTTCCTCGGTACATACAACAGCTGACCTTGCGTAACAAACTTGGTAAACATGAGGACGTAATAATATTGCGAGCATGTAAATCTGAAGCACGTGGCGGCGAAACACATCGATGTTGGACTTAAGAGTTCGAAAGGGGTAGCAAAACAAGGAAATGTAGTGCAAACTAGAAATCCAAAAAGGCAATGTTCAAAAATTATATTAAGAGAGATGGTTTAATTAAAGTTGAAAGGGTGGTCTTTGGAACGAGAATAAACGCTAGAGACGGAGCTAAAAGCATCTACTTCTGTAGCCCCGCGTGATCGAATTAGAACCCATTTGATGACTCTATTCAGCAAAGTCTCGAAAATTCAATTAGAGGCGGTGAATCTTGGATAAGTCGATGAAAAACGCGGCTGCAGGGCTCGGTTGGGGTGCAGGCCGCTCACCCCTGCCAATTATCGACCGGAATACACTTGCTGTATCCGTTCCTCCCGCTGGTTTTCCACCCTCGAGCAGCTCGCGTTAGAAGTGGCGAAGACACGTGGAAACTCTACGGGAGGAGACCTGCTTCGCGCCAAGGATTTCGTTTAAAAATAACCCCTGGCCCTCTTTGCAGTATCCCCCCTTTTCTAGATGATAATAACGCGCAATTAATATCGGATGCTATTATCTGTGCTGAAAAACGAAAATAGCTCGCGCTAATAATACTCTACGGTGTTTTGTAACACGCTGCTACTGTACCCTTTGTAAACTGTCTTTACCCCTTTTGCGACTTACCCTGAAGCTTCTTCCTCGCCTCTTGCAAGACGCTGTTCGTGGACTTTCCTTTGTTCCCTACGCGTCAAAGAGGACTGCATATTTCTCCGCAACTTAAATCGCAATATTTCACAGTGTTCTAAAAAGAGGAACTTCCTGGTCAAAATTAATAAAATTGACAAGGCGAAGTGACGTAAATAACAGTTTCATAAAATTGAGTTTGTGATTTAATTAATGTCCATGAGATAGAATTTATATATCCAACAGAAGCGGATTATAAGAACTCTTTCCTCAAAGAATGAGACCACAATAAGGTGCTATCTATAATACACATCTCGAAAACAGAAATGTACCATTGATGTCTTTTCCAGTAATCTAATGCTTCGTAATGACTACTTGAAGCAACATTCGCAATCAACTTAAGGTTTCCTAATTTGAAACCATTATTTCTGCTCACAGAATTATCTGCTAGAAGAATTATCAATGCACCTAGATTACAAATCCCTCAGTTGTCAGTCTAAAGAAAACATCGCTCTGTAAAAATTCAGTAGCCAAGAAACAGTCTCTGGCCAGATACCAAATACCCTATTTCAGGCCACTGAAAAGCAGTGCATCCTTAAGACACATTCATCTCACTGTATCTGCATCCCTCAAGATCCACCTGTTACGGTTTTCAAACTTCTGCTCAGCTAATCGCCTTCCCTAGGAACGCCTAGGCGCCAAGTCCTACAACTTCCCTAGATATTCCTGGGCTCCAGCTGCATCAGAGACGAGGGTGCAGTCATCCGCGTGAACACTTTGCGTAACGCGCGTTAAACGTGGCTAACGAGGGGAGCAACAACCAGAGACGACTAAATTCCCGCCGGGCGAGAAAACGTATCGGGAGCATCGATCCTCCCTCGGGTCACCGCGGGGCCTCACCGTTAACGCGTCCACACGTGCAAAAAGCCACCCCCGCGCGCGCCCTTCTGCCAGACGAACCGTCGCGAACAGAAAAAGCCTCTGTGATCACCACCGTGCGTTTTAATTATCACAAAGCATTCGTTGTAATTGGAGGACGAATCAGGGCCGAGGCGGGATCGCTCCAAGGGTCAAAGTCTCCTCTGGCTTTGAGCGAGCGGGAGCAGCGCGCGAGGACGCGGAGCGCGAAGCAGGAAGCCAACTTTGAAAAGAGACCGTGAGCTAGAAGCATGGCGGGTTTTTCAATTCTTAATGCGTTTGCTGGTTCACCCTTCTTGGAGCTTTCGTGGAGAGCGTGTATAGTCGTAGTTGGTGAGGGGGTGTTACTGTAGAAGGGGTTATTATGGGGTCAATTGCTCTGATACTGGATATCGAATATTAGGAGACATAGACTGGAGAACTTTTCGAGTTATTACATACATGTGTTTGTACTCGTGGGCTAAGTAAATATTTTTTAAAATTTTGAATGTATTACAAAATTCAAATTTAAAGATTTGAATTTAAAAATTTTTATTTAAAGATTTAAATTTAAATTTTCTAATATTTTCACGATATTAAAAAATTTTAGTTCTTAACATTTTTGATTTGGACTACATTCATAATTACTAATACCTACATATTTCTATATGTATATTAACCCTTTGCGCTCCTATCTCGAGTGTAACCCAACCTTAGTTTTTTCATAGGTACTCGTATGTGAGTCTAACATTTTTATAATAATTATAAATAACAAGGAGTTACTGGAAAGATAACTTTATAAAATCAGGAGCTCGAATGGTTGAAATAATAGAGACTTCTTGGGAAGAAAATGTCAAACAAAATTGGAGTATTAAAGGATTATAAGAAAATTAAAATTATCCAATTATAAAAGAGAGTAAATAAGAGGTTTGATTAGAGAATGAAATATTCAAAGGGAGGATCAAGTAGCGGTAACCCCCTAATGCAAATGATAGCAATTATTTCCCTGAGTATCGGTTACTCGTGGTTGACAGTGCTTGAATAGAGACGGACGTACCCACTGCACATGCAAATTAGGTGTACACACGGGATAAGTGCATTAAATGCGAGAGCAATGAATGCACCCACACGACCACGCGCTGTTGGTAGCTTTGTGTGCACGTTGCAGCGGTCCAGACAAGTTGCATGTGTCCAATGTGTCGAGGTGCACTCTGTGAGCCAATGCACTTTACCTTTAGCCTCTCGGGTTAGGTCAACCTACGTGCCATGTCCTAATTCGTTAATGACTCAGAGGACTCGGTTTCTGGAGCAAGGAAACTGAACCTGAGGCAAAGCCTTTAATACAGGGTGACTGTTCAAACAAACAGAGGACCAAAAATGAGACTAAAACACATCAGAACATAGTGTTAACAGCTAACAATTTCTAATATAAATTTCTTTCTTCAACTTACTAAAATTTCTTTTAATTTCTACGTGTGTACATGTCATCCATGAATTTCTCAGACCTCAACTTGTATCATTATATCCACAAGGACTCGTGTTATTCACAAGTTGCCTTGTTCGGAAAAAAGCACCCAGAAAGTGCATTCTAAAAGATGCATTGCCAAGAATCAGATGTTCTATAGACGCAAGCCAAGATGTAGGATGATAAAGTACAGATCGATAGAAATTGTCTGGCTGGTTTGACAAGTGAACGCCATCGTGGTGAAAGGACACGGTGAAGAACGTATCGTGCAGTGGGTGCTGCAATGAAAGGAAGACCTGTCGCAATCGAATTATCGACCGCGACCGCCGCCGAGTACAACGATGCCGATTGCAATTTCGTAAGCGTGGCACGTAACGCGACACTACACGTGAATCATCCCTTTCTGCCTGTCGATAGACATCGTCTACACACTCCCGCAAGAAGCACTTTGCTTCACCTGAATGCACGGAGGGGTGCGCGTCTAGAAGAATACCACCTATCCCCTGTTATTGCGATGCACGTGGAATAACTAGTCCTTTGTGCTCAGGGGAATTCAATTTTAAATTCAATGTGGATGTCTCATAGGCCTTCTGTAGTTTGTCTCCTAATTTTATATCTCATTTAGATTAGTCAAGCAACTTGAATCCAAGTCGCTTGAATTATTGTTATACTTGAGTCGTAGGTACAAGTTCGATTAATTTAACTTGAAGCAGTGGATACTGAAAATGGCATGGAAGAAGATCAGTAATTATTTTTTGTTTAATATTTTTGTCCACACTTATTATCCCAGCTCAAAAGAATAACTAACCCCTACCAGGAAGTCGGGAAGAGATTTCGGTGGATCACTGTCGCCTCTTGAGACACAAGGGTCGTGATCTGCACATTGACCCTGGGATCGCACTGTCGCTTTTTCTACTTTTATTTTCTTAAAATGGTAAACTTATAAGAGTCTCAGAGCAAATTCTAATGCTGATCGTTGTTTCACAGGATGTCGCGTTCATCAATCCTGCCAACGTTGTGTTCGTCTATATGCTGGTGAGAGAGCTCGTCGACGGAGACGAGGCTTCCGAGAGAGAGCTCCAGGCGACGGTGTTGACGTGTCTGTATTTGAGCTACAGCTACATGGGCAACGAGATCAGTTATCCCCTGAAGCCCTTCTTCGTCGAGGACAGCAAGGACAAGTTCTGGGATAGGTGTTTGCTGATCGTTAATCGACTGAGCTCCGAGATGCTGCGAATCAACAGCGAACCGGGATTCTTCACGGAGATCTTCACTGAACTGAAGGTAAGCGCTCTTTTTACGTCAACTACTTGAGGCTTCCTTGTGCAAGCATCGTTTCATCCTACATATCCTAGAAAAGTATCCTAAATTCCAATTCTTTTTACCTATTCTAGTGTAGTCCTTAGTGTACACTGCCATTCGAAAATTTGGAGCAAGTTGTGTGAAGATTTGAGGAGTTGAAAATTTAAGAAGTTGAACATTTAAGGAGTTGAAAACCCGAAGAGTATAACATTTAAAAATTTGAAAATTCGAGTAGTTGATAATTTGAGAATTTGAATATTTAAAACTTGCTGTTTACCAAAAAACCTCAAAACCCAAAAAACCTCAGTAAACGTGGCTCCAAATTTTTGATCTAGTCCATATCATTTCCATCCAAAAACTTGAAACGGTAGCAGTTCTAAGAACCCAGGCCAGGCCATCCCACAAACCTCGGAGTCCAAAGTAATATTTGACCGTAGATTCAGTCGTTTAACTGAAGGCTAACCTTGAACAACAGGCTTGCGGATCTGGTGACCGAGGTAGCCTGCCTGGTACCGGCCTCGAGCGGAGTCTCGTCGTCTCCGGAGTCGCGGTACCAACCAAGGCGGCTTGACGGAGCTGCACACACCTGCTGGTGCGCATCGACAGGCACGGCTGCGACGTCACGACACTCTGACGATGGCCGTCGCGACGACGAGGAGCTGCCCTCGCAGCTTGACCCCACTGCGTCGACCTCGACCTCAACGTTGCCTCGACAGTCTCATCAGCATCACCATCACCATCGACCTAGCCGCGACGAGGGGGAGCCGAGCGGGCGATGCCCGTCCTGCGGCCAAAGGCGTCGGGAGGAGATCTTCTACACAATCGAGGACCTGGACGCCATCGAGCCGGCGCCACTAGAGTCCCAGAGGACGCCGACGCTGAGGACCTGCAGCTGCGACCAGCCCGAGACCTCCACCAGCGAGAGGGAACGCGGTGACCTGCGCAAGTATCGGAGCACCGAGACCAGGTGGACAGGGGGCAGCTTCCTGTCGCCAGACGACGCGATCTGGGACCTCAAGAAGCGCGCCAGCGATGGCACGGAGTTCCGCTGGGAACTGCACACGTCCAACACCGACCTGGACCTGGCGAAGAAGACCAAGTGCAGCTGCCACAGCCTCACGCCCGAGGAGAAGAAGTCCCACGAGGTCCAGCGGGGTGACCTGAGGAAGCACCACAGCGCGGAGACGGACAAGTGGTCGGTGAAGCCAGACTACCTAGAGCTACCGATGCACGACTTGAGGAAGCACAGCAGCGACGACACCAGGATGGCCAGGGAGGCCAGGTGGCTTCAGGTGCCTGAGGTCCTGCCCAACCCGAAACCCAGGTGCACCTGTCCTAAACCCAAGACCTTGCCACCAGCCTCCCCTGTGGAGCTAAAAGAGCAGGAAGTGGAGAAGCCTAAGATCCAGGAGCCAACTGTAACTGCTCCAGAGAGGAAACTGTACTACTCCGCGTCGCTGAATGTAGAGAGACCTGAAGAGCCTCCTGCGATCAAAGCTGAGAAGCCTGAGCTAAAGAAACACGCCAGCGAGGATACCAGGATGCTGAGGCCCGAGAGACCCAGGGACAGACCCAAGCTGGAACGATCTCACGCGAGGGTGGACAGTCAGATGTCGAAGAAGTGGAGTGTCAAAGAGAAGGTGACCAGTCCCGAGGAAGTGAAAAAGGTTCGCTCGAAGTGGGCGATGAAGACACATTTCTCTCTGCCCGCCGAGGAGAAGAAGCCCAAATGGCGGAGCCAGGAGTCCACAGAAGCATTCAAGAGCAAGAGCCTGAAGGAACGACCCAAGTACAGCATCCGAAGGATCATGTCACCAGAGCCAGATCCTCGACAGATCAGCAGGCTAGAGAACAGGATCGTCCGTCGACTAATATCCCCAGAGATCACCATCACAGACGCCAAGTGGGCTCCCTACGAGGACGCTTCTCCCTTACCAACGATCGGGATCAAGAAACGCGAGCCAAAGCACATCAGCGAGATCAAGTGGACTCCGTACGACGGCTCACCAACGACAGCAGACCATGGCGGCAGCTTCGCGGTGCAGGAGCCCGAGGAACCGAAGTCCTGGTCGCCTTTCCACAACGTCACTCCCACGCACCACCCGCCACCAGAGGCGGCGCCGTGCAGCGACGACGAGGAGTTCCGCTGGAGGATCCTCAACCAGGTCTCCGCGTTCCCTATCTACCAGGGCGGCTGGAAGGACGAGTCTCCCGAGAGGACGCCACCCAGGACAGCGCACTCTTCAGTGGACCTATCAACCCCGATCTGGGCGCCTCAGGTCCCAGCGTCCCCAATGAAGCGACAGAGATCTCAACAGCAGTGCTCGCCGCAGCCAGCGCCGCCAGTGCACAGGAAGAGCATCGCTAAAGTACGAGGTCTGTCAAAAAAAAAGCCCTTCAGGGCCAGGTCGGAGAGCAGTCACCAGGGCGAGATGGAGAGGCTGGTGCCTCCCACCGTGATCGTTCGCGCGGCCAGCGAGGAGCCGAAGGGTCGACAGCGGCCGCAGCTGATGAGATCGAAGGCGCTGCTGGAGGTCCCAGTCCCCATGGGCATCACGAAGAGGTCGCTGAGCGAGGAAGTGCCCCGCGCTCGGTCCCGCGATCGACCTCGCGGCCCGAACAGGGCTCGCAGCGAGGAGGCGCCTAAATGTGACGATCCATGGTTCCGAAACGAAGATCTGCAAGCGGGCAAGACGGCCGAGCTGCGGGAATACGTGACGACGGTATAGTGCGGGGAGATGAGGGGAGTGATTGACGGTACTCGAAATCGAGCGAAGGTTCATTTTGTTAATTAGCTTGCTGGATAGGGGCGGCCGTAGTTAGCTCGCTTAGATATTTTGTACCGACGTAGAGCGCTGGACAGGTGCGAGGGGATTCCGTGAATTATTTTGCGCCGCTGTTCGCCTTTGTCAGCCGCGCCGACGCCGCTGGGACAGAGGACGCTGCGGATTCAAGGGTGATTGGTGAGAGGACTGCAGGAGGCTGTCATCGAGCTTCCCTCGAATGGGGACATCCTGGGTTGGCTTCGTTGGCCTACGAAACGAAGGCGACCTGGAACATCTGAGGGTCTACTGGGCGAACCTCGACAGTGAACCTTCACTGTGGGATCCTGGGAAGATGCTTCCTGTAGAGGAGGGAGAAGTGCTTGTGAGTCGAGGCAAGGGGTCAAGGACTGATTTGAGTTTATTTAGCATAAATGAAAACGTGGGCAGCCCTCCGTTGTGCCCTTAAACGGAGGAAGATTTTCGGCTCGGCGCTGAACTCCTTCAGTAACACTGAGCACCGAAGAGTACAGCTCGACGCCGTTGTCTAGCCCGTGACGACGAGGTGACAGTTCGCATAGCGCGTTTATTGATAGTCGATAACGTACAGGAAACGTAAAATAATCGATTTAAACGTACACCGACTTAACGATAATAATACGAGCTTAGTTGTTAAGCGTAGCTGATATTAAAAGGAAGAGGAGCACCGAACAGAAAGAAGAAATTTGTTTCTGACTGGAGAACGAGCCGATTCGAACGAAAGAGGGCTCATCGCGCACGTACAGTGGCGGTAAATTCGAAAATGGAGAAAAATGGAAACTGGATGATGAGAATCAGGGGAATCGTCCCGTTTCAGGGGCCAGGGGAGAAACCAGATTTCGTTCGGTGAGTCGTCAGGGCTCGACGAGCAGACATTTATTACATTCCTTTCCGTTTCTTCGGGACAGAACCGCGAGGACGATCCGTCGAGGCTGCAAGAGGATCGCTCGTGGCCCGAGGATCGTTGGCGAGTCTCGTGCATACGCATAATTAAGTTGTTTCGTGGAGAAATGTTAGAGGAAAAAAGAGGGCCGCTATCTAGCGGCTTAAGCGAACCGTTTAGCAGCCCTCGTGTGCCGGCGCGTGCAATATTAATTAGGGTTACAATTATAGTTGATTGAATAGCCAGTTAAGGATGGGGTACTAAGATTAAGCGAAAAACAACGCGACTATCTACGTTATTGACGGCTGCATGTACTTAACGACTAAAACACTGTTTCAGTAGCGACTTTTCGATTGACCGTGTCTGCCTGCCTGTCTGTCTGTGTCTGATTCAGTTGCTGCCGCGCGCGATTCGATATATGTTTCCAAGCGAACGACGATCATGCGATATTCGTCGGATTTTCGAGTACTGTATACATACTAAACCACATCGCACGTACACACTCATGCTCTCTTGCCGGTTTCTAGCCGCGACACTCGATCGTTTTAGATTTTTGATATTACAGAGGGAGACTAGAGCGTCTCTCTGGATGGAGGAAGCCTCGATCGAATGTGTATTTTGTATTTCGATCGTTCGAATAATCAGTGCTTCGGACGTGCCACGGTCCACAGCCGACCCACACAGTTACGAATGAACTATATTCTCTCCCTGGAGTGCGGGGCATGTTGCTTTGGCAATCGAGAAAGTACATAATAGGTGTGAGACTGCAGAAAAGACGACGAGGTATACAGGGTGCTCCAAAAGTGTAGGTACAATATTCTGTACGTAGTAGAGCATGTGAGAAGGGATAGGTACTTCTGATACAAGTTTTTCTTGTTCCTTTCCAGGGGTTCTATTATCCCTTTAGCGATAAGCGACATATAATACGTTCTAAGAAGATATATGAATATTAAAACTCAGCAGTGTATGTAGCCTTAGGTAGCAGCTAGATTTTATATCATTTTTTTTCCTTTATTATATAGAAAATCGTAGGGTTTACCACTTTTGCGAAGGTGGCTGATTCTTTCTGTAGGCTAAGCAATTATTTCTATTTCACTAGTTAACGTGGAGCTATAGACAAGTGCAGACAGTTTTGCGTCACCCTGTGTACATCGTTGCTAAAGCGATACTACTTGAGCATCGCCGTCACAGATTTTGTACATATTTTTAATATTTAATAGTTGTAATTGGAAATTACGCGGCAGGTATCCAAGCACGCAATCGTATTCGAATTTGCCAAAAGAAAAATACTCGTAGGAACTCGGGACTTCCTCCCATCGATTTCGAATTCCGATTTTGTTTCGCCGTTCGTTCAACCTCGCGGTTTCTCGATGTCGTCTCGTATTAACAGCCCCTTGCTAACTCCCCCACGCCGTGGTGGCTATTCGACGAGTCGCGGTTGTTTGAAACTAATGCAAGAAAAAAGGGGGAAAGCTGAAAGCTGTGGCTGAAGCTCGTTCCAATGACCGCGCGAATAAAGATTGAATCCTTGGGCAAGACTCAGAAGACAGGAAGTTCCAAGCGGACTTCAAGTCTTTCCGCGAGCCTGGGGACCTTCCTCGAAGAGGATCGCTTCAATCTTTCATTCGAAGTGGCTTAAAGCTCTCGCTGAAAAAGAAAAAAAAAATGAGAAAAAAATTACAAGAATAAGGAAACTCACAGAGATAGAAATTATTTTCTAAAGAAAACAAACGTGTAAAGTAACTGAGAGAAAGAGAGAGAGAGAAAGGGACCGAGAGAGTGAGAGTGAATGATAGAATTAGAGGAAAAGGATGAGTAACGGGGTGAAAATCGTCGACGACGAGCTTGCGTAAGAATCGCGCGAGGAACGAAGAGAAAACGCGGGAAAGATGAAAAAAAAAGAGGGAAACGAAGAGTGTTAGAAAACTTCCTTTTTTCTCCGGCGTGTTCCGCGCGACCTCGTGCTCGCGAATTTTTTCTATGAAACGTGCGTGTGTTTTAAACGAGAACATAAGAGACAAAACAGAGGAGCGGATAAAAGACGAGAATAATACCTAAAATGATTACTTGCGCGACTGATTTGACCGTTGCATAGCGTACGAGAGTCTCACTTAGGTAATTTGTAAGTACCATTTAAGGGGGTGGGGGGCACAGCCTGCAGATATTATTGCGCCATTAGTTACATTCGATAATGTATTCAATTAGTTGGCTATTATCTCGTGGCTAGCAATCTGTCTTTCTTTCGTCGACCGCGGCGGCTGCGTTTGATCTCGAGAAAAACAAGACGCGACATCTTCTTCGTTCAACCGTAGGATTATTCTAGAGTAAATCGTTTTAGCGAATAAAATCTCCCACTTGCTCCCCTCGAAGGCTCCGAAAACAATTTCTAATAACTCTCCACACGTTTTCTATTCACTCACATATGCACACACACACACATACAAACACAGATACACACAGGCATAGTGCATGCATCGAGCTCTCTCTCCTTTCGAGAAGAAACGTTCTCGCTTTGATCGTTTTGGGCATGCAAGCTCCCCTCGTTTCCAACTGGTTAGTTTCTCTATTCGCTATTTAAGAGCGCCAGCGTTAACGATAGTCGATCGCTTAGGATACTTGGCGAGTGCTCACAGTGGAAGAAAGCTGTTTGCTGCAGCATTGCAGGTTGCTATAGTTGCATACGATACTTGTACAGATCGAGCTTTCTCGAGATCAGACGCGTTAGGTGTCCCGTGGTCGCGTTCACGAATCTGGTATGCGTGAAGAGGAGACCATGATGATGGCCATTTCCATCGAGCATCGTCAGCGACACGCGACGCTGCAGGAAGATGAGGCGAGGAAAAAGAATCTAGCCGTGGCACTTGTATCTAAAGAGGCGAAAAGTGAAACCGTACTATTATGGACGCGCTGCATAGCGATTCGTTTTTTCTCGAACGTGCACACGTATACACGTATACATATATAGGTTCTTTCCTTCGTAGTGCATACAATAATTAATTCTGGCGTATCGTTGCGTACTTGTATAAAGAGGATAGTATACATAGCGTAATGTATTAATTGCGTAATTACCATCCGCGGAGGGCGTCGACATTCGAACGGTTCCCGCGCGCAGAGGGGCCGTCGAGTGCGCGTCGAACGAAACAAAGAAGCAACAAAGTGATTCATAAACACATTATTTCTTGTAAGGGGAAAGACTCGGGCACGTTGAAAATGCTGTGCGTTTGTGAAGCGAGGGGATAAAAATGAGGATTATAAATACATTGTATCTGTGCTGCCATTAGCGTTTAAAACGAAAAAAAAAAACAAACATGAAGAATGAGAGAAATTAAGTGGACAGACGAAGCCAAAGTACATATATAGTTAATGAAGATACCCGGGTCACACATACATTACGCAGAGACACGTGCATACATACATGTTCACGGACATCGTTTTTTACACCTACAGACAGAGTGGAAGTGAGAACAGAGGCATATATGAATATATATATAATATATGAATATACATATATCGTACACACATGGAACACTTACATACGGCGCACTCGTGCATACCGACATATGTACACATATTCACACATTACATGTACACACGCATACCCGACGAGACGTAATTAAATAAGTACTTTAATCCCGAGAAAAATGAAGTTCGTTTCGCGATACGTGAATGATTTTAGGAGCCTTCGTGTTGAATAATTAGCAGTCTCATTCCATGTATCGTATAATCGAGAGATCGAGTGACCGTGATCAGTACGTATTATAGCGATATAAAGTCATTAAACGAGCAAAAAGAAAAAAAAAAACAAGACGCGATATGACGTTGAACCGCTCAACAACGGTTCGTAGTGTGTACTGTATTCGAATGTGATCGATTTGTTATTAATGGCCCTGATTACTGTTACGTTATGCTTTTTATTATTGCTATTATACTATTATTATTATTGTCATGTTTATTACAATTCCACTATTATGATTACCGTGAGTATTATTAGCATTATTATTATTGCTGGCGTTTGCCATTAGAAATTATTTATTATTATTATTATCATTACTACGTGAGAATGATCAACCGCCGATTTTTTCTAGTCGAATTTCTCTAGTCCCAATTAGAGTACTGTCGATATACTCAGTCTCCCCCGTCCCCCATATATTTGATTTTCTTCTCGAATTAATCCCAAAACGATGCCACGCGTTGCAGGACGTATAGTTCTTGCGTAATAGAGTGATGCATTTACCTGTGCGACAAATGCAGTATACAACCCGTAAAATATGAGGTCAATGTTGATTTGTTTAAATAAATGTAAGTTTGAAAATCCATGAACTCGGTGTGCTCATTTCACTATTAAATCATTTATTAGTTACATAAACTCGGGGCCTTTTTTATACGTTAGACATCTAATTAATTCGTAGCTCTTTTTATCAATATTTAATATTTATAGAAAATGAAGAACACCTTTAATATTCAAAATAATTCCCAATACCTTTACAAATTTTATCTGATTTATAATTTTAAAAGCCGCTTCTTGCAGTGCGCAGAAGCGCGGCAACAATTTAAATTTAAATTACAGGTAACTAGATCAGACTCAGGATACAGAAGTAATTTGTATGTTTAAATAGTCGTCCTTTATTAAACATCATACAATTTCTCTCTCCTTGAATTTACTTATCACATGTGATATTAAAAGATATAATTATAAAAATGACATTTAATGTGCCTTGAAATTTATTATTGTAAAGTAAACAATTTGAAAGAAGGAGCGTAATTGTGCGCGGTATTTAGCGCGCATCGTGTCCCGTAAACATAAGTGAATATGGCGACGTGTCAAAATGGCCGATCTCAACAAAGAGCTGAACGAGTATCTTCTTAGCAGTAAAAATGAGAAACAATTTAAGATTACGGTGCCGTCGGTGACGTTACCGAAAACGAGCATCGGAAAATGGTTTGGAAGAGACAATGATGAAGATAAGGAGGAGACAGGATGGATGCAAGGGGCGCACAGGGAATGTTGCCCTAGCATGGTACGTACCACCGAACATAACCTATAAATTCAATGTTTTGACATGACAAATAGCATTCCAACAAGTTCCTTCTCTCACAGACGCGAGTGCAAAGGCTGATAGCGTTCGTTGTGTGTTTTGCCATGGGTGTCCTTTGCTTCTGTCTGTCGGCGGTGTATATTCCAGTGTTGTTACTCAAAGCGAGAAAATTCGCGCTCCTATACACTTTGGGTAGCGTTTTCTTCCTATCGAGGTAAGTGCAGCAAGCGATAGTTTCGATTAGTGTAGGAACAGAATTCACATTCAACGTCTTTTTATAGTTTTTGCTTCCTTTTGGGTCCATTGAGTTACTTAAAGTCTTTATTCACTGCTGAAAGAAGGTGTTTCAGCATGACCTACTTAGCGACTTTAATAGGAACACTCTATTGTGCCCTACATTTACAGTCTACACCGTTAACAGTGCTTTGCGCTGTTTTACAGTTGATAGCTATGTTGTCGTTCTTAGTCAGCCATATACCAGGTGGAACCAAAGGCCTGATGTTTTTTACCAGAATGTTCAAATCTTCGGTAAATTCTTCATTACCTGTATGATATTATAGTTACTTAGGAATTAAATACATATGTCTATGAAATCGATACTGTATCTTTAATTTTTATATTTAAGAGATTTCCATATTACAAATGCAATAGATTTTATATACAAATAATTCTGGTAACCATGTTCTTCCATGGATCTGGTAACAATATTGTGCACAAAAGACTGACTTCTTGTAGAAAAGATCAAGTTTTATGTAACTCATGCAATAAATTTATTGTATGGCTCAGTGAAAACATTTCTGTTATAAGAAATAGAAACTTCAAGTATCGACACTAAGATTCAGTTTAGTGGGTACAAGTTTTGTATATAATGTATTTATATGTATAAAAATAACTCTGTTAATTTTATTGCATTTCTGTACATTTATATAAACGATAATCTGAAGGTTTATAAAATTGTATTTACATGTTTCATATTTATTGTTATTTAAAATAAAAAGCGACCATATATGTAAAGTGGATATTAGCATTGATTTATTTGCTATTTTTTCTTCTGTTTCGATGTTTTGGTAGCTTTTACACGATTACTGTTACCTTGTAAACGCTTCACTTTCAGTGGTAAGTACCTAATAGGTGTATTGTGTGCTTTAGTTGAATTCCGTTTCGTCTTTTGGTTCTTCTTTTCGTGAATACTAACGTATCTTGTAAATTGGTTAATGTTTGTATCAATTTCAACATCATCATAGTTACTTATAGAAATGAAATCTTCAGTCCTTCCATCTGTTTTGCTTGCGACACTATCGTCTACGGAAGCTACCGCTAAAGTTGGTGGAATAAATGCTCTTTCTTTACGTGAAGTCCTATACTTATATACATTTGTGGATAGTGTAAATTTAACTGGTTCAGAGTTCAACTCTGGCTCATTTGCAAAAGTTATTTTTTCTTCTTCATGTAGCATAGCCTCCTCTAATGGCTCACGGTCAGGGAATAATTGAAGAGAATGTTTTGGTAAAGGAATGTTCTCGTGAATGTCGTATGCTCTCTGGTACAATGGATGAAAATGATAATCTGGAGATTCCTTCACAATATT
This sequence comes from Calliopsis andreniformis, assembly GCF_051401765.1. Lineage (NCBI taxonomy): Eukaryota > Metazoa > Arthropoda > Insecta > Hymenoptera > Andrenidae > Calliopsis > Calliopsis andreniformis. The sequence continues at coordinate 7,750,141 of NC_135065.1, read as the reverse complement.
CTGAAATACAAAATTGCAAACGTAAAATACAATTACATTGATATCATCTACTGAATGTAGAAGTAATACCTTAAGAGCAAATGCAGCAGATGCAAAACCAATGGTATTTAATGTAAGTGTTTTCAAATTGAGGAGCAATAACAATGGTACTTTTTTATTTTGTGCCATGATAATAATATGTCTTATTAAAAGCTGCGGCTCAATATTCGAATCCATCAAGATGCAGCAGATTTCATTTCTCTCTAGAGATCTTGTAATAGCATTCAAACCCAAAATAACAGAATTCCTGAAAATACAAACATTAAAAAAGTATGTAATTAAAAGACTCAGTATTAATTTGTCAAAGATACATACATTGTTTTTGTGTCTGGTACAGTTTCTTCTTTCGAAAGTGCTTCTTTTTTAACTTGAGAACGTTCCTCCTTTTTCATATGCTTGAGCTGTGACCATGGTATTGAATGTATTGGACGTTTTATTGCTGGCAATAATCTGCAAGTATCAATTACAGAAAAGCTATCTAACTAATATTTATTATGCATATATTAATATTTATACTGCACCTTCTGTAACTTACTCTGTTAAAAGATTTTTTAAAGCTGTACATTCTTCTCCATTCACAATAGGCCTAATAAAAATTCATAAAAGGCATGTACTTTTTTTATAGTAGGAAATACTATTTTTGTATAAAGGTTATCATGCGTCATACCAGTAACCATCTTGTGGCTGTGCTAGAACATTCCGCAATCCTTTGGCCGATGCTTTCTTCGCCGATAAGCTGTGTCTTTGCTGTTGTTTAGTTAACACAGGTGTATTCATTATTAAAAAATACAGATCGTGTGCGATAATATAGGTTATGTTTCTCTATGAACGCATTGGCGATTGTCACATCTCGCCCTAGAGCGCTATAGTGACCATACGCACGCGCTCATTCAAATTATAATGGATTTAAAAAATTGCTTGTTTATTCATTTATTGATAATCTGAATTTTCAGAGCACTTGTTACAGCATAATAGTTTATTATATAATAATTTTGTAGGAGACTATTGCGTAATTATTGCAGAAAAATTGATTTTAATGGTCCTGGATCTTTGTAGTTTCAAAGTATTCAAAAAGTATTAGCCGCTAGATGGCGCTAGTAGTTTCTTTTGCAACATTAGTTCATAAATGGTACCGCTAGATGGTGCTGGCAGTACGGTTTCCGAAGGCGATTCAAATTCAAAATGCGCCGCCGCTAGATGGCTATAGTGTTTCAACGTCCAGTTTTGGCTAAATTATTCACACATCTCCGCATTAATTAAATAAACTTTTTTATTATAGTATAGTGCAAAATTTGTCATAATTATATAAGATTCCTCAGGTGCAAAGGAAGAAAAACCAGTTTATAATAATCAACAATTTTATTACGCTGTAGGTATTACGTAACAATGCTCACAAATTCTATGATAATTTTAGACCTCTTAAGTTGTATATTACATAACAAATAAATAATTTTTTACAGGTTTACAATCTTTGACAACTACAGAACACGCAATCCACTCTACAAGAACTCCAGTATCATCTGCATTAATCTAAAAACTCAGTGGTTCCTCATACATCGCATATCATACATCGAAAAACGTGATTTTTGAGTTACAGCTACAAATCAATTTGGTAAGTGTCCCTCTATTCATTATAAAAATTCAAAACTCAAAATCTCATAAACAGTTTCGGCAATCCCTGAAAATCACTTTCCCGAGTCATGCAATTTTCGAAGCGCAATGCGACCCCGTTTCCTCTTCTTCCCCCTTTCAAACCGAAGATCCTTTCGCGGTCAGCCGAGCCCTCACGATCCCAGCCGACGCGTCCGAGCCGACCGCGCAGCTCGGGCCAATCGCGCGCACGATCGCCCCGTTCCCGCCCTTCCCCCACCCCGTAGTTCGGTCACGTGCCGCGACGCCGAGCAGCGCTGCGGTAGTAGCAGCTGATCCATGGTGCGGTGTGGAGGTGTCGTGTCCGCGTCGCGATTCACAGTGCGTTCGGAGCGGTACGCGTACAGACGACGCGTTTCCTCGTCCCTCGGTGCTCGTTCTCGCGGCGATCCACGCTCCTCGCGACAAGTGACTGTCCCTGAGCGTGGCGCTCGACCGATTCCACCGCTGACACGTTGCGAAACAGTGAAAGGCGCGGAGGACGAACGAGGACAGGAGAGGAGAGGACGGAAGACAGGACAAGGGGAGACGCGTGCAACGCGAAAAACTGGGTGAGTTTTTCCATCCTCTCGCATTCCACGACGCGTGGCCCAGGAGATGACACGTGCTCGCGGGGGGATCGCTCGCGATCGCCGCGACGAGGCGCACACGTGAGACTCGCGTACCCTTTCGAGGTGACTGACACCTGATGCGTCAATGACCATACCACGCGTACGCCTCGCGTGCACGTTCGTCTCCTCTCTCCCGCGGGCACGGTTGACGTCGAGAGGGAATCGCTGAGGACAGCCTGGAGAGGAACAGGACGACGTGGAGCGTGTATTGTAACGGGGCTAAACGACGAGCGATCGTTATCGCGATTAGCGGCGAGCCGAACGGAGCGCAACGTGGATAGGTTATGTCACAGCTGTTGCCAGCATTTTTTTGTCGTGGGACTGGCGGGAGAGGCGGGTCTCATAGTCTCATCCCACGATAGACGTTCTCCTGATACGAATGTACACACGTACGCGTTTAACGGAACGTGTTTTAAGGCGCGACAGTGGTGCTCATTGCCGTTCTATCGCGCGAAATTCTTGTGATCGTTCAGTGTTTATTGTAAATGTATCGAATGGGCATTTGGTTCTCTTGTTGCACATCGTCGTGGTCTGACTGTTTTCTGAATGTTCATTCAATACCTTTTCAAGTTTCAAGATAGAGTGAGTTATAGTAGGGGTCTTATAAGGAAACAATATTGTATTCAGTTAATCTGACTTGAAAGTATGAATTTTTTAACACTCGGTTCTGTTTTTGTAAATCATTGTAGTCTAGCTGTTTTATGAATGGTAAAAAATGCATACCTTGTCTTTAAATTAACTGGTTACAATACTGTTTTGTTATAAGCTCCCTGCTGTATTTACTGTAGCTTGATAATTTTGGAGCAAACAAAATTTTTGTTATATGTTTTAGAGTGACCGATACTCGGGTCATCAGTGCATACGATAAAATTATTCGTTGTAAAACTTTGGTTTATTAAGGTTGCAATTATATTCAAAGGATAATCGTGGGAGGTGTAACAGAGATAATTGTGTTTAATAACAGAGAAATAGCAATTGTGTTGAATTGTTGATATTTTCACTCAGGTTATTAGTATCCCTTTCTTATATTTTTTTAGAATGCTTTCTATGCATTTCACGGATGACCTTTACCGCACTCAACGTGTTAGATATTTGTTAAAAATAGATTTCCAGTGATTATCTACTTCACTTGTACATAGCTGTATATAACACTTACTGAATAGCTAACGGTGGTTATATACTTCTGCGATCAACTGTATATTGCATAGCTCCTCGCGAGTTCCACGTTCAAGGTCACAGACTTCCGCGACGCTCTTAAGTCGAATGGAAAAAGTCGCGGTGTATTATTACGAGTGTGTTGCTATAGAATTGATAATGCATTAAAAAACATGTAAGATTAATTTTAAGTGCTATCAACTGTGTATGATTGTACAAATTAAGGATGCATTTTTAATGTTACGACAAGATATATTTCGAACTGATTGCATGTTCGTGCATAATATCGTCTCGTTAAAGAGCTTCCTCTTTGAGATGCTTGGCTTCTTGCGAGTTCTTTCGTAAAGGTCAGGAGTACATCGGAGCACTCCCATACAGGGCAGAACAAAATAGTAATTCTTTTGTTGGTGAACTTCGTTATTGAGTAACAATTCCAGATATCCTGGAAAAGATAAGACGAAGAGAAACTTTATGATTTAATAATAATTACAGTTCTATTTCCAGCTTTGTTGGTTAAAAATTCCTGGACATCTGCTTACTTTTGATAGAATTGTAATTGTAATTTAAGTTCAAGATAGAAGAACTTGCAGTGATTTTTAATTACTAATTACTGAACGTCTGGAAGATCCATTCTTCGAGTTACAACAGGAATTTTTCATTCCTTAGCATAGTGTAGACATGTACGAGCCCTTTACAATGAAATTGAGTCAGCTCAATTTTGTATTATTATTCAATAAAGGTCAAAACAATGTGTAATCGAATTTCTTTCAAAAATGGAGTTGACTCATTTTCTCAATACTCGACTCGTATCCTTGACACATATTCAAAATGATTGACAATCGACTTTTTCTCATAAAATACTCATAAATTTTCGCTAAAGGTATACTACACTTTGTTAGCCAAACGACTGCTATCAAATATAAACATGAACGATGCTAAAGGTACACAAGAACAGTCTATTCACCTGACACGGTGACATTTTGTACCGTGTTTCCATTGGACGCTCCATTCCCCATCGTGGAATAATTATTAACTCGAGCTTCGCTGTTTTCGATGCATATTAAAATATTAAGACGAGCGTCCCGACCGCGTTCCATATTCCTCGACGACAAAAATAGCATCTAGATGCATCCGCGTAAGACAGCGTTCGTTCCCTATCGTATGAATTATGGCGCATCACGCGACGTCAGCGAGAAAATCGTGCCATTGGAATTCAGTTAGCGTTTCTTACATCCACGACCAAAGAGGCTTCACGTTTACAGTTAAACGATCGCGCAACTTCATTGAGTCAACCTTTTAATTAATCCCCATTGAACGAGGATCGACTTTCCATTTAGGGAACGATCACGCTCAACCATCATCGCTGATCGTCAGCTCTCAACCAAATTTCAAACGTAGAAACGACATATTCAATATAGTAATTATATCTGATAAATAATAACGTCACCTGCAAATTATCTGCTATGAGTTATTTTTTAGATATAATTACTGTATTGAATCTCCAACTTCAATGTTTGAAATTTGATCGTTGCCTGACAATCGATACTGATGATTGAGCGTGACTGCCTCATCTTGATTTTCGTTGTTCTCTTTTGTTTTCAAGCGCCAGCATATATTTGAATTTCCCTGCGCAATGAAGTTTGCCACGATCCCATGGAAATATCAAAGCTATCGTTTCCTCTGGTATTGACGTTTTAACGATGACGTCATTCCAGAGAGGGCGCTTTTATTGGAACTAACCAGGCGGGCTTTGTTTATCCAAAAAGGTAATTCGAATATCTCAGTTCGATTATATTCCAGTCATGCTCTGAAAATGGGACTGTATCTCCTTTAGTCGAGAAATTTTGATATTTTTCGGGATTTCTGTACGAAAGTGCAGCTTCAGAAAACATAGTTGCCGCTGTGAAACTTCCTGGAATATTTTGGATCGCGTACGCGCGCGGTTCGTTTGAATTTCATTTTCACGGAACGACCAGGACCGAAACTTTCCTCCGTTCTGCAATAAACGAATTAGGTGACAACAATTGTCGCGTCGCGCGTTCATTGTTGCTCGCGGCGTAAACGGATTACGCGACAAGGGGGCGAAAGTGTCGCGCAATTTGCGATGGAATTTCTGGTGGGAAAGACCGAGGGAAAGACGAGGGCCAAATCCTTGGGCTCTGATCCTTTATTTCGAGACAACAGTCTTCCCACGTTTATGCGCGATTTAATAAGATTTGGAAGGATAAATTGGAGGATGTCGTTGCAGGGTGGTGGGATGTTTCCTCATCAAACTTTGTGAGAGATTATAGGCTTGGGCTCGTGTGGATAGATATGTGAAATATTTGAGACTTTTGCAAAGAGAGTTAACGAAGAAACTTGCAGAATTTATTGGATAAGATTGTAAGTATTCTACAGGGTGACTCAATAAAGATAACCATCTTGATTACCTTAAATTGTAAGAGTAATAGAAGAATATGTCTCCAGCGACTCCATCTACGAAGGAGTAGACACGATCATTTAAGAGATATATAATAAAAAATATAATGAAACATTTTTCTATTACTCCTAAAGTGTATTATCTTTTGATAATCAAGATGGTAATTCTTACTGGGACACCCTGTATAACCAAAGTTTAGGTCCACTTCATCTATAAAAAATTGTTACATTAGGCAGTCTCAATAGGGAGTCCCTTTTATAAAATTTTAAATCATTATTTTCTACACGTTTTCATAAATTCAAAAATTCTCTTCACTGTAATTTTTTACATGGATTCTGTCAAGGCAGATTTTCAGATAACTAATCAAAGAATCTTTCGACACTGACGTACTAATTTTAACGTTAATATTAAGAAAGTTATGTATACAAAAATGACCAATTGGGGGTCCAATTTTAGTTACTTTCCTTTGCTTTAATAATTCCAAGCTCAGTTACACAGTTGATGTTTTGTCGTACATTAGACAATTCTCAAATTATTCAGCGATATCCAGGTTACTGTAACGTAGTATTTAGTGGTGCCTAACACACGGATATCCGGTTGCTCGCGGCTGCAGCGAGTGCATTGCGTTATCCATAGCTCTCGGTGCACGCATAGTGCTAACGTTTCCGATATTCGAGCACGATACGCCACGTTATTCGTCGAGACCTGGCATAAATCACCTAGACGTACAGGATTTAGGATTCAGAGGACAATCGTGGTCGTATTCGACGTGCGTGTATCCTTGGGGAACGTGATCTCTCGAAAACGGATGCAATGATGATCCTTGACTCATTACTGAGACGATCGAAGGATCACATTGTCAAAGAATTCGCTCCTTTCTTTCCCTCTTAATCACAGTTATCAACAGACTGTGGATTTTTAAGCAATTTCTTATAAACCTTCATTTTTTATTTTTCATAGATTTAGAAATTTCTTATAACTCGAATAGTATTTGTATAAACACAGTTAACTTTTTGAAGCACGCAATTTTAGAAAAGAAAAAAACCCAGGTTGCAATGTTGAAATTTCATTCATTGAATTTTCATCATAATTCATTGAGTTAAGTAGGTTTATTTTAATTATTAGAGTGTTTCAAATAATTTTAATTTTTCAAGGTGGTATAAGAAAATCCTGCTATGCATATTTAGGTATTAAAGAAGAGGGGACTTTTTAATCCATCCATGCTTCAAAGAGTTAAAGAAATGAAACTTAAATAAGAATTTGCTTCGTCTTTTAAATACTGTACACAACTTGCACTCTAGTTTCCATCTTTTCTATATCTTTGAATATTCCATGCGTTCTGTAACTGATTCTGATACATTTCCAAGTTTCACAAACTCATGGAAATTCACAGTCTAGTTATCAATTACAAGCAGCAGCTACCGAAAAGATTACTATCACTGAAACTGTGTCACACTCAATTGCTCTCTGATAACATCGGAATGCTGTTGCATCGGTTACGTCAGGCTTGTTTACGTTCTGTCCGCAACGAAAAGGATCAAACGCAAGTCGGCACCGAAGTAACGCAAATCGAGCAGCATACCTGGTCGAAAACCTGTCGAGCACTTTCGCGAGGCGATTAATCGAGTGTGGAGCGCTGGACGGGTTTCGATGCATCGTGCAATTCAAGGCACGCAAGTACGGTCACGGCGGACTTGAATCGTGGTCGTAAAAGGGGATTGTAAAAATTGCTTTTTTTGCATGGTGCATGTGTGAAATTTCCTGTTTCCCCATGTCCTCTTCTGAGTTAACAAGTGCGAGGAAAAGCTGTAGAAGGTGCGGAGATTTCAGAGGCATTCGAGCCTGTGAAAACCTGTGGAACAGTAGAAACTTTGATTGTTGCAAAAAAGGAATTAATTATGTGCGCAATTATCGAGGTATTTAATTGGGTGCAACGTTTCTAAAGTCGCTTTAATGCTTTGGTATGTCGCAAATATTTACTGGAAATTCTATCGAGATAGACAGGACGATTTTAATTGAACATATTTAGGCTTCCATTCATTCTTTCTGTCGCTTCACAGTGCTTCTATGGAATGTAAATTAGTCTCATTATCAGTGGTAATTCTTCGGTTAGTAATTAATACACTGCAGATTCTTATGCAATTTCATATCTTCATAAACTCGATTAAAGAAACGAAACCAAATGAAAAATTGACCATCTATTAAATTTTATAATTTACACTTTACTTTACATATTTTCTATATCTTTGAATATTATATGAATCCTGTGATTTTTTACAGATTCCAAATTTGAATAAATGCGTAAAAATCAGAAGTCTAGTATTTTTAATATCATTCCTACTTTTGTCATTGCCCTCGTTGGTAACTAATTCTTTATTCTCGTTATTTATTCTCACTACCAAATAATAGCGTTTAACATTCCTTAACGAAGCACAATTTCACATTTAAGTATCGAGGTTTTACCATAACGAACAGAAAGGAAAATCGTTTCTGCGAATAATCCTTCACATGTTCCCCACGTTCTAATGCAGCTAAAGCGTTCGAACGAAAACGCGAGGTTTAGCGGCGTAATCGCGGAGGAATCTTCCCGCAATTTGCCTTCCCACGAGTATTCCACGCGCACGCGAGCCGAACGCGCGCGTTTACACGGCCCATTTTAATAATCGCGAGTCGACGATTCGTTAACTAGGTTAACAGCGGCTAACTTGTTCCACCACGGGATTGGGTTTCTTCCATGAAGCCGAGATCGTGTCCAATGCGTTCGATTATTCGTATCGAAATTTTCCTCTGCAGGAAAACGCTGGGGAGGTATCGGGAAATACACTGGAAAATGGAAATTCAATTAGGGGATTAGAGAGCACGAGAAAGGGAAAAGAAAGTCAATAGAACTGCTTAGACGCCTGGTCTTTATTAGCTATTTATTATCTTAATGGAAGTTAATAGAGCTGCTTGAGCACCTGTTTTCTATTAGCTATTAGTTATCGTTATTAATTAAGTTTCTTTTTCTTTTAATTTCTGTGGTGGGGATTGAAAAACTTAAGTAGATTGGAATTTGAAAATTTGGATACTTGGGAAGTTGAAAATTTGTAAATATTAACTTCTAGGAAATAAATTTCCTCATAAATTCGAAATTAAATAATTTGCAGAGTATTTATTACCTTTAGTATGTGCAATAAGTACGTCAAGCATCGTTTCACAGCATTGCCATGTTATAATTGCCCATTAGATTATCGTGTGGGGTTGGTAGGTGACGTGCATCAGCGTAAAGTTCGCGAGTACCTGGATGCGAGTAACTTCTCTGTAACTATGTGTATGGTATGTCAGAACGAAATGAGCTGCTTGTACGAGTGATTTCAATTCCAGCAGATAATCAGGACTAGCGATAATTTTAATTGAAATTTCGATAGTTCAATCGACGTATCACGGGACTGAAAAGGCAATTAAGATCGAAGTACTGATATATCGGCACCTGTAACGCAAATTCGTAATCGAACTCGGTTTTGCCACTCTGCGTTCGATCAGCTAAAACCAGGGTCTACCAAAGAAACTATGAAATCTATGGCAGTTTGATCGAACCATCGATAGTGTCATTAATCATGGGAAAAGTTGAGCGTAAGGTTTTTTATCTTAGGGTAATACTCCTACCTTTATAACTTACTATGACCACAATTCATCCTTCAATTGTCACTTTATGGCACACTTAGTTGAAATTTTAATAGTTAGCTTTCAGCTTTAAAGTGGGTCTACATTACACGTTATGTAACAAAGTTATGTAACTTTTTAGGAAACAGGAAGGAGAAATGTTATACATAAACTCTCCTTTAAAAGTGTTAGGACACTTTATAGATTACATCATATGTATTTGGGAAAAGTTCTAAAATCGTAATGAATTGCACTGAAAACGCCTAAAGCTTACATGAAATGTGTCTGACTTGTTCTACTACCGACGTATACTAGTATGGTAAAACACAGTAAAATCAGTAGAATATGTCTCAAGTCAGATATAGCAAAACCAGTGGAATAAGTCTCAAATCAGGTGTAGTAACCCCAGTAGAATAAGTTCCAAGTCAGACACAGGGAGATAAGTAGAATGAGGCTTAAGTCAGACACAGAGAAATGAGTAGAATAAGTTCCAAGCCAGACACAGCGAAATCTCTTATTTTATTATATAGAATCACCCCTTCAAATTTCTGATTATTAACTATTTATATTGCAAAATGGAAGTACATTGAAGATAGTAGGTATCCTAATACTTTTGGACAGGGCTCTATTTATTTTCTATTTCCTAAAAAGTTATGTAACCTTGTTGTACAATACGTAGCGTAGATCCACCTTTAGATTTTCAAATTCTGAACTTTTCAACCTATAAATTTTTAAGAAACCTAGAAACATGACTTTTATCAAGCATCTTCTCTCAAAAACTAGTCTCTCAATTTCGATATTTATCTTCTCTATGAACCATTCCTGTCCCACGAAAAGTCCCCTAGAAAGCCCTAAGGACAGTGCCTTTCGTGTGACCTCTCGCGGGGCACAAATAGCGGTACACATAATTCAGCAATCAAAGTGTCTCATAAACAATTCTCGAAGGGTCCACTCGTCGAAGCACAATGCCCGCGAAGCTCGAAACTTTTATTCCTCTCGCGCAACCCGCCGACGCGGAATTGTTCAGCAGAATAATGGACTTCCATAGACGCCGCGCTCCCTCCACGCGGAATAATGAAAACTGCAGGTGTATAATAAATACATGAAGAAAGAGCGTAGGAGGAAGGCGGCCAATAAAACGAGCGAACGATAAATCGGCTAAACGGCGGACGGGTCGCGTCGCGGGTGAAACGGAGCGAAATTCTGTACGCGTTGTCTCTGCACGCGATCTCTCGCGAACAGATCCACTAAAGTTGTCCCTTTCCCTCGAATATTCGAGATCGTGCCACGAGTCGATCGGTCGAGAACCTCGTCGCCCCGCGGATTAATCTCGCTCGTGGATTTTCATTCGAAAGCTTCGCTCGTCGGGAACAAACGAGCAAAGTGACTTTGTCTGTTTAACCGGGTACTTTGGAATATTGCATTTCGTGCCGCGGCGGGGGTGGCGAAGGAGGGGGTAACAGGCTGGCGAAATAGTGCATTATTAGCCCTTAAAATGCTTCGCTCGGGACGAGCGTCGAGCTGTCGTGCTTTGCGACGGAAATATCGCCAGTCAGTCGGGAGTTTTGTAATAAGCCGGTTTCCTCGGAGGGTCGGAGGCAGCGTTGCAAATTAAAAATCATTGGCTGGGCGAGGGGCGAGGGGAGGGATGGGGAAGGCGTGTTTTCCTTTGACTGATGCATCAGTGGCTTTAATTTATGTACCCTGACGCGAGATAGATAGGGTGGCTCATTAAAAAACGATATTCGCTGTCAGGGATGGGATGTACTGTTTCTCGACGTTATTTGAATATGCATTGTAGGTGGGTACAGTTTTTTTCTGGGAGCTCTTTTTTGTTTTGTGAATGGCACACGCGTTTGATCATGAGAACTGTTGTGTTTTCGTGGCTCTGTGAGGGAATGATCATGATGGATTGTCTCGTTGATTATCTCTGATATGTGATTCCATGGAAATGTTGCGCTGCTTGCGAGGGAATATGCAGTTTGTGGTGCAGCAGGGTTGCATCTGAAAATGGAGAGTGATATTACTTGTTTGGAAGCTCTTGTAGGTGGTCTGTAACTCATTAACAATTTCTTCAGACATATTGTATTAAAACCAGTGGAATAAATCGCAAGTTAGACGTAGTGAAACCAGTAGAATAAGTCACGAGTCAGACACAGTACAAGCAGCAGAATAAGTGCCAAGTCCGATACGGAGGGATAAGTAGAATGAGATTAAGGCAGACACAGAGAAGCGAGTAGAATAGAATTCAAGTCAGATACAAGGAAATCAGTAGAATAAGATCCAAGCCAGACACAACAAAACCTCGTCTTATTTTAGTATGTAGAATCACTCTTAAAATTTCTGATTATTAACGATTTATATGGAAGTTCATTAAAGATAGTAGGTGTCGAAATATTTTTGAATGGGAGTGTACTTACAGATCCCTCGCTGGGAACATCAACATCCCAAAAATAATACCTACGTGACTTCCGCTGTTTTGGTTCACAATCACAGATACAAATCAGCCTCCTATACGTACACTACCATGCATAAATATTTGGATACTTTTACATTATTCAAAGTGCATAATATAGGTACACTTTTATACTTACACTAATTCATATAAATGAAGTGTGAAGGTGTCGGTCCATCACACTTCTAATTGATTCTTTTTAATTCGAATCCCCAGGAGTTACAAAACTGACATTATCATTAATACAGCATTGTAAATTAATTGCATAGTATCTAATTATATAAAAATTACTACTTCACTAAAATATCAAATTTCTTTTCCGTCTTACTTTCCTTACTATTTCCTCTATTAATACTATACTAATGAAAATAAATTGCTGCATAATGAGTCTCATGTAATTAACACTTATTTACCTCTTTCCCTAACCAAGAGCCCCTAAGTGGCAGGAATCAGGAAGAAACACCTTAGTTCGTACCTGCGTCCCCAATTTTCCACCACGAGGCCATTTATTAAAAGCATAAAGCACCCATACTAAGTTTTACTGAAATCGCTATATTTCATCGTCGACTGTACTCAAGGACGCTCAATTTCGCCCGCAGAAGTTTCTTTCCACAAGGTGTAGGAGCCTTCCGCCTTGTGACTCATCGCTGGTCGCGACACGTTCGCGAAGCTCCTTTGTCTTTCCGCAGGCATATTTACCGAGCTCGCCTCGGTGGCCAGCAGCCGCTTGAATAATAGCTCAAACAACGCCTCCGACGGATTATCACGCGCGAGATAATCCGTGAATAGGTGCACAGAGGCCCGCGGGAAGACGTGGACGCGGGGGCGGACGTGATCCTCGAGCGGGCAGCGGACGAGGACGGGAAACGGGGTAATTGGAGCGCGGTCCCTTTTCGGGGAATCTGCACGACGGGTGCCCGTTTTAACTCGGTTTGCTCGTTTGTTCATCGGGGACGTTCCATCGGAACGCGGAAGCGCGAGGAATTCGGGGACGAGCTGGAGTTCCCAGGTATGTTTCGCGAGCTGCGCGGCTGGGATCACAGACCGTCGTTCTGCAGGGAGATCGTGTCACCCTGCTCGTGTTTTACTTTTTGGCTTTTTGGGATTCGATGCTTTGGGACTTTGTCACCGCCAGGATCAATCGCTTTAATCTGGTAACCTGTTGTACAATTGGGTATTTGGGAATGGTCGGGGATGAATTGAGTTACTCTGCTTTTAGTGGCTAGATTTTTTTTGAATGCCTCGTGAAAAGTCGTGAACTAAATTCTTTAGATTTAGCGTGAGTGTTAGTTGATGGCTGAGTGGAGAGGAAGGAGAATTGTAGATAATTACTGAAACACGACTTTCCTGTGATCCTTAATTAGAAGAAACAGTATGCTCTGTTTATTGTTATTCTGGAAGTAGATTCATTAAAACTTAATTTGTGAAAATCTGATTTAGATAAGTAGTTATTACTATAGAATCGTGATGCTTTGAAGGGATTTAAAAAATTTGGTATTTTATAATGTATATTTTGCTCTTAAAATTATTTTCCGTTTTTCGAATGGAAAGCAATATTTCAGTAAAACTAATGGCACAGTAATTCGTGATCGATGAGAAAGTGCATTGGCCTGAAGATATGAGCATACTGAGCACGTGGTGGGTACGAGAGTGCCACTTGGGAACTGCATCGAGTTTCGCGACTTCCAGGCCGGAAATGGTCTTCTGATTCGAACGTCCAGTCGTGGGACTCGATGTTTTCCTGTCGTTGCACACTCCCTGCCTGCGAGCTGCTCGATTTGCTTCCATTCAGCTGCACTACCCTTCTATATGTTGCGGCTACTGAATATCGTGTCGCAATTAGAATGTCGCAAAACTTTGAATAGTGTTTCTTTTAGGCCTTAGCTGTATATAATTTTGAAGATCCCTGAGAAATTGATCGCTAATAGTGTAATAGCATCAGATAATTTGTGAAGATATTAAATTCAAACGTTGAAACAAGTTCGAGGAACTTTTTAGGAGCCAAAGTATCATACAGAATGTTTCCATTAAAATTTTATAGCTTTTAACTGCTCTGGTGGAATATTTTTTCAAACTTTATTAGGGGAACTTCTATCAATACACTTTAGGAATGATAATTGATAACTAAGCTGCGGATGTTTATGCAAATTTCTATTTTTATATACAAGATTAGATACATAGTAACGACTTGAAATTCAAACATATTTATCCCAACTATTTCTATATTTTTCCATATGATATAGACTCTGTACTTTTTGGTACATTACAATTTTCCATAAATGCATAAAAATTCGCAAGATATTTATGACACTAGTTGCCAAGTGACACACAAAAGTATGTGACTTAATTGAAGAGTTACTGGGACTCTAAACAAAGCTATCTGTCAGTAGATAAAAAAATCCACCAATAAATATATATAATCCTTGAATTTGGCAGGACCTCAAAGAGCAATTGAGGTCTAAAATTGTTTTCGTTAAATGCAAAGGTCCATTCAGACAATCATCTACCGCAGCAAGAGTCACAAAACTCGCAACTCGGCAATATTCCCCTAAAGTAAGTACACTTGAACATCGAGTACTTCCACAAGCACCTCTCCGACAATGTACGTAAAATTTCCCTTCAGTTTTCGTCGATTCGTTCCTTCGAATAAATACCCCAGCTCGAAGTATATCCCTTGAAGCAAATATGCCAAAGCATCGAATAGCTCCACAAACATTTCTTTGACAGTTCATATGAAATCCTGCCCCAGGTACCTGGTTTTTCAAAACAGTTTCCACGCCGCAGCTCGAGAAAATCGCAGAACAGTTTCGCAACTTGCCCCAGCGTCCCTCGAATCGGCGTAACCAGCCGAATCCCAGCTGTTCCCCCTCGGTGGAGACGTTCAACTTGGAATTTCCGAAAGTACACGGCGACAAAGTGGCTGGAGGCTCACGGTTCTGCAACACGCCTCGCGCCAACATCGACCCTGTTCGCGGCAGAGACCTGGGGAAAGAACGGCGCCGTGTTCGCACGCTGCCACCAGTTTTCCCTCCTCTTCCCGTCGTTTCTCTATTCGCGAGCCGTGCTCCCGCTCCCAACGACGATGTTTCGCTTTTACGTTCCCCCAACAACGAGGAGTTGCACTCTCGTCCCTTGTTCGCCGCGTTTCCTGCTCTTCGACGATCGTTCCTGCCTCCCTTCCGCGAACTTCGACGTCTTCCTTCCCTTCGCCTCGCGAGTGCAGCGTTCGCGAGGGGATCTCGCGAAGCGCCAGCCTCGGTTTTTAACGAGCTTTCGTGCCGTGATGGAACTTCGAAAAAGTTGGCCGGTGATGTATGGTTTTGGCGTTGATGGTCGATGGTTTTGTTGACTGCTTGACTGCTAGGTAGCGCTGTGATTGGAATACGGTGGTGTGTTTGATGGATATTTTAGTTCAGTTGTTTCTGTAAGTCTTGTGTGACAGATAATTGGTAGTTCAGTTTTTGGTGCAATTTGAAGTTTGAAAGTTTGATTATTTGGAGATTTAGGCACTTTGAGATGTAGACATTAAAAAAATTCTTGAATTTGGAATTTGTAAGTTTGAGATATTGTATATTTGTATATTTGAAATTTTGAGGTTTCCTAAATTTGAAGGTTTTTGTATTTGAAAGTTTCTGGCCTGAAAATTTGAAAGTTTGAATATTTGAATTTTTGAATTTTTGAATTTTTGAATTTTTGAATTTTTGAATTTTTGAATCTTTGAATCTTTGAATCTTTGAATATTTAAATATTTCAAAATTTCTGATCACAAAACCTTCACAATTCAAATATTTCAAAATATTCGAAGGTTGCTACATAACTGCAAGTTGGTCACTATTCTATCGATCCAACAGCTAAATAATCACACTTTCGTCTACATAGCAGTACAATGCAAAATTTTCCCGGGAAAATAAGCATCCGTTCTATTTTTATTTCGTTTCAAATGAACAATGGAACGTCGTCCAACGAGTCGTCGCAAAAGCTGCAGAAGAGAAACACTGTTGGCAATAGCTTGACAAATTATTGAAACGTGTCGAAAGGTCTTCAATTCAGTTTTCCGAGAGAAAGTATTCTATTGGGGCGGGAATATCGCGATGAAGGTGAAACACGCGAGCAGAGGTAAAGGCTGGAGAGGAAAAATAACAGGGGAATGGGGAGAACAAAGCTGAAGCTTGGGAGTTCTCGTATTTTCTGTGTATTTTTATCGACCCCTGCCTTTCGCCCACCTCGATGCTTCTAGCGCAGACAAGTGGACAAGGAACTGGGAGTCAAAGTGTTCCGTGTAAAAATGAAATTTTTCATAGCCTGTAGAACTTTAAATAGGAAGGGTACATTGCCCCATGCAAATTAGTCCATACTTCGTTTCTTGATACCAGTCTTGGACTTCTTGAATCCTCACTCTGTATCATAGACTGGTATTTTATTGTAATCTCCTTCCTACCTCTGCCAAAAATATAAATTATATCTCGCAAACTTCACTTAAGTCATAAATCCAATTCCTCAAGAATTTAACTTAACTGTTCTGGCTCGTAGCCATAGATGTAACTCTTGGAGTTAGCTCCAAGATAGAATTTGTAAAGATCCAGTTTACGATCTAGCTACACGGCACTATCAAATCGCAAAGACCAATTTTGCTACTCTTCAACAGAGGACGTTTATCCCACGTGGATCCATAGAGGATCCACGTTCCATAGAATGTTCTCTGTCGACAAGGAAAATAAAGACCAGCGCTTCGCGTGCACGTCTCCCGAGACACGAGAGCATCCCCAAAAAGCGTTGGATCGCGTCCAATTTTCGGTCCAGCGTATCCCGATCCCCTTTGTCCCGCACAATGGAGTAGCCGCTTTGTGCGCGACACACCGCGTAATTTTTCGGCCACCTATTAGCCGAGCTCGACGACGAAATAATTTACATCGAGGATCGTGGACGTTTCCAGGGTGCCCCGAGTGACCCCCTTTCCCTCTGCCTTTTGTCCCAGGTTCTTCTTACGTTTCGATCGCGCCGCTTCTTTCCTACGTTTCACCACTTACGATGCCAGCCCCCCTCTGCCTTCTTCCTCTGGTGTCGTTACGAGTATTCGCGAAGGGACAATGAAAGCTCCTTAAACAAAGTCGCGTAGTCCTTGGCGCGAGACACCGAGGAGCCACGGAGTTTAACATATTCATTATAGTCCCCCTTCTCTGCACTCTCGCTAATGCTGGCGGTATCTCTGGCTCGGCTAAAAGCAGACCGAGAAACTCCATTGAATTTTCCAGGCAACCGGGGCTCGCCTTTATGGAAACGGAACGAATGGCGCGCTGGTCGCGGGATTCGGTAGAGAATGGCCGTTTCCAGGGGATTGGGAACGTTGATTATGCTTTACGCTGTGTTTAATAGTTGCAAAGTGGAGGAGAGGAAAGTATTTAGAGGGAGGATTTCGTGTGAACTGTTTTAGGAGAGCCTGTAATAGAGGACCTTTCTTGGATATTGGGACACGTTTCCTGTTAAATATTCGAGGCGTAGAAGATGCAGGCAATTTCTTATATTTTATATTTTTGATACAGACAAATGATAGAAGTGTAACCTAAAAAAGGATTTAGAGAGAGAGAGAAAAGAAAAGAAAAATTTGTCTTCTTCGAAACCATTCAAATTACGATACAGATGACTTTCGTGTCACTAAGAACAGAGAAGACATTTAGGTGAAGAGCTTGTGATTATACAGAGCGTTCCAATAAAACTAATCTCTTTTATATCTCCTACAGAATAAGTGAGTTATGAATGATATTTCTTAATTATATTCGAAAGTCTTCCCTTGTAGTTCTCCTACCACGTGGTAGGTGAGCCCGTTTCGTTAAGGAAAACGTGTTCTCTGTACAACAGCGCAACAATGCTGCTTTGGTTGAAATGTTCGTACTTGTGAGATTCGAGACGTACAATTACGGCTGCGATGCCTCTCGAGGGCATTGCGAGCCGCTAGTCGGTAACACGAAACGGTCCTTAACGGGATGTCACAGGATTACAGTGCGCTAGGATAGAAGGTCTACAAGGCACGGGGGAGCAATGGGGTGTAACACTCATTATGCGTGGCCCGTCGTTTCTGGCTGTCGAGTTAAGGGTGAAACGTAGCCAGGGTATTTAGCGTACATCGCGGCAGAAATATGTTAATGGGGGCCGTTGTCTGAAGCCCCAACTTGTATCTTCAATTTCACACGAGCCTTGCGCAGCCTCAGCTCCACTGGTACGCATTTTTCGTTTCCCCTATTCCACGAACGTCTGCGGCGCGCTGAATTATTCAGGTCATTGTTCCCTTTGTGCACGCTGTTTTAAATGCTTCGATTTTCGCGTCAGTGAATCCTGCAATTCGATAGACAGTCTTGGTTTATTGGATTCTGAGATTCGGGATTGCGCTCTGGTTCTGTGAGCTCTCAGTTTTATTTTTTTTTGTTTTGCTGAAAACTTTTTAACTATATTAGTAATCTTGTTTTCTTTGCTTCTCTGAGACTTTAATTTTATTTTTTTTTGCTGAGATTTTTTAACTGTATTAGTAGTTTTCTTCTTTTTTTTTTTCTCTTGGTGGATTGATGTTGCACTTCTAGTGTTAAAATGTTCCTCGACTAAGGACTTAGATCCCGTTTCCTATTTCCTGAGAGTAGCCCTTGATTTATCCCCATCAGTGTATCGCAGGCGAGCAACGCTCCACTCACAGAACAGCAAAAATTCCCCCTCTACTCGATAACGAATTACGCAATTCGAGCACCATCGTGGTCTCCCTTTCCCAATGGGTAGCGGGTAATAGAGGAAGCCATGCATCAACGTATCGCTCGTTGCATCTGGACGTATGCTGCACCGAGGAAATCGACTTGCACGCCTGTCTTACCAAATTGGAGCTGCTTCGAACGCGCTGTATGTCAAATCCAGACAGTCCCGATACTCATCGCGATATATGTACATGCGAATCTCTGGCTAGTATATAACCACATCGAGCTTAACCCCTAGAGAGTCTACTCTTTCGAGGTGGTCAGCAAAATCAGTAGAATAAGCCTAGAGTTATACATACAACAAAGCAGTAGATTGAGCCCTGAGTCCAACACAGACATGTCAGTAGAATAAGCCTCGAGTCAGACACATGTATATTAGTAGAATAAACCTCGATCTAGCCATAGACATTTCAGTAGAATAAGCCTCGAGTCAGACACAGAACAGCCAGTAGAATAAGCTCCACGCCAAACACAGAACAATTAGTAGAATGAGCTCAAAGTTAGACACAGATACGTTAGTAAAATAAGTTTCGAGTCAGACACAGGAAAATAAGTAGAATAAGTCTCGAGTCAGACACAGAACAGTAAGTAGAATAAGCTCTAAGAGACAGACACAGAAAAATCAGTAGAATAACTCCCGAGTCAGACATGTTCCACGCGAATTTGGTAAATTTTCTCAACAATTAATAACTCTCAAACTAAACTTCAAACATATTTCCCTCATTCTTAATTTTCGCCTTACCATCTGGAATCGTCCCTCAAAATATTCAACACCTATCCTCCAATACCCTGCACAAGTAAATATTTTATCACGACACTCACAGAAGTCCATAGCAAAGGTCTACAATAGATAACCAAACGAATAAACGAAGAAATAAAATAAAAAATAAAATAAAAAATAAAATGAAATAAAATCCCAAATATTATTATTTCATTCCACACAGATTCCTCACTTTAATCACGGCGTATGTAGCTCTACTAACTTCCACAAACGACTCTCCTGTCGAAACGGTTCGCGATACTCTTCGTAATCGCGTCACGGGATCGTGTCTACTCGAGGGATCCAAGTTATCTCGCGGTTGCAGCGGGGATACGCTCGTCGTCGAGCTCGTCATCGCGCTTGGCGACCGTAAACTCGATAATAAAATCGCGGAGCGGCGATCACTGCGCGTTCCGAATATGCCTCGTTAAAAGCTCGGTAAAGTAAATGATAATCAACTGGCCGCGGTGCTCTTTACGACCTGGTCGAAGGTAAATCGCCAGTGCACTCGAAGGGGATTAGTTTTTCTGACGCACACTGGCTCTAGTTGAAAGCCGCGATAAAGAGACAGTCGTGAACTTGAAATCTCGAAAACTCGTGCGACCATCGCGAGGCGTGTCGACGCGATCGATTCGAGCCCCGAGCCAGAGACGTCGTCGTTGGGATGCGTAATTCGATTTTCTCTGTCTATTCACCCAGTCGAGCCTAATAGAATGGGAGACAGGGTCCCTTTTGACGCACTTTATCCAGTTCGTCAAGGTTAATCCACTGTGTCGGCTGCTTTCTTTTCGCGGAGTGGTTACGAATTCGAGGGTGGTCAATTTTATTTGAAATTTAATTTCAAAGGGTTGAGCGAGGATAGTACGAGATCTAACGCAGGGGGAGCTTATTAAGACAAGAAATTTGAATATTTGGAAATTTCTTTATTTAAAATTTCATTTACTCTTTCAGTTGAATACATTTATGTGTAATATATTAGAACTACCTGTAAACAGTTTTACGCAATAACATATGAATATTCCGAAATTCTGTGGCATTTAATTAATGATTAATTTGTTTCAGGTAATGATGGATTTGTTGATTTTCGTATAAGAGATTTTCAGGATAACATAATATAAATACATTGCATTAATATTAATTTATAATTTGAATTTCATGGATGACCTAAGGCTCTCACAGCGTTTAGATCATCGTCGATTTTCATTTTCCCGCTTAATTGCTTCTCAGTGGTTCGCAGCAAATAGAAATTAGTAGTCACTTTGCTCTCTTTTGGCACACTTGGAGTGGGTGGTGTTGAAACAACAGAGTGGGCGATTTCAATTGATGAACCAGGTAAATTTATTGGATCACGAATCCACGAAACCTCTCTCTCTGAAACGTGTCCACGCGTTCCTGACGAAACGAAGCGTTCTTGCGAATATATCTAGAGCACCTTTAACCTCGTGCGTGTGGTATGACCTCGCAAAAAATGGCTCGCCTGTTAGCGTGACGCTTTCGAGGGAACTGGGTAGAATAAATGCTCACGGCGGAAAATTTTATGTATCTCGCTGAACTGTGCATTCGTGACATTAGAAGAAAAAAGTTATGCTATTGTGAGAGGAAATAAAAGCGACTTTTCTAATTAAAATAAAAGTGCATGTGCAGAAATCACTCGGCTGGACGATGCAAAAAATTCTGTGAGCAGTATAAAGAATGTAATATGCATATAATTTGAAATGGGATGGAATATGTTCTTTTTTCATTATCGCCAAATGTAAATTAAACAAATGATACTATATTACTATACTGCAGTGAAGATAGTGGTGTGTGGTGATAGCAGAAATAGTGGATGGAGACTAATATATACAGACTATAGAGATTACTGTAGAGGGTGAGTCAAGCAGCTGTGTCATCTGAATTTGTTAAATGAAGAAATCTGTCAAACGAAAGTTGTTTTGTATTAAGAGTATACCAAAGAGGAGCAGACTCTCGATGCTAAGCAATTTCTATTTGAAACATTGTTTTAATTACGTAACTCACCTTCTATACATAACTCATTGTGAGTCCCTTCTCCAGGTACAGAATTAGAATTCTCTCCCCTCAGACCAGAATTAGACTAAAATCCTCAACTAAATTCTTCACTTTTCAAAGGTCTGCAAGCTTAATAATACAGCAGGGACAAACACGTGTTCGTTAGACACAGTCCTTTATCCAAATGGCCTACGATTTGGAATCACCCTATGGATTTTCAATAGCAAATGGCAAGCAATTTCGAGCGTTCACATAAGACACGTGTGCTCGAGGACTGAGGTCCCGGAAGCAGCCTCGAGATCGTCACCTCCGCAGGGGAAGCAACAGTTGCAGAGCACAAGGCGTTCGCCTGAATCCGCGCAAAGTGGCTCCGCGGAAAAGCATCCGCGTGCATTTCGGCCCCTTTTGAGGACGGAAATGGGGGCGGTTCGAACCCATTCGACCTCGTAAATTATAGACGCGCTCTTAAGTGAACCGCACCCCCGAAATTCCTGCCATTTCGCGCCCTCGTTTATGCTCCTGCACGCACACCTTTTAATGGAAAGCTCGCGTTCCCCAGAGGAAAGAGTCGTGGGATTTATTTATCTCGAGTTATTCTTGATTTACATATTGGAGAGAGTGTTTGAGGATCCCTCGTTTTTTGTCGATCATTTAAAACCCTTTTGAATGGTTCGAGAGAGGAGAATATTTTTTATTTTTTGCTTGAAGTTAGTTTTTGAATGGTTTAATACTAGTATCTATTCAAGATAATGTGCTGGAATGAAATGATAAATTGCTATTGGGTGTAAGAAGCTTACAGTTTGAAGAGATGACAATGGTTTGATATGAGATATTTGATATGAGTATTAAAAGAGCATAGGTATTTGTTATTGGAGCAGGAGAAAGGTATTTCAAACGTTGGAAACTTGGAGAATTGGAATAATGCAAAAATGTAATATCTAGAAATTTAACGATTAAGCATTCAAAAATTTGAATATTTATAAGTTCAAAAAATTTCGATATTGGGATGTTTAAGTTTTTAAAAAAATTGGCGCATTTGAATGATTAGATATCCAAAAATTTGAATATTCGAACATTTGGAAGCTCCCATACGTGAATATTCTCAGCCTCGAATATCTAAAAGTTTACCACTTCCACGTACCCCCACCCCACAGAACTACGACACACCGCTCAAAGCGCATCGCGTCTCAGTCGAGGGTTGAAACCGCCCCAGCTCGTCAACAGCCGCAGCTTTCATAACCCATCTTCCGTAAACCGTGTGTACCTATACACGTGTGGCGTGTACGCACACAGGTGAGACACTCGAGTGGCAAGATCACGTTCAAGAACGGGTGTCGTGGTAACGTTACCCCGTGTCGCGGCAGGGTACAAAGGCGAGGACGACGAGACATCGCGCGACAAACCGCATCGGTCGTCGTGCATGGCAGTGTAGCAGTCGGAGCGTGCGCCTCTCGACAAACTCGCGTCTCGAGGCCAAAGAAGTTTCGCCCAGACTCGTTACAATGGTCCGTGAGCGGAATTCGCGACACGATGGACAATCACCAGCCGAGAAACCGCCGCTACCGTGGCCTGTGTGGTTTCGGCGTTAAAACGTTTGTTAAAACCTCGGGGATGTTATCAGAGGCGAATATAATTAGATATAATGACCACCGATCGTGGAAAATTGCACCATATTTGGGAACTTTTTTGCGAGAGCAGGAGGAAAATTTTGCTTATTTCTGGAGGGGTGAATTTTTTGTGGGACTTTACAGGAATTTTAGGGTTATTTTGGGATGCTGACTTTTGTTTGTAGTAGTCTGCATAATATAAGTAGAGTAAGGATTTTTATGAATTTACAGAATACACACTATAGAGAGTGGTTTACTTAAATAAGGCAATCTAAATATCTTTTTTTCTAGTTGTGGCGACACAAAAAATATTTTACATGCAATTTGAATGGTATTGAGGGACCAATATATTGCAAAGAATATTTGTTGTAACTCACAATCAGTTTCTGTTTTCCAAAATGTATTTATCTATAAAAATAAATTTTGTATAAAAATCTGCAGTCCAAATATAACTCAATTTCTGCAACCTGCCCTCAATATCTTCTGAAGTATCCATAATAAATTAGTTCTGCTATTGACATATTGAACATTTCGTGATCAAATATATTAGTTCCATTCGATACCATAAATATTTCCATATAAATAGACACCCTCCACACAAAAGTAACAATATCTAATTCTCTGACCACCAATGAGGAACGTTTCCACCCTCCTGGAATCTAGGGAGATCTTCCTCCCTGCCACGCAAGGATCGATTTATCAAAGGAAAGCCTCTCGAACAGAGAATATCATTTGCTCGCGGCCATTGCCTTGTATCTCCTCTAGCAGCCAGCGTTTTCTCGTAAAGGCGAGCCAGGGCTAGAATTAATCTCGATTGAAATTCAATTCGGTTCGAGGAATTATTTACCAAAGCATTCGTAGCTCGTGATCGCCGATAGACCCCTCGTACAAATCACGGGGGCACGCGAATCTGTTTCTGTGGAAGAACGATCGATGTAATTACGTAAGTCGAGGGTAGTTCCGCGATCGACTTTGACCGCCACGTAAATCTTGGGAACCCTCGACAGTACCTGTTCTTGGAAAACCAAAGATATTTTCCAGGGCTTCCACTCAAGGGTTCGTGTTGAGTGGGAAAAGGGTTGATTCATGGTGTCGATGCTGCTAATGATTCATCAGGAGTACTTTTTTCGAGGTTTGGAGGAAATACTTTGGCTCCTCGTTAATTGAACATAGAGAGACTTCATGCATGTTCACTTAACGAGGTAAGTAAGATATTTATGAAGCATTTGTCAGTGGGGTGAGTTCTGTAGAGATTCTGAAGTTACATTATTGACTTATTCTACTGATGGTGTGCACGAGTCAAGTCAGACGCAGCGGAGCCAGTAGAATAAGTCAACTGACATGGGACACATTTCACACGCAGTCTGGCGTTTTCATTTTCGTCATATTTTGGCGTGTAGAATCACCCCTTCATATTTCTGACACCTGTTGTGGAACCCTCTACATACTATAACAAAAAGTAACGAGTAACAGAGATATATTAATATTCTGTAAGTGAAAACTCTGTTTTGGTCATTTCAAGTTTCCATCAATCAAAAATCCAATGCTTGCTTCCTAAACCAAGCAATTCAATCCAAGCAAAATACAACCTTTTATCACTCTCCTTCATTGATTAACCACACGTAGCCTTCACTGGTCATTTAATACAGGAATACACAGAGTTACTTTATGTCTCACTAAATTTCTTATGGCCCCCAAATTTCAGTCAAATAAAACCTCGAAGTATCCAAAACGAGTCATCGAATTACAGTCCATTAACACAGCTCTGTTTCTCTCTACTTTCTGCTCGTCTCACACTATCCAAATTCCTAAATTCCTATAATCGAATCCAGATAACAACTCCCACCCATTAACAGAGGCCACATAAATATAATTAGGACGACACAGGAGCAATGAATGTTTCTTACGTAATACTCGCAGCAATTTCGATAATTCACAGCACGAAACTCGGCAATTGCTCGGGGCCGTTAACCTCTCCACTAATTCATAGGTCCATGAATTATTCCACGTGTTGCGCGAAACACGTTCAGTTAACTCGACCGGAACAGTCAGGCTAAATTAATAGAGCGTAATTGTCCGAACTGTTTGGAGCTATTTCGCGTCGAATCGGGCGGAGGTCTCGCCACTGACGCGATCTTAATTCCATCGACGTGGAAACGCTTAAAACCGACCCTCGGTCGCACCAGCGCGTCATCCCCCTTGGGCTTTATAGGTGGATGGAATCGACGCAGTAGGTCGGTGCCCATTGCGGATGTGCGACCACGCTGGGCTTTCTCCCGAAGTCGGCTTAAATTATGCAGCGCGTGGATGATTCGTTAACGCGTTGACGCGGCAATGTGTGACTGTCGTCACGTTTGGGAATACGGGATTTCAGTCCATTATTACAGAGAGATAATTTCTTATTTTCTTTTGCGCCACTGCTGGGCCAAATTTGACAAATGAGAATCCCCTGGGTGAACTGAAATTTTTATGTCCCGTGACAGATGACACAAATGAATCTGTGCATATGGTGCCTGTAATGTTTTGTTAGAATATTTATGCAACCGGAAGGGTAGATAAAAGAGAGAAATATTGTGTGACACAAGTTTTTATTATTGTAAATTTGATGGATGGGATATTTTATTACAGAACGTTTTTTTTTTATTTTAGTATATTTCTTGTTTCATTTCCAGAGTTTTTCATTATCTCTGTAAATATTCGTATGTACGCTGCGGTCACTTTATATATTTGTCATTGTTTGTACACGTGTGCAAGTGGAATCGATTTGCAGACAGAAGGGGCGATCGATGGGGAGCGAATTTGCATTAGCTGGTTTGGGAGCGGGATACAGTGTCGTCGATCATTGTTTCATTGAAGATCGTTAACCATCGTTAGCGGTGGTTCGTCTGCTTGTCGACGTTGGTTTGTGGAACGCCGCAGAAGCCGCGCAACACGCGGCAAAATCGTCCCTTTGCGCGAACCGCAATCCGCCATCGCCCAGTGAGTGTTAAACGACCGAAACGTCGACAAAAAGCGAGCCAATTCGCGAGAACTCTATTCGCGAAACGTGGGGAAACGTGCTAGCATGCAGACAGTGTAGGTACTCTGGTACAGCGAGGCCAACGAGTGCCCTTGTTACCCTCTCGCTTAATTTCTAGAGTGAAATTTAATAGTCGTGAAATTGATGAGGTACCTGTAATTTTGAGATTAGAATTTTATTATTCTTTTTTTGTGGTATGTTACATAATTCTGTTCAGGTACTTCTGAAGGTTATCATGTTTTCGTATATCATGAAGTATCTGAAATGAAATAGGGAAGCAAGTTTGCCATTAATGGCAAGCGAGATATTAAATCTTTAGGCAAAATGGGAAATTATAGTAGACAATAATGGTGAATATATTATCGATTAAAAAATGTAAACCTTTCTTTACATTTTTTGTAACTTAAATCTGTATTTCATTTCAAATACGCCACTGCTGATGGGAAAACCTGATATTTAGTTAATGGGGTGAACTTGTGAAGTGGAGTGCTGAATTTTTATAATAGTAAGTGTTTGTCAATTTGAAGAACTCTTCAGTTGATTACGTCAGTATCCATTTTGTGGATGTACATTCAATGTATTAGTAGATGTCAATAATTGAAATTATTCTGTATGTTCCACATGTTTAAAAGATGTGAATGTCTGAATATTGAATATTTGAAATTTGGAGTATTTAAATGCTTACAAAATATTGGAAATTTTCCCAACCAAGCACACCACTTGGGAAGTTCCTTCTAAGTTATCAATTTACCACGCCTCTGCTGTGTCTTAGTGCACCCTTCACCTGCACCTGCAAATTCAATAGCGATTACCTACCTGCAACATGACGTCAAACACTGTTCCAGGCCTTTGACACACGAGTAACAGTATTTTGATATCGTCCATCAATGTCTACCCAGCGTCCACCAATTTCCCTAATAAAGGAACCCAAGGTCCTCCAATAGTCAAAGGAGCGAGCAACTCTTTTAATCAAATTACCAATCGGAAGGAGCCTCCTTACTCTATCGAAAGTCACACCTTCAGCCCTCTGTAACGAGAACTCTCCCTTTATCTCTGCTTCCGTATTTGGTTTAATGACTACGCCAGAAGAGCAGCGGGCCATTGCATCTCGACTCGCTGAAGTTGGAGGAGCGATGCCGCTAATAATAGAGGCGAGAATCTAGTTTGCAAACCGAGTCTCTGCTCGGGACTCGTAATTTGCCTCGGGAACGCGGGCTTCTTTAAGCCCCTGTAATTTTGCGGTTTCGTTGGGCGGGCCAGCTACTTGGCGACAATCGTCGAGGAGTCGCGCGTAAAAAGTCCTGGAAAGGCGAC
Source organism: Calliopsis andreniformis (assembly GCF_051401765.1). Lineage (NCBI taxonomy): Eukaryota > Metazoa > Arthropoda > Insecta > Hymenoptera > Andrenidae > Calliopsis > Calliopsis andreniformis. The sequence continues at coordinate 7,722,726 of NC_135065.1, read as the reverse complement.
AGGTCACGGAAGATTGGCTGTTTCGCTGCTCAGTCGTGCTTCAGGGACGCGGAGAGGGTGCTCGACTTCTGTTGCGCAAACTTTTAAAAGGTTTCCTGGACCTTTAGCGATTCTCCGCGCAGACAACTTCGCTGCCAAGTTTGTCAGCGTGCCTATCTCCTGCACGCGAGGCGCGTTCGTTTATCGTTCCTGGGCGTGGCGATGCGTTTTGCGCGCGATTCTTGCGGAGAATCACGCTGCGGACTCTGGGGACTAAATTAGCGATGATTTGTTTGCGTGGGAGGGCGACCGCGCAGATAGCTGCGAGCTATGTGATGTCCCAGCCTTGGGACGAATTCTCGCGTGGCCTCCATTTGGTTACGTTGTGTGATTAAGTAGCACTGATTCTTCGGAATGTTACGTGTGTTTTATTTGTCACGCGAACTTGAAGCACATCATTTTATAATCCATTTCATTTCGAATAGACGTAAGGATCTAAACTGAGAATCTTCCTCAAAATCTTTGGGAGGAGTTCTTTTAGTGCCAAGTGGTACCTGGAACCAGACATTAGCTACCTATGTTTAAAAAATGAAATGTAATTAAGCTGTCAAGCTGCAAAAGTTATATAGACTCCATACACGATACGACCAGACTTTAGACTTGCCTTGTGAGTGGGTACCATTGTGTCTTGGGAGATATGAGATTATATTGATTTTAAGTAGAATTCAAGTAAACCCCTTTCCTCTGTATCACCAACCTAAACATCTTCCCCTAGAGATCACAGTTTTAATCGTACATTAAAACACACGTGTACCATATATTAAGGAACTAAAAATCCTTATTCTTAATTCACAAGTACACACAAGAACCTATCGCATTAGAATTCAAGCCTAAAATTGACTAAAATTAACATTCATGTTCACATATTACGATTGGCTACTGGGACATATACTGTAGGTGCCACTCTGTGCTACGAGAACTCCCTTCTTCCCCACTATTCCACTTGAACCAATGTCGCGAGACCCCTCGAACTTCTCCAAGAAGACTCCAATCTCGCTGTAGGAAATTGCACGTGACGCTGGACGGAGTTCCAAGCCCGTAGTTTGGCTGTAACATCGAGGCCAGCCGGTCGGCCGCGTATCTCCCTATCCCCTTGGATTAATATCGCGGACGTCTTGTCGAGTCAACGTGTCCCGAAGGAAAATGAAGTTGGCTGGGGCTGGGGTCGGGTCAGCGAGTGCTGTGGCATCCCGAGGATGGCTGTCGATCGAGCGGGACTCCACGGATCTCCCATGCAAGGGAACTAAATTCCTTGCCTGTCCTTCCAGGAGGCATCGACTCCCCAGATATCCAGCTACGATCCTGGCAACGTTCCAGCCGCTTCCGCTGCTCGCCCAGAGTGCTCGGGATTCGGTTTGACCCTCGTCATTATCATTTCGAACTAGTTGCTCGTGGAAAAACCTTATCCGTCTTCTTATCCCCAGAGGAAATTGGACGATGAACGTTTGGTTATGGTTTCTGGGACGCCTTGGGCGTGGGGGTGTTGAGATGGGGAGTTTGGAATGCTTGCAGTAGTTTATCTTTCTGCGTCATTTGTGAACGTGTTGAAAGCTGTAGCGGGATTTTAGGCGTTTGATGAGAGTGAGGACTGGTTGTGGGAGGAGATAAGGGTTGATGGTAAGAGAGTTATAATTTTGTTTAATTCTTTAGATAGTTCTGACGTTCTTTTCTTAGATATTCTAGAAAAGGCTCACTGGTGACACATTGTTTAGGAGATTCTTGAAAATGGCGAAGGAGATCTTCGCTTGATTAATGTTCGGTAGAATCTTTGTATTATTAATTTCGTCATTACTGGATTTCTAAGGCGAAAAAATAGAGCATCTTCCATAATAGTAGTAATAATTCTTAAGTATTTTCTTGGTTATCTAATTATGCATCATTCTTGCTCACGAATCCATTTTAAATCCCTCTTTTTAAAAAACTGTTTAGCATAGTAGCATTTCCTCCGTGATATCAAAGAGCGTAAAGAAAACTATTTAACGAGGTAAAACTTTTATTGCCTTTTTTAAAAGTCCCAGAAAAAGGATTCTGCAGCAGCTCGGCGAGGCTACCTTGTACATTTTTTAACACAATAGCTATGCATAATGTAACACAGTTAGAGTTGATTTTACGGGTAACTCTACCTTAACGACCATAAATATGCATGAAAAGGACTATTCACATTCGCTGCTGAGTATAATAAACATGCACTTCAATTTGTCGCCATTTTTTGTTCCGTGTGTCTCGAAAGGGATATTATTCATGAGGCACCGAATTTCTGTTTGACGAGCGTAACAGATAACGACGTTTCTACGAATGGGCTTCGCGGAACGAAGGTTGTGATCACTGGCGTGACGCGACGCGATTATGAAATCTCTTTTGGACTTATTTCCAGTCGGAGCTCCTCTGAAAGTTAATTCCGCGGCTCATAGCCCACCGGGCTAAGTAAAAGCGCGGGCACAAGTCAAAGAGCATTAGTGAAGAGAGTCGAGGTTCCGCCCCGAATCTCGTCGAACTCTAAACTTTGAAGTTGAAGAGGAATTCTGCTGCCGAAACTGTCCTCCTTTCGAATTTGCGATGTTCCGCTAGTACACGTGAATGTCAATGAGAATGCTAGATTACGAAGTAATTAGAATCGAAGCCCCTTTCCATCTTAATTCAAAGATATACATTTTTCTTATACTATAATTTATTATAAGAAGACCTACATTCTTGAAACATTCGAAGGTACTTTAACACCTCGTCAGCAAACAATCTTTGGGGGATCAGAACTATGCGGGTTCCTTTTCACCAAATTTTCTACCCCAAGTTTGACCTATCATCTAGTCATACTACTGTATTAGGAAACAGAGTCTCAAAATGCGCATCCGTGATACCCACGTCTTTTAAAAAATTGAAGCCACGAATAAACAGATTCTTTTAACCACTCAGGGGAATTGAAGCCTGCAGAACAGCAGTCTCACTCTTTTAAATAAACATTAACAACAGAGCAAGTTAAACGCAATTCTTTTTACGAGTGTGGTCGACCATCGCCAGGCAACGAGTTAAACAATTAAAACCTGAATGGCTCTACAGAGCGAGGCAGAAAGCAATGGGTTTCGACGCCTAAACGACGGCGGCGAGTTTACGCAGAACGAGCGAGGAACGAGCATCCAGGATCTCGAGGCACCTGACGTTCTGAGGTTTTGCACCACGAAGAGGAAGAAGAGGTGCACGCAGCGCGTGGACTTGGCGGCGCTCAACTTCGCTCGGAATTAAAAGCTGGCCGGTTCCCCTTCTGTTTTTACGGTCTGGTGGCCCGTGTTGTGAGAGGAACTCTTTGAAGATGCCGTGAGAAGCCTTTCACCGAATCAAAAGGATGCCCCAAGTAGCTAAACTTTCGTTCTCGTTGCGGGTTTCATCTCGCTCCGTCGAACCGGGCCAATTCATCAGCAAGGGTATTATAAGCTTTGTAAGTCTCGACTGGTAGACCTTAAACAAGACTCCGATATCTTCATAACGAACTTAACGTTTTTGGGCGATTTTTAGGACTAAGTGGGAGAGGTAGGTTAGAATTCAGGGTTATTATAAACAGCCAATGTAGAATTTTAGGGCGTATAAATATTTAGTGTGAAATTTCGGCTTATCTCTTCGAGAATCCATGTAGAATTTAGGTAAAATCCAGGTAGAATTCAAGTAAATTGTGAGTAGAATTCAGGAAGAAGGTAAATAGGTTTTAAGTAGAATTCAAGTAGATTTTAAGTAGAATCAAGATAGAATTCAGGTAGAATGAAAGTAGAATTTAGGTAGAGCCTATGTAAAATCCAGCTAGATATCAAATAAAATACAGGTAGAATCCATGTGGAAGGAATTACATAGATTTTGAGTAGGATTCAAGCAAAATTCAAGTAGATTTCAGGTAAAATTAAAGTAGAATCCAGACAGGATTTAAATAGTGTCCAGGTAGAATTAAAGTAGAATCCAGGAAAGTTTTAAGTAGAATTTAAATATAATCTACTTAGAATCTAAGCAAAACCCATGTAGATCTCGCCACGAAAAAAAGTAGTACAAGTCTACCATAGAGTATTCCCATACTCACACATACATACTGCAGTCATACACCAAGCTTCTACGTATATTATTTCAAAGTAGCTTCAACCAGATTTCAAATTCGATAGCACCTTTCAGCCCAATTACCCTCCTCCATTCAATCCAGCGTTCCAAACAACAAACCTCCGCAAATAACAGGTCACTCTCGCTGCCGATTCGCCTGGCGAACGACGTCAAAGATTCAGATCACTGAGAGCTAGGTTCGAGAGTAAATTGACCGCGTATCGCGCGTTACGCAACGTTGCGGTGATTCGCGCGATAGCAGCGTGCATAATGTGACACGATATCGGGGACGAATTCCAGGCGACTCGGCGGCTGTAATCGCGTCAGGAGCGTCGTGTTTTATCCGCGCCGACAGAAACGGGACGGCGAGCCATGTTGGCGACGAATCGAAGCATCAGCCGCGAGATAGGATTGCGTTATGGTTCGTCGGCCTCGAACACTCGGATACGGAAACTGCAGCTACGAGGCCATCATCGTAATCTATGTTCCGACGAACTCAATTTGATCGCGCGGAAAATCGACGAGGTTCGAGCCACGGATATTTCGAAAACGAACGCCTATTGGATGGCGATGGTTTAATCATCATCAGGACGTTTCTCAATCACTGGTATTTGCTTGTCCTTTCTTTCCTAAGTTATTTGATGCCTACGAAAATACAGGGCGTTTCAGAAATACATGTCAATGCTTCGAAAGCTGAATCTACCTTTACTGTGGTTTCTGCATGTTATTCAGTTGCATTGAATAATCAGTAAATTTGAAATGGCTTCAAAGGTAAAATTCTGATGGGTGACGGATACTTTCGAACTTTTTCTTTAATTATTCATAATTTGAAAAGCAAGGTATGTAGGACATGTAAAGGAAATATTTTTGTAGGAAATATTTCATCCGTGGGAAATATTTTTTACTTGTTTTAGGGGTGTAGATTCAGCTCCTGAAGTATGGACATATATTTTTGAAATACACTGTCCATTTATCGTTTGAGTACTTTGTATGTCAAATGTGTGCTTCATAAAAATGTTCTAATATATTCAAAATATTCAAGACTTCGTTTTATTTGTGTCGTTTCTTAGCAGTGGCAAATGAAGAACTTAATTTAGTGGAGAAGTAAAGAGTTTTAATTAGACAAGTTTTAGGTATCACAAAAAAGTTAGCTTAGAATGTAGGTAGAAGTTATACAGAATTTGTATACAATTTAGATAGAACTTGTAAAAACTCAGCATATAGAATTCATTTTGAGTTAGCGTAAAGTTTTCGAAACTCAGTCTAAAGTTTTCTCCTCAATATGAAATATTCAGAAATCAATATAGAACTTAGGCAGAACTAATTAATTAAAAATCTGTATAAAACTTCGGTAACGTATTCAGAATCTCTATAGAGTTCAGGCACTACTTAGGAGAAGTCAAGTAGATATAAATATTCAAGTAGATTTTCGACATCAAAATCTCCAGAAAATCGTCCACTATTAACCATAATAATTGTTTAAAGATAATGAAAAATACATAGTTAGAAGTCTTCCTCAACGTGAGTGTCTTATATCTCCAAAAAATCTACTGTCTTCACCCTGCTCCTTAACCACAAATCTCCTTTACACCTCCATCTTCTGAATCCCTCCTACTCAAATCACACCATCACTGAACACACTTAATATCATCCCTAATGAAATTTGACGCAGCCCTAGGAAAAGATTAACGCAGTGAACGTCAGCAACAGTGAACTGCCGTCGCCAGTTGATCCAATTTGAAACGAACTTTCGTCGAGCAATACCCGACGAAATTATCCCGCAGGGTTCGTAAGTTCAGCGGATTTAAATCGTCAGGGGACAAGGTATTCTCGCCAGTACAATCTCGCCGATCGATGGTACGGAACGCGAGGGCGACCGACCTTGAGTAGAGAATTGACGCCCGCGAGAGCCAACATTTTCACCCTCACGTTTTAACGAGACGACGAATATGGGTCAAGCGTAGGGTTGACGGGGGGGCGGCATTAACCCCGACCAGAGCGCAAAAAAATTCCCTTGTGAGAGCGTCGGCGCTGCGAGCAGTTCGCGACGTTCGTTACCCATTGACCCAACCCTGGACGAAATTGAATCGAGCGTCTCGGTCTGGGAACGAGACAGCCGAGGGAAAGGAGATTCAGAGGGTAGAAGAGGTGTCCAGGTTCGAAAGGAAGCGAAACGAGAAGCTGGAAACGTAGCTTCTCCCGCTGGATCTATGATAGAAGGAAAGAGGGTGAGTTAATACCATCGACACCGGGATTCCAATTAGCCACTTTACTGATTTCCTTTCTGAGATATCGAATTGACTAATTTCCGCCCTCTCGGCTGGGAGGAAAGGTTCCATCAAATGAAAGTTCCTTGATGTTTCCTGATACCTTTCCTTTGCTCGGGGAAGATCTGATAAGGCCTCGATCTTCTATCAGTATCAATTTAGCTTGCAAGGAAGCGGGGGCGCTGACTATTCGAAAACCTCGACCTTGTTGTCGCTGCTTGCTAATTCCTGTTTTATGCACCGTCTCGGAGTTAGGTAATGTTCCTGGTCATTAGCGTTTGAGTCAGCTAGGATGTAGATTCTGCGACAGCAACTCCCACCTAGGAGGCATCCTCCTGAATAGCTGAGTCACTCGTAGTCAGTGGTAGCCCTAGCTCGCGAACGATCCCTTGGCCTGTGTACACAGAGGCCCCCGTCCAGGTCCTTTGACTACGCGAAAGGAATTCCCCAGGCATGGCTGGTTATCGATAGAATGCGCAGAATGTTGGAGTGACGCGGTAAACTTTTCTCCGCTGACGTCGGCCCAACGTAATAATAAATGGAGGCGCGAACGAGGACTCTGTTTTCTCTGCAAGCAGCTTCTCCGAGCTGATAAAAGACGCTCTCGTGATTTCTGGGGATTGGCTTGTTTGGCGACCCGCCTTCGGGGCTGTTTGCAACGTCGAGATTCTGGAAATAATTTTCAAGATTTTAATACTGCGCTACTGCGAGGTATTTGTTTAATAGGTTTTCGAGAAAAATGGCGGGAGCTAGTGAAGGGGGATGAAGTTTCACTTGATAGCTAATTTGGAAATTCAAAAGCTCCAGTTTTTTTAGAATTACTTGCGTGTCTGATAAGATTTGAATATGTGTGACTACATATTTATTTTAAGGGGTTTTAAAAGTTACATAACTTTTGCAATTTTTATTATTGCGTGTTAAAAAAATTGTTGATTATTCTGTAAACGCGAATAAAGAAGTGAGCGAAATCGTCGTATTAAAAAGTCTCATGGTTTCTTTGGAAAAAATTCTCAAAGAGGTCTCTGTTATTCGTCCTCTCAACTGGAATGCCCCATTAAACTGTACGATCTCGTTGCTATTAATTAATTGCTACAGTTAATTGGTGGAATGATCGACAAACAATACATTCCCCCACCTCGCATTCTTCGAGATCCATGTAGATAAATGGAAGACACGTGACCAATTAAACGGATATCCGATACAGCAGTGTTAATTGCGATCCAGTCACAATTATCCTCTAATTACTCCACGAGTCATGGCCGCCGTGTAGCGATTCGACGTTTCTCCAATACCGTGTGAACCTTAATCTAGGATCTGGCCCGTGACAATAGTCAGTCGGAAACGCCAGTCTACAAATCATGATCTCGTCCGCGAGTTATCAGATAAATCGATGGTAATTATACAAGATACCATCGAGAACTACCATTGTCCATTTTTACCCAGCCGACGGTAGGAGTATATTTCACGTTTGATTTAACGCTGTCTCGGCGTTTCGTTCAGCACGCGACCCGACGCGGCGCGTAAATTCCGCTTTATCTGCGTGTCCTCGATTTTCAGCCGCGGCAAGCAGGAGACGATTCCCAATGGGGATTCTCCGTTGCCCGCGATAAAGTACGATTTTCCAGAGTCTCTATTTCCATTTTGCAGGGAACTCGTGCCGCAAAATGCGACGAGAATCAACTCGATTGCTGGTCTTGAAGGAGCGACTACTCGAAACGAAACTGGTCACCACAGTTGGCTTTTTTTCGAGCTGCAGTTTTCTGAATGCTAAGGGGACCGTGTCCTAGTTAGGTGGTTCTCGTGACGAATACAGGGACGGAGCAGTCGTATAGTCGTGGTGCAATCGCGTGAGTTTGCGACCTCTCGGTGACCCACGAACCGAAACTCTCGAAAGTGTAAAGACGGGGGATATCTCTGTGTCGGCTTAACGAGAGACGAGGGAGATTCTGCGGAACCATCCTAGGACTTAGCGGGAATTAGTGGAGCAGTCAGGTAGAACTTGGTAAGAATGGTGCAGAATTCATCAATACATCACCTTTTTGAGGTCAGGTAGAATTTATTAAGGAATGTGGTTAAACGAATGGGTTACAGGCGAAACTTGTTAAGGGTTAATGTAGAATAATGGGAGAATTTTAGTAGAATTCATAAGCAATTAATGTAGAATTGAAATAGAAGTTGGAGAACAGTGTAGAAATTCTGATAGAAGTGGCCAACAATTTATGTAGAATGCAGGTAGAACTTATGTCGAATTGTAGAATTTGTACAGAATACAGGTAGACATCAGGTACAAGCGTAGAATCTGTGCAGAACGTAGATAGAACTCATGCAGAAATGTAGAATCTGCGTAGAATACAGGTTAAACTCAAACTAAAATTAAATACAAGCAGTAGAATATATTTAGAACTCAAGTAGAATTCATTAACAATTAATATACAGCACAGTGGACCTTAAATTACACTTAGGTAAAATTCTTCAGTAAACAGTGTAGAATCCAAGTAGAATTCTTTAAAAATCAATCTTAAACCCAAGTAGAACATAGTCACATCTACTCCAGTAGTCTTCAACATCAATAGAACTCATCAAGGATCACTGTAGAATTAAAGTAGATTTGTTGTACAATCAGTCAACAAGATATAACGAGTATCAAAGCTAACTCGCTTCAAAGTGCAATTTTCTATAATCCAAAGGAACCGCGTGCCCCTAGGTGGTCTTCCTAGCAAAACCAGGAGCTGAAATTTTCCTCTAGTCCCAGTGCAATCGCGTGAGTTTGTGACCCTACGGTGACCAACGCTGCGGAATTTTCGAAAGCGTAAAGACGAGACGTTTCCCTATCCGCTTAACGAGAAACGAAGAGGATACACAGCTGCGAAAGCATCCGTGGAAACTGACCACCGTGACGCTGTGTTTGGTTATGTCGCTTGGCCGAGGACAAGACCGCCTGCTGCTCTTCAAAGAACTGGAATGCTAGTCTGAAAATCCTGTTCCTCTGGGACACGCGAGATAACTCCTATTTGAACGCCAAACTTGCTCGTATTGACTGTTGCCAGCGTTTTCTCTGAGTTAAAACTTGCCGACTTCTACAATCGATTCGTTTTAGCTTCCTTTCACGAGACTCAGGCAAAGGCAGCCCTTCGATGGCGATCCTCGTTTAGAATCCTATCGCGGTAATGGGGTTGGCTTTGTTTGATTGCATTTTGTTCTTCATCTACTTTAGCTCTAATTCGCATTGCGAGCTCCTCTCGCGCGTGTGATCTTGTTCACATTGTGGGCTGTTTCCTAAGTGATCAATTTTGTAAATCACTCAGGTTGTTTAGTGTAGGTAAATTTATTTGTACTGAATAGTACTTGAAGCATGTATCTGCAAGTAGTATGAAAGAGGATTTCTCTGACAGATAAAGGAATATTTATTTGTCTAAAATTAAAGTCGATGTGATGGTTTTTAATTATCTGTGGGATACAGAGAGGATCAGTGAAGGCATTGAACGAGGTTACTTAGACATGAAGAGGTAACTAAGTGTACCTAATGTACCTAAACGATGTCAACAGTGTGGCTAACGATGAGGCCCTTTAAACGATCGCGTTTCAGTGGAGGAGGCACTGGTCTATCCACGAACAGCAGAGATTATTGACGCCAACGATTACACGATGATCCCTCGGCGAGAGAGTCATCAGAGTCAATGAACGTCGATTATTGCCGTGAAGCTTGTAAACCGAGGTGCCTTTCATTATGCCAATACTACATCGCGCGTTACATCAGCATGGCCCCGAGCGTCCTGTCAGGACGCCGAAATAACGAGGTTAATTAGTCCTCGAGCTCGGTCTACTCGAAATCCTTCTATTAACGTCGTCAGCTGTGAATCCTATTACCGTTCCAGGGCCGCCGACCTTTCGTCGAATCGTCGACTATTACTCCGCCTCGCCTCAAAATAGTCTGCTGGTTCTGGGTCCAGGGTCGCTCGAGCCATGACCGAACAGTCACGTCGCGCGAGGCGCGTGTAAATTCGATAACGAATTTAATTGGCGACCGAGGCGCGTGCAGCGAAACCAGAAGACCCGCCTCTGTAATGCTGTTCGATGCTCGGGGAAGTTGAATCGAAGCGAGAACGCTTTGGGTATCTTGGGGAGGCACGAAGGTGCATCAGCTGCGAAGTGGATGATTGACACCTGTGGGTATACAGAGTGCTGAGCGAGGTAGGGATTTAGGAGACTTTGAAGATGATTTTAGTTCGGGTTATGTAGACGTTAATAACTTAAAGACTACGCGTGTTCTTTGACGCACATTGTGCCAATTAGGGATCATTTACGTTTAGTGGTGAAGCAGTAGCGTTTACCTCAGGTGGATCTCTACGCGAACTCAAGTGGCGTTTATTAAGAACACGTGTAGAATTATGGTAGAACTTTCGTGGGGCTCATCAAGCATTAGTTCAGAATTGAAATTGAAGTCAGGTGGAGCTTGGATAGATAGATCTTATGAGTTAGTGTTGAATTCATTGAGAATCAGAGTAGAATCAGGTAGAATTTAAGTGGAACTTGTAAAGGATTAGTGTAGAATTTAGAGCTGGAGTTCATAAAATATTGGAGTAGAATTTAGGTAGAATTCTTCGAGAACTCACATATAATTCAGGTAGAACTCTTCAAGCATGACTGTAAAATTAAGATAGCAAAGAATATGTGTAAAATTCCAAGTAGAACTTAAGTAGAACTCATAAAGAACTAGGTACTATAAAACACCATTAGATGAAATTTACTAAGAAAAGATTACTACAGGATTTAAGTAGAACTGATCAAGAACAAGTGTAGAATTGAAGTAGATCTTGTCAAAGAATAGTGTAAATTTCATATAGTAGAATGAATACAAACAAGCAAATAATGTTCTACCTGAACGTAATAGTAAGTAGAATTCATCAAGAATCAATAGGTAGATGCGTAGAACCCAGGTAAAATTCTCTGAGAACCATTGCAGAATCTACCTACCTAGAACTATTCAGAAATTATTGTAGAACTTAAAAATCATTCACAAAATCTGGATAGAACTTAAACAAACCCCAGAAAAAATAATTTCTCAGAAATTCACAATAACCTCCATTCACGTCCACAGGCCAAAGCCCTGTATCTCAACAAAGGACACGTTGTAGAGCTACTTGGACCCAAGTCAGGTTCCAGTCCAGTGTCTCCAAGACGCGTGCGATCGGCCTGCTCCGCGTCCACTGTGCACCCACGATAACCAGGTTAATTAGTTCACGACGCCTGTCGCCGGTTCGTCCTGCTCCTGAATAATTTATCGACCTGTGGCAGGCGCGTGTGGACACGTAGACTACATCTCGCTGGCCCACGAGGGCTGCATGCACGTGCACGCGTGCACGCTGTGGTCGTCTCCTTAGATCCGTGGAAAATTGTTTCGCTTAATTAATTAGCTCGACCGCCTTACGTGTTTCCCGATAAACTCGTTAGCTCCAGGGCGGAGCCCCGCGAACTACAGCCACCCTGTTCCACCCTTGATTAGAGGGTTGTTCGACATTATCGGGGAGTGAAATAAACTGTCTCTGTCTGACGCTAGTATCGCTGAACTCGGGTTCCACTACTTGCCTGCTCCTACTAGAAGCCTAGTGATTAATGTGTTTCACTACGAAGGGAAAGAAGATCGTTAGTAGTTCAGAAGCTCAGTTTATTACAACTTTAAGACACCATTAGAAGTATGATGCTTTCTCTAATTACATATTTCCTCGAAGATAAGGAAGTCTGTCTTATCGATGAGGGATCGAACCTCGAAGCCAAACGAAGGCTCGACTTTCTTGTCAGTTCTCTTTCTCGCATCAATTCCGCGAAGTATTGACTCTGTTAACCATCTGAATCTTGGCATCTTCGAACAGAATTCTTATTTACCAAAGTTCCGAAGATCTTAATTTCCTCGGGCGGGGTTGAATCGAACCCCTTGGGAGGTAGATAAAGCGAGGTAAAGGGGTCATCCGAAACTTTTAACCGATCTCGAGATACGTCGAGAGCAGAGCGGGCAAGCTTCTCCCAGCAGTCGATTTGAATGAAAGCGCCTGGCTCGAGTCGAGTTCTACCAGCCTCGTCTGCTGGATGTTTAATTTCAAAAAGAGAAACGTACCCTCCGCCGATGCGTATCAATTATTTCGCGACCGTTTGCTCGTCATCGATTTCCTGTCACTCGGGCTGCCTTATTTCAGAATCAACTGGATCCAGCGGGTACGCCTCGGACAGTCGCGGGAAATGAAATTATCCAGTGCGTTAAAATATGGCTCCCGCGACTGGGCTTCGTGTTGCCGTGGAATAATTTGAATTATGGCTGTCCTGTTGCTACCTGGAAAACAGCGACCTTCCGCGAATGCACTTCGCGGAACTTTGAAAGCAAAATGCAAACTTCTCTTCGTTATTAATTCTAGGCTTATGATTTTTTTTTGCAATGTGGCCTGTGGTCTATTAGTGGATTCGTTGTTAAGGTTACTTAGGTGGCTTGTGTCCTGAGATGTTAATTCATCTACACAGGCTAAGTACACCATCGTTCAAAAATATTAGGGCACTTGTTCGATCATATATATGTATTTGGAGAAAGGTTTATAGTCAGTAACAAAGTGCACGTGAAGTACTTCAAATTTGTGTGAAATGTGTCTGACTCAGAACTTAATCTACTGTCAACATGCACTAGTTTGGTGAGACGCATCAAAATCAGTAGAATATGCCTGTAGTCAGACATAGTAAAACCAGTAGAATAAGTCTCAAGTCAGACATAGTAAAACTAGTAGAATAAAGTTCCAAGTCAGACACGTAGAGCTAAGTAGAATGAGGCTTAAGACAGACACCGAGAAATCAGTAGAATGAGTTCCAAGTCAGACACAGTGAAATCTCATCTTACTTTAGCATGCAATCATTCTTAAAATTTCTGATTATTGACAATTTATATTGTAAAATAGAAGTTCATTGAAGATAATAAGTGTCGTAATAATTTTGGACAAGAATATATGTGAAAAACAGGCTAGTGATTTTAATCAGCAACGTGGCACACACTAAATCTGCGGTTAATGAGTTTCAGTTTGATCTCGTGGACCTCAATTAACACATACACTCAGGGTTCTCTAAAATCGTGGCTTTGTCTTAATGACTGCCTGGGACGTTTGCCAACTAAGGGGATTAACCTGAACCTGGACTCTATGGAAAGCTACAATAGTCTAAAATAAACGGGAGAATCAATCTTCGGCAAAAGCTAGTCCTATCAGCCTGCAAGTACCAAATCCTCACATCCATCACACTATCAAGGTCTCTATCATACACTGCTGTATCAGGATGACCGATTAGATGCGAAGCTCACGGAATACAAGAAGTTCATGATGGAAACCACCTCCCAGACAGGCTCTATTAGTCCTTCTCCCCTATATCCAGCGCAGACAATCGATTTGCACGTCAAAATCGCCATAAACTCCCATCAGCAGTCTCTAAGTTCATCTTGTTTGAGCGCAGTTCATCAGCCTTTGGCCTCTAAGCCTGTCTCTTCTTCCATGATATATAGACACTGTGGATTCCCGCAGTAGAAGCCTGAGCTAATTCATCTTCGACGAACGTGGCGATCTGCCTTTAAATTCATAGACCTGAGCGTTTAACAGTCGCGCCAGATTTCTTGATGCGGGCGGTATCGCCCTGGCTGGAATAATTCGTAAGCTCTAATAGTGGAGGCTCTGCTGTGTCCAGCTGACCAAATGGAAGGTTGCACTCTCCGCAAACAAGCCAGAATGCCCTAGGGTACCCCACGAAGTGTTTCTATGGGCATAACAATACGATTGCAGTACGATATTCTTCTGACTGTTGTGTGCTCGCGCATGTTGGCGCAGTCTGCTGGAAAAGGAGGATTCGTTGGTAGAGAAAGAAGATGAGGATTTCATAGAATTCGCTGAATGACTTCCCAGAGGACTTCATGGAGAGAATAGTTGTATTTTGAAGCTGGTTATTGTGCTCTCCGAGGGGCGATTCTAATTGGTCTGCAATCGCGCAAGGATTTTAAGTTCACTTGCTCGCGCGAACATTTGGGGCGGAAACTGCGCGCCATAATGATCAGGACTTGGCTGAAATTGCTTTAAATATTTGAATGGACTTGTTAGCGACCTGGTATTCCTAGGGCAGTTCTAACTTGGAAACTAGAGGAACTGAGGAGTTGGTAAGCTGAAGTTTCGAATAGGAATTTCATTGTTGGCTGTTGACTTTTAAAGTCAGGAGAGTCTCAAAAGAAGCTCTGTTCCGAATTAAAAGAAGATCACTCATTATGAGTGCTTTCAGAGACCCTCCAAGTCGAACAGTGCTTCGAAATGGCGCAACTGGCTATCAACATGCGTCTATTATTCACTAATTCAAGTGATTATAATTTAATTGAATTTTAACAGTCTACGAAAAAACCTCGATTGAGGAATCTCATAGAATGTAGCAATTTTCTGTTAACTGGTTTGGTACTTCCTAGTTGCATCAAAGCCTGTGTTATCCCCTCAGGATTCCTGAGGCATAAATCTAGACAGCACCTCGTTAGCCCTTCGAGCGATTAGCGAATAACGAGCATCGATCGAGAGACGTTATCAGTTGGCTCCTCTAGAATAACGTTGATTCGTTTCAGACGACGTTCTCATTTCGCCCGATCGCCATCGTTACGCGTAACGTGAATGTGAATCGAGCTGCAATCGAAGCAAACTCTCAACCACCGACTGTATCACCAGAGACCATCAGCTGCCAGATCGAATAATAGTCTTGAAATTCGCTGTTCTCCCTTGCGGATCAGTTCGACGACTCCTCGTTATTCTTCTCACTTATTACGAGCACGGTTATAACTCTGGCGAGTCGTTAGGAACCGTATTTTGATTGGAGGAAGTAGAACGAGAAAAGGAAGTCGTTTTGCCTTTAGTATCTTTTATTGGCCTGACGGTTATTAAAATATCGAATATTTTTCTGTTGCAGGAAGGAGGAAGCTGGTCGTTAAAACGGGGTGAGGGAGTGTGGCCGATCGAGAAGCGTCAACGAAATGTGAGTAGTTTCATTTTAATTCGAAAAAAACAGGATTAAATTACATGATCTGCACTTGAGGCTATTCATGGGGAAATGTTCTCATGAAGATAAAAATAATGACTGGTTTGCTAATTACCGTAATTTGAGTAATCTGTATTAAAACTGAAGTTAACATTGTCTGTATTCACATCAGTTATTTACACTCGTGAGAGTATCATAGTACAGTTGGAAGTCTTCAGAGATAGCAACTCCTCCACTTGCACCAAAATTTACAAAAACTCATAGTATTTTCTCGACTTATTTAGAACTTTTGCTGTTTAGAGTTTTGTCTACATGCACTTTAACTCACATTTTTAATTAAACCAGAGTAGTCTACCATAAACATGAGTCGACTTCATGAACGTATCCTTGTGCATTCCTGAGTTGGCTACGATCTCAAACAATTTTGCGTCATTGTTTTACACATCATTTGGATCCTAAGAATTCCCTGATGTAGGCCCTTGACTATAGTACATACTTTTAACAACCGCGAATTAAGGGAAAACAGAAACGAGCACGTCTGTTCAGACGCGTTCATTAAAACTGCAACCGTGCGACTTTACGCGCTTCTCAGAGTGGCTGACACTTTTTATCGCGACAAGTCGACGTTCCAACGTAGATGATTGCGCGGGGAAGAAGGGAAGGAAACAAATTTGACCGCCACGGTTTCTGTTTTCGCTAACGTCGGCTAAAAAGAGACGGATTTAATGCGTTCTGCAAACCACAGAAAAGTGCAGCGCGTGTGTGCACGCGATGACAGCAAGAAAATCCGCGAAAGAAGAGACTGACGAAAGCTCTGGACTCATCCACTGCGCTGCGTTTTTGAAATCAGCGAATGGAAATAGAAAGAAACGTATGCAATTTTTCTGAGAGACATTAGGAACAGGGGAATTGCAAGTCGGGATTTACTTGGCAGAAGCTTACGCTGTGAGACGAGAAACGAATTTCTGAACTGTTATAGGAACTATTATAAACTCGTAGGATCACAATTTAGAAGGGCGACGAGCTTGCAAGCTTGAAAATACGAAACATGGAAGGTCTACACGCTGGTCAGTTCTTAAATCCATAAGATTGATAGTTATGAATTTGAAAAGTTTGAAAGCTTGCAAGCTCTAGTCTAGAACCTCGATAATTTCCAAGCTCTACAGCTCACAGGTTGGAAGGCTTGCAAGCTCTATAGCTTAGAGGCTTGATAGTCCCCAAGCTCGCAAAATGAGGTTTGTTAGTTCAGTAATTCACAAACTCGATAGTCTGCAAGCTCGACAGTTCACAATCTGGACGACTTGCAAGCTCCATAGCCTGCAAGCTCGGCAGTCTACAAACTTCATAGTCGCAAGCTTCATAGCCCGCAAGCTCTACAGCCTGCAAGCTCTACAGTCTACGAGCTTGATAGCCGCAAGCTTCATAGCCTGCAAGATCTATAGCCTGCAAGCTCTACAGTCTACGAGCTTGATAGCCGCAAGCTTCATAGCCTGCAAGATCTATAGCCTGCAAGCTTTACAGTCTACAAGCTTGATAGCCGCAAGCTCCATAGCCTGCAAGCTCGGCAGTCTACAAGCTTGATAGCCGCAAGCTTCATAGCCTGCAAGATCTACAGCCTGCAAGCTCTACAGTCTACAAGCTCTACAGTCTACAAGCTTGATAGCCGCAAGTTCCATAGCCTGCAAGCTCTACAATCCCCAAGCTCAGTAATTCTCAGTCCTTGAAGCTCGCTAGTTTGCAGCTCTATAATCTACGTGTCTCAATACCTTTAAATACCAGAATCTTGAGAGCTTGCAAGCTCACTTTATGCCAAACCAAGGTGCTGAAACTTAACCAGAAAAATCTGCTTATCACCATAAGTTTCTCGCCGACATCATTGTACCCTCGATCTTATGTCAAGCAAACTGTCCTATCTTTAGAAGCATTCGAAACGCTGTATCGTCCCACGCTCAACCTGCAAGAATAGCATAAACTTGCCTCCTGACATTTCTGGCGTAACTCCACAATTTCCGTTCTCGCGACACCATTCCTAGATCGACGCAGTTCCCGCACCTACTACAACCTCGGAAGAACTCCGCGTCGAGTTGCGCCTCTCGACGCGATAAGCCAGCCGCCTGATCGAAACTCTCGACGTCCCGTTGCGAAACATATTTCAGGCCGCCGTACAAAGACGAGCGGGGCGCGCAAGAAGCCAGCGGAAAAAGGATACCGCGAAAGTGGAAATATCGCGAAACTGGGAAAACAAGGGGGGGGAGGAATGGAAAAGTTCCAGGGGAATCAAACAAAGGGACCCTGCTAAGAGATTGTTCGGTCTAAGGATACCGACAGAAATCGAAGCGGAGCAGAGAAGGGTGGGGGTGGTTCAGGAACGAAATAGGGTCGCAGGAAGAAGCTGGATGAGTCTCGCGAGGGGTGGGGAGGAGACGCAGGTGGTTCGAGACGAATTGTAGGAACCGCTACAGAAAAGCAGCCCTGAAGCACCGCTTTTGAGGTTGCCCTCCCTCCACGCCGCGTCGCCGAGGGGTTGCACGTACGTCGTGCTGCAAAGGTACTGGGTCACATTGAAGCGTCACCGACTCGCGAAGGGTGATCCGTCAGAGACGAATCATCACGGCCCCTGCACGAGGCAGAAGCCGAGGAAACCACATGCTGGGGGACGTTTGATGTCACCGAGCCTCGTCAAAGCCTGCTGACTGATAAGCGCGGGGAATTTTATCGCGCAAGGTGAAATTAGAAAGACTGACGATTTTGAGCTGGATATACATCAGCAAACAATGTCTGCAGGCAATTTACTAACTTTTCATCACTCTAAAGCCTTGTTCCAATTAGTCAAGTCACTGGAATTCAAATTACTTGGATTCAAGTAGTTTAATACCAGGTTTGTGTACATATAAGTCAAGTTACTTGTATTCAAGCGATTTAAATTCAAGCTTCAAAAGAGTTATATAACTTTTTAGCGAACACAAAAGAGGGATGTTATACACATATCTTTTTTCTGTTTTCTAAAAGATTACGTAATTTTGTTATATAACATGTACTGTAGATCCATCTTAACACTAAGAACAGTATACGAACAAATACGCAAATAGACAATTTCTAGAAAATTGAACGCCCATACTGTTCACGAACAGTTCGCGAACTCTGGCGCATTCGTACCTTTAGAGGATATTTACATCTCTCTGAAAGCCCGCGATGTAGTTTCGCGGTCCCCATCCGACAGTCAGTGACCAGTGGATTGGTAAGTCGAGGGGATTTAGAAAATTTGAAAAAGTTAACGAGCATTGAAAAAAGTTGGAGCGTGGAGAGCCGATAGCTGCTCGTTCTCGTCGCTGCTCGGTTGAATGTTCCGCTTCGGGCGAAACTCGCTGCGCTCGCGTAGTCAATGGCGTTGAATTACTGTGCTGGTCGAGGCTGGGGGAGGGGAGAGCATCATGGAATAATACAGTTTAACGGGTTAAATAAATTTCAGTCGGTTGAACAGGACAGAGGGGGGGAGTAACTGTAACAGTTCTCTGATTCATTTGACGTTCGCAACCGCTCGCTAACAGGGATGATCGTTAAGGGAGCGGCCTTTATCGTTCCATTAGCGTACGGGCTTTGCTATACATTTTAATTAAACCTGGCATTCGTACGTGCCCGTGCGCGAGCGTTAATTACGCGTTATCGCGGCTAATTGCTTCTTAAACCTTTTCACGTGACCGCGGGCCTAAAGCGAGGGGAAAAGTGTTCAAGTGCGAAAGTCGGCTGAATAGTCTGCACTTCCGTTGCACCAACGTCGTGGAATTCTTGTTTAAACTCGCTCGGGTACTATTTCCGTTGTAACGACCCAATTACGCCTTCGCGTTAGGGAAAAAGTGAATTCTCTCAATCGATGGAACGTTCCTGGGGTTCGACCGATGAACAATGCGCTATTGATACGTTCTACTGCACGAAATTACTCGTGCCCGATGGCACAGAATGCAACGCGATCCCGAACAATGAGTACAGCGTCCGAACGATCGAGTTAATAGGGAGAGTTTAATGGTTATTAATCGTACCGAACGGACAGGGATATGGTTAAAGAGCTTGCAACTGAGCGAACTTGTCGGGACAGAGGATTTAGTTAAACGATGGAATAGGATTCGTTGGAACAGAATTGCACATGTTTGCTTGGGTTCAGTTTTTTTAGAGTGTTCATTAAAGTAGCAAAGCATTGCAACTATGATTCATGATTAGACTGCGGAAGTTTATACAAAATTCAAGTTAGTTTATGAAAAGTTTAAGGTTCTGAAATAGTATAGAGGACACAAAAAAATATACAAAATATTTAAAGTAGAATTATAATATTATTTTTGGGGGGTCTGAGAAGATCTGTGTATTTAAATCCCATTTCTCTAAAGGAATTCGTATTTATGAAAATGTGAACTTGCATAAAAATCAGCAGTCTATTTATGATATGAGAGAATTTTAACAGCTTCTGATTGGTCCTATCCTCAACACCTTTAACCATTGGAAGGGATATGAATTTTTCCATAGGGGTCAGGTCTTTGGAGCCCTAAAATAAAAACTTGGATTGGGTGGCACGATAAGGGAGGGGTCACGACCATGGAAGTCAGTGTGGTGGAAGGGGGTGTCAGAATACGAAGACAGTGTTATTCAGTAACAAGTGGTCAAGATGGTTGGATCTGTCGTGTATTCTCTAACGTTTGTGTCATATACAGAGTGCCTCATTTGAAATTTTGCATGGAAACTCGACAGTCTCTTAAAACCTCCTAAAATGGATCATGTTTTATTTAAAACATTTTTTGAATCGAGCTATAGTTTAGGAGACAATCACACTATAGTGCATAAGTATTAGCAATTAGTATAAATAAAAGAGTGTAGGTATTTCATGAACATCTAACAACATGAAGATACGTGCAAACCTTCAAATGGATCACCCTGTATAAATATACCCTACAGTAGTGTGTTCATTAAGTTTCATTTCAAATATAAATTCATTCCTACAATATTTCTTCAGAAGAAGTTTAAACGTGATAAATTTCAAGAAATTCATTTGGAATAAGAAATCACGTTAAATTTAGAAGAAATCTAGAACTAGGTAAGTCTCGAAACAGTATCATAAGTCTGTGAGCCATGCGTGACTAGTACACTCGAGCTCCCATCAGCCTGCTTTCACCAACTCGAACAGAAAGGAATCAACAAAAAACCCCAGCAATTATCAGCATACAGTCGAATTACTCTCGTCGCGCGGGCCAACAGGAAAATTACATCGCGACAGTTTCGCGGCAATTTCGTAACGACCCTCGAACGCAGCTCGTCGCGGGCGGATTAAAAACGTGTCGAGAGGCACGGACGTGGACTCGTGCACGCATGAAAATAATATTGGCATGGGTCGCGATGACACCAGAAATCCATTTGTCCAGCGTGTTCGTTAATCCGCGCTCGAACGGCTACGAATTACCAGTGTAATTACCAGCTAACGCGGCAAAAGTGAAACATAGCCATTTGTAGGCCATCAATCACATACCAGCTCGTTTTTATATTCATATCGGCTTCGACGTCATAGGAACACCGATCGATACCCCCACTCGAGCGCTCAGCTTTCTTTTTAACACACTTTCGCGACGATATATCATCGAATGCCGTGTAAAGTTTTAGGATAGACGTGAGTGTACGCGATTAAAGTAATTATTAATACATTTTATTCAGAAGATAATATTTACGGCGCGAACACACTATTAGCACGTCACATGAACTCAAGTTACATACATAGCAAATCCATAATGTGAGCCGTGATCCTTCCTCTGTTTTAGACTTATTTTGCTATAATGTGAAACAAATTTGCTATATGTGATGACGTGATAATAGTGTGTTCGAGCCCTTAAGGTCCATTTATGCAACCAACGAGCTGAGCACAAGCTAAATTGAACAGTTACAGTTAGTAGAACAGTTTGATAGTGTTTTATCATTTGTAATTTTGTATTTGCGATTTTTCGCTGGTATGTATATTTTCTCGGTATGTATAATTATTTCTCGTAGGTTGCATAAATGTACCTTTAATCTAGACTCGTATACGAGACACAAAACTACGCCATAGCTAGAGAGCTGTTCTTTAGCGAGACCAGTACACTTCTGGCGTTCCTTCGTGCCTCTCGACAAAGGGACCTCTCGTAAAACAACACGTGTTGATTATCCTCTGAACATTACAAAGAAACAGAGGAAGTTTCCCTTGCAACACTAAGGACGACAACGACGTGTTGCTACACAGGACCTTCACATCTACACCTGCATCTAATTTACATTAACAGGATCGTTGGTAAGAACGACTTCTTCGAAACCTTAGCTTCTAAAACTAACTTTCTCGCCCCTAAAACTAAATCCCCTTCGAATCCACCATAAAATCGTTCAACAGCGAAACCGAGCCTGACAATACTCCTCGTCGATCACGTTCCCAGTGCTCCCATCGAATAGATCATGAGCCCTCGCCCAGCCCATCGTTACCAGGTTCCAGCCTCGAATTTCCTCGATCGTTTACCACTGGGCCGCTTATCTGCGACTGTTTCCCCTTATTGCTATCATTACGCGGGCATAGAATTCAATCTCGTTATCGGCCGCGTCGTTGCAGTAGTTTTCGGTCCGACGTTATCCTGGCCCTCCAGAGAATCGCGTTTCGCGGTCGAACACGGGACAGGGGGTGCTAGAAAGAAGCCAGGGCGAGCGGGGGATGGAAGGGGAAGGGGAGGAAGCGACGAGTCGAGGTTTAAGCGAAATTGCTTTTGGCTGGGTTCCTGGGATGTCGCGAAAAGGAGTACCTTTAGCCTCTCGTAAACGAGATTTCACGGGATCCGTGTGTGCATCGTCTTTTCAGCGTGCTCGCGACGGGGTGCGTCTCCAGAGGAATCCCGAAACGACGACGATTGTCCAGAAACTGTTGGCGAGGGTTTAACTGAATTTTAGAGCGGAGCTGGTGACACGGAGACGCGGGCTGGTTAATGGGCAGCAAAGCACTCTGAAGCGGGATATCGAGCAGCGATTTGGGCGAAAATTTTGGAGAGACCCTGAGGGCAGAGGAAAATGTTTGTTAGGGGGTTGTTTGTGCGTTAATTGTGGGCGGGGCAGAGGGAAATGGGAAGGGGAAGTTGATGTCCTTTGAGGGGACTGAGGATCTAGGGGATAAGCTTCTGAGTACAGCTGCTGGCAATTTGTTTGTGAAAGCGAATGGTAAGAATATTTATTGTTCGCGTTCTTGATGCATGATGGTTCGTTGTTGCTTTTGGTAATGGATGTTTGGGTTTATAGAGACCCAAATATATAATAGAAGTGTGGGCTTGGAGTATTAAAGAGGACCTGACCTAGAGAGTAGTTCTATGAGAGGGTCAGAGCACTCATTCTGTTAGTGGCAATCGAATTGTACAGACGTTCTGTTGTATTTGAAGCTTACTTGCATAGTTTTCTGGTGAAAAATATTCTTACTACATTTGTATTGGATGGCAATTTAGTATTTAAATAAGTGTAGAGTTTTGGAAGAGGGAGAGGTAAGCAGAAATTATTTATATTTATTGACAAATTATTATTTATTATTCACATAATTATATTCAAATAATTGCAGGTATGAAAAGAAGACATTTGAACACCAAGTAGTTTTTTTTTATTATTAACAGTCTTCTAATTAACGTCAGGTCATTTTTGCCTCCATGTCGACTTCGCTCAGTAGCAATTTCTAACTGTCAGCTTTTCGAGGATTAATGGATCAGAGTCCTGTGTACACAAAGAAAAAATTACAATAAGGTATCTGTAAAAGTCGAGATTTACAATCATTTCGCGTTGTACAGCTTAACAAATCTAGTTTTGCCAGTTACACTCATCGATTGTTCTCAATTATTAATGTACTTTAGCAGTTGTCTTCCTTCTATATTCTCACAGAAGTTCTATCGTGTAGCAGATATTTCATCTGTAAAGGAGGGTCTACGCTACATCTTATATAACAAAATTATACAACTTTCTAGCAAACAAAATAGAGACAATATGAAATCTCTTTTCATTTTCTAAAAATTACATACATTTCTTATATTGCTAACTTCGTTACACGCCATGTAGTATAGACCCAGCTTAAGAACGTAGAAATAAAACAATTGACAAGCTCTCAAAATTGAATAACAGTCGACAAAGGTGCCCAACGAATCTATATTTCTCAGACTGTGAACTCAGCTTTGCTATTCAACCATTAAAACAAGACTCTCTTTCTCTAGAAGCCTTCCTTAAAATCTACCCCCGAACTCTGCCAAAATTGGTATTATTTCTTTCACCAAGAGCAAAGGACCACCCCCACCGCAGCAAATACAGGAGTTGCGTAATTTAACAGTCAACATTGGCCGAAATTTCCCCTCTACCAGGTACCCAGGCGGAAACGCAGCCCCAGCGAGCAGGGGCAGCGCATCGCTCTTGATTACGCTCGCGCAATAACGCATTACGCGAGCAAGGATGCACTTTGCGGCAGGTGCATCCGGATCAGACGACAAACAGAGGGACGAGCAGATAGCTGGCGTGTTTGTATTGGCGGCACACCTACGCGCGCATAATATGATCGAGTATGGACAAGCCAAATTGTTCGTAATGAAACAGAGTCGGCCACGGGACGCGAGCAACAGCCTGCTCGGGGGGAATCGATATTCGGAATTGAAAGACGCGGCTCTGCGTTGGATGACGTTAATTAAACTGCTTGGGTGACGACGTCGACCCGACTCGAGAGAGTCCAAGACGCGGGTACTTCGCGAGGCGCTCTTAATTAAATCCCATGCTTGCCATTTAAGGCGCGGCGATCCTTTTAATTGAGGAAACGCCGCGACTGCGTGCCGTCGAACCAATTTGACCCGCCAGAGGACTTCTGCTGGACCTTTTTGCGAGATCTGCTTCTGATTGGGACAAGCAGGGCTGAAAGGCTCGAATCTTGGACCTAATGAGAAGCTACTATTTGAACTCGATTTTTTATCGTTTTTGTGAAAGTTTGTTGTTTATGGTGAGGTAGATGTATGGAATGTAGTGACTGTTTTAAGTGTTGGTGCCAAAAGTGCTTTTGAACACTCGTTAACTGTGGTGATATATCCTTGTGTTAATTTGAAATATTACTATCCCTGGCGAAAAGGTTTCGATCAAACGCTAAAATAGAAAGTCATTAAAAAATTCCTTGGATGTAAAATATATGGGAATATTAGATGGGCTTGGTACGTCAGTATCTTGTATTACCAAAAAGTGCAATATTTTTGAATAATTTCGTCCTGTTGCGTTTGATCGACAACTTTTTGCCAGGGGTAGTATTAACCTTCTCATTAATCTTGAATCTGAGACTACAGCGATACAGTAAAATTCGTTGTAATGTATTACACTGAATAATATGTGACGCTGTGCGTGGGACGTAGCGTAGACAGAAGTTACAGCTCATCCCAGGATTGCTCGTGTCCCTCTGCGAGAAATAATTCAAGCATTAATTACAGTTTTCGTATGCAGTGTACTGTTGACAACGAGATTGTATAGCCGTGGATATTGTATTACTCGCCGAAGGAAAATCCGAAATCTGCTGATGGAAGTTAGCTACATACGATTTATCTTTGCTGTGTAACACGATGGCGCGAAATTTGAAGTCATAATTTGTACGTGTAAACGAGATGGCAAACACGAGTTCTGCCGACGGTGAAATTAAACGAAATTAAAGCGTGGCTCGTGTTTGTAGAACGAACGGGCTAAAAAGTCTTCGTTATGAAATGCAATTACATGCAACGATAAAATTACGCAATTAGATCTGAAGCATTCAGCGGGCTGGCAGTGTTCAATTAACGGGCTTTAATTACGCCGTTGGTATCGCGAAAACAAATTCGAACCGTGATTCCCATTGTACCGCGCACTTCATCTGTGCATCTTGTTCCCCGACTTTTCTATCGATCCTTTCTCGTTGCTGATTTGCAAGTGTCCACACCACAGGCTTCTATATTCGGGTCTGGTTGAAGCCTTGCTCTGATTGGGCAAGCTGAATTCGAGCCACTTGTACTCAAGTGATGACACGTAAAATATTTTACATGCAATATGAATGGAATATATTACAAGGAACGTTTTCTTTTTAAAGTCTCGAATAAAAAAGTTTGAAATAAAATATTTTTATATCAATACATACTGAACAGGAGTTTCTTATAATACTTTTATATTACATAAAAGTCTGTGTTTCTTCGCCCTTTTCGCGACGCCTGCGCTTTAGTCCATACAGGTACCAAATTCCTACATAAAAGTAGGGATGCTTCACAGACACAACAACAGTCCAGTGTATTATACTTCTATATAGAAGTCTGTGGTCCAAACTCGCGGGTTGCGAACATTGCAGCCACGACAATTTGACGCAATTTTTCGCCCCTCTGAAAACGTCGAATCGCGCATTAATGTTCAATTTCCCATCAGAATCGGTTATCGCCAGCACTCGAAACGGGACGGGACGTGGGCATAATCGCGATGCATTCGCGCGAGTTGTTCGTGACAAGAGGGATTCTCGCGTGATATAATCGTCTGCCTACACACAAGCATCCACTATAATCGTCGAGTTACCCGTAAATCGTGATTACGTCGCGTTACCGATCCCATATCCTGAATGATCGTCTCCCTACTCCATGCAGAGCGCCACTAAAGCAGGCTGCGTTTTCTAGCCTCGTTTTCCAGCAGCGCGGAAAATTATTCCTCAGGTGATTAATATTGAAAAGTTGCTCTCAAGGCGAAACTTCGCGTTTCTAATGTATATCCTCTCTCAAGAGCTTGGAAATTCGTCTGACCAAGTATGTACCAGGTTTGTACATCCATTCCCTGCACGTGAAGCTCTGCTGACCAGCTATGTATTCGTAGGACGGGCTCGACGAAACGAAAAAGAAAAACGAGAAGGAGCCTGAAGTTTCTGACTGCCCTGTTACCGCTGAACTTCGAACTTTGCACGCTGGCATAGGCTCAGCCTCGCCGAGAAGAGAGAATCGTGGTGTAATAGTATTAGTTAAGATGCCCTTGTTCTCCCTCCTGGATCCATTGCGATGAATATCACACGGAAATTTCACCAGAGATTCCTCCACATTTTTTTCGTGCCGTCGACGAGGCAGATCCTTCGCATAATTGTTCCCCTTTCCTATGGTTCGCTGTTACTGGCTTGTCGTAGAAGACTGAGTCTAAAATGTGTATATTACAGGATGACTCAGGCATGTCGAATAATTGTATGTTTGGTCAGATAGTCAAGTTTCGTCGGTCTCTTAATAAAAATGTGATGAGGCTGAAGGAGTAGAGTTTCAAGGTGAACGCTTCTAGTTAATTAAGATTTCAGTTACCAGCGCCTGTCGCCAGTCACCGAAGCGAACGAAGGTGAACGAGCTCCAATTAGCACTTACAATTCTGCCACCTGCGCGGCTAGGTAGTTTAGGGTCCTAGAATTGGGAGAATTGAAAGCTGGAGGTAGTAGAATGCTCGCTGGTGAGTTAGAAAATGGAAGATCAATCAATCACAGTCGATTATTTTTAAGAGAGTAGATTATGTAATTGATGGACGCAGGTCGAAGAAACTATTTTCACGAGGAAAAGGAAAAGGAGTACAATTAACATAGCTTTCACGGAGAAAAGTCATTGCTAGGAAAGGCTGCACACAAGTCTGCCTCACGTTCGAATGACGGTGTCTAACGGGTGACCCGAATTCCATGGATAGCCTGCGGTGTATAGAAATGAAACTCTGCACGCGAGGATGCAGCCTTTCCTACATAATAATGGATACGCGGTACTTTGAGTCTTGCTTTCTTATCTGGTTAGAGTAATTAGAGTATGGACATCAACTTCCTCTTTGAGCGTCTTGCAGCGCTTTCTTCGTTCGCCGTCCTTAGTAACTCTATGGTAATATTTAAATAAAACAGAGTAGACCACTTCCCAAGGATCATTTCCCGAAGCCAAATAAAGATTATCCAAGTGTCGAGTATTAATTTTCCTTCTGTAATCTTCCATCAGCAGTCAGCAGGTTAGGCTTCTACAGGCGCTCAGAATCTTCCAACCACTTCAAATAACAGGAAATATCAAACCATTAGAAAATCCTGCGAATATATTCCATATTTTTACCCCCATCCCCTTTTTAGTCCTCTTGCCCCGAAGCTCTGCACTTCTACTTTCAATGAACTCAAAACTTCGCTCGCAACAGAGCCTAAGATTATAAACCTGCATTGTACTAGGGACACAATAGACTGTAGTTACTACATTGCAGTGTTTTTATGGTCTCCTAACTCTGGTTGCACAATAACTGCAACGATTTGAAGCGAAGCCGCAGATTTTCGATGATGCCGCGTCCCGCTGACCCCGATCCCTCTCTCAGCTTGTTTTGCATGCGCGGCCATTCGAGGCGATCGCAGATTAATCGACCAGCGACATTACCGTACATGGGCGGGGAATATGCGAGTTTAGAGTCGCGTAACGGATGATCCGCATTCCATCGGCCTCGCAATAAAACGACTGGTAAGTCTGCTCTGTCTGAAGCACGCGAGAATGCATCCTCCGGCGAGGTATGATTTATGCACTTGCACCCTGCGCCCCGTGCCTTGCGCTGATTACACTTTTCCATGGATTACAATGTTCCCATGTTGGACCTTGCGTCGTACCTACGTTTTGCGTCGATATTTAAGAGCGCAGACTCCGATATTTCCGTCTCGGTATTGCTTTAGGCCAGGTTATCGATAAAGTGAAGTAAAAATGTGATAGGTTTAGTTGGGCTGGTGCACAGGAGGCGGCGCCTAATTAGGAGGGCTGTGATGCCCAAATTGGGGGCGCAGGTTGTTGAGAATTTCCCTCTCCACTATACATGCTGTCTCAGGAGCAGTATGTCTTACGAGAAGTCTCATGTAAAGTCATAAATACCCTGCACGATCGCCGCGCTCCTCAGTCGCTCGTGAGACTTCGAAGGGTGTGCATCGTGGAGCTCCTCAGGCGGTTCTAGGTTCCCCTCTCCTCGTCCCTGTCGAGGCCCATGGGACTTTCATGGTGCGTCATCCTTGGTCAGGGGTCAGACCATACGATACAAGATCCATCGAGGGACTTTCACCAAGTGTCTTTGTTCAAGAATCCAGTGTCAGGTGAGTTAAAGTTTATATTGTCAACGTTAAACTTCAGAGAAGCTTTCTCGTAATTCGTGAAGCAACTACCATCGTATGTCTCTTTGTTTAGTAATCGTGCAAAGACAGCCAGGATAGCATGCATGCTGGTGCGTCGAAGGATCTGGACAATGCCGAACGATCTGTAGAAGATTTCGCCCAAAGATCCAACCTCTGCCACATCATTGTCTGCTTCAACTAGGTTAAAATCGTCATACGAACAGGTTCATCATTATTTAATTACAATGTAAGTTAATGAATTCATATGTATATTCAATGTATATCGTGCTGCTTGAGTTATAGTAATAAAAAGACAGTTAGCTAAACAATATATACTTAGTGATTTATTTAATCCGTGACACATCCTTTACGTATACGTATTTTATACGAAACCTCCTTCTTAACAAAGACCTCTGTTAGTATTGCATTCTCCTGATACTTCCCCTTGTTTCTGCCAAAATTTACTTTGTGGCAGAAATAAGTAAAAGTATTAGGAGAACATGATACGCAAAGAGGTATTTGAACCTGTCCAAAAATTGACGGGAGACCTCTTAGCATTCTCCTGAAATGTCAAAAAGTATCAGGAGAACATAACATGCAACGAGGTATTCCAAAAATTGGCGGGAAACCAAAGTAAGAGTTTGGCCAAAAATCGACTAAAGTATCAGGAGAACATGATGTGCAAAGAGGTATTCCAAAAATTGGCGGGAAACCAAAGTTAGAGTTTGCCCGAAAATCGACTAAAGTATCAGGAGAACATGATGTGCAAAGAGGTATTCCAAAAATTGGCGGGAAACCAAAGTTAGAGTTTGCCGAAAAATCGACTAAAGTATCAGGAGAACATGATATGCAAAGAGGTATTCCAAAAATTGGCGGGAAACCAAAGTTAGAGTTTGCCGAAAAATCGACTAAAGTATCAGGAGAACATGATATGCAAAGAGGTATTCCAAAAATTGGCGGGAAACCAAAGTTAGAGTTTGCCGAAAAATCGACTAAAGTATCAGGAGAACATGATGTGCAAAGAGGTATTCCAAAAATTGGCGGGAAACCAAAGTTAGAGTTTGGCCAAAAATTGACTAAAGTATCAGGAGAACATGATGTGCAAAGAGGTATTCCAAAAATTGGCGGGAAACCAAAGTTAGAGTTTGCCCAAAAATTGACTAAAGTATCAGGAGAACATGATGTGCAAAGAGGTATTCCAAAAATTGGCGGGAAACGAAACTTAGAGTTGCCGAAAAATCGATTAAAGTATCAGGAGAACATGATAGGCAAAGAGGTATTCCAAAAATTGGCGGGAAACCAAAGTTAGAGTTTGCCGAAAAATCGACTAAAGTATCAGGAGAACATGATGTGCAAAGAGGTATTCCAAAAATTGGCGGGAAACCAAAGTTAGAGTTTGCCCAAAAATTGACTGAAGTATCAGGAGAACATGACATGCAAGGAGGTATTCCAAAAATTGGCGGGAAACCAAAGTTAGAGTTTGCCCAAAAATTGACTAAAGTATCAGGAGAACATGATATGCAAGGAGGTATTCCAAAAATTGGCGGGAAACTGAATTTAACTTTGAGCCAAAATTGCCAAAAGTATCAGGAGAATATAATAGGATAGGAGGTATCTCTAAAGTTTTAAAAATTGGCAGGGAACGCCAATTTTTAAGAACAAGAGAGATACCTGCTGAAGGAAATAGAGAAGTGTCAGATGTGGTTTTATAAATGAATGAACACAGAATATTATTTTACAATGACATTTATTTTTGTAAAGAGATAAGCTTTTACACGATTGTAATGTACAATATTATATATTACAATAAGTATGAAGTTTTGTACGTATACAACATATTCTAATTTTTAACTTAAGTAATTTATTATAAAAATAGTTCACCTTTAATATTTCAATAAATTCAAGATGTGATAATGTTCTTGACGATACTTAAGTAAAGTAGTCTGCATTCTTACTGTGCTACGAGCTGACTGACGAACCTGGTCGAAGGGTGATGTCTTTCTGGTCGAAGGAGTCAATGACAGGGCAGATGTGGGAACTTTGGCGAAACTTGCGAGATATCGTTTCTCATCATCCAAATTGTTCACTGCACCAATATGCCGGGTACCCTGTCCGATCACTAAACAGAAGGATATAGGATATTAGTTACCTCAGCAAAGAGAACACAAAGAGAAAAGAACGCGAGTAAAACAAATAAAAGAAATTCAGAACAACGAAGATTTAAACTTATCTGCGATTAGATTCTTGAACAAAGACACTTGACAATGTCCCTCGGTGGATCTTGTATCCTACGGCGTATGGTCTGACCTCTGACCAAGGATGACGCATCCTCGAAGTCCCATGGGCCTCGACAGGGACGAGGAGAAGGGAGCCTAGGGACCGTCTGAGGAGCTCCACGATGCACACCCTTCGAAGTCTCAGGAGCGACTGAGGAGCGCGGCGGGCGTAGAGAGTATTTATGCCTTTTCATGGGACTTCTCGTAAGACATGCTGCTCGTGAGGCAGCATGTATAGTGGAGAGGGAAATTCTCAACAACTTGCGCCCCCAATTTGGGCATCACAGCCCTCCTAATTAGGCGCCGCCTCGTGTGCACCAGCCCAACTAAACCTATCACATCTCTACTTCACGTTATCGATAATACCCAGACCTTAATAGTAGAGAATAGATACATTACAATTTCTCATAAATGGGAAACAAGGGATGGAGTCTAAAAAAGCGAGCAAATATTTTCAAAAAATATCGAGTATCGCGAGCCTGTAACAAAGGAATATTCTGTCTTCAATACACGTCGATGATATTAAAACGAAAATTTATATTATGCCCGAAGGGATTCGCTGTTATCGATGCACCGTCAGCACAATAAATTGCCACGATAACCGTGGTCGCAATTTATATTTTGCATTGTATTTCCTCAATCCCTCAAAATTGCCGTGGAGCACGAACAATTGCGGCCCGACCATGCTCGAACGATCGCAGTATCGGCCTTCGAACGAGGTCCGTTCGAGAGAGCCTCGATTACGGCTAATACTCTTGATTAGCCGGTCTATTGGCCTGCCAAAGGATGCAGCAGAGTTTGCACGCGTCCGCTCTCGTGACAGCTGGGATGAGCTGTGGATCTCCTAGCGTTCCAACGTCTCGACGGTTTAATCATTCGGAATAATTGGAAAGTCGCGAGGAAGCTGCACGTAGACGTAATTTTCCCCGATAAAAACTCGCTGCTACCACTGCCCCGAGTAATTCCCTGGATGGCGAAGAGCGTACCCATTCTCTGATATCGCTATATTCCTCGAACATTTTTCGTGACTACCCGCGCGACTTTTGCGTCTCGATGGCTGTGCACGATAATTACCAATTAACGCTCATAATGGGCTGTTGCAGTGGGCTGGTTCTATGCGTGCGCCAAGTTGATCTAGAGGAGGGTACATTAGCGTCGTTTGGCTATAATGAGGCTGATCATGGTTGCTGCATTGTTTGCGGGAGATAGGGAGCTGTGGATGAGGTACAGGCTTGATGGAGGCTTGGACATATTCGGTAATGAAGTTATGTTCGTTTGGAGCTGGGAACTTGGAGTATCCTTGGAAGGTATTTGGGAGAGGTCTGATGAATCCTTTATCGAGGGAATATTTTTACCTGTAGCAGGACTGTACAAACAGGACTGTGTAAATGAAAACTGTTACTTGGTTGGGTTTTCATGATTAAATAGTCTATTTATATTTTGCAAATATTGGAAAATTATTTAGGAAGGAAAGGGAAGGTTTGTACGAGGTATAGAGTCACTCACTGATGAATAACAGTTTCTAGAACAAAAATTCTAATTTATTTTGTTTAGTGATAAATTCTGGAGAACTTGATTTTGTAGAATTTAGGAGTTTGATTAGTTTATTTCGCGGTGAAATGCGTTAGGTAGACATTTGATATGCGTGAATCTCTTCCAGAAATGGGTCGATGAGGTTTATACTGGATAAGCTTATCGGCAAACTCGATAACTTAACTCTACAGTTAAGTGTTGCGTGAATTAATACTTTGAAAGCTACGTGGTATGCTAACGTCGAAATATAGAGCTTGGAAATTGAATATTAATTCATAGACATTCGCAGAAAATGTGGCACAAGCTACTTGAATATGGAACGAAATCAGAGTATAATTAAGAACTAATTATAACTTCGAAATGGCATAGCATTATATTATACCGATCGTCAGTGTTTGTCTATAGTTTCAATCAGAAATAATAACACCAAATATAATTCAATTCGACAGTAAATATATGAAATAATTATGACCTCGATAATTCAAATATTTTTTTCATTCTACAAACCAAAGTTTATATTTACCATTCTAGATCGAGTGAAATCTTAACATTGCATGTTTCTTGGAATCCCAAGCAAGGTTCGTGCAGGAATCAGGACACCTAACTTCAGCAGAACACTCGTAATTACTCGACACATTGATCCATACTATCAAATAACACCAAGTCCATGTCACTTATGGACAGGCATTAATCTTCGTGTATGATAGTGGCAACAGCAGATAGAAGGTGGATCGATAAAAGATATTGTTCAAGGGGCGACAGTAATACTCTGATAACGCCCCCACGATAAAGATCAGCTGAATACAAAACAGCTGTCCATAAAAATCAAGTGACATTAAACACTCAACTATGGAAAGAATTTATTTATTTATTATTTTCCTCCTTCCCAGAGAATCTTCTCGCCCCTCTATTTTTAGCCACCCTCGGATCACAAAATCCCAAAGAAATCACTCGCGTGCAAGAAGAACGTTACTCAACGCTAAAAGCTCGCCGCAGCTTTATCAATGACGTGACGCTTCCATCTAACTGGATTGCTCGCCATCGCGCGATATGTTCGCGTGCAAGATACGATTATCGAGGCCACATCAATTTTCCGCCTCTGAAATCATAGCAGTCGCTTTTTCGGCAAAAACACGATGTCCGTTTCGCCTCGTGGATTTTTCCTCGAAACAATCAGCCTGGGTGGAAAGCTTTTTATCGCTGGCGAGAGAGCGCGCTCGTGAAAACGCCAGTTAATGGATCGCCCGCGATAGGGGATGGATTTCGTTCGACAATTTTCACGGCGGGGAATTGTTAATTTTTGCGCGGCACGAGTACGACGATGGAAAAGCAAACGAGGGAAAAAGGAGACACTGTCAAGGCAGAGGTTTCTTTTCACGGGAGGATATTGTACCCGCGAGCGACGCCGTTCCATTTCCAGCCTTGTCGATCACGATACGGCGCGAGCGTCGTTTATTTCACGTTTACGGCGCGCAGCCTCGTTACTACGAACGCAGATTCCAATTAACGGGTGTCGAACATTGAAATTCAGGCGAACGAGCTCTGGTAGCCATTATACCAGCGATTCCGACGCCCGAGAGGAATCATGATACACGGACCGCCCTTAATAGATTTTTCTCGATAAACTGGCTACAGAAATGATTGTCTCGCGAATTCACTGCGACGTCGCGGGCTTGATGAATTTCAAGCGTTTTCTGAGAACGCAATTCTGTTCTAATTGGTAAATTCGAAGGGTGTTTCTACAAGTAGACTGCGGATTTTTATGCATTTATGGAAACAGACGTCATTCGAGATGGATCAGAGAGACTTTTGTAAAATATATTAGTTTAGTGAACTGGTCTCTTATCGAATGAAAATTACATGTATGCAATTTAAGAACAGATGTTCTTACCTAGAAACAATATGCTATAAACAAAAATGTCCCTATAATGAGTTTCAACACCCACGTAAAAAATTGTATAACTCTTATAATATTAACAAACATACAAAATATGAAAACTGAAGTACAACCAATAGTACTTGAAAGACGAAGTAAATTTATATTTTGGTTCCATTTCTTTAACTGCATTTACAAGAATATGAAATTTCATAAAAATTCGCGGTCTAATAAGTAAATTTCTAGTTTCTAAAAATATTATAAGAGGAATACATTGTTGCCTCAGAGAAAGTCGACCATTATGGAGACAAGCTATTGTTATTGCATCGATAAACGACAGGTGAACAATGAACCCTGCCCGTCGATATTTCAAGGCGGATCTGTGCAACGAATGACAGACTTTGAAGAGGGGCGGTCGCAATGTCTGCAGATGAAATTCTGGTTTCGTGTACCAGCACGTTCAACCCATTCCATTCGTTTCCCAGCGGTGATTTATCGTGGTCAGGGTGATATACGTTTCTTCGACTAAAAATCTTCGTTCCCTATTGCGACAAGCGGAGAAAATTCCTGTCCTGCATGCGACACTTTTGTGTCGAAGAAATCACAAAATGAATGATAGAGTAGAGTAAAAAGCAGAATAATAATACGATCATAACATTGCCAATTCGATCTTCAAACAGTCTATAAAGAAAACTATACAAAAATTATTTAGAACATTCAACGATAATGTAGAACAAAATATATAAAATCACAGGCGATTTTAAATTCTCAAAAATACTTAATTTACTTTTCACACAAATGGATAAATTACTCTTTCAATAATTTTCAAAGAGTCTTACAAATATTCCAATGCAACAAGTCCAATTTAAGTACTCTCCTAATCACCACAGTCCATTTCACCACAGCAAAGGAAAACTGTCATCGAATTTCACTGTTCAGTTTCGTCACTAAATAGACAGCCTGGCGATATGATATAACTCCGCTTTATCCAGAACTACGTACCTGCGTTTTACAATCGACAATCAGTCGTCAATCCCCCTGATGCGTTTCGGATATCTATCCAGCCGAGTCGGGGTTAACTATCGATAGAACAGCAATAGAGCCCGCGTTTGGTATGCCGATATTTCCATTCGCTCCCCTGCGCATCGAACGACAGGGTTTGACGGAGGATCCGTCATACGACGCACTCCATGGTAGCCAGATTTTATGCACTGCTGCGTATTCCCCATTTCAGCTACTTCCTGGGATGCGTTGTAATCGTGGCGTTGCACGTTCTTCGGTGATCGATGGTGTTCATAACGCCCAAGTTTGTCGCTGTGTCGAGTGGCGAATGATGTACCTTGGCTTCCCAGCAAGCGAGCGTGAACGTCAGTCGCCTATTCTGCGTGGATAGACTGCAGACGTTTCTTTTAATTCTTTCAGCTGTTTGAACGTCGACAGGATCGAGAGTAGGATTGTCGTCGAGTAGCTTTGATTCATGCTGAGTCTAAATTATTATTGGCCAGCATAAAAATAAGTTTAAGTGGTCGGAGAAAAATATAAGTAGAACTAATTTAAACAGTAGCATCTCGATTAATTGGCTTATTTTGAGGTTTAAATCTGAAGTGACCTCTTGATAACTAATTTTATTATCTTTCCAGAATTTTGAATTAGATTTAGAATTGCTAAATTAGTTCCAGTATTAATGAATATTCTACTGGATCTTAGAAAGAGAGTATTAATAAGGGGTATTAATGTGATGTTATACCTATATATAGTGATCAGAGATGAGTGTATAGAGAGACACTACATTATGAGAAATTAATTACTTTTTCTCTCCCTGTCAAAATATTGTTCTATTCCCTATAACTCAACACTGTTTGAAGTAATAATAAAGTATAAAACCGATACACAACTCTGTCCAAGACATGGTCATTTAATTACTTCAAACAATACCAATTTTCTGATGGGTCTAGATCGAAACGCAATCACCATCATATATTTAATCACAGAGGAAGAATCCACGGAGCTTCGAATATTCCATCATGGTCCTCCATTTCATAACAGAGCCCTCTAATAAAAGACCACAGAATCGAAGTTTATTAATCCACCCCAAGCCACGTTCGATTTAATTACCAAAAATTCTATGGCTTGAATGCATTCGATCAAAACAGTTGGCCATCGGCGTTTCATCAGTTTTCCAATATGCGTCGAGTTAACCGCGGCGGTCGTAATTCAGAGTCGCGATTACTCTCCCATTACACTGATTTTCATCGTTAGAAGACAAAAGGGGCGCGAGTTTCCGCGTTCAGAGCTCGCGTCCTCGTAATTTTCACTTTCCACCGTTCCCACATTTCACAATACCAGATGAGAGTGCAAATGAAGAGAAAGGGAGAACCCCTGAAAATTCTTGGCATGGAAATCCCGCGGAAATTTGGACCACCCTTCCGGCTGGCCCTTTGTGAACGAGAATCTTCTAGCCCCTGGTGTCATGCTCCCCTCGTATCTCAACATTCCTCGCTCTTTCTCTTCTTTTTTTTATATCGTGGGGCGGAATTAGATATTTCCTGATCTCGGGCGTGGAACTGGGAACACAGCAGTCAGTTGGGGATTAGAAGCTTTACTTGGAATTTAGAAGCTTCCAAATATTCAAATATTAATATTACTATAGAGGATGCTTCCCGCAATTGCATCACCTGAATTCTCTTGTGAACTATTTCTTCTATGAAAAATGTTTCAAGTGAAATTTGACCTCAGGTCTGAGCTATAGAGGGTGGTAAAACTACAAATATTAAATTTTAGGATGTGCAGACGGACCTTGCCACTGTTTGCCAAATATGATAAATAACTTTCTCTCAAAAATAATCGTATCATAAATTCTGCCCCGCTAAAAACCAATTTTCAAACTCATTTAATATTTTTCAATATCCTTATTCCCATTCCTAGAACAGCTGTTCTGTTATTCCTTCTATCAAACCTCTGACACTATCTTTACTAAAAACACCCAAAAAATTATTTTCATATTTACAGTTCTCCAAAATTTCGATACCTCCATCTATATTCCACTGATAGAGCTTCCAAAGTAAAAGGTCGCTGAAAGCTGGAGTGGCTCCAACAATATAGTTTGTAAGAATAATTTCTACGAATAAAACGTAAGGAAAAGAAGATCCAGGGCGGACAAAGTGGAACGAATTACGAGACGAGGATAATGCAAACAGATTTATTAGCGGGACAACCGGTGTTGCGAGACGAGAGTAATCGCGTTGAGCGACTTTTAACAAGAGCTACCACCTCGGCGGCCGAGTATACGCTAACTAGCGGAAACCGTCTCGGTAATTATAAGTGCAAATTACGGAAGACGGTAGCGTCAAGTGCTATCCAAACTTGGAGGTAATTTCACCGCGAAGCCTGGAGAGTTTTCACGCCGCCACTTGGGCGAATTTTCGGCTGATCCCCGATAGCCCTTCAAACTTTGCTTCCTGGGGCGATTCTTTTCTCCCCGCGGCGTAAGTAAATCATTTCTCTCGGAGATACTCAGTTGCACTCAGTGCTCAGTCTACTCAAGACCTTTTGATTACCTACTGTCTGTGATATTCTATGATAAGTCTGTGTGCTCAGTTTTCTACTTTATTTGACTGTACTTTATTTTGGCAAAACTTGGGTATATGATATGTTGATTGTTTGTTGCGTGACAAGTATAATAAATTATATGATTTACTTCTTATGCTCGATCCACACGAGCGATATTTTGAAGCATGATGTTTTTTATTGTTTTCCTAATTACAAATAACGAAGGCAGAGATATGATGGTAATATGATCGTGTGTATTGGTCCTTAATGTTAGCTTCATACGAAAAGGTATTTTCATACGATTCATATAATATTCTATGTATGATTTCCTCAATTTTTTAAAATTATTATATACCAACAGTTACTAAATAAAAAATAGACATAGATGACTTGAAAATCACTTCAATAAATAAGTCTTCCTATGTTATTCAGTTACATTTGGATTCCCTTAAAAACTGTTTATTTTAGTCAAGAAAATTCTACCCCAGTCTTGATATAGTTTAAACTAAGATAAACTTCGTAGAATCATATGAACACTGATTCAACGTTCTACCTCCATCGAAATCAGCGTCAGAACTTTAATGAAAGAGGGTAAATCGAGTTCTCGAGGAACAGTAAATACATCTGTGTTGTTAGAGGTGCAGCAGAAAACGCAAACGCGTATAATTGAACAATCGAAGCGTGGCGTGGGTAATCGTGCCTGTCGAGAGAGCAGAAGCTCAGAAAGCCGAACTTCTCCGCGGGGGTTGAAGGGGCGCGCAAAGTTTCTGGGGGTGGCGGAGGCCCCGCCGACGTCGAAGAATCGAAAACGATCGAGGGAAACTTTTGCTGCGTAAACTCTGTAGAACACGTCGCTTTCGAACGCGACTTCAGGAGCCTCCATCTGACTCTGTTTCCACGAGTTCGCGAGAAGTAATTCTAATTGCAAATTATGACGCTGAAGAGAAGACGCGGATGATTTCATCAGGCTGGCGAGGGTGGCGAGCAGAGGGTGATGAATAAGAGAAATATGCGCTAGCCTTTTATGGTTATACTGTCTTTGGTTCCTGGTTCGATGATCGACGTGGAGCTGCGATGAAATTAATGGCAGACAGTATCTAATTCATTTTGTTTTAGGAATTGAAATACGAACTTGGTATATGAAATTGGAATAAATAGAAAAACTGAGAATTAGATAAATGTTAGTAGATATAAGAATTTGACAATGTAGAAGATTTTTCAGAAGATCTTCTTTTAAGAATATCCTTCTTAATTTTAAAAATAAATATTCTTGTTTTTTTAAAAGCAAATAAAAGAATTTTTAGTACTTGCTTGAGGACTCTTAGGTATATCTGAATTTTGGAATATTGGTACCTACATCAGAAAATTACAAGTTTGTCCAGACACTTCAGCAAATCGAGTCTTCATAAAACACTGAGTACCTTCAGTTTCATAGGAATATTAAAAAAATAGGTTCTATCTGCTCTCTAATATCTCAGAGAGACTATGAAAGATTCCACTAAATTTAAACAATTTAAACAATTTCCACAATCGCTACGAGAGTTATCCTTCCCAAACACAGGTCGAGACGCATTCTTTTCCCCACAAAAGCTCCGCCCCTTAGAACAAAGATTAATTCGCGCTCTGCGCCCACCGCAGAGAACTAATGATAATCTATCTAGCCGATGTACGTCTCAGATTAATCGGAAGAAATCATGGGAAGGAAAGTTTCGCGGTGATTTATTGTTTCATGTTCGAGGGAAGGGATTGGGTCTATCAGGACTTCCTTTTTACTAAGGTACATGCAGACTAAAGTCTGTTAAAAATGTCTCTACATAAAAACGATCTCTCCCTCTTACGACAGAAGACGTGGTCGTCCTTTCACTCTTGGACAAGTCACTGGAACAAGTCCCACGAGAACACCTGGAGCTGGCATTTTGCTCGAAGAAGCTCTGGATCGCAGCAGACGTCGAAGCTTGAACAACCCTCGCGAGGCTGTGTTTTACAAACGAAAATGCTCGTGGACGTTTTTACGAGTTCCTGTGCCCACTGTGCCACTAGGAGGAAGTACAAGGCGAAAGATACTCCCTTGAAAGGAGAATAGATGCAGGTCGTAAAAGGCAGGGCGGCATGATCGAACAATAGCGCTCGAATTTCAGCGGATCGATCGGATTTGCATAGCTACGCGGAGGCATTTTCTGTACGGCTTACTTTCTTTCATGCAAACGCTGCTCAACTCGCAGACGCTATTAAGTTCTGCCAGCTTCGATCCTTCGGCTGGAATTCAATTTCCTTTCCCGATCGAGTGCCTTCGCTCGATCTTAGGCTCAGCTCGTGTCACGGATACTGCTAATTACTCGGAACGACATCGATGGAAGATTCAATTAAAAGGGGAAGAACCTCGCGGGAAACGGCCTCTGTGTCTCTTTTTCAGCGCTGGTTCCATTAGGAAGCTCGTTTTCGAGTACCCCGTGGAGCTTCTGAAGTTTCAATTTCACGAGTCGTTGGGCTCCTTTCGGTGGGGACCTAATGATCGATGCACGAAGGAGCTTGAATAACGAGCTGTGTTGTCAGATGCCAGGATGAAATGCCTTGTTAGAGTGCTACATGGTACTTGTCTGCATTGTGTACGTTACTTAAGGTAATCATTTCAAGCACCTCCTATAAAAATTATCAGACACTAAATGACAGAACACAAAACTTGCTACATCTCGTGAAGAAGGTCCAGTAGGACATGTTTAGATGAACTTTTTTCATTGATTTCTAGATAGTGAATCAGCCTCTGAATATTACCCATATTGTGGGACACCTTGTGCAATAATATAATAGCATAATATCATTGAAAGACATTTCATCTGGGAATCTGGCGACACTGATAACGAGTATCAGTCGATGGACACGCTTTCATTCGAGCTTCTCGACTACCGCGCGGTGCCTTTATTGCTGCCATCTGTCTTTGGGTTGTTGGCTGCGAGCAGGAAGTATGTAGTGTCACTTGAAATAGGAGAGGCGGCCTTGCTTGAAATGTTGCTATACGTGCAGCTTGAAATAGGGGAAACCGTAGAAAGCCTGGAAATCTTGTGCCACTGGAACCTGTAGAGACTTTTCTGAAACGAAGGAACTATCGTTCAGAATAATCGAATAGTGGATGTGATTGTGAGAGGCGAGAGAAAATTTTCGGAATAATTCTGCATTTAGGAAATGAGAAAACTGTGATTCTGAATTTATGTGTCAGTTGGCAATATTTAAATTTTGGAAAAACGCTTGAGGCATACTTGTCAAATAATATAACAGGTTGTATGAAATTAATTTTCGGAATAATTACGTTTCGTATGCTCAACTCAGTTGTTGTTTTAAAATTAATGAATACAGATGGGGGAGGATGATTTTTAACGCGGTTCGATTGATCAGAATACAAAATGTGGAATATAAGGCCATGTGTACCTGATACAGTATTTAATATTACGCGTGTGAATGTATGGTAGATGTTTGAAATTAAAATTAGAAAACGTGTGTAAAATTGTAAAATTGTATGTCTAAAATGTTCTGAATAAACTTTAAGCAATTTTTTATCTCAGAATATATTACTTGCTGTCATCAAGAATTGAATGAATCTTCCTTTTATTTTATTACATAAAATAATCCCCAAATTTTCTCTCACCTGTTATAGTACATTTTCGCAGATCTAATGTTCAAAACACGCAGAAGAGGAAACAGTAGCTTTAGAAATAAATCACGCGTAGCACGTTCGAGCTTTCGAAGCGAATAAATCAGCGAACGGTGGGCCATTAGACGCGAGGTACGCTCGAAAGTCCAGCTTTCGTTCGTCGAAGGGGTTGCTTACCCCTTTTGACTGCCACGACCCGTCTCCAGAAGAGCGACGAGCCGCGAAAACTTTCGACGTCCCTCGAATCTCCTCGCACCAGTTTGTCGCTTCATTTATCTTCTGCTGTTATCGCGACCAAAAGTTGCGAAAAGTCTCGTGAGCGATGGCTGACTAACTAATGATGTTTGAAGGCGAAATGAGGAAACAACTTCCATTTCACCTTTGAGAATGAAGCTTCTCTTTGGCAAACAAAAATTCACAAATATTCAAATTTTTAAGTACATAAATCTAGAAGCTTTTAAATATACTCAATTTTCAAAATCTCCTCTCTGCTTTAGCATTGGTTTACAATCTCTCCTTGCTAGTAACTTCATTGTTAATTCAAAAACTTAATTATAATTATAACTGAGCACCATTTTACTCAATAAATATTAAAATTATATGTCAACATTAAACACCACAAGTTTATGATCTCCAGACAAAGACAGAGAAATTCTATAACTACACGCTAGCAATGTAATTTCATATATACCTCCTACTTGAAATTTAAAATTATTCTTCGAGAAGCAGAGAGAGTTACTCGGCGAGTAAAAATACGAATCGCCAGGAAAAACTAATATTTTCACAAGATATGGTGCGTTAAATCTATTAGGGCGTGAATATCGTTATGAAAGAGACGTTCTCAGGTGCACAACTGACATAACGATAATACAAATTGGTCGTTTCCGTCGAGAGAATAGCCCGCGTGCATGGAACAAAGAGCTCGTTATAAATTTCACGTGCTTTAAATTAATCGCTTTACTGAATCCGTGAAATACGCGGAACGTTTCTGCCTGGTCCTCTCGAGTAAATCACGGGACAACGACGAGACCCCGCGTAATTACAATTAATTAAAAGTTAGTTCAGCGTGGTGAGTGGCGCGTATATTATGTCAGCGTTACCTCCTCGTACATGGATGGATGTTACTTTGCTCGATAGAGACGCTTTCCTCCATCAGAAGTGCATTCTACGCTGCAGTACAGGGAATCGCAGAACTTCGTCTCGTTTTGAAAACGTCTGAAGCATAAAACTTCGATGAAGCATAGATTCTACGTTTGTCGAGTGGTTCTATACGTGGTATTATCTCTCTAAATTCGTCTCAGTGTTGCATAATCAATCAACGCAGCGATGCAAATTCTCGAACGCGTCGGGTAGAAGTGATGGATTAAACGGGGGATCAATTTGCAAGACGATATTTTACACTAGACCTCATAGATCGCTGCACCGAAACGAGAAGGTTTAATGGAATCCATAACACGCGTAACAAGCTCGCGTTTCAAAATAATCCCTTGCTCGTGTGCTCGTAAAACGGACAGCAGCGCCAAGGGTTAAATCGGGTTTCATTACACCTCGCTTCGATAGGCAAGACGCTGACGCATTCCTAGACACAATGTCGCTCTGCGATGATTTCCTGTCGCGACGGGATTCCATAATTCCGTGGGAACAGCGGGAAAGCTGCTTAAGGGATTTCCATTCGCCTGACACCAGTCACTTGATGAAGAAGACTCTGCGTTTGATATGTCCTTTGTCATAATTTGTGGTGCATAATAAGTACCAATTAATAAGCTTCAACTTTGCATATCAAAAAGGAACACATGGAAAAGAAATTGAGAATTCTGTAGTGTCTTTTTTATCTACTGCTCTTTTCAAATTGTTAACTTCGAGACCTGAACTTGGGTCACACATGAAATCGATGTAACGAAAATTCAATCTCAATACAAGGTGAAAAGACAATAATTCTGAGAGATGTTAGATGTTCAGAAATACGAAACAGAATCCACCTACCTGGGAATTCGCTAAACTCCCCTGCATCCAGCTATGAATAACACGCTCCTCTGCAGCACAGTAGGAGGGAGAACAGAGAAGACGATGATCGTCACAGCACACGTGGATCGAAAGTTCCCGCGGCAGCCTGCTCGTATCACTGTAATTTCATTCAGTCGATTCAATGATTCGTAAACAATGATACGGCTTTATCGCGCACCTCGACGCCCACGGGAATGAATACATTATGCATGAGAGGAACGGGGTGGGCCCTATTGTTCCGCGACAAAACAGAGCCCTCTAAGAGCGCGAGCAAACAACTTTTGTCATCGAAACGCGCGACGCGAAATGTGTCTGTCCGGTTAACCCGTTTTCTCGACAATCTTTCTTCAAAAGTTCGACAGAGTCAGGGGAACGCGAGAAATTCGAGTTTTTGAATGTGAATAGTTTTGTTATCGAACTTGGAGGACAAAATTTGAAGTAATTCGAATTTATGGATCCATGGATTTTTGTAGAATGATTCAGAATTATGGAACAAGTGAGCAGAGTATGATGAAGGACCGTTTTTTGAGAAGTTCTGTTTTGTTACTATGTTCTAGTTGCATTTGGTATTTATTTCTACATTTTTTCAGGAGATCTATATTCTATCTTCGATTCATGTAATCTGTCATACATTCTGTGTTTTATATTTTGCTTTGTGTATTCCATGTTCTATGCTTGGTTTTCTGCATTCTGCATTCTACACTACATAGTTTGTATTTTGTACATATTTTAAATTCTGCCTTCTACGTACCAGGTCATAGAGCCTTTTTCCTATGCTCTGTATTTAAAATTTGTGTGTTTTGTATAGGACATTAGAAACTTTATATTGTATATTCTAGGTACATTCTACACCGCGTATACTGAATTATATATTACTTTCTACAGTACCATATTTTACACATTACATTCTACGTCCTAGATTTCATATTCTGCGTTCCTTTTTCTGCACTCTACTTCCCAAGTTCCAAGTTCTAAGTTCTACATTTTTCGTTTCATTGCAAATTCCAAACTCTAAATTCAGTGTTCTTATCCCATAATT
Source organism: Calliopsis andreniformis (assembly GCF_051401765.1). Classification (NCBI taxonomy): domain Eukaryota; kingdom Metazoa; phylum Arthropoda; class Insecta; order Hymenoptera; family Andrenidae; genus Calliopsis; species Calliopsis andreniformis. The sequence goes on along the minus strand of NC_135065.1, from coordinate 7,678,282 downwards.
CACTCACATGTCCAACATTTGATTTCAATGAGACACGCTTACATTTTACCCGAACACGATAAATCTACCATCCCTTCAAGAAGATAAATCCTCCTTCCATTTAAACGAGATAAACGTATATACATTCTACTTCGACGAGACAAATGCGACTGAACGCTTCATCAGCGATGGAAAGGGGTCGAACCCAAGTCGAATAACGTCCGCGAGCGCGAGTCGATCGAAAAACGTACAAAAGCAGCTCTGCCTCGTTCAGATTTTATTATCCATCCTCTCTATTGTCATTGTCCCTTAATTTTCTAAAGCGACACCGAAGCTTTTGTTTAACCAGCTTTTATAGACGTTTTTACGCGATTCGGGAGACGAGGAGTCGCGGCATTAAGGTTCCATTAACGTGATTAGATGGACCGAGCGGAGGAACGTTCTCGTCCCTCTTTTAACGATTCTAATGCTCGTTTTATCCCATTTAAAGGATCTCTCGGCGGCCTTTCACCGTTCTTCGCGAATTTCAGAAAATTCTGTACCAAAGCCCCAAGAAGCTGTTTCGCCAGTCTCCGTGGGAGTCCCAGTCGCATTCCTTCGTCAGAGAAACCGAATTAAGGAGAGTCCCATTGATTCCACGCCGTAAAAGCTCCTTTCTAGATAAAACACTGAAATTTAATCTCACAGGCATCACGTAGCACTATACCTCTCACAGAGCCACAATCTCTCAAACACGTTTGCTTCACAATCATTCACCACCTCACAAAAGAAAAATAAAAAACGAAACTTCCCTTTTCAATAAAAATTCTCACACTCGAATCCCCAGGATCCACAATCTCCTTCGTCTCCACCAAGAGACGCGTACCTCGATCCTCCAGAAGACCATAAAACTGGTGCCCCGAAAAATCGACCCAGATACGCGTCCATTCGCAGAGCAAGTGTCCATCGGGAATCGCTGACAAAATTCGGTGAATCGTCATGTTGATGGATCTCGGCGATCTATCGGCAGATGGTTCCCTCGTAAAAGCTGCTCCTCGTCGGAGCTTACGTGTCCCGTGTTTTTACACGCGCCGCCGCCCCCTCGTGGATAGAGAAATGACAGAGGGGGCGAGACAGGCGCGTCGAGAGTTCGCTGAGGGAACGGCGAGAAAGAGGCAGGGGAGAAGGTTGAAGTAGGGGTTATTAACCGGCAGAATGTCGGCCGAGCTGGCCGTGACGGTGCCGCCCTGCCAGCTAAAAATATTCTTTCGCGTATAAACGTCAGCCGAAGGGAAGAAGGCTGCAGGAATCCCAGCTTGTCGACCGCCAGAACGAGATTATTCTCGCGGCTTTTGGATGTCTCTTAGTCTTTCCTCTTTATCTGCCGGCCTTTATGGGGATTTTGCCGCTTACGAGCCGCGAAGTCCCTGAGAAGCGGCTGAGATAGCTGGAAAACAAATGGGCGATAGTGTTGCTGGTCGCTGGACAGAGTTCACGAGTTGTGATCGTGTGCTTATCAGAGTGGGCAGATTAGATTTGAGATTCGGGGGGAATGTAATGAATGGCTTGGACTGAGGTGTTTGAGTCTTTGCTGTGGAAATGGGTAAATGGGTCGTGCTGTGATTTTGTAGCCTGGGATTAGTTGGAATATTAGAGGAATAGAATATGATTCAATTTGTAATAGTGGATTAGATTGGGAAGGAACAGAATTTAGTAGCTTGAGCTAAATTATTTTTTCAAATTCAGTGAAGAATAGTTCGTGTATCGAAATATATATCGACAGGAATTAGAGGTAGCTAGAAGATTTCATGAAGTCACAGAATTTAATATTGAGAATATTTCCTGAATAAGATAGTTGAGTCGGTACTCAATAGTCCATCACTTCAATAAGTAAAATATTGTTATCTGAACTTTCTCAGATTAATCACACAATAAGATTAGATATCTGATTACACCATACAATATTTTTAAATAACAAAATCAATAAATAAGTACTTCAAAATCAGTATTTATTGAAGTGATCGACTACTGGGTACTGATCGAGTATCGAGTCAACTACCTTAGATGTAGCTACTAAGTTCTTCTTTCTTAGTAAATACCATTAATTTAATGTAATTTAGTTATTAAAAGAAGTCCTTCGCTTTCCTTCAACTTAAACGTATTTTTTCATTAAAAGAGTCGACATTTCTTACTAAGTGATCGACTACTCGGTCAACTACCTTATCAGACTTGTTCTAAGTTACTATCTAACCCAAGATACAAACGTTAAAGGAAAAGGAAAGAGGAGCCAAAGAACGTGTTACTATTCCTCACGTGTCACGTAGACACCACGAAACAGTTACTTTCCCGAAGGCCCCCAGAAACAGGCAACAGCTTGCGGCTGACTCTAGCGTGGACTCTCTACTAGCAAGACAGTAATGCAAGTCGTGTCTGTGTCGACCAAACAGGGGACACTCGAGCGACGGGTATCGTTTACTTTACCTGGGGACACGGTTCCTCCAGGCGTGCCAATTTAATTGCAACATTTTTCAGGAAGACGAGACCTCTACCCAGAAGAGACACCAAGAGCAGCGGTGCAATTGACCCACGCGTCGGTTCCTTGATACAGAAAAGTCAGCCAGCTAGGTTAGGGGCTCAACACACCGCGGAAATTTGCCAAGAATATGCTAGTGGCACTGTAACACTGTGTTCTGGCGCGACTTGGTACGCGGCGCGTATGCAGATTCCACGTGAGGGTTGTAAATCTTCTGGGACGCGAAGTGAGTTTGGAACGTGGAATACAGTAACGAAATGGCTGAACCTGTGGCAACTGTTCTTGAAAAATGGTCCTGGGAATCGTTTTTGATAGGGAGGGGAGGAATATTTGTTTGATGGCGAAAAATTTAGCGGTACACAGTGATAAGTACAAGTACTGTCAGAATAAAACTAGAAGACTATACAGTTGAACGTAAAATCTACTTGTCGGGGAAATTTCAACACTTGTCACTAGAAGAATTTTTAAATTCACTTACACAGACACTTTTCGGTTATTTTCTTTTTGTAGATTATTGTTAAAACATAGTTTGATTACCACTGTACACTTGTTTTCACTACACTGGGTAGATATAACCTTGAATGATGGATACTGCGAGAAATTGAGACCCGATTGACCTGAATATCCCCGCGGCTGACACGAGTCTACTAAGTCACCTCTGTGACGAATACACTATGAGGCCCAGGACGAAACGCACCCCACCCCTTTTCTCCCTTCCCTCACTTTCCCCACAATTACTGGTTCTGACACTACCAATCTACTATTAATCATCAAATACTGTATTGCATCATCTAATGTATGCTAGTTTACGACTTTTCTGTATCAAAATTTTGTATATAAAAAATAGTAATAATATATTATTAATTAATATTAAAACTATTGGTGACACATTTATTCTGAAATGCCTCTTAAGCTATATACCTTACTATATCTTACATATGAAATAATTATATTTTCTCTCTCTTTCTGTTATTAATAATTTTTTTTGGCTTTCTTTTTTTCTCTTGCAAAACTACAGTATTTCTTCATGTCTTTTACCTTCTTCATACTTTGCCACTGTATGACCATTGATTAACCCTTTCAGACCTGATGCAAATTACAATACTCACTGCCTTTCTACTTCAATATCTGACTTAAAGTATTGAAATTCTGCCTGCAATTATGAATAAACCTTTCCTTTCTTTTTTATATTTTTGATAAATCAGATCTGAAAGGGTTAAAATAATCACACTCAGTGAGTCTACACAAAGGGTATAGAATGTAGGTAGAATGCGTGTGTATTCAAGGTTCTTAATCCCTATTAAAGAAGGCTGGTTGATAAAGAGCCAGGAGCCAGTCTCGACCATTCTGCGAGGCAATCGATCGACGAAGGACAAATGACAAGCCCTCGGCTACCGGACACTCGGAATATCTCGTGTTTGTCCAGGGGACAATGGTCAGGTTTACATTAGGACCACTTCCGCCCAATTGATTAGTCTCAATCGGTTTACCCGCTCGACTTGGTCATTCCCTACGACCACTTCTATCGATCCCCCAGCACTTTCGCAGAGAAATTGTTCGCTCCAAACTATTCTCATCGGAACCGTGAAGTCACTATATGATTTCCTTTCATCAGAAACCAATACGTTTCCCTAAGATTCGAAAGAATTCGCTCAGCTCAGAGATCACTATGCGCCTGAATAGTCCGAGGACTAGGAAGAGGTTCGACGAATGCTAAGTTGTCCATAATCGAAACGCTGTTTGTACGTTAAATTCCCCGACACGATCGGCAGGACACGCGTGAAATTCGCCGATAGCAGCTACGAAAATTAATTACCACGCTCGTCGCTTCTATCGCCCGCCGCCTGGCGTCGTGTTAATTACAATAACACCGTTTATGAATCCACGCTCGCCATCGATCCCGCCGCTCCCTGGGAACGTTAACTCCGCGGTGACGACGAACTTCGACCAACCTTATCGCATCAAATTTCACGGAGCGCTTGCATTAAACGCCACTTGGACCGTGAAGCCATAGGTGGCTACACGAAGTCAGAGGAAGAAAGATTCTACAGAGTCGCGTTTGTTATAATAGGGAAAATGGGGTGATTCTCCAGAGGAAAATAAATTGGAAAAACATAAAATACAATTTTCTGTTTCCATATTCTCTTTTCGAGATGTTCGCTAAGCTTCAATGCATTGGAGTACAATTGATGATATTAAGAGCGAAGTCAACAATTTTTAAAATATTTTTTATTTTATTCGCTCGTGTAGACAATTATTATAAATAAAAAAGGTTTTTCTGGAAATTCGAATTTGTTGAGTTCGCCCTTATTACCTTCAATGCCCCAATTTCAGGCTTCAAGGGAACTTTTAGTTTGTAGTAGATACTGTGACTGGTCAGACCTAATGCACTTCTCGAAGATCTATCATGTTAGACAAAGTGAATGACAATAATGAGTGTTAGAAATTTTAATGGTTAATTCTACAAGTAAAATTGTATTACGACGTCGTGTTTGAGGCTTCATTTCAGAGTGATTAATTTGCTGCAAGAACGCCTACAGTTCGCAAGAAGTGTGTCTGACTATGTGCTTATTCTACTACTGGCGCGCCTCAGCGAGGTCAGTCGCAGCGGTGGCAGTAGAATAAGTTAAGTCAGACACAGCCCACGCGCATTTTAGGCGTACCTTTAATAAATACTAACTTTGAAACAAATATTTAAAAATTTATCATTAGACCACGGAATTTTAATTTAATTTAATTTATTTATAAACGGGACGTACCCCTTAGTATATATTAGTTTGAGTTATTTGGAGGTTAACATGTAGAATCACCCTTTAAAATTTCGAACATCTACTATCGTTTAATTGAAATTTCCTCTCAATTATGTACGAAACAAAATGCGATATAAAAGAATATAAATTCTACTTCATATCTTCAACTTACTTTCTCACATAAGATCACCACGTTCCCTCTCGCGCCAGTGCTTTCAAAACACTTTGTAGTTCCACTTATCTTCTGAACCATTCTTTCCATGAATATCTCGTATCCCTGATATTTCATTGTCAGTGTAAACTTTTTCGTGTTTGCGCCAGAAACTACGCTCGGAGATCGCCACGACGAGCAGCTCGTTCCTTATCAACTCATTTTTCGCGAGCTGCATCGGCGGTCCGCACGTACGGAAGATGCATAAAGTTTCCCTGGCTCGTATTAATGCAGAGATACGTGCGCGGCGGTGTTCCTGGTCGCGATACAACCGCTTCGATCGAGCTTGCCGTAACTTCGTCCCCCAGAACTCGAGCAAAGTGCATTAGCCAGATGAAACGGAATTCGCGGGGATGCGATCTCAGCGTGGATGTTCTTATCACACTCGCTCCACTATACAATGCTGATGTACCACGTAATCGCGGACCACTTTTCACGCAATTCTTTTTAGGTGTTTTGTAATAATAAACAGGGGCGTCGTGGGGATGATTTGTTTGTGTAACGCTTGTTGGTAGTAGACGTTTATGAATTTTGATAATTATAGGTAGAGTACTTACCCATATTTCTGTGTCTGGATTGAAATCGCTGATGGAAAAAGATCTCTTATACATAAACTCAGAAATTTGTTCTTCATATAAAATTGGTTATTAATATGTAGAGCAGTAGATTTCATATTATTCTTGCCTATCACCTTTATCTATTTTTAATCATTATTTTTTTACACCAAATTTTTTACTCCACAATTTTCTATATCAAACAGTAAAAGTTGAGTTAATATACATACTGAGAATTTTCTTCAGTCAATTAGGGGTTAAATTTCAAAATCAGGGAATCTACATAGACGTCCACCTCCTCCATTTGTCACTTCAGACAGTAAAAATTAGGTCAATATAAATACTAGGACTCCCTTAATCGATTAAGAATTAAATTACAAAGTCATGGGATACAGATAAACGCCCTCCTCCCCCATTTGCCACTTGAAACAGTAGAAATTGAGTCAATATACATACTGAGAATCTCCCTCAATCAATTAAGGGTTAAATTCCGAAGTCAGATCCAGATAAACGTCTCCCCCATTTGTCACATCCCCATGCAAATCGTGGGCTTGAAATCCAACAAGCTCATTTATCCCCGCATTTTTTCGCCGCGGAAATCGCAATGCGATTGTCTCAGCGTCGAATCAGCGGCGAGGATCGAATCGTGAGCAGAATTTATATGTTTTGATCGGATCGTAACTATAATTTTACGGTCTCCCGGCTCATCGCAGATTTATTGCGTTTTCAATCGAAAATTGAATACAAAATGGGACAGGGGCGGGGCTTCGTGTATGGGAAGCATCGAGAGAGAATAAAGTTCGTCCTACCGCCTGCACCCCCTCGAGCGAGGAAGCAGGAACATCGCTGCAATAAGTCAGACCCCCCTGATTTTTCGATGCAAATTTTTAAACGGGATAATAAATATCCTCAGGCGAATACGTGACTCGTCTACGAAACGAGCGTCCAACGTGGCTCATCCTTCCGCCAATCTTGTCACTCCGTCTCTCCTTCCTTTTGTCCTTCCTCTTTCCCCCTTTCTCGCTCCTGCCAGCCTGCTTCGTCCCTTTTCTCGCTTCCTCGACCGCCCTCGCGCCACTCGCCACCTGAATTTTAATCCCGCCTCCCGATCGCTAAATATCGCAGCTTTCCACGCGGTTTCCCTCGACTTCTCGCGCTGGGATCCTCGTTCGATCGCCTCGAAGGATCTTCCTGCTTCCTTCGAACTTCGTGCCACTTGTTCCTCAACTATCTCTCGAGTTTCTAATTATTTTTACCTTCGAATGGAGGTCGACTCGATCGACCTATCGTCTGCTCCATTTCTTTTTCGTCTTCGCGAAGCTGCAGGCCTGAAGAGGGAACGCCTTGTTTCGCAGTTCTCGAAGGATTGAATTAACCTTGTGAAGCTTCGTTCTGTGGCCAGCCACCGATTCGAAAAGTTTCCTCGTACTTCTTCCCCCCACCCTTCTCCCTCCTCTCGTCGCCTTTTATCGCCCCGTTTTCTCGGCTAGAATAACGAGGGGATGTTAATCTGAAAATTGCCGATCTCGACACCTTCCTCACCCTGTCCTCTCGCGTCAGCTTTATTCCACAGGGAACAAGGGACGCCGAATATTTTCCTTTCCACAGCCGATTGAATATGGATTTCCGTTCGCTGAATATTCGATGGGATTCCGCGTAACTCGCAAGATATACTCGCGATAATCTCTTCGTTTGCTCGTCCTTTGCGGGTGCTACTCGTGGAGTTAGCGGATTGAACGAAATTTATTCTCTGTTGCCAGTTTCCCTGCCTCGTGTCTTTCGGTTGCTAGCGCGTGTTCACGTTTCCCTCTTTTCTTTTTAAACAGTGGAAACTGTATAATCCGCATCCCATTAGAGGCTTTTCACTTCGAGTTTTCATTCATCGTTCACTTTTTAGTAATATTCTGACGCTCCTCGCGGGTCGTTCGAATAATGGATTTTAAAGCTTTTCGAATCATTGGATCACGGAACTATGAATAGGACGAGATACGATGAATGCAGCGGACCGAGCATGAGTTATCTTTTGTATTTTCACAATTGTGCAAGTTTCGTTTTTATCGCGTCTGATATCACTTTGCCTTTTTCTGTTATTACTTTTCCTAACTGATGGATGGAAAATTTTAATCGGTTTCCAGGTCTTGAATTTTTACTACTGCTTTCTTGAGCTACTCCGCTGATGCCTTCGCCTTCCTCTCTGCTACTTGAATTCTCGCCGTTGCCTGCAGATTTTCACAGTCTACGGAGTTCTATTATTGCAAGGCGCAGCTCGCAACAAAAATTACTTGAACCGTTCCACTACTTTTCTATTCGGCCGCGCCCTCGTTTTTCTCCAACCGAGTCTGCTGAGAAGCATTCCTTATCTACTGTTCCCTTATATCGTTACGTTTCTACTTAATCCAAGATCTTATCTTTTAATTGCATGGATCCTACGATGAATCTGAATTATCTTGGCTACCTGTTTCATCGTTGGATTTCAGTTCCTTGGATGATTGGGAGTTTTGCCTTCACACTTTAATATTATTCATTGTTGGGAAGCATATTTTGTATTATTACCTATTCAGCTAGAAGGTGACACATACTTGTCAGTAATTTACAGGTTTATGAATTTTAATAATAAAAAATGATGGAGACAGCTACTAGAATGAGAGCACTACAGCGAGCATTAAAGTGTGGTTCAGACACCTCCAGTAATTTAGTCGAGTGGTAAGTAGTGTACAGAGTTGGCGTGGTTGCATCTGGAAAATGTGTGGTTCCATATGGTTACAGTAAATAGAATTGCCTAATTTCACACGCAGTCTCAGATGTAGCATATTAGGGCGCCAACACATTACTGTTACGTTAAGTGAAATCATGTTACATACCACAGCAAATTTATTTCATTTCATTCGTATTTCATATATAGCAAACTAGGTATAAAATAAAGGAAAATTCTCAGCTCACACTATGAATTTACTTTAGTATGGAACATGAGTTCTAATCATGACTATTGACTGAGTCAAGATATTCTCTGTACTTGAAAAATTATTAATTGTAGTGTAATCTTAACAGCTTTGCACAGCAGTTTAATAACCTACTGTGTAGGGACACTAAAAATTAATCCATTCGACGAATATGTTACTAAATTACTTACCACTAGACTATATTTCTGCACTTATCTGTTCCAGCCTTAAAACCTAAAATATTTTTCCATATTTTACGAACTTCCATTTTCCATAGACAATGCCCTGTATCTTAAAAAAATAAGAAATTCTAAAAATTGTAGAATTTTCCCCAACTCCATGTTTCTCAATTCCATATTATACATACGAAACTCGCCCTCAAAGCTTCTGTACCTGGACTACATTAAGCTATGCTAAGCAGAGGGTGTTCTAGGCCTAAGTCCAAGTCCATCCTCCATCAGATCCGAGGGTTTCGCTTGATCTAGGCTCTGGCAAAGCCAGCTTTCCGAGATCTCGAACGATGTATATGCCATACTGAGCCCAGAGCAAAGATACTTTCTTGCACGCGGAAGCACGTCGCGCAGCAGGTCACCAGCGTTAAAGGCGATCTTCAATTTCGATTCGCTGGCCCGTGCGCACGCTGTACTCCAATATCTCGCTGAATTCTGAGCTCCGCAAATTTCCGTTTTCAAATGGGAACATCTTCGATAAAGCTGACGGGTCGCGCGATAGGGAAAATGAAATGGTGGGATTTTGTGTACGAGGTGTTTGGCTACAGGTGGGGGAGAATTTAAGGGGTGACTCTAGACATTAAAACGAAACAAAAATTAGAGACTACTTATGAACTGGGTCTTGATTTTTGGTTTACTTTCAGGTTTAGGATTAATCTAAAATTTTCTTCACCTGTTCTCGAGTAACACTGCAATTGACTGTAGTATATTATACATATATACACAAAATTGAAAGAATGATTGCAGTAATTCATGTATTACTGAAAAATATTGCTGTCAGTCGCTTATAAGAAATTCCAGCTTAACAATTCTTTGCTTGTCTCTGCACCGAAAGCTGTCTCGACACTGCGGTAACAATGAGCAATATTTTGTCGCCTCTAATTGCTTAAAAACTGTACACTTGAGCTTTCCATTATTTCTGTGTCTAGAAGCTATACTTCAAAAGTGTCCTATGTTTTTCTTACCATACACACAAAAGACGCCAAAGTTGCCTAGTCGTTGCCTCACTGTATAGATAGCTTTAGACAGACGTTCCCATCCCCCTTGATTTCCATTTCTCCCAATAAGTCTTAGTCTTTCCTCATTAATTTCCAGTGTCTAACTTTAATCCTCGAGGACAACAGTTCTCGAAGGAAGGCTCTTGTGGCGCTCCCCTTTCACTTGTCTCTCTCTTATTGTCTTCCGCGAATAATCACTAAGAGAATCGAAGGAATCGCGCCTCCCCACCCCACTAAGGCTTTTCTCCCTCTGCTCGATCAATTAACGCATTTTTTCCTCGGTTCGAGCTCTAAGGACGGCTCCATTGAAAAGAATTTATTCGCCAGTAGTGGCTTTTAGCTTCCCTCCGTTACATTTTACCCTTTGCCACGTTTGACTTCGTTGCTTCTCTCAAACTAAAGAGGCCCCCCTACCTGCTTGAATAATCATTCGTTCTTTTAAGGCGTATTGGGAGCTGTCTGCTTCAAATGGTTCCTTCGCGAGCTCTCCTCGCGATCCTCCTTCGAGACGGTGCTTTTTATCTCCGTTTTTATGGCCACGCTTTGTCTTCCATCTTCCCTGGTAACGTGGAGTAATTGCTTTTTACATTGCGACTTAAAACCGACGGCTGAGTCCTTGTTCTAGCGTGGAGGATTTTAGAGCGAGAGTAATTGCGTTTTTAAGTATTTTTACCGAAACAATTGGATAATAATTCTATCAGTTTTTAATATTGGGTTGTTTCGAAAGCAATTTCGATTTCTTTTTTATGAAAAAATAACTGCACAGAATCAACAATTTTTTTTTATAATAAAGATTCGAGAATTTCTGCTGTCAAAATATATAATGACAATATTGTTCAGAATGAAGTTGGCTGGTTAAAAATACAAGGCCCCTCTTGGGAAAAAAAGGAAGTTACTTCCGAACAACCTAATACAAATTAGTCAGAACAGTTCCAATTGAAACTTCTTCGTAAAAAATTCCTTAACTCTAAGTTCCAATAGTACTTACTTTTTAACAAAATTTCAGAGAAGAATTTTCCTAATTTTTCCAACTTTCAATTTTTTTGTTATGTTTCAGGAACACCGAAAAATAAAGGCGATTATCCATTTCTTAACACAGTATTTAAAGAGTTTATAGTATTAAATTTCCTTCATTTATAACGTAACTTAATCGAATTTCTATTATTCTAATAAACCGAAGGGAAAGCAATAAGATCCTATGATAAACCCAATTTTAAAAAAAGTGGATTTAGGTTAGTCTGGCTCTGAGGTACAGAATTATGCTCTCATCATTTGAAACTCCTTGTACATGTAAAATACACTCCTCCCTTTCTTAGCAATTAATAATCCCCAGTTTCCTTTGGGACTGACTCTAAACTCGTGCCTCCTAATGGAAATACTCGCTTAAAGCTAAATTTAGTACAACAGAGCCTCTGCTTTCTGTCATAGCACGAGATAGTTTAGGTTCTCAGGTATTCTGTACATGGCTCTATACTTGAAAACGCAGACGATTAAGCTCGTCTGTATAAATAGCCCCGTCAAATGTCCAGGTCGATCGACCCAGAAATGCCAGAAAGGTAATTGAGGGGTTCTAGCTCGCTGCTACGCTGAGCTGAACAATAGATTGCACGGCTCGATTCTTTGCGGTCGAAAACTCAACCATGACGTTTCTGATCTTTCGCGCAGTTCCGATGGACGCGACATTTGCATTTCCATTAATTTCCGTCGACACTACTGACCAATGGAAATTGACGTAAATATTTTCAGGGAGTTCCTCTTTGTACTCTGACCTCTTTTGGACACGCCAAATCGTTAGCACTTTTTGCAAATAGCGTTGATGCTATTTTGTTGAAAGGCTTTGTCCCGACACTTAAATTGCATTCCACCAACTGAATGTGCTATTTTTTACCTTTTTAACTGTTTTTTAGAATTTAAGCTTAAAATTAAATTAAATTGGGGATAGTGGCCAAGTACTTGGACATGGTTGGTTACCGAGTTTTTTACTTTATTAACAAATTCTATTATTAGAAATATTTCCTTAGAAAATTGCTATTCGAGAGTTCTGTTACTAGAATTCTACTTTTACTGTCAAGCACTATTATTGTAGTCATGAATTCATTATGAACAACTGCTCTGACCTACCACAAGAAGACTATTTTTATTCAAATATATCGAAGCTGGGTATAAATTTAGTCGACCATATTTTACCTGAACACACACTTTCCACGTTTTTCTCTGTCATGCCACAAAGTGGACCACAAGGAAGTTACCCAAGTATTCGCATCCGCCTAATGCACCGCAGAGCTTCGTAAATATCCCCTCAAAACTGGCGCACACAGGGTCCCCTGAAAACACCGAATTACGGGGAAAGGAATTTCCCTAGGAACTCGTGGAATTCCCTTGAAAGAACTTCCACACTTGGTTTCTGTTAGCCTGTCTCCTTCGAGCGACTTGGTAAGGCGAACTTCCCCTTCCTCTCAGATATTTAGATATCCCCGAAGCAGATTAAATTAACATTTCCTATCAAAACTTTCCTCCCTCTATTCCCCTATACTGGTAACAATCGTGGTTCCGCGATCCCCAGAAAATTGGGTCAGTATCTCAAACCCCGAGACGGTGTCCCAATACTGCACCGACTCGAAGAAACAAAGAATGTAATCCGTGGAAAGAACTCCGGTAGAAAATAACGAAGCGGGTAGGGGTAATCCTTCCCTCAGGGTGAGTCTCATTGGGGGAGGAACTGGAAGAGAGAAAAAAGAACAGAAAGGGCGGCCAGACGACTGTCGATATCCACGGAACGAGAGACGATTTCCGGTGATTCATGCAAAGGTTCGCAAACCGCCCCACACCCCGAGGGGTCGCGTACGTACACGAGCGAGGAGAAGTCGTGGAGTCGAGCAACGGCCGCTTTCTCTTGGGGTAGGTCGCCGTGAAAGGGGCCGTTGAAATTTCCGGTTCTATAGTCGGCAAACTCGAGCACCAAAAGCCGCCTGCAGGTATATTTCCCTGCAGTGTGTCCAGTCCCAGTATGCTTTCTGCATAATGAGAGGCGCGGGTCAGGAGCCAAGGGGCTGAGGGACGGAGAAGAGAATTGAAATCCCTGTGCTACGTGCAGACCGGAAGCAACCCCCTCTAATCAATGACGGACGCTTAATAGGCTGGCTCTCGCTGCGACTCGAGGAACTTTCCTGCACGGGGCACACTCTTGATGGACAAAGAAAAGTGGCCGCGTGCTTGTGAATGGGACTGGCTAGCGAAACGGGGCGGAAAATATTACAGTTTTGTAGGTGGAGGGGAAATGAATGGCGTCTGAGATCGGGACGCGACTCGAAGTGGATTAGGTTGGACTTGGTTCAAGTTCGAGCATTAGTCGATTGTCTTGGAATAAATGTCGCGCCTACGCGAGGGAACTGTCAGGGGTCGAGAAGAAACATTTTTTCGTAGAGTGATATGAAGATTTCTATTTCTGGAGTTAATTACAATATTATCAAACGTATGCCAACATTTATTCAAAAGTTGCTTTCCCCTGAATATTTCTTTTTTGTAAATTTATATATTTTGTAAGATCTAGACTTGCAATACTAATAATCAATAAACTTTAAAGGAATGTTACCCTGCAGCGATTAAAATGAAAAATGCTGGCACGTCTGTATCAGAAGATACTTCAAGCAACTGAATAAAAATGATAAATTTAGTGCTTATCATAGATATCCTGCTCTACTTTTAAATTATTCCTAATAGTGGACCATGGGTAGAATCACGTACTGTCCTCTAGTCAAAGTTCAGAACCATTTTCCTCGCTGATAGCAGCGAATATGACCATCCAGAGACGCAGTTAAAATAAATCGACGAAGTAAAATGAGACAGCGTTGAGTTTTACGATTTTTTATGAATTATCACGTCACGTAACCATAACTCAAAGCTACGACAAATAAACCTCGACAGCGAATTCGGCTGTTCCGAGTCGCTGCGAACAAACTACCCTCTGTTTCCGGTTTCCTAGAACTTTCTCGATGGATGTTACAAAGCAGAGTTGGCGGATGTTCGTTCGTTCCAACGTTTCAAGTGTGTAATTGGCAGGGGATGAACAGAAGCATGAAGTGACAAGAGGGTTGATTTCGATGTTTTTGACTTCTTTGTCTATCTAGATACAGTGAGCTAGATCACTTAGGGATATCATTAATAGGTAATTAGATGATCGCGATCTGTGGCAGTGGATAATTAATTCTCCGATTGTTAGTAGTGTCTATAGGAGATGAAGTCATCAATACAGACTGTCAGGAATGTCTACAGCTATCGGCGAATATGATTAAGAGGATTGCAGAATTCCTGCACTGAGCATGTGAAAAGCTATACATTAGAATTCTTAGATTTAAGGGTTAAGTACCTGTTAAGTAGAAATTAATTCGGTGCCTTCTGTAAGTAAATTTACTATGTATTCATAAAAAAAATATAATACAAAGTTTAGTGTTTAAAATATTCTGCAACATATTCAATAATTGTATTCCATCTTTCAGATAATTTCTGTGTACCTTCACAAAAAGTAAGATGATCAGAATTATAATTGATTTAAGGTAAAGGCACCGAGTTCTTTCTACGTCTAATATATTTTTTATTGAAATATCCTGTTGCAAGAATTTTTAGAAATTATTCTTTAAAGAAATTATAACTTGTAGGATTTCTAACACTATTCAGAAATTCCAGAAATATTAAATCAATTTTAATTTAAAGTTGTCAATACGATTTTCTTAAGGGCCACGACTTCCTTCGCGAAGGAAACGAATGTAAAGAAATGTCAACATCGATGACGCCTAGAGCGTGTCGATCTATTATAAGAAACTTTATAGCTACTCTGGCTTTGTGGAGAAATCGAACGTCAAACGCCGGATGCATGTAACGCGTGGTTCTCGATACTCAACGCTCCCGAGTTGAAGGAATTGCCTGGTGATACTCGCACAGATTCCACTTATCGACTGTGAGGTATTTGCTGAGGCAAGCGAATCGATGCCCTTTGATCCTTCGCTGAAAATATTAACAAAACTCCCTTCAAACGACGATATTCTTATCAGAATCACTTTATATTTATTCCTTAAAACAAGGCTGAAATTGTCAGTCAATCGCCATGTGGATCTTGCAAAAATTTTCCCCAGAGATAAACTACAAATGCCCCCTCTACACCTTTCTTGAGAGTCAGTCTTCCCTGCACAAGGAGAACACAAAGCCTCATTTGATTCTACCTCGAAGGGAAATTCTGAAGCCGTGAAGTCTCTTTGAGCGTGGTAACGGGACAAGATTCGCGGTAAAATGATTCGAGGGCCTCTGCTGTAGCAACGAGTACGCCCCGTCTGTGCGCTGCAAGCAACGGAACAAGGATGGTCGAGGGGAAACGCTCGAGATGGTTCTCGCCTCGAAGAATGGGGGCTCGAAAGGCTTGCCAACGCCTTGGGGCGCGAATCGAGTCGAATCCTCGAAAAATCTGTGATACCTCGCGCACGAAGGCCCTTATCGGTTAGCCCGAAACTCTGTGAAAGAAGGATCGATCACCTGAAAATAATGGGGTGCTCCTCCACCCGCATCTATTGTTTATAGCGTCTATTCTTCCCCCAGAATTCGAACGCCTAATCATCCAGAGGTCGACGCTCTTCGAACGTTTCAATTCGCAACGTTTCGCTAAAATGACTTATCGAGCTCCCCTGGAAGTAATTGGAGCCCTTTGAAATCCTCCCCTGCAAATAATGAGCGCTCTAATTGCGTGAGCCTTAGAACTCGTCGGAGGCTGTTGAAAACGATCTTTCGTAGTTCGTTTGGCAACGTCGAGAACTTAATCGAAGCGCTTTTTAATGAATACGCGGCTTCCAGCTGAGTGTGTTAACCTGGCGGAAGAGCCTGATAGCTTCTTACCTCGAGCAGCCCTTGGATTAATCCAATTACAAACGAACATTCGAAGTCGAGGCGAATCAGTAGACGAGGAGGACTCAGCGAACTTCCCGACTGTTTTCCTTTGCCAAATGGAAAGTGGCCCCGCTCTTTCATCGGCTGTTAATTACGTTTCCATCGGAATCGCGAGGACGATCATAATCCCGATCGTCGTTGAATTACAAACGAACCAAGACTGGAAGGGGTTGAAGGGGATTACAGCCCCGGGGAAATCAACGAGACACCACCTTCGCGAATGCTCTCTGACTTCTTTTCTTTTTTTTTCCCCCGAAAGTTTTTCTCTGGCTCGAGGAAACGAGGGGAACCACCGTGTAAAGTCTCCCGCCCCTTTCTCCTCTTTTGTCCTAGTCTTCTAGTGCGTTCTCCTTTCTGCGCCGAAGAAATGGAAGAGGGAAGAATTATTCGTGGAACTTGGCGACGACCATTATTTGGCTACGCTCGTAAATCCAGCGGTTTGGATAAAAGTCAATTGGAGCTTATGAATTTTGCATGCGTTCCACGGCGGAAAGTCAATCGACTTGGGGATAATTCGACCTCCGTTGGACCGAGAAAAGTGGAGGATTCGAGTTTATGGGGTGGTGGAAGATTAGTTGGCGGTTATTTGCCGAGGAAAAATGAAATTGTACAGGCGTGGGGACTCTTGCGCGCGAAGTTGAACGTGTTCCAAGGGTTTTCTGAGTCGCGGGGGATCCTCGACTGCGCGACCTCGGAGAATCGAGTGAAAGGGTGAAATCTTTGAGAGCCAGCTGGGAAAAAGTTTCTTCCCTCTGGAGGCTTCCCTTTCGAGTTCTATTTCCGAACAGTCCCCGTTTTTTCCATAATTGAACTCCCCTGTTGAAACGAACCTTTGAAAAGTCGATGAAATAGGAAAGTTTCATCGTAATTGCAATTAGCTAGATGCTGCGCGAAGGATCGGAGGATTTTACTGTGGTGTGAGTGAAGTTCTACTTTGAGAAGAGAGGAAGCTTGGCGGAAGAAAGTCACTTTTAACCTTCAGAAAAATAAAGCAAGTAGAATAAGTCTCAAGTCGGACACAGCGAAATCTCGTGTTATTTCAGAATGCAGAAGCACCCTTTAGAATTTCTGATCATTCACGATTTCTAGAGTAAAATGTAAGTTCATTAACGATGATAGGTGCCCCAATACTTTTAGACAGAAATGTAAATATTAAAGACACTAATTTCCTGATTAGGGCACAGTACATCCTGCAAACCTCAGATTCCTTTACCTTACATTTCAAATAAAAGCTAGTACTTCCAAGTGCCTCTGCAAATTGAAACGTTCAGAAGCTTGCCTCGCGAGATCGCCTCAATTCAGCCTGGGAAGGCTGCAAATATTCCGTGACAGGATACGAAACAATCCAGGACTTTTTTCGAGTGGCTTTGACGTCCCTTTGCGTCGTATTCCGCGGCCCTCGAAGAGAGGTCACGGGATCACAAAGGGTCGTAGAATGTCCAGGAGCCGAGCGGGGGTGCCTTTCACCCTTAGATAGAGAGGAATCTTCATGCTGGAGCGCACTCGAGGAATCTCACAATGGCGATTAAGTACCGCGCACTCAGACGTGCCTCCCTCGGTCTTCGCGGAAAAACTGTCTGCCTGCCCGTTCTAATTCGACGTTCCTCTAGAAAAACTGAATACTCGGCGCTACCTTTTCCCCGCGACTGCGTTTATCGCGCGAAAACTTCGGGCTCCTCATTTTCTACGTCGGCGAAAATTCGTCGCGAATTAAGGGGATAGAATATTTAACAAGCAGACGGATTCAAGGGAAGAACAGAAAAAAATGCTTTTCTACTCCGTTCCTAAGTGAAAATACAAAATATACATTTTTATGGATATAATATTAAATGGTGTGTATTATTATGGGAAAAATTGTTTTAAAATGTAGCACATGTACCTTAAAAGTGGCACAACTTAGAAACGTGATTCTTCTATTTATTATAAAAGGTTTGCTAGTTAAAGACTAAGAGTGTAGAATTTATTCAAAGAATCCTTCGAATGTAATAACAAGAGAATTATTTAATTCAAGTATCATCTAATTATTTTTTAGACTAATCATTCAAGTGAGATAAGTTTTATTAAGTAAAACTCCTCTTTAGGTCAATATTTTAAACTTACTAAATAACTTTCTTTTAAACTCACAAATAGTGTGTTTTTTGCTTCCCCTCAAATATATACTTTTTTGAGTTCTGTCACTTTTGTAATAAGTATGCTATATATTTTTATTATTTCAACCTAAGTTCCCCCAAAAATGCAGTAATTTCTAGACAGATCAAATTAGTTCGATCCATTAACAAGCTCGAAAGTGGAGTTGCAATTTGAGGCACTTTCTTCTGGATATACAATGGTCGACCTCAAGGCGATTACGTCGATATTACGTCGAAACGCTAATAGAATCCAGAACATTATGTCTGTTAACTGGAATTACAATAGTCTGACCCGCTAATCCCATCCCGAAGTTGATTAAGGTCAATGCGCACGCGTTTGAAACTTGCAGTTTCAAATTTCGGAATGAACCTGTTCGCCTTCATTGACCTACTTGAAACTGCAAGGGGTCGTATCGATGCAGCCGCGTACTGCACTGATACCATATCGAAATTGTTACAAAATTACATGACTATACGATCTAAGCTACCTTGAAACTCTATTCAAGTTGAGCAACACGTGTGGCAAGTGTCGAAGCGTCAAGAAAGTTCATGGGTTCCTTCGATGGAACCACAAAGTTTTCGCGTAATCCTGTCGAGCAGTTTTTGGTTACTGTTCTAAGCAAAATTTAGTGGAATATTATATTTTAAGTGTGTCTCAAGTTTGAATGTGCATCGAATAAATAATCGAATATAGATAGTTTCGATTGTGGATATGCTATTTTGGAAGATTTGAAGATTTGGAAATATCTAAATTTGAATATGCTTTTAATGCTCGAATTTTAAATAAATAGAAATGCATGAAAACTTGGTCGTTGCTCTGGAGAGGCTTCATAAAAGGTTCATATTTACTTTCCAGTGGGATCGGGAAAAATGGTGTTTATATTTGTATTGAAACTTCCACTGAAATCTACCCTGGATACTTCTGTTGTATGTCTTCTGAACGACTATAACTTCTCTCGTATTATGTCAGATATTTTATCTCCCGACCCCCCACTATTTCGACGATATTTTATTTCCATGTCACGGGCTCTGAAAAGAGTAAAAAATGTCTATCGGAATTTCCGCGTAACTCGTACCTCTGCTGAGAATTTACTCGCCATACAGTTTTTAAAATTTTCCAGAATGATAAACGCTCCAATTGCGCGACTCGCTCAATCGAGCCCTGAACTCTACGCAGGACATTTCGCTGCACTTTAACCCAGCCTCAGCGACGCATCAAGGATCGATTTTACCACTCTCAATTCCCAGGAGAACAGCTTCTTCAGAGACCTCGGTATTTTCTTTTCCACCCCCAAAGGCAGGGTAAATCTAACCACCGCGGGGACTCGAAGAAACAAACTCTAAGGCCGCGGCAGGAACTAAAAACTCTTCTTACAACTTAATTGCATCGTCGAGAATCTTCAGATATCGTTCGTCGATATCGAACGACGAAAACACGTAAGCAACGCGAGATTCAATAAGGAGCCTGAAGCAGTTTGCAAGCGCTTGAACGTCAAAGATCGAAATTTAAAGACGCTTCGGTGTCGTGTTGCACCGAAGCGCATTAACTGAGCTGCAGCTTTGTCCCGAGGAACCCTGGGCCCTGAAAGTTCAGATAACAGAGGGAACGTCTCGTTTTCGCGTGAACGGGCAATTGAACCGAAAGCCGAATGCTGCATTGACGAAGTTTGCGCGTTCTAAGTCTCGTCGAAGCTCGCGTGAGGTCTGATAGAGCGGTTCGGCACAGCTCATGATTTTAATTGTCTTTGTTGCCATTAGAGGGACAGTCTAAATTGTCTCAGTTTCCAAGTAACTTTGTACATGTAAAATAATTGTTACTTGGGTTGATGTCGCTGATTTGTTTTGGTAGATTTTTTAATTCCTGCAGGATAAAATGAATAAAAGAAAGTAATTTTCTATGATTTCAGGATTATATATCTATTGTAGATGGAAAAAGAACAGAAACGAAGAGTATCTATGTTAATAAAAGGCGATCTCGTTTAGGATCTCAGCGTGTCTGACTCTAACAAGCACTTTTTACTAGCTCGACTGGACCACCTCACGCAAGAATATTAACCTTCAACTGGTGACGTGACGTGGCGTCCATTGGACTCCATAAACGCTGCTTACAATATTATAATTTCAAATTGATGTATTTTGCATATGGCGTCAAATTGGCGTGTGGTCACCACTACTGAGATGACAAAATTATGTCACTAGTTCAAGGTTAATATGACTGAGTATTAATTAATCCTAGTACATTATCCAAGCCTTTCCTTTTGTTTCATGGTTCTTATTTTCCTCAACAATAAATAATTAGCCAGTCTACGTACTCATAGAATCAACGTTTCTTTTTCTATTCTTTTTCATCACGTTTCATCTCATTTATTCCCACGATTAGTTAAAACTCCACCGTACTAAATTCACTTTGTCAGTTTAAAAAGTCTCTACCAAGGGTTCGATAAACTTGCCGAAAATCCCAGCTGGTTTCTCCTGCAGGCGAATCCCAGCGGATCCAAGTCGCAAGTCAGCCGTCTTAAATATGCCCAGCAGAGTGGCGCAGTGTTTTGCCTACAGCAGTAAAGCCTCGCGGAGCTTCTGGCATTGTTTGCCCGTCGCGATATTGCGGTTGTCACGAAAACAAACTGCGCCGCGAGGCGGCCGTGTTTCGCGAGAGCGCTCCCTTCGACTACGCTGGACGAAGGCTGAGCCTTGCGCTTGGGACTCCAACCCAGATGGAGGGTAATATTCCCAGACAAACGACTCTTCGAAATACTTTTCTCTAGGACCTGGATGAGCAGTCGCTACTATCAAAGTTGGATGAGCGAGGCTGTGGTTATCGTGGATGCGTTTTCTGACGAACTGACGGTCTGACGAATATGTTCTGTTATCTACTGTTACTTAATATTAATATTATCTTCTCTACTGTGCTTTACTACGTACTCTACTTCGTCTGCTATACCTCTTATCTGCTATTTATGAGACTGTTTAGTGAGACAAGTTCAGGCGTAGTCGTCAGAACATCAGACGAGCTGTATCTTGTGTATTTTTAATATTGATACAAAGTATTTTATTCCAAAACTTTTTATCGTCAATGGAAGGTGTCTAAAGATTGTAAATAAAGAATATTCTATATTTTTCATAAACAAATGTTTTAATCTTTATTTCGTATGCAACCCTCGAAAACACTGTGCGATACCCAATAAGATACTACAATTTTTATAAATATATACAGACAAAATGAAGATTAAATTGTTTATTTCTGAAAACCCTAGAGTATTCTCCATTTACCATTTTTAAACCCCTTTCATTTAAGACAAAATGTTCTCGGTAGCGAAATGGTTACTAAGAACAAAGTAGAAGAGATCAAGCACTTCTGACCAGCAGCTCACCTCCCCAAATGTATCTCTCGGATAGCCAAAACTGGCAAGCTTCCAATACCCATTTTTTCCTCAGGATAATTCTTAAAAGTGGAGGAAGCAAAGTCGAGTTGCTCGGGAAGCATTTCGATTTTATTCGATTCAAGAACCGCGGCGCAGACAAAAGCGCAGGAATTAAATGAACTCCGCGGACGTTGCGGAATCGCGTCATTTGGATTTTCGTTTACGTTCAATTTCCTGGAATGATTATGACCCCCGTGAATTCTCGCTTCGGCGGTGGATGCACCGAGGTCAGTCGCGTAGAAAATTGCGGGAATTCCGGTCGTATTTACGCGTCCTTATTGCCGCGGCGTCTGAACGCGCGTTTCCCTCGGTACGATGACTGAAGAGCACCCGTAGACATTGTATTGTGTACAGAAGCTAGCTATTTACAAACTTCGAAGTGTATTTACTTACCTTTTAAATTGTCTGGATGTTGGTTCACCTCGTTCGCGTCGCTCTTCGTGCCACCGTACTCCCGTCGTGCTCTCATGGAGGGGATTGTTTCCCTGGAACAAGATCGAGATCTCTAATTTTCTTTCCCTCTTTTCACTGTCCGACTGGATGCAACGGGGCTGAGCGCAAAATTGCATACAATTTCCTCTCTTTTTGAATATATTGAATGAATAGAAAGGAGGTATCCAAGCGGAACACTTTTCTCCTCTTTTCTTCTGAAAATAGGAAACGCTGTTGTATGGGGGCTGGTTTATATAGAATAGAATATTATAAGCTGTTCTCTTTGGGGCTGCTAATAATAATGAAATTCCTTCCTGATGGTTAATGCTTCGTCAAACATTTTTTGCAAGAGTCAGAGGATATGAGAGCGGTAAATATGATAGGAAACGATCCATGAATATTTTAGCTACTGTATATTGCTGAAAATAATGATATCTTTTTACACTCTGAAGGCTAATTCAGTTGTCTTTATCCAAGTCTAATTTTTTTTTCACTGTTATAACCCTCGAAAAATTTTTCTATATATCTTAGAATACTTATTAAAGCCTCTATAATAGTATTATACAGTTAAGTTAACAAAATTTCTTTTTAATAGAAATAAAAATTCAGAGAAAACTGGAGTAGCAAGTGAACCTCATTTCCCCCAAGTAATTTCGCGCTACCACTTGAATATAGTAACGAGCTTCTACCGAAAGAGTATTCCACTTCAACTATTACCTTTAAGCATATAAGCGAGGCAGCTTTCACAGTTCTCGCTATTTTCGCAACTTTGTGAAGCTGAGTCAAAGCTCTAAAACTTTACGCCTCCACTCTCGAACCCACTAAGAATTTTACACTGCTCCCGTAACAATGGCCTCGATCATCGGATTTGCCAAGAAACTAGCTAATAGGATATCGCGAACGTGAGAACGGAGTGATCAAGAACGTGACCAATTTCAGCCCTCAACGACCACTTTGATCCTCTGTCCCACACGATCTGGCCTCTTCGAGGCCGTTTTATCGCCTCGTCCTTAAAGCTCGCTTTTACGAGCCGCTTCGCACCGAATGTGCAACGAATCTTCCACTCGACTCTCGCTTTTTTCCCGAGCTTGCAGCTTCGAGTATCTTAACGTCAGCTTCATGGAGAACGGAGCTAATTTACGGTCCACGGCCAGCCAGGGAGCAGCGAAATTGGTATGAATTATGGATCGAATTAGAACGAGCCTCTAACCACTGTCGTAAGATGGTTTAAGTCTCCTTCGGTATGGGGACCTAAAAAGATCCTCGGTTTACGACCCCGCAAAACGTATCACGCTGAAGCATCAGCCACTCGCGCGATCTTTTACGCTTCCCTCTTGCTCCCCTCTCGTCCCTTGGCCGAGGGACTAAAACTGGAGCATAGCACCTCGGGGACGTGGTTTCTGTTCGCCTTGGGAACCACGAGACTCCCCCTCTGGAGCCGCTTGGCTCGCTGAATGCGCGTTTAACGCTGCCTCGAGAAGGCTAAACCTCTGTACGCACTTATAGACATTGTTTAGAAACAAGTGCCTGTAGAGAAAGTCTGCAGATGTCTGTTTAAACGAATGTTTAACACTTCTTTTGTTGCTTCTTCTTTCGTGAATTCAAAAGCAAACACGGTGCAAACTGTGGCACTTTGGTACATTTTGCCTCACTGAATCTCACTGAACATGGTTGAATATATTTGTACAAAAATGTGAATAATATGTTTGTACAACTAACTTATTATTTATTGCACTTAAATCAATTTTAAGTAAGCCTGTTTTACAGAACTTAGTTTTATTCACTTTTATAACAATACTTCCTCTATGGCCATTAAGGTATGTCAAAGCAACGATCACATCGCCCTCACTCTCTACTCACTACGAACACACTACACCAGCGCTGCCCAGCGTAGGGCCCTTCACTTGCCTGCTTCCCCCTCCAAGCTTTCTTTTGCTCCACCAACACGTACAGTGTCGCTCGTAAGTATTCGAACGATTTCTAAGTCTGAACAGGGTTTAATAT
Source organism: Calliopsis andreniformis (assembly GCF_051401765.1). Lineage (NCBI taxonomy): Eukaryota > Metazoa > Arthropoda > Insecta > Hymenoptera > Andrenidae > Calliopsis > Calliopsis andreniformis. The sequence goes on along the minus strand of NC_135065.1, from coordinate 7,654,191 downwards.
AGTACAAGATTTCTAACAACTCCTCGCGTTTAATCCTGGCTTAAATCAGGCCGCTGAATCGCGTTAATTGACGGGCTAGACGGCGAGTAATTACGTCGCAGGCCACAAAGACTTCGAGGAAGTTGCCAGACCGCGGCAAAGTTGTTTGCCGATCCTGTGTCGAAGCTCTCGGGCGGAGTTCCTCTTTTGTATTGAATTGCCAGCGATTTCGTTCGACCCTAGGTGAATATTCACGCCGCCTCCAATTATCAGTCCCGCGTGTCACCGATAAAATTGCTCCTTCAGGAGAAAGTTCGCGGGAGCAAGGGTGCTGACCCGTATCAAGAGGAATATTTAATGTTTATTAATAGACGGGTCGATAGCTCTTGGACGAAGTGACGAAGTCGGTCAAGTCGACGTGGCACATTGACGACGATTAGAAATTGTAATCTTGGGGGCTCTAGTGTTCTGCTCAACGACCCGCGAAGGGATGAAAATTCGCGCCTTTGTTTCGCGATATTCCACGGTCCACTCTCGTCTCTGGCGACTACTTTCCCAGCGCTCTTCCGCTTGGAAGAATTAGTGTGCCCCTTCTTGCCTGGGGCAAATTACATCCGCGGAATTCTTAATCTTGACCCTCTTGCGCGACTTATGAATAAATGTTTCTCGGCAGCGTGCATTAAAATGCTACATTCAGATGAATTACGTGTGGGTTTCTCACGGTTTCAGTTACGACATGCCTTGTAAGAGTTAGGAACTTATAAGTTAACTCTGACATTTGACTGGTGCGCTGAGGTAGTTATGACTCGACTAATTTGTCACTGAATTTCTTGTACATGCTTCCCAGAAGTGGTGGAAGGAACAAAGTGGAGAAATATTCAGGAAAGCAGAAAGTAAATTCTATTAAAAAGTTTGAAATTCTGGGGAATGCCTGTGTTTCGTTTTTTTAAAGAGAAATAAAAAGTATTCTTCAACGTTGGAGATAAGAAGAGTAATTAAAAATACTTTGGAAGGAACTAATAACAATTTAGCAAAGGAACTCAATAATAATGTAAAATTTAGACTGTTTCAAATGAGCAATGGTAATGTGTTTCTTGTTCACTTGTTCATTTTTTCATTGGACGAACTTATAAGCAGTGTCTATTAGAAGGGTTCCCAGCTCCTGCAGAGTTCTTGTTCTCAGCAGGAGCTCGACAGTCTATTAACGGATAAAGTTTTTGATCAAAAGTGTGGGCCCCTTTTTTGGTCCAGCAAAGTTCCTGCAAGATTTCCGTATAATTAGGAAATTGGACGCTCGGAGCGATGCCTTATAAAAAGACCTCTTGAAACCAAAGTTCATCGTTTGCATATAATTTAAGTTAATGCAAAACAGTTTTTCCTGACTGAAAACTGTTTTTGCGATGACGTTTTCTTGATAAACTTTGGATAATAGCTGGGGAAAAATTTATACAGAATACCACATGTATAAAATCAAGTGGTTTTTGAAATACGAAAATACAAAAAAAAAGATTAACTTTCTAAGCATGATAATTATAAAAGAGTGTAAGTATGTTAACTATAAGTGGTAGTTAGTGTATTTAGTTATACTTAAGTGGTGATTAATCATAGACAGACTAATAGCATTAATAAGAAACTTTCAGCAAAGTCAGTGACATGTAATCGCGCAATTAGACCACTAGAATTTCGAGAAACCAGTAGTACAAACATGGACATAGTCAGGCGAACATTCACAGGTAGTTACAGCTATAACAAGAGTAAATATCTGATCAAAATTAACAACAGAGATAGAATCAGTAGTATATGCTCCTACATAGTCAGACCTTCGTGCACAAGAAATTCACAACTATCATATTTACATAACTTATACCGTGCCCTCACTAAAAATCTATAAATAAAGCTAAAAGCAAAAGCAGTAGTACCTACAGTTAACGAAATAATTTACTAAAGAATGCTTCTTTAATACTGTACATACGTAGTACCTCTACAAAGTCCGATAATTTAGTAACCACCTCGACCAAGTACTCCCAGTAGTATAAGTCAATAAATAGTCAGACGCCAGCCCAGAAGCAGGCAAGAGCCCAAACCAAGCAAGGCTTCCTCAAGCTTCCACCTCGCCTATGAAAATTTCCTTCCCTCATCTGCATTCCCACCCGAATTTCAACCCCACTTCTCTTTCTTTCCCACGAAAGCCTCCCCCTAACATCCTTAATTCCAAATAATTTTCGCACGCTCACTTCAGACCGCTTCTCTTTGCTTAATCGCGGGCACGATACACAGTAATTCCAGTCCGCGCGAAGAACACACGAACTCTGGGATGATCTGCTCTGTTCGAAGGTAGTTAGCCAACTTAACAAGTCCTCCCTGTCTCGCCACCTCCGTGTTTCCCATTCAACTTCGCCTGAATATTAATCGCCTCTCGCAGCTTCCAAAAACTTGTCGCGCCCTCGGCACAGGTCGCGCATTTCTCACGCGCGTTATTGAAAAGCACCGTTTCCCCTGAACGAAATCTTAAATAAGGGTGATAATTCATGGAGCACGTTTCTGGCTCTCGAATATCGAGAAACAGTGGCATTCAAATGAGCCCTGGTGGAGAACAGGCCGTATGAATAAATTCAGGAGAGTGAGGTGGGGACGTTTTCGAAGTCAACCGTAAGGGTGTATCAGCCAGCCACTATCGGGCTTATCATCTTTTATTCAAAGTAGACTTTCCACCGCAACACCGTCGAAAGGCTGTTCTTGGTGGCGACCGTAAATCGAAAGCGGCTCGCTCGACGTCACGCGCGTATCAAGGGCTGCTCTTAAACGGCGCACTCGAACGGGCCCTTCCCTTGAAATGAGATTAGCCTCCCGAACCCTCGAGCGTCAGTTTTCCGCTAGACTTCTTTCGTTCTCCAGACCCACCGCGGAATACGTAAATTTTGCAAGCTTGAAGACGAAGGGATGGAAAAAAATGGGAACGAAAGTCAATAGTCTCTTCTAGATCCCTTCGCTTACTTTGTTTTGATACTTGAAGTAAATCGTTAGATGCAAGAATTGGACCTCTTCCTGCATCCCTCTTTAAGACTAGAAGGCGTGTTAATTCAGTGTCCCGCTCCTAAGAATACACATTCTATTTCATACATTTCCATGAAGACAAAAAATTATATTTCTTGACTATATGACTTATATTTTTTTTTGCCTTATAACCACAGTCTTGTGTCACCCAGCCACTAAGTAGTATAACCCTCTAATAATGTCAGACACTCCGCTGGTATAACCTCTAATATGATTATACACTCAGTAAGTAGTACAACCTCGACTGTAGTCAGACACCAAATAAGTATACCGCTTGAGTTACCAGCCAGAAAGCAAACGCGATTTCGACAGAGCAGGAAGATTGATTTTATTTGGCTGCTCTTCGTTGTTTTGGCGACTGGTACAAAGCGTCCCCTCCTCGAAGCATTCACTTTTTCTCCTTTCGCCGATGCTCCAGTTCGTTCCCTTCCTCCGAGCAAGAACGCGACCGTCTTCTAACTTGCCAGCGCGAGCATCCTGTTTTCGAGTCGATCGCGGATATGTTGAACATGCAAATTACGTCGGGAAAACAGGAAAGCTTCCGTGCCAGTCGGTATACCACAGGGTTCACGCACGCGTCCCGCTGCCACCCCCGCGCTCTTTTAACCGCGAAACAAATGACCCAATAAAACGCGCGATACAACGTTCGACGAACCGCTTCCCCTGTCCGTTTCTGGTTTCCTTACAAATGGCTGGGTTTAAATTCTACATCCTCCCCAGTGTCCCTGGCTTTTGTTCGCCGGATGAAAGAGACGGACTGTTTTTCTGGGAATTTCTATCCGCGTTTAACGAGGGATAACGGATTTTCTGAGGCGCCGTGACAGTGAATTATCGCGAAGCTTTATGGTAGATGGGAGAGGAGAAGATTCGATGCTCTTTTTTAACATTCGTGATATTAAAGACGAGTCAGCAAATAGGGGAGTTTCTTTTGAAGAGGAAAGAATTTGTTAAAGATAGTATCTCTTTGTAATACATCTTTTTCCAAGAATAAGTAGATCAAGAATTGTCAGATAAATGTTAATCGTTAATTTTTAACGAATAAGTCTGAAAGTATTTCTCAATGAATCTTTTTTTCTGAAATATTCTTAACTTTGTATTTATCTTAAATAATTGAAAGGACTAGAAGCTAAGTCACGTTAACAATGCTCCCAGTGACATTAATCTCGAACAATAGTGTCACTAGTTCTGAACAAAAGAAGTTGAATTCAAATAGAGCGATACAGAATCGAAGCATTATTTTTGAGTTTCGATAGCAATCCTGAGCGTCGATAAATATCCAGTTACAGGGTATGCACATCTGTCCGCCTGTTGGAAGCCGAAAATGGGCTGAGCACGGCCATAAATTGATCCCAGCTTCATCTAGAATGACAGGCTAGCCGGAACGTTTTGATTTCCGACTCTGCTACGAGTCATTTCTATGGGGCGGAGGGGCAGAAAAAAAAAATAAATGGACAACAACCATCATCTTTCTTCCGTGTTTGACACATGTCACGTTGCCCATCGAATCTCAGCGTTCGAGAAATGTACGCCAATAATTCTTGATCTGTAAGAATTTTGGAAATCTAAATTCTTGATAGTTTATGGAAATTAAAATCTTATAAGTCCTTGTTATGTGACTACATCGATTAATTTCCTGGAGCACTATCTTTAAATCGTTCCTACAAAGTTTAGTGTTCTCAACATTTAAGATATCGCTAGAGTCAATAAGTAGTATAGACTCGATTGTGGTCAGACAAGTCGCAAGTAGTATAAGCATATACGTTGTCAGGCATACAGAATATCCTAACAAGACCTATGAATAATATTGTTTCTCATCTCACATTTTATTGTAAGGAACTACTACTAGCACCACTAAACTTGTATTAAATATACAATCTTATACTAAAAACACTCACATATTCTAGTACATTATTTCAGCCCCTCCAACACAGCTATCATAATAAAATTAATATCTCTAGAATTATTACGACTTCAAATCTCTCTTACCTTGTACCACATTCAAACAAATATAATGCTTGATGCACCATAAACTACCACGAACCATATCCGACAGCTTACAACACAGTCCCTTTAATGGAACATCTCCAAATGGTTCCCAAAAGAAACTAGCTCACTGTGTGCTCTATCTTCGTACCCCTTCCCCCCCAAAGCTACCCAAAATGAACACACGAAAACTCCAACTCGAAGCACAACGTTCAGCCAAGGAAACGCGGCAAAGAAGCTCGCACGCTTTTCCATAAATCTTCCCCGAGGTCGCGCTCCTTGCGAGCATCGACCGATAAAGCGTGATGAATTATCTCGAGCGTCGTTACTTCCCACGAAGCAGTCAGTTCGCGGGAGTTCAAGGGCGCAGAGAAGGAAACGCAGTCCCCGCGGCGTTATCGCGGCGAGAAAGAGGCGGAAACGAAATCTGTGGCTCGCGGGTCGCATTGTTCCCCGAGATGACGGAAAAGATAGCCAATATTCGGTCCCGCAGGATTCATCGCGAACCTCGGTCGCGGCATTGTCGCGAGGAGGACGCCGAATAGCCAATAATCCCTCGCTCTCGAGATTTCTCCTCAGCGAGAAGCCGTGGAAGAGAGGAAAAAGATTCCTTTCTCCGATTCCTTTGTCGAGGCGGCGAAAACCCCGGCGCCAATAATCCTTTCGTTTCAGGACATCGCGATTGTGCGCTGGGTAACCCCGTCGCACCTGAAACATCACGCCAGTTTCTGATTTTTGGATCGATACTCTCTGCGACTGATAATATGTTAGGTGAAGTTATACTTGGGTGTCTGTTAATCATAGGCAGAGTGATAAGAAACTATTAGTGAATTTAGGGATATGGGATCGTGTAATTAGATGAGTAGAATTTCGAGAAATCAGTAGTAATAGCATGTGCATGGTCAGACGAAGATTCAGTGGTAGTTATAGCTGTGAGAGTAGACATCTGATCGAAATTAATAATACAGATTGAATCAGTAGTATATGCTGTTATATAGTCAGACATTCTTGTGTAAGAAATTCACAATTATCGTGTTAATATTACTTATAACGTGCCCTCACTAAAAATCCAGGAACACAGCCAAAATCAAAAGCAATATTACCTACAGGTAATGAAATAATTTACTAGAGAATGTTTCTTTAGCAGTACATGTGTACCTCGGAGCCAGAGTAACACAAGTCCCCTTTTTCTCCTCGTTAACTGTCTTCGTTTTATTAGAAAAATAGGAATTTACTTGAGTTACGTTGCAAATGAAGGAAACTAACTACTTCGAACACTATGTTAATAAATGGATAATTGCATTTGTTTTTCGGCTCTCCTGAAATATGAAAGGAAAGGACTTAAATTATTCTGTCTCTGACGTACAGATATATGTATACATAGCACCTTTACAAGGTCCGATAATTCAGTGATCACTTCGACCAAGAGCCCTCAGTAGTATAAGTCAATACATAGTGAGACACCAGCCCAGAAGCAGACAAGGGCCCAAAGCAAGCCAGGCTTCCTCAAGCTCCCCCGTCGCTTATGAAAATTTCATTCCCTCATCTGCATTCCCACCCCGAATTTCAACCCCACTTCTCTTTCTTTCCCATGAATGCCTCCCTCTGACATCCTTAATTCCAAATAATTTCCGCGTGCTCACTTCATACCGATTCTCCCTGCTTAATCGCGGGTACGATACATACATAATAATTCCAATCCACGCGACGAACATAGAAACTCTCGAATGAGGATCCTGGAAAGGATCCTTCCGTCGATTTCTCTGTGGTGGCGACGAAATCCCTGGCGCCAGTAATCCTTTCGTTTCAGGACATCGCGATTGTGCACCTGGTAACCCTGTCGCGCTTGGAATATCTTGCGGACTCCTGATTTCCAAATCGATGGTGTCTGCGACCGATAATACGATGGGGAGACAAAGTCCACGGGACGACTGACGCGCCGCTTTCGACTACCTCAGGCTGTTTTCATCCGGATAGAATATGCAAACGCCTGGTAAATGGACGGGAAGAGGGAGCGTCGGAATCCTCGCGAACAATGGAACTTTTCTGGGGGCTGATGGGAGAGGCTTAAGGGGCTCGGGGTTTTCGAGTCTCGGGGAAGATGGGACACGTGGATGAGCTGCTTTTACCGCTGTTAGTGTAATTCTGAATTTATTTTACGTTATCGTGGGTGTGAAATGGCTCTTTTGATGGAGATCAAAATTAGGAGAGAATAAATCCTGGAAATCGAGTTTATTACAGGGATATACTACTTATTTGGGGGACTGAGTTATGATAGGGTTATACTACTTAGTATATTTGACTTACGGTAGAGTTATACTATTTATTTGGAGTCTGATGTATGATAGGGTTATGCTACTTATTAGGTCTGACCTACGATATGATGGCACTCCTTATTTGCTCTCTGATACATGATAGGATTATACTACTTATTAGCTCATTGATTTACTATATGATTGTTACTTATGTGATGCCTGACTCATGATAGAGTTATACTACTTATGAGATCTCTAGGGGACGATTGGTTCATACTACTTATTTCGTGTCTGACTTGCGATAGGGTCATACTACTGAACGTACTATGTCATTATAGTACTATAGGAATATACTACTGTACTAGTACCCTAAATATAATATTACATAGTGGGATTAAAGTAAGTACTCACTTAAATATAAAATTATAACAAAATACAGAAGTGCACATAGAATTGATATTCGAAATTTCTGACGCCAGCATCTAAAGAGTGAAGGCACTAATGTGATTTATGCTTGTTTCCCTCACAGCTACCCAGTAAGTAGTATAACCCCATCCCACGTCAGACATCCAACAAGTAGTACAACTAAGTCTTTTAAAATTCAAGGAGAACATGTAAATCAGAACCTATACCTACTATTTGCAAATAAAAATCCTTACACTCCTATCAGTACTCTTAAATCACAGAAACCTACTCCAATAAGTTACCGACGTGAATAATTCTCTCGTACCTCGTCTTTTTCCAAGCATCACTTAAACACTCTTGCTTAAAGTAACGCAAAACCCAAGACCATTCGCAACATTCGATTGCCACGCTGATTTAGATCCCCCGCTCGTTTGCGTTTCATTTTCCCTTAGCCAGCAATCCGATCACACCCGTCCGAATGAATCCCACGCTAATCCTTCGTATTCGGTTCCACGCTGGGGTCGTCGAGCGCAAAAAGTGCCTTGCAGCAGGTGACCCAAAAATAATCCCCAGTCGTTACGCGGATTCTGGGATCATCTTCGCTGCGAAACGGGATCGAGCCCAGGTATTCTTATAATCTGCTCACGGGTAACGTGTTATTTCCTTCCGAGGGATCTGCATCGACGACACAAATCCGGATGACGCGCTCGAATGAGAGATCCAGTTGATACGGGACCGAGGGGGTGGGATCCGAGAGAAGAAAGGAGCAGAAGAGAAAAGGAACGAGAAGTCGAGCGGATTCTACGTGGATTTCGACCTCCTCGTCTAATCCGGTCCTGGAATCTCTAATTTCGTGGGGATGCTAGCGGCGAGTCGCTGCTGGGATAAGTCCTGAATTCTGACGTGATTTTTCCGTTCTCGGTGTTATTCCCCAGGTGTTTGCGGTGATTTAGAATTCTAGGGGATTTCGAAGGTTCACAGCGAAGATGATCGTAACTGTTAAGTTCGTATCGTGGCTGTTAAATACTATTCGTCTCTCACGAGAGGTTCTCTGAAAACCTTTAGAGGCAATGCTTTCCAGAGAACTTCTCCTGGGACACGAATAGTAGGTACTTCTAATGGAAGTAACACGATCGAATTGAGTTAGGAAGAAAAGATACTCAAACACAGTGCTCACTTTTTATCGAGTCAATGATGAATAGTTTACGAGCTTCTAATAATTAAAATTGTTACGTGTTTTGTACTTTTTGTCAAGATTCAGGGATATCGAAATTCCTGCAGCTTTAAAAGATTCAAATTTGCGGTATGGTAGATTCAAATGCTGTTAAAAAATTCAATTCTTCAGAGAAAAGACATGAAAAACTAAGTGATACACTTGGGCCACTCTCCCGAGTTAGGGAAACGCGAAATGACTTTAGAAACAAGCTCATAAATATAAAATACGTCAGCTGGATCTTGTATTTGTCAGAAGTAGTTCCATTTCGCAGGATAACATTCGCACGGAACATATTGCAACGATACCGTGTTTTCTATATACTCCACCCTTTTTAATATTTCATCGTCCTTCGGCTTGGCCCCCAGCCGTCTGCACGCAATTTAATACTGGTTGCTGTTGGTGCTCCATCATGCAAGCCACAGTTCTCCCAGACTTACTCATTATTTACACCAGCAAGAATAATTACAGTAGATTCCGAACGGAGTGCAAATTCGTAATTTTCCCAGGTCGATGCGCAGTCCCAGTTTTCATTAAGCAGCACAATCTCGTGGCTGTGTTGCCTGAGAAATTATTAGAACTACTTGTGGCGTTCTCGAACTTCCCCTGCAATGAAGGGGTAATTGTTTTCCGATATATATCACGCTCTAACGAGTACACTCATGTAGCGAGCATCGATTTGTCTGCTCGATCCAAGGGTAGACTAAACGCGTATAATATCTCCTAGCACTTCATGTCGCTGCTTCTAATACTTCATGAAATAAATATTAATACCTGTAGCAAACTGACTAAAATAGTAGAAAATGAAGTATGTTTATACTTATAAATGTGTAGAAATTATGCATACATATAAATACGCTGGTCAAAAAAATTTTGGGCAAAAATCGGCTAACTTTGAGTAACGATAACTCCGCGAAAAATCATCGTAAGATGATGATCTTTTTTTTAAATTATAGCTTGTAATCTTGACTATGAGATACTATGCTCCAATTTTAAGTTTAGTGCGTTTCTACTACTGTAGCGCTTTAAATCTGAAGGCATGTTTACCGTATTAAAAATTTCAAAGTTTGACGAAATACACAGACTTTCTGAAATTTTTTTCGGAAATGCTGTTCACAGGAGCATAAAGTTCCATCCTTCCCCTTTAATTTAAAAAAAGAATCAAGTCGCTGCGATTTTTTTTCGCAAAGTTACAGCACTTCAAAGTAAACCTTGCATTTTCGCCATATATTGGCACTACTCCATGTGCTATCAAAATGCAAGGTTTACTTTGAAGTGCTGTAACTTTGCGAAAAAAAATCGTAGCGATCTGATCTTTTTTTTATTTTAAAGGCAAAGGTTCTAATTTTATGCTCCTGGAAACGATATTCCGGGAAAAAATTTTAGGAAATCGGTGCATCCTGTTAAAGTATGCAGTTTTCAATACAATAAACATATCCTCAGATTTAAGGTGCTATAATAGTAAAGGCGCTTTAAATCTAAAATCGAGATATAGTATCTTAAATCTAACACTTCAATCTTTAATTTAACAGAAAGATCATGATATAAAAATGATTTTTCGCAGAGTTATCGTCAACCAAAGTTGACCAATTTTTAACCAAAATTTTTTCAATATACAATCTTTGAAGTACAAAATTTCACGAATCAATTATTATTTCTCAGGTGATCGATACCATATGCACTTAAGATCATTCACAATTCAAATGCACTCTTAAATTTCAGAAATTCTACCCTGTCACACATAGAATATAAAGACTCAGTATTTCGTCTTACAGACTAATTAGATAAAAAACAATCGATTACCCTCGATCGAGAAAGTCTTAAATTTTCCTAATCCAAGTGCACTTACATTTCCTTGGATCTCATGTTCCCCAGCAGTCGTTCAACAGAAAGGTAATCGAGTTCAATGGCAATCGAATTATAGGAGGAAGAGTATCTTGGTGACGTGTCTTGAGCCCGTAGCGATATTTCAGGGATAAAGCGTGGAACGTGGCTCGTGGAGACGCGACTCGTGTCCCAAGCGGAAGACGCCAAGCCGCAGAGCTAATTAACAGCGGCTCTAGTACGTACATCCGGGCAAACATGTCCTTGGAAATCCATCCGTCCTTCTCCCGTAGGCAGCTGGAATATTTCTCTTTCGAGTATGCGCGCTACTGTAAACTCATACTAATTGAATCGCGCGGCGCAGAGCCAGCTTCCCCGCTAATGTGAGCTGCAAATACATTAGCATCCGATCTGGATGGCGACCCAGCTGGGAGCACATAATTCGCGATATTCCTGCGCGAAATTCCGCGTCACGATGGCTCTGGATCACTTGCTTGATGAATGAAGGGTGATTCTTTTTATCACTAATTTTCAGGGGTTTCAGTGATCATCTATTGTACGTGTATGTTTTATTTACGCATGTAGGTGCCTATGTAGGTGAACTTTGTGATCATTGATGGAAGGTCTGATATGGTTCTTTGAAACTATATACTGCGGTAAATGCTGATTGAACTTATCGTTTCTCGATAGCACGATGTTGTTCCTTAACAATTCAATTCTGTATTTCCCTAGGCGAACTGGCCAGCCTGCGCTCATGTTTCTCTTGGGAAATACGCTGTTAGTTAATGTGTATGGGTTCAGAACACATGTAGTCCTGAATTCAAACACCGACGTTGTTATTATTGCGGATGTTGCTTTCAGACGTGGTATAACATGAAAAATGAACATTCTGCGGCGCTTTTGTGAACACTTGCTTTTAGTCTTTTAAGTTAAATCTGTAGAAGCTAGTTTCCTGGTCTGAGGTTCTAACCTTTTTCCCTTAAGTGTATTTAACAGGCTTTGATGTTGAGGTAAAAAATGATCTCTCTGGTTTCCTTTTGAAACAGAATTTATGTTCAGAGACACGAAGATCACATTTTGCAGTACCTGCGTTATTTAAAATTTTGTATACTGTGTGGGAAAATGTTATCTCGTTTTGGAGCGATTTTAAGGACAGAGTTATTAAAATTCAACAAAGTTTAAAACAGTAAAAGGGCTTATCAAAAATAATTTTCATAGCCTGCAGCAGCTTAAAAACGTATTGTTGACCAGACTCAGTTTTTAATAATTTAAATACATTTATGCAAGGCAACTTGTGTTCGCTATCAAAAGTCATAAATAATAAAAAACTCTCTATCTATAGTTTATTCCACCACAGTTCTCATCTTTTTCGTCAGAGTTGTGATTTAGCCAGACAGTTCTACGTTTTCAATTCATGGTGACTTATTTTTCAATTATTCTAAGTGATGCACCCATATTCGTCATTCCTAACAATAGTGGCTCGAGTACGTTCTATTCTCCTGTTACATTGAAATTATTCTACGTTTTACAGTGACTAATTGAAACTCAAACGCGACATTGCATTACACAATCGAATCGGTGTTAATTATCCCGATCATTAATTTCGCGATGCAAATATTGAAACTCGTTGCTGAATGCGATTTGTACACTCCGCTGTCAACAAGATGGATGACCGAAATCACACAGAGACAAACAAAATGTACAGTGTTTTCAATTTTCGATGGATCACTGGCTACTATCGATTCCCTAGAGATGCATTTTACAAGCCTCGAACCGATTAATCGAAAGCGAGACAACGTGCGGTAAAAGGAAACCGAGAGCTTCGTCTTCGATTTCCGAACCAATTTTTCAGGGATTAGCAGGATTTATCGAACTCACTCTCGATAAAGATGCAAATTCGAAAGACGACATGCTGGTGGCGCCAGTAAATGGAAATGGACGCGTCGAAGCTTCCTTTCTTATTATTCAGTCTTTCCTAAACGTCTTGGTTCTGTGTTCTTTAGATCTAGTTCTTTTATACCATGCTTCAATACGACACTTTTACGTCGCAGGGTTTCAAACTCTCCTCGAATATCCCTCCCTCGCGTGAACCCTTCTCAGCCGTCAGGGACTTAAAACTGGACTCGCGATTCGCGAAAAAGTTAACTCCAACAAATCTTCCTGCCACGGAGGATATTACTGAAATCCAGCCTCGTCGACGTTATATTTCATGCAAGTGCTTCGTGGCTGAAGCGCGGCCAGTTTAACGCTGGACTTTGCGTCGCTACTCATAAAGAGATAGCCTACATCCACTCTTGTTGGGATTATACGGGGTGTGACTGGACAGTGAAAACGAGAGGCAGTGACTACAGCCAGGGAAGTTCATCGAAAATGTTTAGTGGTAGCTACGAGCTTCGGGAGAAATTATTTTGAATACTTCGTTTGTTTCAGTCTGCGTTTTCAGTAGGAATTGTTCAATACTAAATGCATAGGAGTTTGTATTTTTTATGCATTAGGTATACAGCAAAAAATACCTGATAAAAAAATTCCCAAGTACAGTAGTGATCATAGATGATTGAGTTGCCACACGAATTCTCTCCTTGGATATAGCAGGGAATATTGAGAGGTGAGGGAAGAAATAAGAGATGTCCCATGGTATTGTGTTGCTAAAACCTTACTAGGATCTAGGTCTTAAGTCTGTACCAATAAGACACTCGTTATTTCTTCCCCCACCTTCCATACCCTAGTAGAAAATTCGTGTGCCAGCCCTGGTAAGTGATGCATCCAGAGATCAACTGTATCAACAGCAAAAAGAATGGTCCCATTTACTAAAATCGAAAAAGCAACATATTCCTTTCATCAAACTCACACTACAACTCACTTGCCCACCAATTCTGAATCACTCTGTACATCAGGCCTCCATCACCAATGAATGGACTCGATCACACCCGTTGCACAGTCAGTCCCCAACAACTAGGTTAACAAGCAAGGCGAACGTTAATTCTTGTTACTCTCGCTTACGTCTTCCACGCTCGAGCGAAAGTAATTGTCAGTCGTTAGCAGCTAGTCCCGTTCTAATGTCAGTTTCGGTTTACTTGCCTCGACGACTTGCGCAAACAGGTTGAGCGCATGAATGAAACGTTCTAGGGATAAGGATGGGCGAGACCGCAACCCTCCACGCGCTTGAATCACAACCGAACGCAATTTCCCCTGGGGACGTGTCTGCGGAATAAGACAGACGCGAGACGCGCATCGAATTTCACCATTCTAAAGCCAGGGCAAGTTCATTTGACTCCGAACAGTGGTCGATCTCACCGCGAGTCCTTGTTCCAGGGGTAGAACGCGGCGAAAGCAATCTGTTCTGCTGAGCCTCGTGGTCACGTTTCGGTAAATTTGCTCTGCTCATGGTTGTAATCCTTGCCTCTTAGGTAACTTAGAATTACTGGAGAGGGAGATTCAGTTACCTCTTAAAAAATTAAAAAAAAATGTGTGCAGGCTCCTCGATATACGCTCACTGCTCACTGGCGATTTTACAGCGTGTGACACACGTTTTCGAAGTAAATAATGCTCGCTCTGTTCGACTTTAGTTTTATTTTTTTAAACTGTAAATGATGGCGCAAGTAAATACAACCCTTCCACTCTAAATCGTTTAATGAGACTATAAAGAGGTAGTACTGTGTATATTTATGGGGTGATTGACAGCAGGTGTCAGGATTTATAAAGTGATGACTCTCGTTAAAATTTGAAACTGTTTAAAGTACATGAGTTTTATTTGGAAGGACTAACTTTCAGCAGTTTTGGTAAGATTGAAGGTAGGTCGACCTCGAAAATGTGCTGCATATTATAAATTCGTCACTGAGCAGGGAGATAATATCGGAGAAATGCTGTAGACCTAAATTGCGCCTGAAATGTGTCTCACTTGACCTATTCTACTGACGTGGCTGCGCCTGACCTGACTAATGCACGCAATCAGTAGAATAGGTCCTGCATCGTGTCAGACACATTTCATGGGAGCCTTAATTACTCTGAAAGGAAGCTTTAAGCGAAGTTTTGTCATTCTTGATTTTCATCATATTTTGCCACAAACAATCTTCCTCCAAACTTTCAAACTTTTTAATTTTCGAATTTTCAAACATTCAAGTTTCCAAACTTTTAAATACTCAAAACCTGTTTATTCCTTTTCTATCTCGAATATCAACTCCTGGAACAGGCTCTATCATAAAAATAAAAATAATTACAAATATGCCTAGAAAAATTGTCATATGTTAACTGGAAGTTCAAGTCCTCTAACATGCTGTACCAAAATTTCGCAAGTAAATGGAGGAGCTAGCTCTCAAGGAAAATTAGACACCTAAGGTTCAGTGGATCAACTGTAATTTCCCGCGAGAACACAGAAGGTGCCTGGCGCAAGGCTCGAAGAAGGCGCAGACGAAAATTCTCCAGGTGTAATCCAGCCGCGAAAATCAGATTTTTCTGGAGAGAGGAGCGCAAATCCGACGTGCCTCGTCGTGGATCTCAAAAAAGCACGAGGGCTCACGATACCGCGGCGCAGCAAGGGCGCCTGGGACTCTCGAGAAAACAAATTAGAGTGGGAAGCAGAACGATCGCGGCTCGAGTGGGAACGTACTCTAAGCACCTTTGTCAAACTTTTTAAACTTTCGTCGTTATATTTCTCGGCCCAAACGCGCTTTCATTTACGTCGAGGAGTCCCCACCCCTCGTCGGTCGTAAAAAAATATAGCCATAGACGGTTTTCTTCTCGCTCCGCGTCGGGGCAGTTTACCCTTCGTATATTGCGCCATAAAGCAGGCAATTTAATTACTTGTTACTTTGAAAAAGGATTTGCATGCTGGCGTAAAGCGTCCCCGTTGCCCGACACTACCGATAAGAGCGACGAGCTGCTTCCTGAAAGCTATTCGCGCGTCTGCTCGCCCCCTGCCCACCGCCCCTCTCTATCTATGCGAACCGAGCGAAGCTGAAAAACGCGCGATAAGCGGGGCGTACAGATGTGCATGCACGTGTACCCTGAATTGAAACACGCGCGATAAAAGCGTGGAAAATTTTGGCGGATCCACGACGTTTTGAGTTTCCCATCGGCGAGGGGTGTTAATAAACGCCAGAGTCGCAATGCATAGAATTTCAACGTTTTCCACGGTTTTATAGCGTTATCTAAACTACACGTTCCTCGCGCGTTTCGAGATTTATCGTTGAACAAGCCTGCAGGAAATTTTATTCTAGTTGTGAATAAGTCAACTAGTTTTGGATTTCGCGAGTTAATGAATTCAGTGAATGTTCCAACATTTTTTAGTTTCAATCTTTGGATACGAAATATTTTCGTATCGTCAGATGCTTAATGTATATTTCTGTATAAGTAGACTGCGGAATTTTATTTTATTTTTGCAATTTCATGTTTTCATAAACACAGTCGACGAAATGGAATTTAAATAACGATTTGTTTTATCTCTCAACTCTATTTTTCATACTTTCTATATATATGTTTGAATATTATACGCATTCTATAATATTTTACACGGTTCAATTTCCATAAATGCATAAAAATTCGCAGTCTATATGCAAATATACAATAATTACTATTTTCATTCTTGAAATAATTACATACATGATCCCCCTTCTAGTTCCAAGCCCTTTATGATCTCGATTCAGGCGCAAAGCTAGGAATTCTAGGAAATACAGCGCGTGATTTTTCGAATCGAAAGCAAGAGGGAACATTGCTTTTGGAGTAATGAGAAAGCATCCTCTTTGGGGTGCTGCTTTCGAGCAGCGTTCACGAAACGGAGAACAAGCTGTGTTCGACAAATCGGTCGTGTCCCGTGGGTAATGCACGCGTGAAGTTCCAAATAACCTGCGGATAGGCGAGATGAATCCGTTTCAATTAGCAGCTGCGATATCGCAATCTCGTCGAAACTGTAATTCGCTCGATGGGTCACTAGAGGCGTTTTCTGGCAATGGGTATAAAAATTTCAGGAAACTGAGTTGCGAATATTCGCGATCATAAATTCGATCCTGTTATGAATAATCTGGTTAATGGATAAGTGGCGTAAAATACTGAAATATTGAAGCTCGGGATTCCTGTAAATGGAATAAATATCAAAAATAATTTATTAATCCGTCATATGATAGAACGAAGGTTTGGTTCCAATTTGAAATATCAAAGTATTACCAGGAATTGTGATATTAGCTTTTAATATTAAAACACGAGAGGAATCCTTTTACTGATTTCATTAATTTCCTACAGAATGTTAGATTAAATATTTTCTCCTATGAAACTCAGAAAAGGGAACACGATTTTATTCTATATTATCCTTATAATAACTATAAGGAAGAATCCCTTTGTAGAAACTTCCCTATGTGAATACCTACACCTAACATCAAAACGTCATTTTCTGTTTCAGATCTCGAGGTAGGACGCAACAGCGATTCGCCACCCTTTGACCCTTTCACCGAGTATTCTACAAAATAGTTTGGATTTGTTATCCAATCTTTCACCAGCGTCTAGTTAAACTTGCCAGGTGCTTCCCTGAAGGCTATAAAAACGGTAAAACACTTCTCTGGGATGCATAAATTCCCGTTTCGCGCATCCAACCATGGCCAGGTAGCCTGAGCTCACGGCGAACTTATTTTCCATTCATCTTAATCCGATTAAAAAATGCTTTGCTCGAATTAAAGCAACATAAATCTCCAGCGCTGGGGGCCTCTTTCATAACTCTGTATCTCGCGCGCCTTCCTTACAGGGTAACGAGGAGAGTTCATTTTCTCTTCGCGAGCCTTTCCCCCCCGTTTGAATAACTTCTCAGCAAGGCGAAGACCAAAACCTCGTTGTACAGTTAATCGTACAATTTGCATCGTTTGCGATACGTTGCAGCCGCGAGTCCCAGAAAACGAACCGCGCTATTTTTCAGGGGAAAATTCTTGACACTTGTTGAGCAGCCTCCGTTGTAATTAGTTAACCCGTGCTCTTTGAACGGGTTTCCCAGAGGAGCCTATGCATCTTTAAACAACCCCGTATTTCTAATTCCACTCCAGAATTACGTGGCTCTTTTTTTTTTACGCCGAGGATCGAATATAAAATTCATCAAACGCGACCACTTCCATCCCAGGCGTGTTTTTACGTCGATTCCATTTAAACAAGTGGCAAGTTGCGCTATAAATTATTAGCCCTTTTCGTACTGTTTAATCAACGCTGAATAGGGGCTCGTGCAGACGCGTGGAACACGGCAGAATTCCACGAACGTGGAGAGCTCAATAGCAAATCGCACGCTCCCTTTCGCCGACCATTATTCCACATCTCTGCGAGCCCTTCTTTCTCTCGCCCTATTTCCTCCACTCGCGCATTTCACTCGCGGATCGACTGCCAGCTCGTATTAATATTCATCGCTCGTGATTTATTCCGTGCGAGTGGCGAGTGGCCAATCACGAGAGGAGAACCAGGGTGCAGAAGGGGGTTGCAGCGCGCTGCGCCTTCGGCCTAGTTTCCGGTTTACCGAGCTGCATCGGGAAAGCAGCTTCGGGGTCATCGAGTCCCATCTCCTCCACAGGACTTCTGGGAGCCATTCGATTTTCGGAAGGAATAATTGAATTTTTCTCGCGATTTCCTGGATCACTGAAAGGATTCTCGAGTTCTTTTCTTTAAGGGGGAATGAAACTAGATGTGGAACTGGGAAAGGATTTTAAGAACTATAGTGCTTTCTCATTGTGAACTCGTTGCTGTTTTTCATATTTTTGGGAATTAAGGTGAAAGTCTTTTGAGGAAACACTAGGCAACTTGTAGCATGCTATGATATCTTTTGAGTTACATAGTATATACGTATTTTACTAGAATTGGAAAATTATTTAGAAGATCGTGTCATGATTCTGTTTAGGAGAATTTTTCGATTATTTTAAAATATATATGTATTATTTAGCTTGAAAAATATCGTGGTACGTCGCAAGAAATAATAGGAAATAATCAGAATATTTGTTTCATAAGAAATTATGAAAGATTAAGACTTCTAAACAAAGAAAAAGGTACCTTAAACAAAAGGCATGAAAAACCCATATAAATTCCGAGTAAAGGAAAGTAAAATGAGGAGATTTATTAATCGATCTATCAACGACCCTACGAGTAAGCCAAGCAAGTAAATACTCTCCCTTTCCTAATACCAGTAGAGTTCTCAATATTCCAACAACTTAAGTCCCAAAATTCAACTCAAACCCAATCCCAACTCTCACACCCCTAGAACTCAAAACCTCCCCTGAATGAAACCCTATTCGCAATTACTTTCCCTAAAAAAACTCGTCTCATGGAAGATAATTGAAGCTCTCTATACAATCGTAGGGACACGAGTCGCGTTGAAGTAGCTCAGGTCGCGACCCAGTGTTGCCAGAGACAGTCCCCGTGAATCGAAACGAACGATGACAATGCCTCGCGACGGGTGGGAGTGTCTAATTACGAACGGAAGTAGGACGGAATGAAAAATTCAGTTTCAGCGTATTCGCGAGAGTCGCGCGGAAAGGCGCGTCGCCTGAAACATATTTTCCCTGCTTTCTTGTAATCACGAGGGCGCAGGCTTTGCCCTGTCCAAGAAGATAACGAGCCACGAGCACGATGGAAACGACGGCGCGGGAGGTCGCGCGTGGGAGGAGGACGAGCGAGGGGAAATAATTTAGTAATTGCACGAACGAGGAAACGCGTAAACGGTTTCATCGCGCGGTTAACGTTTTACGGAGCTGTATCATTCTACTCGACGATCCTCGTACTCCTTTTAATACCGACGTAAACGGTAGGAGGCGCGGACAATATGGAATCGAGAAGAAGACATTGCAAGCTGCGCCGTGAAAGAAACGGCTTCGCCCGTTTCAGCGCGGGAGTTTCTGTTCTTAATTGAGTTCCAGGGGGCGAACGACGATGGGGAACATAATTGAAACGGTTTGAAACTGTAAATTATATACCGAGGTATATTGTACAATGTTACACCCTTAGTGTTCCACTTTGCCTGAAGTTTGCCAAGTCATTTAGGTGCCCAGGGAGGAGAATCTTTCTAACAAGGAACCATTATAGAGTGCCATTTAGTTGAGTAAAATATTCACCGCGTTTTTTACTGAGCACCGTCCACGTTGAAAGGGGTGAAAATCGACTCGCTGAAGTTATACAGTAAAATATAGGTAAGCTTGCGCCTAAAGGGGTGAATGCTTCAGGGGAGAGAGTAACGAAAATAGTTCACTAAGTAATGAAGTTTCGAACATTCTTCAGGATTTCAAGATGCTAAACTTTTTACCTGTGTTTAGCGTTCTTGGGGGTTTTGTTCATTTTTCGAGCCAGAACTTTTGAAGATGATTTTCACACCTGTGAAGTTTCGTCGTAATTGTTAAGTAGTACTTCAGTGTGTTTTATAGGAAGAATATGCAATTTCTTATCTCGACAAAAAATAGTTATTTTAGAAAGGGTTGCAGTTGATTTAACGATTTAAGGAATTAAAATTTTAATTCCTGTGCAGATAAATATTTCTCACGTTTCGTCGCAAGAGATTCCTCCTCTAATTGAATTCGGTGACCGAACTGCGGCGGCAGATATAATTGAAACGACTTAAAACAGTTTCATTACATCGGTCGTTGGACAATTACGCGACGCTCCGCGGTTAGCGACTGCGACTGAAACGGTTCGTGGAAAACAGATGCGCCCGAACGTTTAATGAAATCCCTGTGAACGGGGGAAAAAATATCCTTTCACTGCGGAAACTAGCTGGGGAATTTCGTTTCGAGGAATGCTGTGATGTTCAATGCGCGAAAGTTTCGTTTGCAAAATCGACTGTTCGAATTTTCAATAATTTAGGACAGCAGAGTCTAACACCTTTCTTTAGATTCGTCTCTGTTAGAAATTCTTGGGTTCATACATAAATTCGTGCCTAATTACTTTCTCCTTTTTTCATTCATTGGAAATATGTTTTTTTATGATACGAAGTAATAATAGTTTCTTGTTTTTACTTGCAATTGCAACTATAATTATATAATTAGATTTGTACAACTATGATCATAAATATTATATAAGTATACAAATAATATTACAAATAAGTATAGTTCCTTTCTTCTATTTCTACTTATAACACATCAGTTATAATAATAACTAATATATTTTCATGAGTATTAACATTTCCACAGATAAAAAAGGAAGAATCAATCTGGCACGAATTTACGTGTCAACACAGTATTTTAAATCAAACTATCATAAATCCAAAGGGTTAAAAAATCTCGTGGATTAATTAGTATCTTTCTCCTCCAAATATGAATCCCAATCCCTGGCAGCGTCAAACTTGATTTCGATTTCGATTCCGTTCCCTGGTCCTCGGTATCTCGTTTCTCACCCCGTTCATTTGCCAGTCGTTCTTTCCAGCGGCGCCCATTCGGATGCAAATTCCCGAAAAAAAAGAAAAAAAAATGTAAGTGTCGGGCGTTACCAGCGTCGACGATACCTTCGTTCCCCCCCTCCAGAACGTCGATATCGGTTCGAGAGCTGGGGGTATAGTTGTCGTCATTCTTTCGTATCGGAGTTTCCGCTTCGACGCGCGACCACCCACGATCCTGCCCGTGATAAACAGAATTGACTTCGATTTGCAAGGGAAAGATTAAAATTGCAGCGCCATCGGTATCGAGCGATGTTATCGTGGCAATTTATTTATCGTTACACGCTCGTTTCCGTTTGACGGGCAGTCGCGTGCAGTCGACGCGTAATTCGCCGGACAAACGCGTTATCGAAGTTAATGATAACGCGTTCGACGAGTAATCGTCGCGAGAGAGACAGCCACGCCGTGGTGGCCGCATTGTCCGCCGCGATTTTATTATAACTCGAGGGTGATTTTGCATTTCCCGCGGCGAACGGGTCGGTCGCTTTGTTTATTAGCGTTGCATTAATCGCCGGAAACGCTTTAATGGTCTATGCTATTAATACCGTTCTAGCTCATCGAACGGAAGCGAAATTAATTCGGCGTGCCGCGGATGATTTGTCGTGAACCCTTCGAGCTGCATTAAACCGTGTAACGAGTTCGAAAATCGTGCATAATGCGAAATGTAGTGGATACAGGGTGAATTTAATTCTGAAACAACAGCTTTAATATTCTGCTTGTGGAATATGTGCGAATACCTGCAGCATTGTCGCTTTATCGCGCAGGGTAGTCGACAACAGGTGTCAGAGATTTTAGGAACAATCAGAGGGTAGTTAAGAATATTGATATTCTGTTTGGGGGTTCGTTTTCGAGTTATTGGTTGTTGAAAAGATGCTTCAAATACTTGCATGTGAAATATGTCTGATTTGAGGACTCATTCTACTGATATCGCTGTACTTGATCTGGGTAATGCACAGCAGTAGAATAAGACGCAAGTCAGACACATTTTTCCCTCGAAGCGAAATTTTCATCGCAATTTTGCCATTCTTAACTCTGTGATTGTTAAGGTAAAATGACGTATGTTATATTTTTAAAAAACTGGGTTAAAGCTTTAATTGATACCAAGAACATAGAATTTATGTTTTCAAAAAGAAGAAAAGGCATTGAAAGAATTTTCTTACCTAAAAATAAGGGTTTAAAAGGCACAAGTCTATAAGACAGTATTAAAGCTGAAAACTTTAAATATCTTGACACTAAAATCATATAATTTAAGTCTTGCTTAGATTTTGCTTTACAACCACATAATTTTCTCTTACTTTAAAGTGTAGAATCCTTAAAATTTTTGACACCTATCATCGACTACCTTCAATAACTGACTAATGGTCTACGTTTAATTTTTTTCTACATGTATGTCCCTTATATGAATAAATTTTTACCCTAAAAAATTTTCTTATTTTAAAGCTTTCACGTCTCCGAACTTTCACACATGATTTTAACAAACACAAAAATCTAAAAGTACATACAGCCATTATGGATCTCTGCACGTGAAGAAGGCTGAATCGAATTTTTAAAAATACGCCTCTCTGCCTTTTCCCTCTTCAATTATCCTCGCGGAAATGTCCTCGAATATTCATTGCAGCTGCATCAACGATCCTCGAGGCCGCGCAAATCGATGCTGCCCGTAAAACTTTTATCGCTGGACAGATTCATACGCCAGGCATCGAGATCACGGTTCAATTTCACGCTGGAATAAGTGATCCAGCGTCGAGAAGGGTCGACGCGACTCGACTGGGCTCCGACTAGAGCTCACGGATACGTGCTCCAATAGGGAAGTCACCGAGACTTTAAGTTAATTTCAACGGTCAGTGAAGCTTTCATCTTGAAGGGTCGAGATGGTTTAAAGCTCCCATGGGTTGAATTTTGGATCAGGGAGTAGAATGAAATAAGGTGCTTACAGATTTGTGGAAGAATTCGACTTTGTTGTGTGTACTACGTGTGCTGAAACTCATGATCAGGGCTCTTATAGTCTCAAAGTAATTTTTGAAAAGCAGAGTAGATGTTAAAACTATTTCTAAATTCTATGCTAAAAAAATCATATAAAATAACAGATTCTTTATAAACACAAAAAAGTAAGCTCAAATTTTACACATTTTCAATAGCTTATTCTAAAAGTAACCCTTATTTTTCCAAAATCATAGAACAAAGTCACTATCGTAGATGCTACTCTAATTCTTTCCGAAGAAATCTCAAAGACCATACGTGCTCTCTTCTTTGATATTTCCTCAAAGGGTTCCCCAAACTGGAGGAGACTCCTCATGCACTGTTGCTCGCACAATAAATAGGCAAACGTCAGAGAAGTATTCGTAAGTGGACAGATGCATAAAGAAGGAACACGCGGACGAACTTATTTCCGTAGCTGTACACGAGCCAGCATGAACGTATTTCAGCGGAATAGTTTCAGAGGGACGGAGGGAGGGCAAGAAGCGGGAGGCGCGATGGAGGAAGGTGAGCTATACTCCTGGCTAAGATGGATCACCCTATTTCCTTGTATTTTTATCCCAGCTACGTCCACGCCTTTATCTTCCTCCAATGAGAAACTACTCTCGCTAGTAATTCACCGGACGCATGAATGACACGCTAAAAAGATACTCGGAGACGGGACGAGGGACAGTAAACGTCGCCGATAAAAGAAGTAGATGCGCGATTTGATATATTCCTCCCCAGATGATTTCGCTCGTCGGAACACGCTCGTCGGATAAAGGACACGACCGTTCCTCTCCCTGGCCGGAGATCATTTTTATGAAACAGAGGATCGGTGATCCATCCGATGAGGCAGATCTCGCCCGAGGTGAAACGCCTCGCTCTCTTGCTGAATACCTTCTCGCGACTTTTATTGAAGAAGACCCAGCGAATGATGGATGAATATGGAGTGCACCCGACTCCTGGATCTTTTGCAAAAAGGGACGATCGCGTTAGACTTTTGCACCTGAGGCTATTCTTCGACGCGTGATTCATTCGTTCGTTAATTTCTTGAGGGGGTTGAAAAGCGTGTTTTAAGGTTCTTAAGGAAGGATGCTGTAATACTAACATATCGTGATCGAGTTGATTTTTTTAGAGAATATGTTAATAGTCACGAGTAATATGTGTAATATGATGAATATTTTGTTAAAAAAGATCCCAAGAATTATTATAAAGAGACTAGAATATTTCTCTGTTCTTCTGGGAAAACATAAAAATCGAAAAAGATCGCTTCGACTGATCTAAATTGAACTCTGCAGTAAAAGTTTAAGTACAAAAAATTCACAATTTTTCATTTATGTAAATTATCCATAGGTATTTTGCATGGCAAACATAAAAACTTGAGTCACCATAAATGCTGTGAGAGCACTACCAGCCAGGGATTAAATTATTTGCTACACTTTATCTGTGAGTGTACGTATGTATTATTATGTGATAGAGAAATGTGTATTATACCACGTACAAAGTTTATTCTATTTGGTGTCTGACTATACACAGGGATTGTTTCACTTGTAAACTTGTCGTGGCAAACTGACTGCAAACATGTAGTATTCTACTTACTTGATACATGATAGCAAACGTGACACATTCTACTAGCTAGGTGTCTGACCGCAAACTGGGGTTACATTACTTACGGAGTATCTAGTCGCAAGCTGGGTTTAATCTACTTGCTAAGCGTGTCACACAAAATTCTACTAAACACTTACTGAGACATGTTTATAGGAAAAATTTTCTTCTATATTTTTTTTCAATTTTGCCTTGAAAAAGCACATAAAATCTTTAACAAAATTTAATATTATGATAACTTGAAAATAGATATTTCTAAATAGTACTTGTTACTAGATATTCAACAATGCTGCATAAACACATAAGTGCATAATGATTGCAATTTTTATTTCAAAGTTAACATTAACTTTTTCTGTTTAGATTACATTGACTGAACAGAATCCACGAAGGAAATTTAGTGCACTTAATCGACCTGTCCATATTATTTATTATACTCTATTTCAGCTGCAAATTTGCTCGAAACCATCGTTTTGAATACATGAAATGTTTTTTATGTTCCCGCAGGAGTACTACGCTAAAAAAATTCCCCAAGGATGAACACAGTTTTTCCCGCAGGTGGGTTTCAATTTACCAAATGGTTATTCACTCGTGTCGACGACAAATCAGCGTCGTCGCTGGGGAAATGAATTTTTTTCCATGCTTTCTTGGACCGTTTTTATAAAAGAAAACAAACGATCGACTCTTAACTTAACGATATTATGCAAAACAGTGTGCCCGTGGCTAAATTAAAGCATGTACGATAATCCACCCACCACTTTGAGATAATTTATTTCGGTTCAGTTAAGGTCTGATAATGTCGTAATTTCTGTAACAGCGCAGGGAAAGTAAAAAAGTTAAGAGATTGAAGATCTCCAGATACTGCAACCATAATATTAATTCAATTAATATAAGATAGAATGTAATCGATAGTGAATGGCACTGGGGGAATTGAAAAGTGAATATCGAGGTATAATTAAATTCTCACAAATTACACAGGACGCTGTAGCATGATACTCCAACTCAACGAGAGCTAAATCAAACTGAGAAACACGATTCTCTTGAATTTTCTCATTGACGAAGTTATCCTGTTTCCTGCATCCCTTAGAACACGCAGAAATACATAGAAATATTCACTGAAGTTCACGTTCAATTCGATTCGATTCGCGAGAATAAACTGCACGTAATTTAAACTGCAAATACCCTTCTAGGTTCGTAGCGTGAGTCGTCCAGACAACGTCTGAAAACGCGCGTGTGTTTGAAATATTACTGAGTGGCTGTCTTCTAAAGCAATTGATTTCGAAACCAATTAAGAAAGTTAGTAACTCCATCGAAACGACGAGAGCCGCGTCAGCTTATCGGTCGACCGACAGGAAACTCGAAGAAAGATAAACGCACCGATCCGATCCGTCCTCGGCGAAAGCAACTTCGATCACCAAAATGTCTGTACTTGATAATCTTCTTCTACTTCAGAAGAGAAATACGATTACGGCTGTGGTTACAGTGGAAGCGTTTTCTGACGAATGTGTCTGGCCTTGTCTTGCACATATGATGAATAGTTCGAGCATATTCATCAGAAAACCCAATCACTGTAACCATAACAGTGTGAGTCGAGCTTTTTCCCTTGTTTGAGACCTATTTTTCTATAATATGAAATGTGTTTGCACTCTTAATAGTAATTTTTCAAGGCACGAATTATAACTAGATTACAGACTTTTATGCAAATTCCTGTTTTCATAAGTAGGGTTACAGAAGGGTTACCTAATTAAAGATTTGTTTTTTTCTTCCAAATACTATACAATATATTTAACTTTAGATACTTTGTAGGATTATATGCATTATGTGGATTCTTTATGTTTAAGATTTCATCTGATTTTATGTATTTGAAGGATCGTAATCTTAAAAACCTGACGTCTTAAATAAAAATGAAATTTTAAAGGGTTGGTAGCTCGAAACCACGGAAACTCGGATCGAAAGATGAAAACTCTAAGCGATCAAAAATTTGAAATTACTAAAGATAGCTCGAAAGCTTATAGGAAGCTTGAAAACTCATAAGCTCGAAAGTTTGAAATCCCGAAAGCTCAAGAGTTCACCATCTTGAAATCCAAACTGATTCGTAAAAATTCCCCTGAACTATACCCAACACCGAATACAAAACAGTATACCGTCGAAGAAATCCTCTCGTAACTATCCTCCCCTTCGGTCGTCGTCCCTTAACAAGACCAGAAAGCCTCGACGTTGGATTAAGTTGCGAAATAGCAGCCCCTGCGCCTCGTTCTTCCCCGCGACAGAGCTCAGGCGAATTATCATAGTCCAACTGCAGTTGGGTGTTAGCGCGTCGCGCTTCGTTATCGCTGTTAAGCTAAATTTAACGAAAGCTACGTGAGCGGGACCGACGGAATTCCCCTCGCGGAGTTATGCGTCTGGCGGGGCTGAAAAGTGTATCCGAAAATGCAAAGAAGTCGGTCGTGGGAACGAAAAGCGCAC
Source organism: Calliopsis andreniformis (assembly GCF_051401765.1). Classification (NCBI taxonomy): domain Eukaryota; kingdom Metazoa; phylum Arthropoda; class Insecta; order Hymenoptera; family Andrenidae; genus Calliopsis; species Calliopsis andreniformis. The sequence continues at coordinate 7,627,076 of NC_135065.1, read as the reverse complement.
TTTTCGAGCTGGGAGAACGGAAAAGCGGATAATTGAGACTAACGGTCGCCATTAAGGCTACCGATACTTTCTGCCGTGTAATTCAATTTGCCAGGGAATTAAGAGGGGAGCGTAGATTCTCGTTCCTGGCCAGCGGCGGCGTGCAACGAGCCGCGCGAGGCTGCCCGAAGTAATGGGAACCGGTCAGAATGTAAAACCGATGCAACCGCCACTCGGGTGGAGTGTAAAAAATTTCATTTCTCGGTCGGGTTACGGGATTGAATGAAATCTGGCCGAGACGACGGTCGCTCCGCGATGGTGGCTCGGCGAAAAAAGTCGTCGCAGCTGCAGCCAGGGGAGGAGGGATGCACGACCGCGGCAGTCTTGCATACTCGAGTTGGGGACATAAAGACTGGGAGGGGAGAAATAATTCTCGCGAGTCGTCGGGTCAGGGAAAATACAGGGTGCTGCGAAATTCGTGGTACAGATTGGGTTAAGTCTTGTTCAGATTAGTCGAGTTACTTGAATTCGAGTGGCTTAAATGCTGAAGTGATTTGAGACAACTTGACCAGTGTGAACGTGTTACTTCACTTGACTTGAAGCTTTTGTTTAAGTTTCTGTATCGTCGAGGCACGTTCAGATCAGTCAATTTAGATATAAGAAAATTCTGGAACCTGAATGACAATTTATTATCTCTTTCAAATACTGAAATTTTCTATTTTTCAGCAGGGATACGTAGCGAAATCTATGACATGAATTATTAATTAGATGCATGCATACTGGACTAATTTTCAGATAAATTTTACAAGATACCGAAGACTCCCACGCAATTTCGTTATATTTTGAGCAATAGAAACTTCCTGATCCAATTTATCTCATGAATTTCGGAACTTCCTGTATTTATGACTCAGGTGCTCTCCTAGTCGAGCTGTAAATTTTTTGGCAAGGAGCGCTTCGCTCTGCACCCTCGCCGAGGCTTCCTGTTCCTTTAAAGTATGGCTTGAGTCGCAGACGCTAGTTTCGCAACCTCCAACCCCCGCTAAATTGAGCGTTTCACAGACTTCGAACTTCGACGAACTGCGCGGGAACCATATTGTCAAACGAAACAAATGCTGTGCTTCTGATTGTTTGGCTCTGCGTTTCGATCACTCGATTCCTGTATTCGCCTGAAAATTCTATCTCTGAATAAATATTTGGATGGTTCTTGAGCTTCGTGTATTCGAATATTTCGTGGTATTTGTGACGAATGAATAGAAAATTTTAGTATTTCAATTCTTACTATTCTGCTACATAGTATCTAATTACTGTTTAAACATTTAAATACTCAAATTACTTTATACAGAGTGGTCCACTTAAATATAGCCACTGAGATATCTCTTACATTTGTGTTGATGCCAGAAATATTTTGTATGAGCAACTTTTATTTAGATTTTTAGTTAGACTTTTATTTAAATTTGTATTTATTTTTATGTATTTCGTTAACTGAGTTTATGAAAATATGGAATTGCATAAAAATCCACAGTCTAGACATCACATTCAAAGAGCTATTTAGGTTCTCTGACTTAAGTAGACCACCCTGTATATTATTCAATTAATATTCACTGAAAATGAAATCACCAAGAAGCTCCACAAATTGCAGAAACAAGTTCTCATTCTACCTCATTTTCTAAACCTAAACAGTATTTTCGAGTCCATCGTACTCGGTATATTTTCCCTCAGCTCACTTATCTGTGGATATAGTGGTTTCCCTAGAAAGGTGCGCCGTCGTTTTTGGCAGAGAAGGTGTAAGATAAGCGAGACTCGTCGAGAGGGGAGTTAAAAAGGTGTTCATGAAGGGCAGGACAAAAGTAACACAGATAAGCGACAGCGGCGTGTTACTCATTCAACCCAGCCAGGAACTGTATTTACATATTCCCTGTACGCTCCACGACGAAGGATTTAATAAAATCTTGGTCCTCACTGTCCCTCTTGCCCTTTCGCAAGTATAATATTCATTGTGATAAGATCTCTAGGGATAGTGTGTCGACAACGCGAGGATATTATACACAGACACTCTTTAGTGCTACTTTCGACTTATCTAAACTGTTTCACGTATAGTTGAGTACTATGAGATACTTCCTATTTTTTAACACTTATTTCAAGATTACAATTTCCTACATTTTTAGAAAAGAAATATTTATCTATTTAAAATACTAATTTATTACGTAAAAATGAAGTGGTTCCAGTTCCTTTTTAAGAAGTTCTCTAAGTTCCCTTTTCTCCAATCACTGATTTTAACTTCCTTTACTAACTTTCTCCTGTTTTGATATTACTTTCTTTGAAAAATACAGTAGCTATCACTTTATAATATTCTGATCTATATAATGATCTATATTATATAAAAGAATATTATTACCTAACCCAGACGTATACCAATTTATTAACATCTTTCCCCAGAACATCCCCCCAAAGTCCTACAATCACCCACCAACGATCGGAATTTTCATCCGAGGGATACCAAACTGATTCAAGATCACGTCCATCGGTCGGTCAAAGGAAAAGAGCGTACCTCAGCGCACGAGCAAAAAGCCCAATATTGCGGGCTCGTGAATGGACGAAATTGTATTCCACCGTCGGTTTCGTCCATCGAGTCATAGAAATAGTTTGTGACAGCGTGTCCAAAGCACTCAGAAAAATTGAACACATCGTTGCGTCGGGACGCTTTGAGTCTGGTTATTTTTCTAGGAACAGTGACAAAGGGATGCATAAAGGAGCTGGACAGTCGCAGCGTGGTCCTCTGTTATCCTTCCACGACGAAGAATCGTGAATTAGGTATGACCCGTCAAATGAAATTTCGCGACGTGATATTCCAGATGCACCCTCGGGAGAACGAGCGGTGCATGTGATCGGGGACGAAATTCATGAAGAGCGTAATGTGGATGGGATAAAGCTGAGTGCATTAGGCTTTTAGGCGCGCGAAGCTTATGGTAATACGAGTAACTTCAGTGAATAGTAATGTGAAGTTGAGTGAATTAGGTTTATGTGGTATTCACGTTTTTGGATCTGATTAAGAAGAGAATTTCGAAGAATGTTAAAGGCTTCAAAATAATTGAAATACTTGATTCGTCTTTAGAAAAAGAGATTTAAAGATCGACCTTCGTACATGAAGAATGTCAAGATTCTGTAGATTATAATTTGAACAAAAAATTCCCTTCATAGCTGCGTCTCGAAATGAGAATATCCTCTTAGAAGAAATTGAACAGAAACCCTGAGATGAAATATTCACAATTTAATGAAAGGCTGACTGAAATATACGTATTTAATAAGAGTAGAAATATGTCATCAGGTTTCAAAGAGAATTTAAAGGAACTAACGTTGAAATAATTTCATTCTCCACTCTAATTTAAATTATCTATATCACAGCTGCCAGAAGAAATTTCCCATCGAGTGCTAATGTATATCCAATCACAATTCCCACATTAATTCTAAGTGTCACGTTTGGCGTGAAATTTATGACCGCCGAATGAAAATCCCGAGCGCACGATGGACTCTTCTCGCAGTTGGAATCTTACTAAGGTGGATTTATACGTCCCCCTTCGTTATCGATACTCGTCTGGTATTGTCCTGGAATTGCTTTCGCGTATTCCCAGAAAGAAGCACATCAAACGATTCTTTGGAAGGAAGAAGAGAAGCAGGGAGCATAGTCCAGATCAAAGAAAAAAGGGAGCGTGCCATTTACGTTCAGAATAATCTCACAGTGATCGAAAGCCTGAGTACAAAGTAAATGTTTGTTCCTTCAGTAATTGCCTTCTATCCGCTACGCAAGCTCGGTCGATTTGCGTCAACGTGTTCGTTAGATATTCACACGAGCCAAGATTAGACGCTCTAAATGTTTGTCAAAAAAGGAGCTACTAGCTGCTTGTTTAATTCTATATTAAATATATAAAATCGATGGTAGCTACTTTTGGAACCAAAAATTTATCCCTGAAAGCCTCGTTAATAGGACTGAATTAATAACGAGGAAGAAAACGAGGGAAATGGCGTCTGGCATTTGGATGAATCGGTCGATTAATTCGTCGATCGGGAAAACGGAGCAGAGCTTTGTGTCGTTGATTAATTATTCCTAGAGGGAATCAGAAGAAATTTCAGAGAGATAGGAAGCCAATAAAACGATTCGTTATATCCGTCGTTCTTCCGCCGTGCTTTTTACTACCTTCGAGCGAATACTGGAAGAATATTAGAACCGTGAAGGGACACTGGCCTAAATCTTTCTCTCTCCTGCTCGCGACTTCCTAAGAGAGAGAAAAATTAGAATCGAGCTTTCTAGCACAACCCTTGAGAATCCACCCTCTGTAACCCTTGAAATTTTTACTGCCCCCGATCCAGAAGCTGGATTTCATGCACGGAGAATTGTAGACGGCGAATATCTGGTGAATGACCCCTCGTAGGGAAACTGAGAAACTCACTGTTAGTCGACGGAATTTTATAATCCTGGAATGGTCCTTTCCAGCTCGGTCCCTTGCACACGTCGAGATTGGCGATCTGAAAAGTGCGGAGAAATTAGTCAATAATGAAATTCTATAAAAAAACTGAAATACAAAAATTAATGTTATAATATTACTCTCAAGACTACAAATAATATTAATTCATATACACTACCACTCTGGGACATGGGTACAGAGTATTGGAAATAGAAATGATTGGGAAGACTCATAAGTATTCGAACGATGTCACGTGTTGAGGAATCTCATCTTAAAATTAAGTATATAATTACAGTAATTGTATTTTTAGTAATAATAAATGGCTAGTCTAAGCAATTAAAATCTGTTGCTACCAATAAATCTGTAATTTTCCAAACTTGTGAAATCGTTCAAATACTTATGAGTGGTACTGTAACTACAAATTAAGTTACTTATAGTTTCTAACTTAATAAGCAACCCAAGGCTGAAATTCTGATAAAGGTAAAGAGGTAATCATCTTGTTAAACAATTTTTCTTGCGCTCAACTAATTACACAGTCATTGGAAAGGAAAGCAATTTAATCCTTAATTAATATTTCGACTCCTCTTGCCCTTCGATGCAATTAAAACACCTTTTGTGACACCAGTGATCGAAAGGCAAGAAAATTGTTGCAAAAGTGCTTCGAAATGTAGTTTGAAATTCGTGGGAGCGTTAAAGGAATTCTCCTGGTGAAAACTAAAACGCCAGCAGAAACGTAGCAGCGCGATTTCGAATAACCGAAGACCAGGTTCCGAACAGACGCTCGAGTAAACGATTCATAAAAGGGTGGCTCTGGCAGGCTTTCATCCAAGGCGCGAGGGTGTTTTAAAGGGCGCGGAAAGGGCGTAGACTGGCGCTCAAAAGGGCAATCGCTTGTTTACGAAACCTCTTCTGGTTGCTGCCAAATGGAAATAGCCCACAAAGGTTTCAAAATTTTCTGAATTTCTCCCACCTTTGCTTGAACTGCGTTCAATTGCAATTGCAAACGTCAGCTGCACTGCTAGCTCAATTTCCCGCAAAATCAAAATAATTCGTTTTAATAAAAATGAAAATATGAATTATACATAATATTAAAATCAGTGATTATACTCCTTTTTATAGAACTCTACATCTATCGAAACTATTAAAACTAGAAATAAGCATTATTCAATAAATCTCTTCTATAACTTCTGCTTCGATTAATATCCATCTATTTACGATCATTTTCAGTGATAATTTTTGTTAAAATTAACACTGAAGAAGAATTATTTTAATCTGAGAAATCTCTAAACTATGTACACATTCTCGTCACTATTACATTTTAATCTCATTACTCTGTGTCACTCTATACATATAGATCGTCTTATTTAAATCCAAATGCTACTGGAGGGAAATTATTATAAATTAAGATGCACAATTTACTCACGCGTTGGAAGGGCAAGAATAACGAGACGTAGGATGAGAAGCTTAGCGTAACTCGAAATTGCTGGCCCTTCTTTCGCAATATCGGTGATATTCACGGTACACGAGGCAGTCTAGAACGCTTAACGCGAGTCTTTCTAGCGCACACAAGCGAAACGGCAAAAACAATAGACCGTCCCGAGCACGCGGCACGATTTATGCTAGGCTTTCGCTGAAAATTTCGACCCCTTCGCCAGATATTAACACTTGTCATGTGCACTCTACAACCCTGCCAAGGAAACACACCAGCCCGCTCGGTTTCGACTTTGATGAAGCTCTAGCGATCCGTTAAGCGCTGGGGCAGGCTCTGCCTTGGCGAATGCAGCCCCTCGTCGTGATCAATTTGTTGTTAATTCTTGGGGATATTAGCCCTTGTCATGGGTCTTAACCAATGAACAAGAGAAGCACTTTTACGTGACGATAAAAGGTTTGCTAGACATCCTTGTTGAAAATTTATTTTCAAATTTTGAGAAGCTCTCAACTTTGATCTGAAATTTAAATAAGCTTTAGTGTCTAAGTCCTAATTTATTCATAATTTATTAACATTGAAATTTTCGTTTTGAGTAAAGAATATTGTAGATTATAGAATACAATATTCTCAGTTTAAGCTGTTTGGTTAAACATTAATATTGAACAGTAACCTTAAGGACGAAATCAGTTACCTTCTACTGGAAAATAAAAGAAAAATGTTACTCTAATTCAAATCAATAATTTCGTATACACCAATGGAATATTTCCATCTATACGGTATTCAGGCCTCGAAATAAGATTCATTCGAGTTTTCATCTTTATTAACAAGCAACTCAGTGCTCTTGAAAAACCAATAACAGGGTATTGAAGCGATTCGAGCCGAATAGAACAGTATTACCCTTTATTCCAACCGATCGACAACGGAATATCGTTCGCAGATAGAAGCCCATCCTAATTTGCCTCGCATTGTCCCGGAATCGCAGTACTAACGAGGTTTGTTAATTAGTGTCCGATCGATCTCACCCTACCGATTGGTAAACGTATACCGCATTAAAACGCTGTTTACTTTCAACAATAATGGGCCAGGGCAAACGCCACAGCGAAATGATATTTGCTGCGGATGCATGGCTATTGATATCCATTGGTTGATTAAACCATTACGTAAACAATTTCTCGTCATAAAGGCACGGTAAATAGTCAAATCTACTACGTCCAAATTGCTTTCTATTCGAGCATCGACCTTGAATTTTCGAAACTGCGCACCGCTTATCATAATGTGTTCACTGTTTTATCAGATCTATGTGAGAAGATTACACCTCAAATTTAGGAGGGATTTTATTAAGGGATTGGATTATGGAAGATAGAATGCCTTGGAATTTCTTAAAAATTATAATAAAGAATAGTTAAAAGATTTGAAATCTTGAAAAATCCAAAAATTTGTCGCAACCTCTTCTCATTACAATTGTACACTTCTATTTAACCCTTTCTAATCAAAATTCTCTGGGCTCTAAGAGAACTCTAAACAAGGTTCACATAAAACCTGATAACACCAGATCACTGAATTTAGTACCTCCTATCACTTAAAACTCAGTGTTGCACACAAGCAACTCCACAAAGGAACAACTTCATTCATCTATCATTCACTTTTTGTAAATGAAATTCAATATTGGGAGCACCCAAAGTCCAGCGTCAAACGCTTCAATTTACACGAGTATAAAATTCATCGTAATCTTGCATCCCCTAGCATCCTGGTGCAATTTTTACAACCACCATCGAGTTCAGCCGTCAGCGCCGATACGCTTCGACAGGAAATATCGTCGGCGTCCTGGTCGACGCGGCGACGTCGGTTTGACGGGGTAACAGTAACATGTGACGCAAATGTGTATGCATTATGCAGGCCTGCGGCAAAGGCAGCTACACGTCGGGGATTAAGCAGAAACCGGATGAATTAAAGCGATCTCCATCGCTACCACGGACCTTGGTGGCATAGTCGGTCGGCTTTTATATGGTATCGCGTCAGGAGCGTGACGTTGTAACGCGGCGCCAGGTGCAAGACTGCTGGATTCCATATCGCAATCAGCGGGAATGTAAATTTTATGCAGTTACAGGAATTTCGACGCTGTGTCGGCGCTTTGACGCGGGCTCTTGGAGTAATTAGCAATTTCAGAGAGCGAAATTCGCGAGTTAGCGAGGCTTCACTGACACCATTCGCTTCATTATTTTTCCCACTTCATTATTTCTCTTTGACAGTTTTTTTCAGACTTCTGTATCATTTTATTGTCTATGTTCAAGTGTTTAACACTTAATTAGTATTGTTGGTCTGTGAGACTGTTACTAATTACTCATTCATGTCTATTTCCCTTCCTTTATTATTGATGTACGAGCAAGAACAATTGAATTTAACTTTTCATTTGCCACTTTTATGTTAATAATACTTTTATGTTAGTAGACCGCTTTTAATAGGTCACTGGAACGTAAGTTTTAATAAGAGCAGTAGGTAAGGGTTAAATATTCAAACTCACGAATTTGTAAGTGTCTGTGAAACACTTTTCACTATTACAGGGTGTGACTAGTATAGCCTTCATTGAGAAGGCTTTAGCTTAAGTGATATTAAAGATGTTCAACCAATAGAACCTTAATTATCTTCAAAAATTAATCGATCTTCCTCATTTTTCACGAAACAGTAGATTTCCCCCTGAACTCCTCGAGGATACTCTACTCGTTTTGCTTTATTAAGCGCAGGGATCGGGGGTGGACCAGTTTCACCGATACTTTCAAGTGAGATCACCGCGCGTACATCGTAATTATCGTAGTTAAGCGTAATTAGCGCTAATTGGACGAGGAGACTGTGCTCTATCGAGCCGAAGCGAATGGTCGCTTAACGGCCAATTAAATCTTCTTCCCAAGAATCGTGTCCACGATTTCACTCGCGTTTCATTTTATGTCAAGAATCCCCTGCGAAATCGCACGCCGATACATTAGAACGCTTGTTTCTATAATACCTTTTAACGAGGCGTCCTTTCACGGAGACTAAAACTAGAAACTACAACTAATTTAACTCCGTCGTCGAGAATACTTTTACTTTCGCCTGTTCCCTCTAATTGCTATCCAAATTATGCAATTTTCACGGATATTAACCTAAAATAGCTTCTCTCAAAATGTAATGGGGAATATTCAGAACATATAACGCGAGACAGAATTTTCTGCGAGTTCAAATTTTCGTTTATCACACTGAGCTTTTATCTAAAAATCTCCAAAGTGTTCACTACCTCTTGTTTTAAAGGCCTTTTAATTACTGTCTAATTTTGATATTTTTTTTTGAATACTTGCTCAAATACTTTTACTCTTAAAATAATACTAAACTCTATCGCTTTCGAATAAACGATAATTTTCGTTAAAATCAACTCTGAAAAAGAAATTTTATCACATATAATTGAGAATATTCAGAGATTTAATTATCTATTATTTAAACGAATTATCTTGAAGGAACAAAGCAAGAGGCGATAGAAATAGACCTATAAAATAAAGAGGTCAATGAACCGAAAAAGTTTGAGGAACACTGGTCGAGAGTAATCCAAGCAATTAGAGGAGCCAAGTGAAATTATATTTCACCTGTAACGCGGATGGATCGTGGCGCATTAATGCTTATTGTCGGCGACAGAACTTAAATTGCGGATCGTTGGCGGAAACAGGGTCGTCTAGTTTACGCGTCGGCTATACAGCCAGGATTTCCATCAAAGAGATCCTCCCCCTGCGACCTCTCTAATTAAATCCCTGCGTCGACTTGCCTCAATTATTCCTGGAAATGATCCTCGACGCTGCGAAGCTCACAAAGCTCCGTAAATTTGGATGCGTCGCAGGCGGTTATAGCCTATCCACCCCTGTCATTCTAACGAACGATCAAGCACTTCCAAATACATTTTTTTTTCAAGAAAAGTAATCCTGAATTTTCAGAGGTCAATGCTACCTATTAATCCAAGAGAAATTTTTCAACCTTTTTAATTATCTTCGCTATAATAAGTGATATACTATTCGTGTCTCACGAGGAATCTTCTGAAAACCATTAAGAGCAGGAGACTTCTGAGACACGAGTAGTATCTATAAGTAAATTCCTGATAAGTGAAATTCAATTATATTTTTATTAAATAAATCTGCTCCCTTGGCTGGTATACTTCACCGAGGCACGCAAACTAGTCGTATAAGGGTCTCGTATTTTTTATCGTTGAATCGAGACTATTACACCCTTCTGGGCGAAGGGTGGAAGGGCGAAGATCTTGAATACTGCGGGCTCGAAGTTTAAAGGCGCGTCACCGAGGGGCGCTCACTTTGTTAATAAGCTCAACAGGTGCGACTGGGTCGAAGGTGGAGAAGAAGAAGTAGGAAAGATCCTCGTGGAAAACGATGCGTAAACATCGATTGTAAAGCACGACCGATGAATCCCTTTGGTGAATAATTAGTGAGTGATCTCGAGAAGATTTTCAGTGATGAAATTTATCTGCAGGGATTTCACCTTGATTGTCTCAGCAGATTCTACCAGTAGCCTTTTATGGTTGAAGAATCGCAAATACAATAGAATACGTGAAAGTGTTAATCTTTATTTAGTGTAATTTTAAAAAAAATACTACAATACGATAAAAGTTAGAACGTATCCTTTTTTGCTGATTTAATACCTTCTACAAGGCTAATTAATTAAAATTTAGAATTCTCAATGACATATACTTTATGTTTCTCATCCTATTTGTTAGAAATTAGAGCCAATTCTTTTACTCATTCAATACTTTCTACGAGACTCATTAATCCAAGCTTAAAAACTTCGTAAAAATCCATCCACGTGATCTTCAAAAGACAAAACTATTCCCCTAAATTCGGACCAACAGGCCAAGTTTCCGTGGCCATCTATATTGTCTGGAATTTTTCCGCGGTTCGCCGAGCGTGCTTGTTGACAGCACAACCCCCGTGAAATCGACAAACTTTCCGATCTGTGAAGATCGATGGACTGTACCCGATGCTGGGAGACTGGTTTGTCGAGCTGCTCGCGGTTTTCCGACCGACTCGTCGCGATGGCCATACGAGGCAGCGTTCATGACGCGCCGACCAGATGCTCCATCAGCGCGCGATGAAATACGCCCAGGGAACCTGCTCGACTTCTTTCAGCCGATGAAACGGGGAGCAGAAGTTCCGAGGCATTGTCCAACGCTCTTTGTATAATGTGACACGTTCGCGGAAATAAGCTGACGAAGGTCGAGCGACGGTTCATTTGGTTATATTGCCTCATCGATTATTGAGGATGAACGAAGACCCTTGTATTTTCTCTGGGCTCTCCCTGCGCGAGGACAACAATATCGTATTGTGCCCTCAGTGAGGTCGAACGCGGATTAATTTGTTTATCGAGCTTAATGCATATTTAATTTGTGAACGCATGAAGGACCTGGAAGCTGTGGAAAATATGTTTACGATGAGCTATGCTTCTGACAGGAGGTAGTGGATGGTATTACTCTGTTCTCGATGAACTCATTAGCAGATCCTTGTTATGCAAACTCTGTGGGTGGTCCAGAATTGAGAGGCAGAAGTGAGATACTTTATTTACACTTTCAAATATTCTGGTTAGTAATTTCAACTTATTCGAATATTTAAGTATTCAAATTTTCTAATGAGTGCTTTAAGTACCTATTTAAATTCTCAACTGTTGAAGTTTTGAAATTGTTCAACAGCTGAATAAAAGAGTGCTAGTGTCGCTTGAATTTTACTGAAGAGGGTGAAGAACGAGCATTCGTTCTTCGTTTAAACACGCCACTTGAAGTAGTTTATGCTATTAAATCTGTGTCACTCGCAATATAATCCAAACAGATTTCTTTCATTCTAATAAACTGGAAAAAAGTAGTAAGATGCTGCATAAAACTGAATTCTGGGGAAACTGGACTCAACTGAGCCTGGCTCTCAGGCACAGATTTTCGAACCACCTGGTACACAAGTCTCCACGAGCACTTGGAACCACCTTGCGTTCTCGCGGATTGAATTCCCCGCGCCCTACCAGGGAAGCGTCCCATTTCCGCGACTTATTTATTCATTTCGTCTGAGATGACTCGGCGACGGTCGCGTGTACCTGCCCACGGCACCGTCGAGCAATAAAGTTCGCCTCTGGAGCTCGTTTCGCGCGCCACACGCGACCCCTGCGTCGGCCGAGCGCAAAAACCAGACTATTAGTGCTGGGAACGGTCCCGAAGCCGAAATGAAGTCGGACGTTTGCGAGGGCTCATGCAAATCATCGCCTGAATAATTCATTAACGACAGCGGCAGCTTAGAGGGCCTCGCCAGCAGCTTTATTTCGTCGGTTTCCCGTAGCCTCGTCAAGGATCGATATCGCGCCACGTCCCTGAGCATTTCCCGCGGTGTACTCTTCGCGGTGGTCGAACCAGGTCGCGGATGTTAATTCGGGAATGATGAAGCGATGCTCTTGTTTGACTACTTTGATTACGGGCTCGTCTGGACCCCGAGCGAATTCTATGGAGAGGTGTTTGAAGATGACGCGACTCACTGTTTTCTCTTCTCATGAATTGCTAATGTCCTGCGCTTGTTATTTAGAAGAGCGTTGCATTTAAATCGTTAGAGGAGCCTGGGGATCTGGATTCGAGGCTAAATGAGTACACGGCTTCTCGAGAACGGAATTGATGTCGCCGTGTAGCGGACAGAGGTGATACTGGTGTCGCGATACTTATGAACTCGAGGATTTGAATTCGATTGCCTCTGCTTTGAATAATTTTCAATTCCTTCGCAGCTGATTTCAATTTTTCGAATTCAAAGCTTCGAGCTATCAGATTTTTATGTAAGGTATTTGTGCATATTTCTGTGCCAGTACTTCAGATTCAAATCATTTCTAAAAAAGAATTTTTATTGAAAATGTAACATTTTTTTTTTTTTTAATCATACTTGTTTAATAAGTAAACTTAAATACAAAAAGTAATTCCTTAGTTTATGTACAAAAGATCTGTTTCTATAAATGATTTGAATCTGAAGGCACAGAAATATGGACAAATACCCTAGGTATTCATTTTTAATTTCAAGTTTTCAAATATAGATTTCAATTCCAAATCGCAAAATTTGTTAACCTTCTTATTATGTGTTATTGAAAACAGAGTTTTCTTACGTCCCATTTACTTATTTATTATTTCTTTTTTTTTTTTTGCATAATTTCTAAGATCATCAATGTTACTTCTAGACTACTAAACATTTCCTAAGGTTCATTCAGTTTAAGTAGCGCGTTAAAAAACTACTGTGCGTAATAAGCATAGCTAATACCCACAGCAATAAATTATGAACTCAAGAGTAGGAAATAGCGTTCCTAAGACCCTGCATGCGTTCACTCAGAAGGCATTACGGCCCACTGTCTTCTCGCGTTAATTTTAAATGACGTTTCGAGCGGCACAACAAAGGAAAGCAGTATAGGCATCGCGATGGAATATCAGTCTGCCAAGGGGTTCAGTTTTTATCGTTTCAGCGAAATCGAGCGTCGTTACTTATGAACGTTGCCCAGAGACGATACAGCTCGATACAATATTCTGAATAGCGGTTAGAGGGCTGCGCACGCGGTTTGTCGAACCATGATATGTTTCCTTTCCGTGTCACCTCAACCGCGACTCGTCGGTTTTACGCCCTTTTTTCCCTAGCAACCTTTACGACTATCGACTACCATTCCGCCGTGTCAATTGCTCTTATATTGCACTTTTATCAAAGATCTTCGAATGTCATTGGCATGTAAAAAATTGCGGATCGGATGTACGACTTCAAAAGACGCTTTGAACTGATATTGCGTGCAGCAGCTAGGAGCACCATGAAGCTCAGCTTTCTGCAGGATAAATAGCAGTGTTACTAAGTTTTAGTAGAATATATTATACTACCATTGGCAAGAAAATGTCGGTCAAATGTATGATTATGAAGTTATTTCAAAATATTGTGGTTTTGAAAATGTAAAATAGTATTGTACCAAACTCGTGTAATTTTCTCATGTGTTTTATATTCATACGATAGCGTTTTATATCTCAAAAGGTACAATATTTTTGAATAACCTCATATTGCTATGTTTGGCCGATAACCTTTTGCCAGAGGTAGTCGTTGCACATTGCACATGCATTTCGCAGTGGTTATAGTTACGTAAAAGATTTTCACAAGTGTTTTATTTATTTATTTATTTTTTGTTTTCCATATAGATCGTTTGGTTTCGAATGTACTGTCAACTGTCAATTATTTCGCCGAGTTGTTATTCAATTGAAAGATCAACAAAATTATTTTCGTACTTTTAAGTACTATTCTACTAATCCTCAACTATATCTGGGAAGCAACTGCACACTGGTTTACGTGAAATTTCAATCACCTTCTACTGTTCAATATCTCAATTTTCCACACGTGGAGAATAAATTCTACCCTCTGTTATCTCTCACCAAGCAATATCGAAAACTACGAAGGAAATGTTCCACTGCCACTCTCGCACTTGCTACCAACGCAAAATGGTTCAAGAAAACGACTTCAGAATCCCGAAGAAGTGACCGAATCGCAAAGGTTACCAATTCCACGCGAACCACAGAAACTCGTCACAATGATCGAAGACATTTCCGCGGAAGGAAGCCAGGAATTCCTTTGAGTCGCGAAATTGCTCGTTCCCGCCTCGATAAACCGCGTTAAGCCTCGAACGTGGGAAGAGCGAGAAAAAGTCGGCACGCAAAGGGAAAAGGCGGTAAAAACGGAGCCTGGAGTGGCGATATTACCAAGAGGAAAGGGAAAGGTGGGAAACCCACGTTTCTTTTTGCTCGCGTCCTCGTGAAGTTCTTAATTAAATTCACCCACTCACCGAGCCGAGAAAAAGTCTCGAGAAGATCCGCGAGCCCACGAATTAAGGCTTTCCGCGACACGGAGAGGCGACTATCGTCGGTTTCCGCCGACGAGCACTTCCCTTGCAGCGCGAATAACCGAGACGCAGGGTTTCGACAGTCGACGACGATTTTTGGGAAATTGCTCGCGCGTTAATAACGCGCCCTGCTTTTTTTGCTCGGCCACTGTCAAGTGAGACACGCGTTGCGTGCGTTCCGCTCGAATATAATTGATCGCCGTGATTTTCGCGGTTGCATCCGCCAAATTGCTTTCCCGCTGCGACGCTAGAATGAAAAATGAAGGCGCGGGGCTGTGTGTGCAGAACTGATAGGCAAACATGCATGTGGGTTCGATATAAAATAAAAATAGCGGCGTGGAAAAATAGAAAACGTGAAATAGAGGTTGGTACAATTTTGAGGAGAAAATTGCACAGTGATTGGGTTTTAGAGGGAAATTGGTTTTGTTTGTCAGTGAACTGAAATAAAACATTGAAGTGTTTGAGTGTGATCAGAATTACTCGTGCTCCGAAGATATAGTTCAACTTAATTTTATTAGGAACACGAGTATCGTTACATATATGAATAAAATAGTATCTGTAGATATTTGTTTAATTTTACAAGAAGCATCACTTTAATGTCATCTTTCGATTTTTAAGAAATTTAATATACGAGTACTGCATCGAAAAATATTAGATATGTATTTTTTTAACTGCTGATATTCATGTTTAAGGAGTAAAAACCACCCCCAAGTTGGGGAGGAAAATATATTTTCGTAAATTATTTACGTTATTTTATTGCTTATTAAAAAACACACATTTTATGTACTCACTATTTTTTTTTATTTGTATGAGTTTTCGAGATGATTACGAAAGTGTATTTTCCACTCCAATTTTGTAGACAGTTTTCGCTTCCCAAACATGAATATTGATTTCGAAAAAAATACGTGTATATTTTTTCAAAATTAAAGGATGACACTAAACTATTGTTCTACGTTAACAGAAAATATTGCAAACGAAAATCGAAACCACACGAGTCACGCTAATCGTCGACCAATATCTGCCAGCAGAAAGTTGAGCTGGCGTCTCAAAAGGAAATACTGGGAGCAGAAAGTGCATAGAAGTCCGAAAGGATAAGCGCGGAGACGGAGCCCTATTTATGGGAACTATTTCGACATACGTGCAGCAGATAGCCTACTCGTTCCACCGAGTGTCGTCGATCCTCCATAAAACATTGAAATCCTCGATAGACGCGAAGTCGATAGAGTCGCAACTCTCTGGGACGATAGATCGAGATTATTTTGTCACATAAAGGAGAAGCTTAATAACGAGAGTTGGAACGGTGCCCTCTGAAACTCCCCGCTTGACAAATTTTTCCTTCGTTCGTTGATATCCCTCGGCAACAGCTTTATTGCGGCCTAAAAGCCTTCTTATTCGCTCTTGCGGTAACATTTGAACTTTCATCTGGGAAAGATCCCTGACGACTAGACTGCAGATCGTTATGCATTTATAGAAAATTTCGAAATGCAGAAAGGTACAGAATCCATGCACCTAATATCGAAAAAAGTAGAAATTATCAGAAGATAAATACAGTTTATAATATTTTAAGGCTGAAGCAAATCATTAAGTACCTTCTATTTCTCTAATTTTATGTTACGAAGATAGAAATTTTCATGATCATCAGTCTACTGATAACCCCTCGAATATTAATACACTTAACCCAGATCGACTTATAATCCTGTCACAACTTTTTCTCTCATCGATCTTCACCGAATTCCAATTCCTCTATCCTGCATTTAGTTACCAATTCCACAAAGCTCATCAAGTCTCGTTGTTCCCCAGTCATACTAGGCGAATATGTTCGAACCAATTACTGGAGCATCGCGGCGATTTAAGCATCGGCTGAATTCGAATGAAAGCTCGGCAGCGCGAGCATCCAGCAAACGCAGAGGCGCATCGACTCTCGAACAATTCTACACTGGCTTAAGCTACGATAATTAAATTGCTTCGGCATGATAGGAATCTATGGTAATTTCGTCGAAACGTTGGCGGCGCTCCTTCGTATAAAACAGTATCGAGTAATTCCAATCCACTCGGCGCGTCCCGACGTCAAGGAACATCCTTTTCCTCTGGCAGGGAAGGGGTTTTTATCCTCGTGGTCCGTTATTGAAATACTATGTCTCCCGTGGCGCTGGCGACAAGAAAATCGGGGGAACAACCATCGATTGCGGCGGATAAACGCGCACCGTTTACTGAACGCGATATTCACCAGGCGAATGAAACGTTACAGCGAGGACAGTATCAATCTCTGGGGCGACAGAAAGCCCTTTCGAAAAAGGGGCTCGAGCGGCGGGAATAACCGTGGAATCGACTCTCGAACCGAACGGAAATAAGCGCGTGCAGGGAGGGGCGGAACGAGGACAGGAAGACGAGCGACGTCCCCCGAAAATTTATGTACCTCGCTATCCATAACTGTTCGCGTATCTCCCTGTTTACTACGAAAAACTGCTCCATTTGGACGATGCCAGCGAGCCTTCCAACAGATCAACGGTTGCGAAAATGCGGCTGGAATTTTGTAGGAAAATTCTCTGGCAGGCAGGGACAGCTTGATTCGAGCTTTATTGGAATTTGAATTAGAGATGCTCGAATGAAGATTGAATTATTCTTGAACTGGCTTTCATTTGGAGTTCAATTTTACTCGTCATTCGAAATCTTGGTACATCCGTATTGAAACTTAAAATATGAATATTTACACTATTCTTCAAAAGTATTTAATCGCTTGTCTCACATGGGTTTCATAAAATAAAAAATACAATAGAGCAGAAATAGTTAATTTCTTCCTGTCTATATCAAATTAAGACACTTTTTTCTTATTTTCTGTCTTACTATTTTAATTAGTATGTATTTAATAGTATGAGGCTTGCTATTAGGTAATATTAAATACCTGTTGCATTAAACGTGTCATTGCGTGTGACTTTTGAGCGGTAGCGTATATTTTATATCCGATAAAAATGACGAGACTGAATCATAGATTAATCATATTCCCAATTTTCAATTCAAATAACTCCTAGCTCTGCATCGAATCTACCAATTCCTTACTATCAAAGTGACTTTGCTTTCCAACTTCCTCCTAACTAATTTCTGAATTACAATTTATTTCTAAATGCAGCATATGGAGATAATAAATATCTTAACTTCTTCTCATTTTCGCAGTACCCACTGCAGTAACGGAGCTTTATTCGCAAAGGCTCCATCTCGGAGGTATAATAAAAGTAGACAGGAACGACGTGATTAATTTCACAGCACCCTGTACACGAGAACTGTTCCATTTCCCTGGAACCTAATCCCCATAATCTCGAATTCACTGCCGTCTAAGCCATCTAGGCTACATGTACGATTATCTCTCTGAATCTTTAAAATTATCGACCATCTGCGCCTCAGATTTTGCGCGTAGGAATAAAGAGTCACATAAACCCGTTCCTCGGGAAGCTGCATTAAAATCGGAGACACTTGCAGGTGTCTACAGGGACTCTCCGCGCGATCCTACATGAGGAGTACAGTAAATCCTCGACGACGTCGTGAATTATCCTCGCGGACGGATTTACGCTCCAAAGTTTTCGTCGCGAAGAATTCGCGCGATCTCGGCCGTCGTTTTTCGCGAATTCGTCTGCACGCTTCGCGCAGAAGACTCTGGGAAAGATTTGAACGCTTGTGCTCGCGCGCGCGCAAATTCCTCTCCGATTTCGCGGAACAACGCTCCTCAAAGTGTCGTGACAAACCTCCCACTCCACTTCCTGCTCCTTTTATTTGCGTCGGCCTTCACAGATAGTTTCCCAGAAGAATTCTTTCCGAAAACTGACGGATAAGTTCGATCTGAAAGAATGCGAATCTTCTTTTTAATTCGAGAGTCTCCGCCTGGGGCCCTTTGTTCCGTTCTCGAGCTTTTTGTCAGTTCATCGAGTTTTATACCGCGCTCGTATCGGTTTCCGCTTCTCAAACGCGCGCGTGCTCGAAGGAACTCGAGACGGTTGCTCTGTCTGACACAGCATTGGCACGTTCCACTGCTAGCGTCTTTGCCCCCGAATGGATTCGATAAATCACCGACGGAGAAAGTGAACGAAGGTGTCTTGAGTTTCGCGAGTAAACAGAGGCAAATGGATGGGCGAAGGGCGATACACGGAAAAGAAATATCGGGAGAGCGATATAGTGATTCTTGAGGGTGTAAGAGACTGTTTTCTTAGTGAGAAGTTGAGATGAAAGGATTCTGTTTCCGACATGCCTGAGTCGATTTAAGGGCGAGTGAAATTAAATAGATGAAGAGGATTTGTAGAATACATTCGCTGGTAGTGGATGGTATACAATCGGAGACGTTGTCTGACCTAGCACGGGGTTATTCCACTAGCTCGAAGGTTAATATCTTTATAATAGAAATTTTCTTACTTTTTCTTTAATTTTTATTAGTATATTGATGCATAAAAATCTTATTTGTTATTAAGTTTACCTATTTGATACTATAATTCTTTTACGAAATTCACCTCTCGATTCTTCAGACTCAAAGTAAAAAACCTAAGCCTATA
Source organism: Calliopsis andreniformis (assembly GCF_051401765.1). Lineage (NCBI taxonomy): Eukaryota > Metazoa > Arthropoda > Insecta > Hymenoptera > Andrenidae > Calliopsis > Calliopsis andreniformis. The sequence goes on along the minus strand of NC_135065.1, from coordinate 7,607,775 downwards.
ATGAGTAAAGCCTGTGTTAAAAGTTTATATAAAATGTATAAAGTTATCACAAGTAATAATGCACCGATGTTATACAAACTCTATGTATCATCTGAAAAACCTGTCTGACTCTGTACGAGTTTGTTCCACTGTTTCCTCTCGCATCTATTTCACTGCCGTATTTTCAGTTTAATACATTGTCTATGTATTCTACAAATAGCCTTCCCGAGAAATTAATCGTTCATTATCCCAACAACTCATAAGCCTCAAATATTTATTTAATGATTAATTGCTCGTTAAATTTTCTGCCGGTGCTCCCAATTCCCATTATAAATTTTTGTTGATTATACCGTATAACTGATTTATTTGTCGACGATTCCATGTGTCGTTTAATTTCGAATTGCTCTATTGGCCTTTGGACATGGCCTGTACGCAATCTCGATATATACACGCGCATTTCCTCTTGTTAAACGCTCGCGGTGATTAGCACGTGGTCTCTAATCAATCCTTGTAGACGAGACCTATTATAATGCTTTACAGCAATGGTGAATCATGAATTGCAGATAAAGGGGGGACTATTTAGGAGCTAGATTCTATTCTCGAGGGTAGCATGTGTTCCCCTAGGTTTTACGGAGTCTCGTAGATTTTATGTTCTCCTAAGTTCTATGTAGTTTTCTAGATTCTATGTTCCCCTAGACTCTACGTAGTTTCCTAAATTCCACATTCCCTTAGGTTCTGTGTAATCTCCTAGATTCCATTTTCCCCTAGATTCCACCTTCCCTTAGATTCTATGTTCCCCTAGATTCTACGTAACCTCCTAGATTCCATCTTCCCTTAGATTCTACGTAGTCTTCTAGATTCCATGTTCCCCTAGGTCCTATTCTAAATAGTCTTGCGAGTAACATGTTCCTCTAGAATTAAATACAACGTAGTCTCCAGTGTCCACATTTCTTTAAGTTTTACAAGATTTCCTAAGTTCTAAATAATCCCCTAGATTCTACGTATTCTAGGGTGCAACGTAGTTCCTTGGGTTCAACATAGTCTTAGATTTTACCATCCAACAGACGAGAAAGAAAACAGTAGAACAAGTTCGTGTGGAGTCAGACAGATTTTTTAAACGAGACAGAGTTCAGATAATATCGTTGCACTGAATGTAGACTACTTTATCTAAAAGTTCTTCGTTTTATCGATCAGTAAAAACGCGTCTTTTCTGCCTGCTTCTTCTTATCGCGTATTTCTTATGCCTCACCGAAATGTGCAAAGTAGAACTACGGCAACTTCGCTCTCAGAACAGCGACCAACCTCGGATAGTTGAAATTCGGAAAGGTCACGTGCAGGAAACGGGTGGTTACGTGGCTTTATTGCAGTTTAGTCAGACACGTTTCGCGTGCACCGACGACTTTGATGGCCGTTCGATGGCACACGCCTGAGCAATCTGTGCAAGTTCGACTATTTTCGTACGCGAGCTTTGATAACCAATGAAACTGACACACAAGACTTTTACGAGTCAAGAAACATCGCGAGAGAGTTCAATTACTCTGTTACTTCAGCTGAAGTATCGATTTCCAATAAGGAAATTTTCTTGAAATTATTGACAGCCAATGGGGATGGAATATCAACAAAATTTGTCTCTTATCTGTATTATTTTCCAATGAGTCACAGTAGAATGTATATTTGAATAAACTTTTTTTTCATTTCGACGTTTACAAACCACCCTGCAGCAACTACCTACATTTCTGCCAATCCAGAGGTACTAAATCATAGTAAAATTGTTGGGTCCTATTTTCAACGAACATTTAATTTTATTTATTTCTTTATTCATTGCAATTTATAATCCGGAAATACCATTTGTTACAGACATAGAGAAATTAAAGTAATAGCAAACATCAAAACCATCCCAAAAAGGATGAAAAATGAAAGAATATCAATATTGACGAATATCAACAGTACATATAAATAAAAATAACAATAGAAATAAATCAGGACCGTCGTTCGCGATTACACGTTCCCTAACCAACTTGTCGCTTCCCGAATACTCGCAGCAAAGAATGGAAATCGACGAGACAGCGATTCATAGGACGTATTATGCGAATCGATGGAAAGTTGAAAAAAAAGAGGAAGGAAGAAATGTAGAGGCGGCAGGAATTCAACGTAGAAAACACTCCCACCCCTTGTTCTCCTCTTTCCGGTGGTTCGATAGTCGGATACTATTGAAAAACGACGCTCGAATATAGCGATCGGCCGACGGATGTTCTAATTACGCGCCGCTTTGCGAGACGCTTTTTCCACCCTCCCTTCCCGCCCCTCTCCTATTTTTATTCTATCCGAAACAATCGGATCGACGCGAGGCACACAAAGCGACGTACACCATCGCGCCTCGATACGAGAAAGGGAAACAGGGGCTGGAATGATACGAGAGGGAGAAAATCGACAGTCGATATTTGCCGGTCGCGGTATTGAAAAATTGAGCCAGCCCCCACCCCCTCTGCCAAGGCCCTCGATTCTGAAACACTTTTTATATTTCCGGAGATTTTGGTACCGATAAAAACATGGAGGGACTGACACTGGGTATGGGACTGTCAAAGGTTTGAAAAATGGGTGAAATTATACTCTAGGTACGTAGGAACGGGTAGAGGAAGATTATCCTTTTGTAGGTTCATTTTAGGTCCATTTATATAATGGACGAGCCGAGCACGAGTTGAACGATTACACGGACGAAATATGTATGTATTGATAGTGTTTTATCTTTTGTAATTGTGTATTTGTGACTTTTCGCTAGTATGCGCAATTGTATAATATTTGCATGGATGGAGTTTAACACGTTCACTGTCATGTCACCCATATGTGGGTGACAATTTTTCTATGATTGTGAGTAACAATAAGTCACACAATTATGAATGATAATATACACAATTTTAACGATAATTAGTAAAAGAGGAAAAGCGCTTTAAAATAATTATGAAAATGAATTAAGAACAACTTTTTTAAAGGTGGAATAATTACCAAAGTGATGGAATTTTTAATGAATTTAAGGTGGCAGTCGACTTTTCGTTCATATAATATATTGGAAAATGACATGAAAAGTTTGAACTTATAAAAACTAGTGGAAATGTGGAAATATTACTGGGAGAGAAATATTACTATGAGAGAAACGTAGTCATGATAGAAATTTAATATTTACATTTTTAGAGAGCACATGAATTCTGTATTACGTTATCGATGGATTTTAATTGCGAATATTCGCGTGTTATCAATGTTTAATATAAAATCTGAAATATATTGCAGGCACCACTAATTGAGTAATAATTAATTGCTCTATAGTAGATGATTTAGTATCTATTCTTTCGTTTTAGTTAAGTTTCTGGCAAAGTTTACAGTGGAATTAGAATACAAAAAATTGAAAAAATACACAATGAGGAATTTTCCAGGTCCACTGTTACAGCGTTCAACAAACATTTTCCTTCTATTTATTCGCTTCTCTAGCGCTGGTCAATTGAAACTTTTTCGACAAAACGCAAATTGTTTTTTTCACCCACTCCTGTGTCTCGCTTAATATTCTCGATACAAACACACCAGTGACTCGCGTAATTACTATGATTACTGGGCGTATCTCGCTGGGAAGAGGGTAAAACGAACGCTCAGACAATACTGGCAGACTAGCAGCCCCTTCTGGGACTCGATTACAATTAATTATTATTCCTCACGTTTTCATCGTGTATTCCCTAGAAAGAAAGAACATTTGTATTGTTCACTGAGACGGATTAAAATTCAGAGTGAATTCAACAATTATTGAGATATGGTGAAGAAACTGCTAGCCTCGCGATATTGTTGCTTTCAATTAGTCGCTGAAATTCAGTAGAATATACCAGACTGCAACCTATGAGATCAGACCTGAGCAAATTTTATTCGAAGTGATGAAATTTTATAATTCATTTAATATAATAAATCATTTAAATTACTTGAATTTCATTTAATCATTTATGAGAAGTGACTTCATTTTATATGAGAAAATTATTTCGCAAATGATTTCGGGAACAGTTATTCAAATACAAATTAAAATCAAAAATTATTTCATTTGATAGCCAAATAATATAATACACAGGAAATTCATAATCTACACGAATAAACTAAATATAATTATTTCAAAATAACTTTTAGCTAAATGTATAATTCAAGTAATCAATTTTCAAATACATATTTTATTTAAATGGAAAATGCGCAACTCTAAAGAAGATTTATGTTTGATGCCTGAAACAGGGATTTAACTAATAGTGGTCGATGAAAATTTAATTTTCGCTGGTCAGTATTATTAGAAGCAGATGAGCTTCATTTTAATTTTAACAATCAGAGCACAAGCTCAGAGATCTCCAATATCTCCTTCGCCATCAAAACCAAAATTATCTACTGCCATGTACACGAATGAACAATATATAACAATGTGTTGCGTAGAAAATATATTCTCTAACAAAATTGAGAAATGCTTCCCATATCTCATGGAACCCAGCAAGTTAAAACTCATCTGTTCTCAACAGTAACTATATTTTACCAAATACTGAATGAAATAGGTCAAATGGTTAAAGGAATGAAGAAGAAAGGAGGACTCAGAATTTCGTTTCTAGACAAGGGGTGTACACGGAGGGGATCCTCGAATATAAATTGATTTTGATGGCGAACTAAGCTGAAAACTGATATGCGCTCGACGTCATTTAAAGCGATACTTTATACGTTAAACGGTGCTCGACTTTGTCGACGTTTGGGAGACCGATCGCGGTACTTGGGAAGTTTTAATAGGCACGGAGGAAAAATAGCAGCGACTTTGTTGCTGTCGACCGCCTGCCTCCTGGGGCTGGTTTTTAACAGACTTTGAAGTTTCCTAGCAATTTTCTTCCCCAGTAATTCGACGCCCTGTACTCGAATTTCAACCACCCCACTCGCGATTCAAGCCATTTATTATCGTTCTTGTGACTCGAAAGTTTTCTTCAGAGATCCTATCAGTGTCTCGAGTGTTCGAGGTTGAGTTAGAGAAAAGTGGCGATCGCTTCTGAAATGACCAGAAACGTCGTTAACCGTGCAGCTTTAAACGAGCCCGTCCTGGTTTCTGCTTTAGATCCTGTCTTTACCCCAGCGCAGGTGTAAACCGTATGCACCGCCCCTTTTATCTCCCTTATTTTTTCTCCCGTCCCCTTTTTTAGCTGCGCGAGTCAAAGGCCGCGTCAAATGGCCCCGACAAAAGGGTAACAAGACGCTAACGATGCTTTATTTTTTGGATGATTTACGGTGGAAGCCTGGGTTACTTGAATTACCGTCTGCGCTAGAAGCTCGCACGAATTGTTCCAACTCTGCATACCTCTAAATGGGGAAAAAGTATAAATATTGTGGATTTCGGGCGAGGAGAAATGAGAACGCTAATTACCACTAAAATAAACAAATACCCTTATCGTCTCGTAATTTGTATAGAATAATTTAGATTTATACGTCAGTCAAAGAAATGGAACTAAATTTTCAAATATTCGAATTTTTTCAAACTCAAAAATATTTTAGTATTTAAATATTCAAATTGTTCGATACTCAAGCATTTAAAGATTTCAATATTTAAATTTTCAAATATTTGAATATTGAAATATTAAAGTTTTCAAATATTTGAATATTTAAATATTAAAATTTTCAATATATTCATTTCTTGGCAAAAATTAATATTCAAATAAAAATTCCACCCTAAAGATGAGTCAAAGGACAATGTACAATATTATAAATTATCGAACCACTGTCTTGGACGAACCCTTCAGACAGTCAGCTGCCATCGAAAACGTCAGTTTAGATGTGAATGTTAATCGCAGGGAGAGTGACCGTTAGCCAGAAATTTGCATAATTTCAAACAGTCGAAGCGCAATCGATTTTGCACCGATGAGCTTTAACACGAATGGCAGAATACGGGGCCTTCGACTGTCAATTCTCCAACAGTGCCACAAAGGAAATCATCCGCTTGAAATTTTTAAAACATCATAAACGTGATATTCGATTGTTCACCCTTCTCGGGTAACATCCTACGACTTTGTGAGCTGAAACGTACCCAATGTTTAATTAAAGCATCGAATTGTGCGATCGCAATGGGATTTCATTAACGGAAACAGCGTAATTTTATTTCCATGCAGCCCCTCCTCCTACAGCTGACTCGTCGCGTTTCATCCTGCTGCCTCGCTATTTATCGTGTGATTTTAATATCCACATTCCGCTCCCCCGAGTTTCTCCTCGTTAATCCGATTATTGCACAGTAATGCCATTATCCCGACGTTTTTAACGCCGTCGAATCAGTCGATCGGCCAAAAACTCCTAACTGCTCGCATAATTTCGAGTAACGCCTGCGTCCAATCCATTCCGCGTCGATGAACTTTAACGTGACCGCGTGAAACGCTCCCACTACCTTCGTTGGAATCGCGCGCTGAGTTTGAATCTCTGGTTTCAAACAGAATACGAGCACGTGAAAAAAAGAGAGATATGTGAATTACCTTCTCGGTTATTCTGTGTTTTTTTCTGTAAGAAGATGAAGATGATAATTTCCATAGGATTTGGGGATACATATCAAACCACTGGATCTTGTAAGCAGAAAATGAATATGGATTATGGTAAAACAAATTTGAAGTGAAACGAAGTCCACAAGGTTATACGCTTTTAGGAATTTCACAAGATCCATGAAATTCACAAAATTCATAAAATCCACTGTATTCATAAAGTCCACTAAATTCACAAAATTCATAAAATCTACTGTATTTATAAAGTCCACTAATTTCACAAAGTCCACTAATTTCACAAAGTTCACTAATTTCACAAAGTCCACTAATTTCACAAAGTCCACTAATTTCACAAAGTCCACTAATTTCACAAAGTCCACTAAGTTCACAAAGTCCACTAAGTTCACAAAGTCCACTAAGTTCACAAAGTCCACTAAGTTCACAAAGTCCACTAAGTTCACAAAGTCCACTAAATTCACAAAGTCCACTAAATTCACAAAGTCCACTAAATTCACAAAGTTAATCCTTCCTACTCTGATGTTTACGCCATACTGTTCTTCCAGGTTGGAAGGTGACATCAAGAGACCCAAATCCTCCCCCCACGGGTCTCCCTCCCATAAGGAAAATATCCACGAACTGGGTCTTAGTGGAGGGGGACCGAGGGGATCCCATACGCTCAGAAGTCTAATATATTTCACTTCTCATTACCTTATTTCACTACACTGTAAGACCTGCAGGACTTGCAGGACGTTGCACAAAAGAGCCCTTTTTCACCAACCAAGCCACAAAATTCTGAAGTCCTAAAATATGCTAATGAGGTTTGCCTAACTAGGAAATACAGTCCACCTAAAAATTAATTCTTCCTCCAGCCAGACAATGTCCCTCAAAAAAATACACAATCCTCAGGAAACTAACTAGCACCAAAATATCAGTGTTCTGCATATATTACATATATCAACGTAGCTGAATCCCAAGCACGTAGCTTACACCAAGAAACGTAGGAGGACGCAAAGGCAATCGAAACAGAAAATACTGGAATATCAACGTAACATCTCCTGCTGGGTTTCCTCGATACCACCCTTCGTTCGCGATTTGCGATACGCGAAAAACTGAAAGCGGGAACGTGAGCAGACGCGCTTTAAAGGAAATCATCGACGATGGCTCGGACTCACAGCGTTTGATAACGGATAATAGAATCTCCAGTGGGCGAATAAGTCCTTCGCGGGTACGATGCTTCAGGATATTAGAAACGTGCGTGGATTGCAGACCGGCTGTCTGGTGACAAGAACCGGAAATGGACCACAGATACCCGATACCCGGGATTGGACTTGGACCGACAGTGGACAGGAACGAAGGGAAAAAAAAGAAATTTAACGGTTCGAGGAGCTTGAACGGGAGGGGGCGGAGGTTTCGAAATTGAATGCGCGATTCTAGGTGGATGTGGAACGCCACTGAGCTGCGGGGGTGGAGAACGTGCATGGGAATCAATTTGAGAAGAGATGGTCATCGGAGGATGCTTCGACTAGTGTGATAGTAACAAAGATCGTTGGAAATAAAATCGAAGAGCAGTTTCTGCTCTTCTTGTTCTTGAGAACGAGGTAGAGTTCAGGAAAACTGATAGTGAGAAGAAAAATGTATCTTTGTTAGCAAGAGAGAATTCCATTGAGGTAAAACTAGGCCACTTGTACTATGCCAGAATATTTTCTAAGATTAATAGTAGGTGTATATGTATTTTATAATGATTGAAAAATTATATAGGAAAATTCTCCTAAAAAGAACCATCACACGATTTTCTAAATAATTTTTTAATTATTGTAAAACGTGTATATACCTATTGTTTAACTTAAAAAATATTCTGGCTATGGTGGTGCAGATTATTATTTATTACTGTTAAAATTTTTGATAATAAATGGTTATAATATTAAAAAATGTAAGATGAAACTATTTAAACTCTCGCACACGATTTTTCATAGCACATGGGTTATGACCTCACACATCCATCCATCCAATGCAACCAACTCATACTCTCACAGTGGCATTGTACAAGTTTCCTAGTGTTACCTCAGTGGAATTGTACCTTTACTATTAATCAAAAATATCCCACATTGCTCTACACAAAAGATACTAAAAATTTGCCATGTGCCATGTTTTTCACAGAAGTTTCCATTTCAACAAAAACGACCTTTCAGATTTAGAGCGTTGAATTTTTCGACTACCGTGTCAACCAATTCGATTCTGTACACAAAAACGACGTTAAAAGAAGCAAAAATAGTTTAAATATCAGTCATTGATATGCTATCAAAAAAAAAGAGTAAAAAAGCAAGTAAATTTCGATGTGCCTCCGAAAATAAACCACTGTGCACGCGATCGTGTTAATTCCGCCACTGCGATAAATTCGTACGATCCGAACGCAAACAGATTTTTATCAACGCCCATTATTTGTCGATTCGTGTCATTTATTTCATGGGGGAGCATATTCAGCTGGGATATGTTTAATTACGATCTTTTTACCCAAACACGAGACGAATAAACGAGCGAATGATGTACACGTTCACTCGCAAAATGTTTCGAGTATTCACTCGCCCGTGATTTCCATCGCCTTTTTAGCAGTTTCCCTGTTTTCTGACTTTCGCCAACTTCCTCATAGAAGTCCATCTGGCCAGTCATCTTAGAACTCCGGATTCTTGTCGGATGAAAATAAAACGTTATGGCAGCGGGGTCGAGTGTCGCCATAAAGCGAGCTGTTCCAACCCCCTAAACGATCTTAACCAAAGTCCAAGAAGTCGAGGATCAAACACGTTTCGCTGGATTACGTGAAAACGAAAATGCTTCCCTAAAGGGTTGTGCTCTCTTTTTCCAGATATCCCTAGGAGTATTGGGTTATTTCTGAACTTTCTTTCATGGATCTCATTATTATGTTACCCTTGTAATTAGGGTGATTCGAGTTGAAAAGGAATATTACTTGCAAGGGATCTGTAGCCTGGTGCAATTACAAGAATGAACTCATTCAGTATTAATGAAGGAACAAGAAACAAGTATGGTAAATGTCCCAATACTCGGACGCTTAAGATGTGAAATGTCTCAATAAGTGGACAATTGAAAATACATACCACAAGATTTAAATAGCGACCAGAAAATTAAATATACTACTTCGTGATAATATTTGCTGTTTTTCATTAGTAGTACTGCTTTTTTGTTATAACTAAAGCTTGAAATAAAATAAAATTAGTATTAATGTCAAGGTGCTAGGACATATATTTAGCAACTAGAACATTTACCTTAGCCTTGCCCTCTTTCTAGTAAAAAATGAATACAAGTACTCTCCTTGAAAATTATTTAAGAGCACTGATATTTAGGCAAGGGATAGCTAGATATTTAATACTTTACCATTAGACTAATTTAACAGAAATCCGAGAATCCTAAATTGACATAAGATTTAGATCAACGTACATGAACATCAAGCATAAAATTTTACGATACTCTCATCAAACGACTGAACAGTTGATTCACCCCCACAGATCTGAAAATTCACAGTTACCATAAAATACTTAGCAAACGAGGATTCCCACAAATCCTTTATTTCTCGAATCCCCATGCCCGTGCAATAGATCCATAAAAATTGTTCGCCAGTAAGTTCTTCCCGCTAAAATCGCCACTAAATTCAGGAAGTCAGCTCCGAGCAGCAGTCCAATCTTAATAATAATAAAAATAATAGTAACCGTAATCGCGACGTGGGGTAATAATCGTGCGGAAACGTAAGGCAAGAAGGAATCGTAAAAGCTTAGCACTCCATCGATGCTCGTCGCGGTTAACCGTCGCCAAGTCGAGTCTAATCGCCTCGTCGACGACTGCGTTTTCGTCTCTGTCCCTCGAGCAGGCCAAGTTTTAACCGTCAGCTCCTCGAGGTAGGGGGTGACGACCACCCTCGGGGTAGGGAGGCGAAATATGCGCGAAGAGAGGAGAGCGAATAGAGTGGAAACGCGGTTATCCCGCGTGGAATTCCAATTTGCTCTGAACGCGCGTGTATTTTCGCGCTGCTCGCCGCGCCTCGAAGAGGAACGAGCACGAGAAGGCGAGCAGGCGGAAAGCGAGCCCATTGTCCGGTGAATCGACTCCGGAGGGAAGAAAAATACGGGAATCGTCTCTTTGAACGGTTCTATTGAACGCACGCGTTCTACAATCGCTTCTTCTGTTGAATTAGCCACGCCGAGGAAACATTATTCTGGGAAGACGAGTCGGGAGACTCCATTTTGCAATTGATCATTTTGAAACCTTTAATACCTGAAGATTTCAAAATTTTAATATTTGAAGATCTGAAGATTAGACAATTTTCATATTTCTAGTTCTGAGATTTCTAGTATTTGAGGATCTGAAAATTTGGATACCTGAAGATTTTAAAATTTTAATATTTCGAGATCTGGAATTATGAATATTTAAACATCTGAAAATTTGCATATTTGAAGATTTGAAGATCTACAAATGTGAAAATTTTAATATTTCAAGATTGGATATTTGAAGATTTAAAGATTTGAGAATTTTAATATTTGGAAAATTTGAATACCTAAACATTTGAAACTTTTAATCTTTAAAGATCTGGAAATTTAAACATTTGAAATTGTATATTTATGAACTACCAAATATTTGAATATTTGTTCACTCAAGAACATGATTACGAAAATCAGATGTTATTGCTGCTATCTCCAATATTCAAATTTCAGTCTAACCCTCTATGACCCCATCACTGCAAGCATATCACGATTATGTATTAGCTAAACAGGACTACGCACGGATTGCTTTGTCGTCATTCAGTGCCATAACAGAGACGTTAATCATTCATTTCACAGCCGAATTAAAATAATAACGCGTACTCGCTAAACAGGAATCCGCCGACGGGACGATGCAAATCCACATCGAACGCTGCCCACCGAGAGTCCAAAAGCTCCCGGGGCCAGGGAGTTACATACTTGTAATTTAACGTTAATCACAGTATTGTACTAGCGCGTGCCGTGTTTACGAATTACCATCTATAATTGCTGTTTCCGAACGTTTTGGGCCGCGGAATTATTAACTGAAACAGATTACCATGCCTCGATATCCGTGTGGTTCAACAGCGAGCCTGGGATAGCGCTGAATAATTGTGCGCTACGGGGGTGGAAAAATATCGAGGAACAAGCTGCTTCTCGACACGGGACGTCGATGGTGATTCGGGGAAGAAAAGTGGCTCGGCAATATCGTCAGGGAAATAAAAAGGGAAAACGCGGGGGTCGACGAGTTACGCGCTGTCGAACAACAGGAGGGAGAAAGAAACGGCGCTGAATGTTAGCTGTACAAGTCTGAAACAAGTTAGGCGGCTGTAGACTGTCAGCAGCGAGCAGCCGGCCAAGTTTCGTCGAGGGAAGAACAAGCAACGCTTTTTATTTCCCACCACCTGTTTCGTTCGCTGTTTCTTACGTAACTGGTTGCCTGACGATTCCTCGGGGAGCGAAATTCTGGTGGCTGACGAACGGCGAGGAAGGTTGGAGTTAGAGACATGGGACGAGATCAAATTTTATTTCAATTTATTGTTTGAATTAGGAGTCGAATGACTGCTAAGAGAAGAGTGTTGTTTTCACTGGGAGAGATATTGGGATTCTTAGAAATTTGAGTAATTTTTAGAAATGTATTGATCCCTTTGATTCATTCAGTAAAGAAATTACATTTACGAAGAATGTTAGGATGAAAGCAACGTGGTTTTATACTGTTTCGAAGGATACTTAGGAAGAGGTACTTCAAACAGAAGGATTACGATCCCTGTGTGCTCGCAACTCGGGAAGGAAGAGAATTCTTCCAGGCTGCAGAGCAGGAAAACAAGTTACAAGAAACTGAGACTCGGAACCGAAGTAATTTCTCAGTCCTTTACCGCAGACAGTCAGAAAACTCTGCGTGATATTCGAAATTATTTACTCGATTTTGAAGACAAAGGCGCTATTTCTCAGAAAACAGCTACTAGAATACAATTCAAGTTTCAGAACATACACTTTTAGGTTGTCTAAATACTAGAACATATGCATATTAAGTTTCCAGGTGTTGGGACATTTCCCTCACAATTTTCCCTTGGAATCATAGATTTCATCCTGCAAAAATAAGCTACACACTGCACTCTTCCCCAAAAACTAAAAGATTGATTCGCCCACTACCACAATCACCTAAGAAGCCAGCGTTCATCAGCCCTCTAGAAAAACAACTTCCCAAACTGAAATGCCCTTTCAACTTGAGCTTATCTGCTCCCCTTCTATCTGAGGAAATTTCCTAAAGAGGCTACTCGTGAAATCTCAATCAAATTACAGCTACGAGGCTGAAAGTTTTCGCCAGAGAAACGTTCCAGACGCAAACTGGTACATCGAGAGTCGCAAAAGAAGAGTCTCGCGACGGGGCAGAGGGCAAAGTCTTCCGCTATTGTACGACGATGCGTTGACACGCATTCCCGCTTACGTAAATTGCCGAGAGCCCGAAAACGAAGCGTCGCTCTCGTTTCCACCTCGTCTCTATTCCGAACAGGCTGCTCCTTTTTCCCATCTGGGCGAAGAGGTGACGCGTCTGCCTCTTTCGACGACATATCGGGCAAAATGAGAGCCCTCCTCCTCCTCGCCAGATGCATTCTCGCTGAATGAAGGCTTGATTACGTGAATCTCGGGGAAGATTCGAGGGCTGGTACTTACGAGGGATACTCGTGTGAACGGCGCGGCGGAAAAAGGAGGCAAAGTGGCGAGGGAACGAGGCTCTTCGACTCGAAGAAAAGGGAATTCTCGTTAGTGATACGTTCGCGCGGAGCGCTCTTAACTCCTTCCGACGCGAGATCTCGCCCTGGAAGAGGATAAAGTGAACAGTGCTCGGCTAAACTGCAAAAATTCTTGTCAACCGAGATTTTTCCTGTTATGTCACACGTTTTCACCATTTCTGGTCGCGTTGCTCTTGTCAGCGATATGTGGACCCTTCAACTCTGGGGGGCATGCTCGAACACTCACAGACGCGAGGAGATCCTCTCAAACACCTTTTAACTTTTTAAAACACTCTTGGATACATATTATAGTTTTTCGTTTTATAGGAATACTCACAAACTTGCAAATATCACTTCAGATTCTTTTTATCCTTTCGAACCTTCTTGACTACGCACCAGAGTAAGAATTAACTAAGTGATTTCGTGGTAACTACAGTGCTTGCGCTTACTTGGACGTCTAGCCAAGGAATGTCGTCGATGGATCTTTCAACATTTCAGACCTACCTAGAACCCAATGGTCTCCTTTATTGTTATCAGATACTGTCATAAAACTATTATTGGTCCCCAATACTAATTCAGACCCAAATACATGAATATAGAACAGAAAAACATTAACCAATTTATTTTAAACTTCATGAAAAAAACTCATCAATCCTTCTCACCGTCCTTAATTTTTTATCAAACCCTAAAACTTCCAATGAAGATTTATACTCACCTACCCCACAAAAGCAAGTTCAAACTGAAAGGGGACACTTTGAGTAGCAAAAAAAAATTCTAGCAAAAAGCAATTCCATGATCGAGAGGTTCTCCAGGTGCACGCTGACCTTTTTGTGCGGAACACTCAAATTTGCGGCGTTTCAAAAGAGGGCAACACTCGACCACGGCCTCCAATTAAAAAAAACCAATATCCGTTTTACACGTTTCAATGGGTTCTCTACCTGGCGCTTTTTAATAAACTTTCAATTATACGTTGCTCGATGAGTCATCGCCACGAGGACCGACTGCGGCAGTATTTACCAGCAGGGGTCGAAAAAAGTGGAACGTTTGCCACCCTGTCGCGTTACAAAGCAAACACGCAGGACATCAATTCGACAGATTCGTCGACAAAGCTTTCAGTAAACTGTACATTTTCCACCCCCTTGAGTGAGGGGGTGTTGCGGCTGAGTATCGCGATAAAAAAGAACTCTAAGCGTTAGCAACCCCATATTTGTCTCCTTGATGTTTTATTTTGGTATTGCTCGCTCATCGTCTAGCGTCTGTGGCTCGCGATTTCTCGCCTATCATAACCGTCTGGCTGCTCGTGAAGAGGAGAGTAAAAGGAAGACGCGAATTTCACGAAGTACAGGCTCAAATGAGGGTGGCGAACATGGTACAGTGGTTTCCTAGCGACTCCAACGCCTTTCCCTTTGTCCCTGGAAACAGGTCTGGTTCGAGAGGCAAAATGGCGCGAAATTAGATTCAAAATTTGTTTCCGATTCGATATAAGGTTGGGTCTCGGAAGCGAAAAACAAAAAGCTCTTGGGATCGTTATTCTAACCATTTGTTTCAATTAGTAGCTGAGACTCTCGCGTGATTCGCTGCACCACACACCATTTACTGTTCTACTGGGGGATACTGTGTACCAACCCCATGCAACCCTCCTGATCCCTGCGCTCTGTTGTTTGTTATCCCCCAAAGATCTATTAGTCGACGCAAGAAAATAACAAGGATTTTATTTTAATGTAGAGATTGTACACAACTGAAATCCTTTTAATGGATTGTAACTTGAATTAATATTATACTGTGTTCGTTAAAACTTCGTTTATAACTTTTACTGAAAGAACGTAAGAGGATCTAGTTTCCCAGATTCACAGGAAATATAAAATTTAATAAAATTTTAAAAATAATGATCATTTAAGAGAATAAATAAATCTTTAATAAAAATTCAATGGCACGCGAAGATCTGATACATGTATTTTCTTCTCACGCCATTGCAAATTGTCAAATGATATTTCAGATAAATGAAATTCGGATGTTTTCTCGATCACGCAACAACAGCACACGCGATATTCATTTTTATTTCCCAGCCATTGTCGCTCGTTTGTTCGGAGTTCGAACAGGCACCTTTTGAAATTCCTGCGTGGCCTCTATAGACTTGATCACTGCATTCTCGTGCATTCGTTCCAATTAGTGGTTGGGTCCTCGCGCGATTCTGTGTGCGACACAACGCCGTTATTCGCTCGTTTCTACGCCGCGAGAGTCGCCAGAAACAACAGCTCGTAAATTTCCCTCGATATCTCCATTTACCCGGCTTCTTCTGTGAAACACTGTCTGCCATTCCTGTCTTCGACCATAGAAGCACGAAGCGCCGACAATCAAATCATCTCGCGTTACTTGCTTTATATTTGCAATCGTGAAAATAAGTCTCGCCCAGTGGGAGTGCATTCCCGCGGTTGCACGCTGCGAGCGATAGTTGCGTGGAGCGAAATTGAAACGTCATTCAGCGTGAGCTATCGCGGTTTTGGTTCTCGTGTTTCTATTTAAGCAATTAATTCTCGCGAGCGACTGACAGGGGATTGAATTAATATAAAGTTTCCGCTGCCAGGGAATTCCTTCGTGCCAGTCGCGGTTAAGCTGTCACGAAAATTTTAACTGCAGTCTCTTATTCTGCGTTTCGGTTCCGTATGGGATGCGGCTCACGCAGGATGCTCGACAAATGAGAGAAAATTGAAGAGGTAATTCTACACGGGAAAGCAAGGCAAAAATGGAGATCTCAGCTTTGCTTTTGTTTTTTGGTAATTAACGTTTAACAATTCCGGGGAAAGTGCCTGAGGCTGGCAGCTAGCTGAACAAAAGCACGTCGTTAGAGTACGTCAGCGGAAGAACATAGTCATGGTCAGATAGTCACTGTGCGTTATTTTTTCATACAGTTACAGGAGCTCAATGCTAGATCATTTTTCAGCCTAAAATTAGTGATCCTTTAATTCTGCTTCGAAGTGTACTCGAGACCCCCAACCCTTTGAGTTCTAAGAAGTACTATACATAGAGGGTATAACGCAATGAGTGGGCAATATTTTAGAGACTCATTCAACATTATCTTTAGTTTTCTCCTACTCCCATTTTTTAACCCCTTCTTTCTGTTATTCAGATGGCCCTAAAAATCGGTTTCAGGACTCCTAGGAGGCCATAGGCCCATCTAGAAACACTGCTTCAGACAATTATTCAAAAACCAATCACCAACCCTCTGCCCCTCATTTTTCCCATACTGCATATTCTACTTTCTCATCCACCTCACACTGGATCCCTCAACCTCACCCCAGATCAACGTCTCTCAACAGACTCCCACCATGAAAGCTCTCTGCCCAGTTCTCCTCATCAAAGATCACGCTTGAAACAAATGAAAACAGGAGAAAAAACAGAGAAATGTCCGAGGCGCTTCGATTTATAAATTAACCAGTAGAAGCGCGAGACGCTGGTGGAAGAGATAGGCAATTAAATCGTTGCCTGAGCGAGCAGCGTGGGTGGCGCG
The DNA here is from genome assembly GCF_051401765.1 of Calliopsis andreniformis. Lineage (NCBI taxonomy): Eukaryota > Metazoa > Arthropoda > Insecta > Hymenoptera > Andrenidae > Calliopsis > Calliopsis andreniformis. The sequence continues at coordinate 7,591,022 of NC_135065.1, read as the reverse complement.
GAGATCAAAACGGAAACGAAACGCCGCGGGAGCGTACATACGTGGGCGTAGAAATTGAAGTTCTAACCGTGAGCTGGCACAGCCGAACGAGAAACTGGAATCCGACGGCGACGAGAAGTACAGGGAAAAGGGGAAATCGGTTCCCTGGTTCTCCTTCGACCAATGCGCATGTGTCAGTAGCAATCCAATTAATCGGCGGACTCGACGCGCACTCGTACGTATAATACAGCGGCCGTGCAAACAGCTCGCGCGCTTTCAGGTAGAAATGAGGCCGATGCTCGCATATTACCGCTGCAATATGCATCCCCCTCCACGCTCCTCGTCTGGAGCGACGAATTCACCCTGTTCCGCCAATCCGCCAATGGCTCGTCTTTGATACCACGCTGGAATACCCCTAACTTCGCAAATGGGGGATGTGCTCGTAATAATTACGTCAGATAGACGTTCTTCGATGGAGATTATCTGTAAATGTTGCTTCGATGCCAATTTTATGTTCTTTCTTTGGAGGTCGCTTTGAGAATTTGGCGGAGAGGCTGCTCTTCGTTGGAGGTGAAATATTCAGTCTAAAGGTGACTGTGAGATCGATCCTGGACAAGTTTTGAAGTATTAAGATACAATGTTGGAGCTTTAATAGACACTTGAATGAAAGTTTGATGAAAATTTGAGGAGTATTTTAAAGTTGAGGAGATATTTAAGGCCGAAATTTAAGCTTGTTAAGAATTAATTAATTTAAGAATTTTGTGCTACCTCTGTACAAAGGATTAGCTTGTATGTATACAGAGTGGATGAGGAGTTGTATACTTCACTTCCAAGAATGTTTGCATGTTCTTCAATCCTTTCTAATGAACCCTTTGTACTGTACACCTGATTATTACAAGAGGATTGTGAATTTCTCGTAACAGCAGTAGCTATTACAGAAATTATGCTACCTAATGCTATCTAGCTATTTAATTATTATTTTTATATAACGCAACAATATAAAGTTAGCTAAAAATATCGTAGTTTCTGAAAATATAAAATACTATCGTACCAAATCCATCTAATATTCCCATATGCTTTATAATCATACGATAGAATTTTACATTTCAAAAATTACAATATTTTTAAATAACCTGATATTGTGGGGTTCAATATAATATTGTAGTATATAATAACAATATTATATTTTTATATAATAATTCTAAAATATAATTTAATTATTACTCGAGTATAAAACAACCCCTTTTCACGTATCTTTCTATTTACCCTTATGAAACCCTTTCCTCTCTAGTCCCATTATTTTCCGTCGTTCCAGGCAAACTTCGACTATCGTCTCAAGGCGCTTTGTTTCTGTATTTCGGTTTCTATTGGTTCTACGTTTCAGCACCTGTCTTCGGGCTGCAGTTTCTCTGCGTCTTGCATTTCGGATCCCATTTCCCTCTCCCGTGCTATTCTATACGCCACCGCAATCTCCGTGTCGATATCTGAATCTAAATTCCGCGCGAGACGTATTAACGTGGAGGAAGTAATTACCGTGACTTTTGGAGCAATTGAACGTGCTTCGCGAGCATACGATCCAGTCACTTCCTTTGGGCTGACAATTTGCCTTTGTGCATACATCCTTTGGTGTCCTTTGCATACGATCTCTCATTAATTTGCAAAAATTCACGGTAGTTTCACTTCGATACTCCAATTTCTGCTGTACCTATAATTCGGTCTATAATTAATTGTTCACTGTCCCCTGGAAACCTGATTTCCATGCAGGTTTTTCACATGTATCAGACCTTCACATTTATATGTGACAATTATTATGAAAGTGGTGTAAGTCCAAAATTTTTAAAAATTTGATTTCACTTCGAAATGAGGAAAATGGCAAGCAACATAAATTTTATACAAATTTTTGGACTTACGCCACTTCCATTAAAAACAGTATGTATATAAAGAAATATTTCATAATTGAACCTAGCATTTTTTTATTTTCTATCCACTCTTTTTTAATCTTGCTACCTTTTTCACGTGAATATTAATTATGGTTATAACATTGCGAAAAGTAGCCTACGGCAGACACAGAGTCAAGAAAAATCCACTGTGAAACTCTGACTAACAAAAACGACTTCAGGAGAAAAAGGATAACTGTATTTCATGACTGAATGAAATAGAGTAATTGGTCGGGTCATACATAAGCTCTCAAATTTAATTAGCGGTAGGAGCAAAGTTGAAGGTGTAATTACGAGAACAAAAAATTAGTCGACGAGTGTAATTAAATCTCTCGTTGTCAGGAAATGAATTGGACAAGGAATATGTCGGATTTAATCCGTGGATACATCTCTGTCGCGAGGAAAAATATCAAACGAGACCATCGTGGACAACAATTAACGCTAAAACTCGTAATTGTATCATCGTCATCCAAGGAAAAAACTTCATCGAGACGACCAACTAGGCGTCGCTGATGTAATTGGACGCGAGATAAAATTTCGATAAAAGAAACTTGCTCGCGACTGGTCACTTCTATAAAGCGGTTCCAGACAGTTTCTAATCAGCGTTAATCAAAGCGCGGGTGCATCTACGCCACTGACTCATTTATTTATGTCAAGTACTGGCTAATGAGCTAGATAAGTGAATGAATAGAAATAAACTTCGTATTTACTTTGATATCTTCTTGTTTTTCGAAGCTCCTCAATTTTCTGATTGCATTAAACACAATCAGTAGCTTTTATACATAAATATTACTCATCACTGTCCGATTTCAAAGTCAAAGTTCACTATTTACTATTCTTTAATCAATGTACATATTGTATTAAGGATTAAAAACAAACATGATAAAACAAGCGAGTTATAATTACGATCCCGCAACTTTCCTCTAACCCGACGGAGATAAAAGTTTCTCGAATACGAGTTTCATTATCAGACGAAGTTTCATTTTACAACTGATACTTCGGAATAGAAAAGATAACAATGAAAAACTTAGTAAGTATTCTCTGTTAAATAGTTAAAAAACTGACACAGTTTCTTTCGATCTTTAGCTACAAAAGTCTCGATTAAAAAAATCGACATCCATAATTTGGTTAAAAACTAGCATACCTTCCCAAAGACGAAATCGATTCGTCCTCTCGTTAGCACCAGCTAAACGACCACCAATTGGAATATCGGTTTAAAGTTCACTCGTGACCAACTTCTTTCATTAAACTTGCCTGGAAATTCCCCGCGTTCCTTTCCCGAAGGGAAGGCTTCACAATGACACAAAGCGACATGAAACTTGGAAAACTCCCAGCGACGGGACAAATTTAAATATCGGGATGAACGAGCCACGTCGCTCCCTCTATTTAGTACTTTAGCGCCGTGTTCGAATTCCATTGCTGGAATTTGATCGCTGAGCCTGCTAATGGAATTATATCGAAGGGAAATAATATCGCGCCGGGGTAACTCGATTCGCAAACGTTTGTCGTAAAAAGTTGAATTAACTCAACTGGCTCGATTGTTGGTTTAATTGACATAGGGAGTTTTATTATTTTACATAACAGCCACTGCACATTTTGTCGCTATTATTGTTCTGATATTTACGCGTAAATAAAAATAAGAAGAATAATTCTTAAAGATACTTCACATGGGATTTTGCTTCCAATTTTTGAACTTTATCTTTCCTTTAATTATTCTTTTATATATTATAGTGATACTAATACTAATATACTTGTCTGATTTAGTTCATTTCGACAGAGTAAACTGAAAGAGTTTAAAAAAAGCTTAAAAATGTTTGAATAGACAAACTTACAAAAAAAGTGGACACAAAGGACCCCTTCTCTAGGCTCATCAAAGAGGCAACCTACTTTCTTCACCTCGCTGAAATATCGGACGATGTTCGGTATCGAAGTTCTTTCATTAAACTTGTGAGGATCCGTGTCCCTGTGAATCCCTCGGGGGCGCAACGTGTCCAACGCTAGCGAGGATCGATAAAGTTGGTGTGGAAACAAAAAGCAGCCCTACCTTGTGCCACTGTCTATTAAGCTTCGATTTCTCACGAAATCGCATGCAGCGCCGAATTCTCTGCGAAGCACGCGAATTTTCGCCCCCTACCTGCCACTCGTTACTGTTACACAACTTTTTGTTGATCTCTCGACGGACGTATCGTTTTGGAGGGATGAATTTACTGGTCTGACGATAATTGGCTGCTCACGTAATGAGCCTCACGCGAGAATATTAGCAGACTTTGGAGTGAGAAGTATTATTAAAGAAGAACATGTTTGATGAAAAAATATTAAGAACTTTTATATAGATAGGATACTGGATATTTCTCTGATTGTACCTAATTCTGTACCTTTGGACTAGGAATCAGAACTTATAGTACACTACAATATACAGCAAATAAAATCTTCGAAAGATTGAACGCTGCGAATAATAAAAAGAAAATGGAGTAGATAGTAGAAGCTCATGCCAGCAAATGTTTATTCGAAATAAAAATATGTTTTATCATCATCGTTCATCACCTACTCGGTTGAAGTGTAATCCTAGATGACCCTGCGCAGAGAATGGTCAATTGGTGATTCACGGAATGCAGGCGTAGGGCAAAGGAAGAAGAGAAAGGGAGAGATCAAAGATAAGAGGGATGAGAACGGAAGAGAGGAAGTCCGTGCAACTGGGTCGTGTATAGCCGAGCTGTATCCATTTTCCGGTAACAGCTTGCAGCGCGAGCTTTCTATTTCGCGCCTCACCTTTGATCTCTCCTCGTAGCCCGCCCTTTCTCTTCGCTATGAAAGATGAGGACAATCGCCACATATTGCTGGCTCCGTGCTACGGTTCAATCTAATCGTCCTCCACCTTAAACCCTCTCGCTCTCGACCCTCTTTCCTAAAATGAACCGTCACTTCGTTTCCTCCTGTCGTCGCGCTTGTTTTCCGTCTTTGATTGTCTCTATCGTAACAAGCTGTCCTATCTTTCACGGTTCGATCAAGCGGGATTGAAAAATGTAACGAAGTCTTTTTCTTCGTGTCGCAGACTTCAGTTTCTTATTCACAAATTTGATTGGCCACCTGAGGCACGCTTCACTTTCTCGGGGAAATAAGAAGACATTGAATATTGGAATATTTGAATATCTGAATATTAGAATATTTTACTACTTTAATGTTCAGATATCTGGAAATTTGAATATTTGAATATCTGAATATTTGAAAATTTGAAAATTTGAATATTTGAATATTTGAATGTTTAGTAGGCATTCAAAATTGTCAAGTGTCAATATTTCAATATTTAACAATCTCTGTACTTGAATTCTGAGTATTTCAAGACCTTTAAATTTAAATATATCAGAATTTAGTTATTTAAATACTAGTCTAAAAATCATAGCTATAACTATAAATTTTGTCTATATCCTATTCTATTTTGCAACACACTTAATTTCTAATCCTTTTCCAGCGCCTCTAATAAAAACACTCTTCACAATTTTCAACCCAGAACCGCAAAAATCATTCCATCAACAGTAGCACGATCAGGGTTTCTGTAACCCAAACGCCAGTTAACCTTAAATTTCTCCTCAAGAGCTTTCCCATTTTTCCCGAGGCAACGCAATCATGACGATTCCCCCTTTCTTTTATATTTATGCCGTTTTTAATATCCATGAAGCGCAACGGTTTATTGCAACGCGCGGCGCATTCGTGCGGTTTCGCGAACGAAATTCGGCTGGTATAACAGCGTCGAAACGGGGACGGCCAGCCATTCAAGCCGCACGAATTTTTTCCGTCCGTTTCAACCCCTATTTTTCATTCAACGCAGCGTCCAAACAAACGCGCATGGTCCTTGTTTAATAGATCAGAGGCGAAAGGTCGCGAACCAATTTCCATTCCCCCTTTCGATATTTATGTTTTTCGACTTCAAAATTCGCTCAGCCACGGTCTGTTTCCCTTTTTTGTTTTTCTATACAACGACTCGCTGATATATTCGGTAACGGTACATTTATTGGTCCATCACTATCAGGACTATCAATTTTCGATGTTCACAGACGGATCGATCCACAGCACTGTACCCATTTCACCCTGTCCCTACGCGCTTTTGGCAAAAGTTCCTTTCGCTAGCACCAACTTCCCGCCCCGTTTATGGGGACATATCCTTCCAACGAGAAGGTATCGATATTCGAAGCCGTCCTCTCCCGTGTAGCCCTTCTTAAATTCGACATTTGTTTGGGACGTCGAGTTGTCGGTACAAAATTGATGCTGGGGATTTCGCTGGCTGCTCGAAACACCGTGCCCCGAGGCTGGCAGATCGATGTTTACGATAGCGCTTGGCCGTTGGCACCTAGACATATTGTTGCTTTTCACCCCCTGAACGACAACAGCACCCTCGAGTTACACGCCCCTACCCCGTGTTGTCTTTATGATAACACCCTGTCGTACATTCAGCGGGAGGGTTGCTTCGTGGATCTAGCGAAACTCGACGTGCAGGGAAACTTCAATTCTCCAGCCATGTTCCCTCGATTGGTCTGTAACTCTGAATTCTGTGTAAAAGGGATGGAATTGAGGGTGCAAAGGAAAAAGTGATTCTAGGTGTGAAATATAGATCGAAAATGGGGAAGGAAATTTTGTAATATCGCGATTGCTTTTCTTTTCTGGAGAATTGACTTTGGATTTTAGTGGATGTACTTTGATGTATTAGGGTAAAAATGAAATACAGTTTCGAACTGAAGCACAGGTTTAGACCCTTGAGGGGTACACGAAGTGAAGTTTCTACTTTGCAGTAGATAGAGTTAGTGGTCAGACTGTGACAGTCTCACCTCGTGTGCGATAGTGAAGTTTCGTACAAATTCCAAGCTTGAAATTTTTTTAAATGCTGCAGGTATTTATAGAGGAAATTGCAAAAAATCTAACAATAGAATATATACTTATAGACTAATCATTAACTTCCCTAAAAATTCCCAGGAAATTTCTTTCCAAACCAAATCGTCATATCAAAAAATTTGAAGAAGAGTTTTCTCTTCTTCTTCTTTGCTATTTATTGTTTCAAACTCTTAACTTCTACAAGAACTTGTAAAGCTCATAAATAAAGTAAATAATAATAAGCAATAATACTATTCTATATCTTTCGACTAAATTTTCACCTAACACACTCACCACCTTCCTTCCTCTACATTTCTCTACCTACTCCTGCACTGATCAGATCTCTTCCCCATTCACAGAATAAAAAACTCTCCAGGAAACCGTTCTCATCTTTTTGTAAAAATTTCGACAAACTTTCTTGGCTCACTGAAGTTCCATTACTGAAGCTTTAAGGAAACCAACATCGCACAACTTAGCAAAATTTGCACTCTCATCTTCTCGCAATATCGGAAAGTTTTCGAAACCACGATAAGATGTTATGAAGGAGTTGCTTGTACAAGGGCGTACCAGAGAATCCCCTTCGAAGATTCCCATTTTCCATCGGTTTATCGGGTCGTCACATTATTACGATGCACGATGAAATATCGGAAGATGTTTACGCTGGCCTTTTCGGTATCGGTTAACAGGCAGTATATGCTGCTGGGGGGCCGCGAGATTTATCGTACTAATGCGTCGACGATTCTTACTCCGTAACGTGCCACGCGAGGTCGGCCCATACATCACATCAAACAAAGCCGCGGAACGGAAGAAGAGCAGCTAAATCAAAACGCGCTTAAGGAACTCAACGGTTGAAACCGCGGCGATGGCATGGAGCCATCCACGCGAAAGTTACGCTGGCTCGTGGCAGATTTCGGCTTTGCTCGATGAAATGAATATGGAGGGAAGCTGATAACTTCGAGCAGATGAAAAGACTTGGGTCGTGTGCTATCTGTTGACTGATATTCGGATAGAGAAAGAGAAGAGGCTGAGATACAATATTCGGGATATGCATAAATTTGTTGCATTTTTGTTCGGTAGAAGCCTGCAAAAAATGCGTTGAATCTATTCACGTACAAAACAGTTCCCTTTATCACGTTATAAATATTCGGTCAACGCAAAGAACAGCAGGAAAACCGCATTGATTTAAAGCATCGATGCTACGGTGAATCCTACCGACTACGAATGGCTTCGGTGGTAAATAAAAAAGACGGCTTACCAAGAACCTCGTGAACGTACACCGATTTATTTGCCCTCGCTTTGGTACCAATACTAGGGAGATTTGCTTCCTCTAAATTTTGCTTGTAGCTGTTTCCAGGGTTTAAGTTGAGTTTATATTAAGTTCGAGAAATAATATAGCGAAGCAGATATTTCAATTTAGGTGATCAATTTTGTGACTGTAAAATAAAATAGCGTATGTACCACTTTTCTAGCTTTGAAATATTGATATGCAACGATCTGTATCTCACTTATATATTATGGACTTCACATCTAAAGTGCACGTAAAACTTGTCTGACTTGAGATCTTATTCTACTGCATACGTATATCAGCCAAGTCAGGCGTGGTGTCAGTAGAATGAGTCACTTTTCACATAACACAGAAATGAAGCATCAAACACAATTTTTTTTTATTTTGAAGAAAATATTAAGTAGAATCATCCCTAAAAATTTCTGCTCCCTGATACTCTATATAAATTCCACAAAATGCAAATATTTTTAAATATAGTCTACAGATATCTCTAATATGTTATATTAGTAGCCAAAAGATTAATTTAATCTTCTTTTCTTGAAAATGTAGATCCTATCACATATCCTAAAATCTTTTAAGCGTAATTTCTGTCTCATATAATTTACCTTTAATTGTTGTAACTAGATTGCCTAACCAGATTGTCTTGCATGTTGTCCAGGTGCAATGAGTTAATGGCGTGACTGGTAACACGAGGCCCCGTAACCTTGGCCTCGAGTTCCTGACGAAGACCTGTGACTCGTGTTTCTCTGAAACACGTCAAGCTCGCGAGTGACATCATCCGTCGCAAAATGTCGTTCCTACTCAGCCGAGGTGGTCGGAAGGGGCCCATCATCTGCTTCGTGGGCCTCTTGCTCGTCTTCGCCCTTTATCAGCTGGGTATCATCTGTGGGTCTATGAAGGGAGTGCCCACTGCGATGATGGTAGCCAAAGAGGTGAGTTTTTACAAGTTAGAAACTGATTAAATCGAAGACCAGCAGGAAACTTTAAAGTAAGATTAGCCTGGAATTGGGTCAGCTTGCTATCCAGAAACTCATTAAATTTTCGTAATGGATTAACCCTTTGTTGGATCAGGTGATCGATGCAGGTACATAGGGGCCTATAAAATATTCGTACAGGGTGAATTTAAATACAGGTTGATGTAATTAATCTGTCGAAAGGTTGATGTTTATGAAAAAATAGAAAAGCAATTCAGAATAGGAAGTTACGTCATCTTCTTTGATGAGACCAACAATTGAACCTAGAATTTAAGATAGAATATGAACATATAAATTCTATAAAATCTATATGTAAAGAGTCCTCAGAATCAAACAATAATCTAAGACACTATTCCAAAATTCTCGTAGAAGACTCTAACGATCATTCGAAAACTCGAGTCCACCTCTATTACCCATAGAGCAGCAATTTTATGTGGCTATAATATCACCTAATTTATAATCTATAACACAGCTAATGCAAGTATCATATACTCAGATTAGTTTTACCCCAGTTTTTACGAGATCGTCCTACGTGCAGCAATCAGGAATGGCGCTGATATGCTGGATAAACGAGTTCCCCCAACTTTCCACGATGAATGCACCATTGAAATTATGCGTTTCGACGGACAACGCGAGGACAGACTGGCAAAGAATGCCCACGAAAATTTCACGCGGTTGGTAGAACGGGGTTAGTTACTTCAGAGGGTTGGAAATGAACGATGCCCGCCTACCTCGTACCCCAGGATGCCTGCAAGGGATGAGCTATTTATTCACGAACATGGGGTCGAAATGTTTCACATATGAGCAAACTATGTATATAGCCAGTTCTGCTCGTGTTTCGATGGGGACTGCACTCCCGAGGAATAAGTTATTAATGCGCGGCCCAGCCGCGAAATGAAAATAGTTTTCCAATTTAAGGAAGTGATTAAAAATCTCGACGAGGATGCCTGTCTGACAGATTCATGGTTATAATATGAGAACGAGACTATAACACAGGAAGAATGAGAAATTTGTATGGTCCATGTAACTTGGCAGATGAGTTATGTTTACTGATGATATTTTAGTAGACTGACAAATGAAAAGAAATTGAAGTTATTCCTGAATTTGATTAAGAATAATATTGATTGTCCATAAATATAAATGTAAATTATCGATGATAAAATTTATTGAAGTATTTGGGTAGATTTCAATTTTGTACAGAATCTAAAATACAATAACAATAAAGATAGACAAAATTGTTTCAGAGCTATTCATTATTCTAAAAAACACGTAGAATACGCATGGGATGTGTCTGACCCAGAACTTATTCTACTTACTTATCCATGTCTGACTCAGGATTTATTTTACTGACTTTTCTGTGTCTGACTCAGAATTTATTCTACTGATTTTTCTGTGTCTGACTCGAAACTTATTCTATTAATGTATCTGTGTCTAGCTTTGGGCTCATTCTACTGATTGTTCTGTGTTTTACGTGGAGCTTATTCTACTGGCTGTTCTGTGTCTGACTCGAGGCTTATTCTACCGACATGTCTATGCCTGGATCGAGGTTCATTCTACTAATATACATGTGTCTGACTCGAGGCTTATTCTACTGACATATCTGTGTTCGACTCAGGGCTCAATCTACTGATTTGTTGTGTGTATAACTCTAGGCTTATTCTACTGATTTTGCTGAACACCTCGAAAGAGTAGACTCTCCAGGGGTTAAGCTCGATGTGGTTATATGCTAACTTTATATATTAACATAATATATTAATATATCAAAGGTACCCATATGTATATTCTACAAATACAGTGCATAAATTAAACAAACTAGAATATCTGCTCTATGAGAAGTAACATGAGATTCTCACCCATAATGTCATCCAGGATATTTCAAAGCAGCGAACTATTAGCACGATCACCGAGGCATGAAGTGAACTCTGCGTCGTTCCACGACTTCCTAGACAAATTTCAATAGAGATTAAATGGAATTAACCAAAATACAATTAAACTGACGTCTTGATGGTCTTTGCCGCTGCAATTAACTACCTCCCACTCAGCTTCCTTTTGTCTATCTTCAACGTTACCCAACAATTCACTTTCCCAAAGCCTTGAGCCAGTCAGTTTACTTGCTACAAAGTTTCGCATAAATTTTACAATACACCTTATCGTTTTCTTTTTACCTTCCCATGTTCTTCGTCTCGTTTCAAAAACCCTTTCACCCTTAATTGATGCAGATATTAATAACCCAAAAGCTTGTAAATTTTCCTTGCACTAACACCAACCAACACACGGAGCTCTTTAGCCCACATCCCTTATTAACCCTTTAGTCAGTCTAACAAGCCAGAAAAAAAATTCAAGAATTTTTACAACACCATCCCTTGATGTTATTTATCTCTCGCCAGTGATGTCCCCCGAAATCACGAGAGTTTTAATCGAATTTTCGACGTCGCGACGCTATGAAGACAATTAATTACCGCTGACGAGGGAGTGGCCGATGGGACGCGAAATCGATGGAGCAGGGAGCCAAACTCGACAAGGGTCGTGACAAGTCAACGTAAACAGAAGAGGCTCCCCAGTTGGGATTTTAAATTCCCACTATCGCGGGCACCCTCGTACTCTTGTCAACTTTGAAAAGCGCGGCCACGCGTCCCTATGCATGGCTTATGAGGGAAACTCGTGACCCATCGCGTCGCGAACCGTCGCGGCTACAACAGGTGAGAAATTTCCTTGGAACTTCGTTCATGCGAGGAAACTTTGAAATTGGGTTTTTCCTCGACGCGGGATTAGTTGCAAAGAAACACGTCACTCCCTGTGCCTGTCAGTGTCTCCGCTGGGGAGGAAGATTCGAAAAAGGGAATAACAAGATGGAAGATTGTAATTTTCTAGCGACATGGGTTTACCCAGCTAATTGCCTCCCCACGATCGCAGGATCTCGTACGTTCTGGTGACTTCTCACCCTCGAACCGATTAGGCGACCTCCAGTTATCGGTGCAGAACTTTTCTCGCGACCTCGCGCCTGAGGCGTGATCGATGAGACGAGCAAGGAAGTGGCTGCTCGATTTAATGGATGCTCTGGAGCTCCAACTACCGAGAAATCCTGGTTAACTCGTTCTTTTGGAGAGAGATTTATTGACCACTTTTACGTACGCGTGAAATCGCCATCTTCTGGTATGTATGGCCTTAGGAATTCAATCTTGGGAGAAATTTTAGAAATGATGCTCGCTGATATAAGTCTCTTGGAAGAGCCACGATCGATGAAATTATTCAGCAGGGAAAGCAGAAGGTGAAAGATAAGGTAATAGTATTTTTATGTCCCCGAAAGTTGAACTGTTACACGTACTTCAGTTCAGAGGTTGAAAAGGACGGGAAAGGTAGTGAGGAATAAATTTTAGAAAATTCTCACAGCCCTTGGAAAATGCAGATATTATTTCGAAAGAATGTGTTGACTTTGAAATGTGTTCAGTGAATCAAGAAACTTTAGAATTATACTTTTATCAAATATTCTTTTGTTCGAATATTATACATTAATAGAATTAATCTGTATTTTAAAGACTGCTTCTAAAATGAAATAAAAAACTACTATTTTACCATATAATGAACCTTTGAATCAATTAATTGATTGCCCACCAATGCTTCAAATAATCGAATTTAAAGTGTCACCTAGAAGTTTCCGTAATTATATAATAATTAATGACTTCTTTTTTTATCTTTGCAAAAGCCCTCAGATCAGATGTATTAACCCTTTAACAGTTTATCCCAAGTAAGACTCGAGCATGGCAAGACATCGACAAAAATAAAATAAAAAGTAGAACATGTTACTTTGTACATTTTACTACAATGCATAGAACGATTTTACAAAATTTAAAAAAGAACTCATTTTTTACCAAAGTTACAATTTTATTAAACTGTTAGAGGGTTCATCTCTCCTGACATAAGAAAGCTACTATGCCTGAAATAAAATAAATAATAACTTCTGTACTTTCTCAAGCGGAACTCGACTATATCCAAACAGCAAACACTAAGGTATCAAAATGGCAAGGAACCGTAACGTTTCCTAAAGGATAAGCTCTATTATTCTTCAGGAAAGTACATCGGTTCTCCATTTTTCCTCCGCCACGATTGTGGCAGCAGGAAACAGATATACCCCATTGCTGAGAAAAGGAGAGGATCTTCGAGAGTTCTCAGGGTTACAAATAAACCCGTTCCGATAAGTGAATCGATGCGAGAGAGACGTAAGGTCCAACATCGCTGCGTGTCTCGCGAGCGCAACTTTCCTCGAAACTTGTTCGAATCAGTTGAATTGAAATAACCGCGAGAAGGTTGCTGCGCTTCGATTCGCTCGCTTATCCAGAGTTAATCGCAACAACTTTGGGGGAAGCTCAACGAGGGGCGAGTTACCAGGGAAAATTCACGATCTCGTGGAGGGACTCGACCTCGCCTATCGCTCTCCGCTCTCGGCCACGGCGGCGAAGGTGGAAAAAAAAATCGTGGAACAAGAGGAAGCAACACGCGCGAATACGTGGACGGTCGTTCCTGGTGACAACGCGCGAACGAAAGAGTAACGAGCTTCTGTCGAGCTCGCCCTTCGTGCGGCATAAATCGCGACGGTTGAGTTTCGTGCGTGGCTTTCTCTCGTTCGCTTCGGGCTAGAGAGGGATGAGGGCGAACTGAACAGTCACCCCTGCCTACACGTGGAATACTAATTGCAACGTGTAGATTTTTTGCCTTTGTCTTACCGCGGGGCACTTCGTGCTTAATTGTGGTGGGATATCCGATTTAACGCAGTCCAGCGACGAATTATGTTAAAATTTGTGGAGTGACCTGAGAAGGGACATTTTTACGAGATGTTTCAGGATTTTGTGGTTAAACTATGCTGTGGTTTTAACTCTCTACAATCTGAATTTTTTGGAATGGATAAAAGAACTTATTTTGTATAGAACTAGCAAATATTGACCTCGTGATGTGAATCAACAATCGATGTGCAAATTCTGACATTTTTTGGTGCAAACGAAATGGTCATTTTGGAGCAACAGGAAGTAGAGATTGTTTATATAGCTATGGTATTTTGTTTGTATCTACAAATTAATTTTAAAAAGATTTAGAAACGTCACCTAGTGGCCTAATAGCCTAGAAATGAAATAAGATCGATTCATCGATGTGACTTCAAAGTAATATAGCGTTATAAAGAATTAACCTTCTAAATTTCTGAATTTTCGAATTTTTAAAAGTCCTCTGCTGTTATAAAATTGAGAAAGAGGCTTATATCGTCTGTAATCATTGCAAATATATTTTTCTACTACGATATTATAGTTAAAATGAATATTTTCATCGAAAAGATATCTCTGTAAATTGAACAGAATTAAGCACTTTCCCTTTGAAACGGAAATAACAGATACAGAAGATAAATAGCACAGGAGCTTATGTGCAAATAAATTTCAATTTTATATCGATGATATCCGATCCTGTAAACAACTTCCTTTGGTAAACTTTGTATTATCAGATACCTCCGTGAATTATTTTCTGCACTAGCAATCGAGAAGATGCAACTAAAGCTACACCTCGTTATCTGAGTGTACCAAATTATGTGAATCACAGTGCAGAACAGAGTCTCCATTATTATCCCAGAACACCTTTCACGATTTATTTAACGGCTGTAACTACTATCTTGTAATTGCGAGCACGATACACGCTCGCGTCGGTAGTAACCATCAATTGTCCCACCGGCTTGTTCATTTGCATGTCGTTGCAATTTTAATCACGCCGCTAATTAAATTGTACACTGATAAGTTTTATTGCCCGCCAGCCGTCGTTTCCGACCCATTGTGTGTTAAAGATGAAAAACGGAATTCCAGTCGTATGGAAAGGAGGCATTGTTGCAAATAAATGTATGCCTCTGTACGTTATTGTGCACAAGTATTTGGACATTTTCATATTATGAAAAATTTATGAAATATTTGCACTTTCTTCTGTATACTAACTAATATTATATGCTATACAGAGTGGACCACTTAAATAAGTCCACCTACATATTTATTCCAATTGTGACGATATAAAAATATGTATTTTATTTGAAAAATGTTTTCAATCAAACATAACAATATGAAGTTATTAAAAAATATTGTAGGTTTTGTTTGATCGAAAACTTTTTGATAGGGGTAGTATTGATCCCTCGATACCATTCGAATTGCATGTAAAATATTTTTTGTGTCTTCATAATTAGAAAAAGAGATATTTAGGTGACCTTAATTAAATCGATCTCCCTGTACAATCGTCGGAGATCACATCTGTAGCTAAAAGTATATCATAGAATTTTACATGGTGGAGTTTACAGGCAGTACATCCTCTAAGTATTCGAACGATTTCATAAGTTTGGAAAATTACAGATTTATTGGTAGCAATCGATATTTATTGCTTAGACTAACCTTTAATTACTGTTAAAAATATAATTACTGTAATGATTATATACTAAGTTTTAAGATATAATAGAAATACGAAACAAATCTAAAGAATATACATCAGTTACTACAAAGAATCCTGTATTTTTCTCAGCACGTGACACAGTTTGAATACTTACGAGCGGTACTGTGCGTCAATAACGTGAAAGTGTCCCAATACTTATGCAGAATAGTATATCGTTATAGGCAACGCGTTATTTTGTCTCTGAGAACCGCGGAATAGCGGGCCTGTATATTATTTCGCTCGAATTTCGAGCCTATTCGACTCGATCCGATTCCCTAAGAATATACCACAGGTTCACCAATTAACCCGCAATTAATTAATTTCACCAGAGGGAAGACGCGTTTGGTATAATAACCATGGTCATACAACCCACTAATTAGAACGTTAATTATCGGTTTTTATTAGTGTTCTCGCGGGTGTACGCGAAGCGTGAATCGCGAGGCTAGAATTTCTGCCGCCGGTTTATTCGTTCTGCAGCGAACAACCACAGAAAGGAATAAAAAGTGGCGAGCACAGAGTATGGGAGAGACAGAAAAAGGGGTGGTCGTTTTATTTTGCGCGTAAAAAATGCTAATTACGAGACATATTTTTTTAGGAGAACCCCTTCCACCATCGTAAAGCTTCCTGGCGCAACCATATTTCCCGCCTGAAAATTTCCGTCTTCGAGCGATCGGGTTTTCTGAATTTCGACTGGCAAATTCGCACGTTATTAAAATTATATACCATAATTCGATTTCAATTTGTGCTGTTTATTAATAACCCGTGACGGTTCACATTTATTTATTAATCGTGCAAAACACAAGGCGCGCGATCGAACGATAAACTTGGTGATAAAATGTTTGTTTAATAGAGATCGTGCATCGATACGAATATTACGATACTTTATAATGATTACGTTTAATTAAACTATTTCGAGAGACAATTAAATTGAAATTGTTGGGGAAAGAAAGGTTCAATAAATAATCCAACGACTATTAGGTCAGACTTTAAAGATTCTGCGCTTCAAATATTTATGAAGAATAAATCCAGCGAAATGGAAATTTATTATTAAGCTCCGATTTCTTTTACGTTTTTCATTGCATTGATGCTGTGAAAAAGCGCTTTACAATATTCATTTTTATTGGTACGTTTTATTAGAACGAGAGACTATTTCCTATTAAATGAACACGTGCATAAATAAACGAAAGATTCTTATTGTAATTGCATATGGAATCCCGTTTGTAGATATTTCTAACAAACGCCCGGCAGAATTCTCATTTCTTTCAGACGTTTTCACCATCGAATTATTTTTCCTTCGGAAGTTTGCCCGATTCTCGTTTCTCTTCCCCTCGATAACGATAGAAAATAAATGTTACCTTAATTCTTCGAAAAAGAAAACTCTGTCCTAGAGTGTTCTCGAAGCGATAACTACGTCCCTCTGCCCTTAACTAAATCAATCTAGGAAGTAAAGGAAAGACAAGAAGGAGCTAAATGAGGAAAGAAAGTCGAAGCGAGATCTAACCAACGTAGGAGGGTCCCGAGCGAAACTTCGTAATTGATCGAAAGTGGTTTAAACTTTTCCACGATCGAATCGTCGCGTCGGATAGAACGTGGATCGAGCTGTAGAAAAATTCAAAGCGTATTGATCCTGCCCACCGACTTCGTGCGCCCAAAGTTCGACGGGTTCGTTCGTTAGGCGATATTGTAGGACAGATAGAAAGTTCTTCGAAGTTTAATCAAGGCTGAGCACGGCCAAGGTGGGAGTTGCTGTAACGTAACCCATAATCTTATAATAATCGTCCGACAAATTGCTGTCAGGCATGCGGCTGAGCCAAAACTTTCGATCCTTCTCGATATCCTAGCTATATCGATTATCCTGTCTGCCAGAATATCAAATCATGACCCTCGTTTCTTTTATGCCCGCGTCTCAAAAAAATTAGTCGATTAGTAAGAGAGCCAAGGATAGAGATCGCTTTATGTCAACGACATTCCTCCTAGATTAAAGAGATTGGAAGATTATTCAAAAGTTAAACGAGAATGACAACATCTGTGAGAATAGCTTATGTCGAAAGACACTTTGATACCAAAAGTTTTTGTAGTAAAATAAGAATACTAGGACAAGTTTTTATACTCTATCCAAATTTCAAATTTTTAAATATTTAGGTATACAAATTCTTAAACTTTCATATTAAAAATTTTCAAACTGCCAGATATTCAAATTTTCAAAGCCCCAGATATTAAATTTTCTTTACAACATTCGAAAATAGAAATGACTGTTAATAAGTATTCAAATTCAAGTTTTATCTCTACCCCAAACTACTAACTCAGCTCTCGATTACCTAACTCATTACTTGCATCCAAAAGAAAAACGACCCCTGCTTAAGTTACATTAACGATGTTTCATAAGAAACTAAAAAAGAAAGCACACAAATTACATGAAGTGTACATTATAATTAAAAGCTGAAAAAGCCTCCGTTTACATTCCATTTCAAGTCCTGCGAATAAAAATGTGAGTTTACGTGGACTTCCGAAATCCACGTAGGAGGCAGGAGCAAGGAAATAAATTGCTTATTGATTCATAAATATTGGTGATTTGCAGAAGTACGTGATGGGCCCGTTCGATCATAAGAGGTACACGTACGACCGTTATATGCCGCTAATCTTCATCGGTGGTGTGCCGCGGTCGGGCACCACTCTAGTGAGGGCTATGCTCGATGCACATCCCGATGTCAGGTGAGCTTCATTCACACGACAAATTGCCAATTATCGGCTGGCGCGATTGCCGACGAGCGTGCTCGATCAATCCCGCGTCAAAGGCCGCCGCTCGAGAGGTCCAAGATTCATTCGGGAACCGTTTTTCGCGACAGGTGCGGCCAAGAGACCAGAGTGATACCCAGGATCCTGCAGATGAGGATGCACTGGCTCAAGTCGGAGAGGGAGAACCTGCGACTTTCGGAAGCGGGAATTTCGAAAGAGGTGAGTATTCTGTCGCGAATGATCTGCGAGGAGTTGAAGAGAATGTGGGACACCTTGGATTAAGAAAAGAAAAACAGGTGTTGCTTTGTTAATTTTGAGGAAAAGTCTAAAGGTCGTGGTACACATTTTATGATCAGGATTGTTCGTGTGTATAGGGTGCTCGACAACAGGTGTCAGAAATTTAGAGTGATTGTATGTGTTAAAATAGGTAGGAAATTAAGAACGAAATTGCATCTGGGATGTCGTTTTAGAGTTATTAATTGTTGCAAAAGTGTCTGAAATTCATGTGAAAAGTGTCTAACTTGGAACTTAGTCTATTTATCTTTCTGTGTCTGACTCGGGGATTATTCTACTGAATTTTCTGTACCTGAGGCTTTTTCTACCTGTTTTGCTGTGTCTGACTGGGGCTTAGTCTACTGAATTTTCTGTACCTGAAGTGTTTCGAACTTATTTTGCTGTGTCTGGCTTTAGACTTATTCTACTGATACATAACAATTCCAAGAAAGTGTCCACATTCTAATCAACACCTTAAAAAGTCCTGACTGATCCTCTATGAATCATTTGACGAAGAAACAGAGACATTTTACTACAGAGTTCTTTGCATCCAGTAGCAAATGCATTCATTAAGAAGCTATCAATGAAGCGTCACCACTGCAAACCATTTCAATGACCATTCAATTCAGAAAGTTATCGTGATCAATCACGCAACTAACAATTTGCCCAGGTGATGGACAGCGCGATAGCAGCCTTCTGCCTGGAGATAATAGCGCGACACGCGGAGCCAGCGCCGAGGTTGTGCAACAAGGATCCGCTCACTCTGAAGATGGGCTCCTACATTCTCGATCTCTTTCCAAATGCCAAGTTTATCTTCATGATCCGCGACGGCCGTGCCACCGTGCATTCCATTATCTCTAGAAAGGTATTGTCCGATCGGCTGCTTCGAGCGACTCCAGCCTGCCTCTGGCACGCCATTGATGCCATGCAAATTTATCCCACTTCATTCGCGAATATTAAAGCGCGATGTACTCGTCGGTAGGGGACAGAGGGGGTAGGAACAACGAAAAAAGAGATCGTAGATTTACATATCCCTCTAAAGCAAAAAGGAACGACGAAAAATCGAACGCGACATGGAAATTTATGCAAATCGCGTGACTGAGCTACGCTCGCGCTAACTCGATTCCCTAGCATGCATTAAAGGTTTCACGCGGGCTTAATTGAAAATTGTACTTTGACGCGAATCGCGTGCGCTACCTTCCGCTCCCTAGCAGCGTCTCATGATAACGTTATCTCACAGGTCACAATCACGGGCTTCGATCTGTCCTCCTATCGGCAATCGTTGATCAAGTGGAACCACGCGATATCCATAATGTATGGACAATGCAAGGAGATAGGATCGGACAAGTGTCTCATGGTTCCTTACGAGCAACTGGTGCTGCACCCACGACAGTGGATGAAGAAGATCCTCAACTTCCTGGACGTTCCTTGGAACGAGTCTGTGATGCATCACGAGGAGTTTATTAACAAACCAGGCGGTGTGCCTCTCAGCAAGTAAGAAATCGAAGAAAACTTTTTAATTTAGAGAGAGAGAATGACGATAGTTAGCGACAGACTCGATAGATTCGCTGGGAACGCATGCTGAGACAAAATTGAGCGATGCAGGACTGTATTATCATATTTTTGGAATGTAGGGTCGAGAGGTCGTCGGACCAGATCATAAAGCCAGTCAACTTAGAGGCACTGACCAAATGGGTAGGCCACATTCCAGACGACGTGGTCAGAGAGATGCCTGACATCGCGCCAATGCTTTCTGTGCTCGGCTATGATCCTTATGCTAATCCGCCAGTGTATGGAGCACCAGACAGGCTGGTTAGCGAGAACACCAGACGGTAGGTAACTGGGGAATACAGAGAGTTCGACAAATGGGAGATAGAAAAGAACAAAATAAGCTGATGATCAAAAATAACGAAACTGCAATAGTAGCTCTATTATTAATTAGTCATATAAAAAACAAATAGACTTAACTTTTGCTCTGAGGTCCAGAGATGAATATATAAATAAATAAGAACACTTATGATACCTAATTCCTAATATAGTCTTCCTTATTAATTTGATATACGTCTGATTAACTGGTTACCTGGTTTCAAACACTATTCACCTACTATATATCAGCAAACAATTAATAACAGAAAACTAAAATACTTTAGCTTCCCAAGGTCTCACTTCTCTCCTCACAATCACTCACTAAATCTTCCACTTGTCGAACACCCTCTGATCAATCTCTCTCAACCCAAGACAAGCTCAAAATCCCTTGACCCATGCAAGCCATTAGCCACACTCGATGTACCTTTATTTTCCCCCCACAGGGTGCTGGCGAATGGAGAAGTATGGGCAGCCAGGGCGCGTCAGTTCTCTCTGGAGAAGCTGATCGAGCTGAGCAAAGAGGACGAGGCCACCAACGCGCCAAACGCGTGACCTCGGTTACACCCAATCCTAGGCACGCGGACCTTGAACCTGTACAACGTTTGCAACGTCTAATCGACGCTCTTCGAAGTCAGTTTTTAACGAGTGCTGCCCTGGCGACTGGTCGCTTCTCCCTCGAGAACGCTCGACCCTTACGATCAGGGTAATTCGAGGACAGCGTGAAATGTAACCTGGCGAGGAACAAGGACACGAAGGTGGATCCGTCTAATTTTAAATTGAATCTCGTCCCGTGGGACGCGTTGATCTAACGCGCGCGCGAAAAATGGTTATTGTAACTGTACGTTTGAACCGATAGACGTTCAGATTTCTCGCGGACCGTGTAAATAACCGCGCTTCTGTTACTCTGTGTCACCCAGCTTTCCTCCTATTTCGGATTGGTTGCATGATGAACGATCTACCGAGGGATTTGTTGATTTCCGCGACTACTGTGAACCCTACGCGCAGGAGTACAAGATGCAATCGCGCGAGGGATAATCATTACTTCTGTTTTTGTTCCCTCTTTTATCGAAACGACCAATGGAAGTGGTTGGAGATGTATTAAAACGCTTTGACCAACGGCCAGTGATAGGAACGTAACCGACGAAGCTACGACATGAGAATTGTGGATATAGTAGGACGGCTATGCGAGATATCAGCGAGGAAGAAAGCGGTGGAATGTAAGGGAATTTCTTTTCAGTGATGACATTTGCAAATTGTTTGCATACTATCGTTATAAAAATGATGAGAGAATCTGTGGACCCTGTGTTGTATTTTATAAAATGTATCTTGAGCTAATTTGTGAATTATTCGTCGAACGAAGGGATTCCTTACGTTCCCTTTTTGTATGTTTCATTGCTATTTTCTATGTTTATGGAATAGACTAGGTTTATTATCGAAAGTTAAACTACCTAAGCGTGGAAACGACGAGAGTTTCTTGTTGTATCGATCTTATTAATGTAATAAGCGTGTGTTAGTAAATTGCCTGCGTGCAGGTGGAATGTTTATAAATCGAAAGGACGCGTGAAACTGGAGGACGTACGTAACGCGTGGTATATGAAAACGTAATGTTCAGTCGATAAAGCGTTCCCTCAATTTTCTATTTTACCCATGTACTTTCGTTATCGACTGTCAGTAATGGTACGCAGCGAAGGTTCCAAAAGAAAAGCATTGCGACTCGGAAAAGGAGCCAATGCTTTTGTTCCCAGATTGTTGTTAGACTTCGTCGACCGACAATTAATGCACATGCAACAACTTCGATGTGGCATTACGTCATTCGTGTCAACCATGTTACTGTCTATCGAATTATACGATTAAATTATTTTAATATTATGAAATATTGTGCTGTTTCCTTCCCTTAATTAAATAGGCATGAATAAAATTAAAATTATGTTTCAGTATTGACGTATTGGTGGATAAAATGAAAATAGAATGAATATACAAACATTCTATTTTATATACATCCTTCTTGAACATGTTTGCAAAATGAATAAGTTCCAATTGCAAATATGTGGCGAAAAGGATTGTTTTTTAGAATAGGAAAAGCTAAAAATTAATATCTCTTAACTTACTAAACTTACTTAACCTAATTGATCTAAATTATTTATCTTATTGTTAGCTTAAATAATTAAATCTAATTTTAATTACCTTATTCTAAAATAATTTAATTCAATATAGAACGCTAGTGCAATCACAGATAAGGTGAATGGTGTTTATACCTTTTCTGTGTTGTTACAAATATTATTGTTACTATAGTTGCTACTAGTAAATATTATAATAATAATTATGCATATTATTATTTATTTACTCCACCAATTCGTCACATTATTCCATTAAAAAATATGTACAAATCAAACCATACTTCATTTTATATTGCATTTCTCATGAATATTATTAGTACTTATTTTCCACTTACCTTTATGACTCGAAGATTCACCAACACTCGTAAAACTGTGGGGACGTCTTATTTTTTCAATATCCACCAAATAACTGACGATCGTTCGTCTTTAGCAGGTAGCTCATAACCAAGTCCTCTCTCCAAGGGTGGGGGGACGCCAATCATCCCTGTGAATTGCATCGTTTTGAAAATTTCGAAGAACACTAACCAATTCAAATTTGTACAACGCGCAAGCTTCAAGTGAAGCCAGAAAAAAACAGACGCAATAAAACCATAAAAACACTTAGGACTAATAAACTGCTTCGTTTATGATCTATCTTCCAGCATATTTACAATATTATTTATTCTAAATATCTGTGTCGCTATTTGAAAATCAGACGCGACCAACATTTGACTTTACTCGAACGTATATTGAAAAATACACATAGCTCTACTGTGCTACTACACATAAATGTCTTATATATTTTCAAAACAAACAAAAAGTCCATAATTTCGACAATAATTATAAAGAAAATACTAAAAAACTTACTTTCACGATGAGCTCTGCACGCTGAGGCCATTCCATTTGAAGTGAGCTGCGCGCGCAGCTTCGAGAATCAAAAGAATAGTAATGCGCATGCGATAAGTCTTCAAACGAAGAACGATGTCGCCCCCTTGCGCACAATAGTAACATGGGCGCGATAAATTCTCAAGAAAAACTACGGTCACCATCAACGCTGACTGTACGAAGGAAAATATTAAAATTTATATAATTTACGTTTCATTATATTACTGCATATAAATTACATAGAAAAGTACATTTAGCAATAAATATTATGATCACTAGAGAGTGTATGCACCACTGAAGCACGCCAAGTACAATCAATTTTTCAAGCACACATTAATCGTTAAAATTATGGAATATAATATAAATTTTTTGTTGAATATGTAACAATATGTTAAAATTAACACAACATACCTATTTAGGTAGTCTAACAGTTGATTAAAGTCGAACACATCACGTTTGACACGACGAAAGGTATGCACGTCCGACTCCCATGATGTCCAAGAACGGAATGACGCGGCGCGGAATTTGAACGTCAAGATGGCTACCGTACTCAACAACATGGCGGCAAAATTAAATTTCAGTTCCTGCCACGAGGGGCACTATGATCGATTTCTGTAATGAATAGAAAATGAGTATTGCTTCATTATTTTTAATTATTTAATGCAATTGACATAGTATTCTAACTATTTTCTCTAATAATATCGTTTGTTAGAGGCTTTCTAATAATTTAAAAATTTATTACTCGAAGGGTAGTACCTTCCGATGACATAACCCTGTAGTTCGCGGATCGCCGCTAGATGCCGAAGCTATCGCTAGCAACTTTTCTTAAGGACCGTATCAGCGGGGCCCAGTGCCCCAAAGAATCCTTCAAATGCTCTTTTTACAATAAATAAACAATTTCTATATATTTCTATCATTGCATAATGATTTCTAAAAGCTCTAGAATGATCCTGCACCATCAAATAGTTTGTAAATTACTAAATAAATTACGTACTGGTAGCAGAAATTATTTTTAATACATTCACTGCACGAATTCAATTATTTAATGCAATTTATAGATTGAGACAATATTCTGATCTATTGTCTATAATAATATCGCTAGTTGATGATATATTAACAATTTTTGAAATGTTTTTCTTAAGGGGTACCAGTTCCAGATGACACGGTACTTACTTCAAATGTTAGTTCGCGGATCGCCGCTAGATGTCGAAGCTATCGCTAGCAACTTTTCTTAAGGGCCGTAACATTAGGGTTCGGTGCCCCAAAGAATATTTCAACTGCTCTTTTTGCAATAAATAAGCAATTTCTATGTACTTTTATCGTTGCATAATGATATTTAGGACCTTTGTAATAATACTACAGCACCATTTATTATATATGTTATTATATATGATTTTTTTCATCCCTCATATCTATTTCCCTGTTATCAATACAATTTAAAATAAAATTAAAATATTTCAAATTGTAAAAATGAAAATTAAATACTATGTAACTGATCCGTGACAATATATTTAAAATTTAAAGCGATCTAAGTGGTACTACTTATGTAAAAAGTAAAATGGAGAATGTAGAAAAAAAATTCCAACGTGGTATGTTCGGGAAATTTTCAAATTTTTTTATTTTTTATTGCTATAATACAATTTGATTGTTGTGTAAAATCTGTCTGTAAATATACTAAAAAAGTATCTATGCTTACAATAATTAAGGAATAAAACGCAGAAGCATAGCACAATAGAACAGAACAACAACCCTATTGTGAATGTTAGATTAATCTTTATTATTACATCTGTTTTAAAAGACATAACTTATTTATAAAAATATGAGGATCGGGTTGCCAAAGGTACAAAGGGAACAAGGATCGGGGAAGGGGAGGCAGGATATGATTAGGATCGAACAAATCCTTACGTTACCAAATAGTTAATACTAATAAAACTCAGTACTTTTTACAAGTTACAAGGAATAACAAGATCTATCATTAATAATCGGGAGTTCTTCTCTAACTTATCATAAGATAACTGTAAATTGGAGCGTATAGCTTATCTACCGTCGTTCTTACAATTTCTTTTTTAACACAGGAAAGTATTTCAGTGTGTTAGAGAGCGAATGCTGTACCTAATTTTGAACACATTCATATGTTAATTGATCGGTCGTTCGATAAATCTAAGTCCTTTTCTTTCGTCTTACGTACGTGAATTTCATTACCTACGTAAAATTACAATTTTGATGACCGAAGATATCAAAGTATTGTTATTTCGAGAAACGATTCGGATACGTAATCATGACAAAGGATCGCATCATCGCGCGCGCATTGAGCTCTTGTAAAAATCAGATATTTTCACAATATATACTATTTAACATTTTCATGATATTTTCTCGTCGTTTCGCTATTTGGCAGACTTTTCGTGGCATTAACAATACAAAAAAAGGCAGTCGCGTGAAGAGATACACTTAGTCCATTACAAAAGTTCTATGTATATATATATATAAATAAAAATGTCTCTCCTTAGGAGCATATAGATTTCGCGAAGTAGTCATAGAAATTGCGTTGGACTCTCATTTTCCATTAATGGAAAGCTCCATCACACCTCTATGTAATTCAGGATTGCACCGAGGCCGACTATTAATCGACGCGCGACTCCTCGATGCAACGGTCAATTACACAAAATACATATATAATAATATATATATTTATTTATATATATATTTATATCTCTCTTCTATGATCCATATAATATGATAGAGGAAACATCGTTATTATTGTCCATGGGAGTCGCCTTATACAAAAGAAGAAAAACGTACCGATATCTAACTTACATAATATAAAAATATGTAAAAACAGTTTGTACAAAATCGAGAGAAAAGACAATTTATTTATATAAAAAAATACTTGAATAGTACGCAAGATGAGGTGCGAGCAGAAAGATAGAAATGGATGGAGTAGGAAGAGAGTATTTACAAATTTCTTCTTTAGAAAGGGCGAAGACAGATTTATATTTAAAAAAAAAAACAGGGATACTCAATCATAATTGTCCTCTAATCGCGTCACTGGTGGACATATTGCAAAATAACCGACGAATAAATTTGCTCTTTTCTCTCGCAACAATCTATGATTAATATCTTTTTATTTATTTATAGATTCTATTATGCGTACACATCATACCACCGTCCAGTCACGCCGCCGATACGCATTCCTCTGTCTGTCCTCTTTGTCTAAAAGAACTCTCTTTTGGTTTCGGCAGACGAGAGAGATCAGCGAGAATCGTCTTACCATCGTCTTACTTAATTCATTAAACGATCTATTCATATTAACGTACACACGCGATAACGCATTAACGATTACGTTAGCCCCATAGTTTACACGAAAGAAAATTATAAAAACAGCCGCGAATTCCGAGTCGAGCTCTTGAAAAGTCTCAGGAGGTGAGTCGACATGGAACGAAGAAGAAAGATACGATAAAAAGAAGGAAAATTCGAATGGAATGTCTGTGTATGGAACGATTTTATTCACGAGGTGAAGACGACTTCTCTGAGGGCTCTCGTCGACCGTCTAATCATCGCTCTTCTATCTTACACGTTACGTCGGTGATAAATCGTTAAAGGCCATTTGGAAACGTTGCGCTTCATCGATAAGTGGAACATATAATTTAATAGATTTATCTACGCGAATCTCTCTTACACTCTACGACATTCGAAGGCACGATTCTCAGGACATTTCTTCTTTCCAATGCAGAGTTGTGTTCTTCTTCCGTATCCGGTGTTACACGATGTTACGCTCGTTACAATTATCGGGCAGTGCCTCGCGACGATCTAGGGTACGATGCGGAAGCGGGTTGAGACGCATCGATCCCAGAGATTACACGATCTTCCTTTTATTTAGTCGGGGTGAAAGGCAATTCGTGGTGCATTTAAAAAATGGGGTAAGATTTCTGTGAAGATGCACGAAATATCATCCTGTTCTCGATCTGACCATGAATCACGAGTCACCCTCTATAGACATGCTTGTGCGTTACATAATTAAATAGAATATTACATATTACACTCTACTAGTCGTCCTCGTCGAATACACATAGCAGCTCGAAATATGATTCTTCGCTTCCATGCTTTCCCCTATGTACAATAACTATTGTAGATAGCAAGGTTCTCGTTCCCTATTAATCTGTGTCTAAACGGGTCTTCATACTGTGGCAAGTCGAAGGCACCATTGTTCATTGAGCTTCAGATACGAATAACTGAATCTGTCGATACAAAAAAATATATCTTCTACTCGAATCTCCTATGATACTCCTCACCACAATGTTTCCACATCTTTAATTAGAAAAGGCACGATATAGGAGTAGGCAACCGATGTCTGATCCAGAAAATATATCTCCTCGCATATATACACAATGATTTATATGTACTGTGCATGGGCAAAATGAATACAGAGGCTCTGTGAAGCGATAGAAGATACAACCTGTCTTTTATTACCCCTCAGATGCAAAGCACCTATGCGACATTAACGTACTCTGCTGCCCCATACACAACAGTATCCAAAAACTGTACAAACCCTACTCTCGAACTATTGCATCTCCAGCTTCTATTGCTTTCGTGGCCTGACCATACTCCTTCCACCCACCATACCCAAACTCGCAACCTGCCATCCTATAACGACTAAGAAAGATACCACCCCGCTTGCTATAAACCTTACATGAAAGATCGTTTCGCGGATGCGCAGGCCTCCGAACGTTCCGCGTCACTGGCGAGAATCACGCCTCGAACTCGACGAGTTAATCACAGTTCATGCGCGTCCAACGACACTTACTCGCGCGAGGAGGAGAGCGTGTTCAGCCGGCCTCATATGTAAATGGCGTCGGAGCCCTTGTTGCTTTGGTGCGCGCCACCTGCGCTGTACGCGTTCGGCGAGGCCATGCACTCCGACCAATCGCTGTTCGAATGAGGCGAGCTCGAGGACCAGTGACCTGGACTGTCAGGCGACGGGGTTGGAAAGCTCTCGGGCGCCTGCATCAGGTGCTGTGGCGTCACATCCGGTCCTGAGTGATGGGACGGCGGCGTCAAGTACTGGTAGTACTGCTGCGTCTGCTGCTGCTGTTGCTGCTGCTGCTGCTGCTGTTGCGTGCTCTGCTGCTGCGCCTGCTGCTGTTGCTGTTGCTGCTGTTGGATCTGCTGCTGCGTCTGCTGCAACTGCTGCTGTTGCTGTTGCTGCTGCTGACTCGAGGAGTAAGGAAGATTCTCGAAGTCGAAGCCCACGGGTGGCATGCCACCGTGCTTTTGATGCGTCGCCTGTCTCATGGCGGCGATGTGGGTGGGCGAAGTGGGCAGCGATGGCCTGCTCTTCGCTGGCGACGGCGAGCCCATATAGCTCGCCTGCGGCGACAGAGTCATGTTCGACTGCACAGAATGTGGGGGAGACTGGTTACTGTAAGGCGGCGATAACGTGTTCACCATCCCCTGTGCCTGTCGCTGATGAGGCGCTAGCAGCTGGTCGTGAAAATTAGGCAGCCCGTAGTTGGTCGTGAAGGTGTCCAGGCCTAGCTGCTGGAGGCCCTGCATGGATTGGCCCTTTATGCAGTCCTCGTATGGAGGTGGCTGTTTCGCTGTGGCTGTGTGGCCTACTAGTGGGGCGTTGCTGTATAAGCTTGCACTGTCATATGGGCTTGGCAGATTTCCCTCTGCGCCCTCTGCTCCTTGGGGAATCTCCTGGTTTGGGGGCTGAGCGCCACGTTTCACGGGTGGTTTCTTCACGGAAGGCTTTCGCCTTACACCTACCACTCCGCCCTCCGATTCTGGACTGTTTGGGTTCCCCGTGGCGCCCGTCTTCGGTCGCTTCTTCGATTTCGCCTGCTTTGGCGCTGAACCGATCACTGTGGGATGTGTGATCAGCTGTGGGTGGTTTGGAGATCCTGTAAAAAGGAATAGGGAATTTAATATTAGTAGAGTAATTACAGAAAATTGTGAATGTATTAACGATAGAATATGATACTTACCCATGAGAGGACCATTTGGTATAACAGTGACCATCTGTGGGGATCTCGGTACATGTTCGTCCAGTAATCTCACAATATCATGATGTAGTCTTTCACTGGCTACATCTCTCGGTAGTCGATCCATGTGATCAGTTATTTCTCTATTAGCAAATGTGTCGAGCAGCGCCTTGCAAGCTTCGAAGCTGCCTTCCCTGGCAGCAAGGAACAATGGAGTCTCGTCCTTATCGTCCTGAGCGTCCCTGTTAGCGCCATGGACGAGGAGTATATTAACAGCGTCAACGTTGTTAACAGCTGCAGCCCAGTGGAGAGCTGTCTTGCCACTGTTGTCAGCGGCATTGATGTCAGCGTCGGCGTTAATGAGGTCCTCCACCATTCCCTCGGTGGCCAAACGCGCGGCTAGGATCAACGGAGTGGTGCCATCATGCATGCGAGCGTTGAGATTCGTGGCTCTGTTCCGTAGCAGTATCTGGAAGACTCCCATCGCGTCGGCAGCGACAGCGGAATGCAGAGGCGTCCTGCCAGTGTTGTCCTGAGAATTGGCGTCGGCCCCAGCGTCGAGGAGCCTCTTCGCGGCGTCAGCTCTAGCGTAACGCGCTGCCAAGTGGAGAGACGTTTCGCCACTCTTCTCTGTCGTGGCGTTCAAGTCAGCGCCTTGGGCGACCAAGTCTGCGATCACCGCTGCGGTGCCATCGCTTTCATCCTCTTCTTCTCCTGTGTCCAATCCTCCACCTCGAACCGAAGCCACCATCAAGGGTGTCATTCCACTGGGACCTCTGGGATCAACGTCTTGGCCATGTTCGAGGCTGGGTGGCGTCAAGACGCCAGCGTCTGGTCTACGTATCTCTGCAGCGTCCAGGTGCTGCTGTGTCCACATTCGTGGTTCCGTTTCTTCGTAGTCGGTGATGGCAGTATGGTCGCTGGCATATCCAGGCTCTATTCCTCTCATTCGTTTCGAAGGTGGAAGGTCAGACTCGTCATCCGACCACTGTTGCGCTCGACCATTTCCAACGTCCAGGTCCATACAATTCACTGAGGGCTGTTTGTTCAAGTTCCTCATCTCCTGACCATCTGGACCTCGCCTGCGGGACCTACGACGCTGCCCACTACCGCTGCTGGTGCGAAGGAATCCCTCGGGGAACCACGTTACACCCACAGCACGTTTCCTCTGAGCAGTGACCAGTACACCGACGAGCATTCCGCCAAGTACCACGATGACGACACCGATAAAGACGTACTTGTAGTTCGTTGGTGTGTCTGGGTACTCTGGGCCCTGCGGCCCCATCACGCCTCGGACTTGCTCGATTGGGAAGTTTCTGGACAGAGAGTGTTTGGACGCTGTGGCTGCTAGGTATTCTGCTGCCTCGTTTGCTGAAGGGAAGCACACGGCTCCTTGCGTCACTGTGCATTTCCTGTTGTCGATTTCTAAGTAGGCGATCACGCCACTCTGACTGCTCGTGTAAATAGTAGTAGGTCGGCCGAAGAAGTTGGTCTGCAAACTGTCCCTCTTCCAAGGGTAGATCATATCGTTGCCAAGCTCGTCCTGCTTCACTCTCAAGGTTGTCCGCAACTCGTGACCAATATCCCGCAGGAAGGCCACGACGTTGGAACGGAAAGTCTGCATGTCCATCCTCACGACTACGGAAATCACACCTTCAGCAAGTGATGGTGGCTCTCTGTCACAGTCGAGACCGTCCCAGTTACATTCTTCATTATTACAGCCGTAATCGCAGTGTCCATTAGCGTAATGCTTTCTGCAGTAGGCGTCGTAGATGGGGCTGTAGAAAAGAAAGAAATATTAAGTAAATTGTTGAACCTGTGTCCAATTATTAGCCTAGGAAAACTAATAAAGCTACTCACTTGCAGGGTGCCAATTTCCTCTCGCAATCCCTTCCATCGAAGAGACACTGAGCGTTGTTACAGACCTCGTCACACACATCGTTCATAAAAACGTCCCAGCAGTTGATAGGTGCCGTGCAGTTGCGCCAAGGGTTGATGCCCAGCGAGCAATCGTTTCCATCAAAGTTGCAGGCGTACCTGTTACACTCTTCGTCGCAATGGTGATTGCCAGACTTCTCTTCGCATCTATTTTCAATACATTTTTTCCTCTCGAGTTCCAGGTCCAGATCATACGCATTCATTATTTTGGGTACATTAGAATTCGGTCTGCCGAAGATGCCGCCTCCATAGTTAGGGTCATAGATCTCACAGTTCTTGCCAGTCCACTTTGGTGGACAG
The DNA here is from genome assembly GCF_051401765.1 of Calliopsis andreniformis. Classification (NCBI taxonomy): domain Eukaryota; kingdom Metazoa; phylum Arthropoda; class Insecta; order Hymenoptera; family Andrenidae; genus Calliopsis; species Calliopsis andreniformis. The sequence continues at coordinate 7,559,465 of NC_135065.1, read as the reverse complement.
TCGCAAGCATAATCACCGAGGAGGTTCTTGCAGACTGCGTTAGACTGCTGGCAAGGATTGCTCGCGCACTCGTCTCTGGCATCTATTTCACAATGAGTCCCAGTGGTTCCAGGAGGACAGTAGCACCTATAACCGACCTCTGTTTCAGCCACAGTGCAAGTGCCACCATTCAAGCAAGGTTCTCTGTCGCAGTAGGAGCCTGCGAATTCGCAGTTGTTTCCATAGTAATCGCTGGGGCAGAGACAAGTGTGTCCAGCCTGCTTCGCTGTGCAAACTCCTCCGTTCTGACAGGGCGAGCTGTCGCAGAAGTTCACCTTGACTTCACAGTGACGTCCCATGTAGCCAGGCTTGCAGTTGCAGTGGTAGTTGTTGACAAGCTGCACGCAGTCCTGTGTCCCTGGAGAGGCGCAGGGGTTCGAGAGACACTCGTTGATGTCACCCTCGCACCTGGGACCCACGAATCCAGGAGGACACTTGCATTCGAATCCATTAACTTTGTCGATACAGGTTCCATTATTGTGGCAAGTGCCAATCGCACAGTCGTCAGGGTTCAGTTCACAAATGAAGCCCAGAGTCCCTGGTGGACACGAGCAACTGAAGTTGCTGATGAGATCGTGGCAGGTGCCGCCATTCTGGCAGGGATTGGGCCGACAGTCGTCTACGTTGAGCTCACAGTTCTGGCCCTGGAAGCCTTTAGTACACTGACATTGATAGGAGCCGACTAAGTCCTTGCAAGTGGCACCATTTTGACAAGGGGCAGAGTCACATTCGTTGACTTCCTCTTGACAATAGGAGCCAGTGTATCCTTCCAAGCAGTGGCAACGATGACTGTTACCAATATCCTCGCAAGTACCATTGTTACAGAGATTCTTCTCGGGCACTCCTTTCCTGATAGCTGCGTCCTTGCAAGAGACCATCTCGACATCGCAGACTTTGCCAGTCCATCCAGGTGAGCAGTTGCAGTGGTACTTATTCTTGTACTGAACACAGGTAGCCTGATTCTCACAGGGATTGTCTGCGCACCAGTCGATGAACTGATCGCATCTGGTCCCAGTGTACCCATAAGGACAGTGGCAAGTATAATACTGGACATGGTCGTGACACGTGGCACCATTTAGGCAAGGAGAACTGTCGCACTCGTTAATGCGATACTGACAATTCGAACCAGTGTAACCAGGTCCACAGATGCAGGTATAGTTATTGATGCCATCGATACACTTGCCACCGTTCATGCAGCTGCTCTCTGTGCAGTCCTCGTCGTTGGTTTGACAGTTTATGCCAGAGAACCCGAGCTGACATTGACACGTGTACGAGTTGACGTATTCTTTGCAGATAGCGCCATTTTGGCAGGGCTGCGACAGACACTCGTCTACGTCGATTTCACAGTGCTTGCCGCTGAAACCATCCAGGCAGAGGCAAGTGTAGTCGCCAATGCCATCCAAACATGTACCGCCATTTTGGCAGGGAGCTGTAAATGGGAAATATAAATAAATTACATAAGCTTCTGTTCAGTATTACTTTTGAGAGAACTCAGATTGTGAGACAGGTGGTTATTCACTTACAGTTGGCACAGTCGTCAGTATTGATTATGCAATCTCGACCCTCGTAGCCCTTGGCACAGAGACATTGATAAGAGCCATTGGTGTTCCTGCAAGTAGCTCCGTTTCTGCATGGAGATGTCACTACACATTCGTCAACATCCTCATCGCAGAGCCTGCCAGTGTAACCGACTGTACAGGTGCAGGCAAAGTCGAGGAAGTTTGATGATGGTGAACACTTGGCCCCATGGAGACACCTGCAACAATTGTTAACAATGATCATTAGTATTATGCTCTACCACAGGTCTTACTCTAATCACTTTATATTAATATATAGAAGATATAGAATGTACTATAGTTCAGCTGCTCTGAGAGAGAAGATAGTAGATAAAAACTAGGACCACTCTGACTCTCAAGTACAAAAGTCTCCAATCACCACTATTTAAATACAGTTAGCAGACCACTACCAAAACTCACAACATGTACTGTCTACATCATGTGTGTCATTAATAGACTACTAATACTCTTCCTCTCAGAACAACCCAACACTAAAAATTCACCTATCCCTCAGCACATCCTGGAACACGTACTTGTTAGGTGAACAAGGGTCCAGCTTATCCTCGCAGTTCCTCCCCGTGTGGGGCAGCTCACAGACACACTTATAGTCGTTGACAAGGTCTATACAAGAGCCTCCATTCTGACAAGGGTTGTTCGCGCAGTCGTCAATGTTGGTCTCACAGTTGGTACCAGCGTAGCCAGCCAAACACTTGCAACTGTATCCATTCAGGTGATCCTTGCAAGAGCCGCCATGCTGGCAGGGATTCGACCCACACTCGTCGATGTCCGCCTCGCACCTCTTGCCTCCGTACCCTGGCAGACAGTGGCAAATGAACTGGTTGACACCATCCTCGCAGGTGCCGCCATTTATGCAAGGATTGCTGGCGCATTCGTCCACGTCACTGAGGCACCTAGCGTCGTAGTATCCCCTGGGACACTCGCACCTGTAGCCATTGATCAGGTCTATGCACCGTCCGCCATTGGCGCAGGGATTGCTCGCGCACTCGTTTATATCCGTCTCGCAATGCTGTCCTGTAAAGCCTGGCTCGCAGTCACAGGAGTACCTGGAAGAAAAGGCATCGTATCCACTGAGGATGGAAGATATGATGATGTTAGAGTGGGCCCAAGATTTTGCCAGATTTGGGGGTTCGAGTGTTCGAGTGTTCGACTTCTGTAATCATTTCTGGAGCTTTGCGCAAGTGGAGGGAGGGGAGTTGGAATTTTGCCAGATTTTGAAGATCTCTCGAAGATATCTTACCTTCTGTTCTATATCGACAAGTAGTTTAATAAATATTGTTCATTTAAAAATTCTGCTGTGTTCTGTTATTGATTCCAAAAGCCACTTGCAAAATTCCTGAACTCAATTTACATGCTCTCAAATATCCACAACTCTAGTGATGCTAACTCTATTCATGCTATTATTCAGGGACCACTGTCTAGCTATGGAACTGTATAATTCACAGAAGTTTCTTCCCTCCCTTAAGGAATCCTTCAGGGAGCTTCACCCATCAAAGAAGTCCTCAACTCACCTGTTGATCCCATCGATGCATCTCGCTCCATTTCTGCAGGGGTTGCTATAGCACTCATTGACGTTCACCTCACAGTTCGTGCCAGAGGTTCCAGGTCTGCAGATGCACTGGTACCCGTTTATACGGTCCTCACACCTACCCCCGAATTGGCAAGGGTTGCTCTCACACTCGTCGATCTGGATCTGGCACAGCTTCCCCGTGAATCCTGGGAAACAGTTGCAACTGAAGCTGTTTTCTCCATCGATGCAGGTGCCGCTGTGACAAGGATTCGACTGGCAGTCGTTGATGTTCGTCTCGCAGGAGGCTCCCGTGAATCCTGGAGGGCAATCGCAAGTGTACTTGGCTATGGAGTCCTGGCAAATGCCTCCGTTTTTGCATGGTGATGAGGCACAGTCGTCTATGTTGATCTGGCAGTGAGAGCCAGCGAAACCATTCGCGCAAGTGCACTTGAAGGAATTTATCAGGTCGGTGCAGACACCCCCATTGAGACATGGCTTCGCTGCACATTCGTCTATGTCGATCTCACACTGGGTGCCCGTGAAACCTGAAAAAAAGAAAATTCAAGATTGCTGTTAGAGAAAGTCTTTTTGCAGTGGACATTGTCCTGGTCAGATATTTTCACTGTTAGTGGGACACAAGGATTTTTAAATGAGGATGATAACTATTGGGTCATTTTATAAGCTTCCAAATAGTGTTTGAAAAAACCTCTGACAAATAAAAAATTAACCTAGAAAATAATATAACTATAAATATTAATTTTCTTAAAAATACAATAACTATATACTTCTCTTAAAATCCTAAAATCATCTACATACTCTTTCCTCCAACTTCTACTTTTCTAAAAAACCAGCCTGCCAACCTCTCTTCAGCACCATCATCAAAAGTCCATCGAAGCGTGTAATTCTTCAATCCCTTCGTATCAAAACTTCCCTTGCAACCCTAATTTATGAAGACTAATAAGCACGTGAAGTAGCAGTTGCACCCATACACTGCAACTTAGTGCATCCTTTTAACGCGAGCAAACCGGAATGGGACCCTGCACCGCCTATTTGTTACTCTACAGAGCATCGCTTCAGCTTCTTCCTCAAGGGTATACTTTTTGCAACAGTTCAGGACAATTAGCCGAAATTAAGAAGCAACGAAGAAGCTCCGATCGATTGGACCAGTTCAAAGGTCTAACGGGACTAAGAGGGGCCCGATCAGGGCCCAATCATTGTCGCCCAGTTTAAGATTGGTTCTTTTAACAGCGCCACGGAAAATGACGAACATTCTCGGTGAGCCAAATAAAGTTGTCAGCGATGTAGCCACAGTAATTAGCCATAATTAGACACCGTCACGAGGGAGGAGAAGGGAGGGCCGAAACTGGTCCAGAGGGACCTGGACCGCTGCTAATTGCATCTTTGATCGATCGGCTCTTTGCGCTTTTTTCCTTCCGCGTTCTTATCCGCGTCGAACAAGCTGAAGGAGTGAATCGCAGACGACGATAATCGCACCAATTATCGGAAGTAATTAAAGCCTACGGATGACTATCCGAGTTCGACGAGATTGCTGGGCCAGGTGGGCTGATCGGCGAGCATGTTTTGCGAAGCCTTGCACAGGGGAAGTCGACTCGATGTTACTGGGTGCAGCATGAGAAATATTCGGAGAATGTTGTTCCAGTTCTTGTTTAAAATATCTGATTTACAGGATGAAGTGACGAGGAATATTTCAAAGATTCAAACAGTGTTGAAAGGAAAGTAATCCCATAATTCAATACAGTTTCTGATCATATATGGGCAAATGCGAATCGTGACACGAGCCTGAGAGGGTTTCCTAATGGAATAATTGGGTTTGGAAAATTCGAGCGACTTCCGCTAATTTCGCGTAGCTCGTTGACTCAGCCCGAAATGGAGCTGGCTTAATTGGAGGAAAACTAATTTAGAAAAATACGCCAGGGAATGTAGTAATGGACCGTAAGGAGCACTATATAGAGAGATTCCTTGCCCGTATATGGAGGTCTTCTCAATGAGAGAAAGTTATCCATTGGGTGCTTGGCCTTCCGCGTTATAAAGGTTCCACTGTCTATGGAACCGCGAATGGTTTGTTGATCATGAACCTACTATCTTTATTTCATTACTGAGAAGATTAGATTGGTCAAAATATTGCGCAATTCAAAGTATTAGATGTGTATTCAAGGTATTTATATCTTAGTTTTATAATATAGGAGCGTAAATCTGAGAAATTGATTTTCTTTTTCAGAGACATTGCAATAGGATTGATGGTTTATCTACCCTAGGAGATATCAATGACCGTCAGCCGGATGACGCGTGGATTTTTACTGAATTTACATTCACTTAATATGTCTCTGTCTCTTTTCCCATTCAGACAATGATGCAGCTAATTCACTTGTGAATGCACGTACAAGCTGGCGGCGGGTCGCAATCGCTTCCTCTCGAATCTTAAGGGCCCCGTACACAACGAATTTATGAACATCATGAATCGTTAAAGAACGTGCACTGATTTTTGTTCTACGAGGAAATCCGAGATTCTTTTTATTTTTATAGTAGAAACTCTACTAATGTCACTAATTCAATATTAAATTGATACAATAATAGTTGTAATTTTTTTTAAGAATATGAAACACAACAAATGAATTATTTTTCAAATTTTCTTAAAGATATTGTGTGTTAATGAATGCAGGTAAGAGACTTCAAAATTTTTAGCTAAAGTATCTTCGAATTTTTAACTTTCAATAGATTATAAATGAATCTAGCGTGGATACAGGATTTATATTGATTTATATTGAAATTTGTTGCACTATCTGAGCAATTCTTTCCCTTCAAAGGAAAAAGGCTCTGCACTGGTCTTGCTAAACGATTCGCGAGGTCGTTCGTTGGTTCTATCGATGCCAGAGGGCCGTCCACCATATTTGCATACGAATACGACCGCAGAAACACGTAGCGTTTGAATTATTAAAGACGTCTTCGGGACCGGAGGCGGTGTTGAAGGCAGAAACATTTTTCAACGTTGAGTTAACACGCTATTGTCTCCGGTCGCGATTTTCATACCAGCCCATAAACGGGCAGAAATTGAAAAATTGCCTGACAAAATGATCTCCTTGACAAATGACCATTTCTCTTCTCCATACAGGCAGCGAACAATTTTTTATCAACGAAATCTTCCATTGTTTCTCTAAATGGATCACATTTCTCTATTTCTTGATTTGAATAGCAGAAACACTGTAAAATGATATCAGAAATATAACAAAAAATAGCTTCGCTTAAGATTGAAGTCACTGTTCATTTCTTCAACCCTAATCCAAGTATTCTACTCTAAAAATTGCAATTTACTTTAATTTTATGGTTAAAAAAAGATCCACAAAATTTTTGGTGGGAAACCATCGTGGTAACAGTAAGCTGTTATAAAACGATCAAGAGAGCGCTTCAGAACGAGAAAGCAGCAATCAATCCTAAAGGATTTAATTGCTGATCTGAGACTTTCTGGGCTTCCACTTTGGGAACATCTGGAACCTGTTTTTAAGACAGAAAACAGACCCCCCCTTTTTAAATAAAACACCCTTCTTTCAACGTCGCCTAGAAATGCACCCAGATTGCGCATCCGGAATAGCACGACAGCTGGTATTATCCTTAAAAGACGTGTGCATCCTGCGATGAACGTCACGGACCACACGGTTCCGCTGGCTAATGTTTGCTTGTCAGTTCGTCAATCAATTTTCGACTCCCTTTCGCCTATTTTTTAGCGAAGTCTCGAACTGAATACGCTGTAATTGGATACACGATACATGATAGTGTTTCGCTGAAGAGAAATCGGAGGAATTAAAATCTAATATTGTATTTTTTATTTTATACTACTAGAATAATATTTATCTTTTAAAAATGAGAGAAAATGAGACTTTCTACTTTCACGTGTATTGGAAATTTGAATGCGTCTTCATGTTTTTTCAACTTTATTTTCCCTTTCCAATTTTTCGAAGCTCGACATTGAAGACGCCATAAAAAACGAATAGACTTCAGGATATGCAGAAGTGGAAGAATGTAACGGAAGATAGTATAAAAGTCTCGTCGAGAAGACTGAATTATTGGCAAACTTTAACCATGGCTCCTTAAGCCGCAGAATTTACGAGGTAACCCGAGTCAGATGCAATCAGGAGGGGCAGATGCAGGCATAGCTTCCATCACGAACGAATGGTGAAACTTGCACCTTCGACGATTTTACGCGCCACGCTTCGTTTCGAACTCGTTCTCGGTTTTACGCTGACGCCTTGCCTCTTTGCTGTCTTTTTCGGAATATTTGAACCGCTTGTTTCCTTAAATCAATTCCTCTTGCCAGTGCAAAAAGAATCTTCGACGATGTACTCAAAACAATTTGTTTCAGAGCAATTAATTTTCAAAATATATTGAATAATCTTCTTCCAATACTCAGAACCAAGAACCTAAGGAACCACTGTATGTCACTAGGTCTTGTAGCATCAAGGAAATAACTTCTCCCAAAGTATACCTACTCTATCTACCATTATCATCATCACAGTGATAGCGAGGTTCGAAGGAAGACGCAAATCTAAATAATCACGTAGGGTCAAATAGTTTCGATCTTGGTCCCGCAATCAATACGAAGACCTAGGTCAGTCCCCATGATCGAACAATGACTGCCGCCAGTGATTCGTTTCAGCGGACCTGCGTAGGAGAGCACGGTGCGCTCGATCACGTGTGGCTGAACGATGATGAGGATGATGACCGAGCTGGAGCGCTACCACGGCTCGCCTAGTCCTCGTCCTGGGATCGTTTCCGTATTGCGGAAACGAATCAGGCAGAAATCGAACTGCGGCACCGAGTTAACGGTACCCGAGATTGCGGAACAATGCAAAAGAATTATGGGAGGACGGCTCTGCATCGCAACTGCCTAGGAATTAGCAGTTTTCCGTTCGATGGTTGACTCGTTGGAATGTTACCGCGCGTTTCACTCGCCCGCTGGCGATGTGAGTCCATCGATTCCAGGACGTAAAGACGACCACCTTTGAACCCACGTTTCTGAGACCCTCTGTCGTCCCTCCTGCGTAACTGAGAATGACTGTGATGAATAGTGGGCACTGTTCTTTAACGCCAGAAGCTGTGAAGACTATTTTCAACTCTGGTTCATTCTTTGGAGCTTTGTATTTTATACTTGGTTTTGTGGAAGGTTGCTTTTATCTATGCTTCATTTCAGCTACTTGGGTTTCCTTTATTACGGATGGTGGATTTTAGTTGACCAGCATTTTTGAACTGTTGTCCACTGTTACACACTAATTGGAAGCTGTTGAATTATAAAGTATCTATCATGAAATACTATACAAGATAGTAAAGAATCTTTGAAATAATAGACTCAGATAGGAGATTTAATTGCAAAGTGTTTTGCCGAGATAGATAAGCGAAATTTTATGTACATATATTATTGTACTATTTATGAACTCTAAACTACAGTGGCAGAACAGTACCTTGTTCTGTATCTCGGCGCAAGGCATATCTGATGCTTATCGCGAGTCAAAAAACAGAAGAAGGAAGTAAAAAAGGAACTCCACTCTATCTTACATTGAAGCCCTGATAAAAAGCAAGAGGCCATAGTCTCGCAGGCGAGAATTCGATCCAACGGTGGTCGTTGATCGTGTCTGCGTTGCCAACTCCCACGTATGGCCAGGCGTGTTCGGATAATTGTAATCTATTGCCTTCGCCAGTGTTCCCGATGCAGCCTACGCGCATTGATAAACTATGCGAAAGCTAGCGCGCGCACAGCTCGCGGATCCGCTCTCCTCCGTTCCTTCTTCTGCCTCGCGAGCCAGCCTCTCACCTGTCCTCGTCCTTTTCTATCGTTTTTGCGCCCGACGATTCTACGTATATTCGATTCGAGACTAACGAGCGCGAGCACGTGTATATGCGGCTCTTACGTGGCGAAACGTGAGCGCAGGGTGTGTTTCGAGCTGATTCGCGATGCTGGGGAAATGAACGCGTTCAGCCGCGACCAACGCTTGCTCCCGAAGTGGAGGACACTGATGACTCCCTAAGCTTCTTCCTTTTTGGTGGGCATTCTGTACCTCATAGTCAGAGTCACCCAAGTATTTTTTTGTTATTTTTCAGGAGAGCCGAAAAACAAATGCGATTACCTAATTAATTAACATAGCGTTCGAGGTAGTTTGTACTATTAAATTTCCTTCACTTGCAATGTAACTTAGCTAAATTGAAGAGAAGGCAATAAGGTTCTGTAAAAAATTTCATGTTGAATAAAATGGACTTGGGTTACGCTGGCTCTGAGTTACAGTATTATTAGAAGAGATTTTTTTAAATATTTTAATATTTCATTTTACGAGGAATTTTGTATTTGATTTTGTAGCTTTGCATAGGGTGTTACTGTTACAAAAAAGAAACTGGAATCTTGAAGGCTTAGAAAGCTCCTGAGAGTAGTAAACTAATACATACAATATTAAATAAAAGTAAATTAAACTGTGACCTAGAGGTCTCTGAAATTTTAGACCCCCCTTTTTCTAGAATCCTGTACTATATTAATTAACTAATTTAGGTAATTCTTCAATTGTAATAATGTTCTAATCTTCAATGTCTCAATCTCTAGCTTTAACAATTTTCTATGATCTAAGTGAAATGAGTTGAACCTCCAAATTCTGACAAAAAATTCCCTCGATATAAGACTCAAGCATCTCGAAACAGTGTTAAATTTCCATCATAAATGGAAACACAGGAAAGCATTCACCGGAACTAGTTCTCCGTGTCACGGAATTAGTTCAGCTTCCTCGTGCTCGCCCACGATCCACAGTGAATTCCACGTGGGACGTAATTTATGCGTAGAGCAGCAGAGTGCATCGTGCACATTGTTAATCAACATCGTCGCCACCCATCGCGAGTACGTTGCCATCCTACGCTGCTGGTACTTTCGCATCGAATATAGCGCGCCGCGAAATAGAACCGCGACTCTGTAACGAGATATTGGTTTTCTAATTTAAATGAGCCAGCTCGTCGTACACTTCCTACATGCAGAGCGTGCTCCGAGTCACGTTGAATATGTACCAGCAGGTATCGGGTGATTATGATGATTAGAGGAGCAGAAGAGGCGACTCAAAGGTGCCGCTTAAGATTCAACTGATGCAACGAATTAAAATGAATTATCGTTGACTCGTGACGTGGACGATAAGCATTTTCCTGTTGAAAGGGCGCCGCTGAACTTTGCTGAATTTCGTTTCAGATATTTGCGATTAGGAGTAGATTTTGGAAGAACTGAAAATCTTGGATATTTTGAGGTGAATGGGTATTTAAATCAGTAAACACTAGATAGCTTCAATGAGAAGCTAAATGGAAAACGATTTTTCATGTGAGTGGGTGGGTGAATGGGTGAGGAAGTGAACGAGCGTACGCAGTAATAGACTGATACAACTAGTATTCGAAGATAAAGTCTCACTACTAAAAGAGATATTACAGGAAAAAGAGATGAATATTATTGGACTGTGATGAGCCAGTCAAAGAGGAGACTAATTTTGCATTCATTTTTTTTCTGTGCATAGTTAGATATCTCTATACATCACAAATTCACAGAATTGTATCTCACCTTTTCACTCAAAATCGAACTTAAAATACACTTATCTACATGAAAAAAGTAAAACTCAATAATTTACATCTCAGATAAATTCTCTGAAACACGTACGTCAAAATTTTTATTCCCAATCTCTGATCAAATGTATAACTACATGAATCTCACGAGACAGTTATTTTTTTCACCATTAAAGCCAGTTTCGAAGGCTGTCCCGAGCCACACGAAACGACATGGAGTGGGCCGATATCAGCTAAATACGCCTAATGAAGCCGTCATCAGTTACCAGTGCTGTAAGCCAGTACAAACGACCTGACCGTTTCTCGATTCACGTAAACGAAACCCTTCTCTCGATCGGCGATCGATACAAGGCCCATGGATCCCTTTACTCGAGGATCACGTAGGATCCTCAAAGGATTCCGCGACCACATCGTAATGTTGGCGATTTCTTTAAAGAAATCCGCTACGACCGTGAAATTGCGCTTGTCTTATGATATTCCTTAATTCTGTGCAGGCTTTCTCCCTCTTGAACAAACTGATTCCTGTACGAGGGCCAGAGAATACCCTCCAAACGAACTGGCTGCGAAATAATCTAGCAAGAATGACTCAAACAGTCTCTAATTGTAATAAATCTCAAAGTAACCAGAAACCTATTATTTTTCAAAATTCTAAGAAACCAAAACCCTTCAACATGTAACCCAGATTCCCAGGGCTAACTAAATCACCCATAACACCAGCAAGAATCCTGGTACGAGTATTTCAAGCGATCGAGGACCCAGAACGCTGGTGGCCCCGAGGTCAAAGGTCGGCCAGCGCGGAAGAGGACGAAGGCGAGCCTCGGCGGCACCTGTGCTCGGATGCACACGTTTTTCGCGATTAACGGTCGCGAGACATCGAGGTGGCTACCTGAGTAAGCAAGATTCTTCCTCAGCAATCCCCTTCGATCCTCCATCTTTTCCGCCTGATGACAGCTAACGCGCTGCAACGTCGTAATGACGAGTCGAGAACCAAAAAGTCGAATTGCCACCGGCTGGTCCGCGTTATTTACTGAATCGAATGAAAAAGAGGGCCTCATCACGGGGCCCGTTCGTCGCGGGAACGAGGGGGCATCGCGGAATAAGGCCCCTCTCTCGTTACCATCGTTCCTCCGCGTCGCCGCAGCAGACGCGGGAGTTCGTTAGCCGAAAAAAAGCCGCGTAACGCGCTGAATAAATTCCGGTTATGCGCAAACTGCCGCTGCGTAATGGCGGTAATTATCGTGGGCCTGTGATGTCTTAAGAAGCCATGATTATTATCGTTTTGGGGAGCCTGTCCTCGGGCGAGGCATTAACACCCAAGTATGCGACGCGGAAAATACCTGAACCTCGCTTTTTAAGTCCTCCTTGCGTTATTAGGGATTCTGAGAGGCACTTAAATATTCGTAATTTGGAGGTGTAAGTGACAGGTTGATATAAGCGCAGACCCTCGATTAACCAGGTTTTAATCATTCTTAGTATTGTTTTTTTAACCCTAGGACCACATGCTTGTATTTTTCGGCGTAAGTAACATAGTGGAGTCGCAAGCGATTGGAAAAGAAATTTTAATATGTAAAATATTGATTATTTTGAAGAATTTATTTTCTATTCCTTTGAGCATCTTAAGAAAAGAGAGTTTAAAAGAAATTTTTAAGTTACTTCAAAGTGTATGCTAAATAGGTCTTCGAGTTTAAAATTGTGCTGGGTCACCAGCGATCCCAGGGTGTCGTCCTAGGGTCAACCTTCGCCTGGCGGATGTTGGGTCCAACGAAGTTACTAAAGCTAAAACTATTCGTCATTTGATGGTTAATCAGTGTAACGAAATTGCGATAGGATACTGATCCAAAGTTGAACTGCAACTAAATACTAGTATTAAGTATACAAGCTAATATATTTCATTAGAAAAGTGCTTAGTGTCTGCAGTGTTTACTCCATAATGTTCCAATCCCACATGACAGTGCTTTCAAGACATCTTTCTCCAACATTAGTCCCCTCAGCCAGGCTTCGACCATTCTCTCAACAACCACTGTGCCTCAGCATCACCCAAGAAACCCCAGCAGCATTTTTCCCCGAACTAAATCCTTCCTGCAGCTCATTCGAGCCATCACACCAGCGCGCACAAAAATGACGGCATTACCCACGCCTCTCTTTTCCCATAAAAACCGGCAAGGCTGCCATATATCTGGCCAGATAACTGTAAATCCTCTTAGACGTTCAACAGTAGACCCTCCGTGTCTCTGGCGAGGAGGGACCAGGGGAGGAGAATTTACGCGGGGATTTGTGTAAGCTTAATACGAGCGTCGGTCGCGGAGATAACGGTCGAATAAATAGCTAATTGCACGCGAGCATGTCGAAAGCGCCGCGTCGAAAATCCGAGCCGCGCCTTCGACCGCGGAAAAATCACGCGGAATCAGAAAACTCTGGGCCATCGCTTCGACTGCCAAGCAGACCCCGCCTCGTCGTGTACATCGCGCTGTCTAACTGTAAACACCCAGGGAGAGGTTCGACTCGCCCCCCCGGAAGGAATAGAAAAATTCCGGAAGCTAGACGCGCCGCTCGTAAACTCGATTGCGTTTCTGCGCCCGCGGAGCGCCGCTGGAATTCCCCCGAGTCGCTGGTACGCGCGCAACGCAGGCTGAATTTTGCCAGGCCCCTGGGCAGCGTTCCCGAGATTTCCTAGGCGCGCATGCGCGGTCGATCGCGGGCCCAGGCGCCTCGGGTAGGCAACCGGCGTCCCGTGGCTTTCGACGCCGCTTCCACTTTATGGGAAATTTATCGGCGGATGGAGTCGCGAGCCTGGGGACGAGGCACTTGTCGAAACGAATCGGAGGAATTAGAGGTTTGACGTGAGATATTGGAGGTCGCGGAGGATCGAAGGGACGCGGTCGGAGGAAACGATGTCCTGCGGTTCTGACCCTCTGGGTTTCTGGTTTTGGTTTTGATGCGTCTGGTTGCGAGGGCAATGGCATGGGGAAGGTATTTTTAGTTTTGGAGATGTTGGTGCTTGGAGGTTTGAGGATTCTGTTACAGTAGGGATGAAGGATGAGTTGTGTTCTTGGTTTTCAAGAGAATAGGATATTTAGTGATTTTATCTCATTGAGATAATAAATTTTACCTTGTGGTCTTTGGCTGAGGTATGAATACCTCAATTTTATACTTCTAAAAATTAAATTCTGAAAAGTTCTGAAAATAGTCTTCACAACTGAAGACTATTTTCAAATCCCCATTCAATAATACTTCCCATATACAGGGTGATCAGTTTAACTGGAAACCCTCTAATAGCTTTTAGAATAAATGCTGCCAACACTCGAAAAGTTACCATATAAACTGATCACCCTGTATTCTCTCTTTCTCTATGTAAGCTTCTTCCACTATCCAAATCCTGATCATCTCTATCCACTACCCCGAAATGGAAATAGTTCTGTCCCTCCTCCAGTTTCTATCTCCGATACACGTCATAGCTTCCTGAAACTCTGAATAAGGCCGAGAACTGGTCGCGAAGTGAAATAAACTCGACTGGTCTGGTTCGCGATTCCCAAGGCGGTGGTTCGCAATATGAGGACGAGTTCCTCGGCCTGCGTTTTTTCCCTCGACCTCTTGATTAATCACTCGTAATTGGCCAGACCCGTTGCGTGACTGGAAAGGACGCTGCCCGAAGAAAACCTTGCGACTGTCGTCTGAATCCCACTGCCATTTTTCCAGCTAGCTGCGGCGGGAAGAAAATCGTCCCTGAACTGTTCATCATTCGAGGTGTCACGATTGCGATCTTATTATGCAAATCTCTACAGACGATCGAGAGGCTAATTGCTTGGTGTCGAACAGCTTTCTTTGGGAGGTTGATGTAGGCTTGTCGTTGGTAGTACTGTGAGTTATCGATTTGTAAGTAGTCTGGTTTGAGATAGGCTTTTTATGTAATTTAAATATGTCTGGAATATCGAAGACAAATCTGAAGAAATGTTAGTACCTGGGGACAGTTAACTATCTGATGATATTTTTACTAAGTTAGTAATTTTTACAGCTACGAGTGAAGTTTGCAATTATTGCTAATAAAATAAAATAGAGATTCTAGTGAACGTAGCATGGGAATAAACTTCGAGTATTTTTTAATAAGAGATTCTATGTAGGTCACTAAAATTGCTGCAATTTCGAGCACGTCTAATCTTCTATCAACACAGAGTAAATTAACATGTTGAAATCCCTGAAAGCTGTTCATTATCACACCCAGTCGTTTTTTGCGTGGCTTGAGGAGAAGGCGAGCCGAATGAACATGAATCGTTCGAGGTCGATACTGGGTCACTTTGTATCTCGGTCTTAGAAAATGTTTCTCGGTTCGTTTAACTCTGATTAGAGTCGGTGTCGGCGTTGATGAGACCCGATTCGACACGACTGCCACAAATGAGAGGCAAGACTTTAGGAGAAATATCAGTTATTCTAACACTGTGGCTGGTGAATTTTTTATCGATCCTGATCTTGTCCTTTGATAAGAGAAATCGATACATTAGGTGTTTAAATTCACGTACCTAATTATTTTCTTTAAGAATTTTCTGCTGTTAATTTTGAAAGATAAAAACCTGAATAAAATGTCGACGAATTGAATTTGCAGCTCATGTTAAAAATTTCACATCTACTTGGAAAAATTTTCTTTTATGGTTCTATTTATGAAAAATTCTACAATTTTAATTAAGATAATACATATCACACATTTTTAGATCGTTAACGATTATGAGTAGTTACACAGAGATTCGACTGAAACTCTTCCCAATCCCCTATATGGTAGTAGAATCAGCAGGTGCACCATACTTGAACACCAAATCGGTCATTCCACGTTGAACGAAAAAGACAGGTTATCTGCGCGTTATTACAGGTGTAACAAAAGCGTTAAAATTCACGTAAGAATTATCCCGTTATTCGAAATCGATGGAAATTGCAACACCCTTAAGACGCACACGAATAACGAAACATTTCGCGAGGTGGCTACGAACTTTGCCCCCTTGGCATCCATTGGCGTGTAATCGACCTTAAACTTGTACCGTTCAAATTGCCTTCCTCCGTCTCATTGCACCCGTTCGAGGTAACGAACTCGTTTGAGATCGTGCTGAATGTTCGATTGATGGGTAGAGCTGATGAAAATTTTCGAAAAATGAGGCCCCTCGAGATAATACTCCGTTCGCGAAACTACACAGCATGTGAAAGGTCAATGCACCCATACAGCTCCACGAAACGAACTGATTATTTGCGCAGACAGCATCCAACAATAATTACACAAAAATTCGCTAACTAAACGCTGTTGCTATTGGACTCATCTAAAATGTAATACAAAATTACCACAAATTCCCTAGCCCGTAGATTCTATTTTAATACGCAGAACCTCGCGAATGAATTAATCTAATATCGCTGGCAAAGTACGACCAATCGCGGTCTCAAGGCAGCATTTGCGTAATCCTACTCGATTATGCAAATTGTAGGCGATTTTTCACGGACGAACTAATTATCTCGGCATGCTGGGCATCCCCGTAACCTGCAACCGGAATCTTCCCCAGAAGTCCGCGATCCACTCCGCGATTTTACGATTACTGCCGACTCGATTCCAGTTCGAAACGCTTGCAAGACCGAAGTATACGGTAGGCGTATCATCGTTCGAGTTACGATACCGTGCAACGCGTTTCGTTTTAGAGTCTGACGAATGCTTCCTAATGCAGCGAGAATCCACGAGCCCTGAGTCCAAGCTCAGAGACTGGTTTTTCGTTTGAGATCTTTGCTCAGCCGTTTAATACACTATAATCAGTTTAACTGGAAGCATTTACTGTAAATGCTGTAGCATTGCAAGGCTGCCAACACTCGTTAGAGAATTCCGAGTTACACTGATCACAGAAACAAAATTTTAACAAGGTTCTGAAAATAGTCCTCACAATTGAACCCTTTTGTTCAAATCTCTATTTAATAATTGAGATCTTTGGTCATTCGTTTATACAGGGTGATCAGTTTAACTGGGAACCTTCTAAGCGTTGGTTAAACTGGTCACCCTGTATGTGGAACTCTTCTAGGTCTTTGCTTTGCACTGTCCACTTGAGATCTTGAGGATCTTGTGGATCGATTGAAGAGTGTTTTTTCAGTGATACGCGATTTTTGGTGAAGGCTGGGCTGAATGAGTGCCTTGAAGAGGTGACTAGGGATATTTTTCAATTCTCTGATTATGAATCCTAGGGTATATCCAAGGTAAATATGTTCGATGATACATATTTATTGGATATTTTGTTAAATAAACAGATTCTAACATGATTTGGACATTTAATATATTTTGTATGTTAAGTGGAAGTAGTTTGTAATTTATAAGATTGAAAAAGTGAAACTAATGGTAAACCTAAGATTTTAATTTTGTTGGAGTATTGAACCTTAAAAATTGAAAATAATAAATATAAAATTTTAAAAAGTAAGTTTTTCTAATTTCCTTCTTTTTTAATTCATTGAGAAGAAATGCCATTTAAAGTCGAGTAAGAAACAATTTCATTATGATCAATTTTTAATTTACAAAAAAATTAAACATATGTTAATTTTATATTATAAATGAATATTAAATGATACTCAACTTCAACTGGATTGAACACGCTATTGGAGACACTACTTCTTCAATCTCCGGTATGGTCTAGTGGCTAGGATACCTGGCTTTCACCCAGGAGGCTCGGGTTCGATTCCCGGTACCGGAAACTTTTTTTTCTACTAGATTTTTAACCACAATATTATTTTTTTCATCGAATTTCATTCATTATACTCGTATACATTACTTTTTTAATAATTACCCATTTTGATTACGAACTTATAATTTATTTTTTCCCTCTTTTATATACCTTCCTACACATATTATATAACTCTATCTCTTAAAATTCAGAAAACTCACCAAATAACACATCATCCATCTCCCTTCAGAAGCACCATTCTGCCACCATCTATATTCACCTCACTCCTCAAAATTCTCCGCTCACTACCTCCTCACAACTATGAGCAATTCATCACTCGCGCAATTTACGAGCTTTCAAGAGCAAATTTTGCCAAAGGGACCCCTGGGCTGCGACTTCGCCTTGAAACAGAATAAAACGGCGACTTTTGCCTCCAATTAAGCCACGTCGCAGAGCGAAGAAGCTCCTCCAAGGCGAAAAGGAGAAAAAGAAAGCCCGATCGCGACATATTCCGTGCAGACGCGTCGTTTTCGGCCTCCGCTCGAGCGGATGCCACAGCTAACGATGAATTATCGCCACTGTTCGACTGGGATCTCGTTCAAACGCGACCGATCGGAAGCGATTCCCTCGGCGCTGGGTATCGCGTGAGTACGTAATATTCATTAAAACCTGGCATCCCTTTAGCTGGGGAAGCCGACGAACCGGCTACGAGAGCACCAGTCTGCCTTTTCCCGTCACGAACGAGATGAAGCAGGATCGACTGGGATCGACAGAAGAGACGATTAAGAATAAAGTCGGTGGCTGACTTTGGGAGAGAAGTGGATGCTGGTTGTGCGTTGGAAATGTGGGAGCATCTGATGAGATACAGAAATAAACATGCGTGGAACTGTGATTATTGAGAGAGAATTTGGAAATGATTAGTGGACCTCAGAATGAGACGAAAATGAAGAATTTAGCCCTTCAGATTTCAGATTTTTCGAAGCGAAAAATTATAGGAAAAGTTTATACATGATTGCAGTCACAGTTTTTTCTATTATTCTTTTTTTTTTTGTATTTCATCCGAACTATTTTGAGATATAAGGTAATTAAAATTAATTACTGGAAAGACGAGAAGTCCTTAAAAAAATATGAAATTACAATTAAGGAAAGTTGTCTGAAGACCTGCAGATTACAGAAATAACTGCAGACCTGTCCAGATCAGGCTACACACCCGATCACAAAAAGAGTATTAATGTAAGAAGTTAAATAAAGCATGAGATACGACAAAATTAGAATCGCCTGGCAACAACTTCTTCTGATGATTACCTTGCACGTGCCTTTAAGACGCGAGGTATATCTAGTTCCCTTTGATAAGTGTATAATTAATTATTGATCAATTCAGGAAGTAAAACAGGAATTTCAATATCTTTGCCAAGAAACAATTAATATTCAAATTAAAATGGCTCATAAACGGTGATAACCGTTGAGAATGTTATGTATAATTAATTGATAGCTTCTGAAATGACTAGAGGGATTCTTTAATGTGAGAGTACACAAACATGAACAAATCCCTTCCTCCGTTCGCAGCACTAAAACCTCTCCGCACACCACTAACAACCAACCTCAAACCCACCATAAACTCAACTCAAACCTAATTCAAACCCACCTCCTCTCAACCCACCATTCCCTCCTCAACGTACTCTCAGCTCCTCCCTGGGAACCGATTTCACCTAAAATGCGCAGACACACCCTCCCCCAGTCCCCAGCGTTAAAAACTCTAATATTCATATCACCAGGCCAGGTAAAAAAAGTTAAATAAATTCTCTCGGTACGTTCCACATAGTCTCTCGCAGGAGAAATTCGCAGATTTCCATCGATCGGCGGGAACACGAGAGACGCCGACAAGACGGCGGTCGCGAGCAGCCGAGGAGATAGCGTATCAGAGGAAAAATTCTTTCCACCGGTGGTGTTGTGACCTGGGTGTGGCGCGGCGGCCCAGACGTGTGGGGATCTCTCGCATATGTGTAACCGTTCTGTTCCAACGATACGGCCCCTTCCAGAGGGAGCGAGACGCGGCGAGGCGATCGCTCGGCGAGAAGGAGAGGGATCCTCTCGCGCTCCGCGTGTCCGGGAGTGTGGAACGGGGCGAAAGCAACCGAACCCGCGCACGGGTTATGGGTATCCATGAGAAATACGGATAGGCGTTATGCAATCGTCGTGTATCCCCCTGCTTTCTTTTTCCTCGGCTCGGGATCGTTTCGGTGGGTGTGTGGGAGTGGGCGACTCTGCGTCCCTCTTCTCGCCTACCACGCGGCTCTTTGAACGGAATTACAGTCGGCAATTAAAGGCATACCGAGGGAACACCATCGAATATATGGCGATTATTGTTGTTTTACGCGCGTAATCAATTGCGCTTGTTTACGATCGACGACAGGACCTAGGGACTGAAGAGTGCCGAGGAAATTGTGGGGTTTCGAGTGTCCACGATTGGGGAATGCACTTGCTCTGGGGGGCTGAGAGGTAGGTGGTAAGTGTTGGAGAAATTGTGGAGATGGAATTGATGCTGGAAGGTTGAAGTGGAGAAGGGGTATATTTGGAGTTTGAGAATTTTTGGAGTGGAGCAATTTGTACCATTTTGAAGCTTAAATGAAAGTTGGGTCTATGATGAACTTCTTTTCAGGTTCCAAGGATTTACGATATATAGTTCAATGATAATAAAATTGAAGTATTGTACAAGGCTTTCGAGAATAAGCATGAGAAATTTTAAGGGCTGATTCATTCATTATTCTACTAATTTCTCTGGGTTTAAATTAACTAATATACATTGGTAGAAGAATAAATCGCAAGTCAGACAGAGAAAAGTTAGTAGAATAAATTCTGAGCCAGACAGAAAGAGGTCAGTAGAATAAGCCTAAAGTCAAACACAGCAAAGTAAGTAGAGAGAGTCTCGAGTCAGGCATAGAAAAGTAAGTAGAATAAGCCCTTAATCAGACACAGAAAATTTAGTAGAATAACTCCTGTGACAGACATACAAAATTCAGTAAAATAAGTCCCGAGTCAGGCACAGAAAAATAAGTAGAATAAGTTCCGTGTCAGACACATTTCAAGCGAATTGTAGACGTATTTAATAGAATTAATAATTTTTAAACGAAGTTCCAAATGTAATTTAATCATTCTTGATTTTTATCTTATTTTAATGTGTAGAATCTCCTTTTAAAATTTCTTACACCACTTGTCGAACATTCTATGTACCTATGGTCCGAAATAGAAAATTGAAGTAAGGAAATTTGTAAAATTTATACAGAAATTAGCTCTCCTCAAAGATGAATGAACCTCAACATCAATAATTTTCGTTCAAATCGTAAATCTCATAGTAATCTTTATAATTTAGTCAGCAATTTTCGAGTCATGTATCAGAGCTCGGTCAAGGCGATATATGATCGATAATCCAGACAGCAATAAAAAATATTCATCGCGAGAGATGGGCTAATGTCAAGACGCTCGTTAGAACAAACAATCTGAAAATGATGATCGATGATCACCTTGTAAATTGAACGCACAGTTCGCTTCGTAATAATGAAGACGCTCGTGTACCCACAGAGTTAATTTCAGTTGTCGACGCGTCGTTTGTAAGTCCATTTTTGCTCCTAAGTTCTTCCTTGAAAGTACTTCTAACAACCCTTGTAGCTTCCACTAACAATCATTCCTGTAATATATACTGGCATCTCCTAGATACAATTGAAATATTATGTGCAATATATTCTGCAATAGTTGGTGTCGAATTTTTAAAATTTTCACTTAGAAATTTTGTCTAACGAGTATTACTAAAACCAAGATAACCAAACTAAAGTTATGTCTACACTGAAGTTACATCAAGCAACATTTTGTCGTCACTCGTATAAAACATAAGAAAAAACACAGAACACTTTTAGAAAATAGGATCTATACACAAAGCAATGAAAAGTTCAAATGCATACACGCCTTAAATGGCATAGTTCTTTAGTTACACGCAACAAGAGGCAAAAAAATGTTCCTCGTTATTGCATCAGTCTAGACAGTTTACTTTCACACTATTTCTTCTCTACTATTTCTTACTAATTTTAAGAGGCAACATAAAAATCTCACAATAAAAATATCATGACGAACAAGAGTAAGTAATGGCAAAACAGTTATAACGCAAGTAAGTATAATACTCTGGAGCTGCCAAAACGTTCCTGTTCCTAGGTGACTCAATCGCAAGCGTGACTCTCTGATCATTGAAATTAAGCCCCGTGTGCGCCACCATCCCCGATCGAATCTAGCAGATATACATCGATAAGTCACCAGCGTTCACGCGTGGGAGATCGCCGCGATGCTGGTAACACACGGCCCGCCACGCCCCGAACAATTACCAAGAAGTCGACGCGGTAAATCAGCCGTGAAACTAAGTCCATGGGACTGAGCCGCGTAAACGAGCAATCCCAGGCACTACTCAACAATTCCCTAGGAAAATCGATCTCTGCTCGAAGCAATACAAATTTGACAATGCTTCAACTCAATTAAACCTCTGATTACATACTTTAAACGAATTTCCAAAAGTTCTTCATTGAAAAAAATCTTCGATTACTGAAAAATTGGTCAGGAGACAATAGAATTTCTTTAAACTTTACCATTACTGTAAAGCCTTGTTCAGATTAGTCAAGTTACTTGAACTCAAGTAGCTAGACTAATCTGAACGTGCTTAGACAAAGTAGAATCTTTAAGGGATGTTTCAAGTCACCTAAAACAACACGTTCAGATTGGTCCAATTACCCCAAATCACTTCAATTCAAGTAACTTGACTAATCTCAACAAGGCTTAAGGCTGCAAACATTCTGACGAATATGTATCTACTAATATGTATCTGCTAATATGTACCTACTACTGTCAAACTATTTATCGTACAAGCGAGACAATAGTCGAAACACAGTCAGAACATCAGTTCGCCACGAAACGTATCCACAGTAACTGCACTTAGAGCGTGCAATGGCTCGTGGAAAATGTGGCAAACGGCCTGATAACGGGGGCACATCGCAGTTAGGTTGCCACGGAAAACGCGATTGCGTATTCATCGTTGTTTTACAAGCGTAGAGCCTTTCGAATGAAACATTTTAGAGAGGCTCGTCGAGATGCCAATGCCATGTAATCGTCTCTCGGCGATAATGGTGGGGAGGAAGAGGAGTTCCGCAGGATCAACGTTATCTGCAGCCAGGATACTCCTTATCCTCTCATAATGAAGAAAGATGGGCGTGTTTTTCTCACCAGGATTTATGGTGGCGCGGTCGTTGCAAAATTCATACGTCCTCGTCCTTTGGTTCGCATCGCGATTTATCGTTCCGCGCGCGCCGAGCTGGTTAATGGCGTAACCGTGCCTTCCGAAGAATCTTCGTTTTTGGTTTCTTCGAGGACATAATTCGCGAGGAATGACGCGGAACGAGTGTTTCGGTTGAAGAGATTGTGTCTCAGCTACTGGTCTGAGACCATCTGAAGCTTGATCCGAAGAAATACGACACGGTTGGAATTTTTCGAGAATTTATTCGAATATAAAATTATATAATGTACCTTATCTAATTTTGCAAAAAGCTAGAACCGACCTGTGATGAATCTCTAACAAACGTTTTTGTAAAATATGGAAGATACTGTTATTCTCGCAATCTTTCACCGAAAGAAACAGATCTATGCTTTTTCTACTAGAGTAGGTATTATATCTACAAAAATCCTAGAACTTCCAGGAAAGCATGACAAATTTCTGTAATTTCAATTTTCGAGCACTTCTTTCTTGTAGCGCATTTTACGATGCTCAGCGCAGTATTAAATGCACTCGTTTTTCGTCCCATTCGAGGGAAAGCCGATAATTTTCTTTGGAAGTTACAGTATCTCGCTCGTTTACGATCAATATCCGGTTTGTGGATGCAAGCTGGAATTGCACGGTATCCGCGAACGAAGAAAGTAATGAGTTCCCGGCCTTACATTAAACGCTGCCCGACGTCCAAGCGCGGGCAAAGTGTTTTCTGTGCTCTACCAGCGACTATGCTCTGTAAACTCCACTGGCATTATGGTTGCATTATGGCGGACATCGACTTCTCGAAGGGCCGAAGAAACGTTTAAGGATCGAAAAGATAGATTCTTCTGGAAATGTTTCCCATTGGAGGGCAATCTGTATCTGGCAAGATATAATAGATAGAACTTTGTAATTGGGAAAGTTTGTTCGTTTGGAGACTTCAATGCCTGCACAAGGAGAATTTTTGTTTCGATTCATTTATGTGAAGATTCTTAAAGTTATATACTAGAAGAAGTACAGAATGCCTATAGTAGATTCCAAATCAAAAGAAAAATATTTCAATTGTAGGAAGACTCTGGAGATTTCAACGCCTGCATAGGACAACTCTTTTCCCTATATGAACACCTATCTTCGCCCTCAGGGCTATAATTTTTTCTGAAGAAAAGGTCTTCAAAATTTCAAACCCTCTATTCATCAAAGTATCTAATTTCTACAATTCCTAAACTCCTCAACCAATTTCCTAAATCCCCATTTCACAAAAGACAAAACGAACTTCCATCTCTCACCTCAATGAGACACCTTTCACCAAAAAACTCCCAGCTCGCGCTCTCAACGAAAGAGAATGAACACTCTTCCTCTCGACGAGCAACGTTTCCCCCAGAAAGTATTCGAAGAAACTCGCGCAGTCAGAGCGGCGGGCGCATTTTTCCGCCTGATTCCCTATCTCCGTGACGAGCGTATTGGAGCGCAAGTGGAGTAAGCGTGGATGCAAATGCGGCGATCTACCGTCGCGTCGGCGATACCTGAGAACCCAGGCGAGCCGTTTCTCCTCGGAGACCGTTTCCTCTCTCCAGCTCGAAAGGGACCGAGAGACGGTGGGTGTGGTCGCGAAGATATCGAGGCTCGCGCGCGCAATGCACTCGGAAAGGCTGGCTGCATCCGCGGCAGTCTTGCGCTTCGTAACCTCTATACGAGAGTGGCCCCGGAGGCGTGCTGTTTCTCCGCGCTCAGAGACCTCTTGCTCCTTCCTGGGCTAACGGTTCGTTCCTACATCTTTTTTCCGCTCCACCTGGAATCTCGATTGACCGCGCGTGGCCGACGATCGACCGGCGACTGTCCCATCGCGATTGGAACCGGATGATGACTGTTGCGCTTAATGATAATTGGACTTTCTTGGGGATTTCAGGGGAGGAGGGAGGAAGGCGGTTTAAACCTTCGAATGCTTCAAATACCTATCCATCTGAGTACTACAATTTTGAGATACGTCGAGATTCAAATCTTCAAATATTTAAAATTGAAATTTTCAGGTACTTAAGTATTTAGAATTTTAAATACTTGAAATATTCATTTAAGTCCTACAATTTTGAATTGCCTATGCCAATATTTAAATTTTCAAATTTTCAGATACATAAATATTGAAAATTTCAAACTTTCAAGTATTTCAATAACTCAATGTTTAAATAATTATTTAATACTTATCTAAGATAGATACTCGAATTTCTTAATTTTTAGAATCCTATAGCTATTTATTTTAATATGATTAACATAAGTTGAATTTTGAATTCTACCATTCTTCCTTAACAAGAGAAAGCCGTGAAGACTCCGAAGCCTGAGCTAACTACATCTACATGGAAGGGTATTAACTGTTCCCTGATTGGGTCTCGATGTTACTGATTACTCCATAATGACATAGGATCTTTATTCTCTCGCGAATGAGTTATGAATGAGGAAGATTCGACAAGGAGTTTCTCATTACCAAGGAATTCGCGATAAACAGAATTGGTTCTCGTTGCAATGTTAATCACTGTACTCCATCATGTCAATTAAAAGAAAATTCGGTCCAGCATCGCAGAGTTACGCCGATACACTTATTACAGTGATAGACTTTTGTGGTCTAAACCTATAGCCTCGCAGATTTCATTGCTGGTATTGCCAACTTATTTCGCAATTAATTTCAACCACACAGAGGTATATATCCCCATTGCAATCTAAACGAATCAGGAAAACTCTAATTATCTAGTACACCGCAGTTAATACGGTACACCATCATAAAACATTTTCGAAAGCACAAAGAAACAGGACTGCCTTTTGACTCGGACCACGTGTGACCAGTGGTCGAGAATTAATCAGCCTAACCTAGCCATTAATTCGTCGCACGCTTTCCAAGGCGGGCCAGTTCCCTGGTAATTACATTACACCGCGAGATCTAAGATAATGCGCCCCACGGTTTTATAAATAGCAAAGAGATTTCAGTCGCTCGCCACACGCAACAGGACATGTTGCAAAATAGCAGCAATTAACTCAATACGTAGTAAATTCAGTCTCTAGGTGACGTCTAATAACGCTTAGAGTTCCGTCAGCGAACTGAGTCGACCTCGAATTGATCCCAACAGCGTTTCTTTCAACATTCTTGCGTCGATTTGCTCTGATAATGATACTTTATCTGTATCTGATGCGATGGAATTCTAGTAATCATAACAAATTCGAAAAATATTAATGAAATTTATACATATTGATAGATTGAGGAAGTCTGAATTTTTTAAGTAAGTAGATATTTACTATTATGAATCATTTTTGGAATAAAATAGTAGCGAGTGATTTTTCTATGTAATATCATACAAGTGACACTATAGTAGTATATTCAGGAGGTTAATGTGACGAAAGAAAAATGAGCATAAAGATTCAGAGGACCGAGTGATTCATAATCGCGATGATTTGAACTAAAGTAGAGAGGAGTCGAGGGTCCAAGTTAAACTGGACCTGTCCGTGCCGTCAGCAACAAATCATCGACTGAACGAATCGTTTTGATTCTTTTAACGTGTCGGGCAGACTAAAAGGACTATCTGCTCCATCTGCGTGGCTCTTAACTAAGCCTGGACGTATTTGAAAGCTTGAAACTCGAGGCGAGTGGAAGCTGTGTGTGTCGACGCCGAATACTTTGTCATTAGAGTGATACCTTGGATGAAGTTGATATTCAAACTGAAGGCGATGGAAATTAAAATTGTCGATGTGAACTTGCTACCAAGTAGATTAAGACTCTATGTGTACAGATATCATCTATGACTATAACTCTCTTCCTATCTACAGATTCTTATATTTCTCACCTCTCAGTTCCCATCACAAGCACCACAAAACTACAGAAAAGCACACAGTGGCGTTACCACCTCAATCCTACCGCAATCAAAGCACCAAGGCCCGATTAAACTCTTCCCACTCGAAAAGATCGAAGCGTCAGAATTTTTCAGAGGAAGCCCAGCCGCTCAGATCCGCCATCAACGAGACAGGCCTCAGCAGGTGGATGAAAATCAAGGATTCTCGTTAACAGTAGGAAGCGAAGGTGCCAAGGGCTTTAGCGACGCGTCAGGAGCACTCGTTTGGAGTAGCTATTGAACGTTGCTCTTTGATGCCCACTGAAAGGCAACGAGAGTCCATGGACTGGCGGACAACCGAGTTGTTCGAGTCGAAACGCAGGCTGAATGCGAGGCCAGAGGGAAAGAGTAACGGAAAGGCAACAGGGGAAGAGGGACGGTGGCACGATGACGAATGGAAAACGAAGGAGCGAGGCGCAGCCTAATCCAATTAGATCGGAATCCCAAGTTTAATCAACACACGCCACGCTGACACCAGCCGAGGTGTTCTCGAACAGCCACTGATAATTGGCTGCCCCCGCGATCCTATCGACGAATCAAACACGCATCATCTTTTTCAGGGACCCCTTGCTGGAGTTACCGTTAGCTATGTTTCCTGGATTAAGGGATCGATATTTCATTTCATTCCATTTTGGATAAGTAGTAGATCCTATTTATGCGCCATGAGAAGGTGGTTCGAAGAATTGTCTGTTCACGTATCTGATCGCATACTGTCCTTAGTGTTCTTGAAAAAATCGAGTAAGTGTTTCACTATCAGACCCTGCACTGAGAGCAACCAAGAGTCCTATCCAAGATGAATTCCTTATCTGAAAGTATTCTCGAAAGCAACTCACGATAGTCTCACCCTGAACTGTGTACATACCCTCACATTGGACACTGTGCTGAGGAAATGTAGGTTGACAAGAGACCATAATTTTCCACCCTCAAAAAGTAGCCAAAGGGAAGCCCTATTCCATTAATGCTTATGCAATCCTCGCGATCAGTGTTCATCGCTGCAGTAAATCGTCTCATAAATCGCCTCGCGAACGCTCCCCGTTTAATTGATTCTCAATATCCATCAGCGAGTGGTTATTAACCTCCGTTTAATATTCGATCTCGAGCTTAGCCGATCGGTCGATAAAACGCGCGGGGTCGTTTGAATTAATTAACCGCGCGTGCGTACGGGCCCACGGCCAGTCGCAATTTAAACCAGCCACGGGTTGTATTCGTGCCACGGGGCTAGAGGTCTGTCGCGTATAATTGGCCGACGCGTCGGCTCGGTCCAGGCTGCCGATTACGAAGTCAGATCGAGGGCAAAAGGTGGTTAAAGTTGATTTACTCGCTCTCCGTGACTGCGTTCTGACACGCTCCTTTGCATCATAATCGCGGCGATGAAACGAGGACGAGCGGAGCATCGGCTGGCTGAAAAACGAGACGCCCGAGTCGAACGAAGGCCGCTTCCGTTCGCTGTTTTTCCCTAGAGACCCGAATTTCTGCCAACATTTTGCTCCCTGCGTTCCTTGGCCACTGGCGTGCGGTTTAATTGTTTCTCGTATTTAATTGGGCTAGGGGGAGGCTGTCGCTTTATATTCGAATTTTTGTTAGGGCTCCTAGGAACCTCTCATTCTAATTTTTATAAATACTCAATTCGTTAAGAATATCATTAAAATAATTTAAAAGGTACATAGTTACTCTTCCCAGTAGTATTTTCTAGTTTCTTGAATATCTAAATAAAATTTAGAAGAATGATTTAAATTGTGGCGCCTTAGCAGAAGGTTCAATATTTTATAAAAAAAAAGATTGTTTTATATGGAAGCTTTCTAGCATTCCATAAGTTCTTCCGCGGAATTCGCTAGATTTTCTTTCCAAACGCTTAGGAATGAAGTCTCCGACACGACCAACAAGTTTCGCGACAGAAATCATTTCTCAAGTGAATCCAGCGATATATTTCACACCAAGATTGTCGGGAACGACGCGAGAAATTAAGAGTCTGATAGAAAGGCGCGATTATGCATGCGTTATCAAGTCAGACTTTCTCGGGGATAATTCGATCCACGTTAAGTGAGTTACCATTTATCCGCGTGCAATTAATAACTTCTATGGAATTCTGAAAATTCTATTAACTGTACAGATTCTCAATTTTCTTCAATTCCCAAACATTTAGAAATCACTGAATTTAAAAAAAAAAATTAAGTATTAATTAACGTTAAAAAGTTATTGAATTTTACCATAAAGGAGAACTGATTTCCAATCGAAAATATTTACATTCTTTGGTGGACATAACATAAAATAAGTGAAACTCGATCTTCCTGATTCTTCACTCAGACGACTTTCATAACTACTGACTGAATCATTATGAATTGTTCGAATTCCCCCTTTCGATCGTTCGATCGATTATGAAGACATTCATCAGACTGCTCCACTTTTTCTTATCGAGATTACCGCAAGATAAAAAAGTGAAACGAAGAAGCAGAATTGTGTTTACGCGTGAAACACGTCGAACGTATGGAGACTTCAACGCTTGGGCGGCGACTAATTTTTGTCAGCGTCGAGGTTACGCAAAAAAAGGTGGAAAGGGAGGCCTTCGACGTGACTTTTGCATTAAACCGATGCCGTTTCAAACGCGTTTCCCTTCGATTTTGCCGCTCCGATTGCCTTTTCGTCTTTTTCTCCTCCAGTCTCGCGACTCACTTCTAATTTATGAGGCTATTTTGGTAACTTGTTGAAAAACCGGTTTTGTAATCGATTACGTGCAAGCGTAACGAGGAGATGTTATTAAATTGATGTCACTGGTTCGAATAACATTTTTTTTCAGTGAAAATATAAACTATAAAGAGACACAGATCAAGTAGGATTAATTTATAAGTGTGGTATGTGCTTCCACTGAGAATTTATCATGTTGACATTTCTTTCAAAAATTAATTTAATCACTTTCGAATGTAAATGAAGGATGCTAAGAAGAAATATCGGAAGAAAGAATTGAAAATTTAAAGTGGATAGGATTTTCCCAGAATTAAATTTCGTATTTCAATTTTTTAATGAAGTAGGAAATACTTTAGATATTCATTTCGAAGAATTATAGAAAATCTTCGAATCTACTTTGCTAATTCAAGTTTCATTCTATATCTCAGAAGCAAGGTGGAGGCACAAAGGTGATGCAATTTAATTTTTAGCATCTCCCGTTAACTTGACAGAATGAAAATGACGCCTCTATCAGATGCATTAAACGCTGCATTGGGCGTGCACTCTCGGGTCAACGCGAAGTTAACGATGCTGTCTATGTTACTCGCGGAAACATTCTGACGATTGACAGACGGATTTTGAGATTAGCGTTACATGGGAGTAGAAGATTTCTCGATTACAGTGAAACTAAATTCGTATTATTTCTTGAAATTCATTACGTTTACGTCAAGGAATTGGACATTTTCTACTGTTGTTATTTAACTACTTCATAATTAGAATTATTTATTAAATATTTAGGTATACCTGACCTTGACGAAGAAGCACCAGACTCAACCTCTACCTTAAAAAGACTTACCTGTAACAGAGAAAAAGACAATTTCGTTAGTAATCTAGAATAATATATAAAGTAGAACGTACAGTTATCTCATGTGCTAAGAATTAGCTTAGGAAACGTGACATTTCGTTGTTCTCGGCCACAGAACAGGAAGCTGTGTGAAATGTAGGAGAAACTTAAACCGTCCTTGGCATTTAGCCGAGGCACTGTACCATCGACGAGCAAACTTTGTTTTCCATAGCTGGAAATTCTCTGCGTGAGTTTAATAGCTCCTTTCTGCGCTTGGCTTCTCGCTTCACATAAAACAGTAGAATGATACGAATGATTGAAATATTTGTTAACGTTGTACTGGTTCCATTGAAGGAAAAATAATGCCCTTCTTGCGATGATGAAACTGTAGCACAATGACATAGAAGTAGGAGTGAAAGTATGAGAACTATGGCTCAATTATGAACAGCTTTTTTCGTGTGAGGAAGAAAGAACGCTTTTACGAAATTACTTTTCAATTGAAGGAAATTCTGAGATACTCATTGATAAAGTGTTCAAACTTTCAAATTTTTCAATATTTAAACTTTCAAATTCTCAAACTTCTTATCCACTCCTCCGCCACCCACTTAACATAAACCACTAATTATCCCCTAAACATTTCAAGCTCTTTTACCAAACCCTTTTACACTACTCTCGCCATTTCGAAGAAATAAAAGGCCTCAGCAGATTTAGTGCACTTAACCAAGCTAGCAAGTTACCAATCGTAACACCAAGTTCATAAACTCCTCTGTAACTCCCAGCACCCCCTCGATTTCATCCTCCAGTCCCACGCTCTTCAAAATCCACATAAGAAGAAAATTGACCGAGGGACAAACAAACCAAGCCGACCACCGCGGAAGATGTTTTTGCGTAACAGGTCATCAGAGAACGAGCCAGGGGAACTCGCAGCTCCTCCCCGCCTGATGAAAGGCTCGAAACATCTTCAAGCCGATCGAGGGGCTTTAACGAGTCCCTGTTCCACGATCATAGTCAACGAGATCATCGTTTGATCCCAGCAAGTAGCTCCACGCCACACGATCCCGCGTATCGTGCTTATCCGCGCCAGCAATTTGCATAACGTCGCGACAGGGGTCAAGGAAATTACGCGCGCGGGGTTATCGCCAGTGTCGCGATCGAATCGGTCGCCAAAGGACTGACCGTCTGGACTACTAATTTCGCTCTGTGTCCTCTCAGCAGCTGGGTACGATCGGACTAGCGGTACAGGGAATTCAGGTAGCCGCTGTGGCGAAAGAAACCGAGGATCCTTCCACACTCCATCGATTCCACGGTGCTAAAATCGCTGGCAAACCTGTTCCAAGCGGAAAACGCTGCCCTATGGATCGCTGGAGGAAAGACTCTGCCCTGGTTGGTTGAATGGCCGAGGGTGGCAACGTTGCTGGAACCGATCGATTTGTCGCGAAATGACGTGGTCTAAACGCGTGTGGGTCAGCCACGGTTCACAGAGGATTGAGGCATCTCGAGGCGAAACGAGTTCTAGACAACTGGAACGGTGTGTGGAGAGAACAAAGAGTCGTAGAGGCTTTTGTGGAAATTGATGGAAGATTCTTTTACTGAGGATTGATTGGGATCTGTCTCGCGTTGAGTGAAGATAAAACGTGCTCCTAGGGTCAGGAATTCTCGAAACTAATTCCATATAAAAATGAAAGAAACTATTCCGGTGGTTCACGGAAGAAGATACAACTACTCATGACATACAGAGTCAGGGTTGTTCCTGGGTTGCTGACCCCCAAGAGGAAAAACTATATCACCACACTAATTAATTTAATATTATTCAATTAAAGCAAGATTTCATTCTAATTTCATTAAACTCTGTTTGCCTGAAATGTTAGTAATTAACACTTTCGATTACTATTTTTGTTAATAAAAATGCCGTCCCAATGCAAGGGCACTTTCCGCACCCTTCTAAAACCAGCCCTGTACAGTCTCTCGCTATTTAAAAAAGCTCAAGTTTCAGACCCCACACAGAGGTCACCAGACTCCTCAAAACCCAGCTTCCACCTCCTCGCCATTCTCAATACAAGTCTCAGCTGAATTCGAATCCATCAGAACTGCACACGACCGATCCCTCGGCCCCGTTTCCTCTTAGCCAAGAGCAGGGATCTCTCACGGGGTTTCCATGGGGCCCCAGAAAGGCAGTGGCCGCTCCGTGGCGGTATGTAGGGTACCAATGCCATTTCGCGCAAGCGGTGGTATCAGAGGAAGGCATAGCGGTACCGTGGATCCAGTCCGAGTGAGCAACAGGCACCAGCCTCATAGGAGAGGGCGAAGGTCGCATCGGACATGAACACGCCCGAGTACGACCTACCTCGGTCGATTCCTCTCCGCGGGCAACACGTATCTGTTATCCTGCCTTATCTCGTCCTGCCTATCTTCGAGCCCCTCGGGCCCCTGTCATTCCGCTCGGAACAGTCCACACGCTGCTAGATTCCATCGGTTCCTGCGTCGTGCCGCTCGATAATTAAGTTAACTGTCTTGAAATCGGACCTGGGACGGTCTCGTTCCTAGATACGTGACGCGTAGACGAGGCTCGATAGTACCGCAACCTATGCGTCCAGAGGATCGTGAAGAGGGTGTGTGCTGCCTGGACGAAGGCTAGCGGTAATTAGGTAGCGGACCGTGAAAATAGCGACGCGTTGTGTCGATTAAATTGTTGGCTTGATGGGGAGAGAGGGAAGGTGGAAGGGTCTGGTAGAGTTTCTGGAGGCTGATGTTATGGTGTTGTTTGGTAATTCTTTTTGGGGTTTGTGGGTTTGTGGAGGGACCTTGATTGGCAGGTGGAATCGTTCATTTTGCGTGGAGATAGAAACTGTTGAATTAGTGCAAATTTATTTTGGGACCTAGGACAAATAAGAATTTGTGATTTCTTCAAAAGCCCTGATATTCTAAATCTATATGCTATATACACAGTTGAAATGAAAGATCTAGGTTTTGTTTAAATTGTAACGCATTGATGGTTTCTCTTTCAAACTTGTTTAAACTTCTTTTCAATCGTTTACAAGCAGGAAATAAGTTGTTAAATAAAATCTGAAAGTATAAGATCGAATTGAAACAAGAAATGTCTCTGGAAGTAGATTCAAAGAACCAGACTTTCTATTTGCAATCAGAGCATGATACATCCTGAAGGAAGAAAAGTAAGCTAATTTCTTTCTCAGGCTATACTTTTTACTCTTCTCTCAGATCTTATACTTTGACTCAGCGTTGACGTGAAAGTTGAATATTTTTAAAGCTATTTTAAGAGATGTTAACACACCTATGTATGTCAGGATATAATGTTAGCCATCCATATTCAATAACTTAATCGGACACTACCGTGCTATTAGGCAGCGTCTCGTTAAGTTACAGGCATGCAAATTAGGTTCAGCTTCTAACGTCTAATGACCTGTGAAAGAACCTCACACCGTATGAAATTGGTATATTCAGTTAATTTAGAATATCGATAGCCAGAGAATGTCGTCATCTGTCAGCTTTATGTATAAATAAATCTTGAGACATTTTCAAAATTTTGCAATTCTATGTACCATCGAATAAATTACCTTATCCTTCGTTTAATACCCACGAAAATAGCCTAAATTAAAATTTCTTTCCAAGCAATAAATCTTCACAGAAAAAATCTCATCTCGATTTCAGTGAAAATTTAGCAATTAGAATTAGAAAACGAAACGTACCTGAAGTTTGCATTGAAAAACCGGGATTGCCTTCTGGCTGAAGCGAGTTCATCAAATATAAATCAGAAATAATTACCCATCTCGAGAGACCCGATCCAGCCATCTAAAGCTCTCAGCCACACTCGGTATAATGCTATTCCGTTCTATAGAGAATAATTACACACACAGGGCTCCGCCCATCCTCTAACCCTTTCCCCATCAGCTGCGCCGTGAAGTATCATTGTGAGTTATGGGCTGCTCATTGCGACCTTCCATGTACCGCGAGGTGTCATTTACGATCCCCGCTGACCGCTAGAATTATGCCGCTCTCGAATACAATTGATTAATTAGTCATGTTCGTGATGACCTATCCACATACTAATTAACACCTGCACCCTTGGAGGTTGCAATCCTGAGTTTTTTCATTTTGAGAATCACCCACGTCTGAACCTTCATTTTTTGAAAGGATTATCAGAATATTGACTCTATTTTTCATTACTGTGTTTCATAATCATATGTAGTCTGAATAATAAATCTGGTAATAAATAAGTTACACCGAGCGACGACCAGTGTTCATAATTACCTATTCTTTTCCTAAGTTCTAAAAGAAGTAGCACCATCACTATCTACAGCGATTCAACACCAGCAATCCAGTGCACCACATTCCCTTGCCTAGCAAGTGACGCTTTTCCCTGGATCGAATCTAGAACAACGCCCAGGTAAAGCTACATGCAAAGTGAACGGTGACTTTCATCGTGACAACAGCGAACTTCACTTTTCGTGGCGGAGGAGATACAACAGGGCGTGAAAGTATTCGGATTGCTTCGCGCGTAGTACGAGGTACCGTTAAAATCCTTTACGATTATTCGCCGATGAAAAGAATCCAGCGGATTTATCGAGCGAGATGGCCTCCCGCGAGATAGCGAGTATCGAACGCAACGAGGAACGCAGAATCCCTTTTTTTAGGGACCCCCGTCCAGAGGTATGTACATCGCTTTCCATTAAAGATATCGAGGGCCCACGTTCGACGCGGAGGTCCTTTACCGATGGTATTCCAGTCGGTGGCCTCGCGACGACCCCCGTTTTACGAGCCTGGAGGTACGGCTGGACCTTCGCGAACAAGCGGGCGAAATGGTCTCAGGTGTTGCCTGGGACCATCACTCCTGGACAGACGATTCGTAAATGGGACTCGAGGCAGCGATCTTTTGGGGAGGGTGAAGAGGGCTAGCCCTGAGGCTGAAAATCGAACAGAAAAGGATTTTTTACCTCTTTGAAAAATATTCGAGGGTGTTTCTAATGACTTGGAAGATTGTGAGATTTTTGTTTCAAGTAACTTGGATTTTTTATGTGATCTGTAATATACAGGGTGTTCGACGACAGGTACTAGAAATTTTGAGGGTTCATCTTGGATGCTAAAATAAAAGGAAGTTCAAGAATGACGAAAATACATTTGATGTTTTGCTTCAGACTTGTAGTGGAATGTATTTACTGAGAAAATGCTTAAAATTTGTATGTCTGTCTTGAGAATGATTCTACTGCCAATAGGTACCAGGGCAAGTATACGTAGTGAAGTTCAGTAGAATAAGTCTCAAGACAGACAAAGTGAATCGGTACAATATGTCTCAAGACAGATAAAGTGAAATCAATGGAATATGTTCCAAGATAAACGCAGTAAAATAAAGTAGAATATATCTCAAGATAAACGCAGTGAAATAAAGTAGAATAAGTCCCAAGACAGACACACTGAAGTCTATACAATATGTCCCAAGAAAATATATCGAAGCTAGTAGAATGTCACAAAACAGACACAGTGAAATCAGTAGAATCTGTCTCACGACAGGCACAGTGAAATCTATACATTTCCCACGACAAACACAGTGAACTCAGTAGAATGAGCCTCAAGTCAGACACATTTCACTCAAATTTTAGGCGTTGTCTCACAAATTAATGAAATACAAATTTATCATTCTTAATTTTCGCCCTATTTTGACATCTAAAACCACTCCTTAACATTTCTAACACTCTGTATACCTAATAAGAGTACAATAAACTCACCGATTGAGGGCGTTTTGATATGGAGAGCAACAGTCACGTAAAGACGGAGTGACCCGACCTGACCTCCACAAAGAAGATGCAACCTGGCGAAAACCAATCAAGCACGGTTCGGAATGCCGTACCTGGGGTCCTCGACTTCCATTCGCGGAATGAACCCAAGGAACCTTCCTCTTGCTTTACATACATCCTCCGTGGCTCATCGACTCGGTGAAGTAGCATCTGAGTATACAAGCCTGTTCACACTCTATTTTCTCCCCGCGTGGGGGCAATTCAGCCTTAATTGAGATTCTACAGAAGCGCGTCCTTGATGAGTTCATCTAGATCCCATGCATCATCGCGCTGTTTCTAATCCACGGATGAGCGATTCTAGATTACACGTGAATGTGGAAGCTTACCACGCTGTTATGTGTTAAAGAGTGTCTAACTTAAAAAATAATTTTTCCTATGAATTTTGGAACTTCTGCTTCCTAACTTTATCCCAAATATTCAAGACATTACAAAGGAAGAAACGCAGAGAAAACAGTAGACTATCCACTTTAAATCTATCTCTAGAAGGCAGAACTGGAGCAAAGCAATTTAAGAGAAACCCTGATGAAAAAGTGCGCGGCGCATCTCCAGCATCGAAGCAAACAAACTCCTCGACGTGATTAACAAATAAAGATGTTCAATATTTCCCGGGTAACAAGCGAACAGGGACCCACACGAAACCAGCTGCATCTCCAGGAATTTCGATTACGGTGCCTTTCTGTCGGTTCAATGATCGCGACGCATTCTGCCAGCGAAGGCAGGGGGGAAGAAGAAACGTGACGAAACAATCTTCCGAGAGGACCGTTTGGTTTTTCGAGAAACAAGAGGTTCGTGCTGAGCTGGGGGACCGAGAGAAAGGGAGGCGGGAGAGCAATTAAATAATTGGCTCATTAAGGCGGCGGCTCGTTTCACGATCAAACTGCTGCGCTTTCGAGAGAATCCCCCTCCTTTCTTGGCCCAGGGGAGACGATTTCCTCCGCCGACAGATAAGGACGCGAAGATGCGACCAGGCGAAACGCGTATCTCTCTGTGTCAATTAGTCAGAGTAGTAATTCGGTCGCTGAGCTGGACCAATGTGAATGTACTGCCTGTAGGGCCTGTCGATTGCTTGCTCTTTTGGGCGTTCGTAGGGGTAATCGATGTTTAAGGGAGCATCGTAACATACTTGTCACGTGGTGCAGAGATTTAGGAGTGTCGTTAAGATTTATAAAATATTTAGAATGTGGAGGATTTTTTGCAGACCTATGAAGGGACTGCGATTGAAAATACTACTATTTAATCTGTGGACCATGGATGCTTTGCAAGCAGAGGCTTCTCTTATTTCAAAGAACGCCTGCACTGTATCAATCCACAGGCAGTGACCGTTAATTAATCGATTCTTCGAATAATGGAAGTCGCAGCTGGCAAACGACCACGCCTTGAACCGTTGCTCGCGATAAAGAGAAGACAACGCTGGCTCTTTCATCCATTATGGCACAAACCTGTGATAATGATCGGTTGATTAAGTCGAGGTGACCCACGCTGGCCCGAGACGTCGGCGGCAGCCTATACATACTTGATAAAATGGTGAACTTTCATGGCATTGAGCGGTTCATTATGAATCATCGCGGTACTCCGCTGAGATGGAGGTAGCGAAGGGTTTGACACAGTTCGAGTTTGTTCAAAGGCAGAAATAAATCTCTGAAATACTACTTAGTTGCTTGACGCGCACTCTAAAATTTTTGATACCTATCGTCAAACACCCTGCAGCTGTTATATATATCATATATGTATACACGGTGCTCAAGCTGAAAGAGATCACTTAAATATCTTCTCTATTTTTAATATGATAACCTAAAATATTTTAAGAAAAAAGTTCCTACAAAAAATTGCTCTTCCACGACATTCCTTCTTCAAACCCATTAAAATTACTAAAACAGAAGAAGATATTTAGCTAGCCTGCTTCAGCTTAGACACACAACTTCAGACAAAACTCTCCCAACTTTACCTCCAACATACCCAAAGTCCCTCCACCCATCAAAGTCCACTGCACAACAGCTCAACTCCCATAACAAGACCTCACACTTCTCCCCACAAAACTCTTCTCCACCCTCTCTCCACTCGCTATCGAGCAGAGCCTCGCGGTACAATTTCGCGCCCCGTAAACCCGCGGGGTCAAGGATCGACCCTGTCTCTAAACCCAGTTCTCAACCCCGCTCCCTGTTCCACGCCGATCCGGCCGCCACGCTCGCCGCGAAGCCGCCGATTTATGGAACAACAAGCCTCTGGGTGTGCCGCAGCACCACCGCGGTGTCTCGCCCTGGCCCCGAAGAGCAAGGTCCTCCCCTTTTCTACCCGACGCCGCGTCCCGACCCCCGTGGGGCATGATTTATGACGGAGACGGCTAATTACCATGAGGCCGGGCCGGTTACACAAGGAGATATCACAGATATTGATTCAATTATCGAGATTAATGGCCGCGGGATTGTGACGACGGTGGAAGTCGGTGATTTATCACGGGGGCAGCGCGAGGAACCACCACCGCCGTGGTCGTACACTGGCAACAGGCCGAGATCACCATTACCGTCGGCATAAGCATCGCTATCTGTATCGCCATCATCGTCAGCGACCACGTAGGAAGGGGCATCGAGAGAGAGAGAGAGAGAGAGAGAGAGAGAGAGAGAGAGAGAGAGAGAGAGAAGGAGAGTATCAGCCAGCAACCCCACGAGAATCCTGGACCCCGCTAAACGTGTCAACGGGCGAGGGCCTGATTTACTTTCGTTCCCTAAGTCGTGACTAATCTCTCTGCGATCGAGTAACCGTGAGACTCACGACGCCGCGACGCGGACTAGATCCTGACGAAAGGGTTGCTGAGAGAGAGAGAGAGAGAGAGAGAGAGAGAGAGGTGATCTTGGCGAAATGATTCCTAAAGATGCTTGCCAGGTTTTGGGTGGTCTGTATGGGTGAGGTCTGACAAAGTGGATGTGGCGATTGGAGTGCGGATTTTTGTGCAAAATCTAGGATTAAGGGAGTGGAATTTGAGTGCAGGTCTTGTCCACCCTTAAAAAATAATAGTATAAGTATTGTGCTTTAAATATTTTTGTAGATTATGTGTATTCTGTACTGTTTTGGAAACTTAAATTTTTCATAAGTGTATTAACTTTTACTGTCGAATTATGATTGTGGAGTAAGTGATTTTGTCCACTCTTTGAGGTGACACGAGTGAGGGTGGATCTAGTGCTAATTGCTGGATCTAAGAACTTTATGTGAGAATGGTGAATAAAAGAACCTAATGCTTTGCAGATTTCGATATTTTCTGTATCTAATTAGTGACTACTTTGACTTTATGTACAAGGCCCAGATGCATTAAAGGGCACTCTTACTCTCTAAGGGCTAATGGTCATCCTCACCCTACCAGATAGCAAGCATATAAGAACTCCATAAAATTGTACAACAGTTAGATCCCTAGACGACATTAATCTGAACACTTCCTCGAATAAACCTCCATTTGATTTTCTTCTAAAAGTGTTCTTAATTCTATTACCCTGAATCCAACGCTAAATCATCTTATTCCAACCTAAAAGCCTCGAAAAAAAGTTTCCCACACCTACTCATCCCGCGAGTGCCAATAAAATTCTGCGCTTTCAGATCCCCGACGTAAACTCAGCATCATTTAAATACCATCGAACTTTCGATCCATTTCGTTTTATCGCCCGACCCAAATGAAACTCGCCAGAACTCGTTTCATCACCTCCCTCAACGATTTCAAGAGTGCCTTCAGATCTTAAACGTAACCGTGCCATGACTCCTGGCCAACGACACCGTGGCTCGATTAATTGCCTATCGATTTCTTGCCGCGAGGGAATTATGCGCGAGGAAAGGAACGAGGGCGAGGAAGTCCAGAAAAGGGAGCGAACCGACAAAGTTGACGAGCAAATGAGGTGGAGGCGAGCGAAACGTAAAAGGTAATTAGTCTGACGGTAATGAGGGGCCGGTTTTTTCCATCGGCCGCGTCCAATGGGTAGCACTTCTTCTCATTAGCGCGAATACACCCTGGCTGGACTTCGTTAGGAGGACTTTTATACGCTGCCTTTCCATCGTTCGCCTCGCATCGCTTTATAATATCATTGGTCCCGTTCCTGTCGTGGGAATAGCGCGCCATCGATATTCATATCGCGAACCGAGTCTGCACATGATCCAGGAGAGCTCAACCGTCGCGAATGTCCTTTTAATATCGAGAGAAGCTACCCTATTCGATGGCATTAAGAGAATATCCACTCGCGTCTCGTGTGTTGATGATGCTTTAGAAGCGATCGTTGCATCGGAATTGAGTCTAAAATGATCGGAGAGAGGAGAACGAAGCCACTTTCGAGAAGCATTCAAAATACTAATACAGATATAAATAAAACTATTCACTAAAATGCAAATGTTAGTTGCTTCTAATTCTTCCAATTTTGTTAAGAAATTCTG
Source organism: Calliopsis andreniformis (assembly GCF_051401765.1). Taxonomy (NCBI): domain Eukaryota; kingdom Metazoa; phylum Arthropoda; class Insecta; order Hymenoptera; family Andrenidae; genus Calliopsis; species Calliopsis andreniformis. The sequence continues at coordinate 7,519,221 of NC_135065.1, read as the reverse complement.
AAAGAATATTTACTTCTGCACTTCTTTCAGTCTTTTAATAAAATTCTGAAAGAATATTTACTTCTGTACTTCTTTCAATTTTGGAATAAAATTCTGAAATATTCTTAAAAATGATATCTAAGTCCAATAAATGGTCAGCTCCCTGTGTTAATAACTATGTAAATATGGAGTGTTTTTGCAAATCTTAAACGACGATTGCAAGATATCATAGAAGCCGCATTATCGAAGGGGAAAACGTAAGAAGCACGGAACAGGGGTAATCATGGCCGCGATTCAAATTTAATTCGTGATCGTTGGGCTCCAGGTAACGTGTAATAATCCGCGATTCCGAAGGGAGCAACGGGCAAGAAAGTGGCCCATTGTCTCTGCAAAATTATCATGACACCCTGGGGGCGCACGATCAGCGATAGCTGGACTGCGAAACGAGCACCTTCGAGTCTTGGTACCCCGCGAATAATCGTTCGATCCTTTCGACCACCTCGAGAACCATCGTTTACCAATCGGGCTCCCTACCTTTTTTGAGATTCTAAACGATTCTAACAACGTTTTGAATTACGAGTTTCGAAATAATTGATATTGGTATTCTCCAGTGGAATAACTAGCTAATATCTCGATCAATGCTGATGGGGAAGAAAATTGAAGAAAATCAATGCTCTGTTCTGATCCCAAATATTACATTTGAAAATTTGTGAATCTCTGAATTTTTGGATTTTTATATCTCTGAATTTGAATTGCTAAATTTTGTGTAAGTGGATATAAATATTCGATTGAATCTAAGAAGGAAAAAGTGTTGTTTATCGCCACGTAAGTACTCTGCTTCCCCGTTTCAATTCTCACGAAATGTCCTGGGCTCACGAATTCAATGGGCAGTATATTGGCAAACAGGGTAACCAAATATTGTAATTTTCTATGCTGGTGGGGTCTTTGACAGTTGGCAATTTCCTTTCATTCGACCGACACTCTCCCTCTTCCTTCCCTTTTTTATTGGACCCGCTTGACCCAAAGCAACCATTCAGCTACACCTGAGAGGAATGTATTGCCCGATCATCTGGCAGCTGTTCGAAGAAAATGCAGTCCGTGCGGGTTGGTATTAGCATAACAATAAGATTCGTAAAAAAAATTGTCATAATGTACTGAATTTTGCGCCAGTTCGATTGTACGTTTGGGGATCATCCACTCTATTCTACGATCTTAGGTCTTTAATATACCCTGACACTGTTAATTCATGCTTGCTTTGCTATGATCGATGAATCGAACGTTTTTGCTGATAGAGAGTTTGATTGAATTAACGTTGATTAGTGAGGATTTATGCAGCAAAAAAGTGGGCTTTGGAGAAACTGAATCAGACTCGCTTAGAAACTCACAAAAAAAGATGACTAGCTTTTCTGAATACGAATATTAGGGATCTGTCTTTTTTAGATGAAGATTTTTGATTAATATTGCTTGTGGATATTTGATTGCACAAAAATACTAGAAATTATATTTTGATATTTAACAATTCTTCTAAATACAAAGTTCTGGTATTTTTCACTCAAATATTTTAATACAAATCTAAGAACTAAGAGACTATACTTAGATAATCTAAGATTATTTAACTCTTAACATACTTACTGATCTTTTTCTCCACAAGATCAATCACTGCTCCAATGAAATAAAAAAGAATTTCACTAAAATCACTCTCTTGACATTTAGTTCACAAAGCAAGACCACGAAACGTGCAAAACGATTACTTCATCGCGATATGTTCACAGTGAATCTTCAGAACACCTTCGAACTTCCCCTTTCCCTCCCTGTCGCTTCGAGGAAGGTTACTACGGTACTGAGGGGACCAAAAAGGGGCGAACTGATCGCGATAGGACGGTCCCTTCCTCAGATTCCTCAGCTACCAATGGAAAAAAAGGTCGGGGAACCCTTTGTGACGAGTGTTCAATAATTTTAACGAGCCACCGTAGCGGATATTCCTGGTTGGCCGAGATTCGACTTCATAACTTTAATTGGTACCCGAATATTTGCATGCCGCCTCGTCGATCCCTGTCCCCCCTTATTTTTCTCTTTCTGTCGTCGCGTCGACCGCGACTTTCTCTGCTTCTCCTCGAACGAGAAGTCGATAACGTTCCCCAGTCTCTGTGGAGAGATCGATAATTTGTAAAGTGTCGTTTACGCGTCGAACGCGACGTCCTGCCTCGATTATCTATCCTGCTGCACCTTGCAGGGGATGGGATGGCCTGAGGATTTTCTAGAACCTGGGCTCCTGAAAATTCTGTACTCTGTTTTTGAATGAAAAATTGCAGAAATATAAGCAAATTCGTGATTAATAAAATATGGGTAGCATAAGTTCCAAATTAGATATGGTAAAACGAGTAGAATAAATCTAAGTAAAACCAGTAGAATAAGTCTCGAGTCAGACACAGACAGGGAAAAAGAGAAATAAGTAGAATGAGGCTTAAACCAGACACTGAGAAACCAGTAGAATAAGTCTCGAGTCAAACACAGATCAGGCACAGAGAGCTAAGTAGAATGAGACTTAAACCAGACACAGAAGAACCAGTAGAATATGTCTCAAGTCAGACACAGTAAAACCAGTTATCTTACATGTAGAATCATGTGCAGAATCGCTTACAAACTTCATTTACACAGTATTGTCCAAACCTCATATAACATATGCAAATAATTAAGAGCCAATGTTCAGATACAAATCTCAACCCCCATAATCTCTAAAACAGCCAAATATTCTTCCTCTGAGAACATTGACCAACGTTCCTCCTCTCATTCTACTCTCTGATTCGTAGCCAGCTCCCAGAGGCGAGGACTGAAAGGTACCGTGTCAGAGGATCGCGAGAAATATTGCGGGATCGCGTTCATCACGAAAATCCACGTTTCCCCGCGAGCGGCGTATCAATTTCGAGAGCGTGGCCGATACGTTCGACCGGTTCCCGTGTAACTGGCGGCCCTTCGTAGCTAGTTCTCTCGGGGTCACGAGGGAGTAAATAAATTCAGCGAATAATTCTGTTGGGTAGAGGCTCGCTGGTGACCGGTATGGGCGTGTTTAGCGTTGGGGCGAGCGAGTTCGCGGTAGCCTCGGGACATCACGAGCCTGAAACGCTCTTTCCCTTTGCCTTCCTCCTGCATACCCTCTTTGGGAACTGTACAGGGTATCCTCGACGATTTGGAGGGAATCAGAATATTCTGAGATTAAAATATGCCATGGAATTCGGTAATAAAATTGAGGAGTAGAATATTTACTCGGTGTAGGCTAGTGGCTTTCTATGGTGTCTCCAGTTTGATGGTTCTCAGTGATGAAATATACTTCAATTTTTTATATTTATGGAAAGTTTCTTATATGTATGGAAAGTCTTAGTACCTTCAGTGCAGCCCACTGTACCTATTAGCATTGTATGAAGATATTGTTAATTAAGTAGATAAAACTACTTTTCACGTGGGACATGGAGTGAACGTGGACACAATGGTCCCTTCTGGGAATGTACTTTGAATATACAATCTAGAACTAAGTTATACATGACTGCATTCATTATTTAAATTATCAAGAAATTAAGTTCCCTGAAGTTTCAATAGCGAATAAATCTGCTCGTAAAGTACCAAGTCAGGATTCCTCAGAACCAGCGTCCGATATTCGGGAAAGCTTCGAGTTTGAAGGAGGCTCACAGGTAAATCACCCAACCCTGTGATTATCCTCATTATACATCGTTAAAGATTTCCTCGTCGAACGGTACCCCAGCATCCTGATGCGTTTTTCAACGGTGCAGCGAATATTAAATTAGTTCGATTACCATTAATCTGCCGAGAGCACGGAAGTCGATATTAGAACACCAGACTCTAAATAATGAAAGACAAATTCGTTCACAATAATATCGAATAAAAGAAAACTGATTTTTCTTATGAAAAAAGAAAATGAATTCTAGCACAAGTGTTCTGACTTTGAAAAATATTTAAATGCTGTTAGTGAACTCTGAGCACTTCTGATGGGTTACCATTTATTCCCATGTTTCATAGCAAACTGCCAGTATCCTAGCATTCGCACGAATCCACAAGATCGTATCACCTGGCTCGCCTGGATTCCAGCTTGGTAGCGATAGAGAGCCGATCGTTTATGGGGTTTTGACGGGCATTGAAATCCCCGTAGCTCCCAGCGAGATCATCGATTCGAGGATCGATAGCTGTGTAATACGATTCTGATGGGCTGAGTTCACTGTCTCTCTCTGATCGTGAACAGAAAATTCCAATTTTCATGTAACCACTTAAATAATTTTAACTTCAATCTCAAAAGAATAGACGAACTTAAATACATATCAAAATCAATCCCAAAATAATAGACGATCTTAAACAATTTTTACTGTAGTCCTAAAATAATAGACGACGTTAATTAATTTTATCCTTAGTCCCAAAATAATAGGCGAACTGAAATAAATTTAACTTCAGTCTCAAAAGAATAGACGACCAAGCTTTTGTTCATCGAAATTTACCCACAGAACAGGCGCACCCATCAGCGTGAAGTTCCTCCAACGAGAGATTTATCTTCTTTTCTCGAACACTCCGATAAACGGGCAAGAACAAACAGCCAAACGCCATCGAGATCTACGAGCATCGCGAGGGGTAACGGACACGGGGACAGCGCGGAAGTGAAGTTGGATGAAGCGCGAGATAAAAGTTTAACGCTGCTACGTGCCGACAAAAGCGCTCTTTCCTCCTTCTTCCTCGCCGCGGACCCAGCTCCTTTTTTTCGCGCGGGTCACGTACCTTTCTTACCGCACCGCATTATTGCGCCCTGCGAGTCCTGGGGAAACCGGTGTGTAAGTGACTGCTCGATTATGTACCGGTTCCTCTCTTTCGTCTTCACGAGAGAGATGGATAAGGATCTTAAAAATGGATAAGATGGATAAAAATGGACCTTAAAGATGAAAGGATTCCACTGCCTCTCTCGCTTTGTTTGCTCTATAAATCAATTTCCTCACAGGGGTGAGCTTTCTCTTGGACTGAACTTTAATTTTGAGAAATTTACCAAAATTAAAAATTTGAATATCTCAAGACTTGAGAACATATAAAATTCGAATACTTATCTACACACTTGAAAACTGAAAAATTTTAATATAATATTTGTATCTATAAAAATTTCTAAATCTACATACCTAAATAATTTAGAAACTTGGAAACTCAACACTCAAAAAATCCAAAAGATAAAATATATTCGGAACTTTAAAAATCTAAAACCACTCAATTTAACATTTCCTCGATCTAAACCCTCTTCACTCATTTTTCACCCCATCTTCCATTCCCAAAACCCTATCACATAAACAACGCTAAAAATATCCTTACTCCGAATCCTTCGGGTCCCGATATAACCACTAAGATGCAACGAACGTTGAAAGAATCTTTCTGGAACATGATACCTTAGAGGGTAGGGGTGACCTCCTGGCGTCTTCCGCGAAAATCGTTTCAAGGACTGCGCCGTGTGCGCGAGTTCGGGGGCGTGAAACGGGAGGAAGAGGTCGAAACGAGAGAACAGCCTCGCGGTGGAGGGAATGCAGACGGAGGAAAGAAAATGGACTCGGATGGCATAATGCGATTACGACGTTTACGAATGATTAGGGGACGATACTTCGGTGGGTAGATTAAGGCCACCGGAGTTGAAACGCGATATCGCGGCGAGTCGCTCCTCGACGACGCTGCTCTCCGCCTGAGAAGCCAGATAACGCTACTGGACAATGTCAGAACGATCCGAAGTGCATGGATCTGCTCCATTTGGATGCACGCTGCACTTCAACCTTTGAATTCGTCGCGATTAGAGAATTTTACCATAATATACCTATGGAAATTCATATTAACCCTCTCATAGCTAGAAGAATTATTTCTTTTTGGTATTATACCTGAAATATCATTGACAGTCTGCTTAATATAAAAAAAATAATGATGAAAAATATCTACTAGAAAATTCATTGAGTCACCAAAGAATAAAATTTACAGGCTCATCAGACATTTTCTAAATTTCCAATCTCCTAAATCGTCTCTCCATTACGATCTCGTATTACCTATGTTATTGTTCTCTAACATGTAGAATATATTCATCGATTTTTCGCCAGTATTAATTACAATAAAGAAATTCTGTGAAAAGATCGCGACGATTAAAGACGTATCAATTGATAAGATTTCTATAATGCATCGAAGTATCAAGAAATGCAGGAAACCGTTGCCAAGAGTTCAGATGCCAAGGGATCAGAAGATCCCATCTCCTCTGGAGAGTCAATTGTTTATTCGCGAAGGAACGCTTGAATGCAAAGGATCCTACGTCCGCTTGCATCGTTATCAGGCATTTACTCCGCGGTTTCATTCCGATAGAATTGAAATAGAGCCGAGATCCGCAGAAGTTCGTTATGATTCAGTACGTAGGAACGGTAGGCACACGCGTCGTCCGCTGGCATCGAGATAAGCCTCAATTCTAACGAGTCCGAGGAGCTCTCGATACGGTTAAGGACCGCGTGATCTTTGATCCGAATGGAGGCAAATTAAGATCGTCCCGAGATCGGGCTTTCCGTTTAATGCTCGATAAACGGAGTAACTTATGCACGAAACGAGCGAGGATTCTTTGCATTTCGATGTTGGGGAATCGTTAAAGTCCCCGCTGATATCCGATCTGGTGTACTCTTTTCAAGCTCCAGAGATAATTCGGTGCAAGTATGTATGAGGAGAATCGCTGAAGTGTTTGCGCGCTGGGGATTTTTCCTGACAGTCGAGCGGGAATTTGTATCGGGAATTATTTAAAAATAAGTGCACTTAATTGGTCTGCCTTCGAGTTGTGTGAAGGTATGTATTCAAATGTAACTTTCATTTGGAAGGAGGTATTTGCAAATGGGTCGGTTAAATTGATGTTATGTGGAGTTAATGGAAAGTTTGAAATTCATGTAAGTATTGGACTTTTCTCAGGGAGTGTATAATAAGAAAGATTCTACAGCCAACTAATAAATCTGTGAAAACTTATGAAAGTTTCTTAATGCACAATTTTAGACCGCACTTATATGCAGTCAAAAGTCTTGAAAAATTAAAGGAAATACTCATCATATTATTAAGTGGAAGAAAAAGAAACTAAGATATAATTGAGTGGTCCACCTGAATATTTAAATTAATTCCTTTCGATAATTGATGGATCTGACCGCAGAGGACAACCAGGAAAGAAGAAAAACAGATGCTCGATGTCTTTTTGCGAGAACAAGAGCCAAGGGTGGTAAAATGTTTGCACAAGTGTTGTGGCGGAGCCGCGACGAAATCGTAATCGGTAAAAAGTTTGCGCGTCGAAACGCGATTTCACGACTTTATCTACGGCCGTCGATCATTCTCGATCGAGGAAGCGAGATCAGTCGAGAACATGGCCCAACATCGACTCTCCACAGATTATGTTTCTTCTTCTATCACAAAGAATTGATTACAGAATTAGCAGAAACAACATCTCTCAAAAATTAATATCTAACTGAGCTAGAATTAGCTTCACTGAGCAAAAACTAGGCATTATTTTTCTGAAAAAAAAAAAACTGGATAATATTGAAGCTGGAAGAGACAGCTAATCCAGGCAAGTAATCAAACACCAATGCGAAACGCGAACAGGTGCAACGGATAATATATAACTTGGCCAAGTACAATGCGCTTCCGGTGCATCCAGAGTGTAATTAAGTGTCTCCGAAGAGCCTCTTAAATCAACGCAGCACGTGATTTTATAGAATCGTCGAAAACATCTGCGAGAGTATTCTCCCTACAGAGGAAAAGGTTATTAAAATTTCCTTTTACTTTCATTGCATCTCATTATAAGAGAACGCCTTGATCATTTCGTTCGTCTTATGAATCGTGCTTTGAGAAACGGATTGTAATTAAAATACAAGAAGAGAATATGATGTCGTTCGTGGAACGATTAAATTATTTTTTACGCAAATAAATAAGCGACACATATTTTTCTCTACGATAAGCTAGAATCACGACTATGTGGGACAAGTTCGACAATGACGAGTTGAGTTGCATAAGGCGAGTAATAGACGGACATCGCGACATCCGTTTCCTTGAACTTCTATCTGCATCGTGCTACCAGGAAAAGATAGGCCAGGAATGTGCACCCGATCTCCCTCGCCTTCAATTCTTAGTCCTCGAAACCTTTCTGGATGCTTGTCACGAGGCGAGAAAATTCTGAGATGACACTCTGACCTTCTTAATATCGATGCAACGTGAACTATTTTCCATTTATACACAGTAGGTATTTGTTACACTAAATATGTAAATGATTCTACTATTTCTACTTTCAAGACTTCCAATACATAAAAGACTGCAAAATTCCATGAGACCACAAATTTCGTGAAAACTACCACAGTAGAACATCTCACTCATAATTCAACCAGTACTGTGCAGACCTGATAAGGTTGCACTCGAGACACATTTCGACATAGTAGTAATTTTCTGTATATAGGGCATCTCTACTCAGTTAGTAGTTATGATTAGATTGGCCAATGACACGCTACATCTAAAAGTGCATGTGAAATCAGGCGATTCTATCTCCTGTATCCATATGAACCTACACTTTTTCCAGATTCAGCCTTACTAGCCCTGCACAGTATTCAATAGAACTAATCCTGCCGAAGTTCACAATATAGTTTATCATTCCTCAGTTAAGGATCAAGAAAAATTGAGAGGACAATGCCGAAGCAATATTCTGCCAAACGATGAAATCGAAGCTAGCAGAGCCTCTCAGGAATTAGTATAATAATTTCATCGTGACATCAGCGAGATCCCCGTCGAAGGGGAAGCAAACAGTTTGTGGAAAGGCAGTGCTCCTTGACCGCCCACCGAAGGGATACTTCTCAAGGGGTCGGAGTATCGGGGCAGAGGATTATCAGCCACGAAATCTGCATAGCAGAAGTCGTGAACCATTAAAGTCGCCGACTTAAGGGGGACTTTACGGCGTCCATAAACCATCTCGCTCGGACATCCGGATGGCGTTCGTATTACGCAAGGATTAGAATCAGGATACGCGGGAGACTGGACAACAGGTGTCCTTCGACTGCGCGAGAAATGTAAGACGATTTTTTGACTCCTTCCACGGAATCTGCAGTATGTATTTATGGCACTGGCTGCTAAGTCAGAGGTTTACTCGGTGAATGTTTGGGAAAGATCGGTTTTGCAACAATTTGTGAAATTATTCGTAACTTGTCTGATTTGTGATTTGAAGATCAGAATGCTGGGAAATTTGAAACACTTGAATCATATGAGAATTTGAATATTGGAGAATTTAGAATTTTGAATATTGGGATAGTTGAAAATTTAAATATTGGAGCATTAAAATATTTGAAAAATTTGAATATTAGTACATTTAAATGTTTGAAAATTCAAATCCTAGAGCCTTTAGATATTTGAAAATTCAAATAGTGGGACTTTCGAATATTTGAAAATTCAAATATTAAAGCCTTCGAATATTTGAAAATTTAAATACTGCAGCCTTCAAATATTTAAAAATTCAAATATTGGAGCCTTCGAATATTTGAAAATTCAAATACTGGAGCCTTTGAATATTTAAAAATTTAAATACTGGAGCCTTCAAATATTTAAAAATTCAAATACTAGAGCCTTCAAATATATAAAAATTCAAATACTTGAAAATTTGAATACCAGAAAATTCGATTCGATTAAAAGCTCCAGTGTGACCCCTAAAATCAGTGACCACCACATTTACTGCACCCTGTACGCGAAGAATCGATTGAGGACAAAGGGCTAGCCGCGAGCTGGTGGAAATAATCGAGGCAAAGTGAATCGTTGGCCACTAATCGCGATATAAAACCGAGACTGGGAGTGATTCGATAAAAGAACGTCGGAGGGGTCCGATTCGAGGGGCCTAGCCATCGAGAAAACTGTTTCGCCGCAGACGAGGCGGCCGTGGCTACCGAAGGCCTCGCAAAAACGATCGGCCGAAGAAGCGTCGGAGGAAACGAAGGCCATGGCGCGAGCACGAGACGAGGAGAGGAGCCGATCCGCGGAGGAAATCGAATATCGTTGTTTCTGCGCGCTGAGGGGGCCTGATCAGGCCCCGATACGTCCCTCTTTCTCACCTCGAGCTGATTTATGCTTCCAGGAAATAAAGGGATGATTTAGCGGCGCCCAGCCATTGGAAATCGACGCTGCACAGGTGCTTCCGGTTTTGGTGGGCGGCGGAAAAATTGAATTATCGATCGGTGATTTTTTATCGCGACACGGGGGAGGATGGGAAAGCCACGCGATATGCATTCGCACAATCGCGATAACGAGTAGTAAGAGGTGCATTATGTCCTGTTACTGACAAGCGTTTATTGGGCGCTCGTCTCATTGAGCTGAAGCGCCAAGTGCTGCTCTGAAATTCTCTCTACTCACCTCCACTCTGGGAGAATAATTTTCTGGATGAGGCTAGATAGAGCTTTCGAGATCCTGAGGAAGGAGAACTCGCGAGTTTCTGCTTTGGTTAAGAAAATATGATGAAAGTGGAATGTTTATATTAAAACGAAAAATGGCCATTAGTAATTCTTATTTTTTGATGAGAATAAAAAAAAGTTAATTGGTTTTGTATACGAAATTTCTGGTTAAAAATATTGCACTCGGCTTAAGGAAAGCATCACAAATAATTGTATGCAAAAATATAGATGTTACTTTAAGTATAGTAGTATGTACTGATTGTGAGGATGAGTAATGAGTGTCTCGTCTCCTCAGGACTTCCTATCCCGAGGCATTGAAATCTCCATTAAATACCCCTAGTCTCCAACCTCTTTTCGCGTCAATTTTTCAATACCCAATTTGCTCTAATCAATAAAGAATTACGGATTATAATATCCAATGTAACGAACCACAGATTAAAATGCAAATCGATAACTGACTTACTGCTCTGTATCCTCTACGAAATGCCACCTTTCATCGCCTTGATTTACAATAATCGTCGAAGACAGATCAGACTTACCTGAAACACAAAAAAATATTGTCGATCAATACAGAGTGAAATAGTACTCACATAAATACGGCACAACAGCAAAAATTCTGACTCAATTTAGCGGAGCTTCTTTTCAATGAATACTTAAATACTTAATTAACAACTCCTGGACCGATTTACATCCTCAAACTTCATCTGAAATTCGTATGGAATCCTGAAACGACTTCAACAGCCCCCAGACACGCAAAAATATTCTAATATTCGCAGCCCTAAGCTAGGCCATAAATTTCTTCAGAAAAGAGAAGAAATTTCAAGCACATCCGAGCGTAAAATCCACCTTAGCTGTCCAGGGACGAAAAAGTAGAGAGACGAGGCTGAATCGTAAATAAAATTCCGTGAAATTAAAGAGCGACACGCAACGAGCGTCCCCCTTGGCAAAAACGGACAGAATCCGAATTTATGCGAGCACTTACAACTTCCATTTCTATTTTCCGGGGCTTGGACGTTCGTAAAAATCGCGGGTACTTCTGCTCTGAGACGCATTCTGTCGAAGGCCGTTACTATTAACGCCGAAAGTAACTGCTCGCACAAGTAGCTCGTAAAAACGACGTAATTATCGTTCCCGACGAATTCGCGGCCAACTAGCCAGGCTCTGTTAATCGAGCTGAGGAGTAACGTCCGCAGATAACGTCGATTCGCGTTAAAGACCTGGCCGAGGAACGTCAACCAGACGACGGTGCTGCCTTAATTAGGCGGTCTCGAATGGCCAAACTCGTCCACGGACCAGGGGTACGTCATTTGTCTCCGCGGGTATGGGCCAGGCGTCTTATGTGCTCATTAATATGCATAAATGACTGGGATGCGATTAGGGCAGCACCGTTTCTTGCGATTGAGTTTCGGGGCTTTAGAGTTCCACTGCTACTTGGTTAAACTTGAAATGTACCAGCTTTAAATGGACAGTTAAATGCATGAAATTTGCATTTGTGATCGATTCGACGCGTCTACTCTCGGAGTAATAAAATTTCAAAATACTGTAGTGCGTCTGCAGGGTGGTCTATAAGAGGCTTAAAAAGTTAATCAGTTTTTAAGTGGGGAAGCAAAGAACTAAGAATATCGTCCAAGTACCTTAACCTCTTTTTAAATACCGGTTTTTTCGTCAAAACTATAAACCTGAATTCAAGCTCTCGTAAAGGTTCAAATTTTATAGAAACGTGATTCACGTCCTGCTTCACGCACGGAAAGGAATGTTAAGCTGAAGTTATTCAAGTTTCCTGTAGAATTTACAAAACTACTCTAACAAGCTTGAATTTAACAGAATCAATAAAACTTTGCACAGAAATCATAAGCTACAAATTTGATGTTGCCTTTTCCTATACGTCATCTTGTTACTTTCTATTATACGTATTATACACCTTGTTTGTATTCTTGTTCGTAACATGCAGCTAAATAATCCCTTCTCAGACCTCACATGCTTCAATAATAATAATGATAATAATAATAAAAAGCTAGAGGAATATCCCCCAGGACCTCAGAAGACCGAACCTGGTCCCAGCGATTTCCTTCACAAGCTTGGAATCCCTGTTCCGCTGCGCGAAGCGAGGCGAATGCTGGGCGGTGCATCGAAAGTCGAAGTCTCCTCCGCCAGTCGCGATTTTCAACGGTCGGGGCTCAATGCCCTCGCTTAACGCCGCTCGAACTTGACCGGGACAACTATCGACTCGATCTACGTAGCTTGCATAAGGCCCGTCGATTTCTTGCGCGGCCGTTCACCGTGTCGAATCGTCGCGAGCCAGGGAGGAAAAAGGGCAAAAACCGAGCGGTCCAGCGCCGCCATAGGGATCTCCCACCCCAGTGCCTTACGCAAAGCAACTTATTAATGAGGTTTTTTCGTCGGTCGTTTTAGAAAGCCCTGACCAGGAAGTGACCGAACGCGAAACAGTGAACCTTTCTGTGTGTCACGTAGCCCTTTTTCTCGAACAACGAGCCGACGTTTCTTGCGGGGCGCATGCCGCAGAATGCATGCACGCCTTACCAAATCGAGGGGACTTGGTAATGATTCCCTGGGATCGACAAGAAACGCCACGAATCGTCTTAATTTGGATACGTGCCCGACTTACACGTACAAATTGCTCGAAAATTGAAACGATTATTCGGGGGGCCTTCTTGCGAGGGGAGACTAAAATGGTAGGGTTAACTGCTTGTGGGAAATGGTGAAAAAGATAAGCAGATGCGACATTTCTGTGGTATGCAGGGGAGAGGGTGTGAGGGAGCTGGAGATGTCCTAAAGTGTGGGAGGGAAATTTTAAAATTCTACGATATTAAGATAGGATAAGAGATCTTATTACTGTGCTTCTCATATAAAATCAATGTAAAGCAGTCTTTCACCCTATTAACATTTTTAAATATCCTAGCACAGCCAACCCTCACGTAAATGTAGATCCTCACCCAGTTTCACACCCAGTACTATAAACGTATCATCATTGGACTGCAGATCTTCATGAATTCATACCAAATCTCATTATACAAAAACATAGGATCCATATAACGTTCAAAATTCTACCAAATATAGAAAGAAATATACACTTCACAGTATTCGAAAGAAGAAACAAATCTCTAACTAGATTCCACTTCCCTAATTCAATTAACGAAAATCGTAATTTGCATAAACGCCCGCAGTCTAATTATCACAGTCCCTTAAATTTCAATCAGCCTCATCTCCAAAGGTGGCCAGCCCATCCTCTCGTTTCAGAAACAGTGTGCAGGGGCGGTGCTCATGCATTATTAACTCTAGCCCGAGTATATTAGTATGAACAGTAGGAATCAGTGGCATCGATTTCGATGCGGCACCGTCGCGATCGGCGGCCTTTTTTGGCGCGAGCCTTCCACCCCCTTGCGTACTGTCGCATTGAAACGAGGCCCTCGGGCCCCGACATTCCCGCGATCGCGAATCGCTTATGCGCGTTCCCAATAAGATAGCCCGCGACGGAAGAGAGAGGAGCATCCCTTTGAATCGTTCGGTGCTTTTGCTCGTGGTTCAGGCTGGACCGAAACGGAGGCGGAATGAAGAAGCTCCGATACGTGGGGCACATCCACGATCGGCTTTTCGCTGGAGAAACCGGGAAGAACCACCGCGTCGCGCCGCCATTTGCATTTTAAATACGCTCGACATCGTCGCGACCGACCAAATTGACCGTTTCCTCATCCCTCCTCCATCGATGATTCTTATTCCTCTTCTTCCACTGCCTCTTATCTCGGCCCTCGGCATGTCCCTTTGAGGGGCCGAGGGGGCAGACCGGCTCCCCGACGAGAAATTTGAATAATGTATGTTCGGCTGATTTTTTGGCGATTTCTGCATAAGCGGTTTGGGCGCTGGGTGCGAGCCGAGGTGGATTTAAATTTAAGGTAGCTATAATGATAGCACCGTGTGAGGCTCGATGCTACTGGGCTCCTTGAATCTTGATAGCGAAACTTTTGGGTGTTTGTTTTCTGAATTAGCGGGGAATTGTTGAAGTATTGAAGGGTTTTCGTTTGGGGGTTTAATTGGAGTTGATGATGAGGTGGCGATAATGGTAAAGAGTGGAGGAGAATACTACTGCAATTATTTAAGGCAGAGCTTTCGAATATCAAAAGCTAAATTTTTGATCTTTCAAAGCAGAATTTTAGGAATCTACAAAATTCTATTTTTGATGTTTCAAAGCAGAGTTTTTCAATCTTCACTTCTAAAATTCTTATGGACCTTCTTCTTCTTCTTGAATATTTTATTTCATGAATCTTGGTTCGAGCAGAAATTGAATTTTTCTGTATATAATGAAAAGTAAAATAGATGAAAAGGTTCCTAAGAATAATCGATTCGATTCGAATCGATGGAAAGGTGTCGATGTTGTTTCGTTAATTTGCAAGCCACTAACGAGGAACAAATTATGCGTGGGCCTTGCCGTCACGATGCACGTCGAGTACGACTGATCGATGATATCACGGTATTTATTATTCATTACTATTAAGCGAGTCAGTGCCCCTGCCGCCGTGTAATTAAAGTGATTAATGTATCGTTTCATTGTAGAATCGAGCGGGAGAGGCTGACTCTTCCGGCATCCTTCGTAAAAATCGACAGGTTATCATTATTCGCCTACCTGGCCCCTGAACTGAATTTGTATTAATTATACGGCGGATTTATCGGTTCGTGTTATAACACAGTTTCAACCACGGTCAGAACATTTATGACCACTTTTTTCATTATTCGAGCAAATATCAGCTTAACAACTCTACAATGCATTTCAAACCAAGAGCTAGTTCCAAGTCACTGCTTGAATCAATCATAAGAAATCGACTGAAGTAAGACAATAGATAAGGCCTGAAATTTCAATATCTCTAAATACTGAAATACATACAAACTTTGAAAAATATTCAAAATATAGAACTCATTAAAAAAATTCAGACAAAAAATAACACACGATGATTTAAATATTCGATATTCCAATACTCCAATTATCAGGAGAAGTAGATGCATCGTTGCAGTCTGCAACTCGTAACTCCTCGAAAATTCTAATCACGAAATCCTGCAGCAGAATTGAAATCACTGTCCACTGGATCATCGAAATAAGGACTCCCCAGCCCCCCACCCTCGCAGGAGCATTCGTTATTCTCTTGCTCGATTTAGTTACCATATTCCACGGGGACTGGCAATCTGTTTCCCCGTTGCATCGTTGTTGCATCGATGCAGTATGCAGCGTGTGTCTACAGCGCGCGGTGTCGCTTTGTCGGGGGCCGACCGCGATCAACAGGATTCGATCATGTAGATCCCGATGGATCCCGATCGTATACACGCACGTGCATCTTAGCTCGCCTAGAAGTCGCATAATGCCGACTCCCCTTTCGCGGTGAATCCATGAATCTCTGAGAGCCGTTCCCCGTTCGTCGAATACGCGCGCATACATGTTTATTTGATACGTTCGATCGGGGGATCGGATCGTTCGATTTAAATTGAAAGGGACACGAGAAACCGATCGGAATAGAAACGAGGACGCTGAAATTTTAGGAGCAAGCTTGCTGAATTTGTCCCGTGGCTTCTGAGGAATTGCTCCGCGAAGGGGATCGATGCTTTTGAGAATAGCAAAGAAGCTTGGTTGATTTTGTGCAAGGAACTTTTTTAAGCAGATTTCTTGGGCTGCTGGGGATTTATAAGAAATTGAAATCTCTGAGGGAAAGGGGTGCAAATTTACACACCTCTTTGAAGAAAATTCTCAAGTTTTCAAATACTTCACCCCTGAAATCTTAGTATGTAGATAATTCTAATATTTAAAAATTCCAAATTTCAAACACCTAAAGAAATTTTATAATCTCCTAACGTTGAAATTTTCAATTTTCTCAATTGTGTACTAGTAATCCTTTTAGATAATTCTAACAAAACATTAATAGTGATTTCCTCTACATAAGAGCGTGTTTTATCCACAGGAAATTACGAGACATCCTAACGATAGCCACAGTTTTCTCCTCGATCTCCTTTCAATGGTCAACAGAAGGTACCGTTTCGAAACGGCAATGACTGAAGCCTCGTAATCACTGGGCTGCCAACTTAACGCGTCCCTCGAACGTCACCCGTGAAATTGACTGGTCGAAAAACTGTAGCTCATTAGCTGCCCCCTGGCGAACCAGGAAAAAGAAACGCCAATCGCTGCCCCAAGGGAGTTACTCCGTTTTCTGCTACTCTGTGGAGACGGACAGGAAGATAGATAAGAGATCCAGCAAGAAGAATCAATTTAAACTGATGTCTGGCGTTTGCAACAGCGGGGATTGAAAAGTGATTAATTCTGTGGAGGACTTGTTCTTTGTTCGAATACAGACTGATGGATTCTGGAGTAGGAGCGTACACTAAATGGTGAAATTTTGTTCAAGAATATCTCCACCTTGAAACTCCAATCCCCATTTCATTTTTTCGAAACTCCTGAACGATCCCAGAGTCTTATTGAGAGAACCTTCGATTTCAACTTGTTTCTTCTTTCTCGTGGCCGACAGAGGGAACTCGATCCGAATCAAAACGCTTCGATTTTCCTTCAAGATTCTATTATTGTTCAGCAGTAACGAGGTGAGTAATAAGGCATGCTCTGCCCACCAAGGTCTCCTCGAAGTCGAGCCAGAGGGAAAAGGGTCCCAGTAGGAAGGAGATGGTTACAGTGGATTACACGATCCTTACACCTTCCATTCTCGTCCTATATTTGCTCTCGTTACTCCAACCACTGCCATTAGTCTAGCCCATGCTCCCTCGGAGGGATCGAATGTACAGAGGAAAGAAAAAAGGAGAACGACTCGTCGACAAAGCGAACGAAGCGAACGATGAAATTGATCGAAGGCAGTCCTCGGTAATGGCGAGGAAGAAATCGATTTGTGGAGCTAATGTCTCGAAGATGAACACGATCTGAGTCACTCTATCAGAGTTGCCACGGGAGTTCTCTTCTTGGGTATAGTGGGGGAAATTTGAAGGTGATATGATATAGCCATTATTTTATTTATTATTTTAAGGTCTAGAGTCTATGCCTTAGGCCTGTACCAATAGAACACCTGTTGTTTCTTCTCCCACCCCTCATTCTTCCTACTGTACCCAGAATTCGTCTGGCAACCCTGGACTCTAGTTCTTTTACCCAGCATAAAAAATACTCGTGAATATTTTGCAGAAATCAGTACATCAAAGGACGATGAGTATCTATAAAACTCGAGATCGCTGATGCAGTTATAGTAATTCCATTATGCTATGCTTCATTATTATACCGAGACCGTACAAGCTGGCGATAAAACACGAAATCACCGCTTCGAGGAAGGAATTGAAAGAGCGTTTCTCAAATTTGCGACGCAGCGACGATATTTACGCCGAGAGGAAGGCCCACTGGCGTTTACTTTTTAATTAAGCCTACCGGCGAAATACAAACGCGCCTTTAATGGAAAACGATCCAAGAGAAGCAGCGCACGGAAAGGATGCGAGAGCGAGAGACGAGCCTTCGAACTCCCGGACGGCAATTAACTCCCGCCAATAAAGCGGCGGCTTGTTTCGGCGCTCAAATTAATTTCCTCGGCGCAATAACGACAGCGCCTCCGCCCTGATCGATCGCCGGAGAGATCGAGCGGTACTTCGTCCGTTTTTGCGCGGGTCCTTTCGCGAATTTAATGAACAGCCACGAGAAAAAACCAAGGTGGAAGCGCCTTTCCGTTCCCTGGGTGCTTTCCCTCCGATTCCGGGATTGATCGACCGACGAGATCGTTCCTGCACGATTGGGGCCGCCTCGAGAGAATTTCTGACACGATTGGCACGCTTGTTGGGAAGCTACATGGTGATTCGACTTGAATAAATCAAGCGAGGCATCGTTTTCGTGTGAAAGTGGATTTTGCACGAATTTTTCTTTTTTATTGGATTTTGTTTTATTTAAGAGGGGGTTAAATATTGTGAGGCTCTGCTTAGAGATGAGCATCACTTACTAGTTAGTTGATATTAGTTATAGTTACATTTTGTACTGACTCTGATATATTCTAAGGAAATATTACTATGTAGCATGAAAAATATTTATGAATAACTGTTAGATGAGCAACCTTTTATTAAGCCTGTGTCATCGATAAGCACTGTTAATCACTCCTGTTTTTACTTTCTAACATTACATTGATAAATCGATAGTTCATGAATTTTTCCTGCTATGTTATGAACCTTCCCTGTTCAAAAGATCACAGTCAACAACTTCGCGCCCTCTCGTGCTTCCCTGGCGGCAAAGCAAATTGAGTTTTCAAGCGGGCGCTCGTGGCAGCTTGTCGTTGTCATCGAATCGGGTTGGATAAGAGGATTGAATTATAAATTCGTGCACTCAAAGGCGAGCAACAGGCAACCGAGGTGGACGTTCCAACGGTGTCGACTTCCCCCGTCTTAAAATGAACGCCCTGGGCACTCTACTCCCCTGGTCAGATCGAATTCTTTGGTAAGGACAGGGGTTACTAAGAGACAGGGGGAACGAGCAAAAAGAGAAGGATAGAAAGAGAAAAGGAATAAGAAGGTAGTTGAGGAGAAACGAAGTGGCAGGCGGAGACTTATCTGCCACCAGAGATTGGGACATAGACAGTACACGTATGTGCAGCACCATCGATATCATCGAGGATTATCTACGAACGTCGTGGATCTCTGTGGACTAGTTTGAGAGGCAGTCCAAGAAGGGGATAGAAGAACAAGGTGATAGTAGAAGAAGGAGATAGTAGAAGGAGGCAGTAGAAAAAGGAGAGAGTAGAAGAAGCACACACTAATAGAAGCAGACAGT